>NC_138351.1:68040141-69323475 GCF_046562875.1 Panthera onca
TTGTTTTCTGAAAAGAGAAGGTTGATTGGGAGGAAACAGATCTGTCCTTAGCAAAAGTGCACACAACTTAAAAAATAAAACATCTAGTTCAGCCAAGTTTTCTCTGTTGGCAGAATTCAAGACATATCCTCATCTTATAATCAGTCCAGTCCTGGGAGAATTTCTCAAAGTAAAAAAAAAAAAGTCCCCAAATTATCTGAATAGTGAAGCTTGAAAAGCAGCCAAAGAGAATTGCATCTTTTCTATTACTACCACATGTGCTTCCCTGGATACCCCATTTCACAAAGAGCTGAACAATGGTATACTGTCACATCATCCCATTGGCATGATGGTGTCCTGCATCATCCCATTGGCATGATGATGTTCTAGAGCAGAAAGCCACAAGCTCCTGGTTTTCCTTGTGCTGGGTTGCCATCCTTACTTCCTACTTCATTCTCAGTTCATGTGCTTTGAATTTAAGTTTTTTCCTTATGTAAGGTACATGTGTTGCATTTACACATAATGAAGGGATTTTATTTTTTATCTGAGTAATCTTGCTATAGTACTTTCAGGATACTGCAAAACAAATAAAATGATTTACCACCCAAAATAAGATTTTTAGAAAGTGTTCAAGTATAAGCATATCTGGAAGAAACTTTTATGGGGAGCCAAAGCTGGCTACTGGATATGCAAAAATATTTGAATTGGTCTTGAAAAATGGGGAAGGCATGGGGCTTGATGCAACATATTTAGTGACTTATTTGTCATCTTATTTTGGTCATGATTGCTATGATTATGGATTCTCTGTTTACTCAAAGAAGAAAAAGAAAAAGAAAGAACAGCAAAAGCAAAAGAAGGAAATGCTATCTGATTTAGATCCAGAAATGTCTGGATTGAAAATGTCATGCCTTGCCTTCTATTTGCTATGTGGTCTTCAGTATGCTATTTAACCTGAGTCTCATTTGCCTTATCTGCAGATATAGGAGTGACAATCTCTTCCTTAGAGTTTTACAGGGAATAAATGATATCTATGTAACCATGATATGCATAATATATTTCTCCCCTTCCTGAAAAATTCTGCCCTACTTTGATGGCTTATTGGCCCTCCAAGTGTAACTGGTTGGGTTTTCACCTCCATCCCATTTTATAATTAAGTTAGATCATTCTTTCCTCATTCTTTCTCCTGGAAGACATGCTTTCAGCTATGATTTCTGGAGTGGATATACTACAGGTTAAATCCTGAGGGGATCCCAGCACCAAATGTTACATAATAGTCCACTGTTATATGTTGACACTAATATTTACATAGCACGTTAGCATTTAAGAAACACTTTCAAATATGCTCTCCTGTTTAATTCTTAAAATTATTTTGTGAGCTAGTTATTAGTATCTGTTGTCACTCCATTTTCCAGGTGAGGAAATTAGGGCTCTGAAATGTTTAGGGATTCAGCCATGGTCACACAGCTGGAGACAGAGTAAGCATGGTTTCCCCCAGTGCACCTAACAGTAACAAATAGTACTTTCCAGGTACTGACCCTACCTCTCTTTTCTGTGTCCCCTACCTGCTTGCTGCCACTGTTCCCTGGTCCCTTTGTATTTCTGGGATCCTTTGTGGGGTCCTACATAGGTCCTCACAAATCTCTTAGCTACTGTTTGGTGTTGTCCATTTTCCTCCTCTCCAGGTTTCATTTATTTTGGTGAAGTTTGGGGTTTGCCACCTGAAAAGATGCATTGTTAAGGTGCCTCTCTGTTGCCATGGCTACTGGTGCCTGCCACTAAAGGAGCTTATATTGAGGGCCCAGTCTCATTATGCTCCCAGAGTTACCAGTGTTTCTGGTCACTACTGACACTGCCTAAGCATAGTGACCCTGCTGTCTGGTATCTTTGTGGTAAGGCCACCCAAGTAGGGGGAAACTCCTTATTTTGTGCGAACTCCATTCATCAAGCCCTAAGGCAGTACTACCTTCCCCCTTCCCCAGTGGCTTACAAAGTTTAGTGAAAACAGTTTTAATAGCCCTCCTGAAAGTTGCAGTGAGACCTTATATTAGTTGAGGTTCTCCAGAGAGTCAGAACTAATAGGATGGATGGATAGATGGAAAGGAAGGAAGGAAGGAGGAAAGATAGATAGATTGATTATGAGAGATTGGCTTATGTGATTATGGAAGCTAAGAAGTCTCACCATATGCCATCTACAAGCTGGAGACCCAGGAAAACAAGTAGTCTAGTTCCAGTCTCAAACCCAAAGGACTAGGAACCAAGGGATCCAATGTTATAAACCCCAGCCCCAGTCATAATGTCCAAGAGCCAAGAGCTCTGATGTCTGAGGGAAGATGAAATGTTCCAACTCTAGCAAAGTGAGTGAATTTTCCCTTCCTCTGTCTTTTTGTTCTGTTTGGGTTCTCAACATACCGAATGTTGCCCACCTGCACTGGTGAGGGTGATCTTCTTTGCTCAGTCTATGGATTCAAATCTTTTCTGGAGACACCCTCACAGATGCATCTAGAAATAATGTTTTAGCAGCAATCTGGGCATCCCTTAGCCCAGTGAAATGTATACATACAATTAACCATCACAGACATTATTGAAGAAAAGATACATTCAAGGGACAGATAGCATGCTGACCTTGGAATCACTCTCTGACTTCAACCATTGATCATTAACCAATGTGCCTGAGGGGACTATTTCTCATCTCTTATTAATTTTTTCCCCCTCTGAATTTCTTAGTTCTTAAAGCAAATAAGAAGGTATTCTGGTTGTCCCTACTTCAAACACAACTGATTCTTTCTGTGACTGTAGCTTAGGCCAATATAGGGACCTCTGTCATCCATGTATTATGTTAGTGGTACTCTGGCTTTTGAGTTTCAAAGATCTGCAATAGTTGAGAAACCATTTGCAGAAGTAACATTGAATTGCCTACTGTTTATTTTGCCAACTGAGGAAAACAACCAAACAGCAAAACAAAAACAATAGCCATTTATTGAAACCTTACAGAAAGAGCCGGACCTTTGCTAGCTCTTTGGTTTAATAACACAACGATGATTTTAACACTAGGAAAGTAGGAAAAGTATAATATCCAAATAAAGGGTAGTCATGTTAATTGAATAAATAGCTTCATCAAAAACCCGTGCATCATTCTCCCATTTTGCTACAAACTGAAATATTTTTCACACTCTGGCATCTTGGAGCTATTATATTGCTTCATTTGGCATTCACAGCAACACTGTGAGGTAAGTGTTATTATCGTCCCCATTTTACAATTGTAGAAATTCAGGACCAGAGAAGTTGGGCATCATGCCAAAAGTCACAGAGATAATAGGAGAGTAGCTAGGTCTTAAATATAAGCCCTTTGCTGCCTAATGTGTCTTTGCTTGGCTGACTAAGCAACTGAAGATGATGGGGATATTCACCTGGAATTAAGTCTGCTCATATATTTAGAATATTTTCAGTATTTAAAACAGATCATTGTTTATAATTTTCTCCAGCATGTTAGTTGGCCATGTGATATTTATTAATAAACATACATACATAACTATAAAATTTATCACTCTGAATAATTGGCATTGTAATTTGTGTGCAAATTCTTTGGTCTCTATAGTCCCTGAAAAAATCTATAGAAAAAAGTAGGGGATTGTTATTATAATTCTAAGTTTTCCAAAGGTCCAGCTCTTACTTTTTGTATGCTTACCAAAAAATGGGCACTCATAAAATATTTCTAGATTGATTTCATTTTGCTTACCTTTTCCTTTTCCTCTCTACCTAATTCTTCCTGCATGTTTCTCTTCCCTTGACTTTTTCCTGTATTTTTCTTCATTGAGATTTTTACTGTCTGGGTGCTGGAAACATCTTCAGGTAATAAGTTCTTGATTAATCAGCCTCTAGATTTCCTCATATTGGGATGGCTCCTTTTGTCCAGATTAATCTTCAGTTTACATCAACCATAAACATGTACAACTGGTTTTATTTTTGGTGGGGGTGGACTGGAGGGATGGTTTTCCAGTGAAGTGTATCAGTTAAGAGCAATGGAGTGAAGATGTGAAGAGACAGAACATTGGAGAGGGCGGCACCGACAAAGTAATGCAAGATTTTGACGGTCATGCTAATTAGTTTGCATTTACTCAGCCTCCAATGTCTGGACATCTTCTTTTGGTTTGACCCTCACACCCTTCTTGTTTTATTTTATGGTTTTTTTTTTTTTTTTTTTTTTTTGAGAATTCTGCTGGCTTGATTATACTTCAGTCCCTGGAACCTAACTTTATTATCTGTCCTGTTTCCCAGTATTCTTCCCAGGGTCTGCCCTGGGAAAAGAGACTGGATAATAGGGGTTTAGACTAATGGAAACTTTTAAAATATCCATGGACTTATAATGTCTTGAATGTTTTCATGAACATCAAAAAGAATGAATTGGTCTTGTCTGAATTAGAGTAATAGGATATTGGAGTGTAGTCCTAGAGATGATGGGACTTCCAAAGACAGGTGGCCAGGAAGCTTGTGTTCACCTCGATTTGTTGCGTTTCAGCCTCTTGCTTTCTGAAGATCAAGCACCTGGGGAAAACTGAGGCAGCTCAAAGATAAATGTTGGTAAATTTGCTTCCTTCATCCCCCTATATCCCCCATCTTTTAGAAGTAACCAAATTACAAGGGATTTCATTTTGGTCCATAGCCTTCTATCTGTCTGAAATGCTTGGAGCCAAATATATTTCATACATCAGATGTTTATGATTTGTGGAAAGTAACATGGAGCATGCACTTTAGATTTTGTGATATGCCTAGAGGTTCTAGAGTGGCGCCTTGTAATCATCACATTCATGTTTCTGCAGCATAATGTATACATGTCTACACAGAGCTAGATAACCAAGATTTTAAAAAGTTTCTAGTGAGTTCAGGTCAGATTTTGCCCCCAATGAATTAAGTTTACAACAGGTTTTAAGGCTAGATGAATTATGTGAAGGTGTTTAGATTTCAGAGCTTTTGAATTTCAGAATTGCGAATTAAAGAGTGTGGACCTGTAGCATATCAATTTGTTAGGCGTGATGGAAAAAATTACTCACTATAGTGATTGAAAAACTCTAGAAGATTCTTAACCAGGAGTGTGCATTTCTGGTTGGAGATCTACTAAATCAGACCATGTGGGAGTGGACCAGGAAAAGATACTTTTAACAAGCTCCCTAGATGACTCTGATTCACATCAAAATTTAAGAATCTCTGCTCAAGAAGAAATTTTGAAGGGAGATTGTGAAATCTTCCCTATACATTTAAGAAAGTGTTGATTTTCTTTAGATCTCTGTGAACTGATAAATGTATTGACTGCATCCAACAGGCTCCTGCTAGAGCTAAGATGGGGATTCAGGTAGTTTAGCTTTTTTAGTTTCCCTGTCCCTCTAGAGATAAGAACTGTCCTACCGAAAGACCAGTGGGTAATATGCATGTTGAGTGTGCTAAGGCTATGACTCGGTAGTTCCTATCTCAGGTTCCCTAGTCACTCAAGTGCTTTGATATAGATTCTCCTGAATGACCAGCCCTCTGTGAGACACTGTGGAAAGAATGGTGGATTGCTATTCTCAAAGAGCTCACTGTTACCTTAAAGAAAAAAACACTTGCACATGTTAATGTTAATTAATGCCGGTGTTTTTAGTTTGGTCACAGTTCAACTTACTACTGTTACCACCCTAGAGCTGCGTTGACGCATGTTCTTTTAAAACTTTTAACTGACATTTACTTTTTGACTTTGAGGGCAATAATAAACTCATATGGCAGAGGTACTGGAGAGAGGAGAACCTATTAGGAAAGAGTATGGGAGAGACATTTTGCAGTGAATCAAGGTATGAATATGATTACACTATTTTTATAAACAAGGGATTAATCGGGAGTGGAGTGAAAGAACAAGGACTTTGGCATCAAACCAGCCCTGGCTTTGAATTTTAGTTCTGCCTCTATCAGGTTTATGACGGGGGCATATTAACTAAATTTCTGCATCTCAGTTGCCCATATATGATATAGACACAATTAACATGTACTTCATGGGGTTGCTGTATGGATTTAGTCAGCTTCTCTCTGTGGATTTACCTGGAATAGTGAACATTGGTTTCTTCATTCTCTTTGCCCCAGAACACTTGGGTCCTTTGTGTTTTCTGCACCCATTTCTCTGCCTTGTGCCATTCATCTTTTGTTTATTGGCCTTTCACACTGGATTGTGAGCTCCTGAAGAACATGGACTTCATCTTTCTGTGAAGGAAGTGGGCAGTGAGCAGTGGTACGGTGGTTAAGTGTTTAACAACCAGCTTGCCAATAAAAATGTATGTGTGTGTTATGTTTATTATAAATTTTACTAACATAAAGATTTGTGTATAACACAAATTTACAAATCAGAAAGTATACGGCACCCTTTGTTGTCAATTTATATAGGCAATTGATTCTTTAAGATTGCTTTCCTGAGTGGGGATCAGAGGTTGGCCTGTGAATCAAATCTAATCCACCACCTACTTTTGAAAATAACATTTTACTGAGGCATAGCCACACCCAGTGACTACCATTGCACTACCGTGGCAGAATTGAGTAACTGTAACAGAGTGTAAAGCTCACAAATCCTAGTATATTTACTATCAGACCCTTTTGAATCTCTGCATCTTCTCCCCTTCTCCTCTTCCTCCCCTTCCTCCCCTTCCTCCCCTTCTTTTTTTCCCTCCTCTTCCTCTTCTTTCTTGTTCTTTTATGATGAGACCTTTATAACCTTTAAAAATGTAAAGATCACTTTTAGCTTGTGGGCAATACAAAAGTAAGGACTGGATTTGTCTGTTGAGCCACCGATCACTGAGGCCTGGTCTGGACAATCAGTAGAACAATAAATCAAGCTCTGATTTGTAGCATTGCCAATTTCTGTGCTATAAATACTCCCACCATGGCCGATTTCAAGCTATCAGTGTGATATCACTGAACATGGAGTAGATGCACAATAGTATTTCAACCATACAGAGTGAATAGATGTAAATAATGGCAAGAGTATAGATAATAGTAAAATTATCAGCACAGCAAGTGCAGAAACACAAAATGTAGTAAAGTAATTAGGAAGGGATGAGTTTTGAATATTTATTACCCTTGTTTCTAATATAACTTAATGATAATTTTATATAATTTAATTTCTAATAATAGCGTGATTAACAACTGGCTTGCAAAATTCCTGAAAATTAAGTTGTCAGCTTTTGCAAATTGATAAAACTGGTTCCATCACATTCCTGGGCCATTGGGTTGGTTCCTGTTTGAGGTTTGGGTCTTGCTAAATATAGGAGGAGAGAGGCAGCCATCGAGCTTTGCACCTCATTTCTTTGTCCCACAGCTTTTGTCTAGATAAATTCTACTGACAGTAATTCAGAATCTGATCCAAGTTAGACTTTCTCTCTGTAAAGGTATAAACTGAACTCTCAGAGGTGAGGATGGGAGTAAAACCTGGTGAAGGAACCATATAGGGGTTCAAGTTACTAAGACAGTGCCCTATACCATTGGTCACTCTAGTTAGTCCTGCCAACTGTAGTGATCATCCTTATGAATGACCCTGTTCTTATGAATAGGCTTCACTTGGTTGTGTAAATAGAGCTTTTTGGGGAAGGAGATGAATTTTTATAGTTGGTTGACCTCATTTATTGTTGGGTACATATTAGTAACTGGACATTTGGCTTCTATACTTGGGAGGCTTATCCTCTTCTCTAATGGCAATGTGATGCCCTATTATTTGCAATATTACACTTTTAGGGAAGAGCAGAGGAGAGTCAAAGCCAGCTGATGTAGTCATTATCATGAACCGACAACAGGGCAAAGCCACCATCATACCAAGCCTCTCATGCCGAGTTTGCTAATGGGTGTAATTTTGTTAGTCTTGCAGGAAGGATTCTTTAGGTCATTCACACTGTGAGAGGCAAGAAGGAAAAGCTAATTTAACAAGGTTGTCACCTTCTTGAAAGCATATTCAAAGGCTTGCTAGCTGAAGAAATTCGAATAAAAGGGAGGGGTCAGTGCTGAAAGCTTTCTCTTCTCCCCGTTTTACTTTTCTTCATTCAACAGGGACTTCTGGAAATAAAATATGTCTAAGGAATGGAGAAAGAAAGGAAAAAAGAGAAAAGCTACCTTTCTCTTTCTTTCTTTTTCATTTTTTACTTTGAAAGCTGTACATGAAGGATCTGTGGCTTGTGTGGAGTGGGTGAGGTGCTCTGTAGCTCTCAGTGACATTACCAAGGGGAATCTGGGGCCAGAGGTGTGCAGGTGGGGCTGTCAATCAGAGACAACATCAAGGGCTCTTACAAAAACAAAAGGAGAGAAAATGGATGTTTAATCAATACAGTTGCTCTCTGCTTAACCTTTTGTGTTTTAAGCAACATTCACTGGAGCCCAGCAACAGAGTCCAATATTTAACACATAAAAGGTACTTAAAAAGGTGAAGCCTTGGAGAACAGCTAGAAAGTGAAGATGGGACTGAGGGTTAAGAAATTGGAAAGAAAAAGACCTGGAGGAGAGGGAGGTCAAATGAATGTTTAAAGACTGGGATCCATTAAGAACAGACCCAGGACCACCATAGGGACAGATGGGAGAGCCCAGTGTTAGAGTACGTGGATGTTGGGCACCTGGTGATCCTGAGCTATATTCAATTTACCTTTCCTTTCCTACTTCCTTATGCCCAGCAACAACCTCAAGCTTTGGCTAAAAAAGAGCAAGAAACCACTCTGGTGGGTTCAGCTTATCATTTAGTGTACTATTGATTCTGATGGCATCGGGTCAGCTCTCTCTATTCACTCTGCCTAAGGGTACCTGAATCATAGTGGTGGAGAAGGCACCATCAAGTAAGTGTCAGAGGAAAGAGTCTGGCAAGAGCCTTTGGTTCATTGGCAGCACCCACGTTAGGCCATGCAGAATCTCCTGTCTGAACTATTAGAATAGTCTCTCAACTATTAGCCTCCATTTGCACTTCTGTACTCCACACTGACACCAGTCATGGTTTTGATTAAAACAATATTAATTTTGAAAGCGAGAATTATAGGAAAGTGTTAAAAAGGAACTAATAACCATCTACATCTCACCCATCACATTTTAATTTACTTCTTCCTTTTGTCGTTCCCTTCCTTTCTTTCAACATTTGTTGAGAACCTGTTATGTGGCAGGAGCCGTTTAGGAGATGTAAAGATGAGTTTGACTGACCCCTTGGCTCAGCCTGGAAGGAAAGACATATAGACAAATGATTGTAGTGTTTTCTCTCAGTATATGCACATATTTTAGTTTCGTTTTTGTAATGATTTTGAGTATTCATTTAAGAAATAGATGCAAACAGTACAAAATTCAAAAGTTACAAAAGGGCATAGAGTAAAAGTAGTCTTTTTCCTATCCCTGCCCTTTAGCCGCCCCAGTTTTCCATCCCAGAGGCAAACACAGGTACCAGTTTCTTATTTTTCTTTTCTTCTGGGTGTATAAAGTATATGTGTATACTATATATATTCATATGTATATAAGTACACACATATTTATAATATACATGTGTACATATGTATACATAAGTATAAACATATATAACATACAAGTATCATGCTATATACTTCATTTAATATCTTACATATTATACTTAGTATATTTTGGAGATCATTCATCAACACATAAAAAACAACAGCTTTTTTAATTGGCTGTGTAATATTCAATTATATATATATTAAAATACATATAAAATATAGATGTTTCATATATAAAAATATATATCAACCATATATAAATACAAAAACGTGTTTAAAAATCTGCACTTGACTATTTAGGCTTTGTGTTGTGCAGTGTTGAATTAATTGTACTCCTAAACTCATGGATGATCAATCATCAACGATGGTCCTTGCAAGGTTTTCTCTTACTTTTCACTCAGAATTGTGTTTTTAGATCTCTCCATGTTGTTTTGTGTGTATATGGTTTGTAGCTTCTAAATAATGCTTAGTATTCCATAATATGCAACGAATACATTTTACTCATTTCTTCTTGAGGTGTGAGGGACAGCTAGCTAGATTGTTTCCAATTCACCACTGTTAAGAATAACTCAGTGAAATAACTTGAACATGTTCTCATGTCAATCTGTGTGATTCTTTTTCTGAGATATGAACTCAGGAGTGGGATTTCTGAGCCAAAGGATATACGTGCATTTAATTGAAGGACTGATAGCTTGCACACGAGAATGGTTGTACCTGGCCAACCTTCCTTACACCATTGTAGGAGGTGACCTGTATTACTACATTCATTCTAATATTAGCAACCTTTCTAATTTTTAGTTTTTGGGTCCTTTTATTGATTAGCTTTTTAAAAACATATTAAGACTTTCAGAACGATTTAAGGTTCACAGTGAAGTGAACCTTAAATGAAGTGAAGCTACAGAATGTTCCCATATTCTCCCTGACCCCTCACATGCATAGCCTCCTCAATAACAGTATCCCCCATGAGAGTAGTATATTTGTTACAATTCATGAACCTACGATGGCACATCATAATCACCCAAAGTTTATAGTTAACTATTGGTGTTATGCATTCTATGGGTTTGGACAAATGTATAATGACATAATCTTCTTGTGTGAGTTTCAGTAAATTTTATCTTTCAAGAAATTGGTCCATTTCATCTAGGTTATCAAATTAGTGGGTCTTGAGTTCACGGTATTTCTTTGTTATCCTTTTAATGCCCATGTGATCTGTAGTGATGTCCCCTCTTTAATATCCCTCATTGTTTTAATATGCATTTCCATAAATACAAATGAGTTTGAGTATATTTTCATATGTTTGTTAACCTGTTAGAATTCCTCTTCTGCATATTTCCAGTTAATATCTTTGTCCCATATTGTGGCTAGATTTCCTATTCTTTCATTATTGATTTTTGAAATTCCTTCTGAATCCTATGAATTCCAGATACTAGTATCCTGTTTTTAGCCAATAAAAATATTTTCTTCCATCTGTCCTATGTCTGTTAACATTATTATGGGTATTCTTCATTAAATGGATGTCCACATTTTTTTTTGTAATAAAATCTATAATTTTTTTCTGCCTTATGGATTAAACTTTCAGTTTTGTTTTCGATGTTCTTTCCTACTGTGGGTAGACAAGTATTCTACATTATTTGTATCAATCACATTGTTATATCTTTTTCATCTACATCTTTAATCCATCTGCAAATAGTGTTGTATATGGTGTAAAGTTAGGTGTCTAGTTTTTAATATTTTTTTCATATACTAGGCTCGTTATTTCTAAATACCATCTATAATTAGGCCTTTTAATACTGCTTTGTAGCGCTACCTTTATTATATATCAGGTTACCATAAATTCATAGATCTGTTTCAGAACTGTCTACTATCTTCCACTGGTTTATTTGTTCTTGTTAGGTATTAATTTTGTTACAGAGGCTTTGTGTAGATCTTAATATCTGAAAAGCAAATTTCTACTCTTTATTTAGCTTTTTCAAACTTAGCTTAACTAATCATTGGCATTTTTTCTCTCATATAAATTTTAGAATAAATTGAGTTCTTTAAAGACCTAACTGAAATACAGTTTGGAATTTAATTTTTAGGCTATTTTGGGAGAAATTGATATTTTTATATACTTAAGTAAATTCTTAGATAATTATAACTTTTCTTGCTATTTTAAATGGCATTTTATATTTGATAACATTTTATGTTTAGCAATTACTGGGAAAGAAAAATCCTATTTATATTTATTTACCTTATATTTACTGACCTCATTGAACTCTTATAATTATATTAATAGCTTGATTATTTCCTTGTATTTCTCTTCTATGTAGATGATTACACTATTTTCAAGTATTGTTGACTTTATTTCTTTGCAGCCCTGACATCTGTTATTTTTTCCCTCTTATTTTACTATTGTGTTGGGTATGACCTAAGATGATGGCAAATGGTGAAAACCAATTTTTGTTTTGTTTATGTTCTTATATTTTATCTAATAAGAAAAACATAGATGATGAGTTTACAGATATGTTTCCATAGTAATGAAGTTCCCTGTAATTTCTAGTTTGCTAAGAGTTTTTGTCATAAATAGGTGAGAAACTTTGTTTTTCGCTGTATCAAAATTTTTTCTCATCTAGTCTATTAATGTGTTAAGTTACCTTGAGATGTTTTTTGATACTGAACCATTTTTGCATTCTTGGGATAAGCCTTACCTGCCCCTGATATATTTTGTTTTACATATGCTATTAGGTATTGCTAGCTAATGTTTTTGCTTCTATGAAATTAATTTGGCCACTGATTTCTTTCTTTAGGAAAAATATGACATAGTGCTTAAGAGTATAGACTTTGGAAACAAACTACCTAGCTTCCACTTCTAGTTTGGCCACTTACTAGCTGTGTGATCTGAGGAAGCAGTAAACCTTTCTGGCATTATTATTATTTTTTTTCATCTAGAAAATGGGGTTAATGTTTACGATACCTAACTTATAAATGGTATTTGTAAATAATGAGTTAAAATATGGAAAACACTTAGAAAAATACCTAGCACATAGTAAGTTATACCTAAATGCTAACTATGATTATGGCAACAAATTTGTTTTGTTTGGGAATCAACATGATGCTAGTCTTATAAAATAATCTCGACATTTTTATCACGGGAACAGTTTGTATAAGACTTGAATTATCAATTTCTTGAAAATTTGGTAGATCACCAATAAGGCTTTGTGAGACTAGAGTTTTTTCAGTAGAGAGGTCTGTTTAACTTCCTTGTTATTTTAACTTCTTTATGTTTATTAGTCTGGCCAAGTATTCTGTTTTTTTTTCTTGTACCCGTTTTGGCATTTTATGACTTTATTTTTTGCAGGAATGTATTCATTTGTTTAGATTTCGAATTACTTAATGGGTAGTTGTTCATAATATTATTTTACATTTTTACTAGTTTTTAAAAATTGTATCTATAGTTATTTCTTTTTACTTTTATATTTGGTTATGTGTATCCTCCCCTTCTTGCCTTGCTCAATCTTGCTAAAGGACTATCTTCCAAAAATTTTTCTAAGAAGCAGATTTAGTTTTGTTAAGCTCATCTTTCCCCTATTTCTTATCTATTTTATTGATTTATGCACTTACCTTTTTAAAAAAAATTTTTTTTTTTAATGTTTATTTATATTTTGAGACTGGGAGAGACTGAGCATGAACGGGGGAGGGTCAGAGAGAGAGACACAGAATCTGAAACAGGCTCCAGGCTCTGAGCTGTCAGCACAGAGCCCGACGGGGGGGGGGGGGGGGGGGGGGGGGGGGGCTTGAACTCAGGGACCGCGAGATCCTGACCTGAGCCGAAGCAGGATCCCTAACCGACTGAGCCACCCAGGCGCCCCTGCACTTACCTTTTATTATTTACTACATTTGTGTTTCTTTGAATACGTGTTCTGTTGGGGCTTTTTTCCTAACTTCTTAAGTTAAAAGCTTAGCTTTTTTTTCCCCCTTAAATCATTATGTTTTTACTGACAAAATGTATCTCACTCAGCCTGTATATTTCTAGATATTTCTCTAGTTGTGTTCATAAATATTGACATATTGGGCATATTATATTTCATTTCCATTAAATTCTAAGTATTTCTTAATTTCTAATCTTTAAACTCAAGGGCTATTTAATGCCATTTTGTTTAGTTTTCCAATATATGGGATTTTTATTGTTTATTATTTTATTATTTATTTAAATTTAAGTTAGTTAGCATGCAGTGTAGTATTGGTTTCAGTAGAATTTAGTGATTCATCACTTCTATATAACACCCAGTGCTCATCTCAACAAGTGCCCTCCTTAATGCCTATCACCTATTTAACCTATCGCCCCCACCTACCTCCTCTCCAGCAGTCCTCAGTTTGTTTTCTGTATTTAAGAGTCTCTTATGGTTTACCTCCCTGTCTGTTTTTAATCTTATTTTATTTTTTCCCTTCCCCTAATTCATCTGTTTTGTTTCTTAAATTACATATGAGTAAAACCATATGATACCCGTCTTTCTCTGATTGACTTACTTCACTTAGCATAATATACTCTAGTTCTATCTACATTGTTGCGGATGGCAAGATTTCATTCTTTTTGATTGCTGAGTAATAATTCATTGTTTATATATACCATATATTCTTTATTCATTCACTAGTCGATGGACCTTGGGCTCTTTCTGTAATTTGGCTATTGTTAATGCTGCTACAAATATTGGGGAACATATACCCCTTCAAATCAGCATTTTTGTATCCTTTGAATAAATACCTAGTAGTGTAATTGGTGGGTCATAGGGTAGTTCTATTTTTAGTTTTTTGAGGAACCTCCATACTGTTTTCCAGAGTGTCTGCACTAGTTTGCATTCCCACCAACAGTGCGAAAGGATCCCCCTCTCTCCACCTCCCCACCAACATCCTCACCTCACATCCTCTGTTGTTTCCTGAGTTGTTCATTTTAGTCATTCCGACAGGTGTGAAGTGGTATCTCATCGTGGTTTTGATTTGTATTTCCCTGATGATGAGTGATGTTGAGCATCTTTTCATGTGTCTGTTAGCCATTTGTATGTATTCTTTGGTAATGTATCTATTCATGACTTTTGCCCATTTCTTCACTGGGCCGTTTGTTTGGGGGTTGTTGTTGAGTTTGGTAAGTTCTTTATAGATTTTGGATACTAACTCTTTATCTGGTATCATTTGCAAATATCTTCTCCCATTCCATTCGTTGCCTTTTAGTTTTGTCGATTATTTCCTTTGCTGTGCAGAAGCTTTTATCTTGATGAGGTCCCAATAGTTCATTTTTGCTTTTGTTTCCCTTGCCTGTGGAGACATGTCTAGTAAGAAGTTGCTGTGACCAAGGTTCAAGAGGTTGCTGCCTGTTTTCTCTTCTAGGATTTTGATGGTTTTCTGTCTTACATTTAGGTCTTTCATCCATTTTGAGTCTGTTTTTGTGTATGGTGTAAGAAAGTGGTCCAGGTTCATTCATCTGCATGTCACTGTCCAGTTTTCCCAGCACCATTTGCTGAAGAGACTGTCTTTTTTCCATTGGATAATCTTCCCTGCTTTGTGGAAGGTTAGTTGACCATACATTTGTGGCTCCATTTCTGGGTTCTCTATTTTATTCCATTCATCTATGTGTCTGTTTTTGTGCCTGTGCCATATGTCTTAATGATTACAGTTTTGTAATACAGCTTAAAGTCTGGAATTGTGAAGCCTCCAGCTTTGGTTTTCTGTTTCAACATTACTTTGGCTATTTGGGGTCTTTTCTGGTTCCATACAAACTTTTGAATTGTTTGTTCTAGCTTTATGAAGAATGCTGATGTTACTTTGATAGGGATTGCATTGAGTATGTAGATTGCTGTAGGTAGTATAGACATTTTAACAATATTTGTTCTTCCGATCCATGAGCATGGGATGTTTTCCATTTTTTTTGTGTTTTCTTCAATTTCTTTCATAAGCTTTCTGTAGTTTCAGCCTACAGATCTTTTACCTCTTTGGTTAGGTTTATTCCTCAGTATCTTTGGATTTTTGGTGATCGTGTAAATGAGATAGATTCCTTGATTTCTCTTTCTGCTACTTCGTTATTGGTGTATAGAAATGTGACAGATTTCTGTAGGTTGATTTTTTAAAATATGAAATTTATTGTCAAATTGGTTTCCATACAACACCCAGTGCTCATCCCAACAGGTGCCCTCCTCAATGCCCATCACCCACTTTTTCTCCCTCCCAACCCCCATCAACCCTCAGTTTATTCTCAGTTTTTAAGAGTCTCTTATGGTTTGGCTCCCTCCCTCTCTAACTTTTTTTTTCCCTTTCCCCCCCTCCCCCCCCCCCCATGGTCTTCTGTTTGTAGGTTGATTTTATATCCTGAGACTTTGTTCAATTTATGTATCAGTGCTAGAAACTTTTTTGTGGAGTCTTTTGGGTTTTCTACATAGAATATCATGTTGTCTGCAAAGAGTAGAAGTTTGACTTCTTCCTTATTGATCTGGATGCCCTTTATTTCTTTTTGTTTTGGTGAGAGTGGACATCCCTGACGTGTTCTTGACCTTAGAGGGAAAGCTGTCAGTTTTTCCCCATTGAGGATGATAATTAGTTGTGAATCTTTATGTGGCCTCTATGATGTTGAGGTATGTTCCTTCTATCCCTACTTTCTTGAGGGTTTTTACAAGAAGTTTGCTATATTTTGTCAAATGCTTTTTCTGCGTCTATTGAGAAGATTATGTGGTTCCTATCCTTTCTTTTATTAATGTGGTGAATCACTTTGATTGATTTGTGGATATTGAACTACCCCTGCAGTGCAGGAATAAATTCCACTTGATTGTGGTGAATGATTTGTTTAATGTATTGTTGGAATAGATATGCTAGTATCTTGTTGAGAATTTTTGCATCCATGTTCATCAGGGAAATTGGTTTCTAATTCTTCTTTTCAGTGGGTCCTTTGGTTTTGTAATCAAGGTAATGCTGGCCTTACCAGCATTTGAGTTTGAGTTTGGGAGTTTTCTCTCCATTTCTATTTTTTGGAACAATTTCAAAAGAGTAGGTATTAGCTCTTGTTTAAATGCTTGGTAGAATTCCTCTGGGAAGCCATCCGGCCCTGGACTCTTGTTTGTGGGGAGATCATTAATTACTGATTCAGTTTCTTTACTGGTTATGGGTATGTTCAGATTTTCTCTTTCTTCCTGTTTCAGTTTTGGTACTTTATATGTTTCTAGGAGCATATCTATTTCTTCTAGATTGTCCAATTTGTTGGCATATAATTGCTCCTAATATTCTCTTATAATTGTTTGTTTTCCTGCAGTGTTGGTTGTGAGCTCTCCTCTTTCATTCATAATTTTACTTGGGGCCTTTCCTTTTTCTTTTTGATAAGTCTGGCCAGGGGCTTATCAATTTTATTAATTCTTTCAAAGAATTCTTTCAAAGAAGCTCTTAGTGTTGATCTTTTCTACTGTTTTTGTTTTGTTTTAATTTCAATATCCTTGATTTCTGCTCTGATCTTTATTATTTCCCTTCTTCTGCTGGTTTGGGGTTTTATTTGCTGTTCTTTTTCCAGCTCCTTTAGGTGTAAGGTTAAGCTGTATATTTGAGACCTTTTTTCCTTCTTTATGAAGGGCTGAATTGCTATATACTTCCCTCTTATGACTGCCTTTGCTGCATTCTGAAGGTTTTGGGTCTTTTTCATTGACTTTTATGAACTTTTTAATGTCCTCTTTAATATCTTGGTTGACCCACTCATTCTTTAGTAGGATATTATTTAATCTCCACAGATTTGTGGTCTTTCTAAATTTTTTCTTGTGGTTGATTTCAAGTTGCATAGCATTGTGGTCTGACAATATGCATGGTATGGTCTCAATCTTTTTGTACTTGTTGAGCGCTGATTTGTGACCAAGTATGTGATCTATTCTGGAGAATGTTCCATGTGCACTTGAAAAGAATGTGTATTCTGTTGCTTTAGGATGAATGTTCTGAATATATCTGTTAAGTCCATCTGGTTCAGTATCTCATTCAAAGCCATTGTTTCCTTACTGATTTTCTGCTTAGATGATCTGTCTATTGTTGTAAGTGGGGTGTTAAAGTCCCCTACTATTATGGTATTATTATCAATGAATTTCTTTATGTTTGTGATTAATTGGTTTATGTATATGGGTGTCTCAAGTTTGGGGCATACATATTTACAGTTGTTAGATCTTGGTGGATAGACCCCTTAATTATGATAGAATGCCCTTCATCTCTTGTTACGGTCTTTGTTTTAAGGTGTAGTGTGTCTGATATAAGTATGGCTACTCTGGCTTTCTTTTGACATCCATTAGCATGATAGATGGTTCTTTATTCCCTCACTTTGAATCTGCAGGTTTCTTTAGGTCTAAAACGAGTCTCTTGTAGGCAGCATATAGATGCATCTTGTTGTTGTTGTTGTTGTTGTTATTGTTTTTAATCCATTCTGATACCCTGTGTCTTTTAGTCCTTTTACATTCAGAATGATTATTGAAAGGTAAGAATTTAGTTCCACTGTGTTACCTGTAGAATTGGTGTTTCTGGTGATGTTCTCTGGTCATTTCTAGTCTTTGTTGCTTTTGTTCTTTATTTGTTTTGTGTTTTCTCCACTCAGAGAGTCCTCCTTAAGATTTCTTGCAGGGCTGGTTTAGTGGTCACAAACTCCTTTAGTTTTTGTTTGTCTAGGAAACTCTTTATCTCTCCTCTTATTCTGAATGACAGCCTTGCTGGATAAAGAATTCTTGGCTGCATAGTTTTCTTACTTAGCATGTTGAAAATATCCTGCCACTCCTTTCTGGCCTTCCAAGTTTCTGCTGACAGATCTGCTGTGAACCTGATCTGTCTTCCCTTGTAGGTTAAGGACGTTTTTTTTCCCCCTTGCTACTTTCAGGATTCTTTCTTTCTTTGAGTATTTTGTGAATTTGACTATGGTATGCCTTGGTGGTGGTCAGCTTTCGTTGAATTTAATGGGAGTTCTCTGTGCTGCTTGGATTTCAATATCTGTGCCCTTCTCCTGATTAGGCAAGTTTTCAACTATAATTTGCTGACATAAATCTTCTGCCCCTTTTTCACTCCATTTTCTGGGACTCTTATGATTCGAATGTTATTCCTCTTTTTAATTTAATTTAATTTAATTTAATTTTTAATTTTTATTTTAGTTTTTTAAAATTTAAATTCAAATTAGTTAACATATAGTATAATAATGATTTCAGGAATAGAATTTAGTGATTCATCACTTACATATAACACTCACTGCTCATCCCAACAAGTGTGAATGTTAATCCTCTTTAATATGTTGCTGAGTTCTCTGAGTGTTATATTGTGATCTTTGGCCTTTGTATCCCTTTTCTTTTTAGCCTCATTATTTTCCATAATTTTATCTTCTATATCACTGATTTGCTCCTCTCGTTCATCCATCCTTGCCATCATGGCATCCATTCAAGATCACATTTCAGTTATAGCATTTTTAATTTTGGCCTGACTAGATTTTAGTTCTTTTATCTCTGCAGAAAGAGATTCTCTGATGTCTTCTATGCTTTTTTCAACCCAAGCTAGTATTCTTATAATTGTAGTTTTAAATTGTATTTCAGATCTCTTACTTATATCTGTGTTGATTAAATCTCTGGCCATCATTTCTTCCTGTTCTTTCTTTTGGGGTGAATTCCTTCCTCTTGTCATTTTGGAGGAAGATAAAAAAATTAATAAAGTAAAAAATTAAAAAGTAAACAATACATAATCTAATAAAGGAAGCTAGATCCTAAGTGTGTTTTGATCTGCTTATTATGAGAAGCTTGATAAAAAAGAGACAAAAATTAAAATGAAAAAATTTTTTTTATTTAAACAATAAAATAAAGAGAATAAAATAGAATAAAAAATTGGCTCTTTCTGTATCTACAAAAGAAAAAGAAAAAAGAAAGGGAAAAAAAACCCACATAAATAAAAACAGAAGTAAAGAAAAAGTGAACAAACAAAATGAAACCCAAATGAAGCTAGATCCAGTTTCCCCTAGAACTGAATCTTTGTAGCACACACTGATCCATAGACTAAGTGGGTGGGAAGGATTTGTGCTGGTCTTCTGAGGGAGAGAGGCCTGTTGCTCTTGTTGTCAGGCTGACTTGGCCTCCTGGAGATGCGCCTGGAGGATGTAAGTGGGTGGGGCTTGGTATAATGGCTCCATTCTCTACTTGGTGGCACTACTTTGCTCACTGGGGTTGATCCATACTAGTGTGGTAGTGATGAGGTTTTGGGGTGGTGGGGGTGGTTCAGACCTGACGGCCAAGAAACAATTCTTGAAGACATCTTTGGTGCAAAAAGGTGATTTTATTAAAGCACGGGCACAGGACCCATGGGCAGAAAGAGCTGCACTGGGGTTGTGAAGAGTGACTGGTTATATATTATGCAGTTGAAGGAGGTAAAGTCAAGGGGAAGTTTTCAAAGAGATTTTCATAAGCTAAAGAAGATTCACAGGATACTGGAGGCCTAGCTATTATCAAGCTAAGCTTGCTTTTCCTTCTAGCAAAGCATTAACATGAAGAAAGTAGGGAGTTCCTGGAGAAATATCTACTCTGACAGCCTCAAGTATTTGTCAGTGGGCTGCAGGTTATACAGAAATTTAATTTTGCCTGCCATTTCCTTCTTGCCTTTGTTCCCCATATCACTATGGAGGGGTGATGTTGGGGCTCCAGGAAAGTGAGTCCACAGGTTTCTGGAGATTAAGCTGTTAATAAGATTGCCTTTTTCTTGTAATTTACTAAGATATTTGTAAACTGGATTTGCCAATAAACAAACAAACAAACAAACAAACAAACCGGATTCACCATGCTTCCTCATTGGAGCACTGCCAGGCAATGAACTCCAGAACTTCAGATGCTGTGCTCCACTGCTTATAAGAAACTGGTGGAATTGAAACCCTCTCCTTACTCTTTTTCGCTTTCTTTCTCTTCAGGTACTGAGGGGAGGGGGTAGGGTGCTTTTCTTGCAGAATCCACATGCGCTGCACTCTCTCCCCCTTTTTCTCTCTCTGTCCTCTCTCTGAAAATGGCTCCCTACCCTCCATGGTCCTGTGGCTGTTCTATCCCCCACTTCACCTCTCTTCATCACATACCTGTGAAGATCTGTCACTCAAGTTATGCAGATTATTGCATTAATCCTCAAAACAATTTCCTAGGTGTTCAAAATGGTTTGATGTTGATTTAGCTATGTTTCAGGGATGAGACAACCTCAGGGTCCCCATACTACTCACCATCTTAACTCCTCCCAGGATTTTTTTTTTAATGAAGGCTTTATTTTATAATTGAGAAAGTTTTCATACTTAGACCATGTAGTATGTAGATTGGATACATAATCTGATAATTGTTAAATTCCAGGTTTTTAAAATAAGTAACCTCTTGATATTATTAAAGAAATATTTATAAAATAAACTTGTGGTTTTGGTATTTATAACTGTAAGACAGGAACTTTTCAAGCCATGAGCTAATAATCCAAGAATGAATCCATGAATCTATTTTTTTCTGGTCTAACAGGTAGTGGCAAAAATCACCATCTTCTTGGTGTCATGCTGCTTTCCCTCTCCCACAATATCTCCCGCTTTTCCTTTCCAACCTGGCCTAGTAGAATGGCTCCCACAAAGAAGGGTGGTGAGAAGAAGGACCGTTCTGCCATCAACGAGGTAGTTGGTTCATAAGCATCATTCATCAGCATTCATAAGCACATCCATGGAGTGGGATTCAAGAAGTGTGCCCCTTGGACACTCAAATCCAGAAATTTTCTGTGAAGAATATGGGCACACCAGATGTGCACATTGACACCAGGCTCAACAAAGGAGTCTGGGCCAAAGGAATAAGGAATATTCCTTGCCATATCTATATGTGGTTGTCTGGAAAACAATGAGGATGAAGATTCACCAAACAAGCTCTTTATGTTGGTTACCTATATACTTGTCACCACTTTCAAAAATCTACAGACTGTTAATGTGGATGAGAACTAATTGCTAGGTATAAAACTGCAAAAAAATATAATAAAATAAAATCACCACCTTCTTGAGAACTTCCTTCTTAGAGATATGAAGTTGTATCTCTTGCCCCAACCTCACCCATTTTGGAGGGAGAGACTCCAGTCTGGTTGGAGGGTCAGAATTGTCAATAACCAGCTACATTCTTGTGAATTTCTAAGCCATGTTTGAGGGTAACATTTGGATAAGTGGGAGAAATATTTTTTCATTTCCTACAGCTCTTATGGAGACAATGTCCTTAGCACTGAGGCTGTCAGGGACTTGTGTCCCTGAACATGAACTTCAGATGGAGGTGGCCAAAGATGCTGAATGGTGGGATATGGGCTCTCCACTTTCAACGCATCTTTGTATGAGGGAAGAACTTCAGATGTAAGAGAGACTATGGGGGAATGAGCTGCAAAGTGAAGCACATGGTGAGAGCCTTGACACTTTGAGGGGTTATAGAGATGTCCAGAGACTGGAACATTGCCAGCTGGATCCAAGGAGCACAGGGTTGGGTGGCATCACTGAAACTAATATATTGCATTAACATTTTCTAGAAGTCTTGAAGTCTCCTCGGTTTTACCATCAGAGTTTAGGTCTCACATGAGCTAGTTGATTATGGAGGTCTTCCCTGAGCCTGTGGAACTGCTTTCAAGGCAGCTGTCTCATTCCTGCCACCTTTGGATATATTAAGAGGCAATCCTTTCTTTCTTCTTTCCTTTGGGCCAAAGAAATATTTGAGCCCACAGTGTATCAGTTCATTTCAATCATGGTTTGAGGGGCTCTTTGGAAGAGGAGACACATTTTTTGATTCTGTCATCCTCCTGCATCATCTTGGCACTAGTTATTGATCCAAACAAAAAAATTCTTTGCTTAAATTTTCCTCATAAGTAACATCATCCTGTTTCTTAGCAGATGTCTAAAGGCTGTGAAAATCAGATTCAGAGAGATCACACCTCCATTTAATTGAAATCTTCTGACAAAATCTCAATAATCTAGTCTGGCTTGGAGATTTGTAGTTTTAGTCCATTCTTGCTTAAATTATCAAATTATGAAAAAAAACCAACCAGGAAATTTCCTTCATTTGCAAAATATCTTTGAGGAGTAATCAAATGCTACCCACAGAGGCTTTCCAGCTACCACTAGTCTCTAACTAGAGTGATTAAGAAGGTTTCCAGTTTCTTGGAAACATTCTGGATTGTCATCTGAAAGTGTCTTGGTTTGGCTGATAGACTGTATAATCATCATATCTACAACTATAGGTTTCAGGTCCTTGGCAGTTTGAGTATTAGTTGGTTACTCTTCTGTAGACCCACAGGTGGTCCCTGAGCTAGGACCTCAAATGCCAGGCTCTAAGAGTGCACTGAGGAAAATCAGCATGTGGGAGAATGGACAGACTAGATATATTGGAACATGTGAGATTCTAGATGCAGGCATCTACAAAAGGAGTGAGGTCAGAGAGAGAAAGAGTCTGCCATGCAGCATGTGAAGTTAGAGGACGAGAGTGCATGTGATTCCAATGGAAATATGTTGAATGATGAAAGAAGTTCTCTGGGCACAAAACACTTATGTGCAGACAGAAAACAAGTGAGCATGAACAGCTCCCCCTCAGATAAACTACAGTGGCAACTCAAGAGGGAAGGATGTGCATTCCCTGACTGTTCTCAAAGAGAAATTGCAATTCTTTGTTTCTCAATTTTTGAAAATCCTTTCTCCCTTTAGTCTATGGATCCTGAAAGAACTAGAGGCTGTGGTGATTGTGGTGACAAGGAATTTTGTATATTATATCTTTATTATTGATTTAAAATTTTTTTCCTCTTGGTATGTATGATACTAATTATTTGGGATTCATTGACTTTTTTTTTTTTTTTTTTTTTTTTTTTTTTTTTTTTAGTCCAGTGCATGGTTAATCTATGTAAAGTTTGAATTTGTGCCTGAAAAGAAAGTATATTCTTTATAATGTGAAAAGCTCTCTATACATCTAATAATATGTCTTCAAAATACATTATTTATATATTCTGTATATCTGATTTTTTTTGATCTATCAGCTTTTGAGGGCAGTATTTTAAAATCTCCCAACTCTTCCCCTAAAAGGGGGAAGTTGTGAATTTTACTTTTCTTAGTAGGTCTGTTAATTGTTGTATGATATCATCAGGTCCATATAGGTTAACAATTGTTACATCTTACTGCTCTTCTTTTTGTTTTACAAGAATATAATATCTTTTTGTTATTTATGGTTTTGTCTTTAATTATATTTTGAGAGATTTTTCTTCATTCTAGGTTTTTTTGGCTTCTTTTGATTTTGTCTGTTTAGAGATTTTCCTGTCCCCAAATTTGGGTAAAATCATCTGAAAGGATTTCTCAATTTGTACTGTTAACGTTTTGGTGCAGATCATTTGGGGTGTGTGTGTGTATGTGTGTGTGTGTGTTGTGGTGGGGTGGGGTGGGGGGAGTTTCCCTGTGTGTTGTAGGATGTTTAGCAGTATCCCTTGTCTCTAATCACTAGATTCCAGTAGCACCTTCCCCCGGCTGTGGAAAACAAAACTGTAGATATTGCTAGATGTTCCCTGTGATGGGATTGCCTTCAGTTGAAAATGGCTAATTAGAACAATCTTTTAGAGCTCAGGCTTAGAACAACAATATTTTTGTGTTTCCACTAGCCCAGTGGAAGAAAATTTCAAAATTCATGGGATAGGAAGTAAAGAACTAAGAGGGGTATTGCCTCAAAAATGGGGTATGATTAGCCCTCAACTAAATGTTGCTCTGCTCTTGCTTATCAAAGCTTAGAATAAAACCTCAAAAGTATCCCACAGTTTTGAAAGAACTTAGTTGCATCCCAGAGAAAATTTCAAGAATATTTGTAAGAATACAAAAATATCCAGGACTCAGTAAGATAAAATTCAAAATGTATGGTATTCAATTAAAAAGTTACCAAGTATGCAAAGAAGCAGAAAAGTACTATTCATAAAGAAGAGCAAAAACAGTCCATAGGAAAGCAACTCAGAAATGACACAGATGATAGAATTAGTACATAAGAGCATGAAAAGAGTTGTTATAACTATGTCATATGTTCAAGAAAGTAAAGGTAAAATTCAGTATAGTATGTGATGACCTCAAAGATTTTAAAAGATTCAGATCAGCACTTCCATGTTTGTCTAAGATAGAGTGAACAGGGACAGAACATGCTCTCCATCTAAAACAAAAAATGAAGAAAATGTATGAACCAACAGTTTTCAAGACACTGAACATGAGACAACAAAGGATAGTGATTATGAAATGGAGAACAAACAAGATGAGCTATGTTTTCCTGAGCTTACTACAGAAGAGAGTTTCCAGGCTGTGTCAAAGGGAGGAAGAAACCAGGCAGTCTGACCAATTCCCCGATTTTAGAGACCAAGGCAGCTAGAATTTGTAGGATAGAGTACTAGAAGAAAGCGGCACACAGAGCGAACTCTGGAGGTCTACAGAGGGTCTTTTTTGAATATTCAGCAGAAAAACTGACAAGCATGTCCTGTGAGGAAACTGTGTGAGTCCAGATTAAGAAGTACTTAGAGAATTAGAGGTAACAAAAGTGCGTGATGTTCACACCGGGCCAGGAATACTGCCCATTCCAACCAGCCAGGTGGGAAAGCCTCAAGATTCACGGGGCATTGAGTAGACTCCACAGAAGGCTCTTGGCTGATTAGTCGGACATAAGTATCTCTAGACTAAGCATTGGTTCTGGCCTGCCCAAAAAATTGCAAAAGCAAGACCAGATTTTGTCTTGATCTAAGATAAGAATTTCATATCCAAGAAGTTCAATATACCCGAAGCACAAGAAATGAAGATAATGACACCAATGAACATCATAATCAGTCTAAAATCAGTGATAAAAAGAAAATCTTAGCAGCAAGAAAAAAAGGACACACTATGTAGAGAGAACAAAAAACCCCCAAGAATGACAGCAGATTTCTCTTTGGATTGAATGCAAATAAGAAGACTTTGGAGCAACCTCTTAATATATTTGTATTCATTTCCTAGGGCTGGTGTTATAAGGTACTACAAACGAGGTGGTTTAAAATAACAGAAATTTGCCGTCTTACAGTTCTGTAGGCTAAAATTCCAAAATCAAGGTATTGGCAGGGCAATATTCCCTCTAAAACTTTTAGGGAAGAATCCTCGCTTGCCTCTTCCGTAGCTTCTAGTTTGCTGGCAGTCTTCAGATTTAAGCTGCAGCACTTGAGTTTCTGCCTCCATTATGACAGCATTTCCCCCCTCTTTGCCTTTGTTTTCACATGGCATATTCTACTTCTTATGAGGACACCTGTCATGATGGATTACCACCCACTGTAATGGTTGAGTACATTTACAAAGACCCTGTTTCCAAATAAGGTCACATTCACAGGTGCTGAAAGATAGGACTTCAACATATATTTTGGGGGGGGATTCAACATATACTGTTGATGAAAGAAAAGTTGTCAACTTTGATTACTTAAACCCAATGAAAATATGATTCAAAAATAAAACCTTTTTTTTAGGTAGAGTGAATTTTGGTAGTTTGTGTCTTTTAAGGTATTTGACTGTTTTTTCTAAGACATCATATTTGTTGGCATAAATGTGTTCCCAGTAATTGCTTATTATCCTTTTATTCTCTGTAAGATTTGTAGTAAGTGATGCGCCCACATCATTCCCGTTAGTGATAATTTCTCTCTTGTCTGACTGGAAGTATGTCTATTTCATTGTCCAGTGTCTGAAAACTCATGTTTCATATATGTTTTCCAGTTTTCCAGTTGTTTGAGTTGGGAGGGTAAATCTGATTCCTGCTACTCTGTCATGACCAGAAATTAATTGTTGCACCCTCACCTTTACATGATAATTTCGCTGGACAAAACCTGGTCAAAGTTTTTTCTCCTGCCATGATAAGAAAATTATGAACCATTGTCTTCTTATATCCAGTGTTTGCTCTTGAAGAGTGTGATGTCATTATGATTCTTTCTCTTTTGTTTGTAACCAGCTTCTTTTTGGAATCTTAAAAACAACAACAACAACAACTTTCTATCGTAACATTTTCTTTCTCTTTGATGATCTGAAGTTCAGTGTGTGTTTTTCTACATGTATTCTGTTTGGCACTGTGTTGAGCCTTGAAGTTGAACATAGTTCCTTTTTCATCTTTTTTTTTTTTTTTAATCTGGAGGTTTTTATTTTCTTTATTTCTTTCCATATTCCCTTGTTTTTTTCCATATCTTCCTGGAATTACTATTATCTGAGCGTTAGTATTTCCAGTTCTCATCTCTATATTGCTTGCTTTCCTATCATTTTTATGTCATTATCACTTTCGCTGCCTTCTGGAAGATCACCTCGATTATATCTTACACCTTCTAATTTGTTCATCAGCACTATCCACTCCATAATTTATTTTATTTTTTTATACTCCTTTACTACTATATTTTTCATAGTTAATGTTTCATTTCGTTATTTTAATGAATTCTTATTTGTTTCATTTAATCAATATCTTGTCTTATTTTTGAGATTGTTTATTATGCTTAATTTAAAATATTTATGAATATGTTTCTGTAATTGTACTTCATGTGGCATATCATGCTCAGTTTGCTTATTTTTTAAAAATAATCATTGCCCATCTTAAATGACTAATTATTTTGGTTTATGAGCTCATATTTTCCTAGGAATATTAACTACCCAGCCTGCTAATGTATATTGGAGAAGAGGTTAGTTCTTAGGCTCTGTTATATTCCTTCATGTGAATATAGGAAGGAGGAGAGATAAACGGTTGACTATCCTTTATGGACAGGTAACCTTTATGATTAGGGATTCTTCCTTAAACTATTTGCTAGAAATAGTACTGAGTAGAGATAATAATCTCAATAGATCAGTGGTTTTCAAACTGAACGTTTAGTGGAATACAACCACTGTTTTAAAAATGAAGTAGAATTGAATATAGAGGAAAATATCAGAGTACATCACCGTTGATAAATGTTAAGTACTGTTTAGTGAAATTTTTGTTTTAGCTCTGTATCTGTATCTTTACACATAAAAAGATATATGCCAGGGGATATATTCCTTAACTGTGGATTGAGATCAGATTTTTGAAAGCCACTGAATTGGATTATAATCCACCAGTCCCTAGGTTGGAGTGGGGAAGGCTGCTGATCTACCTCTGCCTTTTCCCCCTGGCCCTTTACCCTACCACGGCTTTGGTTCTTACCTGTGACTCTCCCGTTGACACTATGATTTTTATCTCACAGGGTAACAGGCAACTATAGTCCTTTCAAGACAACTTAAGGAAAGTCAGGAGCAGAATGTACAGTTATCTTCCAATTTATTCTCTGCTATACTTGGAGTATCTGATCTAGTATTTCTCCACCCCCTCAGCCCCTTCCTTCCTAAGACTGTTACATCCTTTAGGCTTTTATGGGGCTCTCAGGGTATTTAGATAGTTCCCCCCAAATGTTTGCTTTCCTTTCTCTTATTTAGTGTCCATGCAGTTGATCTTTCGGGACTGGGAGAGAGAGAACTAGTCATAGTAGTCAAATTTCCATTTTTTCACAGCCTAGAGAAATACATTTTGAATATTTGATATTAAGTCCTGTATTAAACTCAGAATCCTGCATTTTTAACTTATTACAATGCACATTTTCCTTTATTGCCCAA
Organism: Panthera onca; assembly: GCF_046562875.1. Classification (NCBI taxonomy): domain Eukaryota; kingdom Metazoa; phylum Chordata; class Mammalia; order Carnivora; family Felidae; genus Panthera; species Panthera onca. The sequence continues at coordinate 68,068,207 of NC_138351.1, forward strand.
AGTCTAAATGAACATAATTTGAATGGCTACATAATATTCCATCCAATGATTTTATCATAATTAAGCATTCTCTCTTGTTGGGCATTTAGATTACTTCCGCTTTTTTTCGTAACGAAATATGTCTGGGTTGAAAATTTTTATGGCTAAATCTTTGCTCAAAGTTCTGATCAGAATGAACTTTTAAAATTTACAAGACCCCACCACTCTCCAGTGTACAAAGAGCTCATTTTTCCCCACTGATAAATTATTGTAGCTGAAAGAAAAACTATTAAACAACTAAAACCACTTCTACATTCTATGTTGAGGAATTATTCTCAAGGAGAAACCTAATATTTTGTTAGGAAGACACAGCAATGGAACTTTTGCTAGGAAAGTCAATATGATGTGAAGTGTTATGAAGAATTGTAGGTTAAGAAAAGTAAACTTTTCTGCCGAATAATAAAATGAATGTTAGAAGTGTTTTTGTTTTTGCTGTATAATAATTTTTGGCTTCATTAGAGTGCATCTCTGACCAGTACTTTGTAAGGAGCCTTGACATTGGGAGGAGAAGAGGAAATGGAAGGAAGGACTTGGTTCTGAACAAACACAGGTCTTAGAGAAATGGCAAGAGGTAAGAGACTAATGAGAAGGGAAGGTTCCAACAGGAGATACCCTGTGACAATTTGTGTGGGTGCATAATGGATGCAAAGATGTCTGGCATACAGTACTTTTTGTTTTAATTTTCTTCTTTTTCCTCTCCCCTCTCCACTCATTAAAATTTTAGTAGAGTTATATTAGTGGCTCATTTAGAGTTATTCTTGTATTATAAATGCTGCCTTGAAGAGTGAACCTCTTATGGTTATGGTGAGATCAATCAGAGGGAGCTGGAGCACATGAGATGCACTGAAGAATAGGCCCAGGGGGTGGTTTAGAGGAAATTTGGACTGATAGGAGACAACCATGACTAGTAATCACCTGTCCTGGGACTTCTCAGGAGGGTTCAATGCAGGGACAGGCTTTACAGTCAAACGCAGGAAGAAGCTTGAGTTGTTTTATTCAGGTGGTAAAGGACAGAGGTCCTCAAAAAGTGAAAGAACTTGGGGATATTTGGCCAACACTGCTTTCTCAATACCCCATGCTTCTTTTTCCTGTCATCCATATCAGTTGTGGTCAAATAAGTGTATGTTTAGTGAACTAGTGTCTGCTTTCCTTTTAGAATATGAGGTACATAAAGCCAGGAACAGGTTTGCTTTGTTTGCCAGCCCCTAACAGTCTTTGGCACAAGATAAATGCCTGGCAAACATTTGTGAAATAAATGAATGTAATCAACTGTTGTTATATCTATTGTTACTAAAAAGCACCCAAAGATAACAGTTGTTATGATATTGTGAGCAGTATTCCCTTCTATTTTTCATATTTCCTATATACTTTTTATATTATTTTTACTAAGGTAGAAAAAAAGAATGGACTCTTGGTAAGACCTCTTTACCTGGGTCTTGTATTCTTTAGAGTTTGCCTCTGTTTCTGCATTGGTTCTCATAACAGATTGGTGAAAGTCTCCTAAAATGCCCAGCTTTACCCATCAGAGAGCTAATTTATGTCATTCAATGGTACTCCTTTATTGTTTGGACCTCCAGGTTTTGTCCATTCATCTACTAATGTGGAAATTTATGTTCAATTCTAATTATTCTTGTGAATGTCTTGATAAATGATGAAAATATTACCCTGATGAAAAATATCATGAATCTAAGATTTTTATATTCATAGGCTCATGCTCCCTAGAGTAAAGGGAAGGTTTCCATAAATCAAATAAACACATACTTCCCTCTTTTTTGGTTACCTTCATTAATAATTAGGTGACCTTCTCTTACCTTGAAAATGTCATAAATTATTGACCAGCTAATCCCGTTGAAAATTGAGAAGGGATTTGGTCCATTGAATGTAATGAGCAGGCTGGTAAGTTCAGATCTCTTGAATCACTGGCATTGTGTCTTGAAGTTGACATCTTGTGTGTTCTAAGTCTTCTCCTTGGCCCTTAAAGCAGCTTCCCTTTTATGACATGCTTTTGTAGAAACAGCTGCAAGAACCAAAGAGGGAATGAATTTTTTTTTTTTTTTTTGAGACTAGGTTGAGAATAAAACAGAATCCTGAAAACGCCATCTAATGAGATGGAATTATATGGATCGCTTTCCCACCTCATACTAATAGCAGTCAATCTTTTTTGCTGTTCTTCACTTTCAGACTTTTGTAGTCTACCCTTGTGTTCACTCCCTCACCTCTTTCACCCCTCGACATACTGCAGCTGGATCCCATTCCATGTCACCTTACTCAAATGCTTAGGTGATTAATAATCTCCTAGTTGACAAACGTGAAGTATAATTTTTAGTCTGCCTCTAATTTGATATCTCTGCATCTCCCTCCCTCTCTCCTTCCTTCTCTCTCTCTCTGCCTCTCTCTTTGCTTCTGTTGATTCTCTCTCCTTGGAAATCTTTTCTGTAGGTTTCATGACCCTGAAGTCTCTCTTGAATATCTTTTCTCTTGGATTCTCCTTCTCACTGTTTTTTATGCCTTCTGTTTCTTCAACACCCTTTATGTGTTGGTATCCCCCAAGGTCCCATTCTTGGCTGCCTTTTCTACTTTACAAGCTCTTTTGATGATCTCCTTCAATACTATGAGTTTAACTAGCACAGGAATGCTAGTATTTCCAAAATTTATATTTCCAGCTGGGACTTCTCTCTTGGAACTTCAGTTGCATATTTCTTACCACCAATGTGACACATCCTTCCACAAGGTAACTAAACGCAAAGCAAACTCAGTATATTTAAAACTGAACTTATTTCATTTTCTTCCCCACATCTGGACCCTCTTCCTGTCTTAGTTAATGAGGCCATCCTATGTTCTTTAGAAATCTAGAAGTTATTCTCAACCTTTTTCTGTCTATGTAATTAATCACCAGGCCCTGTCGATTCTTCCTAATAAACAACTCTCAAGTATATTTCAAACTCTCCATTTCACATGCCATTGCTCACATACCCTCTACCAATTGCATCCTCTCTGTTGCCATCAAAATTGTCTTTTTAAAATACAGATCTGAATCTTGGCACACACTTGCTTTAAAACATTTGTTGCATAGAAGATGAAGTCCAAACTCTTAATAGGGTAATGAGGTCCCTCTAATGAGAAAAATAGTCTCCTCTGTATTACCTTGCACTTCATATATAATTCTGTTATGGCCTTTGACATATTGTTTGTGATTATTCTGTGGGCTGCATTTGGGATTATCAAATGGATAACAAACTCCTTGAATGGTAGAGTCATGTCTTTTTTTACTTTTATATTTCTAGTGCTAAACACACCGAGTAGAGCTATATTTAAATTAAATGGAGGAATGGATTAACTGAATAAGAAATGCTGAAAGATTCTCCCTGCAAAATGAAAAAGACCAGAGGATCAAAATATAAGAAATAGATGGAGTGATGTGAAAATTGCAAAAATAAGAGAGGTCACCAGGTTATAGAAGTCCATTTACTGGGACATTGGATAACTTGTCATTCCGGAACCTGCCCAGTACTCTCCTATGGGCTGCCTCTGTGGTGGTTTTAAAATATGTCTTCAAAGTCTTGACACTCATCTCTTCAAAAGGTGGAGCCTAATTCCCCTTCCTTGAATGTGAGTCAGACTTAGTGATTTGCCTCTAATAGAATGTGGCACAAGAGATGCTATATGATTTCCGATGCTAGTTCCTTAAAAAGATAGTTTCTGCCTGGCTCTTTGTCTTTCCCTGTTGGATCACTCACTCTGGGTGAAGCCAGTTGCCACTGTTGAAGACATACATCCTATGGAGTAGGCCTTTGTAGGGAGAGACTGAGGCTTCCACCAACAACTGGCCTCAACTTTCTAGCCATGTGAGTGAGTCACCTTAAAAGAGAATCTTCTTGCCAGCCAAGTCTTCAAATGACTGTAGCCCCAGCCGACATCATAATGGCAACCTCACAAGAGATCCCAAGTTGAAATCACCTAGCAAGGTTGTTCCTGAATACCAGACCCAGAGAAACTATAAGGATAATAAATGTTTGTTTTTGTTTTGATCTACTAAAGTTTGAAGTAATTTGTTACACAGCAATAGATAACTAATATATTCTCTTTTAAGTATGACTTCCTTCTAGATCCTTTAGAATCCTACATATTTTTTCAGGTCTGGTTTAAATCCATTGTCCTAGATTGTTTGCAGGTTTCCTCCAATTAGAATTAATGTTTCTCTCTTGTAGTTTTGCCTCTTTTTACTGTTTAATATCCTTTATTCTTTTAGCCAAAATGTATTCGTTATTCACTGCGAGCTATATTCCATACTAGGCATTGGGGACCAAAAAAAAAATGGAGATTTATAACTTTTGAAGATGGTTTTTTCCTTCCTCAATGTATACAACTTCTTGAGAAATTACTTCAGATTGCTCTTCATCTTTAGATCATCACTGAGCTTAGGAGTATGAGCTCTGGAGTAAGGGCTGTCTGAGTGAGGATCTGGGCTTTGCCTGTTTACTGTTTTGGTCACTGTGTGCCTGACTTTGGACAAGTTACCTCTTAAGGTTTAAGTTTCTCTGTAAAATGGGCATAATAGTAATCCTTGCCTCATACGGTTATTAAGATTAAATGAGTTATATATGTGAAGTGCTTAGCATGGTTTCTGGCATGAAATAAGTGCTCAGTAAACACTTGTTAGTATTGTTGACTGTCCCCCTCAGTATCTAGTATAGTGACTATAATATAATAGGTATTCAGGAAATGTTAGTTTAATTGAGCTATAATGGGATAGGTTGGTGTTAATTATGTTAGGGGAACAGGCTGTCAGAAAAGAGTGTCAGACATGGAGTATCAGTCATTATCAATCATTTGAGCACTGAGTACAGCGAATTCAGTTACTTATTAATTGGTTAGTTTATCAAACATTTGTTTCCTATTATATGCTATTAACTAGGGACATAGGACGATGAGTGAAAGACATTTCGGTGGGCAAGTACTTGGACCCTGGAGGAAATATTTGTAAACTCAGAGACTTCCATAGGAAAGCAATAGATTCTCCATTCCAGGCATTCTTAGGGAGTTAAGGATAAAGCGAATAATTTCTTTTCATTTATTCAATAAATATTTGTTAAATACCTATTATGTTCCAGTCATTCTTCCAGGTTCTTGGGATTCATCTGTGAACGAAACAGACCAGGATTTCAGCCTCCATATACCTTTCATTCTCATAGAGGAAGACAAGCAATAAGTGATATTCATCATACATAATGTTAGAAGATGATAGAAGCTATTTAAAAAAAAAAAACATGAAAAGTAAAAAACAAGATAAAGTGAGGTCAGGAATTCCAGAAACACTTTCCTGAGAAAGTGAGGTCACTGTGTGTAGAGGACTGTTAAGTTTGGTGTATTGGTTATTGAGAAAGTGAGATGTGAGAAGAAACTAGAAGGAGATGAGGGAGTTAATTTTAGTGATGAAAAAAGCATAGCCCTTCTTTTACCATCTAATGGGAGCGAGAGACATAAGTAAATAAGTAAGTAATTTAATTTTAAATAGTGACAAATGCCTTGAAGGAAATAGGATAGCATGAGAAATTCATGGTCCTAGCCCTGGATGTCTGTACTCTTTTATGAGAGAGGCTCAGGCTGCTGCCAGGCTCCGCCACCCGGCTGTTCAGTCTCTGTCAGGAATACACACCTGTGTGGAGGTGGTCACATCCTGTGTGTCTGTTAGCAGGACAGCGGGACTGTTACGTGTCATGGCAGGCATCACGTTCCAGCCGATTAGTCGACAGAAGAAGAACCATTTATAATGTATTAGTCATACTTCCGGTGGCAGGAATGGGTGGTGATGGATTGTCTGAGTGGCACACAGACTCTAGCCTCTCTGCAAGGGACAGGAGGAGAGACTATGTGAAGCTCACTACCACCAAGACAGTGGGGTGTTGTCGCGGGGAGAATTCCATTATCACATTTATTCTTCATGGAAACAGAATTTCTTTTAGGTCTGGATTTGATCTTTAACTGAGGACTATTAAAAGGAGATAGCTCCCAGTTTTCTAACGTGGGTTTTAATGTCATTGCTGATAGATGAGATATGTTTATTTCTCATGATAAGAAAGCTAAGGTTCTTTCTTTTAAATAAACGTTTATTTATTTTGAGAGAGAGCGTGCAGGCAAGTGGGGGGGGGGGGGAGGTACAGAGGGAGAGAGAGAATCCCAAGCAGACTCTGTGCTGACAGCCCCGACATGGGGCTTGATCTCATCAACCCTCCATGAGATCATGACCTGAGCCGAAGTGAAGAGTCGGACACTGAACCCACTGAGCCACCCAGGCACCCCGAAAGCACCCCAGTTCTTTACTGGGTTTTAGCAGCTGGGGTCTCCTCTATAAGATATCCAGAGAAGATACACATCAGTCTGGTCACTTTGTCTTGACTTTGGTAAATATTTTACCCAAGTTGTATAGCTCTGTCCATCCCATTCAGTGCTTCCAGCTGGTGAACTGAGAATATGTGCAATGTCTGAAAGCCACTTTAGGCTGAAGAAATCTGTCGGGTATAGAATTTCCAATTAGAATGTTCATTTGTTCTTTGTGCCACTTACTTTGGCCCCTGGGCCAATTTAAGTGGAATATTTCAGTGAAGTTGTGCCTAAAGACAGGAAAATGGTCTTGGAGACATCTTCTGCTTTCCTTTCTTCCTCACATTTTATGGGAAACACTTTTTATTCATTTTAAACTATTTATTGAAGTTCCAATTAAACTAGTATTTTTACTTACTAATGTTGCTTGATGCTTTTGCACATGGTCTTTAATATTCTCCACTTAAAAACAGTATGTATGAAATAACCCCATTTATATAAAATGTAAAATCCTGTATATATAAAAATACACATATAGAGTCATCAACAGGTATATGAAAGATGGTGAAGAACATGTTAATGGTCCTTACGTAAAGAAGGTAGAATTCATGTAACCTTTTCCATCCCACTGTTACCGTACTATGTAGTTTTGAATTCTTTTTTACAATGAGAATGTCATCTATATAATCAGAAAAAAAAACCAATTAAGCTTTAATAAAGCTTTTGAGGAAAAATATTACCAGCCGCAGTCTGAGGTTATTATGATGTCTTGGGAGGAAAAATAATTTGTTTAGGATGCAAACCCAACCTCACCTGAAGTCATGTGACTGGCTAGACTGGTATGTTAGGTAATCTGGGGGACACAAAAGAGCCCCTAGGGAACTAACAATCTGATTGGAAAAAAGTCACATGGGTTTGAGACATGAAATAATAAAGACGGAAGGCCTTAGGAATTGTGTGAAGAGGTCAAGGAGGGCTTCCTGGACAATAGAGGGATAGCAAAACTTGGAGAGCTAGGGGAGAAGAGGAAAGAACTTTCCTGGTAGAAGGCACAGCATGAACAAAGCCTCAGGGGCAGGAGTCTACAAGACAAGTGTAGTAGAATAATTTGTTGAGATATTAATTTGTGTCTTATGATCTCTTTTCTCCAGAGCTTTAGCTGTAGGGCTAAAAGCAGAAGTTTCTAGAAGACAACAGACTTTGCAGGCTTTTGTTTCAGAAGGCTCAGTGTACAGAAGGAATTAAAAGAAGTGGGGAGGGAGTGGCTAGTGTGTTTGTGTGGGATGCAGAATAATGAGAACAGAGGGAAAGTCTTTTTCCATTTAGATATATGAAGGCAGCTGTACCTGTACCCCTTCACAGAGCCCTAGGTGGGTTCCCCAGGTGGGAAGGTGGGAAGACCATGCAAGAAAGGGTTGTGTGCTACTTCTAGGGCAAAGACCCTGTGCTAAGTGTGAGGTTCCCAACACACATCCTGAAAACAGAATTCCAAAGTGCTACAGAAAACACATAAATATACACATACAACCACTTGTAAAAATATATTGCCTTGACTGGGTCAAGTACCTTCTGATATCTCAGTTTGTCCAGCTACCAAAAAATGGGTATATTGATTCTTTCCAGGTAAAAAATTCATTGATTCTCTGAAATTTGAATGTCTGTCTCTGGAATCAGTTCATTTCTACCTGAAATGCAGGGGGGATGGTGTGGAAACTTCATCTTCAAAGAGCAACCAAGAAAATCTGCAATATGCATACTGCTTTTTCAGTGGGAAGTAGGAGTACACTGCATGGTAATTGAAACTGCCTTTTGAATCTTCAAGCCAGCAGGATCTGATACCTGATCGGATGAGCATTGTTTCTTCCTTCCTGTAAAATCAGCTAAAATGGGAAGACTCAAGTGCAAATTTCCATCACAACTGGAGAAACCTTCCCTCTGCTCATCCACCCACACTATCTCTTCACCTGTACCCTTTGTTTGTATAGATTCTTGTTTTCAACCAAAGGAGCTCAGCTCCAGAGAGAGACAAATCATGCACAAAGAGGAAAGAAAATCTCTTCCTAGACCTGAATATTTAGTGATGAACTAAACCTTCAGAGAGGGGAAAATATATGATTCTGTTGAGAAGGGAAAATAAATGTCCTCCAAATCAATGTGAAAATGGAGACCTAGGGAAGTGAGGTTCACATCTGTCCTTAATGCAGCTTTGGAAAGATAGAGACAGAGACAATAAATGATATATCAGACATGGTGCTCTGCTTAGAAATTGCAATTCTAAATGTCATACTCAGTGAGCCTCTCTTGTTCCCCCCATAATTCAAGACAATTCACAAGAGATAACTTCTTTTCTCTGCCATAATAATATTCTCTAGCTCGTATCCCAAATAAACAACATTGGTTACTGCTTTAAGCAATACCTTCTCCATTTTCTCCACATCACTTAAATCAACAACCCCATTCTCTGTGATCTGAATCCCAAACCTCCAACCTTGTGCTTTGCTGTAACACGCTCCCCATTCCGAATCCCTGTTGCTTATCACCAGTGTTATGAAAGAGCAGGTCAGCATCGCCCTGCTCCTACACTAGTTTTTCACCACTCTAGATAAGAAGGGAATATTTTATATCATCCTCTTTTTTTTTTTTTGAATCATCATCTTTATCATGCTCTACTTTTTTCTCAAACCAGTGGTTTTTCTAGGTGTAGATTTTTTTCTTTTTATTAATCTTCACAGTCTCCAATCCAGCCATCTCCTTACTGAAATGAGAAGCCTGGTATTCGCATCACTCAACACAGTTGATTTTGGAGCTCTATGAAGATTGAAAACACAGGAAGGCTTACAAGCAACCTAGAGGGGATAGAGAGGTTGCTGTTAATGTGTTTCTTCATTGAAGAGAGCTCACATGCATTTGGAAATAGAGAGTGACTGTTCAAAGACACTGGGAAAAGTGCTATCTGGGACATTTTATCCAAAGTAAAATGTGACATCACTGTAGATGATCCTTCTAACGCTCCTGTTAGTACTGGCTGCTTGACTAAGAGTAGCAAGGGAAAACAATCGTCCTTTCAAACTAGGGCTGGTCTTAGGGAAGAAGAAAATGCTCTGGGCAGAAAAATAGAAATGGCTACAGTTTATGGAGCGAAAGCTGCATGGTGTTGGCAGAATATTCAGTCCTTTGCATTCCTCTGGGTCTTCAGAATGCCTCTTCTTTTCCCTGCACACATCAGTTATAGTGAGATGTCCTCAGAATTAGGTAATGAGGTCACCCTCTGAAGGTAAAGTATCTCAAAATCATTAAAGAATCAATGAATTGAACTATCTTTGGACATGGCCAGCCCCAGAGATGTGTTTATACTTGTGTGATTGAGTGGACATGGGAGTGGATGCAGAACAGTTGTAAATCACTGTGTTTAGAATTTGTGTTTAGGACTAGAATCACAGAAATTGAAGAAAGAGTGGGTTTAATAGAATTAAGTAGTAGCTACTATAACAATAATCACACAGACACTGTGCTAAGTATTTATATACATTCTTGCTAAGCATCACAGTAGCCTATGAGGTAGGCTATTACCACTATTTTATGGATCAGCAAACTGAAGTTCAGATAAGTTGAGATGTTTCCAAGGTCACACAGCTTGTCACTGGTGAATCACGGAATCAAATCCAGGTTTCGTTGACTTCAAAACTTTATAGAGAGAAGTTTCTATGTGGATTTGGGGGAGGGGGAGTTAAGGCTTCAGCTCTGAACACTGGAAGGAGACATATTAGGTAGCATCACATCATAATGGCCAAGAGTATACAGATATGAACAGAAATGTAGCTGTCCTGCTTAGGCTTGTGTGGCAACCTCTCCAAGCCTCTGTTTTCTGTAAAACAGAAGTATCTGAATGTCACATACTTGACATGAGTGACCAATATTCAGATCATTTAGGAGGTGGAGTCTATTGTAGGAGAGAATCTATTTAGCTTTGACATACCTGGATAAATATCCCACTGGACCCTCCAATTTTCTATGATCTCATGCTCACCAAGTCATCTTTCAATAGCTAATTTGGTTTCTTGTGTACTTGATACAGCTTGGTTACTGGAAATGGACATCTGAATCTATAATGAATATATTTGTGTCCGGTCTCTGTATCAGTGTCTCTTGAGTTGGGCAAGTTTGTCCAGCCTGATGCAATTCCTTTAAGGACACTGTTGACCAAATTATGGAACATATGGGGGTAGCTTCATCTGATCAGCTGACTGGACTATTCCTTTTTTCTCATTTTAGCCTGGCTTTGCTACACATTCTTTTATTTGAATAATCAAAATAAAAATACTAGCAGCACAGAAACCCCAGTGATGATTGCTATCATTACCTGAGGGCTTTTGGGTCAGTTGCTCTGCTAGACACATCATGGACTCTATCTTCTTTAACCCTTACGTGTCCCTTCTGAGAGCCTTCTGTTTTACTGGGAACAGAGCCTACCACACGAGTCTAAGCAGGGTAGCTGGATTCTTGTTCAGATTTGTATGCTCTTGCCTTTATGATGTGATACTAGTTTTGTCTTCATCTCTCCAATATGGGCCATCTTTTGGCTTTGGAGCTGAAACTGTGGCTTGCTGAATAGAGAGTTTTGTATCAGGCTACCATGAGGAAACTCCCTGCCCAGCTTGCCTGGTTCTCTGAGACTTCCCTGTAGGGTAGTGCCTTTAAGACTCTGATAGGCTCAGATGTATGGACGTGTTTGAGTTCTGGGGCCTGTGAAATTGAAGATCAGAACCTAAGCTCTGGTGTTCCCAGAGACCTGGTTGGAGACCTGGTATGAGAAGTGTGGAGGATAGGGAGGCAGGAGGGCATGGAAGAGAAGGTCCTCTTTACATAGCCAGCTCAAATTCCTCTCTGATTTCTCTCTGTTAACATCACTGTCTTCCCTCTCATATTTCCGTAGATTCAAAGCCTCAGGCACCAGCTGCCACTGTGTCATTGAAGGAGGCCTTGATAGGCTTCCCTTGAGGAGTAATGCATGATGAGTTATGATTTCTCCAATACCAAATTTATTATTATGATGATGATCATTAATAGCAACCTCTTAGATTTATAAAGCACCTTTCTCCTAACAATCTCTATCCTAGAGCTTGTCTCATTTATCCTCACAGATCTCCAGGGAAGAGGAGGAGGCAATATTATCATTTTTACATTATGGATTGCTATGATCAAGAAGTTTTTATTGCAGTGCTTATTTCCATGTGGCACTGTGTTAGATACTGCATGAAGAGATTCCACTAATTAATCAAGTATTTTGATGAATGTCTTTTGTGTGCCAGGATAATTCTGTGATGTTGATATTATATGATCCCATTTTACAGATGAAGAAATGAAGTCTCAGAGAGGTTTAATGACTTGCTCGGCAGCATACATGAGTGAATGAATAAAATGTTCCTGACCTCACCCAGAAGATAGTATTACAAATAATGCATAGTCTTTGTTGAGCATTTACTAGGTGCCAAGGACTATGCTAAGAAAAAGATAGGAAATATCTTTGTTAATCCATTTAACAATCCTACACGTCTGCTATATGTTAGTGATCTATAGTCATCTCCACATACCAGATGAGGCATAGAGAGGTTGAGTACCTTGCCCATGTGAAGCTACTCATCTGGTAAGTAACTGACTTTGAGAGGGAGAAGAGCAGGATGGACCCAGGTTGCCAGTGTTGGATTCTAGTTCTAATAGTTGCTATGTGATCCTGGGAAAGTCTCTTAAATTTTCAGTGCCTCATTTTTTTCATTTGTAAAATGGGAACAATACAAGTATCTACTTTATAGAGTTGTTATATGTGTCAAATACCATTTTATACATAAATATGTGTGTGTGCGCGCATATGTTTGTCCCTCCCTCCCTCCCTCCCTCCCTTCCTATCTTAGAATTCTGACTTGCATATGTTAGCTGTGGGTATCTGAGATCCAAATCCAGGCATTCTGACTCTGGAATTTTATACTATTTTGCTTCAAAAAGTAATTCTTTTTAAGAGAAGAAACAGTAACATTTGAACTGAATTTCCAAAGGACACACAGTCAGCTAGAACAAGTTCTAGCAATCTTGTTCTAGCTCAGTGAATGGAGAACAACATGCAATAACTGAGTGATCAGTAGGTAGAGGGGGCTTTTTTTATACCTTTGTAATTCTCCCAAGAATCAGAGCTTTGGGGCCTGAGCATCTTTGGATTTCGTTTGTGTAGAGGTCATTTAAATTATTTCCTTAGAAGGTACATGGAAATTCTGCCAGCCATGAAGGTTGTTGTATACTACCTCTGGTTATTGGAAGATTTTTTTGAGGAGATTCCAAAATTGTATTTGAATGCGTGTTGACAAACTGATTTTTCTTTGAAGATTTAGCCTAATGAATATGGGCCAATCTCTTCATTACCAACAAACAAACAAAAAACAAATAAAAATCCCATAAAATGCTGCATTAACCTCAGAGACTACAGTGGAACTACTTAGGTATGGGAAGCTTATGCTTTGCCATAAACTAAAACTTCCAACTAAATTCTTAACAATTCCTTTTAAAAGACATTTATTGAATATTTTATTTTTCTTCCAAACCTTTGAAACCTGTTTCAATAGACTAAGTCCTATCGTTTTCCAACACAATCCAATAGAAGTTTACTAGTATCATATGTATAGTGTGAACTCTATCTACTTGAAGCAGAAATATAATCTATGTTTATTATCTAGGGTAGGTAAATTTAGAAGCACTCACCAAATTGGTACCAATGCAAAAAATAAAAAAGGGGTGATGTCCAATCATTATTTTTATTGGAAAAAACCTTATGTGGTATAGCTGAGCTATTTAAGTCCCAAGGTTTGCCATTTAGGCAAAGGATATAATAAAACCTATTTCCATTGAAGAATATATGTGCCTTAATAGTGATAGTTACCATTTGTTCAGCATAATCAAGTAAAACAGGCATGATTATCCCCACTGTATAGATGGTGGGATTAAAAGTTTTGAGAGGTCCAGTATCACTTTCCTGAGATGATAGGGCCAGTATTTGGACCTAGATCTATTTGAATCCCAATCTATGCTCTTTATTACTGTCTTATCCATGATATACTGTCCACTAAATGGTAGAGACCAAATTTGAATTCTTGTATTTGACAGCCCATATCATTGTATAGCACTTCATTATCTTTCTAGAAGTGTATTTGTTCTGTTTCTCTGAAGAGCTTTATTCTTTGGAGATAGTCAATCATTATATTTCTTTTATGTGGAAGGCAAACATCCAAAAGATGTAATTTGAAGCCAAGACTTTCATGCTTGATTTAGATCAAGTTTCTCTAATTCATACCATTATGGCAGAGATATCTGTAAACTAAACAAAAATAATTCTAAGTTCCTACTCTTGACCCACATTAGCTTAATCAATAAGGCAATTTGTTCATGTTCCAACATAGATCAAAGAAGAGGGACAATCCATTGGGTTTTTGACTATTCAGTAATAGAACGATTATACCCAAACTCCTATTGCTCTGTAGAAATAAAAATCCTCATTCAGTATGTTTCTGTGATTTGAAAGGTACAAGAGAGGCAGCATGGTATGTTCAAAAGAATACTGGAGCTCTACCTTTTGCCCCTGTGTAGCTCAAGGGGATTTAGACTGTGGCCTGCTGTTTACAGAGTAGGAGGAAAAAAACAGGCTTTACTGGCCTTGGGTCTGCTAGTTGGACAAGCCTGTCAGTTTCTCAGAGCCTCATCCCTTTCCTGCTAAAGTGGAATTGGTCCTCTCAGCCCTGACTCCCAGGAAGATAATGAGGATCAAATGAGAGAGCACACACAATTGTTTAGAAAACTACAAACAGCTACGTGTACTTAAAATACAATTATGATTATGCCAGGGAGGAGAGCACCCCTAATGGAAGGAGGTGTACTTGTCCTTCATGAACCTCTTGCTTTCCTCCACCTTGCCTTCTCTTCATACAGTTGTCTCCCTTTCCCTCCCTCACTTTCATCTGCTGCCTCCTTTTCTCCCTCCTGCTGGAGTTTATGACCTAGGCTAATGAGACAAATATGGCTCCTCACATCAAGGGTGGGGAATTAAGGCCTGGTTATAGCCCAATTTAATTTTCATGATCTCTTGAACAAGTGAAGGAATGCTTGGGAAGCAGGCTGCTCTTGGCCTGATGCCGGCCCAGCCTGAGTCGGGGCAGCCGTTACCCACACTAGCTCATCACACTCTTGGTAGACATTTCAATTAGAAGTCATTACCCTTCCTTCCATGCTTTCCTCGGCAGAGGCAGTGCCAGCCCTGGGTTTTGGTCCCAGCTCTGTCACTTAGCAAGTAACCTAGAGTCAGTCATTGAACTTCTCTAAACCTTAATTTCCTCATTTATAAAATGGGGGATATTTATGATATCTGACTACTTTTCACACAGGAATGTTTTAAGGATTGCTTTAAATTAGGTAAGCAAAGGTGATTTTAAACTGGGAAGTTCTATTTTTAAAAATTATTTTGTAGCATGCCTGATCATTCACAGTTTTTATGAATTCATTCAAGTAAATATTTTCATGGAATATTTTTGGGTAGCATCTTTGCCTTTCCTAGTTCTCCTGTGATTATCTGAAATATAAAGAAAGTACCTTTACCAGACTCTTCAGTTTAATAAACATTAAATATGCTATACCTTATATATGTAGTGCTAAGAAGTATAGAAGTTGGAATTCCATATAAACTCATTATTTTCCCACTCTTCAAACAAGTACTGTGTTTTTTACCTTGGTAAAGGGGGCCTTGGTGATATCTTTATTCCTATCTTTGGACTCCCAATTTTATCGGGGTTTCCCTGTATTCACTGAGTCTTGCAAATGACTGGATTCCCCATCCAGGACCTGGACTATTCTCTTGTCTGTGTGGACACAGGCGCTGTCCCCTAGGTTGCTTGGCTGATGTGCTCTTCATTCATTAAATGCATGAGCTATTTCCTTTGCAGCTTGCTTTTTCTGCCAAGGGAAGGTAGCTGAATTAATTTCACTGATGGTTGCAGTTTTGTTTCTCCTCTTTTCTGTCTTGTACTATCTAAGGTTGAAGAGTCACTTATTGTATTAATTGAGTCCTCTGAGGACCTCTTTGCTGACACAATTCTCAATGCTACCTATCCCTCTCTATTTTTTTTTTTAAGATTTTATTTCTTAGAGTAGTTTTAGGTTCATAGCAAACTTGAGAGGAAAGTACAGAGATTTCCCACATTCCCCCTCCCTCTCCATGTGTGTAACCTCCCCCATTATCAACATCTCCCACTAGGGTTGGGACATTTGTTCTAATTGATGATGACACATCATAATTACCCAAAGTCTGTAGTTTACCTTAAGGCTAACTATTGGTGTTATACATTCTATGGGTTTGGACAAATGTGTAATGACATGTATCCACCATTATGGTATCATATAGAGTAGTCTCATTGCCTTAAAAATCATCTGTGTTCCACCTATTCATCTCTCCCTCTACCCCTGGCAACTACTTATCTTTTTTCTTGTTGCCATAGTTTTACCTTTTTCAGAATGTCATCTAATTGGAGTCATGTATGTAGCATTTTCAGATTGATTTCTTCTACATAGTAATATACATTTAAAGCTTTTTTATGTCTTTTCATGACTGGATAGCTCATTTCCTTTTTGGCATTGAACAATATTCCATTGTCTGGATATAGTACAGTTTATTTATTCATTCACCTACTGAAGGACATCTTGGCTGCTTCTAAGTTTTGGCAGTTAGGAATAAAGTTGCTATAAATATCCATGCTCAGTTTTTGTGTGGACATAAGATTTCACCTCTTTTGGGTAAATATCAAGGAGCACAATTGTAGGATTGTATGGTAAGAATATGTTTAGTTTTGTAAGAAACTGTCAACTGTCTTCCAAAGTGGCTGGACCATTTCACATTCCCACCAGCAGTGAATGAGAGTTCTTGTTGCTCCACATCTTCACCAGTATTTGGTGGTGTCAGTGTTTTGAATTTTGCATATTCCGATAGATGTGTAGTGGTATCTCGTTGTTATAATTTGCATTTCCCTAATGAGACATGATATTGAGCATCTTTTCTTTCTTTCTTTCTTTCTTTCTTTCTTTCTTTCTTTCTTTCTTTCTTTCTTTCTTCTGTATATATTCTTTGGTGATGTGCCTGTGAAACTCTTTGGCTCTTTTTAAAATTGGATTATTCTTATTGTTGAAATTTAAAAGTTTTTCATATATTTTGGATAACAGTCCTTTATCAGATGGATCCTTTGCAAATATTTTCTCCTAGACTGTGGGTTGTCTTCTCATTATCTAGGTATTATCCTTTGCAGAGCAGGCATTTTTTATTTTAATGAAGTCTAGCTTATTAATTATTTTTTGCTTGGATCATGCCTTTCATGTTGTATCTCAAAAGTTGTCACTATACCCAATAGTAATCTATGTTTTAATCTATGCTATCTTCTAGGAGTTTTATACATTTGCATTTTACATTTAAGTCTGTGATCCATCTTGAGTTAATTTTTGTGTAGGGTATAAGGTCTGTGCCTAAATTTACTTTTTGCATGTGGATACCTAGTTGTTTCAGCACCATTTATTAAAAAGATTATCTTTGCTCCATTTTATTGCCTTTGCTACTTTGTCAAAGGTCAGTTGGCTACATTTATGTAGGTTTATTTCTGGACTCCCTATTCTATTTCCTTGATCTATTTGCCTATTCTTTTGCCGATACCATGCTGTCATGATTCCTGTAGCTTTATAGTAAGTCTTGACATCAAGTAGTGTCAGTCTTCCAACTTTGTTCTCCTTTGATATTGTGTTAACTATTCTGGGTCTTTTGCATTTCCCTATAAACTTTAGAATTAGTTTGTCAATATCTGAAAAAGAATAACTGGCTAGGATTTTGATTGAGATTGAGTTGAATCCATAAAATTGGGAAGAATTGGCATCTTGACAATATTGAGCCTTTCTATCCATGAACATGGAATACCTCTCCACTTATTTAATTCTTCTTTTATTTCATTCATCAGAGTTTTGTAGTTTTCTTCATATAGATCTCATACATATTTTGTTAAATTTATACCTTAGTATTTCGTTTTTGGGGGTTACCAATGTAAATGGTGTTGTGTGTTTTTTATTTTAAATGCTATTTGTTCATTGCTGGTATATAAGAAAGCAGTTGACTTTTGTGTATTAACCTTCTATGCTGCACTAATTTGTTCCAAGAGGGTATTTTTTTTTGGTAGATTCTTTTATATTTTCTACACAGATGATATCATCTGCAAACAAAGTTTTATGTTTTTCTTTCCAATCTGTGTATCTTTTCCTTTTCTTAAACTTTATTTGTTTTAATTATTTTTTTAAATTTTTAACATTTTTATTCTTGAGAGACAGAGAAAGACAGAGTATGAGCAGGGGAGGGGCAGAGAGAGAAAGAGACACAGAATTCGAAGCAGGCTCCAGGCTCTGAGCTGTCAGCGCAGAGCCCGACACAGGACTCGAACTCACAAACTGCGAGATCATGACCTGAGCCGAAGTCGGGCGCTCAACCAACTGAGCCACCCAGACACCCCTTTTCCTTTTCTGGCCTTATTACCCTAACAAGGACTTTTAGTACAGTATTGAAAAGGAGTGGTAGGAGAATCCCTTGCCTTGTACCTGATCTTAGTGGGAAAGCTTAGAGTCTCATCAGTGAGTGTGATATTAGGTATAGGGTTTTTGTAGATATTCTTTATCAAGTTGAATAAGTTCCCTTTAATTTCTAGTTTATTTTAAAAAAAAAAGCCTTAAATCATGGATGGGTGTTAGATTTTGTCAAATACTTTCTCTATATTTATTTATATGATCATATGATTTTTATCTTTTAGCCTGTTGTGATGGCTACCTCTCTATATTTTTATTAATAAAATACAGTTTTTAATAAATATCTTATTTAAATACGTATTATACTGTATTAAATACTGTATTAATAAAATACAGTTTTAAATAAATATCTTATTTATTATTTTTGACAAGTTTTCCCCTCTCTTTGTCCTCTAAATGTTTTCATGCTCCAGAACCCCCTGCCCCCAGGCTTCTTTTTATTTGTATTCACTCTGTAGATGACTTCATCGAGTCCAAAGGCTTACTTATCATCCATAACTGAGAGTAGGGGATTAGTAACATTGAGACCTGAAAATATCTCTAGTTCTTCCACTCCAACCACAAGTACGTTTATTTCTTCTGAGTTAACCAGGTGCCAGGATCTTTCAGTGACTGGGTATGGATAAGGCCTTAGGCTCTGCTGAGGTACTTTGAAAGAAATTGATGGGATTTCTCCTGTTTTTTGGGAAGTCACCCAGAGAAATAATCAGAGATCGAAGATGAGGAAAGGAGATTGTTGGTTCTGGGAAGAGGCTGTTTTTCAGAGATCTTTGGACATTTGAAAAAAGCTAGTAGCAATTCATGGCAGTGTGCGCATTTCCTTAACCTACAAAAGGGCAGGAGGAAGTTGAAAGGAGTGGGCTCTCTTTCCTTTTCTCCATGTTGAAGGAGTTTTGGTAGAACTGAGAGTAGAGAGGCTTCTGCTAGCAGCCTCTGTGGAGGCTGATAGCCTGCTCTTAAACCACAAGTCCATAGGATAAGATATACCTTGAGCTTTTACCTTCTTTCAGATTCCCCTAATTGAGGATATCCTAACATTTAGGGTTGATGAGCCCCAGCAATCAGTAAAGGAGAGAAGAAATCAGATGA
Organism: Panthera onca; assembly: GCF_046562875.1. Classification (NCBI taxonomy): domain Eukaryota; kingdom Metazoa; phylum Chordata; class Mammalia; order Carnivora; family Felidae; genus Panthera; species Panthera onca. The sequence continues at coordinate 68,087,293 of NC_138351.1, forward strand.
ACAATTAGGACACAAACATGGTGAAATAAATCTACGAGAGGAGATGGATGATTATTGAATGAGACAGAGGGAATGACAGAGGGGGAAAGATATAACCTTCTTTATAACTTAATTTTTTTTTAATGTTTGTTTATTCTTGAGACAGAGAGCGTGAACAGGGGAGGGGCAGAGAGAGAGGGAGACAAAGAATCTGAAACAGGCTCCAGGCTCTGAGCTGTCAGCACAGACGCAGGGCTCAAACCCACGAACTGAGATCATGACCTGAGCCGAAGTCGGACGCTTAACCGACTGAGCCACCCAGACGCCCCTATAACTTAATTTTTGAGGTAAAAATTAGACTATTTGAGTTAAAGGAGAGGATGATTAATGTTGAGGTCCAGATTAATGATCTGGAGAGATAAATAAAAGAATTATCTTAAAACATTTCTTTGGTTCGGCTCTCCTTCTCCCTCCCCTCCAACCTAGTCATTCCAAATAAGAAACAGAGACAAGGACTTGGGTGCAGGCAGTGTGTTTTGGAGATGATTCCTGACAGCCGGAGTGAGATAGGACAGAGAATAAAACAGGGGACGAGTAAAATCCAATATGAGGATGCATTGTTGAAGTCTCTGCTGTGGGCAACGAGACTCAATTCCACTGAGACCTCTTGAGAACTATACAGAATTCTTCCTGGAATTGAGCCCCTGAAGGAAAGGAGTCTAGAGCATTTAACTACTGTCTTCCATTCCCCATTAATTGAGGGGTGCCCCTGGGAACGTTAATTCCTCTGTATTTCAAGATGTGAGCAGTGGTTGAAGTGGACAGCTTGTCAGCACAAGGCGAGTTTGAGCACACATGGCACTGTCCATTGCAGCTGCAGTTGGCATCAGAGATTGGCCAAGTGGATGTGAAGCAGGGCACCAGTCATTCGTGTTACAAATACTTAATCAAAAAGATAAAAATAAGGAAAGCTTGAAAGAAAAAGTGACAGGGGCAGACATTCAAGAGACCCAACATACAAATATATGATATTGCAGAAGGAAAGTATAGATGGAGAGGAAGCAGTAGGTAAAAAACAATCCTTGGTACTGCCTTTGTGTTTTCTGTTTTTGAGAATTTGACTACCTTAGATCCTTCATGTGAGTGGAATCATACAATATGTGTCCTTTTGTAACTGGTTTATTTTGCTTAGCATAATGCCCTTGATGTTCATCCATATTACAGCATGTGGTGTGATTTCCTTCTTTTTAAAGGCTATGTAATATTACATTATATATATATATACCATTTTTTTTTTTTAAGTACATTCACCCGTTGGTGGACTTTTGGATTGCTTCCTACTCTTGCTATTGTGAATAGTGCTCCCTTGAATATGGATGTACAAATACCTCTTTGGGATCCTGCTTTAACTTTTTTGGATATATATCTATAAGTGGAATTGTGGGATCATGTAGTAATTCTGTTTTTAATCTTTTAAGGAACCACTGTACCATTTTCCATAATGGTTACACCATTTTATGTTCTTATCCCTGCCAACACTTGCTTTCTGTTCTTTTGATTGTAGCCATCATGATGGGTGTGAGGTGATATCATTGTGGTTTTGACTTCCATTTCTCTAATGACTAGTGATGTTGAGAGATATAAATTTTTGTTGAATACACGAATACATACTGATCCTAGACAAAGCCCTTCCAGAATGCCATCACCACTCCTTCCTGCCTCATCTTGGGTGAGCTTAGCATGCTAGGAGTTAGTATCAGAGGTAAAAGAATATCTGGTTGAACTCAGCATCCAAGTGCTCTCATGTGGGGTGGGTGGGGTAGCAGGAGTCTCCAGGCACAATATGTCAGATTATGTGTCATTATTGTTTCTGTGTTTTCTTTTCAGTCTGAAATAGGAAATCAGATAGTGGTTGGTAGGCCAGAGGGCTTAGTTCAGCTGCTTTCAGGAGAGGAGTTTGACTATTCAGAAATATGCAAGGTAACAAACCCCACCCATTCTGGTTGAAGGTCCGGGATGGCTTCTAGGCCCAGTGTAGGAAATGTGGATTGCAAGCCAGAAAGTCTCTGGTAAGGCAGAGGGCTTGCTAGGTTAGTGTGATCCTAAAGATGATTGATTTCCAAGCTAGGATGTATTCTTTTTTACTTTCTGACATTTCTCTCTTCTTCCTTGTGCTTAAACTAGGATTTATGGAAAATTATTTCTATGACTGGTAAAGCTAAAGCTGGGGGAAGGTCATGTCACCAGAGTTGAATAAAGCGGTCAAACTAAAAAATAGCTTCAGCCTAGAAACTGAGAAATGGAAAAAAAATCTTAGTGCCCTGAACATCAGAAGGTTTATGTTCCACACCTGTTCTGACACTAAAGTCTGGGTCATTGCAGGGTTTCACTTTTTTTTTCATCTGTGAAATGAGGGGGATAGACAGGTTAATCTTAAAAGATCCTATCGATTCTGGGGGGAAAGTCAACAATTTGGCATCTGATGATTCTTTTTAATTTGGTAAGTATTTATCAGGAATCCTCCATGGGGACTATGCTAGGTGTGGACTAAGCAGAAGTAAAAGAATGATAGTCTCTGCCCTTAAGAAGCTTTTGGTCTAGTAAGAGAGGCAGGCAGGTAAACTATCAGGCAAATGAGCAACTAAGAACATGCTAGAGGTTTTTAAAAGGTTTTATGGAATATTATTGAAGGAAGAAGTTAATTCTGCATGCTGGAGTCAGGAGAGAATACAGGAAGAGGTGCCATTTGACTTGAGATCTTTAAGGAAGACTTCGATGGAGAAGGGAAGAAGAAAAGTCCTGGGAGAGGGATGGATGTATGTAATCTCAAGGAAGCATAATGATCCATGGTAAACCAGGGAACTGATTTTAGTTCATTATGGAGTATGGGTTCATGAGATGAAGACAGTGGCTGAAGGTGAGGCTGAAGGAGTAGATTGGGACCAGATTGATAGAGAACTTGAAGACCATTTTTTTCTTCTTTAGGTACTTGTAGTTTATCAATTAGGAATGTTTTAGGTCACAAGTAACAGACTGTCCAGCTGACAATGGCTTAAGTAATACAGACATTTAATTTTCTCATAGAGCAAGAAGTCTAGAGATCACTCCAATTGGTGCAGCATCTGAACAATATCTGCAATAGCTCAGGATCTTCCTGTTGTTTCTCTTGCATCACCTCTTACAAAATTATTTTCAAGGTAGGAAGAAAGGGGAAGAGATAGTGCTGGAAACCTCTCTTTTTGAGTTTGTATCAGTTTTCCTGGACATTTTCCGGATGACTTCCCCTTATGTCTCCCTGAAAAAAGCTATATCACATGCTTGTCCCTAGCTGGCTACATAGTGAGGTTGGAAAAGTAAGCATTTGAATGGGGAGTGATTGACATAAGGTATTTTTAATCATACCCTGGAATTTGGGAGGGATGTGCTCTTCCTGAATACATTATCTGCCTAATGCTTGAATAAAATCTAGGTTTGGTTAGCTAGGAAAAAGGGGAAAGAATGGAGATTGAGTAGTCAACCAAAAGTGTCCAGCAAGGAAGCCAAGGAGTTTTTTAAGCAGAAGGAGTGACATGATCTGATTTGTGGTTTATGATGGTTTTTCTGGAAAATAGATTGAGAGAGCCTTCCTATTCTGAAGCATGGGCATCAATTTATCTTACAGAGTGTTAAATTCTAATAAGGTCAGAGTAAATCTTACAGAGCACTCAGCAGAGTGAATATCTCAAAACTTTTACCTTGTGAAGAAAGATCCAAATCTTTGATTCCAGAAATAAAATTTCTTTTTGAATAATTAAAGCCTATGTCATTGTGATTGATGGGCCAGGAAAATGTTTTAACATTTTTTCATGAAAAAAATGTTTCTTTCCCTTTGAAACTTTGGATATTTTTATTTCTTTCACAGACTGGGGTCTTTAGCTACAGATGCCCTTTACTATTCACAAATGAATGGCACCATATTTAGACAATTATATGACTTTTCTGGTGGCTCACAAGAATAGTTTCTAACAACTGCATATGTGACCTTAGGTAAGCATGACATTACCTGTGGTGTTGACCAGCATTTTGGTTTTGTGAAGCATAGAGATTAGTAAGACAGAAAGAATGTGATCTGAGCCAAAGAGATTTTGAGATGTAAGTAAGTGCAGAACATAGAAAAATAATTAGGGATATAGTCACTCATTAATACATGATCTTGGACATGTTGTTTAAATTCCCAGAGCTTCACCGATGCTTAGGTGATCATATAAGATGATGGGTTAGTGCTCACCAAATATCGTGTTCTCATCTACAATCTCCTTTTTTGTAGGTAAGTTCTGAGCATGAGACTAATGCCAGCCAATGAAATGTGAGCAGAACTAATGTCAATCCATTTGGGTCAAAGCCAATAAGAACCAGTATACTTCCTCTGTCTTTTCTCCTACTTGTGCTGACCTTGGATGCTAGGTGTTTCAGAGGGCATAGCTACAGGTTCAAGGAGAGTTACTTATCAGCCTTTGCATTAGCAAGAAATAATCCTATCCAGATAATATAGATGAGAAAATGCCTTGAAAGTGGTAGTTACTACTACTGGTGTTATTATGATAACAAGTATTGCTTTCACTGCTGCCTCAGCTCATAGAGGTTAATCCTCAACTGGTTTAGTAGGGTTCTACTTTGTTCAGGGAGCAAGGTTTTCCTTTCAAATCCTGCTCCTTCACAAGGTGTCAAAGGTAAAATACAGAGTACTCTCTACTCAGGGAGCTTACAAATACGTTGGGCACTGGAGTGTCCATACTTGAAAAGAAATCAGTGCAGAGTCTCAACCTGGCTTTCAAGTTGACAGGTCTTTCTTCATTCATATTTAACTGCTTCCACTCCTTCCTCTCCATTTTCAGTCTCTCCTCTACCTTCTCATCCTTCTATTTCTATTTCTCAGGCAAATATAGTCTTCAGAAGTAAAAATACATGCATGCAAAAATTTGTATTTAGATCAGGGGTTTCTTTGTACCTTTATTTGTGCTTTGGTGAAGGCAGAGTAGGGGGAAAATGCCCTCAGCTAAGAGTGAGGGAGCAAAAGAACTGAGAAATATGCTGAAACACATAGATTATGATTTTGAGTTATAACCTGTTATATCATTATCTTTGATGACATGATTATTAATAATGAATAGATGAAACATGGGTTGCTGAGAGACAATGTAATATAACAAGAAGGGAATTCATGGAAACAATTTTTGAGAAATGTATTATATGGTTTGCAATCACCCTGAACCATCAAAACACTTTTCATGTGCTTGTAACAGAAACAAGCAATAAGCTGTATTTGGGTGCAGATAGGTGTCAATATGAATGAAGAAGCAGAGCAACCAAGAGTTTCAATAAAAGATTTCTAAAGCTACCAATACTTTATTACCTTCTTTTAATCTCATTCGTGGTAGGCATCTTCTGACATGGTCCCAATGAGCCTTGCTTCCTAGTACGCCTGCCCCTATGTAATTCTCTCTTCTTGAATGTGAGCGTGTTACTTTCAATATTAGGTTATAAAAGATTGTGACTTTCATTTTGTTGTGAATTTCATTTTGTTAACGCTCTCTCCTGGTCCTCTTCTTTGCCCACTCTGATGAAGTCAGTTGCTGTGGGGGGAGGCCCTGATACATTGCTGGAGACACGGGTATGGGGGAGACTAAATCCTTTCTTTTGAGGAGTTTGTAATCTACAGAAACAATATAATGCATGTTTTAATAGAGCTGTATACAGAGGGCTGTGGCAACAGAGATGAAGGAGCAATTAATTGAAATTATCAATAAGTAATATCTATAACTGGAGAAATCAATGTGAGTTTTTTGAAAATGCAAAACAGACGGTCTTTATAGCCTACAGATGGAGCAGCAGGGAGTTATAGATAGAGAAATTGAGACCTGATAATATTTGGCTCTGGTCCAAGGAGGTGACCAGCTGGATGGAAACCAACATGGATCACCTTAAAAAATGCAAATGACTTGGAAGACAGCAGAGAACAAAGTGACAGCAAAAGATGTTTGAGGAAGACCCAGATGGAAACCCAGATCTTAGCTCCTCCTGACTGACGATTTCCCCAGTGGTTATCAAGGATGGTTTGAAACTTGACAAGATTACTTCTATAGGAATCCCTGCCTATCTTCTGTTACCATATCTTTATAGGTAAATTATCTTCAAACAATATTTACAAAGCTCTATTATCTCCTTTTAAAAACTTTTTGCTAAAGCAAAACAAACACAGAAAAATATGTAAATCATAAAAGTACAGCTTGATGAATTTTTACTAACTGAATACACCCATGGGGCCAACACAAGATAAAAATAGAACATCACCGGTGCTCCAGAAGATTTCTTCATACTTCCTTCAAGTCCCTCTTAACTTTTGAATAACTTTTTATTTTAAAATAGTTTTAGCCTTATAGAACAGTTGCAAAATAGTATAGGGTTCCTGTATACACCTCACTGTTTTCCCTAATGTTAACATTTGACTTAATTATAATGAAATTAAAGAGACACAGGACCCAGCTTGAACTAACTCCTAATGCCCCAAAAACATGGGTGATTTAAGCAACATCAATAACAATAACAAAGCAATGGATTTTAACCTAAAGGATAAATATCCATGAGTGATATGTATATAAATAATTGCATCAACAAATGCAAGAGGAGGGGCACCTGGGTGGCTCAGTCGGTTAAGTGTCTGACTTCAGCTCAGGTCATGATCTCGCGGTTCATGAGTTCAAGCCCCACGTCAGGCTCTGTGCTGACAGCTCAGAGACTGGAGCCTGCTTCTGTGTCTCCCTCTCTCTCTACCCCTCCCCTGCTCATGCTCTCTGTCTCAAAAATGAATAAAAACATGAAAAAAAATAAAAATAAAAATAAATGCGAGAGAAAGGACAGCTCTTTTAAAGTAGAATTCCAATTAATAAATGTAACAGAAATGATAGAAATAGATCATCATTAGGGAAGCACCACATTGATAATTGTGGAAGGAAAGAATCATTGATAGATGTTAAAGGTAGTAGGAAAAAGTATGCTGAGAAATAGGACATTTGCATAGTCTCAAAGTATTCCCCCGTAAAATACTTACTAATTACACAGGGGAGACTAGTCACTTTCCAAATGGAGAAACTTAGCAGACACCATGTTAACCTATCAATAACCTAGAATCACCCCCCTCCTCCACACCCCCCCCCGCCCCCCCGCAAGGATAAGATGTATTGACGTCCTCTACCTCCTGATATGATGCACTGAGAAGGGCACAGCATCACTTCTGCAATATTCTTGCCCAAATAACATAATCTCAATTTAATCATCAAAAACATAGAACAAGCCAAAACTGAGGAACATTCCACAGAATAACTGTGCAGTTCTCTTTAAAAGTGCCCAGGTTATGAAAGACAAAGACTGAGAAACTCTTCCCCAGACTGGAGGAGGCCCCAAAGAGACATGAGGACTTAATGCAGTGTGGGATCCTGGATTGGATCCTGGACCAGGAAAAAGAACAATAGTGAAAAAACTGGCAAAAGTCAAGTAAAGTCTGTGCATTAGCTGGTAGATCAATGTGAATGTCTTTTTTGCTTTTTGAAAGATGAAAGAATAACGGCAGCTAATACATACATACTACTTACTTTATGCCGCCAGATCCCGTATCCATTTTACAGATGAGGAAACGGAGGCACAGACAGATTAACTTGTGTTCAGCTACAGTTACACGGCTCATGAGCAGCAGAGCAGGGATCACACGCAGGCTCTCTGGCTCCCAGAGCCCATGTGTAACCTCCGTGCCTTCTGTCTGTCGAGCATGCTTCCTTCAGAGATTGTCGAGGGCACATTCTGGGCCCTGGGCTCTTGAGCCAGCAGACCAAAACACGGCATTTCCCCACCATCTTCAGAGTGGATGTGGAGCCAAGGCCTTCCTTCCTGTCTGGGATGCCCCTTTACAAAGACATTTTTTCTGAGATTCTAAAATAGAAGCTTGGGGCTCTGTCTTCCCACAGAAAGTATCGACATCTATATTTATCCCTTTTCCAGAAGCTGAGGAGACCCAGTTCATGCTAATTGCAGTTTACCAAACAAGCTGATTCTTAACCCCATGAATATTTTTGCCATTGAAAGCGCCTACAACTTGTGAAAATGAACAAATGGCAAACTGCTCTGCTCTTTTCGCCTCCCACATATGATTATATTTTGTTGCCTGTTAACTCTGCAGTTGTACCGCAGGCATCACAGAGACGTGACCAAGGATCCCAGCCACCCCCAGCTGGAGCACAGCATGGACTTGGGGTTGGTTATACGCAAAAGTCAGGGATTGGGACAACCTGGCGGGACACTGCTGGGAATGAGTTCCTTGGAGGATTCTTAGGCTGGAAATTGGGATTTAATTATTTATTTTTTTAACCTTTTATAAGGTCTGTCTTTAAAACCGTTTCATAATTAACAAATGTGTGCAGGGAGATTAGAATAATGAGCACACATATACCCATCACGTGGATCCAGCAACTGTCCACATTTTGCCAAATGTACTTTACACATACATACTCCACACACACACACACACACACACACACACACACACATACACACTCACTCACTCACTCACTCACTGCTGAATGATTTCAAAGGAAACCATAGATCCCATGTATCCAGTGGTCAAATGGGGGGGGCAGCATGTTGCAAGGTCTGCAGTCCTGGAGCTGACCTGAGGTACACCCCGCCCTTTTTTTTTTTTTTTTTTTTTTTTTTTTGCAGAGTTGGAAGATATTCAGGAATGAGCGGTATTGAGTGGCCAACAGGGTAGACTGATAACTACAGAGATTAATGACCTGTCGTAAAATTATAGAAAGTAAATGCTGGAAGTTCTATTCCATTCTCTGGCTCCAGGTTCCCCTTCCTCTCTTTTCGCTCTTCTGCCCTATGCTTTACTTAAATTGGTTCACTTCACCATCAGAACACATGTTCTGAGCTTCCCTACCCTTGTCTTTATTCATGACTTTTCCTTCATTTGGTTCTTCTCTCTCTCATCCTTTACCACAACCTTCTTCCTCTCTTCAACTGCCCAAATCTTACTCATTTCCAAGACCTGACTGAATGGCACTTTATTCCAGAATGCACCTCCTTTTTCAATGTCTCTCTCTTCTCTCCCACGATACAGAACTATTATTTCTCTGCTCTGAGCTCCTATTCATTTTATCCATAATGCTTCTGTATCCCCTGCCACTTTTGATTTTGCCTTTTTAAACTTAGTGGTGTGTATATCTTTTCCTATAGATTATAAGCTTCTTGAGAGTAGCTGCACATCTGTTGATCCTTAGAGTTCTCTCGGTGCCTTGTACCTAACAGTGCTTAATTATTGCTTCTATGTGAAGGTCTGAAGGCCCCATAATGATGGCCTAACTCAGTAAGGTTCAGAAATTAGTGTAGCCGCTTGGAACCCACCTTTCCAATGTATCCTTATTTGGTTTGGATGGCTAGAGAAATCTAGAGAGTATTAAGACCCTTTTCAGGCCTGTAGTCTCTTGGGACAGCTTCAGTGGGTACCACTGTCTCCTAGTGCAGTCAGGGTCCTTGTGGTGCTGCTGTCTGGTCCATCAGAGCAAGGGTGAGAATACCAGTATGCTACTTCAAGGGCCAGAGCACTGGCAGGTGGCAAGGATTTTTGGTCGTCTCTAACAGGCTGGATTCCCAATGCAGTTGGAAGTAAAAAAAAGAGCAAAGAGACCAATTCAGGAAATACATCCTTCTTTATTGAGAGAAGATTCATTTTACGTGCTTTATGAGGTTAATGTCCCCTGCTCCTGATTACAAAAATCTGATTGGCATATTAATCAGGTTATAAAAGTGAGAGAAGGAAGACCCACAAACCAGGCAGCAGCTGCTCTTTTGCTGCCAAATCCATTCAGGATATAAAATTTTTGGTGAGATATTTATTGTGAAATAGGGGTTTTTTTTCCTCCCCTTGCTTTTATTTTTAGTCAGCATTACCCCAGCATCTGTTCCACCTCATGTGAGAAATGTATTGGAATAGGGGGTGAGAGGAATGTACTTACAAAATTGAGAAGGCTTATGCAGAGTGTGAGAAGCGAGGCAACACATCTTGATCTAATCAAAGACTGAGACTCTTGGGAGAAGTTTGCTTCCCTCCTCTTGAAGCTCATACCTTCAGATCCCAGAGCTTTGAGAGATACCTGAGAAATACTTAACTTTTGTCAGCAACATCCTCACCAAGTGCTTGTCCAACTTTTGCTTGATTACTTTTGATGATGAGGAACTCATTACTTCTTGAAGCATCATTAAAGAGGAAAGTATCACAGAGTGGTTTCCTAGATCTTGTTGCAAGAAACAAAAAGCCAGCAGAGGAGCCAGTCTGAGTCATATAGGGTGCAGGAAGTCACAGGCTTGTGTGGTTGCATGACACTTCTCTATTAAAAAGTTCTTCCTTGTTCATAGTTGAAGCTTCCACATGTGATTCCACCTTTGCTCCGCTGAGCCATGTATAACAAATCTACTGCCTCTTCAGATATTTGAAGACTGGATTTCTCTAGTGAATGTTTTCTTCTCCAAGTTAAATTTCCCCAGTCATTTCATCAGTTCCTTCCAAGGCATTGTTTTCAGGGTTTTTACCATTCCAGGTACTCTTTCTCTGATCACCTGAGTATGGGTTCCAGACTTGAATTAATTGCTCTCCCTGAAGAGATGCTTGCAGTTGTAGGCAAGGAAAGAATGCTGCTATCTTATCTGGGTGCCATTCTCTCTCCCCTCAAGTCAGCACTGATAGCCTGGGCTCTGGTTTGCAGGTTATTGGAGCTTGTTACAGAACTGAGTTGGTTTGTTTTATAAGGAAAATGCCATATAACATAGACACTGACAATTCAGGGCTGAAGGGAAAGCACCAATTTATTAAGGTATGTATTCTTACTCTTGCAGAGAATAATTTATGACGGGCTACAAAATTAAATCATACAAAACAGGATAGTCCGAAAAAACATCAGCAATAAGTTAGAAAAAATGAAGAGGTAATTGTATTAGGATCCCGAGATGAATTATAGGAATTAAGCACTAAACACTGTTCAAGGGTCCTTGTAATAAAGACAAAATTGAAAACATAGTAAGTCTTTTTCTTTTTTCTTGGCAGAAAAGAAAAAGTGCCCATTTGGTGGACAAATTTTGTTGTGCCAGAAATTTACCCCATAATCTATTTATATTCCACCTTCTTCCCCCTGAAAGTAAGCTCTGTGGTGCTGGGGAGCCTGGCTACCCTGGTCACTGTCCTGCTCCTCTTACTGAATGTAGTTTTTACATATACAGACAAAACAGTCTCAAAACAGACTCAAAACAGTCTTTGAATTCCACAAAAGATCTGAGACAGTTGATTATGATTATGAGGTCACTTTCAATAAAACATTATAAACTAGAAATCAGAATGAGGAGAACAGAAGAATGGAAAGAAGTGAAATATGAAGTTTGGTAACAGAAAGAACATAAGCTCACTTACTGTGACAAAGGATTTTGACTGTGGGTGAACTTCAGATTTGATGCCAAGCTTGTGTTGGCAGAAGTGAGAAGGAAAATACGATCAGCATTGTGGATGTTATAACCCACATAGAATAGTATTTCAGTCATTCGAAACAAACAAAACTTTCCCAAACACTGTTTTGGAGCACTATTTTGGTAGAACCCCATGTGAAGGGCACAGAGGGTGTGGTGAGCAATGCCTCCAAACATTCCCTGTGACAATTCCTAATGGCTGTCCCTGGAGCATCCTGGGATGGTGGCGGAGGGACCACAGTGACCTGTAACTCAGTCAGCGAAGGTGAAGGACTGCCTCCCATGGCTCCTGACAGGAGGATGCTCAGGGATGTAGGGGATGTGCTCTTGAGCTCTTGCTTTGGCTTGGTCACTAAGAACTGAAAATGAACTCAAGTTTAGCTCCTACAAGAAAGAGGGAAGTGATCAGGGACCAGTATTGGGCCACTCACTTTGCTGGGGATTTTTACTCTGAATCCTGTAATGCACATGAACTTGCTTTAATGAATCCTGAAGGGCCCATCACCTTGAGTTAACTGTAAATTATGTATCCAGGAAATTGAATGAATCAACCTGATTGATGTCATCTTAGTTTGGGTTCCCCTGGAGAAGCAGACTCAGAGACAAGCCCTTGTGTGCAGGTAGTTTATTTGGGAGGTGATCCCAGGAAGCTCAAATGCGGGAATGGGGAATGCAGGATAGAGAAAGAGGGAAAAACAAGATGGCGTTTGTTAATGATTGGTTTGCCTTTCATCTGGAGAATAGACACTCAATTTTTCCCTCTTTGGGAAGATTTCCTTGATTCTCCAGCCAATTACGTTTTTACCTTTGTCGACTCCCATTGCATTTTGCACTTGGCTCTCCTGTATCACTAATAAGGTCATGTGATGTCTTGGCACTTGTAATACATTTGTCTTTTCTACTGGACTGTGAGTTCCTTGAGAAAAGAAACAATATTTTAACGTCTTTGGTCCAGCACATAAGTGTTCAAAACTATTTATTGATTATATTAATGTACAACCCTCAGAGTCAAGTGGAGCAATCACATCTTTGAGACTCCATCGCACAATTCTCTTCCATGTGGCTAGACCTGTCCTGAAGAAACAAATTCTTTGATAAAGGGTCAGCAGGAACCTCTCTCTTCTTTTGTAAGTAATGCCACCAGAGGTGATTTTAGATTTTTGTTGCTATAGAAACCTCAGAAAGTACATTAACTTCAATGCAAAGGCATCTTATTCCTTAAAAATTTCATGTTTGAATGATTTAAATGCAGGTCCCAGCTGGGTGATTAAATGCGCTTCATATGAGGGAAGGAATATAATGTTGTGGCTAAATGTGTAGGCTTTAGATTCAGGCTGCCTGGGTTCAACTGCTGGCTCCATCCCATAATGCCTGTGTGACCTTGAACAAGTCAGGTGAAGAAATTGAGGCTTAGAGATATTATGTATCTTTCTTGAGGATTCACAGCTCTACCACTTAAAACTTCTCATGATAGTTAATATTAGCTTCAGAAAGTTTTCCAAAGGCACACTCTTAGTAAGTGATGGAGTCAGAATTTGAACAAGATGAAAGAAAATAACTTCTTTTTCTTTTCTTTTTTCTCCCCCCCCCTTTCCTTCCCTTTCTCCCCTTTTCTTATTCTTTTCTGCAAGAAAATTCACTTTAACCCTTGTTGGAAATGGGTTTAGTTACATTCATATATGAAAAAGAGAGTATGTTTCTAGTAGCAGCCAATAGTTTGTTGTATCATTGCCCCTCACAAATATTATAATCCCTCTTGAATGGAAATGCCTTATTTTTTTTTTTAATTAAAAAAAAATTTTTTTTTAATATTTATCTATTTTTGAGACAGAGAGAGACAGAGCATGAACGGGAGAGGGTCAGAGAGAGAGGGAGACACAGAATCCAAAGCAGGCTCCAGGCTCCGAACTGTCGGCACAGAGCCCGACGCGGGGCTCGAACTCACGGACCGTGAGATCATGACCTGAGCCGAAGTTGGACGCTCAACCGACTGAGCCACCCAGGCGCCCCGAAATGCCTTATTTTAATAGCCCCCATTTACTGGGCCCCTACCACATATCATGTTTTTCACCTATATGATTTCTTACTCTCCTAATAATTCTGCAAAGGAAAATACATTGCCCCAAGGTGGTGTTCCTAGAAATAGGCTGTAAGACAAGGTTCAAGTACAAGTAGTTTGAGAAGTGGTCCCAGGAAATACTGGGAAGGAGTGAGGAAGTGAGCAGGGAAGGGGAGGTAGCCAGTTAAGGGTGTGTTGAGAAGTAAGTTAACAATGTGGGCAACGGGGGCTAATCCTGCTGGGCAACTTGGGAACCAGTGTGGGACAGGTGCCTCAGCGTTGTCACAGCTACCGTGTGAGGAAGCGAAGGTGTTTAATGCACTGGTTCCTTTTGCTCATTGGTTGAGGGCTGCACTCTGAGCATGTTAATTATTCAGTCCTTGTGGCCCGCCATGGGTGAGCAGAGGGGGCTCTTGTGGACAGAGAAATCCTTAGACAAGTAAGTGAAGATGCCGGCAGGTGGGAGGTTCAAGGGAATATGGGTGAGGACCTATAATGAATGCTATAGTTCATTACTGTCTACATTTTAAGGATGAGGAAGTGGAGGCTCAAAGAAGTCAACTGACTTGCCTCTGCTCCCTAGCATATAAAATGTTGAATCTGGCTGGCATTAGAATGCAGGTTGTTGTGACTCCCACATCCAGACTCTTCCTACTCCTTGCATCATCCTGCCTTTCTTCACCAGGCTGGGGAGTAACTGGTCTGTGTGAACTCAAGCTAGTCTGAGGACTATGACTCCCTATGAAAGGGAATGCACTTTGGGGATGTTAGGGAGTTTGGAGTCATTAACTGTTGTGTTGCATAGTATTTGGAATCTATCCTGTCATGAATTGAACTGTGTCCTCCAAAACAGATAATGTTGAAGTCCTAACTCCTGATATGGCAGAATGTGACCTTATTTGGAAATAGGATCATTGCAGTTGTAATTAGTGAAGATGAGGTCACGCGAGGGTAGGTTGGATCCCTAATCCAGTATGACTGGCATCCTTATAAGAAGAGGGCCGTGTGAAGATACAGACACACAGGGAGAATATCATGAGATGCCAAAGGCAGAATTTGGAGTGATGTAGCTGCAAGCCAGCAAATACCAAAGACGGCCAGCAAACCACCAGATGCAATAAAGGATTCCCCTGCTGACACCTTGATTTTAAAACTTCTAGCCTCCAGACTGCTGAGACAATAAATTTCTGTTGTTTTAAGTCACTCAGTTTGTGGTATTTTGTTATGGCAGCCCTAGGAAACTAATACACACCTATTTTTTTCTTTAATAAAGCTTTTACTGACACTAGTGGTTGTGCAAGAGGGGCATTTGGTGCCAGCTTGCAGAACTGTCTGAGTTGGGAGTTCCAGCTGCAGTTTGCATGACTCCCTTTCAGAGTGATGTGAGTGTCTTGGGCAATCAGTGCCTCTGACACAAAGAATATAAAACAACCAAGTTTGGATAAAAAGAATTTCTTCCTTTAGTACTTACTAGGCTCCACTCTGATTGATGTACTTAGCACTGCTTCCAGCTAAGGTAAAATAGATCCTATTTCATAGACAGGGAAACAGGAAAATAGGGCAGTTAAGGAATTTGGAATGAAGCCATCTGATGTAGCCTCTTACAAGCCTTTTTCCCTCTGATCCCTCAGGATCCCCATCAGCAGCTTCGCTACTCTGCTTCACTGCCAGAATCTGAGCCACTTGCCTAGGACAAAGTAAGACACTAAAAGAAGACTTATCCTTAGAAATTATAGTCCTCAGACTTAGACAGAAGGAGAACTGAGCACACTCTCCAGGGAAGGAGAGTAAGGAACTGGTCCCCAAAGGTGTTAAGAGCACCCAGAGATTGTAGGTGCTATGTCCCATGTGTCGCTGGAGAATCATAGCCCACACCTGGAGGATGTGCATAGCTCACTCTCTGCTTCTGTCATCTTAAGACAAAATCGTTTCAGTGCGGTTTCCATTCCCATCACTTTGTACACTGACATAGAAAACAACTTCAAGCTCCTATGAATCTGGTTTCGGAGTATTTGGGGGTTGGTGCTGTGGGTGCAGCCGCCCATCAGCAAGAGGCCCCTAGGAACTGTTACTCAAGGAGAGATGCTTGCCTTTGCATCTGCTTTGGCTATTGTTGGGCCACACATTCTATTGGGAAAAGTGCAGGTACTGGAGACAGGGATGTCTGGGTTTGAATACAGGAACTTCTTAGGATTTAATTGCTGTTTTCTTACGTATCTGTCACTGTAATATATCTGTAACTGCACAAAAATACCCATGCCACGGTGCTGGAGGATTACGTGAGGGTAAGAAAAGAACCTACATCACAGGGTTCTTAAGAGGATCAAATGTGGAAACCATGGGAAGTGTGGCTGTACCCACTGGATGCCTATGTTCGCGGGATAGCAGTTAGCTCTTCTTATTGTTGTTACAGTTACCAGTACTAACAGTGATAATGTAAGCGATATATCTGGCAGTACGTACTTTTTTCCTAGACTGCTGATTTGACCACTGCAAATGTATACTGAGATATCAGAATGGGAAACAACCCTATCTATCTACCTACCTACATACCTACCTACCTCTCTTATTATCCAAATAAGTTCTTCTTTCCTTGGGCATTTGTGAAGAGAAAAGGAGAGTTTTTGTGGCAGATAGAATTCACCCTTCAGAGTGACAGATAAATAATATACAGGCATTGCCACAGGGTGGTCTAGGAGTAACCACCAATGCCTCCTCATTATGGTGGTGATTACCCTCTTAGTCAGGTGGGGCTTTCGTATTGCCTGTCCTGTTTATGGTCTAGATCAGTGGGCCTATGATTCCCTTGGAAACTATGTTAAAATGTACAATGAGATTCAAAGGTCTGGAGTAAAGCCTGAGGTTCTTCATTTCTAACAAGCTCCCAGGTGATGCCAGTGCTGCCCATGAACCACACTTTGAGTAGCAAGGCAACGGATACTCTATTTTCCTTTTGTTCTGTTGCATCTGTGGATTTAACTCTTTGTGGATTCTATTGCTCCTTGTTAGTTCACACAGACTGATTATTTTCTTGGCTCATTCGTTCCCTCAACATTCTCAATATTCACATAGTCATTACTGTGTGTTAGGAACTCTGGTGATCACTAAATATCACAGCTGATAGCCATGGTTTGAATGTAATTGATAAGAGTTCCAGTGTTGTCCATAGAAACAGAGCCCCTTGGTCATGAAGTCTACATTCGATATCCCCCTGCATCTTTCTTCCTATCAGAGCCGTGACCCAGGTTAGGAACAGGTGGTAGGGAAAGAAGTTACTCTTTCCAGATACAAGCTGGGTGGCTCTAGTCCCTAGTATCTGCTTTGCCTTTTCTTTAGCTCCTTGCCCATTTTGACACAACATTCCACTCCTTTGTCAGATGCTACTTGAAATAGAATCATAGGGTCATACTGAATTGTGCACAGCAGGTGACTCAGGTCAAGTCTTGAAGACATGTCTATCCTCTCAAGTCTTTCCATGTTTATTATCAAAAAAGTTTCTCCCAGCCCAGACTTTGCCCCATCTCACTGGCTCCTTTCTTCCCCTTCCCAGATCTCTCATCCTCAGATTTTTACCACTTATGCTGAGCCGTTTGGCTCTGTCCTAGCTAATATTTGGGTACCAGTTTTGGCAACATGGGCTCTTGATTTGTTAGGCCCTCCATAGACGGTAGTGGGATGTTAAAAATAATAAACATTTCTTCCCTATAAAACAGAAAATTTCAGAATTGACCAGTGAAAAAGCATAGTATCTTGGCGTCCTACAGAAAGCCAGAATTGTGGGGCACCTGGGTGGCTCAGTCGGTTAAGTGTCTGACTCTTGATTTCAGCTCAGGTTATGATCTCACGGTTTGTGAGTTTGAGCCCCACATCAGGCTCTGTACTGATGGTGTGGAGCCTGCTTGGGCTTCTCTCTCTGTCCCTTCCCTCATCTCTCTCTCTCTCTCTCTCAAAAATAAATAATCATTAAAAATATTTTTAAACATAAAAAAAAAGAATTGTTCTAAAGGAAATGATACACACTATAATGCACAATGGTACATCACCAGTGCCTCTTGCCACACTCATTCTGTAGATGGCTGAGCCAACCTTACAATTGCATCAGTTTGTTTCTGTTTTCAGTTTCAATGGAGAAACAGAAGCTGCTTGGCAGATTCTCAATACTGATGTCACAGTTTTTAATCCTTATGAATGAAATTGCTTAAGTTCAATCTATACAGTAAAGATTTCTTCGTGGATTTCTATTTCTCCAATGATTTCTGTTTTCATTTGCTATTGCACAAATCTGTGAAAATCCTAGAGGCAGAATATTCTTTCAGGAAAACTTGTTTTGTGAAATTCTTATTACAAAATGCCTCCTTCTCTGCACTGTTGTGAAGGGAGGGTCTTTATAGCACTCTCTCTCTCTGGCTTTCAGTGGATGAAACAATTTCTGGGGTGAGTGTTGGCTTAAATAATTTTTTCCTTACATTTCTTAAAAGTCATTTACTCTGTGATTACTTCATGAGTCCCACTATCAAGTGTGTTTTCTCTGGCCACTCTCCACACCCTTGTCTCTGCCTGTAGCAGCTGGTCTTAAACACTATGCACTTGCTTTATTGTCTGGTTTTGTGCTTAACTGATTGATGCCCCGCTTACATGTGGACCACATACGTCAAGGAAGGAAATTATTATTTTTATGTTCTACATGTTTACTGAGGGTTTTGTCTTTTCTTCCTTGACCCAAACTCTGGGTTGCTGGTGTGTGAGCTTGTTTACTCTGAGTAAAACACAACTTCCAATTTGGAAGTGATATGACTTAACAAGTCTCGTGAAAAGAATTGGAAAGATCTCTGGACATCAAAGAGCTTTTACGTGCTGACATTTTTTAGAATGTAAAAGAATCTGGAACATATGGATTAAATTCCTGTTAAAGCATAAAAATTGCTTGAGACAAGTCACATTTTGGATTTCTTCAGCCTGTGTATTTTCTCCCCTCCTGGTTAGTGTCCTGTTCCATTTTGGGGACTTTACTTGAGTAGTCAGAGACAATACTTTGATGAACCTATAATAGTCTATCCTAAAGAGGTTTCAAAGACCTGCTTTTTATTTTCAACTACTTTCAGCCTTTCTGGTGGATGGTTCTAATAGTCCAAATATGGGGTCTGGAGAAGAACTTTTGGGCAACGTTGTTACACCTTGAACATGCGTAGTTTCATTTTTTTCTGAATTTCTAGTGAGAAGGATAGACTGTAAGTTGATGTGGTTGACCACAAATTCCTTTTTGAAACTTTTTATTGAGCTGATTATTATAGCATCTTGGTTTTTTCTCTACCTCTCTGGCTATTCCTTCTCAGACTCTATTGTGAACAGCAGGAGGCCTGAGGCTTTGCTCACTGCTGTATCTCTGGACTCTGAACAGTGCCTGCCATATAGCTGGTGTTCAACAGACGTTTGTTGACTGGATCACTGAGTCTTCTGAATGGAGTCATCTTCAAGGATTTATCCTTGAATTCCTTCTCTACCCTGACTTTCCTAGAAATCTCAGCCACTCAACTGATACCCATTGACCCATCTATCTTCCTGCTTCCTATGTCAAAACTCCAGTGATTTGCAGACACAGCAATTGGCTATTTTCCCATCACCTTAGGAAAAATAGTCCAAATGCAGTTCAAAATCCTTACCCCAGCATCAAAGTCAATCTTTGTCTCTACTTCTGCTTTTCTTCCGCATCATCTAGACTTTTACAGTGTCTTTTAATATTTCTCCACTTATTCCATTTCTGCTACCAATTCTCTAGTGTTTTGTTTTTGTTTTCTGGGGGGTCATAATACACTATTTCCTTTGAGCTACTCTCCTTACCTTTCTTATCTATCTCTGTACTGCTGGTAGATTTATATTCTACAATCTTGCTGTGTATATGTCATTTCTGTGCTCAGAAACTTTCAATGTAATAGGACCCTCCAGAATAGGAAGATAACTTTTTAGTTAAATTCTCAAGGCCCTTCACCACTTTGCCCCAATCCATCTCCCCAGTCTTATCAGCAATTGAAATGGTGTGCTAAGGTGATGTGTTTAAAAAATAATGTATAGTATGACTTGGTGTGGAGAAGGCATGTATGACTTAGATCTGGAACAACTATCAGTGAAGCTAACCTTCGAAAGAAAGCCAATATTTCACAAAAAGAAAGGGGCTGGAGTTTAAGAGACAATTCGGAAAGTCCTTAAATGCTTCTTGCTCATGTTTTGGTACTTCTCACATATGTCCAGACTAAGAGTTCCTACCTGGAGACTTGAAACTATATATCATCATGGTAGAAATTATTCTTGAAATTGGTAGTATAATAGTTTCTTAAAACAGTCAGATTCAAATTCTGATTTCCCTTTCCCTAGTTGTGACTTTGGGCAAGTTATTTGACTTCTCCAAGACACAGTTTTTTCATCTATCAAATGGAGGTAAAAATATCTAGCATACAGACTTTTTGTAAGGTGAAAGTGAGATAATCCATGTGTTGTACCAGATACAGTCTTGAAACATCATAACTACTCAGTAGGTATTTTTACCGATTGTTCTTTTTCTTAGATCCTTTCGATTTTTGTTGTTGTTCAGAAAAGCTGGCTACTTTAACATCTCCATATACTTAGCACCCATTACAGAGATGACTATTTTAGAATGCTAATGTGTTTTTGAATGGTGATAACAATGTTACTGACATCATGTATTAATGGGGCTATTTTGGCTTTTGGAGAGCTTCATTTTTTTTTTATAGGTTTATTTATTTTGAGAGAACAAGAGCACGTGTATGTGAGTGGGGGAAAGGGCAGAGAGAGAAGGAGAAAGAGAATCCCAAGCAGCTTCCATGCTGTCAGCGCAGAGCCAGATGTGGGGCTTGATCCCATGCATCTCGAGATCATGACCTGAACCTAAACCAAGCTTTGGATGCTTAACTGACTGAGCCACCCAGGCGCCCCATGAGAGTTTCATTATTATTATTATTTTAAAATGTTTATTTATTTTTGAGACAGAGAGAGACGGAGCATGAACGGGGGAGGAGCAGAGAGAGAGAGGGAGACACAGAATCTGAAGCAGGCTCCAGGCTCTGAGCTGTCAGCACAGAGCCCGATGTGGGGCTCGAACTCATGGACCATGAGATTGTGACCTGAGCCGAAGTCGGACGCTTAACCGACTGAGCCACCCAGGCACCCTGAGAGTTTCATTATTATTATAAAGATACTAAACAAAAAAATCTAACATTGACCAGCATTGTTGACATCATTGAAGTTTTGTGATTTTTAGAATTCTATTATTCAAAGCTTTCTATGTGGATAATCTGATCTTCCAAATATTGACTTAGACTAGTACTTATTGAGTATTTAGTAGGTATGTGGTTGTACAAGGTGCCAAAAATAATGAGCCAAGTCTTCCTTTGGGAAGGACATATTATAGGGATATTCCACCAAGTATAAACTGTTGAGAATGACTGAATCTGCCTGGAGAGTCCTAAGAGTCTTCTTAGAGGAGAAGATAATTGAGTTGAGTCTAGAAATGATAAATGGGCATTGTTGTTGATGGTGGGGGTGGGATCCCAGAGAAAAGAAATCGCTTGGACAAATGATAGGGAGGTGTGAGAGGAAATGGCTTGAGTGGGCAGGCAATTAAGCATGATGGCTTCAGAGTTTTTACATAGGAGAGGTTTGAGGGAGATAATCTGTTGGAAGAAAACCAGAGAACTTACCTTGAAGCTGAATTTGCCTAGCATCTTGACACAAAATTGATAAGCTATCTGTTGCCCATATTAAAAATGAAGTTATTTGGTCACTGAAAATTACTGGAGGGGATGGGTTAATTTCTCCCAAGTCATCTCCGTGGCTCTGCAACCACAACAGTCTGGAGAGTTGGCTGAGATAAATTGTAGAAGAGGAGCTGCAGAGAACTGTGAAGCCAGGGAATGGAAAGCTGTAAGCAGGTTAAGGATACATTGCAGGTTTTAACATGATCAGCTTGATGTCTTAGAAGGTTGACTAGTTAGAACACGACGGTGCATTGGGAGAGGACAAGAATGGAGGCAGAGAGGTGAATTAAGAGCAGTGGGATGGATTCAAAGAATGAATAATTGAGTACATTCCTTACTACATTTTTTTCCCTAATACACAAAAAAACCGATTTCTGAGGTCGTTATCCTGGAAGAGTATAATAATACCTAACACTTACTGAACAATTTCCATGTGCTAAACACCATTTGGGGCTGTTGCTATGGATTAATTTGCATAATCTTTATGACAAACATGTATTTAAGGATCTACCATTTTCCTCATTTTACAGATAAGAAAACTGAGTCACAGACAGTGTAAGTAACGTGCCCATGGTCACACAGTTCTAAAGAGTTGGAATTAGGCTTAGAGCCTAGGTGATCTGATTCTAGAGCCATTGTTCCTAGTCACTATGTTGTCCTGTTTATTTACAACAATGTTTTTTCCCTCCACAGTGCATTATATAGAAGATGAGGCAAGGCACTACATCCATTACAATGTTTTGCACATAATGTGTGCCTAATTCAGATCTGCTAAATAAATCAACAAGTAAATAATATCCAATAGTCTCATTAATTGAGCATTTATGTGCCAGGCCCTGGATTGAGTGCTTACATCAATTACTTAGTCCTCATAGTAGCCCTCTGAGGTAAATATAGTAGGATACTAATACTTAATATTTACATAATCAATTAGGATTACAAAACAGGTTTATATATAACATCTCTTTTGACCTACATAAAATAAAAATCATACAAAGTACATAACAATTTGACACCTGTTTTGTGGTTTAAAGATGGGCCCAGGTCATACAGCTAATAAATTGTAAAACTAGCCTTTGAGCCTCAGTCATCTGGTGCTGAATATTGCTAAATTTCCACACTACACTGCCTTTTGAGATCATTACACAATATAGAATATATCTTCATTGTAAGGGTTAAAATAGCCTGAGAGTGTGCTACAGGAAGGGAAATTTTAAGCTTACCCTTAAAGTACAGGGGCAGAGATGTTTGGGGAGAAGATTCCAGGTAATAGGACTGGTTGTCAGAGAAGAAAAGAAGGTTGGAAAGTGTGAGGTGTTTTTTGATGATCAGCAGCTCAGGTGTGTGACAAGTACTTAGCAAACTGTAAAGGCATTATGTAAACATTAGTAGTTATTATTAAGGAGTTCATGAATATTTTCTATTGGAGTATGCCAATTTGGATTCTTGACACATGTTGTGTTTTGTTTGGATGAAAGGAGAAATCACAAACCGTTCAAGCAACTGGAACACACATTATACACACATATACGTCGGAGGACTGGACCCCTGCCATTCCTATTTTTATATGTTGAAATCTCTAACTGTCTAATCGTGGTGGTACAAAGTTCACTCCCTCAGCAGCCAAGATTGATTTTTCCTTTGAGTAGACATGCTTCACAGAAGTACCCTTTCCCGTTACGTTTTGAAAGTCATCAGACATGCTGTTATAAATGATCATGGAAGATTACTGGAGATGCTGCAAAATAATAGTGAACCAAGTAGCATCTGTAATTTCCAAGGATGGCTCGCAATCATCACTCAAAATGAACCCTATCTGCGTGCAGGGCTGAACTTTTTCTTTTCCTCCCTCTTTCTTCCTTTTACTACTTTATAACATAGCTGAAATGGATACTGC
Source organism: Panthera onca (assembly GCF_046562875.1). Classification (NCBI taxonomy): domain Eukaryota; kingdom Metazoa; phylum Chordata; class Mammalia; order Carnivora; family Felidae; genus Panthera; species Panthera onca. Next base: position 68,110,541 of record NC_138351.1, read on the forward strand.
ACCTCATGAATTTTTATGCAAAATATTAAGTTGCAAACCACTGCTGTGCAGACAAACTCTTCTTGTGAAGATGGGAGTTAGCCTGCACAGTTCCATGGCTGACATTCTTAGATAAAAAGGCTCCATGTCAAACTGGCCAACTGAGAGTAAAAGTCCATGCTGGTTGCTGACCCAAAAAGTGTTTTGGATTCTTCCTGGTTCAGGCTCTCATATAAACCGAAAGGAAAATGATTCCATATTTGTTGACAGAATTGCCACTTGCTCAAGGTATTGGTTTTCTTAACACATTTTATGTATCTCAACCTCTCGTATGGGCAAACCATGAGTAAATGAAGTTCTCTGAGCTGGCAACTGCTGAGCAACCCTTTCCAGTTCCTCTGAGCTAGAGGCAATTGGTTCAGGTACAGCTGATTCTATTGATCCTATTGATTCTGTTTCATATCTCTTTTAAAAATATGTTTGTTTATTTTGAGAGAGAGAATGAGAAGGTGAGGGACAGAGAGAGAATCCCAAGCAGGCTCCACCCTCGGCACAGAGCCTGACGAGGACTCAGTCTTGTGAACTGTGAGATAATGACCTGAGCCAATATCAAGAGTCAGACACTTAACTGACTGAACCACCCAGGTGCCCTTCATTAATATTCTTGAATCTACATAGTATCCCTCTATCCATGCTGCCACAGCCTAGCCCAGCCCCTCTTCTTTTCTCAACTAGGTCGTTGTAGCTACTTTTGTCTTGATTCCCCTTCTGTTGTCTCTTTCCCTTTCTTTCTTTCTTTCTTTCTTTCTTTCTTTCTTTCTTTCTTTCTTTCTTTCTATGCTTTAATGTTTATTTACTTTTGAGAGAGAGAGACACACAGTGCAAGTGGAGGAGGGACAGAGAGAGGAAGACACAGAATCCAAAGTGGGCTTCAGGCTCTGAGCTGTCAGCACAGAGCCTGACGCGGGGCTCGAACCAACGAACTCCGAGATCATGACCTGAGCTGAAGTTGAACACTTAAGGGACTGAGCCACCCAGGCACCTCTCTTTCCCTTTCTTTGATCTCTTTCTCAGCTGCCAGGGTGATTTTTCTGCCTTCTAGAGACCTTGTTTGCTGTAAAATCTCTGACGGCTCCCACATTGCCTGAAGGAGAAAGTCCAAACATGGCAATCATGTCTTTTCACAACCTTGCTACAACCAGCCTCTACCAATGAACCTTCTAGTACCTACCCCAGCCATGCTACCCCTAAACTACAGTTGTTTCCTAAATATGGTATGTAATTTCCTGTTTCTGTGCCTTTCCTTACCCTGCTTCTGAAGCTTGTCCTGATTCAACCCCTCTTTCCCTCCCATGAAAAAAATTTTTTTTTCCTTCTTTAGTGTCCTCCAAGTAGAGTAAATACTTCCTTAAAATTTTTTTAATCCAGGGCACCTGGGTGGCCCAGTCAGTAAGTGTCCATCTTTAGCTCTCATGATCTCACAGTTTGTGAGATCGAACCCCACATCAGGCTCTCTGGTGGAGTTTGCTTCAGATCCTCTGTCTCCTCTGTCTGCCCCTCTACCCCCTTCAAAAATAAACAAACATTAAAAAAATTTTAATCCAGCAAAATTTTTTGAGTCCTACAGGTACTTGAGACTATGATCTATCATACTTCAGTTGCAGATTTGAGAGATAAATGTAGGAGAGATTGTCATAGCCCAATGATATTATAATAAAAATTGTTCAAATAAAAATCTGGGTGGCTCAGTCGGTTAAGCCTCTGACTTTGGCTCAGGTCATGATCTCACCATTTGTGGGTTTGAGCCCCATGTGGGGGCCCTGTGTGGACAGCACAGCACACTGAACTCACTCTAAAGTGGCAAGTACCTAGAGGTGCAGCGAGAAAGACATGCTCCAAGAGCTTAGTAGCTCTATGTCCTTCCCACATGGCTTGTCCTGCACGTTTCTTCCATAGGGCTGTTCCTGAGTCACATCTGCCTATAATTCACCAGTGATCTGGAATTGGCCCAGGTCAGCATTCTCTAGGTTTTTTTCTGAACTGCAATGAGAGGAATTGGGACAAGGTAATGGCTCCACTTATTCTCCAGCCAGTCCAGAGGGTGTCTTCCTACTACTGGAGGTTCAGCTCAGATCATGATCTCCTGGTTCATGGGATCCAGCCCCACGTTGAACTCCACACTGATGATTGCAGAGCCTGCTTGGGATTCTCTCTCTCCCTCTCTGCCCTTCCCCTGTTTTCTTTCTCTCTCTCTTTCAAAATAAATAAATAAACTTCAGATTCTGTGTCTCCCTCTCTCTCTGCCCCTCCCCTGCTCACTCTCTGTCTCTCTCTGTCTCAAAAAATAAAACATTAAAAAAAATTTTTTTAAAGAAGTGCTCAAATAGAGACCAGGAGACCTTTGTAGACTCCCTATCTAAAATTACCCACGTTTACATATCAGTTATTCTTCATCATGTAATCCAGTTTCATTTTCCTCATAGCATTTATTATCCAAGCTTATCTTATTTATTCCACTGTTTCCTTGTTTATTTTGTCTCCACTGGGGCCAAAGCTCTGTAAGAACAGATCCTTTGACTCATTCACTCTTGTAATGCTGTGTTTAGAACGATGCTTGGCATATTGAAGGCGCTTAAGAAATATTTATTGACTGAACAAATGTGGTCAGAGACAGCTTCCTGCTCCCTTTTTCCTATTATCTTCCTCTTTATCTTTCTCTTAGATTAACTAAGAATGGCTTGAACTCATTCTAACCGCATCCATTGAGTCATTATAATGCGATGTGCTTGATGTGAAGTGTAAGTTTTATTTCATTCTGGGGAGTTTACTAACCAACCATTACTCATAGTCATTTTTTAAAATTTTATATATATATTTTCATTACCTTTACCACAAATGTGTTAACCACCAGGCTAGATGTGAGAAAAGAAAGATGAATAAGATGAAGACCCTCAAGTAGCTCATTACTTGAACTCTTTACTCTATAGTAAAAACATGTTTTTAATTGCAGTAAACAGGGAGGTTTTGAGGAAGGCACAAATTGCTTTCATTTCCCCTTGAACAATATTAATGCTAATTCAAGCTCTATCTTTTGAGTGTCTTTTGTTTTCTTAAATTTTCTCAAACATGAAAATTGATAGATATTTATGAACACCTATTTTGTTCTCTGTGCTTAGATATGGTGTATACAAATAGGAATGGTAGGCACTTTGCAACTAAGAAACTAACAGTCAAGTAGATTCTTCCCAAAATGACCTTGAAGCATTCTACAGCAGGGCATCAAATCCTAATATTAGGGAGGTGCAATAAATATATCAGCCATGACGAATCAAATACAAGCTATCATCACATTTAGATTTGAGATTCCTTTCTATAAAGGCAAAATGGGAACTAGGTTAGATTACAGAGCTCTTCAATGTGACAAAGCTATGATGCTTGGTAGATACTCTATTTTCTTTACATTGAATTCTTTTTTTTTATTTTTTTTTTTTAATTTTTTTTTTTAATGTTTATTTTTTTTTGAGACAGAGAGAGACAGAGCATGAACGGGGGAGGGGCAGAGAGAGAGGGAGGCACAGAATCGGAAACAGGCTCCAGGCTCTGAGCCATCTGCCCAGAGCCCGATGCGGGGCTCGAACTCACGGGCCGCGAGATAGTGACCTGAGCCGAAGTCGGACGCTTAACCGACTGAGCCACCCAGGCGCCCCTCTTTACATTGAATTCTTAAAAAAAACTCATGGAGGACCTAATATTAGAGACATATAATAGTTGAATATACAGTGTCCTACACAAGAGCTTTTACAAGCATGATTAAGTCTAATAACTTGCATTTATTGAACTAGGAGCTCCTGTAAGTGTGTGTTTGTGTGTGTGTGTGTGTGTGTGTGTGTGTGTAGGTATGTTTATATATTTAACCTAAGAGATTAAATAACTCATCAAGGACATACAACTAGTAGGTGGGAGAGCCAAAAATGACACCCAGGCAGCTTGACTTTGGAGTCTGTGTCCTTAACTCTTCTTCTGACAAATGTAGCAATAAGTAGAATGGATATTCCTGCTAGGATCCCTCCATGAAAACAGTGGTAATGTCATTGAAGGGCAACTCAGGACAAATCGGTGATTGTTTGTGGAGCCTCTGGTTGTTTCTTGACCCTGTGGCAAAATGCCTAAAGGAATGTTTTTGTAGTATGAATATCTACTCTACATACTTGGAGGCTTCTGTTAGGGGCCAAACTATGACCGATCAGACTGAAACTGTCTGATAAGCCTTAGTGTATGTGGCTGGGGGCAGAGCTTTACATTTGGCAAAAGCTAGAAGAGCAGATGGTAGAGTGACATTCCATATGAAGGCTGAGAAACCCAACAAACCACCCTTGATGACAAACTACTTCATTTCCACATGGAGGGGGACCTGCAGACAAAACCACACTTTTCCATAGAGACTGCTTTTGATCAGTTCTAGCACTCGGTTTCAAGTGTTGACTGGCTAAAACTCCTGGTTTTCTGTTGCTGCCTCTTGGAAAAAAAAATTGCCAAGGTTGTGCCTTCTGGTTTTGTCTACCAAATTGAAGAGAACATGGCTGAAAGAATATGCTGAAAAAATCCAATTGACAGAAATAAAAACATAGCGCAGGCTCAATTTTATACATTTTTTTGGCTTTTTAAAAAAAAATACTGTAGGTGAACTTTACAATGAATGCTCTGAACTAACAAGTCCTTTAAATGACTCTGTAATGAGAAAACTCTTTTGTATGAATTTGTGCGGTTCACTGTCAATTCAGATCAATAAATCCTGCACCAGTTGATTTTTTTTTAAATGCAATTTATTGGAGGGGGGAAAAGGCTGTATGGATTGGATTGCTTGTTCCAGCTTTGAAAGATAAAGAACAGATTCAATAGGAATGAAACTAAAGTGTCTCTCCATGCTGTCTCAACCCCCTCCCTCTCACTCCTGCTTTTCTTTCTTTAGTGCCCTGTCTGCAATCACCCCGGCTGGGGCTGCTGCAGATTCATTAAGAAGTGGTGCTTTGAAAAATTCAGAGAAGAGATATGATACTGCCTGGACAGTTGACACAGAATTCCAACAGCTCCACTCATGAATTTCTTTCATACCTTCTATTAAGTCTGTAACCTGAGAGAACACCATTCTCAGGTGCGTGGGCTCCATCCTCAGCTCTAGGGTCCCTCACTGGCCAGGTGGAACTGACCTGTCATCCTTTGAAATATTTGGGGGGAACTTCTTTGTTTAGGAGTTTGTCTCCTTCCATTAGAGTAGGCTAGAGCATGGATATGAGAATTTGGTTGCCTGGCTTCAAGACCTAGCTATATTACTTAGACCCTGGGAAAATTCCTTAAGTTCTTTGAGATTCAGTTTCTTCATATATAAAATAGGGATAATAACAGGGCCTATGCTCACAGGGTTAATTAAGATATAAAGTGCTTATATGTAAATTATAGTGCTTTGCTCATATCAATTAATATTTCTCATAAATATAAATGAGTGTGTATTTGTGTGTGTGTGTGTGTGTGTGAGAGAGAGAGACAGACAGACAGAGTATATTTAATTGTCCTCAAAATAAGAATTACATCTTTTCCTTTTCTGATTCCCAGAATTTAGTATGGACTCTTCCACATGGTAGGTGCTCAATGAATGTTAATGAATTAATGATGGTAGTAAAACCCAGCAATGATGAATCCATACTCTTGTTTCAAATCGTCTCCTAAATTAATTTTCCCCTTTGCATTTTGTTTTTGGGTCTGTTGTGAATTCAGAGTGTCCTCAGGAGAGGGATGGTTTTCTTATTTAGAATGAGGAGTTGGCATGCTCAGGTCTTTGGAGTTTTGAAATTCCTTGTTCCCTTTCCTTTCTCTCCTCTTTCTTCTGCTTTGTCAGTGTACCCGGAGGCCAAGCATGGTCAGCATACAGGCTGTAGGCCTGTATACTTTCTATGAGGCCATCAAACCCAGAAGCCCTGGGCCAAACAGTTGGCCAATTCCAGGTAGAGGAGTTCAAACTTAGGAGTTAAGGGACATTACTGGAAGTTATAAGACCTTGATTCTGGTCCTGGTTCTGCCTTATTCTAGCTGTGTGAACTTGTGCAAGTCACCTAACCTCTCTTGGTCTTCTTTCTAAGCAGGCATGATGACCCTTGCTCTCTTTATTACTCAGAGTGGTGGTAAGGTTCCAAGAAGATTGAGTACTTTGTCAACAGTAATGTGCACACAGTTGTAGTCATGCTGCCATAGTTTTTAAGTTTTTTCTTTTAATGTTTGTTATTGAGAGGGGAGGGGGCAGGGCAGAGAGAAGAGGGAGACATAGAATCTGAGGCAGGCTCCAGGCTCTGAGCTATCAGCACAAAACCTGACGTGGGGCTTGAACTCAGGATCCCGCGAGATCATGACCTGAGCGAAAGTCACACGCTTAACCGACTGAGCCACCCAGTTGTCCCTGCCATTGTTTTAGTTTAGTATGCAATGATATCTTTGCTTTGAGCTTTTATAGAGATGGAGGTGCAGAGAACTTTCAGACAAAGCTAATAGACATTTCCTTAGAGAGGTCAAATCATGTTTAACTTATGGGGATAAAAAAAGAGTTGTGAATTATAGGCCATTAAGAGGACTGGATTCAGGGTGCCTGGGTGGCTCAGTCAGTTAAGTGTCTGACTCTTGATTTCAACTCTGGTCATGACCTCACAGTTGTGAGATCAAGCCCTGTGTCAGGCTCTGAGCTGGGTGTGGAGCCTGTTTAAAATTCTTTCTCTCCCTCTCTCTTTAGCCCTACCCCACTTGCTCTCTCTCTCTCTCTTTCTCTCTTTCTCTCTTTCTCTCTTTCTCTCTTTCTCCCCCACCCCCCAAAAAGAGGACTGACTCTAACCACCTGTTCAATGATTCTAGGAGTCATGATCATAGAATAGGAGAAGCTTCCTTTAGTTAAGTGCATAATATGTAAGAGATCTACTAAGCCCGTTAAATGTCTTATTTAATTCTCACAATGAGCCCATGAAGTACTAAGTACTCTTGTTATTCATTTTTCAAATGAGTAAATAGGTTCAGGGAGGTCTCAGAGTTCATAAGTAGAATTGAACACGTCTGCATAATTCCCAAGTTAGGGCTCTTCACTCCATTACGTCACCTCCAAGAGAACAGAGTTAGAATGAAGTTAGGGTAATTCCTAACACAGTGTTACTTTACTGAAGCTTTATGATCTCTGGTCTCTTACATCTTAAATACCTGTGGATGCTAACTCCATAGCCAGTTTTTTCTCCCAGGGAAAAGGCTATGAAACTGGAGCTTTAGAAGATGAAATAGATGATGGGCCCCTAAGGAAATGAGAGGCGGGTGATTTTTTGAGAGGGAGCTGAAGGATGGTGTAACTGGTCAGGGGACCTAGGAGTTCAGGAAAAGGTGATGAGGATAATAGCTAAAGTCCTAGTAGAGAATCAGTCCAATTACGAAGGCAGAGAGAAGCCCAGGCCATGGTGGTACCATGAGACACACCTGGGACATATCTCAGGTGCGCAGGCCAGGGCTGAGGCTCGCTTGTCCTCAAGACCAGCTACACCTGTGAAAGCACTAGGCCACTTTCAGAGAGCGAAGAAAACACACCTCAGTCTACCTAGAGTTGACTCCAGGAAAATTAAGAAGATCTTGGCTTGGCACAATCTTATGCTCTTGGTATTAAGTATAATGGATCTTTGAAAATGACTTAACCTTGCAGTTATCATCAACAGTGACCACCATTCCCACTGTTTACTGAGGACTGTTGGACAGCAGGCACTACGCTCAGCATTTTATCTTCATTAGTTGTCTCAATTATAATGAGCTGGCTTATTACCCTGCTTTTCACAGGAGAAAAGAAGTTACATGACTTGTCCAAGGTCACACTGCTTTTAAGAGAATATAGTTGAGATTCAGATCCAAGTCTATGATACCCATGTCCCTCTACTGTCTCCTGGAACTGAGATGAAAGAAGCCCAAACACTGTTAAATTTACATAACATCTGGTAATCTTTTATCTGTATGCTGAAGCATTGTTTGAAATATAAAAGAAAAATACTTTTATGTTTTTGTGTTCTGTAAATTTTTTTTTGACAACCATCACCCTCCCACATAGAGTCTTATTCTGGCTCATTGTCAATTATGTGAATACTGATAGGGACATGTTACCCTGACAGAGCAGCAGAGTCCTCACTTCCTGTGTTTGTTTTCCTTTGCCAAGGAGAATGCATCTGGACTGATTTGGATAGAATGAACAAACAGTAGTCAGGGAACTGAAGCCCAAGAGAGGTGAGGAAATAGTACAGAAACACCAGCCTTGAAGAGTGAATGTCAGGCTTTTGACCCAACAGAATATACACTAAGGCTCTGAGAGAATTTCTGTATAAGAGTTTCATTCTCACAGAGAATAAAAGTTGTGTCAATTCTAGCTCCCAAGTATCCTTATTTCTATCAACTTCTGTCTCTCTTGTTGCTATTTTCCTTGTCCAGGCCACCATCATCTTGAACCCTAATTGCTACAAGAGCTTCCTAAAAGGTCTCTTCTTCTTGCTCCCCAAGTTCAGCTCTTCATGTCGCGTACCTGCTGAATTCTGTGGTTCAGGTTGTGCAGATTGTTGTGTTAATCCTCCAATCGGTTTTCTAGGTGTGTAGGATGGTTTAGTGTTGGTCTGGCTGTATTTCACAGACGTGAGACACACAAAAAGCTTCCATGCTGTTCCGCCATCTTGGCTCCTCCCCCCTAAAAGGTCTCTTCTAATTGTCTTATATCCTACTCTCATCTAGTCTATTCTCCACATTATGGTGAAGGTGATCTTCCTAAAATGTATATCAAGTTACTCCTCTACTTTAAACAGGACTTGGTGTTCATAGGATAAAATCCAAACTTCTTAAAAGTAGCTATGAATACCTTTATAATCCAGGTGTGCCTGGGTGGCTCAGTTGGTTAAGCGTCCGACTTCGGCTCAGGTCATGATCTCGTGGTTCATGGGTTCAAGCCCTGCCTTGGGCTCTTGTCTGTCAGCACGGATCCTACCTTGGATCCTCTCTCTCTGCCTTTCCCCCCCACTTGCGCGCTCTTTCTCTCTCTCTCTCAAGAATACATAAATATTAAAAAAAAAAAAACACCACCTTTATAATCCTACCTCTTTAGGCTTATTCCTTGCCTTCCCCTTTCTTCCCTACAGAAACAGTATTGCTGCAACATTAAATGTCTCTCAGTCCTTGGAACTTGCCACACTATTACTTGTTTCTGGGCAGAAGCATGTACCATTCCCTTTGCCTTTTACAAGGTTTCTTTCTTCTTCACATGACTTACTACTACTTATTTTATAAAGTATCTTTTTAGAGGTGCCTTTCTCTGGGAAAGTGAAGTTGATTCCTCCAGTTCGCCTAACAGTTGGCCCACAGGGAGGGATCAGACTGATTATGGTGTCAGGGATTAGAGGTAGGGATGATGTATGAAACAGTCTGGAGCATAGATTTTAGCTAAATTCAAGGAAGAAAATTCCAGCAGTCACAACTCTCCAAAGATTGGTTGGGAGAGTTGGTTCCCTGTCACTGGGAGTGAGCAGTGGAGGATGTCTGTCCCTTGGAAGGGAGGGTATAGAACATTTTGAACATGAGTATGGGATTTTGTGGGAAAGGGGGGGGGGGGAAGGATAGATTATTTTTCACTGTCTCTCCTGAGGCCTTATAAGTTTAGCCTCTATAATTACATTAAGTAAACAAGCGATTTTCTCTTGTGTTAGGGTTTAGATTAAACAAAATTGATGTTGCCTTCTATCTTTCTTTCTCTTTCTTCTCTCTCTCTCCTTTCCTGTCCTTTCCTGTCCTTTCCTTTCCTTTCCTTTCCTTTCCTTTCCTTTCCTTTCCTTTCCTTTCCTCCCTTCCTTTCATCCTTCCTTGAATCCTGACAACTTCCTTGAGAACTACTAACCTTGTTGCAAGTAAGGAAGAGAGACTTCCTTATTCCCCAACACCATTAATAAAAAACAGGACTGAAGCAAAGATAGCATACCCTATGCCCCATGTGGTATTTGTATGTCCCAATATAAAAGGAAAAATCAGGGAGGAGAGCTTGGCTCAAGTAAAACTGGGGATCTTAGGTAGGAGGACACTCCCAGGTACAATAACTATACCTTCTCTTATTGGTGTGGATTAGAGTGGGATGGGCACCTTCTCTTGCCTGCCCCTTGTCAGGGATGAATTTATCCAGATACACTACTCCATTTACACCAGTGTGGGGCATGAAGTTTGGGATGGGAAGATACTGTTGGGTTAGCATTCTCTCTATATACTCTTTCTCTTGAGAGAGAGACCTAGCAGCTCCAATCTATCTATATGCACAGTATAGATACATGTTGGAGCCACTAGCACTAGCTACCCTTAAGCATAAAGCTTCATTAGTAAATTCTGTGAATATTTATGGAGCTTCTACAGTACTATTTTAAGTGATGGCAGTATAATAAAAAAGACGAAGTCCTTATCCTTACGAGCTTACATTCCAGTGGGAGATCCTGAACAAGTAATCAGATAAAAGCATATTATAATTTCAGGTAATGATAAATGCCATGTAGGGTAAAGGGATAAGTTCTGATGTAGTAACAAACATGCTCCAAATATCAGTAACTTGTAATAAGAAGCTTATTCCTCACTCCTGCAACATGTCTACCATGGGTTTGCTGCACCCCTGGTCCACATTTTTACTGCAGGATTCAGACTAATAGCAGTCTCAATCAAGGGTATTTCTTGTCATGGTGGCAGAGAGAAAAGAAATACAATAAACCATTGGCTGGTTCTTAAGGCTTCTTCTTGGAGGTAGCACGCATCACTTCTGTTTACATTTCTTTGAGGAAAGCAAATTAAGCTCCTGACTTTTATTATTGCCCCACTGGGTAGAGAACCTTAGAGAGGGAAATGGGTATTTGGTGAATAGTGTTATGGTATAACAGAGCACACACTCAGCAGGGGGGCCTGGAAAGTATTCTCTGAATGCAGTAGGGAAATAAGCCATGTGGAAATATGGGCAAAGCCTGTTCTAGGTGAAGGGAAAGCAAGCACAAAAGGACTGAGGGAGGAATGAGAGTGATGCATTTGAGAAACAGCCAGAAGGCAAGCATGGCTGGAGCATAGAGAACAAGAGAAGAGTGATAGATGAGACCAGCTCACCAGGGCAAGATAGAGCCATCATCATCATTCAGTGAGTGTGTTAGTGCATAATTACCATATTCCAGGCACTCTTCTAGGCTGTCAGGGCACGTCTGGGATTAAGATAGACAAAAACATTATAGAACTTCACATTTTAGTGGAGAGTAAGAGACTATAATAATACATGTTAATACATAAATTATATAACACCTTAGATGGTGATAAATGCTCTGATCATTTTGAGTCAAGGCTTGGATCTTTGTCAGCTCTTTAGAAAATAAGGCATTTGGGGCGCCTGGGTGGCTCAGTCGGTTAAGCGTCCGACTTCAGCTCAGGTCATGATCTTGCGGTCCGTGAGTTCGAGCCCCGCGTCGGGCTGTGGGCTGATGGCTCAGAGCCTGGAGCCTGCTTCCGTTTCTGTGTCTCCCTCTTTCTCTGTCCCTCCCCCGTTCATGGTCTGTCTCTCTTTGTCTCAAAAATAAATAAACGTTAAAAAAATTTTTTTAAAAAAGAAAATAATGCATTCTATTCCTTCTTTATGCCTCTTCTGAGGATTTGGGTGATTATTCAGGATATTTTAGCTTCCTGTACTAGGAGAGTACAGGAAGAGGCTCATGAAAGCCTCCATATCTCCAGAATTTCCACAGCTCCCAGAATTCATCTGGTCTTTTTTCTTGGGAAAATGTTCAAAGCTTCCCACTCTGGACTTCTGACCTCTAGAACAATAAGATGAGAACTATGTATTGTTTTAAGCCACCAAGTTTCTGTGTTATAGGACACAGCAGCAGTAGGAAACTAATACATAAGGAAATCAATATTCCAATGCCCAGGAACACTCTGAAGTCTGTGCTAGAGAAGAGGTAGGTAGAGACTGCATCAAAAAGAAGGAAGAGTTGGGGTGGGGGATCCTAACAATGGTGGAATCAAATGAAATTGCCCTTATAAAGAACAAGAGCTACCCTTAGTGGGAAAATACTGAGAATGGGTCTGAGACATATGCATTGGAATACTGGTTACTGGAGAATTTAAAAAATTAGAGAATTTTAAGTACATGGGACTAAGAGCAGCAGTTTGAAAAGTCACTGCTTTTGGCAAGGAGGGAATGGTTTGGAGGGAGGAGATGTTTCTTGGAGGCTTGGTCGTAAATGGAAAGAAGAGAACAAGCTATGTAAATAAAACATACTACAGAAACAAAAGATGATCATAAAATCAGAAGACACACTCTTATGCACATCCAAATAAAAGTAACCTTTGATTTAGGGACCATTGTTAAACCAACTTCACTAGCAGAAGAGGGTACTCTTGAATTAGGAGATTTGGTAAGGCATCTAAAGCCATCACTTCTGCCTACATAAACCAATTATTGCAGGTCAGGAAAATAAATGACATTGAAAAATTAATAGGAAATGGAATCTAATAGATGAGAAGAAAACCAGAAAAGAAAATTCCTCCCCCAAACCAATCATGAAGCACAGGAAAGCTTTAACACATTACCCCAACCTGAATTGAATATCCTTAAGCAAGTAGATATGAAAATCTTCCTCAAATCAAAAATTCAAAAGCCCAGAATTAATATGGACAGAATATCCAAAAAGAGAGGAGATTTTATTGAATAAACTCAAAAAGAATTTGAAAGAGACAAAATCTTCTCAGAAATGAAGATAAAATTCAAGGTGCTTAAGGAGAATAGATTCAACTGAAAACATAGGAAGAGGAGTATGGAAAGGAAAGAAAGGAGCCAAGAAAATAATAACAAGTAGAAGTTTAAATTGTAGAAACAAATTGTAATAGATCTAGAAGATAGGTAAAGAAGATCCAAAATATCTATAATTGGAATTTCTAGAAAATTAAGACAATGGAACAGAACAAATATTTGAAATTATAATCAAAGAAAACTTTCTAAGAAAAAAGACCTAAACCTGTATATTGAAAAGACAGATTACATACTTGGGAAAACTGACCCAGAATAGTCAACTCTGGCTCAAAGTCTTTAATAGCACATTTTTTATATTTTGTAATTTTATTTTTTAAATGTTTATTAATTTTTGAAAGAGAGTGAGAGAGAGACAGAGCATGAGCAGGGGAGGAGCAGAGAGAGAGGGAGATACAGAATCTGAAGCAGGCTCCAGGCTCTGAGCTGTCAGTCCAGAGCCCAACATAGGACTCAAACTCACAAACCTCGATATTATGACCTGTGCCAAAGTCAGATGCTTAACCGACTAAGCCACCCAGGTGCCCCTTTAACAGCACATTTTAAAATATAGGCCTCCAGATTAAAAGGCAAGTCATTTAATGGAAAAATTCAGGGCATCCCTATTCTCAACAGCAAAATACAAAGACAATAGTGGACACTCTTTTCAAGGGACTTAAGGAAATAAAGTGTTAGTGTAAGATTTTATATCCGGTCAACTTGCACTTATTACAAATCAAGGCTAAGGGAAAACAGTTTTAAACATGTAAGAACTTAGGAAATAGTGTGTTTATGAGCACTTTCTGAGGCATCGTAATAGAGGATGAACTTCATTCAAGGGAGCTATGACTAGGGTAAGTTTGGCACATTGGTGAGCATTAAATATATCTCATTGTAGATTTCAGATGAAGATCTAAAGCCAAAAATTGATGTAGGATAATACTATGAAGTAGCATAACTAAAACACAGGAGAAGAGAAAGAAAACAAGACAAAATTAAAGAAAAAAAGCTTGATAATTGAACCATAGGTAATCTGAGAGAGGATCGATCTATCTATCTATCTATCTATCTATCTAGAGCCTGGAAGGTGGGGCAAAAGGGGAGAGAGAGAATCTCAAGCAGGTTCCATGCTCAGCACAGAGCCTGATGTTTGGCTTGATCTCATAACCTGAGATCATGATCTGAGATGAAATCAAGGATCAGGTGCTTACGGACTCGCCCAACCAGGTTCCCCCAGGGATAGATTTAAAGGTGAAAAACAAAATAGAAGGGAGTGAAGGAAAAAGATTAAAAAAGTATTATACAATGGTAGCTCTTAGAACAAAAATGGAAAACCTCTTATTTATTTATTTATTTGTTTGTTTATTTATTTATTTATGTTTTATTTATTTTTGAGAGCAAGAGACAGAGTGGGAGAGGGGCAGAGAGAGAGAGAGAGAGGGAGACACAGAATCTGAAGCAGGCTCCAGGCTCTGAGCTGTCAGCACAGAGCCCGATGTGGGGCCTGAACCCACAAACTGTGAGATCATGACCTGAGCCAAAGTCTGACGCTTAACCGATGAGCCACCCAGGCACCCTGAAAACCTCTTAAATAGTAAAAGAAATACCAAAAAGAAAAAAGAGAAAAATATATAAAGAAAACATTTTACAACACAAACTGTATGCAACTTTTTACATAAGAAATAAGGAAAAATAAAAAATATTTGGGTACAAGGAGGTTAAGTAAATTTTCTTGGACCAAACATATACAGTAAAAATTATTACATATTAATTAGAGAATAGTAAACACCATTAAAAACCTAGTCAGAGAGTATAACATAAAATGGAAATGAATATTACATTCTGGAGTGATGTAGGTTTTGAGATATTATGTTAAATCAGAGTTATAGATAGTCCCATTTGGCCATCTGAGAATATCTGTTCAAGAAAAAAAAAAAAAGGATATCAGTGTATCATGAGAAAATATTTATAGCTAACATGATAATAGTATCTTAATTATGAAAAGATTACATACAAGTTAAAAAATCTGAAGATCCTCAAAAGATGAATATATAAAAGTTTTGGGAATTATTTTTTTTTTTAATTTTTTTTTAACCTTTATTTATTTTTGAGACAGAGAGAGACAGAGCATGAATGGGGGAGGGTCAGAGAGAGAGGGAGACACAGAATCTGAAACAGGCTCCAGGCTCTGAGCCATCAGCACAGAGCCTGACGCGGGGCTTGAACTCACGAACCGCGAGATCATGACCTGAGCCGAAGTCGGACGCTTAACCGACTGAGCCAAAAAGTTTTGGGAATTATTAAACCATACTAGTTTAGCAAAGAACTTGTATTCTTATACCTATTAAAGTACCAATAATTTGGAAAAATTACTGCTCAAGATTGCAGTTATCTACACCCATTAACAGTGGCACGATAGATGAATACAAACCTTTAGAAAGCAATATGGCAAATGTGAAGGAATAATTATAAAATGTTTAGACATTTGGAATTTGGAATTTTGTTTCTGTGAACTTATCCTGGGGGGAAATATGATAAAAGGAAAAAGGAAGATATTTACTATCGTTCATTTATACTAGAGAGATTTTAGATATAATCTAAGTATCCAACAATGGAGAAATTGATATGAAGATTATAATAAATTGATTTAGAAGGCTATTATGTGATAATTATAAAACAGCAATACATAGACATTCCAAATATATAACAAATAAAAATAAAAATTATAAGCATCCTAGGGAATTCAACTATATCTGAACGTAGATAAAGGCAGGAAGGGAACAAGGAAATAAACATGCTTTCTTTTGTTGAAAATGTAAGATTTTATAACATCTGTTCTACATCCCGCTTTTTATTGTGATGGTATGATCATTGTACAATATATAACAATCATCACTACGTTCTCTCTTTGGGCTCCACAGCTTAGTTCCATTTCTGTTACAGAAACTTGGTTATCATATTTTAATTGCATGCTTGCCCAGTTCTTCCATTAGATAGTAAGCTTCCTGAAGGCATCTCTAGCACTAGTATAGTGCCTGGTACACATTAAGTACTCATTTACTATTTAGTGAATGAGTGATTATAGTTCTAGTTCAGTAGTAAACTGAAGTATGGAGTAATAGAGGGAAGGGATCCCCCTAAAATGAAGGAGGCAATGATCACAATGTCCTAATCCAATCAAAGCTCCATTTCTTAGGCAGTACTATAAAATATTTTTTATCCTGTTGTGTGTTTTGGTTGGGGTAACGATGGGAGAGAACTAAAGTAGCAAAAGAGAAATGAGGAATTTTAGTGTGAATTTGCTTATAAACCATTTAAATGAAATTGATTTGGGTTCTCAAGTTTCAGAGCTTGATAACAGTTCTAGCCACTAATTTGGCTTCTAAAACAAAATGGATTCTCCTTCCATCAGCAACACAGAAAACCCTGTTCATGGGTAAGAGTCAGGGCTATGACCTCAATTAGGCAAGGCTGTGAAATGTACTATCTGTGGAAAATAGGGTAAAGGGACATGGTTTCTATCCACTGCTCTATATTTTAGCTTTGGGTCAAATTAGCTCCTACAAAATTCTATGTCCTTTGGCTTTATTAGCTTAAGAACTCACCAAGAGATCTCACTGTAGCCCATTTATCATTATTCCCGTAATATTATGGAGATTCAAATATTTTGATTTCAAGAACTGTTATTTGAAAATAACATTAATGTTATTGAGAAGAGACATAGCCCTGGTGTTTGTTTTAGAAGTCTAAGCTCTGTGAGACCAGGAACTCTCGTTTGCCTTTATATCCCAAGAACTTCAGCATCTGGCCTGATGCCACATGTATAAGACACTCAAATGTTGAATAAATGGATACATTTGTTGACAGCCACAATTTTTCTTCAGCTTATTATCTTTTATTTAAAGTTTTATAGGAGAAATTTTGCCTTGAGAAACTTAGTGCTTTCTCTTTTTCTGATATAGATGTTAGGAAAATTAGCTTCCTCTTTGTCCTCTTCCTCCCTTCCCTCCCTCTGTTCTCTTCTTCCTCTCTTCCTCCTCCTCCTTTTTCTCCTCTTTTTCCTCCTCCTTCTTTTTTGTGATGCCTTAGCTATTAGGTATTTTGAAACAAAAATCATTTGTAGCCAACTATAATGTAGTTGTAGCTATTCTAATGGTCCTTATTATTTTCATATTTTCCTCCTATTTTGCTTTCCAGGGCCCTACTTAAGTCCATAGCCCTGGAATAAGACCAACATGATTTGAAGCTTGGTCTCTCCAGCTAGCTTCTCTTACCCTAGTTCCTCATTTGTAAAATGAGCATACCTTTCTTCCCTTCCTGGGCCACTGTGAAGATTAAATCATCAAAAGGCTATGCAACATGAATTGATCAATAAATCCTTATTTCTATCTTTTTGATTGTAATGATCTCAAATCATTTTTTTGGAAAGCAACAGAATTTAAACAAGTGTTAAAATACCTGATTGTTGAGGGTCCTCAGGTTGCATGGCACTGTACCAAATGTGTGTTGCGTGTTTGGGAGATGGAGAAACTTATGGAAGCTGGGTGACCTCCCTTCAAGTACCTCAACGCTTGCAGTGGAGAGAGTGAGGTGACTTCGTTTTCAGTGGAATGAGATACCCTGTTCCATGAGATAGTACTAGGAGGAATTGTGATTTTTTTTCTTTACTGTGGTCCAGAGAACATGAAGTAAACAAAAGTTTCCCAGCTACAGTCTGGCATTGTCAGATGTTTGTAGGCTTTTGGATTTCAGCAGTGATTTGTCCTCCTGCATCCTGCTTACAACCTCTGCCACTTAGCAGGAGCTCTTCCCCTTTGCCAGACCAACACAGGAAACAGAAAATTCCTCTCTGGACATGGATCATGGATGCGATGTGTGTGAATGGCAGAAAGAATGGACGTGAGTTACCTTGTCTGAGCCTGGTAACAAATAGGCTCTGATCCATGGAGTACCACTGAGGTGAACAATGAACAAATGAACACATATATAATATGCACAATGATGCTAAGGGAAGAAGCACGAAAGTACTTGAGTTGGGAGGGAGACATATATGAGTGTAGCCCAGGAACTCCCCCATAAATCTCTCTGTGAGCACTTATTCCCTGTTAATTACACACTTGCACTGTTGGTTATTTTTTTTCAGGTGTGAAAATATAGAAACTTGTCAGTTTTGAATGGTATGTATCTTGTCTGCACCGCTGGAGTTTGATATTACTGCCATTGGATTTTTGCATTTCTGTCCTTCAATGAACTGTGAGTTCCAAGAGGGCATTGTCTATGTTTTATTTAAGTTTGGACCCCAGAGATCAGTACAGGACCAGGGACGTAGCAGATGCTTAGTAAATATTTGATAAATGTAATCGTGCTGTCTTGGAACTCACAATCCAGGGGGTGAAGTAAACCAGCCCTTTTTGCACAACCTTCGGTGGAGGGCTGGGGTTTTTTTTTTTTTTTTTTTTTTCCTGTTTTTTACTTTTCCTATCTCTTGAGGGCTGTTTTGAAATTTTCCAATCTCTTACCGACTGATATTTTGAAAAAAATAAATGCAAAGCACAAGGCCTAACTTTTTATTATTAAATCTACAGACATAAACTTCATCTGTCAAATTGCTAAATAAGTTTTAAAGGATTTTTTTCTTTTTCTCATTGCAGACTGGTAACAGTTTGCAGACTGGCAGCAATCCATGAACCACATGTACCATGGAAATATATACAAATACACAAATAATGTGCAGGTGTTGTTAAAATGCTGTTGAGTGAAATAAAGCCCAGCAGTGGAAGAGAGAATGATGGAGTTGGAGGGTGGTGGCACTGCTTTTGAAGGAAGGCAGAGGGGTTTCTCTGATAACATGAGATTTGAGCAGAGAAATGGGATGAAGTGAGAGTGTGAGCCTTGTAGGTATCAGAGGAGAGTTTCAGGGAAAGGAAACCATATGAACATAGGCTCTGAGCCAAGATTCATGCTGTGTCCTAGGAGTAGAGGTTGGTCAGATTACCACAGCCTATTAGAGCATGAAAAAAACTTCAGATTTTATTCTAAGTCTTTGGAGGGTTTTGAGCAAAGGAGTGACATGCTTTACAAATATGGCCATACTGGATGCTTATTGGGGAATAGATTACAAGAGGGAACATTAGGAGGCTCTTACAATAATCTCTAGGACAAATGATGGTTGTTTGGCTAGGGAGGTAGCAGTGGAGATGGTGAGAAGCGGTTACAGTGTGAATTGATCTTGAAGGCAGTATTGATGATTGGATACAGAGTGTGAGGAAAAGGGGGTCAAGGCTGACTCCAAGGATGTCAGAGCAAACGGCCAACTGGTGCTGCCATTGATTGACATTCGGTAGTCTGAGAGGGCAGTGGGTTTTATAGTTGGAGTATGGGTAAGAATCATTCTGGACATGTTAAATTTGGGATACTTAGTTGACATATAAGGAAAACATTGAATAAGCAGTAGGATTTATGATACTGAAGCGTAAGAAAGTGGTAAAACTGAAGATGTAAAATTGAAAGTCATCAATATATGGATGGAATTTAGTGCCATGGGACTGAATGAGATCATGTTGGAAGTGAGCACAGATAGAGAAGTAAATAGGTCTAATGCTTAACTCCTTGGGCTCTTCCACATTTAAGAGATGTGAAAGATGAAGGGAATAGAGGAGAATGAAAAGGAGTGGTCACGTGAGGATAAGGTCACCACATTAACTGTGCAATTTACTCAACAAGTCTTCAGTTCAGTGTGCTCTGTAACAGAAGTAGTATTTTGGAAAGCTTCCCATGCCTAAAAACTGGTTAGAATTTCAGAAAAAATTACCTTCATGCTTAAAGGAGTAAACTCTCCACCATGTTTCAAACCCAGCTACCCAGAATCATTTACCCCTTAGGAGTATCAGATAACTGAATGGCTGCTTTCAAATTTTACCTTTAAAAGGCATATTACAGTATACAAAATATTTTCCTATAAACCGTCTCCCCGAGCTTTACAACAACCCTCCCAGATAAGCAGAGCATTTCTTTCAATCTTCATTTTATCGATAGAGAAACTAAGGAGGCAGATGATGAGGCTAGTCAGTGGCGGACCTGGATCTAGGTCCTAAGCCTTTCCCCCCATGTGCCCAGGGCTTTTACAATACTGTCCTCTCTCTTGTAGAAATGATACTGTGCTCTGTGGTCGCTGGACAGTCCATAGCCTTTAGGTCCAATCAGGATCTATAGTGTTGTTTCTTTGGGAAAATAGATTTCAATTTATAAGCGATTGAAATTTATAAACAGTTGGAATCTAGCCTGGTGATAAGTTAGAGACTGTCTCTATTTCTCTGTGTTAGCACAGTACCTCGCTTTCCAAACAAGCACTGTTTCTGAGGAACACGTTAATTTCTTTTCTCTCCCAGCCCAGTCCTCCCTTCAGGAATCCTCTTTTCAGTCACTGGCATCCCCAAAATTAGAAACATCTGTCATTTAAGGCTGTACCTTCTTTATCTCCAGCATCTCATGAGTTACCAATCCAGCCCATTCTACCTCCGACATGCTTCCAGCTGTCCCCTTCTCTGTGCCAGTGCCCTGGCTTCAGCCTTCCCCATCTCTTACCTTGTGAGACTGCAGTAGCCTTCTCACTGGCCTGCCTGCCACCTGGCTTCTTGCCTCTAATCTACTTTCCACAATCCAGCCAAAGGGCTTTCTAAATGCAAATCTAGTCCTATTAAAAACTGACCTTATTTAAAAGCCTCTAGTGCTTCCAGTTGCTCTTGGGATAAGATCCAAGCTCTTTAGAACGGCGTACCAGGACCTTCGGAATTTGCACATGGGATACAAAAATGAAAAAAATGCAGTCCCATCTTCTGAGCCCAC
The DNA here is from genome assembly GCF_046562875.1 of Panthera onca. Lineage (NCBI taxonomy): Eukaryota > Metazoa > Chordata > Mammalia > Carnivora > Felidae > Panthera > Panthera onca. Next base: position 68,131,200 of record NC_138351.1, read on the forward strand.
TGTTTGATTAGGGAGACTAATGCATACACATATAATTTTCATGTACTATGCTATGCACATAGTTATGTGCAAATATAAACAAAGAACTATAATAAAGGGTGATATTTGTAATACTTCTATTATCATGTAGGACGTAGCATTACAAGAGAGAAGTTCAGCTTGTTAAGAGAGCATTCTCTGAAGTCATCTTTTTACTTCGTATACCCACTCTGTGCAGCAAAATTTAACACATATTGTCTGGCAGGTTCCTGTCAATGCAGGCATAGGCTTACCTTACACAATACCTAGATGGGTTCTTTCATTTGGGACTTTGAAAAAGAACAAAAGGACTTGTTGAAAATGTCTTCTTGTGGAGAATTATGTATTTTTTACTACACAGTCCTACTCAAGTATAATTCTGCAGGGTTCTGATATTCATCTCTAGTTCTCCATGAAAAGACTCTAAGCCAGTGGAACCAAAAAAAAAGTAACCTTGCTGTTTGCATTGTTCCAGTTCTGCTTTTCCTCTCCTATGTGTCCTTCTGGACTGAGATGCTTCTTTCTCCTTTCAAGGCTCTTCACTAAATATTTTCAAGGTTCTTAGACTTTGCTTATGTATTTGTTTGAAGGAAGTTGTTGTTGTTTTTAAATCAGTTCATTTTTGTGTTTCTGTTCTTCATATCTTAGAAGGCCATCACCCAGTGTTTCTATGAATGGTCATGGTGCTGTAATACTGGAGTGTGTGCTTTAAATCACTATACATGAGAGAGTAAATTCCTGTTCTGACTATGAGCTGAGAAAGGCTTCCCCATGTGCAGTACACCTGGCACCACCTGAGTGACCTCATTACATTTCTGCAGGACAGCGGTAGCTCGGGGGAATTAATCCTTAATCTAGCATCTCCCATTGTCCATTGCTTAAAACATGTGTGCTGAGAAATGCCCAGTGAAAAAAAGGCTTAGAGTCCAGTAACCCTGGAAAACTCTACGTATTTGATCTAAGGCATATAGAACATCTTAGAGGTATCAATAAATGAAGCAGTAAAGAAACATGTTTAACCCAATGTTTACCAAGCTTACTTGACCATAGACCATAAACCTCTTTCTGTGTTGCATCTATTAAGTTGCATTAGAAAAATGATGATGTCCTCACTTTGGGTTAAATGCCAATAGCACTTGTCACTTATAATTTGTTTTTTCAACATTTTATTATAAAGGCTTTCCAATTTACAACAAAATTGAAAGCAATGTACAACAAAGGAAATATCCCCAGCATCTAGATTTTATAATTAACATTTTTTTATGTCTGCTTTATCTATTATTTCTCTTCTCCCACTAGATTGGCTTGCCTCGATGATGATTAATCTGATTTATCTTTATTTCATCAGTACTTAGCAGAGTACCAGGCACCTATTGGTAACCAACAGATGTTTGTTATGAGTGAGTGATTGAGTCAGTGAGTGAATGTATTATTTTATTCCTTTAGACATCTTCCTAGCACATCCGAGAGACGAGTTTCAAAGGACGTGAAAGACTAGACAGAGTGTCCCATGGCCTTTCTAAGTTTGAACAAATGTTCACATAAGAGAAGGCACAGTTCCTGAGATAGGCCTTCTCTTGGGACAGAGGTGGGATTCTGCAACCTGACAACCATGAGCTGACGAGTAGCCCGGGGTCTCCGAGCTCATCTCTGTACATACAATTCATTTGAATTCATTTAATTCATTTAAGAGACACAGCTTTTGCCAGGCCGGTGAGCTCGGATGAATGAATTCAAGACTGGTCTGCCAAGTCTTGTTCACATGTTGGATTCTCCTCCTTTTATAGGTTTCTTGCTTTTTGAGATCTTGGTGTCTTCTTAATTACCAAAGACTTTTAATTTCCACTCTGATTTTATCTGCCCTCATCTGTCACTCCTGGAAACCTAATCCCTGGTTTGTCTGATCCACTTTCTTCATTTGTAACTGCAGATGGAAACCAGTTATTTAATAGGTCTTTGGTCCTTATATCCCCTAGTGTCTGGTTACCTACCACAGGTCCTAAGAAAGCAGCTGCCTTTCTCCTCTTATTTCTTTTCTGGGTTTGAATCAGCAAAACTAACATCTACAAAACCTTTATTTTCCTCAATTTTTAAATTTGCTTCACTTTCCCTTCCAATACATTTCGTTCTAACTTTTCTAAAGCTCTTTCTCTCCTCTTCCTCTTTTTTTCCCCTATTCTTTGACCATCCCTTTTGATTTTCTTTCTCTGATGGAAAAGAAGTCAGTGCTGTGTAAGTGTAGAAGAAACAGGGTTGAGGGTTATAACCAAATCAATAAAGTATATTGAATGAGCCTTCAGTACTCAGGCTAAGGCTTGCCATTTATTTTATCAAACATAATTTTCAGTGCCCGGTTTCCAAACACAGCCCAGGTTCCCCATAGCCTTGTATTTGCTGTGTCAGTTCCTCCATTTGGATACTGCTTCTGATTCATTCTATTTCATTCTTGTCAAAATAGGACTCTTGCTTCAAAATTCCATTACAAATCCTCCCTCCAGTGTGAAGTCTTCCTTGATTTTCCATCAGCGTAGAAACTCATCCCTTGCTCTTTGAACGTTCTTTATACTTAGTTGTGACCTCTCATTTGACACATATTCAGTGTCAGGTCTATAAACGATGTAAGTGCATTTTATTTTGCAAAAGTTTTAAAAACCATAGTTAAATCATTACTTAAAAAAACCATATAACTACATATGCTCAGTGATACACAGTTCAAAATATTGAAAATAAGTCTTTCCTACTCTAGGTACCCTGGACAACGGTTTTTGATCTCTTTTGTATCCCTCTAGGTATTTTCTGTGCATTTTTAAAATACACGTGATAAGCATATTGCATTGTTCTGTACTTTGCCTTTTAAACTTAATATTTCATATATTGAAGCTCATTCTTTATCAGTTGTAGTGCCTCCTTTTTAATGACCTCATAGTGTTCCGTTGTGGATATTTGTAGATATTTAGGGTGTTTTCAGTGTATTTCAGTGAACACTATACTTTAGGATAAACCCTATGAAAGTATATGTATATATTTTCACTTCGTTGGTTTGTTTTATTGAGGTAAAATTTATATATAGTAAAATGCTTATATATTAAGTGTGCAATTTGATAAGTTTTGAGAAATGTATATACCCACGTTACTCACCACTCTAATCAAGATGTCAAGCATTTTCATCACCTCAAGCTTCCTTTGTGCCTTTTTTAGTCAATCCTTATGTCCCTAGTAGACACTGTCTTAGTTCTAACTGTAGATGAGTTTTGCCTATTCTTGAACTTCATATAAATGGAATCATACAGTATGAAAACTTCTACTCACTAGGTAGTATTCCATTTTATAAGTATATCACAACTTTACCCATTCTCTTCTTGATGGACATTTCAGTCATTTACAATTTGAGAATATTATTAATAAAGCTGCTAAGAACATTCTTGTAAAATTTTATAGCAGGTATATGTTTTCATTCCTCTTGGGTAAACATGTAGAATAGAACTTCTAGGTCATAGACTAACTGTATGTTTAACTTTGTTATAAACTGCCGAACAGTTTCTACATTCCCACCAGCAATGTGTGAGAGTTCAAGTTTTTCCACATTTTCAACAATGTTTGGTGGTGTTATTTTAAATATTATTTACTTGAGTGAATATGAAATGGTATCTCACTGTGGTTTTAAATTGCATTTTCTTGACAGCTAATGGTGTTGAGTACCTATTGATGTGCTTATTGGCATATATATTTCTATTTTTGTGAAATGTCTGTTGAAGGTTTTTTTTTGCCATTTAAAAAATTGGGAAAGTTTATCTTTTTGCTATTGATTTGAGTGCTTTTAAAAATATTTTCTAGGTACCAGTCTCTTGTCAGGTATATTTTTTGTGAATATTTCCTCCCAGTCTGTGGCTTCTCTTTTTTATTTTCTCATCAATGTTTTTTGAAGAATAGATGATTTTATTTTTGTGAAATTTAGTCTTATCAATATTTTTTTCTTTTATGATTATAGTATATTGTGTTCTTACTAAGAAATATTTTCATGCCCCAAGTTTGTAATCCTATTACTCCACGTTTTCCTCTAGATAGCTTATAGTTTGACTTTACATTTAGGTCAGTGATCCATCTCAAATTAATGTTTGTGTATGGTGTGAAGGAGGTTTTGAAGTGCTTTTTATTCCCATATATTTTTTAAAGGTTTTTCATTCCAATTAGTTAACATACAGTGTTACGTTAGTTTCAGGTGTACAATATAGTGATTCACCACTTTTCTACATCACCCTGTGCTCATCACAAGGGCATTCCTTAATATCCATTACCTATTTCATCCATCCATCCCTCCCTCACCCCCCACTCATTTCCCCTCTGGTAACCATCAGTTTGTTCTCTATAGTTAAGAGCCTTTTTCTCAGTTTGCCTCTCTCTCTCTTTTTTTTCCCCCCATGCTTATTTGTTTTGTTTCCCAAATGCCACACATGAGTGAAATCGTGTGGTATTTGTCAATGGAATATTATTCAGCCATAAAATAAAGAATGAAGTCTTGCCATTTGTAATGATGTGGATGGAGCTAAAGAGTATTATGCTAAGTGAAATATTCCCATATCTTTTTAAAGTTGTTCCAGCAACTTGTTGAAAAGCCATTCTTTTCTCATTGAATTACATTGGCATCATTATTGAAATCAACTGTCCATTTATTAATGGGTCCGTCTTTGGGTCCTCTGCTCCATTTTTCTTTAACTCTCTTTATGCCAATACTATACAGTCTTGATTATAATCCCCCAACTTAGTTCTTTAGCTTCAAGATTGTTTTGTTTAGTCTAGCTTTGTCTTTGCTGTTCCACAAAAATTTTGGAATTAAAAAAAAAGAAAACATTGCATTAAATTTATAGATCAACTTAGGGAATCTATCCTCTTAACAAAATAGAGTTTTCTAATCCATTGAACATGGTAAATCTATTCATGCAATGCATAATTTCCCTCAGCAGTGTTTAGCAGTTTGCAGTTTAGAATTTGTTCCCCAGGATTGTGTTTTTTAAATTGTATCTTTTAAATATATATTTTCAAATTGTGTGCCAAATACCTACCAACAAAATAGGAGAGTTTCCCTATTTTCCCATCCCCTGAAAAAGACAGATTTTTAGAAGAGGTTTTATTTTTTTTTCCAGCTGAATGCTATCTCATGTTAGTTGTAATTTGAATTTATTTTATTGTGAGTTTGAACATATTTTCATATGTCTGAAATTTTATACTTCCTTTATTGTGAGCATGTTCGTGTTCTTGGTCAACTTTTATATTAGACTGTAGGTCATTTTCTTGATTTTCAGAAGCTCTCTTTATATGCACAAAAAAATAACCTTTGCGGGTGTTATTTATCCCTTCCCCATTTTTGTCTCTTAACTTTATTGTTTATTTAGTATACAAAAAATTTTAAAGAACATAGCAATCTTTCATGATTTCTGGGTTTCATATCATACTGAGGATATTTCTACTCTAAGATTATTTTAAAAGTTCTATGTTTTCTGTGTGGAATTTTGTGGTTTCAGTTTTTATAGTTAAGCCTTTATTCATCTGTAATTTATTTGTGGTAAGGTACCATGTAAAACATTTATGTGGAGAGTTCTTATTTTCTCTAGAAGTTACTCATTTATTGAATTAATCCGTCATATCCCTATATGACCACATCATTATATACTAAATTCCTGTATGTATTTTTTTTTCTAAACTCTCTATTCATGCACAAGTACACACCAATTTCATTATGCTGGTTTTAAATATGTTTGAGTGGCACCTAGGTGGCTCAGTCAGTTAAGTGTCTGATTTTGGCTCAGGTCATGATCTCACAGCTTGTGAGTTTAAGCCCCTCGTCGGTCTCTGGGCTGACAGCTCAGAACCTGGAGCCTGCTTCGGATTCTGTGTCTCCCTCTCTCTGCCCTTCCCCTGGTTGCGCTCGCGCTCTCTCTCTCTCTCTCTCTCTCTCTCTCTCTCAAAAATAAATAAATGTTAAAAAATATTTTAAAAAGTAGAGAAAAATAAAGTTAATTTGTATAGTCAAGCAAAATAGTCTTTTATAATCTTTTAAACTCTTCTATTTGTAGTCAATTCCTCATCCTAATTTTCCATTTGTATACTTCTGTTTCCCCCATCCTGTTTTTTTTTTTTTTTAAATTTTTTTTTAACATTTATTTATTTTTGAGACAGAGAGAGACAGAGCATGAACGGGGGAGGGTCAGAGAGAGGGAGACACAGAATCTGAAACAGGCTCCAGGCTCCGAGCTGTCAGCACAGAGCCCGATGCGGGGCTCGAACTCACAGACTGAGAGATCATGACCTGAGCCGAAGTCGGCCGCTTAACCGACTGAGCCACCCAGGCGCCCCTCCCCCATCCTGTTTTTAAGAACTAAATGAACTAATGGTTTATCTTTTTTAATCAATTTATTATATGTAATTAACACACCATACAATCTACCCATTTAAAGTTTTCAAATAGTTTTGAGTGTATTCAGAAAGTTGTGCAACCATCCCCACAATTTTAGAACATTTCATCACATCAAAATGAAATCATATATTCATTAGCATCACTTCCCCATTTCTCTCCAACCTTCCCCTACTTCCAGTGCCTAGGTAACCACCAAACTACTTTCTGTCTCTATGAATTTGTCCATTCTTGACATTTCATATAAATGGAATGCAGTATATGGTCTTTTGTGACTGGCTTCGTTCAGTTAACATCATATTTTCAACTTTTATCCATCTTGTACATGTATCAGTACATCAGTCTTTCTTATTGCCAAATAATATTCATTTTATGTATATACCACATGTTATTTATCTATTCTTTAGCTGATGGATATTTGGGTTGTTTCCACTGTTGGCTATTAGGAATAATGCTACTATGAACATTTGTGTACAAGTCTTTTTGTGGACATATGTTTTCATTTTTTCTTGGGTAGATACCTAGGAGTGGAATTGCTCAAATCATATGTAACCCTATGTTTACATCTGAGAAACTGCTAAGCTTCTTTCCAAAGTGGATGCATCATTTTAAATTCCCATAAGCAATGTATGAGGGTCTCAATTTCTCCACCTATTTGTTTACACTTGCTTGTGTCTCTCTTTTTTATAATAGCCATCCTAGTGAGTATGAAGTGACATCTCACTGTGGTTCTAATTTGGTGTCCCTATATTGGCCAGTGATGTTAAGCATTTCTTAGCTTTTACCAGCCATTTGTATATATTGTTGGGAGAAATGTCTATTCAGATCCTTTGCCCATTTTTATTTGGCTTGTCTATTAATTGTTAAGATTATTATATATGAATATACATATTATTAAGTTATAAGGTTATCTACTTGAATATATAATTTACACATAACATCTTCTCTGTATATAGTATATATAGTTATATTTTGTGTCTTAGTTTTAGTTTTAGTTTTTTTATACCTAATATATGACTTGTCCTATTTACATTAATAGCTTTATACATTAGTCTTAATTTTGAATAAAACCATATAGCATGCATTCTTTTTAAATGATTCTTTTTAAAAATCTTTTTTTCAAATAATCTGGTTTTATTTTTTTTGTTTTTTTATTATTTTTTCTCTTTATCAAATAATCTGTGTTTTTAAATAATTGTTCAGGTTTATAATCTGTTTTAAGTTCTATTATCTTCCTTATAACTTTGATAATATACTTAATTCTCTATTTCTTAAAGACAGTATCTATTAAACAATGATGAAAGTACCTTTATTCTCCTACCTTTATTCAGTTTTCTTTTTTGGTTCTTCTGGTGTTTAAATATATATACATATATTTATATATAAATGTAATATATTTATATGTGCTATATATTTATATGCTATGTATATGCTATTTATATTATCTCTACATTGCAATAGTTTACAACATTTATTTTACACTATTTTACTACTATTTACAAAATACGTAGAATATTATGTATTTTACACTATGATAGTGTAAAAGGATTTTACAAAAATCCTTGTAAAATATACCGGATTATACAAGTCTAGAATTGTTTAGACTTAGGTTTGTGGTTACCTGAATCCAATGACCACTGCCAGACTTCTTGTAATAGTTTTACAATGCTTTTCTTAATTAGCTTAGGTTTTTCCTCTCTATATAATTTATATATATTTTGGTTTTATAAGTTCAAAATGTTTTTCTCTTGTCTTTATACATAAATTATTTAAATTTTCCTCTAGGATTTCTTAAATTATTTTTTTAATTTTAATTTTTTAGTGTTTTTATTATTAATTTTTTAGAGAGAGAGAGAGAGAGAGAGAGAGAGAGAGAGAGAGAGAAAGAGAGCACGCAGTGGAGGGTCAGAGAGGGAGACACAGAACCAGAAGCAGGCTCCAGGCTCTGAGCTGTCAGCACAGAGCCTGACGTGGGGCTTGAACTCATGAACCATGAGATCATGACCTGAGCTGAAGTTGGACACTTAACTGACTGAGCCACCCAGGCGTGCCTCCTCTAGGATTTTTTAAACATAGTGTTACTGTATTCTGTTCTTGAAAATTGCCATTGAGAAACCTGCAATTTGCTTAGTATGTTTTATTCTTTTTTTTTTTTTTTTTTTAAGTACTCTACTCCCAACATGGGGCTTGAACTCACAGCCCCGAGATGTTCTACTGACTGAAGTTTCTTTTGTTTTGAAATGTGATAACGTTATTGAGATATGTTTGTAGTTACTTGTCCCGTAATATGTTTTTTCTCAGACAGAATGGACTATTTAAATTTTTTTTTAATGTTTATTTATTTTTGAGAGAGAGACAGAGAAAGATAGAGAGAGAGAGGGATAGAGAATGTGGGTGAGGGGCAGAGATAGAGGGAAGACAGAGGATCTGAAGTGGACTCTGCACTGACAGCAGAGAGCGTGATGCAGGCCCAAACTCACAAACCATGAGATCATGATGTGAGCCAAAGTGGGATACTCAACCAACTGAGCCACCCAGGCACCCCCAGAATGGACTATTTTAATATTTGGATTCAAGTATTATTTTCTTTTTGGAGATTTTCTTTTAATATATCTTCATTTTTTAAAATGTATTTTGTTTTCTTTTTTAGGAACACTGATCATAGGTATGAAAGATCTCATTAGTCTATTTTTCATCAATATAATTTTTCTCCAAGGTATTTTACTGAATTATTTCCATTTAGTTTTGTTTACTTTTTGCAGTTTCATCCCCCTTTACTATGTTTTCATAAGATCCTATTCATTTTTATGTAAAATAATTGCATTTGTGCACTATTTATATAATGGTATTTATTAATTTCATGCCTTTATTTTTCCTTTATCTTCTTTTCTTAGCTCTGACCTCTTATATTTTACTTTCTTCTGTCATTTCACCACATATTCCCTAAGCTCTTGTATCTCTACTATGAGTTCTTTGATTTTTTTAATACTCTGATTCATTGCAATAAATTTTGTCATGATTTTGCTCTGCCTGTAAACAGCATTTTCTTGTGAGTCTTTTTATATATGCATTTTTTTGTGAGAAAGAAAAAGCAATTTTTGTACATTTCTTTCTTTTTCATAAAGAATCTTTGGTTCTTCTTGACTATAGTTTACTTTTGAATAAAATGAATTATTGAGTTCTTGGATTGTATGTGTAGGAAGTTTATGAGAAAGGAACCAATCTCTATTGCAGATGAATAGGAGTCTCCCTGTTTCACAGTGAAGTGAAAATCTCTCTGTTTCTCCCTTTTTTCTCTCTCCTCCGTGTGTGTGTGTGTGTGTGTGTGTGTGTGTGTGTGTGTGATAGTTGTTTAAGTCTGTATACATTTTTACTTTCTCAGTGTTTGACTTTTCCTTCCATTACAATTCATCAATAGACTGTTTCTTGTAAAAATGGAATGTCTATGTCCTTGCTTATTTCCTGCTACTTTACATGGCCTGGGCATCTCATATTTTTTCAAAGATGTGATTATTGTTTTTTTGCTTTTTTTAGTGCACCATCTGTTTTGGTGATTGTACTCCCCTGACATGTTTAAGATCTGCTCCTGCAAGCTTCTTTTCTTGAGCTAATCCCACATCTTGACATCTCTTAATCATATACAGTGGTTTGGGATTATAGATGTTTCTAAATTTTGCTAAAAAAAAAAAGACTTTGAATCCTGTTGTTCATGTTTCTTATTACTTTGGGAGTAATATATGAAAGAAGAAGGCATCTTAATACCAGAAGTCTCTTTGTTATGTTGGTTTTAATGTGTTAATCTTTAAATAGATGTGCAAAATAGGGTAATTGAGAAATTAAGTAGAAGCAAATGTTAAAAATAATTGTATTAATAACAAAACAATAAAAAGAGCAAAGGACTCTTAGTGTTGGTGTTCTGGACCTATCCAGATTGGTCTCTTTTGATATTTATTTGTTTGTTTATTTGTTTATTTATTTATTGTCAAATTGGTTTCCATACAACACCCATTGCTCATCCCAACAGGTGCCCTCCTCAATACCCATCACCAACACTCCCCTCCTTCCCACCCCCCATCAACCGTCAGTTCTCAGTTTTTAAGAGTCTCTTATGTTTTGGCTCCCTCCCTCTCTAACCTTTTTTTTTTCTTCCCCTCCCCCATGGTCTTCTGTTAAGGTTCTCAGGATCCTTTTGAAATTTAAAGAAAAGTTTAGAAAAAATGAATATAGGACACAACAGTGGAATACTTGAACTTAATTTGTGTTTTTGTTAATTATTATCTTCATCATCTTGGACAAGTGTATTAGCCAGTCTAAGTCTCAGTTTCCTCACATATAAAGTGGGGATATAATGGATTTTTTGCTGTCGTCTGTAACCTAGAACACATTCAATAAATAGCCACTGTATTCGAATATATCATATATTCATTCCAAGTACCTTTAACCCTCCCCACTCCCTTTTTAAAGTTACAGCCTTTTAAAGATTGAAGACGTCAAGAAAGCTGAGTCTTAAAATGTGAGCACCACATGATCATATTTTAAGAGGATTGTGTCTGGGTAAATCTTTGATTTTCATAATGGACTGAAATCGCTAAACGTTCTCCATGCTTGCAACGTTTGACTGTCCCTTTAAACATCAAACTCCAAACTTTCAACCCATTTTTCAGTGTAGTCTAATACAAAAGTGATATTACCAATTATATTTATCTTTGAATTTTTGTGTCCAAAATGTATAATAATACATCGTTTTTTCTGACCATTTTTTTTATTTCTGTTATAAAAGAAGCTCTTTGTTTCACTGTCACCTGTGTTTATGAGAGAAATACATCTCACTGATAGCAGCTGATATTAACACAATACTTTTCAGTTTGCATATATTCTCATTTGACCTCATTTAATTATGGAAATCTGGGCCATGAGATAATGGATGTTTGATGAAAACAACGTACTCAGACCTATGGATCACTCAAAAAAATCCGGATTTAAATTCTTCAGGGGTTCTATTCTAGAAACCAAAATTAATCAAATCCAGGTTTTCTGAGTAAGATAGATAGGTACCTTAATGGAAAAATACCCAGTTTTGACGTATATCATATGACTTAATGTTACTCTGTGATAACAATATGGAGTTAGATTCTAAAAGATCCACTAAGGAGTAGAACTTACTAACATTTAAAGCTTATATTTGACACCTGGCAAGTTACTTAACCTTACTGAGCATCTATTTTCTCATGTTTTTAAGAAGGGTAACAATTCTTAACTGTGTTCAATTTAGTTCATTGTAACTAGCATTTATTGAAAGCCTACTATAGGCAGAAAAGGGATTAAATGTTTTATAATCTAAAAATCAAATGAACTTTATGTATGAAAATGTTTTGTATGCTGTTAAAAAGTATGTATAAGTCTCAATGACTATTATTCTTACCTGCTGAGCTATTGGTTAACAAGGAAAATGCTTTATTGCTCCTTCTTGGGTAAAACTTCATGCATTTTATAGCAATTGTACTTCTCAGAGTGTCTGTGAAAGTATTGGCCGGCATGCTGTTTTCATTCAGTACACAAGTTCTTCTACCTACCCAATTTTCTATTCATTTGCAAGTAGTTCTGAGCACAGGGCCTCATTGACTTTATATGTCTGTTCAAAACTTGATACTCAAGGATATTGCCTCTAAGAATGACTGTGGGTAAATGACATGAAGGACATAGTTATTTGAAGTTATCCTGGCAGTAGACATTCATAGGCATGGCCAAGTGCTTTTAGAATGACCCAACTTCTTCTTCTTCCTCTTTCAGGTTTCTTCTTCCTTCAGGTACAATTTTGATACTATGGAGAGATTTTTGAGTACATTTGCTTGTTCTATGTTAATTCTTAAGGATAATGATTTAGAACATTTTTGTGATCTAAACTAGGAGTTTCCAAATAGAAAGGTCTGTTAAGAACTATTTGTACTTTATCATAGTCTTCTCCACTTTGAATGACCGTGTGTGTGTGTGTGTGTGTGTGTGTGTGTGTGTGTATGTGAGTACGCGCGGGCGTGTGTTGTGCAACTGTATCTGTATCTCACAGTTTGGGGTTGGAATCCGTTCCAACACTGATTAACTTAAACCCCTTTTAAGCCATTGTTTATACTTCCTGTGACATGGGTCTACTTCCTAGTTTTCAGGGTTGTGGTGAGGATTGGAACTCATGTATGTAACATGTCTAGCAGATGATAAACTAGGTACACAGAATTTTAATTCCCCTTTCCTGAACTCTGAGGTAGTAAATAGAACATATATTTGGAATTAGAAGAATAAGGCTCAAGTACTGGCTTTGCAGCCATAAGCTTTGTGACCCATGTGGAGTTACTAAATCTCCTGGGGTTTCTGTTTTTGCAGTGTGAAATGGTAACATCATTCTCTGCCAGGCCTTGAGTGCTGTTACTAGGATCAAATGAGATAATGTCCTTAATAAAAATGTACTTGGCTGTAAGACATAGTGGGTTGTTAGTATTAATTATTAAATAATATGTATTTAGTATTAATTAAGAAGAGTGATAGAGTGGAAGGAACACTGGATTTGTTGTCAGAAAGTCCTGACTTCATTTCTTCCTTGCTCTGTGGCACATTACTCACTTGGTCCTTTGGTTTTCTCAACTGTGAAACAGAATTCAAATTACTTAATAGGACTGTTCTAAAGATTAAATAAGATATCATATGAGAAAGCATCTAGAAAGAGTTTGGCACACAGTAGGTTTTCAATAAATGTTGAGTGATTTTAGTTGCATACCGAGGGATTTAGATCTCCTAACAGATTTGGAAAAGGCTAATTTAAACTCGCAGTATTAACAAATTTTTTTGTTTTCTCTAGTTCTCATAAAATTTACCATGTGAAAATACTTCTATGTGCTAGAAGTTGGTCTTACTTGTTTTTAACCCTACAAAAAAAAAATTCACGAGAAAACAGCATAGAGGCTAGTTTGCATATAAATACAGGGTACACCAGGTATAAATGTTTTAATGCCATCTCCTTGGAGACACCTGTAAACAATGTTCCAAGCCCATGACCTTATTCCTGAAACTGAGTGAGGCATTTTGCATGCAACATTTGGATTAGTACGAATTCAATTTTGATTTATATATTTTTGGTACCTAAGATATGGCAAGATGCTAATGTAACTTCAAAAAATTATGCATTTTTTTTAACTGAGTCTCAGTATATTTTCAATCTTAGTTCTATTGTGGTCCTCAAGTTCACCAGGCCAGAAGAGAGTTTCCAACTATATTCCTACTTCAAAATTTCTAGACCTACCTTCTAAGTTCTTGGAGGTAAATTTCTATGGGAATAACTGGGAGTTTCCACTGTACTCTGAGTCTAGACTCTATGAGCATGGGGACCTGTATCAAAATACAGATAAGTGGTTCCCACTAATGCAGATATTCTGCTTCAGAGTCTGGGATGGGGCCCAATAACCTTTATTTTAACAAATGTCCCAAGTCATATTGATGAGGGTGTTGTGCAAGACTTATTTTGAGGTATACTGATCTACATCCATGCCTCCAACTTTAGAGTACCATTAGTAAAAAGGCAAGGCACATGAGCCGTTTTATTTTCTTTTAATTATTTTAAAAATTTATTTATTTTGAGAGAGAGAGTGAGCGAGCATGAGCAGGGCAGGGGCAGCGAAGGGGGAGAATCTCAAGCAGACTCCGTGCTGTCAGCGCAGAACCCAACACGGACTCAATCTAATGAACCATGAAATCATGACCTGAGCCAAAAATCTAGAGTCAGATGCTTAACCAACTGAGCCATCCAGACGACCTGAGCAGTTTTCAGTATTGAAAATACCCAGTGGATCCTGTGCTTAAGCCTTACTGAGTCCAGTAAAATGACAAATTTTATGCTTTTCTCTACACTTCTGGATCTCTGTCCATCAAGTTCATGGTAACACTCATTTTATGAGGCCATTCCAAGTCCTGGAAAAATTCCAGGCCATTTGTCATGAAGACGGATTTCCAGATTTAATAACCAGTTGCCTTAAAAAGCAACTCAGTTTCGAAATCTGATGTCAGTGGGGTAGATGCTACAGATTAGTTTATTCAACATCTACTTCCCATACCTTTCTTCTTTTCTGTATGATAGGGGCTGGAAAGCTAAAAGCTACATTCTGACCTTACCCTGCAGTTAAGATTTTATAGGTTCTCTAGATTCTACTAAGCCCATGCAATTTTAGGAGATTTGGAAAACATGTATGAGACCAAATCTTATGGTAGAAGCATTTGTTTCTCATAGGGCATCTGTAGTGGAAATTCTGCTTTCTGGTCCCTTTTGACAGCAACAATGGTGGTGTCTGCTATGGATGTTCAGTAGCGTGGTTGGACATTTCTGCTGGCAATGTAGTTCCAAGTTTGGTAGCATTCAATTTTATTGCCCCGTGCATTCAATAAGTTCTGTGAGCTTTTTACTGCCCCCTATGTAGATCTTTCTGCTCAAGCCAGATATAATGACTTCTGTTGTCTGCGACTAGGCTGCTGTTAGGGTAGCTAGGCTTGAAGCTTATAGTGAGTTTAAAGCTGAAAAATTTCTTCCCCCTGCCTACTAGTCTTCTCTCCCCTTTCTTGGTGCAAGGTCTAACCCATAAGTCACTCTGGAGTCCACTGTTCACCTCCTTTGATGTGTGACATGATCCCAGCCCAGGCATGCTGATATCTTAGTTTACTTATCTGAACTTGGATATAAAAGATTGCTGGCTTTCCTGAGTATTTGTTATAAGGGTGTCGTCTATACTTTTCTTGGCATTTTTTTCTATATACTTTTTGCTTAGGAAGGAGAATTCTCTTCCCTCATTTTTCCCAATTCATCCCTGGGAAATGAACCCCTATAAAATTGGGATCATATGTAATGGCCTCAGAAATCATGGAATAATAATCAACAGTAATAATACTATACCAATGGCTACAATATCTTGAGTAATTATTCTTCTCCAAAACACATGCTAGAGTTTTGCAGACAGTATCTCATTTAATAATTAATAAAGTCTCAAATGGTCTCATGACCTCTAATCCAGTTTTATTTTTGCCATACATCTTTGCCGCTACCAGAAACCTCAAGTCATGGAGATGTACTTCTATACTATCCATAAATGTTATTCTCTAATTTCTGTTTCTTCTTCTCACAAACACTGTGAATATACTTCAGGGAGTTAAAAAGAAAAAAAAAGGAAAAAAAAAAACAAAAGGTAGCAACAATGTTTTGTGAATGTAACTGGCAGGCAGCCTGCCCAAACATGCCCTGACAAAGCAGTGTTCTTTAAGTGCCTGTTTTCCTTGGGAATCCGTCTCAGTTGCTTTTGTTGGTTGGCATCTATCAATGTGGCCCGCAAAGAGAATTGTCACTGCTGTGGTCCAGCATGGATTGATGATTTTATTGCACAGTACTTAGTACATAGTAGGTATTCAACATGAATGAGTTATCCTGGTTCCACTGGGTATAGCCCCAAGGGACTTGAGGTTGATTGCAGGCCACTGTCAAGAACACTGTGTGTCCTCAGCTGTGGTTGCTCCAAGTAGGTCTGCTCTGGGATGTCACTTCCTTCTATGGGGCGTTTATTTCTATTTGCAGGAACTTTTCACTCTCTATGTCTTTTACTGTGCAAAGGTCACCTAAAATGTACAGCTTTTATTAGCTGCAGTGAAAGGATGTACTTTCCCCTGAATGCTCTCTGCCAAGTGCCTTTCCCATTCTCTTATTAGCAAGGGAATGGATTATTTCTTCACTTGCCTAGTCTGTGAGTCAATCTCTCTCTCTCTCTCTCTCTCCCTCCCTCTCTCTCTCTCTCCCTCCCTCTCTCTCTCTCTCCCTCCCTCCCTCCCTCCTTCCCTCCCTCCCTCTCCCTCTCTCCCTCTCCCTCTCTCCCTCTTTCCCTCTCTCCCTCTCTCTCCCTCCCTCCCTTTCTCCCTCTCTTCCCCTCCCTTTTCCTCCCTTTCCCCCTTTCTCCCTCCCCACTTTCTTTCTGACTCCCCCCCCCCCCCCCACCTCTCACCTCAACTTAATTCTCTTCCTGTGTTCTGCCTTTTCTCCAAGAAGAATGATGGAAGGATCTTTTTTCTTTTTTTCCCTCCCTCAGGTAAGGGGTTCACCAATTTACACATGAGGATGTAAACGTATAAAGGATTTCTCCCATTGGTGAAATCATGGCTGCCTTCCTTCTTCTGCATGATACTATTAAATTATTCTGGGGTGTGTGTGAGGGACTGTGTTTAGCTACTGCCTTTCCTGTCACATGGATGACATGGGCAGGGAATGATTGTGATAACACCAGGAAGTGGAGGCAATGGAACAAGACTTGTATTTGGCTCCACCTTGCAAATCTGAGTCCAGATGAAAAGAGGCAGGCCCATGGCTGATGATAAGAATTTTTCAACTTCTGGTTGGTTCCTCATTCATGACCCAAAAACAGGGGAAGTATACTTTGTTTTTGTTTTTGTTTTTGTTTTAGAATTTGAGAACTTGCCAGGCTACGATGCATTCCCAATGCATTTATTTGCATTTCTTTTCAGAAGAGGAGATGGAGCATGGGAGAAGCCTCTGTTGATGAGGGTAAAACTCACATAATTCCTAGAGTTATACTAACATTACCAGCTATTAATATGGAGTATCACTGGCACTAGTTTGCCAGTGGGCTTTGGAATCTTATGGGCTGAATTCAGTTGGCATTGGCTAATTACCTGCACAACCATTCCTTCTGTCAGGATTATTTTATACTATATTTAACAAAAGAAGAAAGAATGCACAGAAAAAAAATTCCTGATATTTTAAAATTATGATTTCTTTTTCTACCTTCTTCTAAGCAATAGATGTTATACTTGGAATCCTACCTAAATAGGATTCGTACAAAATACCTATATCAGTGATTTCTCCAAACATGTCTATCAAAGGAAAATTTCAAAACCCATAAAAGTGGGAGTGGTGGTATAATATCCAAGAACACAATCCAAGTTCCCAATGATGGAATAATGAGCTGAAAACTAAGGTAAAGTACAACATAGCTGGACATCACACCCCTCAATTAAGTAAAAAAGTCAATTATCTAAGTTTAGAATGATGCAGGCATGACTTAATTGTTGTTCTTGTGAGAAATACCCAGGAGGATTGGGTTGACTGTAAGATCATTATGAATCAGTTGTCTGATGATCAGTTATAGGCACTCGACCTAAAAAATCCTTGAGGTTAAAAGTCATGTCTTCCTTGAGTTATTGCCAATACTTAGCATAGTTTTGGGAAAATATCAGTAATAAATACATATTTGTGGAATTTGATTGTTAAGTGTGATCTTAGAGGTATATGGCAAGAACTCTATGGGAGAAATGTTGATTTAAAAGAGACAAGAAGGATGTGGCGAGGATGTGGATGTATGCAGAAAACACATTACAGAAGAAACAACAAAATGGAGGTTTGCTTTTCTTGGCAAGGTAAAGATTTATTAAGGGGAAGCTACATGATACTTTCATTTAATTTTTTGAAGACCATAACCTTGATGGTTTTATCTCCAGAGAATAAAAAAATTTTAGTTGTAAAACAACAGAGAGGCAGCTTTACCGAAATATGGGGAAAAGTTTTAAACGATGTATGGCAGAAGCTGCTAGTTGTCCTCCAATATCAATTGTCTCTCATTTTCATTGTAGTAGAACCTTTGATTTTTTTTTTTTAAAGGTCTATGATGGTCTGGAATAAAGACTTCCTTTGAGCAATATATGGAATATAACTGATTTCTGATCAACTGGAATGGAGCAGGAATTATGATGTCAAGTTCTGGTTATACCCTGAAAAGGAAGGGGCATACATCCCCCTTTCCTCCTTTCTCATTCTTGCTAGTGGGAATGTAAACTCATATGACAACAGGAGCCAAAAAATCTACCTTATACTCTTATACCATGATATAGAAACTGCATGTTGAAGACAGCAGAATGAAAGATAAATAGAACAAGGATCCCTCATGAGAGGTGCCATATCAGATTTGGACCGTCTACTTAGAAAAATAAACTACTGGCTTGTTAAAGCCAATGTTATCTTGAGTTTCTCTATAATAGCCAAAGAAACAATACCTCATCTGTCCATTCTTTCCAACAAGTGCTTTGGAAGATAGTGACCTGTCATTAGCAGATGAGGTTCAAACAAAATTACTGTGGAGGAAGGTATTTCATTGAATGGATGACCAGACAAAATATATTAATGATTCCTCACATTTTAGATGTGGAACATTTGAAAGATACTGGAATTATTTCAGTCAGTCCAATTCATTTCAGAAGCTCCTTTTCTTTTCTGATTTAAACTGCAAGAAGAGATAGAAAACTCTTATGTGAGGACTAGCTGAAGGAACTGGGGTTATTTACCTCTGGAAAAGATAAGCCTTAGTGGGTTGGGTTGGCAGCATGTGAGAGCTATCACGTTTGCTGGTGGGCTGTGGTGTATATACAGAGTAAATTACTCCTCTTGGCCTCCAAGGGACAGAATTTGGGTCACTGGGTGGAAACATCAGGATCACAGTTGGAACTGTAGCTGCTTGGGCAGGCTTTTTTCTGTCTAATATAAATGTCAACCACGCTTTGGACTTTTTTACGTTGGATCTTATTTTGTTGGTTTGAATTCGGTCTGTTAAGGTCCTTTGGAATCATGGTGATGACATATGATCTAGCAAAGTTTACCCAGAGCCCAGATATGGCCCATTCTTCCTACTTATTAAGGCTAAGAAATAATGAGATGATATTTTGGAAGGAAATTCTATTTTTTTTTTTTTTTTTTTTAAATTTTTTTTTTTTTCAACGTTTATTTACTTTTGGGACAGAGAGAGACAGAGCATGAACGGGGGAGGGACAGAGAGAGGGAGACACAGAATCGGAAACGGGCTCCAGGCTCTGAGCCATCAGCCCAGAGCCTGATGCGGGGCTCGAACTCACGGACCGTGAGATCGTGACCTGGCTGAAGTCGGACGCTTAACCGACTGCGCCACCCAGGCGCCCCTGGAAGGAAATTCTAAATGTTGCTCGAGTTACTTGAAAGCATTATCTTTATCTCTTCTGCTAACGGCTCCAATCTAGAGTTTTATGAATATCTCACTGGGTTTAGAGGTGTCTCACCCTGGAGAATCTGAAAGTAATCCATATACTAATCATACTTTAGTCATACATCATTCAAGAACTAGATGCAAAGAATTATGGGAGTGAGCTTTGCTGACCAAATTTAAAAAAATAAATAAATAAAACCTAACATTGAGACAGTGGCTGGGTGTTGTATGGAAGCCAATTTGATAATAAATTATGTTAAAAAAATTAAAATTAAAATTAAAAATCATTTTAAACCTGGAAAAAAAAAAAAAAAAAGACAGTGGCTGGGAGAGCCTGGAGGGCTCAAGTTGGTTAAGCATCCAACTTCGGCTCAGGTCATGATCTCGCATTTGGTGAGTTTGAGCCCTGTGTCAGGCTCTGCTGACAGCTCAGAGCCTGGAGCCCGCTTTGGATTCTGTCTCCCTCTCTCCTTGCCCCTCCCCTGCTCATGCTCGCTCTCTCTCTCTCTCTCTCTCTCTCTCAAAAAATAAATAAACATTAAAAAAAATTTTTTTTTAAAGACAGTGGCTAGAATAAGAAACAGGCAGATCCCCATTTTCCTCTTCATAGCCATGTTTCGGGTCCTAATGTGGGGCTTAGAGTGTGAGAAAATCTTTCTCTTGAGCATTTTTTCACTGCTCCTATTTTCCTGGAGCCGATGATGTGATGGATTTTCCTTCCCTAACTCTAGGGTTCTACAGTCGTGCAACTGGCTTATGTGACTCTTTAGTTTCCATAGACCTACATTTCATTAGGCCCAACCTTCTGGAACAGTCTAAGGAGAACTAACTTTGGATCTCTCCTTCACTCTCACTATCAACTTTTGTCTACTTTTTTTTTTTTAATCCCATTTTCTGTCTCTTTAGGGTCACTTTAAGCTTTGCAAGTTTCTTCTTCTCTTACGAACTATTTTTTCATTCAACCACCCATTCATCCAACAAACATTTACTGAGCACCTATTTCCAGTTCACATAATCTGCAATGCACTAGCCTCACAAAGATGAATAGGATTCATTTACTCATTCAACAAATGCTTATTATGCTAGGCAGAGTGTATGTAACAGTGAGCAAGAGAAATTCTCAAAGAGCTTTTAAGCTAGTGAGGGAGCTTTAACCCAAGAGAAGACTACAGGCTCATCAGCAAATAACAGTTAATATTTATGGAATGATTACTTAATCCCAGTTACTGTTCTAAGTTTTTTACCTGTATTGTCTCATGCAGTAAAACTAGGCAGTTGGTTTTCTTGTCCCCATTTTACAGAGGAGGGAGCTAGACACAGTAAGATAAGATGTGCCCAAGGCCGTATGTGCTATTGTATGAGGGATCTAAGTGTTGTCACTTTAGACCTTGCGTTATTAACCAGGAGTAGAAGTGGGAACGGGCTGCCCTGGTGAAAGTATTTTACCACTGAGAATGTTATAATTTCAGGTACATAAATTTCTTAGTGTATTTTTTAAAACTGATTTTACATACTCTACATACAGTGTCCCCTTTATTGCCAGTGTACCCTAATATTCCCTTTGGTACTTCCTCTACTTTTAATCACTATACTGCTTTCCCAGCTCAGTGTAACACATGTGGAAAAATGTAAAAAGACTAGGGGAGCCTGAAATAAATGAATTAATCCAGAGGGTTAGAAGAAAGTGGAAGAGTTGATGCTTTAGTTAAGCCTTAAATAATAAGTAGAAGTTTGCTAAGCACAGTGGGTGAGAGGTGAGGGTATAGGAAAGGGTACTCTAGGCAGAAGGAACTGCCTAAACAAAGGGATAGAGACAAAAACAATACGTGCAGAAACTGACAAATAGTTTGATGTTTACAGGATCCAAAAGTCAGAAACAAGAGTGGACAAGTAAGCAGAGGCCAGACTACACATAGGCACACATGCTCTTCTAAGAAGCTTGAACTTCATCCTGAGCACAATAGGAATCATTGAGGGAATTTGAACAGGGATGATACGTTCAGGTTGGAGTTTCAGCAAAACACACTGGAAGATGGATTGAAGGTAGATAAGACCAGAGACAGAGACCTCTTTTGAGTCCCACACTTCTCCAGATTACCTTCCTTTACCGTCATCATGTAACAGCTAAGATGGCAAAGTCAGAAACTGGATAGCAGGTACGGGCCTACCCTCAAAAGTGCAATAGCAGTGGCCACGGAGCTATTGCTCGGAGTGTATGTCACCAAGGAGACGGGACAGTCACGGTTAATCTAGGGAAGGCTGCACATCTGAATAAAAACATCTCTGTGAGGTAACTGTGTCAGCTTCTCACTCCAGCCGATAACAAATTACTCTGTCTCTGGCAGAGGTGTACTTCCTGACTATTTCACGTGGTAACACTGGATTTACAACATGAAACACTAGTGTTAGCTAAAGGTCTAGCTAGCAATTTGAAATTGGTACACACAGCAGTCAATCTATTGCTCCCCGTCTCCATCGTCCCCCAAAGTAGGCTTGCCATTAAACACAGTGTGAGATCTTGGCCCGGTGGAGAGACTTCTACCCACTGCCAGTGGCATGCCCTCCACCCTCTCCCCTCTCTCTGTTTCTCTGTCTCTCTCTTACAGACATGGAAGAAATCATACAAACTGGTATTTGGAAAAGGCTTTTGAGTGTACTTTTTCATCCAGCCTCTTGTTTCTCATCTCTTCAGAGTGCATAGGAGCAGAGGAGAGGAAATGGAGAGAAAGAAAGGGAGGCAGGGAGGAAAGCAGTAAAGGAAAACACATTTTCTCTACCTGAGGGGGCAGTTTATTGTCTTGATTGAGGACTCATAAGGAAGAAACAGACGTTAGCTAAATTCATTTTGACAAGCACTTATTGAACCCTTATGCTAGGCTCTGAGAACCCAAAGATGATTAAGATAGGGTCTCTACCTTGAGGTTGCCCCAGTTTGGTTGTGGAGACATAAGTACCATGCACAATAACAGAGGTATATGATTAGCTCAAAAGCAACCCAAGGAATGACTGGAATTCTGAGGGTTTGAAAAAGAGAGGATCTTAAAGAGGGGGTATCTTGGCTAGAAGTTTGCCAGACATATATAAGGGGAGAGAAAATATCCCAGCCAAAGAGAGCATTGTAAGCATAGATACAGAGGCAAGAAACAGCCTTGCAAAATCCTAGAACTGGAAGTGGTCCAGTGTGTCAGGAACAGAAATTGTGAGGGGTATGAAGAAGCAGCATGAGCCAAGATCCGAGAGTCATCACAGGGCAGAGTAGAGGCTGGGAATATGGCTCTAGGCATTTTCTTAAAGAAAATAGGGAGCTAGTGAGAGTTTTGAAGTGGAGGAGTGACATGATTAGATCCACGTTTCTAAAAGATTCCTCCTGTGGCAATGTGGGGAATGTGTTGTAGAAGGGAAGGATATAACATGCTGTCTAGGGGAGGCATGATGGCCCTGAATTAAGGTGTTTTGAGTGGAAATAGACAAGAGGGGTAGGTTTAAGGAACAGATAGTTGATGATGTCATGGGCAATGATAGTAACACCTTGAAATTCTCTGCTGTTTTACAAATTCCAAAGAGAAACTGGTCCTGTATTTTTCTGTCTTCTCTTTATCAGGTAAGGCATCAGCTGTAGGATCATGGTTAATTCCATCAAACCTGTGGTCAAACAACCTGAATGAAAATCTCTGCTCCACTGCTTACTGGTTCTGAGTCCTGTGCACAACTTCTTATTACCTTGTTTATACAATGGAAACATATATAATGACGTCATCTATTTCATTGGCTTGCTATGAAGTGGCTTTAACTACAGTTGCTGGGGTTTGTATTTCTGCTTCACCATCTTCTAGATTTGTGACTTGGGACAATACATTTAATGTTTACAACAGGCTTTAGAAAAGGCAGTGATTTCTTAAATGGATAACTGAGTATTTTATCTTTGCAGTATTTTCCAGTGACCACATTTGAACTAATAAATATAGTTTTGGGTACCAAGCAAAAAGAATCCATTATTAAATGATATTTATTGCTTTTATTTGCATATAACCTGATGGTTTTTAACATACTTTAATAATCATTTCCTCATAAACACTGGCCTGTCCTTCTCAGTGTTTCTGTGAAGTTACCAATGGATTAGTGGTCACTCAAATACCCCAGCAGCTGGAATTGACAAATTAATGGTCAGTGTTTATCTTGCATCTCCTTGTTGAAGTTACATGTAGAGACAGCTATTATGCAGTAGAAATTGCTTGGAATAAAGAATTGGAAGACCTGAATTTAAATCTCAGTGCTGTCATTTATCAGTCAGGTGGCTTGACAAATTGCTTAAATTCTTTGACCCTGTAGAGTTTCATGTATAAGCACCATATGTGAAAGTGCATATTCAGATGGCTCACACAGAGCCTCAGAGGGCAGGGAAAATCAGAGAAAAAGGGGAGATGAGAAGGGAAGGTTTTCTAGGAAAGAACAGTTGTCCTGTAGGCTTTCTATTAATTATTCAAGCTACTCTTTATAACCCCAATTCAGGGACTAGGAATTCTCTGATGCTGGCTCCTTCTAAAACCTCAATCTTTTTTCCATCCAGCAGGGACTCAGGAAGCCTTTTCCAAGGCAGTTTCCAATAACGCTTTTCTGCTTTCCCTCTTTTGGGGTGCAAAAGAGTTTAGTGAAAGCATGTTAATTTTGGAGTCATTGAATCTGAGTTCAAATTCCAGCTCTGCTGCATTCTAATGATGTGATCTTAGGTATGTTAATTAACCTCAGGGCCTCCAGTGTCTCCATGCATCATGACATTGTGGAGAGACTTCATAGGAAAATGAATGTGGACCTCCCAGCACAGATCCTGGCATATAGCAGAGGCTCAATGTTCTTTTTGTTCTAAATTTTCTTCTTTCTTTCCTTCCTTTCATCAGTTGGTCTTTCCTTCCTCTCTCCCTCCCTTCTGCTGGCTCCCTTAACCCTGTGCTCCTTTGACTAAGTGGATTCAGTTCTGGAGACAGAATGGCTTACAGTTCATTTCAGGACACAGATATTTTGAGCTGTTTGTTTTCCAGCTTACACTCATGTTTTCCAATTCAGGTTACGTTTCCTGCTGGAAAACTGGGCCCTCACAAGAGCTTTTGGCAGCCACAGACTGATTTGGTTGAGAACCATCCCTTCCTTGGCAGGCAGTCGAGGAGAGCCACTCTGTGTGTGCGGGTGGTAATTCACACTCCTCTGAGGTTGGACTGCTCGCCAAAGTCACTACCCACACAGCTCCATCTCCCTTGAGATGGAGACATCCTTTTCCAGCTTAATAGTTATGTGCTCTCTTGGAAATGGAATGCAGAGGCACTGGAATAGATAAAGCTGAGCTTTCCTCATATTCTTCCTCAGAAGCAGAGGATGCACTCCTGGGTCTTTAAGATCCCATAAAGAGGATGAATTGGAGGAAGGTCCAGGTCACTAGGGCAATTCTGTAGACATTGGTGCTAACCCAATGAGATGTTCCCTTGTTGCTAGGCCTTGCCTCTTAGTCATCTCTGCTGGCTTTGATAATGGATTTGTCTGGAACTTAGGTGACCACACTTGGTGCTACCTCTACTTTATGTCTTGTCTCCCAGTCAATCTGTTTATATTGCCATCCCATCCAGAAGCTTACCAGTATGTTATGTTGGCTTTTTCATGTTTTAGTTTTGCCTTCAGTGTTCCCGTAGTAAGCGTAACTTAACATATCTAAAACCAAACATTGTGATTGTACCCCCGCTTCTCCTTGGCTCCTGAGTTTAGGGAAGACCATCATTAGCTCAGCAGTATAGGCTGGAGACCTGGAGGTCATCTCAGACTCTGCTAATGTCCCTGTCTGCCTTGTCTCCACTCAGTCAGCCACTTAGAACTACCTTCTAAATATCTCCAGAGTTTGTTCTTCCTATTCCTAGCTACCCACTTCCACTACTCTAGTATAGGCTTTTTCATTTCTCATTTTGATTATTGCAAAGTCCCTTCCACCCCCACCCCCTTTTTGGTACAGTCTTGAAGTAATATATTTGAAATTCAAATGTGATTGTTTATCTCCTTTGCTTAAAATCTGTCACTGGTTCTTCAACCATTAGCCATAGGATTAAGTTGAAATGAGGGAAGTAAGTTCATTCTTCACCTTTCCCTCTTTCTCCCTTGCACCTTGGCTTCAAGAATATTGAATTTCAGAGAACCCTGGACGATATCGTGACTCTGATATCTTTGATCCTGTAATTTCTCATACTTGAAAAGTCCTCCATCACATATTTTGCCTTGTTTATTCATTTATTCACTCAAGAAATGACCAGTTCCAAAGTCTAATGTAAAGAGGTCTTCTGTTTAAAACAGAGTTTGAAAGCACTGGACTCAGTAATCCCTGAAGTACTTTCTGCATGAAAATCCATGATTGTGTGAAATCTTGTATTTCACATTCAGAGTCACCTGCTGTCTCCTATCCTTATTTTTTTTCTGGATGCCAGAACAATATCTGCTTTAGGATGAAGATACAATGCCCTTTAAAAGAAGTCAGAAATTGAAGATCAAATCCGTAGACCTATCACCAGCACTGTTTGTGGAAATGAGACTCAGAGCAAAAATGGTATGGGAAAAATGCCCCAATTCTAGTAGAAAGAGAGAGAATGTGAGCTCAGAGATCTCATGGGACTTGACGTTTCCATCGATCATGTCCAGCAAGCATGGAAGGAGAATGACTTAGTTTAATGCAAATCCTCTGGATCTAGTTAACCATTTGGAAATCATGAATAACAATCACCTTCTCCATTAAGACCCAATTCTTGTCACCAGCCATAATAAATACATACATATTGCCCATGCATCAGTGTTACAGTGTTCTTCTGAAACAATCCCCTGGGATACACATCCATGTATGCATGCATTTGCATGCATGCCTGTGTGCACACATGGACTTATTTATATACCTCTTACCCTCTAAAACACAAAATAAGGCTGACTGTTAAATAGATGAATAAAGGCTATTTCTCTCTGTCTCAATTTATGGCACCCTATTCAAACCATGCCTTTGACCTTCCCACCAGCGTACAGCCATCCCAGAGAGACTTTTGACATCTAGGTTCTGCAAATTTCTGTGTCTTCTTATTTCATTACCATCTATACCCCCCATGGCTTGCTATGCTCCCAAATTTACCAGGCTTCTGCAATTTCCTCTCCCAACACCAGCTCCACAGTCCCTCTTGTCCTAATATGCAGTCTGGCTTCCCACTTTGTGGCCCTGGCACACTCACTTGGACTCAATCTCCCTTTGATTCAGTCTGCTCCCAAATGTTCTAGGAAAGCCTTTTCTCCAGTTCCCATATCAAGTTCCCTGCCTGGGAAATCCACCCCAGTAGTCACTGCTGGACTTGCCGTAGCCTAGCTGGGTCAGATAATTAAACTATTGTCTCAACTCCAAACTCAGTCTCCACTCAGGTTTGTGAAGCTGCGACTGGGAGCCTGTACACCTCTTTTCTGCTTTGCCACCAGGCACCATAATAGGTTTTGTCAATAGGGGGAGCCAAAGTCAGGCTGCAAGGCAGGAATCTTTTCCCTGTGGGGTTTTGGTGGGTCACCTCAGGCTTCCTTCTTTACCTCCACAGCAACAGGGTGTTTCTGCAGCAGCAGCTGAATCCAGTTTTTCCACCACTTGAAGAACCAGCTGCATGGCATCTTTTTCAGACACAGCCAAGCAGAGGGCACCCCTAACCTCAGAGATCTGAAGGTCTGTGGGACCTTCATCCATTCTTGGGACCCTTATCCACACTTCTAAATTTTCATTTTATTTTTTCCCTTTGTTCCTCCTGTCCTAAGGGTAGTAGCTCTTTTTGCGTTTGCTATCTCTGTGATACCTTAGTGTATCTTTTTGTTTTTTGAGATACCTAGTTCATAATTTTTTTACTTGGATTACAATTTTGTATATTAAATTCTTCCTGTGAAAATAACTAATATAATTCTTTCTGTGAGATACCAGTCATGGAGGAGATGATTAATAAAGTAATTCTCTTAAGGGGTGCCTGGGTGGTTCAGTCAGTTAAGCTTCCAGCTCTTGATTTTGGCTCAGGTCATGATCTCACAGTTCATGTCAAGTGTCGAGCTCCACACTGACAGTTCAGAGCCAGCTTGGGATTCTTTCTCTCCCTCTCTCTCTGACCCCCCCCCCCCCCGTTCTCTCTCTTTTTTTCTTTTTCTCCAAATAAAGAAATACACATTAAAAAAATAATTCTCTTAAAACACCAACACTGTACCCATGATTATGCTGGGGTAAGTCCCACTTTCAAATGCTTAGGGAAGTTATAAAAACTAATGGTGGATTCTTAAGGGTTGGGCTGGGCCAGTTACCTATCTCTCTGGCAACTGAAGAAAGAACAGCATTTCCAATCTATTTTGAACCCCACTGGTTTGTGACAATGCCACCCTTAGTTCAGTAATGGATTTCATTGGGGACTGGACTTGGCATAGGAACCATGGACATAATGCACCCTAGGGATTGTAGCCAGCTGGGTGCACAGTGGGTGTCTGGTGTGCAAGAGACTTGAAGCTCTTTCCTTCTCTTTACCAGCATTGATGGTATCTATCTGCAGGACGGAGAGAGTTTATGTTCACAGATATCTGCTTTTCCACTATCTTAGCACATGGTTAGGTTGTACTTTTGCACTCACCTTAAAGTTAGGTATAGTCATGGGATTTGCTTTGCTCTATTTTATCTTGGCATTAAAATTTTTTTTTTTTTTTTTTTATTTTTGAGAGACAGAGACAGAGTGTGGGTGGAGGAGGGGCAGAGAGAGAGAGGAAGACACAGACTCTGAAACAGGCTTCAGGCTGTCAGCTATCAGCACAGAGCCTGAAGCTGGGCTTGAACTCAGTAATAGTGAGATTGTGACTTAGGCTGAAGTCAGATGCTTAACCAACTGAGCCACCCAGGCACTCCTGTATCTTGGTATTTTGTAAACAGCATATAGTTGAGTCTTGACTTTTTATACAATCTACCAATTTCTGCCTTTTATTTGAGGGTTTAGCTAATGTATATTCCTATAAGAATTGATATTATTGAATTAGATCATGCTATTTGTTACAACTGTGTTTTCGTTTTTCTATTCCACCTTTATTGCCTTGCTTTAGAGTTAATCAGACAATTTCAAAAAAAAAATTTTTAATGTTTATTTTTGAGAGACAGCACATGAGTAGGGGAGGGTCAGAGAGAGAGAAACACACACAGAATCTGAAGCAGGTGCCAGGCTCTCTGTCAGCACAGAGCCCGATGTGGGGCTTGAACTCACAAACTGTAAGATCATGACCTGAGCTGAAGTCTGATGCTTAACTGACTGAGCCACCCAGGTGCCCCAGACAATATTTAATATTCTATTTTAGTTTAGTAGCTTTTTAACCATACCTCTTTTCATATCTTTAACTGATTGTTCAGCTTTTAAGTGGTGATTACTAATGCATCTTTAACTGCACAATGTTAACTTTTTAGTGCTTCACATGAAGCATAGGAAACTTGCAACGTTGATGTCATCATCCTCTGTGTTATAAACACATATAACATATACACATTTTACAATTTATATATACTATAAACACCACAACAAAATATTATAATTTTTGTTTAAACAGTCACATTTTTGAAGAAAAGAAAGGTAAAATTTTCTTTCATATTTGTGCAATATTTAGTGCTACTTATTCTTTGTTGAACTGTCTAAATTTCTATGTGGTGTCATTGCCCCTTAGCCAAAAGAGCTTCTTTTAGAATATTTTGCACAAATAAATATCGTGGCTGCTAATTCTCTCAGTTTTTGTTCATCTGAAAATATCTTCATTTTCTCTTTATATTTTTAAAATAATTTTACTGGGTATAGAATTCTTGGTTGTCATTCTTATCCTTTCATCTTTTTATTTTTTTATTTATTTATTTTTTTTAATATTTTTTTTCAACGTTTTTTATTTATTTTTGGGACAGAGAGAGACAGAGCATGAACGGGGGAGGGGCAGAGAGAGAGGGAGACACAGAATCGGAAACAGGCTCCAGGCTCCGAGCCATCAGCCCAGAGCCTGACGCGGGGCTCGAACTCACGGACCGCAGATCGTGACCTGGCCGAAGTCGGACGCTTAACCGACTGCGCCACCCAGGCGCCCCCCTTTCATCTTTTTAAAGATGTCATTCCATTGCCTTTTGAGCTTCATGATTTCTGATAAGAAGTTAGCAGTATTCTTACCATTATGCTTGTGTACATAATGTATGCTTTTTCTCTGGCTGCTTTTAAGACTTTTTATCTTGGGATCCAAGCATTTGGTATGGTGTCATATGATTCTGCTTGGGGTTCACTGGACTTCTTGCACCTGTAAATTGAACTTTCTCGAGTAATTTGGGAAATTTTTGACCACTACATTTTTCTCTGTTCCATTCTTTTTGACTTTTTTTTGAAACCCCAATTATAACTGTATTAGATTGCTTGATACTGTCTCACAGGTCATTAAATTTTTTGTTAATTTTTATTCAAAAATTTTCCTTTCTGTTCTTTAGTTTGGATAATTTTAATTCATCTGTCCTTGCGTTTACTATTTATTTTCTCTGATATTTTTAGGATTCTGTTTCATGGTTTCAGTTCCAATGTTTGCTGTTTCTTTTTTTGTAGTTGCTATTTGCTAATTTTCCCTATTCTTGACTTACTATGACATATTTCTTAGAATTTCTTGAACATACCACTTTTCTTTGAAATATAGGTCATACATTCTTGTTTCTTTGGGTGTCTAGTAATTTTTTTATTATATGTGTACAGTGTGAAAGATATATTGTAGAGACTCTGGATTTTGTTCTTTTTTTTTTTCTGAAGAGTGTTTTTATTTGTTTAATTAACTTGGCTGAACTTCACTCCAAGCGTTGTCTTCTTTGGAAAGGAAATAGTTGAAATCTATACCCAATTATTTCAGCTTTCAGCTTCTATATTTTTCCATGTTCAGCAGTCAACCAATACTTTTAACAGGATTTATTTGCAGATTTTTGCACTGCCTCTGTAGCTCTCTCCTTTCCAGGATCTCTTCTGCAGTACCCCCTTCCTCCATGCCCCACCAACACTGACGTCTTCATCAGTTTTGCCAACTAAGTACTTTGTTCTCTAAAACCTCAAGGTAGCAACAAGACTGTAGTTTTCTACCACCCTGCGCTACAGGGATTGGGACATGCCCATGGGTAAAAAGCTGCTAGCTCACACATCTCAGCAGTACCCTTCTATCTTACAAGGATTGATCTCCCATCCAATTTCTTCCAGCTTGTGTTCTTCTCCAGTGCTCTTAAAAACCATTTTTAATACATTTTATTATTTTTATCTGTAGAAGAGTTAGCTGAAGCTGAAACTTTATTTTTACTCAAAAAAATTATTAATGTTTATTTTTGAAAGAAAGAGAGAGACAGAGACCGAGTGTGAGCAGGGCAGGAACAGAGAGAGGGAGACACAGAATCCAAAGCAGGCTACAGACTCTGAGCTGTAAGCAAAGAGCCTGACGTGGGCTGGAACTGACAAACCGCGAGATCATGACCTGAGCTGAAGTTGGATGCTTAACCAACTGAGCCACCCAGGCACCACTGAAACTTTATTAAATACACTTTGCATTTTATAGTCTTAATGATCTCTGTGAGAAGTCATGTATAAATATCATAATATTGTATTATGCTTTCAGTTGATGAAGGATTTTTATACGTATTTTCTCTTTTAAACATTGACTCAATATAGTTAGAAAGATATTTTACTATTCCCACTTTACAGATGAAGAAACTGAAATTTAGAGACATTTTCTTATGTAAATTCACACATCTAATAAATGGAATTGTCTTTTGAACTCAGTTTTGATTGTCCTAAGCCCTCTGCTTCTTTTACAACACCAAAGCTTTCTCCAAAGGAAATCTTTGCCTTCTAACTGAGGCCTGGATAGCTTTGATGCGCTGCTCATAAGACATTTGTGGCTGGATGTGGCTGAATGGTAACTAGAGAGGGAAAGTGTTCTCTGAGGGCTGGGCATACACCACTGAGCAGGTTCTGCCAATTCCCACGGATATTCAGCATATGGAATTCTCAGGATTGCATATTTGTTCCTTTGCCATGAACTGGTCCCCTAAAGGTTGATGGACCACTGCCTGATTAATGCAGTTTCCCCAAAGCATCACTCTAGGGGTCTTATCTGCATATTTAGATTCAGAGAAGGCATGAAAGTGGGTTGGGCCTGGCATGAGATGAAGACCATTGAGGAAACTGTCCTGGCTACAGAGATTGGCTCTGGAAGTACAGCCAAGCAGGAAGGCACAGAGCCCAGAGAGTTTGGCAAGCTCATTATGTACCAGGCCTGACTGAGCACAAGGGTGTGGGGTATGGGGGTGAGAGTCACCTAGGAGCCCCATGGTCATAATCTTGGGAAAGTGGGCTGTAACCCAGACTGGACCCCAGAAAGATTAGGACCTTGCCATAAAGATCCCACTGAGGCTTGGGGGGCCTGGGATGCCTGGCAGAGTCAGATGTGAGGCTTCCATTCAACTCTTTGCTCAATAACAAACCCTATGCCAGGTATATGCTTTTTTTTTTTTTTTTTTTTTTTTTGATTAAGCAGGAACTTACAACTGACCCTGATAATTGAGCCAACACGGAGAAAGAGTTCTACATGGAGGAGACCCTTGAGGGTCTCCCCAAGGGCTCTGGGGAGCCAGGTTGGAGCTAATATCAGAACTTCATCACAAATACATAAAAAGCCTGCCAGAATTTCTATCCTAGGCATTCAATGACCATAGGTCACTGAAACCCAGATTTATGTCTATTTTGAATGATTCTTTTATTCTCTGGCCTCTCTGCTCATCCATGCCCCAAGAATTGATTTTCTGGCTCTTCTGGGTTATTGGCAGCTGGAGAAAACATGGGCCACTGTTCTGCTTGACAGGCACTGTCTGTGCAGAGCTGGATCACAGCTCTCATAGGCTGCCAGTCTGACTTGGAGGGGGCTTGATGAATTCACCATCCAGAGAGTGCCCCTAGCGAGCCTGTTCCTGGAGATTGGGTTTTGCTCCAGAACAGCAATTCTGACAAATTGACAGGGCAATGGGAGATCATTAGACTGCCAAGTACCTCTGCAGGCAGAGAGTGGGACACTAGATGCATTCAGCACCTTTCCATAGAAATCCTGGGTGTAACATTAATGTCCAAACTGACCTACTGAGACCCAGTTGCCATATCATTTTGTACAGATGGCTGGATCCACTGTTATCTGGGCATAAGAGCTCCTGTGAGTGGCTCATCATAGAATGTCTGTCTGTTCCCACTGAACTTTCTGCATGCACTCTGAATGGCCCAGAAAGCCTTATACCATAGATTTCGTGTGCTAAGCTCACTCCTGATTTCATTTTCTATTACTATTAAAACTTTCATTTTCTCTTTGTCTCACTTTGTTCATCTACTTACTTTAAATTCAGTTTTATCTACTTTTATATTGAATATATTTAGGTAATCCACCTTAAAGTTTTTTATTGAAAAAAGAAGATATAAATAAGCAGGCAAATAAGCATAATCTCTGGATGAGATAGGCTTGAGTTCCATACAATGGTGAGAATTTTTCTCCATAACTCTAGATAGCAGAGAAAACTACAAGTGAATTTTAAGCGTAGGTGGATTTTCCTGAGCTCCTGCTGTGGTTTATTTTGGGGGATGATGGTTCATTTTGGAGGATAGGTGTTCCAGTCGTGTGTCAGACCTTGTTTGTTTTCATGAGAGAGAAGTTTGTTAAATTTTAAGGAAATTTTCAAGTTGGTTGATGACACTTTGGTAGCTTTAAGTCAGCCATGGATGGAGTATTTATGTGATAGAAATTATAAAAGGCTAAAAATTAAAGACTTTTTTTTAAAAAGAATTTGTTTACCAGTGCCCCTGGGTGTTCTTTCCTCTCCTCCCCCAAATTTGGCCTTGAAGTAGTAAAATTGTCTTTTGAGTCTTAAACTACAGATTAATATATTATGGATCAGCATAGAGGGTGGTAAAATTCTGCTGCTTTCAGGTGCCTCGTGGAGAGAGATGTGGGGAATATAACTAGTCTTCTAGAAGTCCCAGTTTTCTGATGAGTGAGTGTCATGTATGATGCTGTTCGGTAAATGGTACTGAGTGTTTTTTTTTTTTTCACTGTTGAGGTGACCCTGCTGTTATTTCAGGATGTGTGTATGACTGTGCATGTAAGTATGTGTACGTGTGTATATATGTGCAGGAATAGAAGTTGTCTCTCTGCAGTTGCCCTGAACTGTGGTCATCAAAAACCATACAAACCCTGAGCTTCTGATGGTTCCTTTAGGTTCCTAGAGGGGGAATGGCCCTATTTGCTCAGTATTACACTTGGGGAATGGTGTTTCATGCCACGTGTGGCCTGCCTTTCCAACAGGCAGCTGTTTAGATTAACTTGTTTAGGTAATTTCTCCAGGAGCCCTTTCTCCCTTGGGAGAGGCTGGGGAGGCCCCATCCTGGGATCTTCCTCACCTAAGACCATGCCCATTTCCTACTGAGGAATGATTGACATTTTTTTCTGATGACAGAGACCCAAAGCATCAGTGTGTTCATTGGAATTGGGGATGGTCAGCCATGGAGGTATAGGTGAAGCAGTCACAGAGGTGGATGTGGGTGGTCCCTGTTCTAGTACTCTCCAGGGAATGGCCACTGGATGTGGAGACTTACTGTACGCTCCATGAGGGTAGAATCTATCCATCCTGTTGGTATGCATTTCCCAGTAAGTTACCATTGACGGATTGTCAAGGCTATCTCTAATGCAGCAATGGATACTATGGACTTTCGGAGCCCGATGCTATTCAGCATTTAAACACATAAGCTCCTCTACTTCTGGTCTTTTCATATTGCCCTCTGATTGTGATTAGGCTTCCATGTAGGTCTCTTGTAGGGAGAAACTGTGTGGGTCCTACTGACGAGATTGTTCTGGTCCACATGACAATTCTATTTCTCATCAGAATTTTAAAACGGATATTGTAATTTATTTTTCAAAGTCTTACTAGTTTAGGTGTGAGTGTACTTGTGTACTTCCTAGAGTTTAAGTTATCTAAGGATCCCTGACAAGAGTGAATTTTTGGACCAACTTTACCACAGACAGACCCTGGAGTGTGGCACAGCCCCTGGGATGCTGCTGTTTATGAGACCACTTTGAGCGCATCCAAACCTGTCCTGGTCACAGCCAACTCTCAGTGTGGTATATCAGCTAGGGTCCAACCAGGAAGGAAATCACTCCAAGCATTAAAATCACAGGGAAATTAATGTAGAGAGCTGCTTACACAGGTAACAGAAAAGCTGCAAAACCAAACAGAGGAGAGCAAAGCAACCCACCTTCCAACAAAAGAAGCTTCTTCCATCTATAAACTGGAGTGACAGAGGATGGAGGCACTGCTGCCAGAGCGCAGGGGCTGGGGTCGCCGGGTAGGAGCTGGACCCATGGAAGGGACATCACTGATTCTAGGTTTGGTGTTTTGTTTTTTTGATTTTTCCTTTAGCAGAAAGAGAGAAATAGGGAGAAATACCTTGGCTTGTCTATTCCTCCTGCTCTTTCATTTCCTGCCAATGCCTCCTGTTGGCCAAGGGCAGATCACACAGGTGCTGGGGAAATGTAGGCTTCGGGATCAGCCCCCCTACCACAGCCTGCAATAGGGAACTGGGCAGGTAAGAGCAAAGGGACAGATCCCACTGGCCACTTTGCCCCTCTCTCACCAGAGATTGTTGGTGGATGTATACATGCTAGATTAAATCAGTGTTACATTGAACAATCCCTGAGTTCCCCTTAGGCCTGTGGTTCTCAATTGGTGTTAAGGGAATCCTGGTGAGGTAATAAGAAGTCTGGGTAGGAGTTAAGGATTAGAGAACAAGAAAGCACTCTCCCTCAAATCTTAGGTCAACTGTTTGAGAGATTTTGCATCTAAGACCTTTACCTCTTTAGGAGCAACTGTGGAGAACCTGAATTTGTCTTTCCCCTCTCCCCCGAGCTAGTATCTTTAATGTGCTATTTCTCAACAGGATTAGTGTAGTTTTCAACGTCTAATGGAATTCTTACATTTAATTTTCAATTTAAAGTAACATTAATACCCTTTTTTCTTCCATTTTTGCATCTTTAAATGGTAAAGGATCTGGTTAGCATTTACGGTATTCATTTTCTCTAATCCTCACAATAATATCATTGAGTAGATATTAATATCCCCAATTTACAGATGATGATATGAGCCTCGGAGAGGTGAAATAATGCATTCCAAAGCACATAGTCATTATTATGCATTTGTGTATTTCCACCCTGTCTTATTTTATAACAGGATTTATAGGGGCTGACATGGCAGTAGGAAATGGAATTGAAACTAAAACACAGGTCTGTGCTGTTATCACTAAAATGATTTTCTTTTCTTGCTCTATAATATCAGAATACCAGGCCACATAAAATCCTAGAGATTGAAGATTCCTGCTTTTTCCTCCTTTTCCGCATGCCTGACTGTTTAGTGAATATATTTGAGGCCTTTATTTCAGGGTAGAAGCACAGGTCCTTGAAGAGACCAGATGATCTCTTGGAAACTAAATAATACTCCTTTCTTCAGTCTGGAAAGTGAGACTTAGAAAAGTTAAGAGACACATCCAAGACCATCTCTGGTGCCATCATTGCTGTAGGATATCTTCTAGTTGCAAGTTGAACTGGATTCTTGGTTTGTCTCTTTTCACACAAATGTACATTGTTTGGGGATCCAAATTTTCTCTGTTGATGTACTGGCTAATCTTGTTTTTATTCATGAAAAAAAACTTGGAAAACCCATGGGAATTCTCTCATGCAAAGCACCCACATTGTAGTCCAGCTGGATTTGGGTGATCCTGAGGTGGCATATAGCTCAACTCATGTTTCTCAAGTTCTGCTGAGTGGGGGAAATTCCTTTCAGTGGGTGCCATGGGAACTTCTGATTTGCTCAGGATGAATCCAACAACTGAAGCCATAGGAGAAGACTGTCATTATTCAGTGGCTCTTGGCTCTCTGCTTGAACAGTTTCCTAGTCCTATCAATCCTAAAAGCAGAATGAATTTATTTTATTTGGCAGCCAGAGCTTTCACAAGGATCTATGAGGCTGTGCAAGAGATGCCCCCGCTCCATGTCTCTGACCTCAGCTCAGACCATACACATCTTTGTTCACTTTCCTCTACCCACACCCGCCTCCTCACTTTACAAAGGATATATACTTCTATTATTTGATTTACTTTCAAATCAAATGTACTTCTATTTCTGTTCTCTGCCAGGAAGGCTCTGCCCCAGAATATTTCTTGGTTCTCTTCTCTTCTTTCAAGTCTGTGCTCAAACTTCTCAGAGAGGGCTTCCCCAAAGTCCCACTGCATAGTCCCTTGTCCACACCTGTCTTCTCTAGTTCTTTTTACCCACTCCAGTTTTCTTCAGAAATCTTATCACCCCCTAACATATACTTATTTGTTTATTGTCTTTCTGTACCCATTAGACTATAAGGTCTGATGGGAGGATTAGAGTATCAGCCATGTACTTACCTATATCCTCAACTCCTGCAACAATGCCTGGCTCATAGCAAACACTCAAAAATAATTTGTTGAATGAATGAAATAATATGTGAATGAATGAAATAATAAGTAAATGAATGAATGACTACTCTTAACCTCATCCTACTCTATTGTTCTTCCTGAGGCCTCATCACTCTTGCCTAAATTATTCCAACAACTTCCTAACTGATATTGCTGACATGCTCCCTTCACTTCTTCTTCACACAAATGCCACAATGATCATTTTTAAATGCAAATCTGATCACATCTCTCTTTTTTTAAAAACCCAGTGGCTCACTATTGCCCATCTTAGCTACATTCTTGCATGCCTCCTAAGGCTCATCTCCTCCTTTGTGGGCTTTGTGCTATAAAAAATAAGATTAAATCTCCATCCTTCTACTGTGTGATTTCTCCTGTATTAGTTTTCCATTTTCTGTTGTAACAAATCACTACCAACTTAGTAGCTTAAAACAATAAACATTTATTATCTGTTGGTTCTGGAGGTCAGAAGTCTGCCATAGGTCTCCCTGGGCTATGATCAAAGTGTTGTGTTGACAGGGCAACACTTTCTTTCTGGACCTTCTGGAGGTTCTAGGAGAGAATCTATTTCCTTGCCTTTTATAGCTTCTAGAAGCTACCCTCATGTACTGACTCATAACTGTCTCCTTTGATTTTCAAAACCAGAAATGTAGCCTCTCTCTGACCTTGCTTCTGTAATCACATCTCCTGCTCTGATTCTCTCCTTCTGGCTCCATCTTCCACCTTTAAGGCCTGTTTTGGATCCACCCAGATAACCCAAGATCATCTTCTTATTTTAAAGTCACCTGATTAGCAACCTTAATTCCCCTTTGCTGAGTAGCCTAATATATTCACAGGATCTGGGGCATCAACAGAATGTGGATATCTTTGGGTGTGGGGCATTATTTTGCCTAGCAGAGAACCTTTGCCATGTTCCTTTCCCCTTTATTTTTATATGTGTATGTCCTATTGATTTATTTCATCCATCCTTTAAAGTCCATCCTCCAGTTGAGTCCATCCTCCTTTTACCCCACAACATATATTTCCAATCTTCTCTTAAGGCAAGTAATACTTTTCATCTTGTATTACATTTATGGCTTATTACTCAAATCAGAGTGATAGTTCTTGGATGGCAATAGTGGCATAGTTCATCACTATAAATAGAAGACTTCCGTGTACATGGAATGTTTAATAAGAATCTGTTCATGAAGAATGAATTAGAGCAAAAGTAAGGAAGAAAAAAATAATAGAAGAATTCAAGAAAGAAAGAAGAGAAAAAAGAGGAAAGGAAGAATAGAGAATTTTTGTAGATAATATACTTTCTCTGAAGACAGGAAAAGGAGATGATGGCTAGATCTTCAGGCTACACTGTGTCTACAGTTATTTCATGGGCAGTCAAATCTGCTTTGATTTAATCACTCATATGCCTCTTTGTGTTCAGCTCAGATGCTGTGGAGGTGATTTGGGCGACGGCTTGGAATAACTGAGGGACTCAGTTGTTCACAAACCCCTGCTCATTCTGCATTTACTATTTCTTAAATTGTACCACCTCCCAGAAATCCATCAAGGGGAAACCCTGAGTCCTCCATACCCAGAAGATCCAAGCAAAAGGCTTTACCCAACAGGTTCCTAAAGTTCCTAAGATCCAACTGTATTAAACATCCCTAAATTAAATCCAAGTCTTCACTTAGAAACTGTGTGACTTTGTCCAAGTTATTTACCATTTTTGAATCTCAGATATTGCTTCTCTAATAAGGAGCTAATACCATTGACTTCACCGAGTTGTTATGAGGGTCAAAGGAAATTATATATCTATATATCTATATCTATATCTATCTATCCATCCATCCATCCATCCATCCATCCATCACAGTACTCACACAGTAGGTGTTTAGAAGACGTTTCTTTTTTGAGTCTCTGCCTACAAATAAGGAAATGTTACCATTGATGGGATACTTGCTCATATCTGACAATTGAGTGAAATTGAATCTCAGAATTATCCATAGTCCTAGATGGCATTGATTCCATGCAGTAATCTCAACCTCTGGGGTACAAAGGTACCAACACCTTCCAACCTCTGAGGCATCAGCTGCTGGATCAAACACAACACCTGAGAGAGCAGAAGCAGCTGTGATTCAAAAGTGCTGTTGCACCTGGCTAATAATGGTGGCCAAGGGGAAGACATGAAACTTTACCAGCTGAGTGAGGTAAACAGATCAGCCCAGTTGATACAGCAGAATTTTTCTTTGCCTGTGCCCAGCTCCTGCATCTTATCGCAGATAAATCCCAGCTCTCCTTTTGATGGCTGTTATTGTCATTTCTCTCTCAACCGTAAGTTAAGAAGAATCAAACCCAAGTTAACAATAAATGTATTAACCTATTGATAACCACTCTCTACTTTGAAGTGTCAGGCATCATAGAAACATGGGATTTTATTTTCACTGGTCTCACACCAGGAGTGTTCAGCTACCAAGAGCCTTATTTGTTATCATGATGGAAGCCAGATGTGGGGATGCAGTTAGGGAGGAGAAGACAGCCATCATTTCTTGATGCCTTTTTAAAGACTTGCCTCATTTATACTAACTGAAGCTGAGGCCAGGAATGGAGAAATTATCGAGCCCCTCACTTGAAAAAGTGAGGAACTGTCAGACATAGTGCCTGGCAACAGAGCACATTTGAAGAAAAGAGATTTTATAAAGGTTTATGATGAATTGTGGCAACTCATATCTTCCCTTAATAGGGGAAAGTATTGCTCAGGGCTGGGTATGTGATGACTTGTGGGTAATCACTCTCTCTTGGTTCTTTTACACCTTTGGAGCAATAGCTTTTAACTAGGAAATATTCTGACTGTGAGTATCACTTGTTTAGATTCTGGACATGGTAGCATAAGTGTATATACTGACCTCAGTCATGGGCTTGCAGATCTAGAACACTGAAATGGTTCATAGCCACAGAAAGCTCATTGATCTACAAGAAGAAATAGCTGATCCGTGCTTTGCTCTTTTGGGTGTGCCTGAGCTCACCTAATTTGCTAAATCCTGCATTGCTAAATCTCCCCTTTGCACATGTTTTTCACCTGAAAAGTTGCTAACTAGTGAACATTTATAATAGAGGCATAGGCACTAGCTAAATTTTTGAACATGTCTTTGGTGTTAAGTGTGATAACTGGTGAGTGTTGTAAAGGATACATAGGAATTGGGTAAATTTTAAGGGTATCATAGGTATCATAGATATATTGATAAAGGTATCATAGATACATCGTATTGCAAATATAAAGCTACAGGCTACTCTCTATTCTCCCCTTTATCTCTCAAAAAATGTAGCAGGATCTCTAAGGAGCTCAGAGTGGCTAGAATTTGAGGCACATGAAGAGATTGGTGGCAGATGAAGTAGGAAGGGCAAAAAGGACATTGGTACCAAGTTAGGGGTGCACTTCTCTTTCAGAAAGAAGACATTGAAGCTTTTTCGGCAAGTTATTTTCATCATCAGATGTTTATATCAAGGAGTACTATCTGGCCAAAGGGTTTTCACTGGTGGGTGGTGCCTAGAGGTGGGGCAGGGAGTCAGCATCAGGTTGCCAGTGTTGCAGTCCAGACTAGAGATAAGGGCCATGTCTCGTTTTGGTGTTGTAGACAGAGAACTGGAGTACTAGGCTGATTATTAACCCAAGGATTCAAATACAGAGTCCAAAGCAGAAACCCACATATCTGCCCTCAGGCATGAGACAAAGGCAGGTTAGCAGCCAGGGTATCTGTGTCTTAGGTTCAATGATGATTTGTCCTGGGCTCTTTTCATCCTTCATGACTGTGGTGAAATATATGAATGGGTGACCCAGATCTGAAAAGCACAATCTGGCATAAAGTATGCTGAGTGCTTTAAAAGAGGGTCAGGCAAAAATCCCAAGAGTTATGGAAGGGACAGAGCACATCTTACTTGGGGATGTGGGAAAGATTCATTTGGATATTTATCTGGATATAAAAAGTTAATGGAGGAGAGGAAAGTGAGGCCAAAGCCTGAAATAGGATTTACTAAGATATAAACATTCTATTAGTTGCTGGGGACATAGAGATTAGTAATAATAACAATAATAGCAAACATTTATATAGTGATTCCTGTGTGCCACACATTGTCCTAAGATTTTTACATGTAGTAGTTCACATCATCTTTGAAGCAATTATTTGAAGTAGCTACTGTTTTTATTTTTCTCATTTGGAATATGAGGAAGCTGAGGCATTGAGAGGTTGTTATCTGCCCTAGAGGTTGTTGTGGAGCTGAGATTCAGATTTAGGCATTTGGCTTTTGAGTTTGAGCTCTGGACCACTGTGCTATGCTGCCCTTTCAGAATAAGTCATGGGTTCTGTCCTCATACAGGATCAACTAGAAACACTAATATATGAACAAATTATACCACAATAAAGTTGATTTAAAAATAATCAGCCCCCCCTCCCCCAGTGAAAGTGAAATAAAGTCATTTTCAGGTAAGCAAAGGCTGAGATGATTTGGGTGAGAGGCAAAAGACTTGTTCAATAAGAAATGCTAAGAGAACTTTAGTCTAAAGATAAGTGACAACAGATGAAAATCTGGATCTACAAGGAGTGAAGAACATCAGAAATGGTGAAATTTTTGGCAAAGATAAAGGATTATCTCTATTTTCCCCAATGAAAAGGTATGTCATAAGCCCAAATTTGTTTAGGGAAAGACAACCTGAATATGTCATATGTCCATGTTTCACAGAAAATTTGCCAGTGGAGACTTGTCCTGTGAAAAACTGGGAAAGATTTCATCCAGTTGTCTGCAAAGATACTCAGGGATTTTCTCTGATAGCATCCCAAAGCTCCAGTTCATTTATGACTAGAATGTCTCCATGGGCAGGCAATGTGCCAGTCCCACCTGCTCAAAACTTCCTTGTTAGACAGCCAAATCAAATGGTGAAAGGATAAAAATGCAATCTGGGAATTCATTACAGTTGGAAGAAGGTTCAGGACCTGTATAAGTTCTCTCCAGTCATACAGATGTGCTGGGACGTGGTACGTAATTTAATAACAGTACGTGATCATATCATTACTTTAAGAGCCAGTCCAAAGGTGCTCAGTGTTTTGGAAAGTGCCTCAAACTTACAGAAAGTGCTTGAATATTAGGAAATCATACATATGTGGTCTTTGAATAACTATAATAAGTTACTTATGATCAAATGAATGCTAGGTACAATTATCAGATCAAAACATTTGAATGACTTATGGACCCTATATCATAATTTGGGGCTTATCTTAGGTCAGGTTCTCTAAGAAGCAGAACTTGAGACAGGAATTTGAGTACCCAAGATTTGTTATGCTCAGTGTTTGCATGTACATATTTTTTCATGTGTTTACTTTAACTTGTCTATCTTTTTTACTGACAGCTTGTTACTTGTAAACTATATATACTTATATATTACTTTTTAAAATCCAGTCTGACAACCTTTGCCTTCTAATTAAAATGTTTTATCCATTTATAGTTAATGAAATTGCTGAAATGTTTATGTTAAGGTCTGTCATTTGTGATTTATTTTCTATTTGCTTCATGTGTTTTATAGTTTTTTCTACCTTATTTTGGTTAATTGTTTTTTTTCTTTAAAAAAAAATTTTTTTTTAATGTATATTTATTTTTGAGACAGAAATAGAGCATGAGCAGGGAAGGGGCAGAGAGAGAGGGAGACACAGAATGTGAAGCAGGCTCCAGGCTCTGAGCTGTCAGCACAGAGCCCAACACAGGGCTTGAACTCACGAACTGTGAGATCGTGACCTGAGCCGAATCGGATGCTTAACTGACTGAGCCACCCAGGTGCCCCTAATTGTTTTTTTTTCTAATATACTATCTTAATTCCTTTAATAGCTTTTAGCCATGCCTCTGTGTAATATGTTTTTAGTGGTAACTCTAGGGTTTTCGTTGTGTATCCTTAACTTATCACAGTGTTCTTAAAGTTAATGCTATGCCACTCATATACAATATAAGAATCATTTAAAATAATTCCATTTATGACGACATATGTGTGCTACTTTTGTCATTTATTTATAGTTATGTATATTGTAAACCCCATGATACAATTGTTTATAATAATTAGTTATCTTTTAAGGAAATTAAGAGAAGAAAAGTCCAATCTTTTATATTTAGCAATATTGATGTCCTCCATTCCTTTCTTAAATCTAAATTTTCATTTGATACCATCTGCCTTTAGTCTGAAAAAATTCTTTTTAGTATTTCTTTTAGTGCAGGTATCTTAGTAACATAATCTCTTAGTTTTTGCTTGTTTGAAACTGTCTTTATTTCTTTAAGCAGGTTACCTTAAAAAAACTCTACAGAAGCACAATTTACTTACAATAAGATGCATTTATTTTACGTGGTTAAAAAAAATGTCACAATGAAAAGCTCACAGCAAACATGTTTAACAGTGAAACATTAGATCAGGAGCTAGGCAAAGATGTCTGCTTTTATTTCTATTCAACACTACACTGAAGGTTCTAGACAATTCAATAAGACAAGAAAGGGAAATAAAAGACCTGCAGACTTGGAAGGAAGACAAAAAATTGTCTTTATCTGAAAATGATATAATTTTGTACATAGAAAATCTTTAAAAATATCCAAAATCTAATAAATGAATATGATCACAGAGAGTAGTAGTAAGGTTTAGAGGCATGAAACATGGAGGAAGAGAAAGCCCATGGTAGGGTGTATGATTATTTTGGCCTATGTTGGTTAGTTGCTAATTGCTTCATGCTGCAGTATCTTCTGAGACCCTTATTGAATCCATTGAGAAATACCTACTTGGGGGAAGAAAGGGAGGAGCATTTATACATTATTCCCTTTCTCATCGGTTGGAGTATTGTCCATAAAGGTGTTAACCCTCCCATACTCTGGTTTGTACATGAATGAGTACCAAGTAGTTTCCCATGAGTCTCAGAACTCTGAAAGGCAGGAAGTGAGAGGTCCAAGTGTAAGTTTCCATCTGGGGGGAGGGGGAAGCTGGCTTACGTCTTTATTGATAAAACAATTGTTAGAAATAGAGGTGAGGGCCTGAGAATCTGAAGTGCTACATGAGTGGTATCCAGTATAGTGCTTTGCTCAATGTATTTCCAAGTATGTTTCTGAGGGCAGAGGGAAACTGCTAAGATTAAGGTTCCCTTACATAAAAAAAAAGCAAACATATAAAACAGGCCATAAGAACTTCAGGTAATGGGAATACCTAAATCCAAAATAGCTTCCTCCCCCTCATTTTTTGCTGAAGTCATAGAGTCACGGATCAAGAATAATAAACTCATCAATCCAGGACACC
The DNA here is from genome assembly GCF_046562875.1 of Panthera onca. Classification (NCBI taxonomy): domain Eukaryota; kingdom Metazoa; phylum Chordata; class Mammalia; order Carnivora; family Felidae; genus Panthera; species Panthera onca. The sequence goes on from NC_138351.1 coordinate 68,175,534, forward strand.
CTCCTTGAGATGAGAGCAACAGAGTCAACATATAAATGACCAGACATGTTCACATATACACAAGTGTTGGAGCCTTTAAAGGTAAATCAAGTACTTCTAGCAGGTCAATGGAGAATTTTAGATATTACAGATTATGATCCTTGTTCTATTAGGTGAATAAAAATACTTTGTTCTATTAGACAATAACATACATACTGTTATCAACAATTTCAAATATGCAAAAGAGTGAAAAGGAAAAAAATTCAACTATAATTCATCAGCTGGAAGCAACCGTTTTTAAAATTTTGGTATATAAAAACATATATATTAAAAATCATGTTTTTCAGTGGTTGTATAATATTTCATGTGGCAAGTTACCACAGTTTATTTAAACACTCTCTGTACTTTCTTGAATAAAATTGCTGGCATTTTTCATTTGTTCTTATAAATAATACCGCTGTATTACTTAAGCACATGTCTTTTTTTTATATTTAGGTGGTCAGTTATGCAACACCCAAAACAGTTGGCTTTGTGGAAATACCAGGACATACTAATGTTTTAAAATTTCAAGTGAAGAAATGAAATGGCTTAAGGATAAACCATTAGTTAGAATCATTGTCTTAAATGAGTGGATTTAGATGAAATCTAAAGTAATTCCAGGGTAATACTGGGAGTGGATTTTTTTTTTTAACACAGTTGAGTATATTATATTGGGGAAAGATTTCATTTATAAGGGGACGTTAAAGTTGAATGTTGAAAGGTAAGTAGATTTATTTTTCTAGACAAGGAGGGGAAGAAAAAATATTTGAGGAAGAAAAACACATGGAGTTGTAAAAGTCTGATACATTAAGGAAATGGGCTATTCAATGGAGTATATGGTGCATGGAGGGGAGAGAAAGGCAGATGTTAAGTTACAAAAAAGGTAGTTGGGATCAGATTGGTCAGAGTCTTGATTTCATGCTGAGTCATTTGAATTTTATCTCATAAGTTATGGGGGTCTTGAAGATATTTAAACAGGGACTATTGATGGATAACAATCCCATCCTTTAAGATGGAAACATAGCTAGATTGAATAAAAGCCTCATCCAAGCACACTTGTCCCTGGTGCCTCCTAGAACCACTTAACTGTACATTTGTCTTACCCTCTGCTTTCTGTCCTCAAATTCACATTTTTCCAAATTCTATCTAGAACTGGTTGCTGCCCTTTGGTTCTTTAAACACATTTGAATGTCCTTTCCTTATTCAGTGACTTCAGTTTCCTGCTTAGCTATCAGTAGCTAGATTTTAGTGTCATCTGCGGCTTGAAATAACATACATTTCCTCCTCAAGCCTCTTCACCATGGACTCCTCAGTTCGTTCATTCTTGTAGCAATCCCAGAAAGAAAACTGTGGTGGTGTGAAGAAAAGCTCTGGAATGGCACAGTTGACTAGTTGTGACAGACCATATGACCCTCAAAGACTAAAATATTTACTATCTGGCATTTTATAGAAAATATTTGCTGATGTTTACCCTAGGTCAAAATAAGTTAATGGTTATCAAACAGTTAATGAAAAGCAATTAATAAATATGTAGACACATTCTCGAAATGTTTTAAAATTTCAAGTAAAAACAAAAATGCCACAAATATTTGTGTAAAATAAGAGGCCATCCAAAAAGGAATAAATTCCAGGCTGTTCCGACACATTATCTTTTATAACAGTAGAGATATATCTATATAACTATGGAAGAAAAGCTTGTGGCCTAGCTAAGTTATGACATTTGTATGAAAGCTATGGAAAGACATTCTCAAGCAGGCAAAGACAAGGGAAATACTTTTCTCATTTATCTTTCTTGAAAAACTACTTGGAGATATATTCCAGATATCTCTGAGATGAATCAAAATAAAGAAAAGAAAAGCTGTAATATAAATATCTTAAATGGTTCTTGAAAGGGCAAATACACAGAGTGAAAATACTAGTATAATGATAGTAGCCTAGGACAAAAATTCTATATACTACCAAAAAGTAGGATTTAATAAGTAAGAGGATATCATACTATGCTGATTTCCTCATCATACATTGAGTATAAATGTCAGTGTATGTGTGTGTCTTATTCTTAATGCTGAAAATTAAAGCAATATCAGGAAAACATATTTTCTATGAAACTTATATAACTTAAAATTTGAATATTCATCTTCTAAGTAATAAGGGAAAAAATAAAAGAAAACATAATCTGTATGGTTAAAAAAAAATTGTGGGAGAGATTACTGCTCTTTGTTGCTCTCTGACTACAACACTACAAGGGAAACTTTGAGAAACTAGAGTATATGCATTCAAGGAAAAGCAACCTGGATCGATATGGTAGATACATATTATTTTATGGAGAGATGCCAAAGTGTGGTTGTTAAGAGCCTTTGAATATTTTATTTATTCATTCAGTTAACAGATACTTACTGAACATCTTACTATGTGCCATGCACTATTCTAGGAACAAAGGATAAAGTGGTGAATAAGACAAACAATATTCCTGTTCTCATTTACCTTACATACTTGTTGGAAAGAGAGAAAGGAGACATTAAAAAAAGAAAAATGGGTGAACAAGATCATTTGAAATGTTACTAACTTTTACAAAGTCAGTTGAAAGTGATTGTGAGCACTTTGTATCAAGTGTGCTGAGTGATGAGAGAAGACCTCTCTGAAAAGACACTTGAGCTGAGACTTGAATGCCCCCAAAGGATCCAATAATGAAAATATTTGGGGCACCGGGTTTCAGGTGTAGAGAAGATCAAGTGTCAAGCCCCTAAGTGTAAGACTGCGTTTGTATTTGAGGAACAGAAAGAAGGTATGCGTGCTGTGGTGTAGGGAACTTGGGGGAAAGTAGTTCCAGATGATGTTGGAGAGAAAGGCAGGGGAGAGATACTGTGGGGCCTTATTGACCATTGTAATAAGTTTGGATTCAAACGTTAATGGTAAGTTATTGGAGGCATTAACCATGGTGGTGATATGATCACATCATTCATAGCAGGGAAAGGTCACTCTGGCTGTTGTAGAGAAATGATGCAGGGAGCAAAACTGAATGAATAGAGATCCGTTAAGAGCTTACTGTAGTTGTATAAGAAATAAAGAGGTAGTGGAACCTTCTAATCAAGATCGTAGCAATTGGGATACAAAAAAGAAAACAGATTTTGGGTATATGTTTGTCGTAGAAGAGAATTGATTTTCTTATAGATAGGATTTTGTGTAGGAAGACAAAGGGAGCAAGGGATATGTCTATGGCTTAGTCTTGCACAATTGGGTAGAGAAGCATGTTTTGTAGAGGAATCATGAATATTATTTAGACCATGTTAATTTAAATTCAAGAAGTTCAGGGGCACCTGGTGGTGCAGTCGATTAAGCATCTGACTCTTGATTTTGGCTCAGGTCGTGATCTCCTGGTTCGTGAGATTGAGCCCCTAGTCGGGCTCCATGCTGACAGCACAGAGCCTGCTTGGGATTCTCTCTCTCCCCCTCTCCCTATCCCTCCCCCGCTTGTGCTCACGCACGCTCTCTCTCTCTCTCTCTCTCTCAAAATAAATAAATAAACTTTTAAAAAAAGTTCATTCATGACTCAAATGAGCATGTCAAGTGGGCAACAATATAAGTGTCTGGTTCTTAGTGGAAAAGTATTGCTAGATGCTTATGTTTCAGTTCTAGCTGGATTACTTAATGGCTCTGTGACCTTCAACAAGACTTACCTTTCTTTACTTTGACCTCCAAATCTGAAGAAAATGGGAACAACAATAGTACTTATTTCTAATGGATGTAAAATGTTGAAAGATACTGTACATAACTGCATTTATTATGGGGACTGCCACATGGTAAGCTTTTATTGTCTGCTACTTATCCTATTAAAATACTTTTGTCTACAAATTACAAAACCTCAACTAGTTTAAATAATAAAAATAATTTATAATTGATACAATAAGGAACCATTAGGTAGGATGGCTATAACATTGATTAATTCAGGGGCTCGAGAAATCAAGGACCAGGTTCTACTTTTTTTTTCCCCCTGTGCTCTTCTCAGTATATCACTATAGTTCTCCTGATTATGGCAATGAAATGATAACATCTCGTGGAGGGAGACAGATTATTTTTTTCTTATCCATCTCTCCTTTATTTCATGAACTTTTTATCGTGAAAATTTTCAAGAATACAGAAAAATTGAAAGAACAGTCTTTTTTGCCAAGCCATTTGAAATTAAGTTGGAGGTATCATGACACTTCATTCTAAATATTTCAGCATGTATCTCCTAAAAATAAGGATAATATCCTACATAAAGGCTTTCATCAGACTTAAGGGGAACTAACAATAATTCCATAATATCATTTCAAACCTAATGCAGATTCAAATTCTCCATTGGCCCTCAAATATCCTTTGTATCTATCTTTTTTGTTTTTAATCCAGGATCCGATGATTATGTGCCATTGCATTTGTTTATGAGGCTTTAGTCTCTTTTAATCCAAGGCAGTACCCCCACTTTTTTTATTTTTTAAGACACTAATGTTTTGAAGAATTCAGGCCTTGTAATAAGTACCATGTTCTGTATTTATCGGAGTGTTTCCTTATGGTCATCTAACTCTTTCCTCTATTTACTGTATATCCAGATATCAGGCCTAATGCCTTGGATAGATTTAGATGGTTTTCAGCTAGATAACTTAATGGGTAATGGCATCTACTGCGTGTTGCAGCATAGAAGGCATAATGTCAAGAGGTCCTACCATTGATGATGTTAAGTTTGATAAGCTGGTTAAGGTGATGACAGCCCTAACTCCCCATTACAAAGGTGTATTCTATTCCCTTCAGATTTCAGTAATTAATTTCAGGGAGGAGGATAATACTTAGTCATCATGTTCTTCCTCAGCTAATGATTTTAGCATCCATGGAAAATACTTACTTGAATGGATTATTAATTGCATTGAGGGTTATAAAATAGCAAGGCTCTAATTCTATCATTCCTTTCATATATATTAGTGTTTTTCTGTAAAGAGGAGCACTTCTGCTTTTACTTCAATGTTACAATGGATTCATACATTTAGTTTTAATTTAGTAGGTTATAATCAATTACAGTGACTACTCTCTTCGATACTTAAATTGTCCTAGATTTTGCTACTTGGAACTCCTTCAAGTTGGTTCCTCTGTGCTCTTGATATTATCCCTTTAGTCTCTGAGAGTTCCTTTGCTTTCTGCACAGTAAGGTATCTAAGATTAATCTTGTCCTTTTTTGGTGCCAGACATAGATTAGCCATTTCTGTAAGAAGCCATTGTTCCCTTAGGTAGGGACTGGCATTTATTTATTTTTTTTTAATTTTTTTTTCAACGTTTTTAATTTATTTTTGGGACAGAGAGAGACAGAGCATGAACGGGGGAGGGGCAGAGAGAGAGGGAGACACAGAATCGGAAACAGGCTCCAGGCTCCGAGCCATCAGCCCAGAGCCTGACGCGGGGCTCGAACTCACAGACCGCGAGATCGTGACCTGGCTGAAGTCGGACGCTTAACCGACTGCGCCACCCAGGCGCCCCGGGACTGGCATTTAAAAACCAAGATATGTCAGGGTGCCTGAGTGGCTCAGTTGGTTGAGCATCTGACTTCAGCTCAGATCATGATCTCCCAGTTTGTGAGTTCGGGCCCTGTGTGGGGCTCTGTGCTGACAGCTCAGAGCCTGGAGCTTTCTTCGGATTCTGTGTGTCCCTCTCTCTCTGCCCTCCCCCGCTCACCCTCTGTCTCTCTCTCTCTCTTTCTCAAAAATAAACATTAAAAATATTTTTTTTAATTTATAAAAAAACCATAAGATATGTTGTTGGGTGTGTTTATTGATGACAGCTTATCATTCCTTTTATCTTTTAGTGGAAAAAGCTAGTCTACGGCCATACAACCCTGAACGTGCCTGAAGCTAAGCAGGGTCGGGCCTGGTTAGCACTTGGATAGGAAAGAGCTAGGATATATATTCACACGAAAACATCTATAATCTATATAATCTAAATTTGTACTGATATTTCCAATTCAAATCCAACATTACACTACCTTAGTTTACAAACTTACAAAAGTAAGTTTCTAATGTTCACATTAGAAACCAAGTGAACATCTTGGTTTCTAATTACAGATATGAAATATATATATATACGTGTGTGTGTGTGTATATATATATATATATGTGTATATATACACACACACACGTGTGTGTGTGTGTGTGTGTGTGTGTGTATATATATATATATATATATATATATATATATATATATATATATATATATAGTTGACCTTTAAACAACATGGGTTTGAATTGCACAGATCCACTTATACCTTGATTTTTTGTTTTTAGAGTAAAGTACTATATGTGTATTTTCTCTTTCTCATGATATTCTGAATAACATTTTCTTTTCTCTAGCTTACTTTATTATAAGAATACAGCATATTATACGTGTAACATGCAAATATGTGTTAATCAGCTGTGTATATAATTGGTAAGGCTTCTGGTCAACAGTAGGCTATTAGTAGTTAAGTTTTGGGGGAGTCAAAAATTATGTGCAGGTTTTTTACCGTGGGGGAGTTTGGTGCCCCTAACCCCTGTGTTGTTCAAGGGTCAACAGTGTGTGTGTGTGTGTGTGTGTGTGTGTGTGTGTGTGTGTGTCTAAACTGAAAACTCTAATACCAACATCCCTGTGATTAAAAAAAAAAACAAAAACAAAAAAACCCTAAGTAAATTTCAAGATTTCTTCTTAGTTCATTTTGTTTTTATAATATATGACACTAAGAATATAGTCAAAAGTATATTCAAAAGTTACAGGATACAATGGTTATGTTACCAGTTTGATACAGACTATCGAGTATGTTCAGTTGTTTCATTTGTTTTCTCTAGGAGTAAAGAAACCCTTTATAGGAGTAAAGAGCTTCCTAGAAGCTCTGGGGTGGGCTTCTTAGCTCTTATTAGCACCTAAATGGGATTTTAAAGATTGTCCTTGATTAATCAGTACTTATTTCTGAACCACATGGAAGAGGGGTAGAAACCAGGACAAAATCTGGGCACTGTAGCAAGAGGAAGGGGAGAGCTGTTTGATTGGCAATATTGCTGTTATACCTATTATGATGACAGTTGTTACAAATTTCTCGGCCACTTAACTAAATACATGCACGTGTGCTACCCTATACTCTCCAGTTTTGGCATGGCTGTGGGAAAAGTGATATTTTCATATGCTGCTGCTGAGTGTATAAATGGGAATTATCATTGTGAAAATAAGTTTGACAAGATATAAAGGTGGTATTATATAGTTTGATTTAAAAATATGACTTCTTAAAAAATAAAAAATAAAAATATGACTTCTTTGAATTTGTCATGTGGTAACGACCAAATAATATAAATAATTTAACTCTCTATAGTAGAATGGTTAATCCAATCATAATGCGGTTGCTTAATGGAAGTGTAGCTGCATCAAAAGTGAAAATTATGAAAACCATGTGGTGACCATGTCATAGGAGAAGTGTTTATAAAGCTGAGTGGGAAAAAACCAAAACAGAATGTAAAAGTATGTGTATGCAGTAATTGTAATGTAAAAATTATGTTTGTATTTCGACATGGACAAAGGATGAATCTGATGGGGATGGATGGATGGTGGACTGTAGGTAAATTTCTGATTTTATTTAGAATTTTGTTAATGTTTTTCAACTGAAACAAAAACAAAGGCAGTGAGGGGGACAGATATCTCTCCCATGTTCTGAAGCCAAGGGATTTATTTAAGCTCTTAAGTGGTACTAAACCTTCTTTTTAAGAAAATTTTGATTGTATCTGCAAGTACTTTCATAGCCTACCTTGCCCCTTCATCTGGGAAAGTATAAGTCAGATTCTATAATTACCCTAACAGAATGTCAATTGTGCCACTGGAATGTCTCATATCAAAAGCCGATGGAATTTGCTTCGTTCAGCCACACAGAGGAACTGCACCCTCAGTGCTGCCAGAAAACTCAGTCTGGAATTGATTTCTAGAGTTGTCTCCCAGAGCACAGTTGAATTGATTGCTTTTTGAGAAATTCTCTAAGGGATTTGCTGACCATGTGCCTACTAGACTGCCTGTGTCTCTCTGGCTGGAGCAGAACCTGAAGAAGGAAGGTCCTAGTGCTCATCAAGTAGAAGGGTCTTTTGGGAGAAGATCCATTCTTAGAAACACAGTGCCAAGAGTTGAAATTGGCAACTTGGACAATATGATAAAGAGAAAAAGCGGGAAGTAACCATTTGGACATCCAAACTGAAAGGCCAGGTAATGGAAACATTCAACTCAGCAGAAAATGAGATTATCAAAGCATGTATGTGAGGACATTTCTTTTATATAGCTTCCAGCCAGAGCAGGGTAAACCTCTCAAGGGTTCTAACTCAATCTGCACCAATAACAGGAGCCCATTCCTCAATTTGGGGTGGGGGGGGCTGTTCTTATATGCATGCTTGTAGATTATGTTGGCTTTGTCCATTTAGAATTGCCATCACCGAGTGGCAATTTAGTATTCTCCTCTTTGCTTTAATAAGAATCTTTACAAGAAATAGCTGTGTGAAGACTGTTGTTTTATCTTCTGTAAAGCCACTTTGAAGACATCATCTGTTGTTTTACTCAACATCGAAGTGATGAATTCTTCTTACAGCTATGTGATAAATGCTTTTTAGAATTCTTTTCAGAATGCAGTGCCAGGAAAACATTTCTCTCTTCTCGTGAACTGGTTGGGGTTTTTTGTTTTTATTTTTTGTTTTTAATATCCTTTGGTGAAAACTTTGTATCTATAGTTTTACTTCTCTTTTTGCCTTTAGTGCTGGGAGGCTCACAGCTAAATGTAATGTAATAGCTTTTCTTATTTTTTAATATTTATTTATTTTGAGAGAGAGAGAGAGAGTGAGAGAGAGAGAGAGAGTGAGTTCACATGCATGAGCAGGGGAAGGGCAGAGAGAAAGGGGTGGGTGGAGAGAGAGAATCTCAAGCAGGCTCAATGCTGTCAGCACAGAGTCTGACGTGGGGCTGGATCTCACAAACCGTGAGATCATGACCTGAACCCAAATCAAGAGTCAGATGCTTAACCAACTGAACCACCCAGGCACCCCTGTAATAACTTTTCTTACAGGTGATATCAGACATAATTATTTCCTTCCTTACAAATATGTTTTTGTCACTAAATATATTTAAGTGTTCTTTGAGTTACTTAAAATTTAGAAGGGGAAAGAGATTATCTGTAAATAAATATCCAATGAGAAAGTTGAAAACAGCAATTTGTAATAGAAAGAATAGGGGTTTGGGTATCACACAGACCTGAGTTTGAATTCTTGCTCCTTTGCTTCTGAACCTTGTAAGCTTGGGCATATTGTTGACCTTGATTAATACTCAACGTCCTTAATTGTAAGGTAAAGTTAATAGGTCAGATAAAAATACACAGTAAGTTTGTGTGTGTTCGAGCTTGTTCTTTGTCCCTTTGAACAAACCCTACCATTTTAGCCTGGAAAAGAAAAGATTGTAGGGAGATACAAAGACTGTAATGAAATATAGGAAGAGCTATTATGTTTCAAATGATTAGCAGAGATAGGACTAGTAGATGAATGTCCTAAGAAGATAGATTTTGATTCTAAAAAACAAAGTAAATAAATAAAATAAAGGCAGTTTTCTATTCAGCTGTTCTAACAATGGAATGAGGTTCTTGTTGGTGCAAGAGCGGGGGGTGGGCTCTAGAAGTGCTGATCTGAAGTACCTGAGGCAAAATTTGGATACTGGATGGAACACTGTCCCAAGGGTAGTATGAAGTCCTGCCTGGCTGTAAGTGATCTTACTAAACCACCCATAACCTCCTCAGACTTGTTCTTTTTTTTTTCCCCCAACTTTTTTATTTAAATTCTAGTTATTTACCATATATGATGAAATTAGTTTCAGATGTAGAATTTAGTGATCCATCACTTACATATAACACCCAGCGCTCATCACAACAAGTGCCTTCCTTAATCCCCATCACTCATTTAGCCCATCCTCCATCCACCTCCCTCCATCAACCCTCAGTTTGTTCTCTTGTAGTTAAGAGTTTCTTATGATTTGCTTCCCTCTCTCTTTTTATTTTTCCTTCCCCTATGTTCACCTGTTTTGTTTCTTAAATTCCACATATGAGTGAAATTGTATGGTATTTGTCTTTCTCTGACTTATTTCACTTAGCGTAATACTCTCTAGCTCCATCCACATTGTTGCACCTCAGACTTGTTTTTACCAATGAAACTGATTGCATCAGGCCATAATCTGACCAGGAACACCAAAAAAAAAAAAAAAAAAAAAACCCCAAAAAACCAAAAAACAAAAAACAAAACACCTCAGTGAGTTCATGGTTCTGAGGGTCTGTCTTTCTTCTTCCTTTCCTCCCTCCTTTTCTCCTTCCTTCCTTCCTTCCTTCCTTCCTTCCTTTTTCTTTCTTTCTTTTCTTTTCCTTTCTTTCTTTCTCTCTTTCTTTCTTTCTCTCTTTCTCTCTTTCTCTCCCTCCCACTCCCCCTCCCCCTTCCTTCCTTCCTTCCTTCCTTCCTTCCTTCCTTCCACTTTTATCCAATTTCCTGCAGGTACTGTGAAACCCATGAAGACCTTGACCGAATGTATGCAACCTAGAGTTAGTGGCAAGAGTTTCTCATCAAACTTACTATGAGTAAATTCCTTTCTGATTAAAAGTGGCACCCCTTTCACATTTCCTGGAATCCTCCTATGGACATTCTGATCCAAATTTGAAAATAAATTTTGACCTTTCCTTTACTGAGGTCTGCCATGTCAAACCGATAACCAAGGCTTATCTAGTCTTCTTTGAAATGTTTTCTCATCTACCTTTTCTTTTCTAGCTTAGCCCTGTGGAAGGATGTAGGCGTTGGAACCACCCATCCCTTTCTTCAAACTTCAGTTCTAACTTTTTCTAGCTGGATGACCTTTGGCAGGGTATTTAACCTCCAGAAACCTCTGTTGATTTATCTATAGGATAGGCTTACTCATAGGGTTTTTGTGAGGGTTAAATAAAAGAATGTATGCAATTTACCTAGTATAGGGCTGGGTGTGTAATATTTGCCCAGTAAATCTTGATTTTTCTTTTTTCTCCCTTACCTTTTCTAAGGGTTTCCCTGATTACATTAGCCCAGAATTTTAATATCTTTCATCTGACAATCAATTACAGATTTTCCTGAAGTATTCTATAGTATCTTTTTATTATTATTTAGCTTCTGATGATATTATAACTCTTCTCTCTCTGAGTACATTGTATGCCCTATTCATTGATTTATTCATTTAGTTATTTACTTAATACTCACTTATTTAAAAGTGGCTAAGTACCAATCACTGATTGACACTTTAAATGGATATGGGAATTCTGTTCTTAATATGCTCATACATATCAAATGAATGAATGAATACTTAAATATAACAATTTAATCCTGTAGCTCAAGGCAAAGTGGATAGAAAAAGAAAAACTGGAAAGAAACAAGACCAATTAGGTAATTATCACAATAGGTTATGTGAAATAAAACCAATATTTGAAGTAGGGAAGAGACAACAGAGAGGGAAAGCCTGGGAGACAATTTAGGTAGGGTGTAAAGATTTTGGATATGAGAGTGATTCTGGAAGTAGATGCTTCAGAAATGATCCAGTGACGGGCTACCAGTGTGTTAGAAGGGAACACATGGGCAAATACAAAATCAGTATTTTGAGTGTTTAGTGGTCTTATGGTTAGTAGCACCTTAAGTGCCACTGATAGGGATTGGGGATTACAAACTGCAGGACATTTGGAAGGAAAGATGAGTCAAGCCAGAAATATGTTTGGTGTTCTTGGGTCACTGAAGGAAAGATATAGAACTGTTAGAAATTTGGGACAAAATCCCAGGAGGTAGGTAAAGGATATAACCAGAATTTTTCCTGGGAAGACAGTGTGGTGAAGGGAATTGCAGGTAGAGGCAACAAATGTGCAAAAGCTCACAGTTAAAGGAGCCGGCACCCTTGAGCCTATTACAAGCAGTGTGATAAGAGGAATGTAGGGTGGAAAGTAGTGTGGAATGTAGGGTGTAGGAATGTAGGGCGGAAAGATGGGAGCTGAGTCTGGATTTGTATGTCAGGGTCAGGTCATAAAGGACCATACTGAAAGGTGGAGGATTCTAGGATATGTTTTGTAGGTAATGGAAGCCATTCAGTATGCACATGGGCCAATCATCAGAGGGGGAAATACCTACAATGAATGGATGAAACCTACAGGTTGAATTTAGAAGTAGATTACCTAGGCTTCAAGACTTGAGTTGAAATTGTCATTTTCAAACGAGCTTTTCTGGGTTCTGGTACTTGAAATTTTACCATCCAGACAAGTTCTTCCCATTGTAGTGTTCAATTAAGCTTTGTGCTCTGGATAAAAAGCCCCTTGCCTTCATATTCCTCCCGCCCTCCTCCTCCATCTTCTTCTAAGAAAGCAAAAGAAAATGACCTTTCTTACTCTAAAAACCTCAGCAAACTCCAACTCTGGATTCTGAAGGAGGAGAATCATTTCTCAAAATCATCTAGGGAAGATTCTGTAAGTAGTGTTGCCAACACAGTAAAGTCACCCCCTACACTGTTTTTGAATATCTGGGGGGGCGGGGAAACAGTGGAGGATTTCTACAGGAAGTCACAGTCGTGGATTTCTCTTCAGACAGGAATTCTCTGGCACAAATTCTGGAGTTCCCATTTCCTAGGGACACTTCTTCCTTGATTGTGGTCACACCTGATCTAATGATTCTGTAATGAGAAGCAGCATGACATTGCCACCTTATATCTCTGACCCGCATGTGAATGTGTTACCAACAGAAAGGAAACTTGGGAAATCAAAACAGGAAGGATTCTATTATCAGGCCAACATGCCCACTATTGCAGTGCTACGAACGCCTTATTGGCATTCCTATTCACGTCCAACCCCAGCGTAATTAATCACTGGTGCATTTGCTATCCCAGGCTACAAAGATATGTCTTGAAGCCTTTTCAAGTTTCTTCCAAGCTTCTTGCCTTGGCATTTTCCCAAGCTGCTTCTTGAAGAACAGCAAGCTGGTATTTGGAGCATATGGCGATGGTCTGTTTGTGTGTTCATTAAATCAAGATACCAATGAAAAGAAAGCAGAAAGCTCTCTGTCCTTTAAATGAAATTGTCAACCCAGATATCTGCTGCCTTTCCCAAACCCTGGCCTGAAATGCCTGGCAAGTGGGGTTGTGTTATAATGACAAATTAATTCATATCGTACTTTGATCTTGGCCTGAAAAATTTTTTGACATCAATTTTCAGGAGTTGCATTTTCGAAAATCAGAATTCACTAAAGTGCCTCCAATTCCTAACAACGCAGCAGAGACCTCTTGCTCTATCTAGAGTGTCAACCACTAAGAGAAGAATGGGAGGGAAAATTTAAGAGCTGCCACAGCTGTGTGAAAAGAAGGTGATGTTGGGGGCTATTTTGTGTGCATGGTCAAAACCCAACAGAAGGGGGCTGTCTTGCTGACTTGAGGCCTGTGCACAAACAGTGCAGTAGCCGCCTCTCTCCTTCATTTTCCCTTGCTCTTTCCTCCTGCCATGTAACTTGTCAAAAGCAAATGAAAATTGAGAGGATTCGGCTGAAAATAGAATCGAATTCTATTAGTCAGCCTAATAGTGAAGGTGCATTTGGAAATACAGTGCAGTATAGCTAATGTTTACCACTTGACTACTCATGCCCCAGGCTCAAAATGCATAATGATGCAAATTAAAACCCAGCAAATGGAGGAGCTGGAATCTCAAAGATAACCATACCTAACGCAGGGTATGACTGAACATCTGCTCTTTAATTAATCTTACGTAAAGACTGAAGCACTGCATTAAGATGCACAGTGTTTATGACAACTGTTTTTTTGTGGTTAACATGCTCCTGGACTCCCTCATGTAATTGTTGCTGCTTTGTAACTTGAACAAAGCCCAGCTGAACAACCCCCATCAGCCAGAAAGGAAAATATGGGCAGGAAGGGTACTGAGAAGGGAATATGATGATTTTAGAATATAAATCAGGCCAGGCACCAGTCACAACTTTAATTCCTTACTTGTGGGGTTGGACTAGGTAGTAGAAACTTATTCAGAATATTTCACTTTTTACTGTGGGAAATCAGCTGTGTATTTCTGTATATATTATATACACACACATACATGTAAGCACATATATACATATCTACATATCATAGTTTATATTACATAAAGAGCTTTTACATGTAACACAGTGGTATTATAGGCTTTGGGAGTAGACTCCTTGAATCTTTCCACTGTTTCCTAATCTGTAATATTGGGTAAGTCACTTCACAGCTCCATGCCTCAGTTTCCTCACCTGTGTAAAAGGCCTAATCACAATTCCATTTTTAGAAGGTTGTGCGGATTACATTATTATCATTATAATGACCATTTATAGTGCATTTGCCATGTGCTAGGCATAAACATAATTCTTCATTTACATGAATTAACTCATTTAATCATCCCAATAACCCTATCTCATAGTTAATAAGCTAATATGTGTAAGACTCTTAAAACAGTGACTGATACATTTTAAAGTATGCAATAAATGTTAGCTATGATAATTATCATTACTTTTTATGTCATCTGTAATGTATATTATTATTTAATCCTCATCACTGCCCTGTACGAATGGGTCTGTTGGTTTCTCTATAGATACCAGCTGAAGCTCAGAAAGATTAATTCAAGTTCCTAAAGCTACATTGTTGGAGAGAGATAGACAGGGATTCTAGCCCCAAATTGTGTGACGTCAAATTTTGTTCTTTCAGCTCCTTATTGTTCTCCATTTGGGGTGCTGGTAATTGTAAAAATTGAAGGGGTAACAAAGAAGAGAACAGTTTGAAATTCATTGTAATAATGCGTTTGTTTGAATCAGTCCCACCAAATCAAGCATGCTCAGCTCTGAAGGCAAATAGAGGTTATCTCAGATGTCAAAACACGTCCCTGTGAACATTACTATTTTGGACACTGGCCATTTTATAAATTTCAATATTCATTTTTGCTTCACCGCTGTTTGGTATTCCTGTGGTATTTATTCACCAGGCATGATGGTAATATTATGGAAACGATGAGGCATCAAGATCTTAATTTTTCTCTGACATGGAATCTTTTCCTATTTCATACACAGGTTGGCTGTTATTTTCTAGCAGATGCTTTAAGGTTGATAACATATAAAATTCACACACTGTTAAAATTATGTCGAAGGGGAAAGGGGAACAACAGCAACAAAATGGATGAAGAGAGAAGGGAGATGCTCCTGTTTTTTCCTTTACTTTTTTTTTTTTTGACACTGAAATGGAACCTTTAAGTGTAAGTATTTCAAAGCACTGACACGGATTCTCTCTTTTGCTGGGTGAGCTTCATTTAGTGGTGTTATTTCCCCATGGATGTTAAGAGTCTTCCTGAGAGGTGCACAAGAAGCTGATCACAAACAAACAAAGAGAAGATGGCAACGCTTATTCCCAACCACCTTGTTCCTTCCACTGGAGGGGGCTCTCTCAACCCCTTCTCTTAGGATGTGAAAACAAACCAGATGGGTGTGCTATCTCCATCTTTTGGCCTTTAGCAGAGTCTCTGGAACAAAGCAGGGCAGCAGGGCTTCTTGAAGACTTGCTTGGAGAGAGAGAGAGGCTGGATGGAATCTTGAATACAAATGATAGGTTATGCTTTAAGCTGAATAAAAATAAGCTATCTGGAGAATATATAGAAGTGGCATGCATGCTGCCTTTGGAAAGATTCATTTTTATTTGTCTATCTATGTATAAAGGAGGAAGATAGATAAATTGAAAGGAAAAGTGCCATTTCTGTAATGTGCACTGTGGCAAAGGGTTTGCAAACAATATAAAAATAGCGGCTCTTCCAAAATGAGGGCTTCTCTTGAAGTTTATCCACCTCTGTCTCCACTCCTTGTCACCCCCTGCACCCCATCCCACCCCCACCCCAAAATATTCAAGGCTGGTATAACCACTGTGGGGGAAAAGACAGCGATCTTTTGTATGTTGTTATAATTAACCAGGCCCGATTCATCATCAGATTATAGAATGGGATGCAGTGTTAAAAAAAGAACTAAAGGAAGAAACCAGGAGAAATGACCATTTTAATTGCATGTTTATTCTCTCTTCGCGTTCCCAAATTGGTTTCGTTTCCTCTGAGTGGGGTAAGTGCCAGGGTATTCATATGAGCAGGGGGCCAGGGTGGATTCCAGCATTTACCAGCATTTGAATTACCTCCGGATGGTTTGGCGGCCTCTAAATTTATACCCTTGAAGGCACAGCAACAAGCCTTCATCTCCTATGGAAGAGACTTGAAAGCATGCCAGAACAGGACCTCCGTCCTCCCTTCTTAGAGTCCTGGCACGTAGAATCACACAAGAAAACAAAAGGCATTTGTGAGGAGCCGTCCAGGAAGAAAGATTAACAATATAAACCGAGGGGGGAAAGAGAAAGAAAAGAAAAAGCCCTTTAAAATGGTTTTGTGCTTATTTTAATAGAACTTGCACAGTCCCTGAATATCCTCTAATCAAAACCAAATGCTTGTTGCTGTACAGCACTCTTTCTTTGTTCACTGGTAATGCCCACTCTGCTCTGATGGGGGGGTGGGGCCGGGTCTGGCTGGCTTATCTTTCCACCAGGAATAAACAACGTCCTCAAGGTTAGGGCATGCGGCTGACTTGAAAAACCCTAGGAAAAACACCCATTGGCAGCTGGACCTTGCGCTTCCATCACCCCAAATGTCTGATGAGAAACTTGAAGGCTTTTTTTTTTATTCCTTTTGATCCTGAAATATGTCAAGAAGCAGGAATAGGAAAAGGAACTCCTTTTTCCCCCCTCCATCTCTGTCTCCCATTCACTGTCAGTCCATCTGTTCACCTCTATCCGGGTGCTTTTCTCCTCCTTTCTCCGCTCTTCCCCCTCATCCTTCCTCCGTCTACCTCTGTCCCTCTGTCAGGCTCTGACTCACTTCAGAAAACCGATCCGCTTTCAACTTGATTGGGTAATGTTGTCTGACCTTGACTTTATGTGGGCTGGAAGGATTTCAGTCTTGGTTTTATCAGGATTAGCTTTTTATCTGCACAGAAGTGCCTGAGCAAGTAACTCATCTCCTCGTCTTTCACCTTAGACTTGCTGCTTTCTCCTCTAATTTCTCAAACAACGTGGAGAAAATAAACAGAATGATTGAGATGGTTATGGCGATATGACTTTTACTACAGGGCAGAAGGGATGGAGCCATAATCTAGTCCTGGCCTCGGGATCAATGTCTTTGGGTTATGCTGGGTGATGTTATTAAGGGAGTCGGCAGCGCATTTTGTTTTTAATGCCAGACAGTTCTTTTCAAATGCTTATGGGGTGTCCAAGGCATTCTGCATGGGGGGGACAGGAAGGAAGTAGAAGACCATAGAAACCCAGATACACAGGATTTGCACCTTTTCATGTTGCCCCAGCTCCTTGCAGCACAAATTGACTTTGTAAGATTGGCTCTGAAAATGAATACCCAGGACATCACTCTGTGTTACTTTCTGTGAAATTACTTTTCTGAATGAAAATATTGAATTCCTTTGAAAGCAAGTAGTATAATATCTCTGGAAATGAAAATCCTGTGGAAATCACAAAGGAAAGAAGACTGAAGGATATGAAAGCTTTATATCTCTAAATGTTAGTCAGGCCCTGGATTTTTTTTTTTCTTGACAATCATAACTGCTCTTTCTGATGTTGATACACTGGGCGCTGGAATCTCCTAGATGCTTCTTTTACAGATTTATGTTTTATCTACAATAAACAGCCAATATCATTATCTTAATTTACTACAGCATTTGTATGCACTCGGCGCTTTTTGTAGTCTACTGGCCTAGCAAGTCTGACCTGCGGAATTTTCCTTGTCTCAAGGGGAACATATTGACTTACCGCCAGGCTTCTGGCCGTCACAGACAGAGCTTTTGCTGAACTGACAGATGAACAGGGCAGATCCTTCTGAGTAGGAAGAAGCGTGAACGACAGGCCTTCTCGCACTGCATCAGCTACCTGGTTGCTCACCATTATTCCTCAGATCATCTTGGGAGGGACGGCCTCCACCCTTCTTGTTACATTGACAAACTCACCAACTGTAGAGGGAATTTCCTGCAAATTAAAGTACTCTGTCTAAAAATACATTCCCCTTTCCATCTTTCTACTCAAATAAGTTCCTTTGTCTGGATTGGTTGAATCACCTTTGTTTTTTAAGTACGTTAGCTTCGGTGTCATTTCTTCTTTTGTTTATTTATTTTTAAGAGCAAGATGTCAATTTTCAACTGAATAAATTATAAAATGTTCCCTCAACTTCTTACCAAATCAGTAGTTTAAAATTTAAAAAGTCAGGAAAGGGAGGAACAAACATTAAGAGGAGGATCTGGAAGCCCAATCAAGATAAAGTGACTCCAAAGGAGTATTAGCTTTCTATAAAGGACATTGAGCCTTCTGCCCAGATGGAGCCACAGGCCTGCCTGATGGCTGAGCTGAGCAAGACTGCAGATGAATGTGCTGTCAGCCACATTTGAGGAATGTGGAGAGCAAAGAGGTACTAAGTGACCGAGTTAATAGCTTGATTTCCAAAAGCTTTAGAATATTTGAAGATAGTTCTGATTTTTTAAATAGATTAAAAGAAAAATTTTAAGCAATTAAAAAAAGTGTGGTGGTCCATGGGCGTTAGCAATAATCCCTAATGTTACGTTATGCTGTATCACCTTCATTTCATTTTGCAGACAAAAACTTGGCCATTTATTAAATCTTATAGACATAACTGTAGAATATTTGACCTAGGTATTTTGTAAAATCCTAAAGTGAGGATGAAAATGGAGCCTGATGGCTTTCAATTTGGTGGGTGTATAATGGATAGTACCCAAAGAGTGTTGCACTGGCTAACAGGAGGGAGATCCCTGATGAAATGGTGAAGCTTCGGGTCCTTGATCTGGCCTGAGCCAGTATCTTTTTTGTCAAGAGATAGATAGGTTATGATGTATTTGTTAAAATTGCAGATGACACAAACCTTGAAGGAACAATAAAGACTATGTTTTATATCAACATTAGATATAAAAAAATCTCAAACAACTAGAAGGATGTCATTTAACTTGGATAATGGAAAGTCCAATGCTTGAACATAAGTATGGCTTAATGTGAAACTTAAAACTTTGTGAAATAGACAGATGATTTGGGTAAACACAGTCAGTGTCAAAGCTCCCGATTCTTCTGCTCTCACCCAAAAGTTTCCTGGAAAATGTTGCTCAGGATAAGTCCAGTTCTTTAGAGAGGTGGTCAAACATTCCTTTGGATCTCCCACACTTTAAGTTACTCTAGAATAACTCATAATTATATCCTATGTTTATATGTGCTATTATATGATTTTATATATGCACAAGTTCTAGCTTATAATGGGTGCTCAAAAAAATACTCATGGATTGAGGTTCTGAATAGTTTAAATTCTGTTACTCCCTTATGTACTCCATGCTGCCTTCATCATTTGCTCTTCTGCCCGGGGACATTCCTTCTTTGTATCTCCATTTGCAGAAGTCTGAAATGCCCTGATAAAATATCAGTGACAATTAATACCCTAAGTCAAACTTCTGATATTAATTTTTCATACCGAGTATTCTTAAAGTCATTTGCCAACATGAAGCTCATCATCGATTAATGTTCCTCAGACATAAAAATATAATTCCAGTGTCTTATGTGTTGGAGATCAAAAACTCAGGTGTACAGATGTTCCTTGACATGACCAGTGGCTGAATTCTTTAAAAAGCATGCCAGACAAAACCAAATACGCCAAAAGCAATGTTCCAATAGAGTCATGACATGGAAGAGATTTAGGATATTTCAGCTACTCTAGGGGGATATCACTGTGTCTAATCGACAGTTACTTAAAGCTGGACTCCTTTAATAAGTGTATAGGGTGAGAGGTGGAGCGAGTAGAGAAAGAGTTGGAGATGATGAATCAGCTTCCTTTTTTTTTAAAATATAATTTATCGTCAAATTGGTTTCCATACAACACCCAGTGCTGATCCCAACAAGTGCCCTCCTCCATGCCCAGCACCCACTTTCCCCTCCTCCCCACCCCCCATCAACCCTCAGTTTATTCTCAGTCCTTAAGAGTCTCTTATGGTTTGCCTCCCTCCCTCTTGAATCAGCTTCCTTGATACTGCCTCAGGGGTGATGGCTATGGGTCATATCTCATCCCAGGATTTTCTTTCTATGCCTAAATAAATTAAACATCGTTAACCCTGGAGTATATACCACGTGCTCTGTATAGCTGTGGAATCACAAGCAGTTAATATAGAGAAAGGAAACTGCAATGCAGAAAACACAAACAGCACAAATGCATTTCATTTGACAGGCAGTGGAGAAACTATGGGAGTGGAGGATAGACACTGGAACACTGTCTTTCACAGGCAGTTAGGGTCCTGATACTGTGGTGCCCATCTGTCATGGTACTTGCCACACATTACATTACTGTATTATTTCACTAAAAGGCCTAAATAAAATTACATGGTGTACCAAATAGTTAAATGTATCCAGAGCAAGGAGTGACTATATGAGCTTTTTTGAAAATAGGTGTAGATCCAAGAAATGTTTATTTTCACTTGTCCAGGTTTGAGGTATAATGTGTGTATAGTTAAATGAGCATCATACATTTTCGGTCTCAGTTTAGAACACTCTATTCTGCTGTCCTCATAAACCAGCAGTGTGCATGGAATCCTAGTATTGACACCCAAGCTATTTCTCTTCAGGTTACTCAACCAATTAGCAGCAAAGAAATTTTTTGCTAGACTGTGTCTTGAGTTAGTTTGGAATATATGTGCATCAGATATTTCCTTTCTACCTCCCCACTGTGATGGGTGCCGAGAACCTGGTGGGAAAGGAGAGACATGCAAAGCAATTAACAGAATACAGTATGGTTAGTGCTATCTTAAAGGTATGAATGGAATTTCGGAGGAGCACAGATTTGGGGAGTGGGTTTGTTCATAGAGGGTTTCTTGAAGGAAGTAGTAACTAGGTTGAATCTTGAAGCTAGATTGTCATTTTCAGAATTTAAATGAAACATCAAGCTATGGAAGGATTTTTCCAAACTTTCTAGTCTTTTTTTAAGGTAGAAGCAAAGAGCTGAAAATTACTTTTGTGGCTAAGTTGGATCATCCCTTCTTGCTCTCTGTCAACTCTGCTTTTCTTAGAAATAAATTTTAAAATTTGAAAATAAATCCCGAAGTGTCTTAAGCTGGTTGCTAAGCTCAATTATTGAAAAAGGATAAGTCAAGACCTTCTCATGAAATACTAAGCAAATAAATGAAAGGGAAACAAAACTTTTTAATGGTGTGGTGGTAGTAAATCTCTCTCAGTGGAGGAAACTCCATTTCTTTCTTTTTTTGTCTTGCAGAGAAGGAAGTGGGAGCAGAAGATTCCATAACTGGGTATTTAGAAGGCCTCATGTATAGCCCTATAGCTAAGTCACTATTGACAGTGTGAGAGGAATTCTAGGGAGGTAGATGGGGCTCAGATGGGGGGGGTGGATATCATGTGAGTCATTAATATCATCTGTAGATTACAACAGGAAGCCAAAGCTCTGGGTTGCAGCACTAAATATATGTCACTCCCACCTTATGTTGACATACTGTTGGAAAGGACTGGATGAGGTGGGTAGAGAAATGTGGTAGGAAAATAAAGGGACATTAGTCTAAGTCTTGATTCATCACTTGTTAAAAGCATGACCTTTCGTTGACTATTAAACTCTTAAGACTCACTCTCCTCATCAGTGTAATGTTGGTGGGGGGCGGGGGATGTTGAGGGAACAGGTTTGTAATGGATTATCTCTAAGAACCTATATAATTTGAAGTTTTTAAACTGAATTTTTAGCACCAGTTGTTTCCCCTGCCCCAAAGCTTTTCTTCCCCAGATGTTATCGCATGTCCAATTCTCTCACTTCCACCAAATCTGTGCTCAGCAAAGCCTTCTCTAGCTACCCTGTAGAAAATGACAGTTTTATAGAATTCTCTTCCCTTATCTCTTTCATTCTTCTCCATAGCACTCATGACCAGCTGACATGGTATGTACTTATTTTTTAGTAGCTATTTGTTGCCCTCATCAGAATGGAAGCCCCAGAAGGGCAGGAACTTTGTTCACTGCTTTTTCCTCAGTGCCTAGAACTAAGCCTAGTTCGTAGTAAACTTCGTGTGTCTTTCTTCTAGTATCTTCTTATTCTCATCAGTGTGCTTAAGGTTCTCTAGACTCATGTCAGCTTGAAATTAATTAATGCTGCTTTCTTGCTTCTGGGCCCTTAGCTGTACTTGTGGAAAGCCTGTAGTCTCTCTTTATACTGTAGACCTTAGGTTAAGAACCTCTGATCTAGTGGAACAGATAAGTCTGAACCACAGTGGTAACCGTAAGATTAATGACATATGTTAAAGGGAAAGGATAAATAGCTGAAGGTAAAGAAGTAAAGGTATGTATTTATTGTAGAATTGAATGAAGCTGATTAATTTCTTCTTGATAATAAATTTTAGCATAGAAGAGGGCTAATGGCTTTATGATTAGCTTGGCCATGTAACTCAAGTGAGGTATTTTGGTAAGTAGCTTCCATGTACAAAACACGTTAGGAACTTAAAAGGGGCTTTATGGATTCTACTCTTAAGAGGTTTATGTTAATGATATGGTACATACTTATTCTTGGGTAAGAAATCCTTTGGAATGATTCATCAAACTTCATCTTGGTCTTGTACAGGAACTTACTATGTACTGATTAAAATTATAGCTGGAGTCAATGACAATGACTCCTGGTTCACATCTTGTAGAATGACCCTAATCTGCACTCAGATACACAATTATTGGGAGCCCCTGGCCTCTTAGTTTCTATTTCTGGCTGATTCTACGTGTTTGTTTGTTTGTTTGTTTGTTTTTCGTAAAAATCTTAAATTGGCTGTACCCTGACCAGATGGGTCATATTTGGCCCTTGGGCACTCATATTGTAAAAGGCAAGAACTTTGCCTTTTACAAGGCAAGAACTTTGAAGAGATATGGTATATAGGTGAAGGAGAGGGAAGAGGAGACACCTCATAAATTTGTTCATTGAACAAATACTTATTGAGCATAGCCTGTATATGAGCACTGCCTAGGTATTAAGCATGTAAAGATAATTAAGGCCCACTTTCTACCCATAAGAGAATCTATGTCTAGGGCTGTTTGAGGAAATGAAGAAGAAAGCAGAAGGCATTGGGCGGAGAAAAGATTAGAGGTCAAGACTTGGGCTTGTCAAGTTTGAGATGAGAGTGATACATCCAAATGGTCTTTATTGTGCTTCTGAAATGAGTCAAAAGTCTAAATTCTGTGGGGAAAAAGCATTGAGTAAAATGGAAGGCCAGCATGACATGGATGTGAAGTCTGATTTGCATTGGGAAGTATACATTTGATACTTCATGGATGGAAGAAGTTTTGTTTTGTTTTTTTTCCTAATTTAAGTTAGGACTTCTTGCCAAGTTTCTGCTTAGGAATTCTGAACTGAACTTCAGATGTTTAGGGGCTTCTGTTTTAAACACATTTGGAGTTGTGGTTTCTTGTTCAAGGGAAAAAACCCCTTCAAGTACATCAAAGAGCTGTGAAAAAAGATACAGTATGTTGACAATTTGTGTAAGGGCATCAAAACCAGAAAAATTTCTCTGTTGTACACACAAATTTCAAAGTTGGGGGGGAAGGTTTCTGGTGAGAGGCTTCTGTTGCTGTATTATACCCCCAAATACTTGGGAAATAATTTAACACATTCACTGTACCGAAAGTGTGACCTGGCTCACCCAGCAATTTCAAACCAAGGTCTAGAAGATGTTTTCTCTGGTGGGTGACCTTTAAATAAATTGTGAGGCTTCTCACTGCTGTGCCCAGGTGAGAAGTCAGGGAATAGAAGTAGGAGGAGGAATCTTCCCAGAACATCAGAAGCCATTTGACCCAGCGCCTTGGGGAAACTGTTTAAAAATTCAATTTAAATCACAGTGGCCAATCTAGTGAGGGAATGATGGAAGAAGATTGTCTGTGCTGATTCAAGACCCAGTTCATTCCTTAATCCTATTGAGGACCTAGTAAAAGCAGGTACAAAATAAATGCACACCTGCAAGGAGCAAGCCCACTATTAGATTCTTGGCAGAGGGGCATGGGTATCTGGGATATGGTCTAGAGTCTCAGCTCCATCACTCACTATCTGGGTAAGTTCGGGCAGGTTTCCCTAACTTCTGTGAGCCTCTGTTTTCTCATTTGGAAAATACGAACAGTAGCACCAACCTCAACAGATTGTTGCTTGAATAAATGGATGTTGGATTTAAAGTGCCTAACGGATTAGTTGATGCTTAAAAAGAACTAAAAAAATGTTCCCCCCTCCTCCTCTTTGCCTCTATTTTTTTCTTTCCCTTGAGAGGATAAAATAATCTTAGGACTAGTTTAGGTTAAGTGAGGATTTCGAGTTAAGAAATCAAGGAGGTGATGATTTGTACCTCAGTTCTAGCTCTGCTGTAACTCATTGTGTGACTGAGGCAAATCACTTAACCTCTCTCACCTCTGTTTCCTCACCTACAAATTGAGGATGGGATTGCAGTTTACAAATATTTGTAAATTGGAAGAAAAGATCAAGTTAAGCTCTTATGTAGGAAGAAGAAGTTAACAAAATGGTCAGGAAGGTGCATTAGAGTTCCGCTTCCTAAGTTGCAGCCTGGGCTCTAAAACTTACTTGCTATATGACTTGGATCTAGTCACCCAGATCACTGTGTCTCAATTTTATCTGTTGAATAGAAATAATAATAACAATAATAATAATATAATAACAATAGTTTATGCCCCATAGATATGAAGAGTAAATGAAATAATGTGTATAAAATACTTAGCATATGCCTGGCACATAGTGAATGATCAATACATATCTTTATTTTCTCAGACAACTTTGTTGGAAACCTCATTGCTTGTGACCAGAGATGAAAGACTGAATTAGTGGAGAAACCTTAAAGTGTGATTTTGAGCCACCCTGACCTAGAGATTCTGAATAGACCTTTCTGAGTTCTGTTTCATAGTGGGATTAGACTGCTGGGTTGTCCCAGTGTTTGGGAACCATTTTGGGAACAGCAACAACTTTCACTGTTTCTGGAACTGCTCACTCCTGTGAGCCTCCCTCTATGGCGTTGACCTTCCCCTGGAAGAAAAGGGCCTCCAGTCACAACCTCTTGGAAGCATAATTGGGATTGCTCTAGTTAGGAGTAATTTGCCTGCATCTTAAGAAACCTGCCCCACGATAATCACCAAGACCTTCCAGTGCTGAAAGTGTAGAGAACCCAATTTAATACTGCTGTTGGGTAACCAGAGTCTGATATACTGTGGTTCCAATTCTGTTGCTCAAGTAAACTTAAAGATGAATTAGGCAGTGAGAGTTGCTAGCCATATTCCCTTGTGCAGCCTTACTAAGGGGAGAGGTGATGTCCTGGGAGAGGTTGCTATGAATGATGAATCCAATTCATTGCAGTGTCTAAAAACTCTCTAGAAAGGAGTTCCAAGGGAGGAAATGCCTCTGGCAGCCAGCAATGCAACCAGAGAAAAGAGGGCATCATCAGCGCCAGACCTAGACCTTTGGAAGACTTAAGTGCTAAAAAGATTACAATGTTCCACCTCCACCCCCACCACTGTTCTCCACATTACATGCAATTGAAAACAAAGGTAAGTTACAAAATAAGTATAGCCAAATCCAACAAAGTTCTGGTTTTTCTATGATGATTTAAAAACATATCTACACATACATTTTTTTTTTTTTTTTAATTTCTGCTTTTTTGGTGCTCAGGGCACATGTTAGTTTGCCATGGATAATCAAGTCTGGGCTGATTACCCTGATAATCCTGACCTAGGGATAACCATAGAGAGTAGCTGAGAAATCTGGGAAGTGCTTGTCCCACTAATAGAAGAATATGATTAGCTAAATGGATGGATCATTTATTAAGTGCTTGCTTTTCCCAAAGGAAAGGCAGAGTTGATATAGGACATAAGAGTGACGTTTCCCTAGGAGTACAAGTCCCCAGCAGTAATAGCACACACACGGTGTTGGAGTGAACACACAGTTTAATTCAGAACTCTGGATTTTGGAATTAACCTCTTAACTGGTTTCCTTTATTCTAGTCTTACTTCCAACAGAGCGGTCTCTTTAAAAAATGCGATCATGATAGCTCTCTATTTATAACACTTTATGTAAAACCTCACCATTACCTATGGAATAAAGATAAATTCCTTTGTACTTTCTTTACAACTCACTTTCTTCCTACCTACTGGCTTTCATCCCTCTTCATTACTCTAACCAACCCCATGCTCCACCTGGGCACAAAAACACTCTTCCCATCCCCTACACTGTTTCCACTGCTGCTCGTTCTGTTCCACTTTCAACTACCTGGGAAATTCCCAGTGCTCTCTCGGAACCAGGCCCTGGATTCTTCAGGCAGACTCAGTCTCTCTCCTTTGTGTCCCCCACACAATTGGTTATGTCTCTCTGGTCACACTTCTGCTATGATATAACATTTCAGAATGGCGGTTCACATGTCTGCTTCCTCTTGGCAACTGTGAGCTCCTTTTGGGTAGGGATTATTAGGCTTTGTTCATTTGGGTATCTTCATTGACTTGTTCAGTGCCCAGCATACTGTAGATGCAAAGTAATACTTGCTGAATAAACATAATCACTAGTTCATAAATTGGCAATAATACAATGATACCTACCTCCATGGAGGCAGAGGCTACATAGCTGTCATTCTGTTGGTTGAATACATGAGTGAGAGAGCAAAAATCTCATACAGCTATTGTGAAAATCAAAATGAAACCTATGGAGGCTTTATGAACTATGAATGGCTGGACTGGAGGTACTATTACTGTGATTGCAGTGAGCACAGCCCCCCTGACTTTCATAGCAGTGTGGCCATGTGCAAAGGGCCTCAGGAGCCAGCTTTCAGCTGCCTGACTGTCACCCCAGGTAAGGAAGAGGCAGCGTTCCATCGACTGGACGTGTAATGGGGTGAAAGCAAACCTGCTGCTATATCTTTCACAGCTTGTGAAGGCTGTAATGAAAAGATCTGAGAGGCCCTTTCTCCCTGATCCTGGAACAAGAGTGTCATAAATGTCTAATTTGCCACTGATTGCCACATTGGCCCGGGACTCCCCATTGAAACGTAGCTAACCAGGAGGGCTCATGTTGAGAAAGTAACTTAACTTCTTCTGTCACCCTAATTGAGTAGCAAATTTGAATAATACCCGCCATTAATTGAACAACTTCTCTGTCGTGTGTAGCGCTAGCATCTCATTTGACCAACATATAGTCATGCAAAGTGAGGGTATTGCCACCATTTTGGGGAACACAAAGCTCAGTCAAGTTAAGTGTTTTTCCAAAATCTCTCCATGTATTGGTCAGCTTTCATTATATTATGCTGAGGTAACAAACACCTCCAATGTCTCAGCGTCTTGGAACAACAAGACTTCAATTCTTAATCGTATCCCATTCCCAATACAGTGGCTGATGGCAGCTCTGGCTGTGCTCCACGTGTCTCCTTTATTTCAGAACCCAGGCTGAAAAACCGTCTGGATTGGGGGTACGTTATTCTCATGAAAGAGAGAAAAGAGCAACGGCCAACGCTCCCAGAGGCTCTTAAAACTCTTCTGGATTGTGGCATATGTTACTTCATCTCACATTCCATTGGCGAGAGCAAGTCATATGGCCACGCTTGAAGTTAAGGGGATAGGAGTGAGTGCTTTTCCCACAGAGAGATACCTGAAGTCCATGGCAATGAGTAGGGATGAATAATTGGGAAGGAATAATTAGGGGCAATAATAAATACCCAGTAAGTGACAGGAGTTGGGATTAAAACTGAAGTTCTTCCTAATCTGAAACCCAGGTTCTTTTCCATTTTACCTAGTGGTCTACTACAGGAACCTTGCTGGAGATTTACTAACTTTGGTGATAGGAGCCCTGAGTAAAACTCCAAGCCTTTGATTCCTGGAAGTGCAGGAGAAGGAAGAACTAAGGACCCTATCTTGTCACTTAATAGAATAAGATTGCAAGTGTGTGTCAGGAAAGTCTTGCTCTGTTGTCTGTCGGCGTAATTGGCATGAAAAACTTACTCTCTCTGCAGCCATTATTGCTCCAGTAAATCTCCCACTGTACCTCCCATTACCCCTCGCTTAAAGCACCGATTATTCCTTTATTAGAGCTCAGCCACAAGTAGGCCATGAATTTTTATGGCTTTTCCAGATCTCATAAGGCAATGAGAAGCATCCATTTAAACACAGTCACTAAACTATCCCACAGGTTTATGACCTGATATAGCATTTCACCACCGTTTAAAAGAAGCCGCACCCACTCACCCCTTCTTTGATTATTTAGCTTCCATGGTGAAAGAAAGAAAATTTCAATTTCCCACTCTCAGTGCCCCTAGTGGTTACCTGGGGATGTGGCCAGGTTGCAATGCCACCATTGACTAAAATCTGAATGCCCCACCTTTGGAAATCACTTCTAACTAGGGAACGAAAGTTCTTTTAGCCTCCTCCAGCCCTGTTGGGATGTTTATTCTGTTTGATTTATGTGTGTCTTCATTTCAGCAGTTTATTTACCAGACATTCATTGTGTAACTACTGTAGGTGAGGCGCTGTGCTGGGCATGACTCTCTGGGCTACTCAACTTCTAATCATATTGCTGTGGGCTGCTCTTCTATTAGGAAACCAGGAAAGAGAGAAGAAACACCTATTTCTTGAGGGACTTCACAGCAATTTCATGTACAGTGTCTCACTTGACCATGTCTGGATCCTTTACCATGGTCTAGAGTCATCTCACCTTGCACATGGCATAGCTGAAATGCCTTTGAGTTTTTTTTGGAGCCTCAAGAATATGGTTGAGCATCACTGGGTGTGTGGATCTGAGCACAGATCTTAGTTAATGAGGAAAGAAACATGGTCCTCAAAGCAGTTCAATTTCTGAAAATAACCACTGTATTTTCTAGTAACAAACTTACTTCTAAGAACATCCTGACATCGAGTAACTACTCTTAGCTTCCACATAATGAGATTCTTTTCCCTTGAGCTTTTCCCCAATAAATCAGAGACATACATGTCCATACAGCTACTGGACATTCTGGATTTTCATAGGTACTCTAAACTCAACAAGTCTCAAACCAAATTCACTATCTCCCACATCCACTTACTCTTAAATTTGCTAATCTTCTTTCCTTTCTCTCCTGGTCAGTGTGCAAATCATTTAGTCATTCACCTGTACTTATAACCTGGGAGACAGCCTTGATTCCTCCTTGTCCTTTACCTGCCCCATCCAGTTAGTCACTGAGTCCTGCCTTTTTTTGCCTTCTTGGCATCTTTCAAATAGTAGCATCCACTCTATCACCATTGCCCCTGCCTTTCCTTACCGGTATTCCTACAACACCCCCTCCAGTTGTTGGTCTTCTTGCCTTCAGTCCCATTCTGCTCCAGGCCATCTTAATCGGTATTTCCAGAGTGACCTTTCTACATCCAAATCTGACCATGCCGTTCTCCATCATGAAGCCTCCATTGGTCCTTCAGAATGTTCAATGGAAAGGCCTTCTCAGTACAGAGTTACAAACTCCTTCATTAGTAGTCACCTCCCACTTCTTTAACTAAACTTCCTATCCCTCAAAATGCACATTTAAAACCATTCATGTCAATTGACATGCCTGATTCCTGAAATCAGGATTTTTTTTTTTAATTCCCACATATGTTTCCTTTGTTCTCCTAGAAAACTTGTACCTACCCTAAAGACTCAGTTAAAACCTTCTTTCTGAAGGAAAGTGCTGTCTGATATCTTCAGGCAGGACAAATCCCTTCTACCTGCCAGCTCCGGGGAACACAGAACCACATCTTATAATACACATCCTGTTTGTACTGCTTACTTAGACCTTCCATATCCTTTGTCTTCTTGATCCTCCAACCCTGTCAGATGGGTCACTGTTATTCTATTTTACAGATGGCAATCAGGTTTACCTAACATTTCAAGGTTGTGCAGTTAGTAAATTCAAGGCCCAGTCTAGTGTCCCCACTGCCACGTACTATCTACTAAATACACTGCTGTCCCGTTTGAGACAACAGCAGCAGCTTCTCTCATGTAGACAGGAGGGGCTTAGTGGGGGCATCTGGTTGGAAAAGAGGTCTAG
The DNA here is from genome assembly GCF_046562875.1 of Panthera onca. Lineage (NCBI taxonomy): Eukaryota > Metazoa > Chordata > Mammalia > Carnivora > Felidae > Panthera > Panthera onca. The sequence goes on from NC_138351.1 coordinate 68,205,731, forward strand.
CTGACTTGCCTTCAAGCTGCATTTGTAAGGCAAGGACAGAGGTTGTATTTGGATTGTGGTATTCATCATTGAAAATTGTAATGTTTTCTGAAGCCATTTTTGTTTCACATATTGTATAAGATTGAGAAAATCTAAGTTGTCTGTATTGAAAAATACTATCATCCCTGTACTTTTTTGTTCGTTGGTTTTTTGTTTGTTTTTTAGAAGGGGGTTTAACTTGCATGAGATTGTAGGGAGGGGCTTTGGCCTGTGTTTAGTGGGGCTGCTATCACCCTTAGTGCATTGCCGGGCATAGATTAGAAGTTCAGCCTGAATGCCCTAAATGTAGCCCCAGAAGAAATGCCATCACCAGGCATATACTTAGGGTTCTGGCCTTGAGCTGACTGCAGGTAGATAGAAGATGTGTCCACATAAACATTTCTGCATCTAAGGAACAAAACTTCTGCCAGTTTTATCTACTGTGCTAATCAAATGTCCTGAATAAAGACACATCTGTGGCAAATTCCTTCTGGGTTTTAGAACTAAGGAATTGTTTCTCCTAAAGATGTACTAAACTTTTTATCACAGCAATAGTTACAGAAACCAGTAGAGGCCAAGCCTACTGAATCAGAATTATCTGGGAGCATAACAAATATACTAATTCCTCAGTCCCATCCCCAGAAATTCTGATTGAGAGACCTGGAGAGGGCTGAGGAATCTGGTCTGTGCAGATTCCCGAGCTCTCTGCAGTGTACTGATTAAGCCACTGTTCCCAGCATTGGCCTCTAACAATGTCAACGTGAGGTGTGGCTGCTCCCACAGCTGTCACTGCTGAGGAGGCTCCCTACTGATCTCTGGCTGTAAAGAGTTCTCCTTGGTACAGAAGGCAACATATGCCTCGGAACCCTGATATCTTTTCCTCTCTGTCCTGAGGGCGTGACTCAGACCTGGTGAAAGGTGAGCCCTGGGTTCAAAGGATCTCTCCACCACTTGCCTCTGTGTCTGCAGACATGGAAATGAGGGCTCTAGGTACTCAGAGAGAAGCATCCTTTCGTTTCTAAGCAGGCATTTATGGGTCAGCAGAGCACTGACTGAGAACCTGAATTTCTCAGAAGTGGACTTGCCCAAGGTCACCGAGAGTTAGTGGCAGAGCCTGAATAGGATCTGGGTCCCTTACCTCTTAGACCAGTGCCTGCCCCACCATAGTCCGCGGCTGCCATTGGAGAGCTATCCCTGCCCCAGCTCCTGTAGGAAGGGACACAAAACATGGGATTAGAGTGACTGTTGCATATTAAAAAATCAGCCCTTTGTCTGTCTTTGAACAGATCCACGGCTCATGTTCCCATTATTAGGACAGAAACTTCCCAGGAGACGGACAGGAGGAAAATGAGAAGGATTCAAGGAAGCTCTGCATTGGGGACAATTTTTTTTTTCTTTTTAAATTTCAAGTTAATATGAACCTGCTTATTTCTCCTCTGCCTCCTTAGTGACTAGCAAACGCAATTGATTTATGCCACTTTCTCTAACTGGCGTTCTAATGGGTCCACGAGAGGAAAATAAAATATTTAATAAAATAAAATGTGACAAATGAACTCTTTGAGTGAAACAAGCCATATTAGAGTTGCCGATGCAGCAGAAGGAGGAAGGAGGTTCCGAGAGCTGGAAAGAGGCCCCAGTGAAGACTGTGATGGGTTTTGAATATTTTTTTAAATTTTAGATTGGAGGGATTTGACCATATTATACATAATCTGATGTATACATGTATACATTTCATCTCCACTCGCCATTCCTTTGTCGCTTCTCATTTGCTGCAGTCTGAGCAGGGTTCCCTATTATGTAAATAAGGGAATGAGACAGATGGTGCCACAAAGCAATGAATTCATTTGGGGGGAGGGCTTTAATTATGGATGGGTGGGCCCGGCTGTGTTTTGGGTTCAGCAAACGTCCCAAACGTTATGGGATTGGCAAAACCCCAGATGCAGTTTTCCAGGCACATTTTAAAATCCTGTCATATTTGCAGGGGAATTGAAGTTGGGATTTGTTTCTTGTTCTTTATTAAATTCCTCAAGTTGCTGGCCCTGATTTTTAGCCTCTGAAACTGTGGAGGAATTTGAGCAGTGTTTTAAGGAGCTGGTCTACAATTCTTTTAAGACTAAAGTACTTCATAGGTACTACTGACTTTTGAATAATCTTTTTTTTAATGAGAAAATTGGGGATCCAGGATACTAGAGAAGGAAAATTGCAATTATTCATATACCCAGAAATGATTGCTATTAATTTGTCGATATATTGAATTTTAGTATTTTTAGTACACCTGCACACTGTTGAAATCTCACTATACTTGCTATTTTATATCTTGTATGGTTACTTCATAGTACATCATAACCGTTTCCCTATATCACATTTTACTCATAGTTTTCATGAATATATAATAGTTCATTGAATTTATGAGTCACTTGAAAAAAAATTAAAACTATATATTTTAGTGGGCATTTGTTTCACCTGGAGTAATATAAAGTAGATCCTAGATTTTGTTTATGTCCTTGGTAGGATAAAATTTGTTCGGTAGAAACAGATGAACAGAATAATCAGAAATGGCTACAGGGATTTTTTTTTTGGAGGGGGTGTTATTTAAGGTCAGTGTCAATGATAAATTGATTTAAGTCATGTGGCAAGTTCACAGTCAAAGGCAGAAGCTCGAAAAGAGACCCAGGACAGGCTGAGTTGGGAACATAGTATACACAAAGGACTTAGAGCTTTGGATATTATTACATAAAAAGCAGAATGCAAGTTAGGTGAAAACTTAAGGGAACAGAGTAGATCATTAGCATTTGTGAATTTGGTATCCATGAATTCAGCTATTCACAAGGGACTTTGCAAGGCCAGGATATGGGGTGATTTATCATTTTGCTGCAGTAGCACTTTAAATCACATGGGTTTGTAAAGCTTGTGTTTTGACCAAGCCACTCAGTCTATGAACCTAGCCAAGCACCCAGCTTTTGTGTTTTAATCAGTTTTGTGGCTTCATGCTCCTTGATGAGAACTTAGCAATTCTCATAATGTGATAAATTGTATTTCTTTGTGGAAAAAAAAAACTAGACAAGAGAAGAACATCCACTGCAAGAGCTGGTGCTGAAAGGGAATAGAAAATAAGAAGCCTCAGAAAGTGATAGTCCCTTGCCAGAAAGCTGAACCCTTGGATTCATTAAGGAATGGAATGTCACACTTGGCAGTGCTCTGGCTCCATGACATAAACGAGTCCACCATACGCTCTGCACAGCATTAAGCGAAAGATATTTGTGATTCCACTTCAGGCAGCACTCTACTCTGTGCAAATACTGCTCATTAAGTAAATTATCAAAGAGCAACTTAAATGTTCCAGTTTTCCATTATTTTTTTTTTTTTTTCTGGGAGAAATTGTATTAGGGCAATATTTGTGAATGTGCTGGTTCATTAAGACCTCAGATGTATCAAGGATTTAAGGAAGTCTTTTTTAGTGAGAAGTTGCAGCGAGTCCATTTCAACTTTGACAAATTCTGAGTTCTCTGTAAATTCCAGACAAGTGAGGTAGGATGAGAATAACCTGCTGCAGATAGAGCAGTGAGCTTATTATGCAAAATGTGACTGGTGTGGACCAGTAATTCACATCTCAGATGAGCCAGAAGAAAGAAAGCTGTCTGCACGTGAGTGCTGAATATACCTGTGACTGACGGGGCGACCAGAAGACCATTTTAAACCACCATGCACATTCGCTTTGATCCTGGATTGGAGAGCCACAGAGGGGCTGGGCCTAAAGGAAACCATGCTGTCAATGAAAAAGCAGTACAAACGGAAACTATTGCACACAGAATCAATATACATAGCCCTGACTGGTCACAGACAAAATTATGGAGGAGACACAGTTGGCTTCCGAAGTCTTCCCGTAGAGAGGAAGTCCATTAGACCAAAGTTGGAATCCTATCTGTTCGTTACAACTTACACTACCTTGTTCACTTCATCTCTCTGAGCCTCAGTTCCCTCATCTGCAAATCAGGTGCGGCACAAAATCAGTAACAAGCCGATGCTTCCCATTTTCTATCTATGCATTCCTAGTATCAGAGGAGAAGGTGTTGGTTCCTCTGGAAGGACGAGACTTAACTGTAAAGCAGCCTGAAGCAAGCACTCACTTTTGTTGTTTTCTGACAAACAAGAATGTGCATTGACTGGCCCCAGCCATCTCTCCAGCCTGGTCTACCACCTTTCCTTTACCCTGTGTGCTTCGGGATCATTGACCTTCTTTCCATTTCTTGAATGTGTCCTAACTCCCATCGACTTCAAAGCCTAGGTTCATGCTGTTCCATCTGCACCCACTTCCCTACCACTTTTACTCCCTGCCTTTCACTTAACTTAGCTCTTCTTATCCTTCAGATAATACTTCACTTGCCTTTGTTCTAAGCTTTTTAAGGACTGTGAAGCTTTTCCCCCAGGACCAGCTAGTTACCAACAAACACCTACAACCAATATGACTGAGAAAGAAAGGGTGTTTCAGGAGATTCCACTTATGCCCCTGTTGAATCGTTACCATATTTAAATAGCAGACCTTCCTCAATCCGTTTCACTAAAAAGAGGCTAGATCTTAGGAGTAGATTCATTTCAGCCAATAAGCACACAAGGATGGTGCCCACTGAAAAGAAATTTTTCTTCAGGTAGAGCTGACAAACGGACCACTTCCTCCTAGATTTCAATTTTCTAACTTATGGTTTGGATGGCATATGAGTCATGTTTGTAAAGGAATGACCTCAGCTGACTTATGGCTTTTTCTCTCTGTATATAAAAGTCAGAAAGCTTAAATCCCTGGAAAATTATACAGATCATTATTCTAAGGTGAACCTTGTTTCATTCTGTGCCCTCTATCGCCCTAGAAAGAAAAGGGAACTATTTTCACTACAGTGAAGGCAATCTTTGCCGTCCACCAAGTTTCTTACAAGAGGAATTCTCTAAACAAAGATGAGGGCTCAGATGGGAAGTGAATAATATAATAGATCCATGTTCACTGAAGTTCTTCTGCTTTCCCAGTTATTTTCAGACCCATTTTATGAGAGCCATTCTTTCAAGGATAAAGCTTTTCAAGCCATTAAAATACGTATGTTTTGTTGTAGGAGATATTTCAGTATAAGAATTGTAGGTCTCTCAATCAGACTTCCAGGGATTCAAATCTGATGTACAAGCTGGTTTTATTTAGCTTTTGTATGGCTCCATGCCATCTTCTGGAAAATAGAGGAATATAGTAGAACACATCTTGTAGGATTTTGTAAAATGACCGGTTTGGACTAAACCAATGGTGCTCTGCTTGGAATCCCTTGTTTTTTACCAGAGTCTTCAAGAGGTACTGATGGGGGCCAATATGGGATTCAAATACAGGACAGACCATACAAGCACAAATAAGAATAAAAGTAGAATTTTGTGGTCAAAGCGTTAGAAACTCTTAGAAACAAAAATGATGAAACCTCTTTCTTGCCTATTTATCTAGCTTTATTCAGTTATTTATACCCTACTTCAGTCTGTTTCTAAGAGCTACTTGTGAGAAAGAAGACCATAATTTTGCTTTTATATAATGCTGTAGGAGACATCTGTTTATTTGACATTCTTCATCTTTATATGAATATTTTTCTAGTTTATTAAAGCAAAATTATATTTTAATTTTTAAAACTTGGGTCTCCTCTTGATTGAATAATATGCAATTAAAATGATTATTATGAAGATGTAGGAAAATGAAATTTCTATCTTAACGATTCGTTCAAAAAACATTTGTTGATATCTCATTCTATTCTAGGCTCTATGGATACAGACATGAAATGTAGCCCCTGAGAGCAATTTACATAAAATGGAGGAGACAGTCAAGTAAATAGACACATTCCTGAGCAAAGTGACGGCTGAGAGCATTTTAAGGACAAAGTATGATTTGCTAGGCCAATGCGTAGACAAAGAAGGCATGAAGCATGGGAGAGCATTGTTGTGGTTAGAAAAATATCGGTGGTTGGGCAACAGGGAGAAAGATAAGGAAAGACGAGCAGACAAAATCATAGAGGTGAAGATGCCATGCTAAGGAGTTGCACTTTTACCGTGAGGGGTCATAAGAATCCATTGAAGGATTTTCACTTAGGAAACAATGCACTGACTTGCAGTTTTGGAAGCCCAGTCTAACAATAGTTTTAAGTAAGAAAAGGAAAGGAGAGATAGTGGAGTTGTGGAATTCATAACATGATTGATGCAATCCTGGCAAGGATAAGCAGAGGTCTCAGGTGTCCTATATAATGTAGTGTTTTCTTCTCTTACCTAACACAAAGAAAGTATCTCATTTTTGATAGGCTTATTCTTCAGCTATGCCATTGCTCTTATCCATGCTCTTATCTGTCTTAGCTATGCCATCTACTCTTGCAGAGGAAAGAGGGGAAATTATTATTTAAAAAGTATTTCCAAGAAATTAAGCGTGTGCCACTTGCCTTCACATATTAATAACAATGTGAAGTAGGCATTATTTGTAACCATTTCTAGCTGCAAAATCCCGAATCATATTTTTTGTGAATATATTTCTATCAGTGTAAAGATTTTCTGAAAGCAGAAACTGTGTTGACTTCAGAACTTTGGAATGTCATCAGACTAGCAACAGTTCTGCCCAATGTTATTCTTATATCCTGCCCTCCAACCCTCAAACTATTCATTTGTGCTGTTCATCATATGTACCAGTTCTTCCCATTTGGGGCATATGTTAGAATTGTACTTCCCAGCTCCTGTTTGCTTGTATGGTGCCATGTGAGTAGTTCTGGTCACTGAGCTTGAGTGGAATTGAAACCCATTACTTCAAAGCTGGATCATTTGATTGACTCTGTGAGGCACTCCAAGCTCTTTCTTCTCTTAGTCATGTTACTCTACTAGCCTGAATCCTGGACTGAGGATGATGATGACCCCCCGAGCAAAGTTCTAAGCTTATACATGGTAGACATGTTGTAAGAGTGAGTAATAAGCCTTTGTTACTTTAGAGTTTCTCAACTTTGGTGCTAGTGGCACTTTGAGTAATTCTTGGTTCTAATATTGACCAGTAATCCTGACTCTACTCACTAGTCAGTAGCACCCTTCCCTAGTCATGATAACCAAAACTGTGTCCAGACATCATCAAATGTTCCCTACAAAGAAAAAATTCCTCTTGGTTGAGAACCACTGTTTTAACCCACTGAGATTTTTGTTCATTAGTGCAGTATAATATAGCTAAGACTGGTAAGTACCCCAAATTCTTGTTTTCATCTTTTACTCCTATCTTTGTAATTCTCCATATATACTTTGATCTGTAAAACATTGTCTTTTATATCCTCACATTTTTTTACCCTTTTTAAAATGTATTTAAAGCAATTTAGTTCAAATGCTATTAAAATTTGTCTTTTCATGGTACCCACTCAACCCAGTCAAGAGGAATTCTAATAATATATGTGTCCCTTGGTAACAGTTGTCATTAAAACAAGTAGGAAATTTTTTAATTGTATCCCAGTTTAGTTTATTTACAATTCCCAGCTTGCTACCATAATCTGGTTCATTTTCATTTTGGTTTAATTGGGGATACATATGAGGACAGCAAAACACTAAGAAGGAAGGTTTCTGTTCTCAAAGAGTTTGCAAACCAGTTTGGCAGGTAATACGCATTCATAAGAAAATATTCATAATGCATGCTGTGCATTCTTTTACTATACCTGTAAAGTGCTTATAATGATGCCTGGCACATAGTGTAAAGTCAATAAATGTTAGACATTAGTATTATAAAACATCACTTTATATACCAGCTGAAAAATTTCCCTAAGCCCTGTATTACACAGTAGATTGTTCAAAAGCAAGAACCATGTCTTACTCAACTTTGAATTCCCAGTGCTTGGTACTTTGGTACCAGAAAGATACACAAAATGTGTTGAAGGAATGAGCATGAGTTAAAATCAAAGTGGAAATATACAACACATTTTACTTGGATTTAGAAGAGAGAGCACTTTGGACAGATGTATTCAGGGATAGTTTATGATGTTACATTCTTTAAACCAAGGGTAAAGAATTTAGGAGACAACTTTGTACTTAGCAATAATTTCCGTAGTGGATTATTTTGTCTGTTTCTTTTTGGGAATGAGTAGTGCAAGTAATATAATGTGAAGTAAACAAAGCGAGAGTTTGGGTCTGAAGACCTACGTTGGAGTCTTAGTCCTACCACATACAATCAGCAGGAAAACATAATCTTTCAGAACTTTGTTTCCTACATCTGTAGAATAATAATTATTAATATCCACTTCCCACACATTTTGGAAATTTTAAAGGATCTTTATGATATATATAAAACATTTAATACAAGTTCATTCACGTGAAGTATGCTATTGCTACCAGTTTACAAGGACTAATGAGAAATCCATGGAGAGTAGGCAAATATGAGCATCTGGAAATAAGTCTACAAAGACCGATGGAGAGGACTCATTTCATCCCTGAGTAATTAAGAATGAGATAACAAAATAAGAGAATAGATGTACTCACTTAAAAGTAACAGGAATACATAATCCATTTATTAATAGTAGTTAGAAGTACCTGGGGTTGGGGGCACCTGGGTGGCTCAGTCGGTTAAGGGTCCGACTTCGGCTCAGGTCATGATCTCACAGCTCATGAGTTCGAGCCTCATGTTGGGCTCTGTGCTGACAGCTCAGAGCCTGGAGCCTGCTTCAGATTCTGTCTCCCTCTCTCTCTGCCCTTTCCGCTCCCCCACTCTCAAAAATGAATAAACAGGGGCGCCTGGGTGGCGCAGTCGGTTAAGCGTCCGACTTCAGCCAGGTCACGATCTCACGGTCCGTGAGTTCGAGCCCCGCGTCAGGCTCTGGGCTGATGGCTCAGAGCCTGGAGCCTGTTTCCAATTCTGTGTCTCCCTCTCTCTCTGTCCCTCCCCCGTTCATGCTCTGTCTCTCTCTGTCCCACAAATAAATAAAAAAACGTTGAAAAAAAAAATGAATAAACATTTTAAAAAAAGATTAAAAAAAAAAGAAGCACCTGGGGTTAGACAATAGGATCATGGCTCACTGCAGAATCTAACCCTAGCTTTCCCATTATCAAAAAGCACAGAAGATGAGGGGTTCTACTGTTCAGTTATGATCTTCTTCCTGCCCAAGGCCATCTTGACTATGTGTGTATTCCATGCCATTTTCTCACCCTACTTGAGGAAGAGATAAAATGGTTTGGGAACCTCTCGAATGGTTTATTAGAAAGGAAGGAAGAAATTATACAGTGAAAAAATGAGGAACGAGAAGGGATTGAAGATGAATACCAAAAGGTTGACAAACAGACACTTAAGCCTGAGAGGGGAAAAAATGAGATGGAGTCATAATCCCTGTAGTCAGCTATTCAATATGTAGGTTTTTTCCCACAAAAAGCAAGCCTTTTACTAAAGTGTTACTTAATACTCCATAGAAAATGAGTGGGATTCATAATAATGAGTAAGATTAAGAGAATTTCAAGAGAAGGGGCAGACTTGGGTGATTTTGTATCATCCTGTGGCTTCTTTGGACTTGATGTGGCCAATCACGATATAGTCTATGGCTCCAGAGGGTTTGACAAACTCTGTCTGAGATGCTCCTCAAACCCCTGACCATGTGTGATGAGACATAGCATGCTCCAATGATGAAATGCTTGATTTCTGTCTCTAACTATTTGACAGCCTTACATTTAGGACGGAAGTGGCTGGTTTTGATGGCTCCAGAGGAGAGAATGTGGGCCAAGCAGAGTTAGATGCTAGCACTCCTTCTAAAAATGAAGGTGCCTGGAAACTGGAATTAGTAGAAGTACTTGAGCAGAAAGTAGATAAATATCCATTTGCGGTGGTGAGGAACTGGCATATAAATCCTTTCCATTTCAACATTCCTATCGCCTTAGTCCTATCTTCCACCCAGCAGAGGCATTTTCTCTATAGCATGCTTAGAAAATGGAGCCCTCTAGCTAATTTGGTTTTTGAGTACTTGTTACATGTGCATGCTACCTGCTGTAGTTTGATCTTCTAGAGATGGCAATTCATTGATTTATGGAACAAATTTCCTGCAAAGGGTGGAGGGCATGATTTTCAGAGTGCGGGTGGAAAAACCACATTTAACCAACAAAGTTAATAGGAAGAATATCCTTCAGTTTGAGAACTGAGAAAACCAAGCTCTAGCACTTAATGTTTCTGTTTTGTCTTTTACTAAATATGCATAAACTCATTATTTTCTAATGAAGGTGTTAGTCAACATGTGTTTAAGCACTTTATCATTTGAAAAGTCTCCGTATTTTAAAAATTTCACTTAAACTTCAGAAAAACTGCATTATCCTGGTTCATAGAGAAGGACACTTAGAAGATAATAGTTGAAATGGCATCTATGTGCTGGGACTGAGCTGAAGACTTGAGGTGTGTTACTGCTAAGTCTCATAGTATGTGTACAAAGTTTTAGTCCCAGGAAGCAGAGGCTGAAAATAGTAACATAGCCCAAGAGGTGAAGCAGGAGGTCTTAATACGTTGGGCCACCACCAGCAGAACAAAAAATATTCGTATCAAAGAGTGTAAGAAACAAGAGTTCAGGGTTTGTTCAGTATTCAACAAACATGAATTTGACACTGTTCCTGGTCTCAAGGAGCTCATGGTCTAGGAGGATCTGGACCATGCATCTGCCTTCTGGGATGGGAGCCTCAGCAACCAACCTGGAACTTCATCTAATATATCCAGTGTGATGGCCACAGTGACCTCACCAGAAAGGTACGGAGATCATAAAGATTTGCTAAAAGCATGTAGTTGCTAGCTAGCAGAGCTTGAATTTGTAGCAATTCTGTTGGAATTCAAAACTTCATACTCTTCCAAAGTCTTTAAACTTAGCCCAAACTTCATCTCACTAAATTGTATCATCATACTTAATTGACTCTCTTTGCCTACAAAGGCCTTTCCAGCCATTTCCCATGCAGCTCAAACCCCCACATTTTCAATAAAGTAACCCCCACTTACAGAACCCATACAATATCTGGCCACTGTCCATATTCCATCTCATAATTTCTTTTTCTTCACCCACCCTGGACTGCTGTCTCTTTCCCCTCCTTGCAGAGGAAAAAGCCATATGCATCTCCATCCCAGGGTGAACTTGACCACTGAGTTCATTGCTTGTTAGTGTCATGGAGAGAACACTAGCACTAGTACTGGCCTGTGGGTTAAGATGTGGTATTGACTTCTGGGGGATGCTGGATCACTCTCCCATGCAGAGTATTTGCTATATCTAATTTAACCATAATAACCACTCTTGAGATAGATACTATTATTATCTTCATCAAATACATGATGAAACTGAAACCTGGTGAGCAAGTAAGAAAGAAAATCAGTGGCACACAGAAAGTAAGTGATGGGGTCAAGACTTAGCCCTAAATCTGTTAGAAGTAAGAGACCACGCTCTGAAGTATGATGCTCATTGTCTCCTTGCTTGTGATCCCTTTTCGGTAGAATGGAATTGGATCAATGTGCTCTGTTTCAGTTCCAATGGTATTTTCTTTTCAAACAAAATGATATGAGGAATCCAAATACGTAAAGATAAAAAGGTTTTGGTGTATTTCTTTGGTTTCAGTGTATTATCTATATACACACATATATTTATTTAATACATGCTTATTATTATAAAAGCACTAAAATATTTCTCATATAGAGAAGTTTTTTTGAAAGACGATAGTTTTTCAATGGATAAGCTTATTTTTCCATTAACAATTAGAAGATAGAGAAGCAGTAAGGTATTTTTATTTCAAGATTGAATCACTAACATGATCTAATAGCTGCTCACTTTCGTTACTTGTTAAGTGTCTCATTTGGAGTCTGTTAATAAACTGGCTCCAATCTAGCTGGTTGAAATGTCTGTGGCAGGAAATACCTTTCACATATATCTGATAACAATATAAGATGTCTTGGTGATTTCATTAAAAAAAAAAAAATCTCAGATGTCTTAGCACACCTCCTGTGTGTCATTTTTCAAGGGTGTAAAAATCTACTTTGTTTTTTATTCAGTAGAAATTTGAAGTTTCTGTTTCCCTGCTGACACCTTATTTGCAATTATAAGCATGAAAATACCAGAATTCTGAAAAACTGTTGTATTTTTGTTAGCTACTTAATAAATGGAATCCCTTCACTGACAAACACAATCTTTTCCTCTTCTCTTAAAACCTTTGAAATATTTGTACTAGCACTTTACCTTCAGTTCATCATATGAGTCCCCTGTAAAAAAGGCAATTCTGAAACGTACTGCCAATATAATTACCCACAACTTTGAAAGTTTGCAGGTTTAAGGTTACACCTTAACATAATTGATTCTTTATATGGCCTGAAACAACCCCGTTTAGAAAGATATTGTATGTTTCTAAGAAGTTAACACCTTATCTTTGACTATACAATATTATCAAAGCCTCATCAGATGGCTGAACACATAGAGCCGTTACTTCTATGCTTCTCCCAGACGTTACTTTCCTATCATTTGTACAGATGTCACTATACTTCGGCCGGTTTAAGGTAATACCTCTTTTTAAATTTCATCTGCATGAACCTAGCATACAAAGATAAGAAATATAGAGAGAGACACAGTATTAAAGTTCAGTAAAGAGTTCACAAACTGACCACTTTCACTAACCAACTGTGTATTTTGTTTTTTTTGTTTTTTTTTTTTTTAAATTTTTTTTTTTTTTCAACGTTTTTTATTTATTTTTGGGACAGAGAGAGACAGAGCATGAACGGGGGAGGGGCAGAGAGAGAGGGAGACACAGAATCGGAAACAGGCTCCAGGCTCCGAGCCATCAGCCCAGAGCCTGACGCGGGGCTCGAACTCACAGACCGCGAGATCGTGACCTGGCTGAAGTCGGACGCTTAACCGACTGCGCCACCCAGGCGCCCCCCAACTGTGTATTTTGGATGTTAAAAATTTCAGTTCTCTCTAGACTTACCAGAAATTGGAAACGGTGTATATATTTTTATTTCTATAATGGCCTCCTCTTACATTTGAATTAGAATTTTTAAAAGTAGTAGTTTTTTAATACTTTCCCTCCATAGAATCTGCTTCTGTCATGGGAGGCAGTGCGTGTTCATGTCACTAACAGGCAATTTGCATGAGATTTGAAAACATTAAAACTGTTCAATTAATATTGAACAAAGCAAGTAAGAAGAGTCGTTTATTGTACCATCTTTTATTTAGATGTGACTAAGCTGTCAGAGACTGTAACACTATTTTGAACTAGTTGTTTGCACAAAACATACTGCAGACACGGATGATCTTGTGATCATAAACATGGATTCCTCCAGTTTTTCCATCATCCATCATTGTGGTTTCTTGATTTTGAGTGAGTTTGTGTGCGTTGTCAGCTGTTTCCTTCATTCCGTATGACATTCTCAATGGGTTAACATTAGCTGATATATCAATAAATGCTAATTCGCCATATCTAATTACCTTTTTATTTCCCTTCCTCCCTCCCTCCCTTTCCCCTTTTCCACCTTCTTCCCTCCCCCCTTACTCCCCATCCCCCTTCCCTTCCTCCTGCCTTCCTTACCCCCTTCCCTTCTACCTGCCCTCCTTCCCCCCTTCCCCCTTCCCCCTTCTCCCTTCCCTCCTTCTCACTCCCCTCTCTCTCATCAGATATCTCTTTCTAGTTTTAAGGGTATTTCTTACATCTCCTGAAAAAAATTATAAACATAAAAATGAGACAACTCAATTTTTTAATGTTACTTTATCAATAAACCAGAAGCCTCCAAGATTTAAAATTAGCACTAAAACTATAACATAATATTTTGACTCTATACACGTTGTCTTCCCTTCTTAATACACTATTACCTATTAATTGAAGATGGAGCATGTGCCAAGCAGATGTAACATGGGCATTCTGTACATGAGCTGAGGTAGCAGGCTTGCTTTTGTTCAAATTTATGAGAGTTGACATATTCAGTCTTGAATTTTTTTTAAAAGTTCAGTGCAGTGCTATAACTTTCCTGTGCAATGACACATTTACCATAAGTTCTCTCTCTCTGTCTGTCTCTGTCTGTCTGTCTGTCTCTCTCTCTCTCTCTCTCTCTCTCTCACACACACACACACACACACACACAAACATAAAGATTAGCCATGTGCTTTAGTGAGGGTGGAAGTAAATGAGTTCTCTCACACATTCTTGGGGGGTGCCATCCATACCCTTTTCTCTGCAATTCCAATTCTGGGGATATGGCTTATAGAAACCCTGGCACAGAGATGGGCAAGAAAGTTCATTGCAACACTATTTGTATTATTGAAAAAAAGTGGAAACTAGTTAAATGAAGGACCACATGGGTGATGGTCTACACAACTCCAGCGGGTGCTCTTGACCTGTGGATTTTATGAATGGTGCCCTCTGGATGATCCTCTTTGGAAACCCTGATGTGTTTAGTAATGCCAAAGTGGTTAAATTGCTTACAGTCTGTCTCATCTATAACCAGGAAAAAGAATAAAGTATAGCTATATCTCCTGGGGGGACATATGCCAGCTAGACTGTTAGGGAAAAATATCATTTGTAGAACTGAACGTGCGATTAAATCTCACTTATACTTAACAAAACAACAACATTAAAAACAATTTTTAGGGGCACCTGGGTGGCTCGGTCGGTTAAGCGTCCGACTTCGGCTCAGGTCATGATCTCACGGTCTGTGAGTTCGAGCCCCGTGTCGGGCTCTGTGCTGACAGCTCAGAGCCTGGAGCCTGTTTCAGATTCTGTCTCTCCCTCTCTCTCTGCCCCTCCCTGTTCATGCTCTGTCTCTCTCCATCTCAAAAATAAATAAACGTTAAAAAAAAATTTAAAAAAAATTTAAAAAAAAAAACAATTTTTAGGGGCGCCTGGGTGGCTCAGTCGGTTAAGCGTCCGACTTCGGCTCAGGTCATGATCTCGCGGTTTGTGAGTTCAAGCCCCGCGTCAGGCTCTGTGCTGACAGCTCAGAGCCTGGAGCCTGTTTCAGATTCTGTGTCTCCCTCTCTCTCTCTGACCCTCCCCCATTCATGCTCTGTTTCTCTCTGTCTCAAAAATAAATAAAAACGTTAAAAAAATTAAAAAAAAACACAATTTTTAAAAACCCCAAATTATGTGTGAAGAAATTTAGTATAAAGTTTGAGTATAGGCTCTAGAGCCAGACTGCCTAAGACTGAATTGTGTCTCCAACACTTGCTAGCTGTATGTGCTTGGAAACATTACTAAGCCCACCTATGCATCAACTTCCTCATCTGTAAAATGGGGATAACAACAAGTGCCTGTCTCCTAGAATTGTTGTGATGATTTAATAAACTAATATATGAAAAGCCTTTAGAACAGTGCATGCATATAGTAAGCTGTATTGTTATTATTACTACATATTTGTGTGAACCTATCAGAATACTCTTAGAATGTAGAGAGAAATATACAGAAGTATACACACCAAACTGTTATCATTTCCCTCATCACAGGAAGTTCTATAGGCAGTCCTGTTCCATATATTAATATTTGTTTTTATACTTATATTTCTGCAAGACTATTACTTGCCTTTTAAGACTATTAATGTCTTTGTAATACAATTTTTAAAAATTTTATGCAGTTTTTTATTTGTGCTTTGCTTAGAGAAGCTATCTTAATCCATGATTATAAATGGAATAAGTTTACTTTCTCTCTTTAAAGCATGTGAGGTTTAGCTTTGTGTGTGATGTGAAGTAGGGATCCAGTACTATTTTGTGTGTGTGTGAATATGTAGATCTACATTTTTTAATAAAAGAGAATTTTTTTTTTTTTTTAAGAAAAATGAGATGATGAGGTTACACTGGGGGTTTAATTCTGTGCATTAGCATTTGAGAAGTCAGTGCCCCACTTAATTGGGGCCCGTGTCCTATGGTTTTTGTGGGTTCTTATGATCCCCATCACTTCCAGCATGCCAGAGGATGATTTAATTAGCATTTTTTAATAGGAGAGAACCACTTCTAAGTCTCATGTCTGTATTAATACTGAGAATATCAAAGATGAACCCAAAAAAAGAATGCAGGCATGGTCTTTATTATACCAAGCCTGTTTTGCTCACGTATATTGCTACATGGCTCTTTGCACCATCTGAATTTTTGAGCCATTAATCTGTATGTCCATTCCTGAGCCCATATCTCATCCTTAAATTACCACAATGTTATAGAATATTTTCTATGATCTGCAGTAATGGGTGTAAATATAGATTATCTATTTTTAACATTTTTTTCTCAACCCACTTAAAAATCGTATGCTTGTAGTCTCATTTAAAGAGTAATAACAGCGTTTTGGGATATTACTCGGCCATTAAAAAGAAAGAAAGCTTGCCATTTGCAAGAAAATGGGTGAATCTAGAGGGTATAATGCTAAAGTAAATCAGTTAGAGAAAGACAAATAGCATATGATTTGACTCAGGTGAAATTTAAGAAAGAAAACAAAGAAAAAAGAGACAAGCAGACAAACTCTTAATATAGAGAACAAACTGATGGTACCAGAGGGGAGGTGGGTGAGGGACGGTGAACTAGGTGAAGGGATTAGAAGTACCCTTATCTTGATGAGCACTGAATGGTGTATGGAATTGTTGAATCACAGTATTGTACACCTGAAACTAATATAATACTATATGTTAATTATACTAGAATTAAAATTTAAAAAAACTTTACCAAAAGTAACTCTGTTTATTGATAGCTACATGCCATATCCTCACAATATTCTTATGAGTAGCAGTATAGTGAGAACTGGAGTCACAGAGAGATTAAACAATTTTTTAATGGAGGTGTAGTTTACACACAATATAACATCAGTTTCAGGTGTGTAAAATAGTAATTCTATGCTATGCTCACTGCAAATATAACTACCATCTGTCACCATACAATGCTAAGAGGTTAAATAATTTTGCCAAAGTGACATGGCTCTTATGGCATTTCCTAACGCCTCAGCATTTATATTTATGCCTCCTATGTTGTTCATAATATTGTTCATAGGAATCCATTCTTTATTCCCTCTAATCCTACTGGTCCAAAATCTGTCTACTTCATTAATTTTTACAAAGAACACATTGAAAATTATTATTAATATGATCTACTTTTAAAATATATTTTTTTCTTTTTTCTTTTCTTTAATGTTTATTTATTTTTGACAGAGAGACAGAGCGTGAGCAGGGGAGGGGCAGAGAGAGAGGGAGACACAGAATCCGAAGCAGGCTCCAGGTTCTGAGCTGTCAGCACAGAGCCCGGCGCAGGGCTGGAACTCATAGACCGCGAGATCATGACCTGAGCCGAAGTCAGACGCTCAACTGACTGAGCCACCCAGGCGCCCCTAAAACATATTTTTTTTCTTTAAATCTTCAGTAGTTCCTGGAACACATTTCTGTTGTGTTATTTTTCTGCTTAAAGTATAATTGACAAATAGTATATTAGTTTCAAGTGTACATTATGTTCAATATTTGTACAAATTGCAAAATGATCACCACAATAAGTCTAGTTTACACCTATCACCATACATAGCTACAAATTTTTTTTCTTGTGATGAGGACTTTAAAGATCTTCTCTCTTAGCAACTTTAGGGTATGCAACACAGTATTATTAATTATAGTCACCGTGCTGTACATCATATCCCCATGGCTTATTGATTTTATAACTGGAAGTTTGTACCTTTTAACCCATTTCATCCATTTCTCCTACCCCCACACTCTGCCTCTGCTGATCATCAATCTGTTCTTTGTATCTGTAAGCTTTTGTTTGTTTGTTTTAGATTCCACATATAAGTGAAATCATCTAGTATTTGTCTTTCTCTGCCTTATTTCAATTGACATAATACCCTCAAGGTCTATACATGTCACAAATGACCAGATTTCCTTCCTTTTTATGACTGAATAGTATTCCTGTGTGTGTGTGTGTGTGTGTGTGTGTGTGTGTGTGTGTGTGTGTGTGGTGTGTATAATGTATGTATGTATACATACACCACATCTTATTTATTCATTCATCCATCAATAGACACTTAAGTTGTTTCCGTATCTTGGCTATTGTAAATAATGCAGCAGTGAACTCGGGGTGCATGTACGTTTTTGAATTGGTGTTTTTATTTTCTTCAGGTAAATATTCAGGAGTGGAATTGCTGGATCATATGGTGGTTCTATTTTTAATTTTTGAGAAATGTCCATACTGTTTTCCATTATGGCTACACCAATTGATGTTCCCACCAACCATGCACAAGGGTCCTGTTTTCTCTACATCCTTGTCAACACATGTTATTTCTTGTCATTAAGATTATAGAGTGAATGTCTGGGTTACTTATTTTCAGTCTACCTCTTCTCTTACAAAGAGTTTTATATCTTTGCATTTCCTTATGAATACAGCTTTGGCTTATATGTCTTTTAATTAAAACATAAAAATATTTATTTTTTGCCTTATATGTTTTATCATGAAAGGCTCTCTTTTTACATTTCCGAATTTTTTGTATGTTTAATTAAAAATATTTTTTGAGGGGCACCTGGGTGGCTCAGTCGGTTAAGGGGTCGACTTCGGCTCAGGTCATGATCTCGCGGTCCGTGAGTTTGAGCCCCGCGTCGGGCTCTGTGCTGACGGCTCAGAGCCTGGAGCCCGTTTCAGATTCTGTGTCTCCCTCTCTCTGACCCTCCCCTGTTCATGCTCTGTCTCTCCCTGTCTCAAAAATAAATAAAATGTTAAAAACATTTTTTTTAAAAAAATGTTTTTTGAGTGTAACTGACACACATTATTGCATTTGTTTCAAGTGTACAGTATTGTGATTCAACTTCTGTGTTATGCTGTGGTCACAAGTATAGCTACCATCTGTCACCATTGTATGTTTAATTTTGATTACTTCTTTAATAGCATTATGTAAAGAGATACTCTAGATTTCCAAGTGAGTAGATTATTTCATATTCTTTATTTTCGGATTGTGTGGCAGAAAAAAAAAAATGCCACAAATTCACCCAACCCTGTTTCAACTATCTCCTCTTTGCTGAGCAGGTGGGGGCCTACACTCCACAATCCTTGTAGTTAGGTGAACCACGTGACTAATTCTGGCCAATGGAATGTGGGCACAAGTGACGTGACATATTCAGGCTGAGGCCATGGAAAGCCCTATCTCATTGGGCTCTTCTCTGGTCTTCTTGTCTTGGGTGGTAAGGGTAGAGACCGTTGTTGAGATGGCTGAATTATAGGATGAAAGGATATTTATAGGTGAGAAGGAGAAATAACTTAAAATGGATTTTGTGTGAGTGAGAAACTTGTTGTTTGGGGCCACTGAGGTTTTGGGATTTCTCCCTCAGCATAGACCTGGCCTAACCTGCTAAATATAAGCTATTATTTTCACTTCTGTCAACATCCTCATAATCATCAGTACTGCTTCCTATTAGTAAACTTGCATGTGGTAGAAATAATAGTCAAAACAAAAATGTTCTGTATTGGGGAAACGTAACAAACTCCTCAGTGCTATCGATTTACTGAAGCGGCTGTACTTGTGTTCTTAGCCCTCTATATGCAAATACAGCATCCTCCATTCACTCATTCTTTTATATTTCCCAGGCCCCTATTCTGGACAGTATTTTATGCTAACCTCTCTGCATACCCTCTGTGAATAAGAATGTGCAAGGGGACAGAATGACAAGTTTTCCTGAAACTTTTAAATAAGAACAAGTAAGGGTGACTAGAAATAGATGCCCTTTGGCCTTTGATTCCCAAAATTGTCACATCGCCCATCTTCCTCACTTCCCCTATGATCATGGTTCATTATTGAATTTTTCTTATTTTGATCATTTTCCTAATTATCTTGTGTTTTGTGGATTTCGTTTTTAGATAGCAGCCTGACTGCCGCTTTTGATTTGGGCAGTTTTTGCACATGCTATTGTTTGCAGACACGTTTTGGCTGGGACTTCATCTGATGAGCCATTTGTTAGTTCTGATTGAGTAGGTCACTTGTGGGCTCAATTAACCACTTGCCCTTCATCTGGTGGTGCAAGTGGCCAATTGCACCTGCAATTAGCTAATGAAGGGTTTGGTCATTTCCATAGGCAATTTTGCCTTTATCTAATTGTGGGGCTGCATAAGATTCCTTTCATCATTGGAGCATCTACCAGTCAATGTAGGCAGAAGATGACTCCTGATGGTGGTAAGGTAGCAAAAAAGGAAACTCACAGTTTTTTGTTTTGTTTTAATTTCTCCACATGGGTTTTTCCCCCCAATCTTTAAAAGTGGTGGTAAAATACATAAGGACAAAATTTATCATCTTAGCTATTTTTAAGTGTATGGTTCACTGGTATTAAAACATTCATAATGTTGTACAACCATCACCATCATCCATGTCCATAACTCTTTTAATATTGTAAAACTGAAACTGTCTCCCATTAAAGCGAAGTTTCCCCTTCCCCTCCTTACCCCACCCCCCGCCCCCAGGCCCTGGCAGCCACCATTCTACTTTCTGTCCCCATGACTTTGACGACTCTAAATATCTCATATAAATGGAATCATATAGTATTTGTCTTTTTGTGAATGGCTTAGGAAATTTTGAAATTTTATTCTCTAATGCAGTTATCCAGGGTAGGCAAAATTCACAGATTAAAAGCCTGGAATTTGTTCAAAATAAAAAGATCACTATGTAGATGTTTTAAAAATATTTTTGCTTAATGGCTATTTAGCTGCCTAACATCTTTTCTCACATTACAAGCTTACAGAATTCTGAGAGAAAGAGAGAGAGAGAACACGTGCATGAGTGAACTTGCATGTATTGAGGGTTTATGTAACGTGAACTCATTTCAAGAATTTGTGTCCCTGGTCTGAAAGAGCTGAAGGTGTCCCAGAAGCTAGATCAGGCTCTGAACAGAGAAATCATAGAGAAAAAGAGGGCTGTGAACTCAGGAAGAGAAGGAGGGATTTATCACTTCTCTCCTTTTGATAAATGTTTTACGAATGGCCTTTCGTGGGTTGAATAGTTCATTTAAGAACCAGGAAGCAGAACTAGAAGACACTTTTCTGTTTTTTATTTTTATTTTTTACGTAATGCCAAGATAAAAGTACTGCAAACATCTCACTTCCATCTATAATACTAACTGAAAACAGTGGAGTTCTTCCCTTCTAGAAAGTGACCAGTACATAGGCAACAAGCAGAGAAAGCACTTATTGTCCAGATTTTTCATTGTATATAATCTGTTGGAATCATAGGCACACAGTCAATTTCTATGGCCCATCTGTCAGGACATTGAAATTGCTTTATTATACAGAACCCACTCACAGATTCCATGGACTCAGTAAGGAATATTTACCGAGTGTCATCCGAGATCTCAGAGGTTCCATAAAACACTTAATTAACATACAAAAGCCACTTCAGCTAAGCCTATACCTACTTTCTGAATATCAGTTACTGATTTGATTACTCCTGAGGCTCAGGTCAGCATGGGGAAAAGTGGCAGAAGCTGCTAGAGAGCAAGCTAGAGGAAAGCGAAGTGGGCAGCTCCCGACAGCTGCTATTTTCTCCCTGGGGCGTAAGGGCTGGTGACATAGCTCCACCAAAGAATCACAGAAAAAAGGTCTATAGAACTTCTTTTGTTTGTTCTTTATCTTTTTGTTTTATTTGTAATAAGCCAGCATGCTGCCTCACCTTGATCATCAGTTGTTCGTGTCATCTTATCTCACTTGCTTTGCTTGTCTCTATACTGCTTGCAAGCTATGTGACCTGAAGCAAGTTACTTAACCTCTCTGGACTTCAGCTTCCCTTCTTTTACAAGGAAGATAAAATCTCCCTCATGGACTTAACTGTGATGCTAAAGTGAGATACTGTTTGATTAGATGGGAGTTCTTCCAGCACTGTCAGCCTGTGGAGGGCTAGAAACTAGCCCCTTAAGATCAAGGATTATTGCTTACAACATTGCTCAGCAGGTGACAGAGCTATTTGCATAGAGTAGGTGCTGGAAACCCAATTGTTGATTGATTGGATAAATATTGATGGGGATGCTGGTTCCATAGCGTTGGGCCTCTTGTATGCACATGACCTCATCTCCATGTAGTTACTTTTCAAGAGTTTATAGCAATTTCCAAGAGGATCTCCTTCCTAGTGCCATATTTGTTGCCCTGTCTCGAGCAGGGCATTTGCTCAGGGCCATTAGCACAGGAAAACAACTCCTAGAGCCTCTGAGACATTTTAGGACAGATACAGAAGAAGGCCCCTTTCCCTGCTTTGTGTCACATTTTGTTACAGGGTTTATATGAGACTCGTTGCAGGGCTGTGTGAGTACATGATGTTCCAGAAACCTTTCTGAAGGCAGATCACTAGGTGTTTCCTTTAGCCTCCATATTCCACAGGACTCGGATATAATGAATCCTGTGGGGGCTCTGCTCGGATATAAATCCAACAGCCACCACACCAGTCCCAGAATGATAGTGCTCTCCCTGGGGCTGCTGCTTCGTCCCTGAGTCCTTTGCCACAAAACTTCTCATGCCCTTGTGCAGAAAGGATATGGCTGGCATGCCCCATATTTGTCAAACATATCTAGATATGTCTGAATGCATATTTAGGCTCACACTGAGACCCATGCTATATATTTATAAAGCTCCTATAGTGTTTGCTGCACAGTAGAAACTTTTAAAGTATAGACCTCTTTCCTTGTCCTGGAAACTACATCATACATTGGAATTGTGGATATTTTTTCAGATTTTCACGTTCTTTCTTTCTCTCAGATATAGGGGAATACTCGAACTAAAGTGTTTTGAATCATGATAGAGTCAGATTTTCATGCTTAATTCCTCGAATTACTAGTTCCATGAAGGCTTAGAATAGGCTTGAACGTCGGAGAGGATTGTTTTAAAATGTTTCTTCTTGAAGACACAATTGGTCCTTAATTGTTCCCCTAAAATCATGATATGTGTCAAACAAGATGACTTCAGAGAAAAGTCACAGTTTCATTCCACGTAGGCTAAGTTTGGCTGAGGTGGCGATAAATGACGGTTTTACATGTTTGTCATGGATTGGCCGGGACTCCATGTCTGCATCATACCAGGACTCAGGATGATGGGACAGCCCCTGTCTGCACCTCCCAAAGAATTAGATTCATGCTGTGGTTGATTGGGAGCCACTGAGTGTTTTTAAGCCGGAGAATAACATTGTTAAGTCTGAGCTTGAAATGATCACTCTGATGCTGGGGTGGAAAGAACATGAATAGAAGAGTTAGGATCTGGTAGCAGGGGAACCAATTATAAGGCCTGTGCCAAGTGTTATGGACAGGATGTGTAGTGATAGCATCTACTGAAAGTTGTTTCTGGCATGACGGAGGCACCAGGCTGCGGGCACGGAGAGGAGATAACTTGCACCCTTACTCCCAGATGGTCTATTAAAGAGAGAAAAGGCTGTCCAGATTAGTGACCAGTTGCCGTAGAGACAGGCTAACTCCTGGAATGCAGAGTGAATGCAGGGAACAACACAAAACGCAACAAGACTTCTGGCTTGTGTAAAATGACCCACCACCCCAGAAATACTTGGAGGTTCTTGGAGAGAGAGAAGTGGGGCCTGCAGCAACAGTTCAGCATCTTGGCAAATGAATTTTTGTCTTCTTGCACCTGTCAGTGTCCCAGTAATGTCCTGCTAATCTTTCAGTCTCATTTGTCCCAGGGCTTGCTTTCCATCGGATGCAACAACTGGCAGTTCAGGCAATTAGGATGAAGAGGCACCCTCTTGGAAATACATACAAGGGCTTTATTTTCAGGAAGCTGCCCGGGTCATCTCCTTGGGTTATATTTTTGGCTTTACCAGCCATCTCCTTGAGGCCACCATTTGTAGATATATTCGTTTAAATTTTAAGAGCAAGTCTATGCCTTAGGAGGAAGGGAGGTGAGAGGCCTTAGGTATTTAAATGGGCCCTTTGTAATCTCTCTCTCTCTCTCTCTCTCTCTCTCTCTCTCTCTCTCTCTGTGGTTCACTGAGCAAGCTAGCCTTGAAGCACAGCATTGATCATTCTCCTCACAGCCTCCTGGAGAAGAATGAGCAAGCTGTGAGAGATTTATCTTCAGGCTGGACCCTCCTCCAGCTGTGAGTGACACAGTCAAAGAAAGGCTGTCAGTGCTGCCCCCAAGGTGGGGCAGGGGGTGGGAAGACATTTCCTCCATCAAAAAGTGCTAGAGGTGAGAGAGCCCTCTTGGCTGCCAAACCCCTTCCCCCCCGCCCCCCCACCAAAAAAAAGAAGGGGACCTTGAATAGAAGGGGATCTCAGAATGGGCAGAGCAGGAAGCGCCATCCACATAATTGACTGTAGTTCTCCCCGTTTGGTTCTGGGAGCCAGGCTGCAGCCACATCTGCGAGCCTTCAGCTCAGCTCAGCTCAACTCCTCTCTGGTGAGGAGACTTCTCAGATTTCAGGAGCCCTGCAAGGCTTTGGAATGCTTGCCAGTGAGGAATTTGAACATCAAAAGGTTCAAAGGTGGTTGGAAAATCCAATACTCAAATTGTCGGAAGCAAAACATGTCTCCTCTGTCCTATTTTTATGACTTTAGCAGTGACAACCAGTGGTACTAAGAATCCAGGGAGCCTCAACGTGTACCCAGCAGATCCTTTCTTTTAAGGAAATCAACACTGCAGCATTATCTTAATTTTTACAAGCTGGGGAAGGAGGAAAAGTAGTTATTTTATTTAGAGACAGAGCAATTTTCATGATATTCATAATGGAACATTGTAAATCTGGGGAGTCAAGGTTCAAGTGTGGGTCTCTTTGCATTTGACATATTTTTATTTTGGGTCCAAATGAAGTATATTTTTAATAGGCAGGACAACACTTCCTGCCTTCAATCAGAGATAATACCATACTGAGATAATATTCTGAGACAGCAAGTTGCATTTCAACTTAAGATAAATATGCCTCCAGTAAAATTTCACTCACTCATCCTGGGTTTAAAACATGTCATGTCCAAGGTCAGTTAATTGTACTTGCAACCTAAAGGCAATCAGGAGGATGAGCTAACATCAAGGTTTTTTGTTTTTTGGTTTTTTTCAAAATGAAGATTTGTCCTCACTTAATAGTTTTTTTCTATGCTATTTCTTAAAAAAAATGCATGAATTATTCAAAAATTAGAAGGAAAAGAATGGATTAGCAGTGGAACATGACAATGTACCAAGACATTTAAAATAAGTTTTTCCTAAATGGATACATATCAACTGAAGAAGCTTTCCATAGCATCTGTGACCTTGAAATTTAATCTGAGATTCTGCTTCTGAACAAAATGAGCCTCCTGAATAAGCAGACCTCAGACCAATACGTTTCAATCAACACTTACATTTTTGGGCCTTTTGGAAAGATATATCAGAAAACAAGGTATAGATCCTGGCCTCAAGGAGGTTACAGCCCAGGGGACCTTGATTTTAAAGTGGATGACTGTGCTTAATTTTCTCAGCTTCCCCAGAACCTCAGTTTGATCTTCTATAGAATTGGAGTGAACACATTTCTTGTCTTCCTCCCTGGCTACTTTGAGAATTGGGCGAGGGAGGGAGGAAAGGAGAGAAAGAGGGTGTGTGTGTGTGTGAATATTTTGAATAATTTTGAATTATGAAAAGGTTCTCTATGGTCATTGATAGTTGTATCCTACTTTTAAAACCTGACAGCCTTTTTGTGAGGTAGCCAGTGTAGTACTCTTAGGAGAAACGCCCTTTATGTTATTCCTTTTCTGTGGTTGCCTAGAAACAATAATAATCTGATTTTCCTGGCCCTCATTCTTTTCTTTTCTCTTCTCCTCTGCCTGTTGGGGGCCCAATTCAAAACTGTTGTAGCTGAAGACTTGTCTGTGATGTGTCTTTGTGGCACTTTGTGTGTGAGCACCCTCTATGTGCAGACTTCGAGCTATGCATTTTCATATCCATCATCTCATTTAATGCTCTCAGAAACCCTATGAGGTACACTGCTCTCATGTACAAGGAAACTGGGTCGTAGAGAATTTAAGGAATTGTTCCAAGATCAAGATCATAAGCTAATAAAGAGCTTCAAGTGGTATGCTGTGGCTTTGATTTTCTTGGGGTAAGCAGACATGAAAGCACGTTTCAGTCCTGGATTCTTTTTGTGAATCTCTGAGTTTCTCACCTGATGTTATTTCTTGACCTATTTAGTAACGTATGTCTTGTGTGCAGTCTCTGACCAGGCTGTGGTATACCGTGCGGTGTGACTAGAGGGTCAGATGACCTGAGTTCAAGTCTCAACTCTATCACTTACTAAGCTGAGCCCTACTTTTCTCATTTTCAAAATGGTGGCAGTAACATGGATCTCTTTTGAGGATTTGATAAGATTATGTATGTTAGAAATCAGTCAGGGCACCTGCCATTTGCTAGCAGTTATCCAGAAATCTCCATTTGAGTCTGAATTTTGATTCCAATCTCTTCTGGGACTGGTCCAGAACTAGTATGTCCTATGAAGTGAAAGTACACTCAGGGGCATTTTGTGAGACGTTTTCTGACATATTTGGCATCATGGAATCTAGTTTCCTCAGAGCTTCATATGTAGACAAACCTGCTAGAAGATGATGTAGCTTCAAATAAAATGCTTCACTGAAAAATACCTTAGTGTCCTTCTAGTTCAGTGGTTTTCTCAATTGTTTTTATTAGTGCATGCCTATTTTTAAAAACTAATCAGAAAAAGAATCACATTGTGCAAAACTACTGGAAGGAGGATTTCTCTATGTGGAGAGATGCAGGGAGGCCCAGAGCTGGTCAGCTCAGATGCTCATCCTAAAACTTCCCCCTCCAAAACACTGAGGTTTTTCAGAGCAGTTTTGAAAAGCACTGATACATCTAACAATCTCATTCTGTAGATGAGGAAACTGAGGCCCAGGAAGAGTTACTTACTAGAAAGAATCCAACCATTTTAATATATCAAGGCATTGTCTGCAACAGCATGGCTTGATCTTATACTCAACAGTATAGCAAGGTGATAGCAACATTGATGTGTTCTGTTTCTCTTCACAGAGGATTTAAAAGGCTTTGTCCCTTTTTCTGTCTTTCTTGGAGATTATATAATAATGACTGTTCACCTTGGCTACAGAAGAGAAAAAAGTGGAATATCTGGGCAAAAATTTTATAATTTAGCTTTGAGGAAAAAAAAAAGCTATTCAATATGTAATAAGAACCTGAAAATTTTTCATGGCCTTTGACCCAGGAACTTCTCTTCTGGAAATGTATGTAAATAAACTAATTTTAAATACAGAAAATGATTATGCACAAATGTTTATCACCATGTTAATTGTTACTAGAATAAAAAGTGCAAACCACCTGTATAGTACACAATAGATAGAATGGTCAAGTAATAACAGAACTTTAACTCAGTGGAATATTATATAGCAAGTAAAACTGATTTTATGTGTGAAATACTCAGGGATAAAACTAACAAATATGTTCAAGATCTATATACTGAGACCTACAAAATATTGCTGAGATCAATTAAATGAGACCTAAATACAGGAGAGATATACCATCTTGGTATTGGAAAATTCAATTATTATGATTATGATTATTATATAAATTATCTAAGTTGGTCAGTAGAGTCAATGAAATCCCAATCAAAATCCTAGCAGACTTTTTAAAAACATAAATCAGTACCATTGATTTAAAATTGACATGGAAATGCAGAAAACAGAATAGCCAAAGTAATTTGGAAGAAGTGGAAGGGCTTATCCTAGCTGATTTCAAGACTTCTTATAAAGCTACAGCAATCAGGACAGTATGACACTAACATAAGAATAGACATATAGCAGTGACACCACAATAGCGGCTACAAAATTAAAGGACAGAAGAAACAGACTTTTATTTAGCAAAACTGGATTTCAAAAAGAAATTAAAAAAAATATTACTGAGAAAAATGTGAGTCCTCTACGTAAACCAAATTCTAATGAATCACGATTACAAACACAAATCTTGAGTCATTCTGAGATCTTATGGATTTCAGTCTTGCCTTTGGAAACCCAAATAGCTTAGACATCTAAAAGTTGAGAAACGAGATCCCTCTGTATTGCAAAGATCAAATAAGCAAATTTGTTTCTCCATGAAAGTCACATTTCACATTACATCTCATCTCAGGGTGACTTATTCAAATCTTCCCAATCCAAGGACTCTTGCTTAGTGCACATAGGAACAAATACTGCACAGTTTTACAGAGGAGCAAAATGGAAATGTTATTATTGGGGAAGATATGTGTCTCTCCATATATGGGTGTGTATGTATATATATGTGTATACATATATATGCAATTTTAAAGAGTCCATTTAAAGTTTTAAAGTTTTTGGTATGTAAAAATCTCAGCAGCATAGCAGAGTGTAATCTTTGTGCTATGTAACTTCATTGAATTCACTCTATTTATATAACTACCTAGGGTTAACATCAAGCATATTTTTTCAAAACGTCTTCTAATTCCAGGTTTGCAATTCAACTGAAAAAAAATCAAAGGCACCTAAGAACATTTATGACTTACAAAGTTTTCTTTTCTTGAAATAAAAACTACTGCTGGAGACCTCTCCTCCCATATCTTATCAGCTCAACTACCTAGTGTGATTTGAATCGCCCAAACCTTACTTTAAAAAAAAAAAGAAAGAAAAGGAGAGAGAGAGAGAAAAGAAGAACCTTTGGTAAAGTAGGTTCCTTTGATCCTTTTCTGCTACTTATGAAAACTCACACTGTATGTTTAACACATTCCCAACAAGCCTGGATAATGAAGCACATGGGACACCGAGACTTAATTCCATGTCTGTTTCTTTATTTAAGAAAAAAAAAAAAAAAACACCACATGCTCTGTGGGCCAAGGGAAGAATGGAGTAGACTAGCTAGGAGCGAACAGTAAGAAGTGGTTGTGATTGCCGAGCTGGGAGATATCATTAAAAAGCAAACTGGGGAGCTCCAGTTTAGGATCTGAGGATATTATTGATTCAAATCCTTTAAGGCATTCTTCAAAGGACTTCTTAAAAAGTTGTATTGTCTGAGGAGTTTGAGGCGAGTGTGAGTGTGTGAGTGTGTGTATGTATGTTATACAAGAGGGGAGATTAGTGGTTGGGAGGGCTATGCCTACATGAGGTACGGGGTGATGGGTTGTATGCATAGATGGTGATTGTCTTTAGGGTTGGTCTGTGTACATACAGGTAATTGCATAACAGGTTTTCTGGGTAGTGACTTGTATTTTTGGTTGCCTGAACACTCAGCTTCTGTAGCTATAACCAAGGTCCTCCACAAGTTGGCCTTTGTTCTTCTTCACCATGTCTTCAGCTCCTCAGAGTGCTGGAGCTAAGTGTCATCAAATCACACTGTCCGGGTTCAGACACATGCTTGCTTACCAGCATTGTGATGCCGGGTACCATAGTTAACCTTGCAAAGCCCCAGTCTCCTCATGGATAAGATAGGAATAATGATATCTATATCATAGTGTTGCTGGGTTAAAATAGATGGTCACGCATGTTAAATGTTCAGTATGGATCGGTTGTGCAACTCAGAAGCATTTTAATTCAGTAGATAGATAATCTTTGAAAGCTTTCTATGTACCAGGTATATACTATGCTCCCAATCTGAACGTCAGGTGCTGTATTAGTTTGGTGGGCTGCTGTAACAAAATGACACAGACTGGGTGGCTTAAGCAACAGATTTATTTATTTATTTATTTTCTCACTGTTTTGGAGGCTGGAAATCCAAGATCAAAGGTGCTGGTAGGGTTGGTTGGTTTCTCCTGAGGTCTCTGCCTCTGACTTACAGATGGCCACCTGGTCACTGTGTCCTCACATGGCCTTTTCTCTGTGCCAAGTATCCATGGTTCTCTTCCTCTTCTAAGGACACCAATCATATTGAATTACTTCCCTCCCCAAATGATCTCATTTTAATTAAATTACTTCATTAAAGATCTTATTTCCAAATATACTTACATTTTAAGGTATTGAGGGTTGGGCTTTTCACCTGTGAATTTAGAAAGACACAGTTCAGCCCATAATAGATACTAAGAACTCTGCTATTTCAAACAGTTAGGAGGACCTGGAATACTTTCCTCTACTTTTCCACTTGGTAAAAGCTGTTTTCAGAGAAGGTAACACTCTCTGTTATATTCAGCCTAGCTTAAACAGTTTTTCCTCTACAGAGATCCTGTTGTACTCACATACACAGCTAGATGCTGTGTATATAATCTACTGTATATAATCTTAGATATAATCTACTGTAACAATTAGTATATTTCATCCACTCCATCTAATACATGTATATATGTACACACACATATTGTGTAATATGTGTTTTTAAAAGAAAATGGATTTTAAAAAAATTGTTTTTAACATTCATTCATTTTGGAGAGACAGAGCATGAGCAGGGGAGGGGCAGAAAGAGAGAGAGACGCGAAATCTGAAGCAGGCCCCAGGCTCTGAGCTGTCAGCACAGAGCCTACTGTGGGGCCCAAACCCACGAACCGTGAGATCATGACCTGAGCTGAAGTCGGACACTTAACCAACAGAGCCACCCAGGCACCCCAAAGAAAATGGACTTTTAATAGTCCATATCCTCAGTTAGAATGGAAGCTCCATGGGGAAAGGGGCTATTTTGATCACTACCACATCAGCAGACCCTAGAACAGTGCCTTGACATAGTATGTGCTGACTCTCTTATTATTATTAGCTCAAAGATCAGAAACTCCTTCCTAAATAGTCAAGAGCTCCTTAAGAGCAGGGAGTATGTCTCCTTTCTCCTCCTGTTCTCCATAACTTGCTCAATAAATTTGTTGAACAAAATCATGCAGGTTTTCACAAGCTGACATTCATGTCTGAAATTATTTGTGTGGACTGTAATCACAGAAGTAAACATGTTTGTTTGGATTCAAAAGGTGAGACCTATATGTCTATCCTTTTGATTATGAAGCCCTGATTAAATGAAAAGAAGGGCTTCTGAGTGAAAATATTGAGTGGAGTTTGAGACCAATTGCTAACAGTGTATTTCTGTCTTTGAGATTTTCTTTTCTGCACACAAACTTGGTTTGATGGTTTTGACTGACTTGACCATGCCTTGAGGCAAAGAAATATGATAACTATGTACCTAGGGGTGGATTAAGACAAAATAAAGGGCCATCACAGGGCTCTATCCAATTCTGGCTCTGCACAACTCCCTCTGGGTAAATCCTATAGCTTACACCTGTCCAAGGCAGCAGAAACCTACACTATCACATCTGTCAATGGCTGCCCAAATAATTAAAGCCATCTGTGCCCAGCCTCCCAACACATCTCTGAATCTGTACGCAGCTCCATAATTTTGCCAACAAGAAATAGCTCCAGAACCGTTATGGTTAAATAATTTTTTTAATGAAATAAAAAGAAACTAAAAAGATAATTTTTTTGCTCCCTCTTGACCACCTCTATAAAAGGTCCCATTAAATACAGCAGCTGAGATGTTAGGGAAGTCTTCAAGGTAGAGATTCTAAATCTCCAAATTGAGTTAGAGGTCAGTGCATGTATTTGCCTGAATTGTTTTGTTCAGCACAGGGAATCCAACCTACCTGCTCTCTTTGTGCATCTAGTGATGAATGTGTTGACTGATTGGAATGCAGCCAAATGCTATTTCATGTTGAGTCTTCTCCTCAGGGTATTAGGAGGCCGCGCAGGGCAGTGTGAGACAGAACAATGCGTGGTTAAGAGCTCAGACTCTCAAGTCAGACACAACCAAGTGGGAGTCCAAGCCTTGTCACTCTCTTGACCTTGGGCAAATTATTTGGCCTTGCTACATCTGTTTCTTCATCTGTAAAATGGAAATGATAATATCTACTTCATTAGTTATAGTAAATATTACGTGAGAAAATGCATGTTATACACTTAGCGTACTACTTGGCACATGGTTGGCATGCAATAAATATTAGATACTATAGTTTTTGTTATTGTGCTTACTAAGAGTCTCAGGTCACACAGCCTCCAGGCTCCCAATTCTATTTTTTTTTTCTTTAGAGAGAGTGAAGAGAGCGCACAAGCAGGGGGGAGTGGCATAGGGAGAGAAAAAGAGGAGGAGAGAGAATCTTAAGTAGTCTCCGCACTCAGTGCAAAGCCCAATGAAAGGATCAATCCCACGACCCTGGAATCATGACCTGGGCTGAAATCAAAAGTCAGATGCTCAACTGACTGAGCCACCCAGGCACCCCACCCCCCAAGTCTATTTCAAATTCAATAGAATTGCTGTGTTGTTCAGTTGGTTCTTGCTAATTGACAAAATCTCTGGAATGAGGCGATAGAACTAACTCAGAATTACCTGCCTTTGATTGGTCAATTAGGAAACAAATTTAGAAGACACTTCCTATCTGCCAGACACCGTGTTAGGTACATTTTCTCTCCAACTATCATTTATCTTCAGGGGATCCCTGTGAGGTAGCTGCTGTGAATGTCTCCCCTCTCCATTGGTTAGTTTCCTGGCTTTTCAATGGCCACACATCTCTAATAATGTGAAAGCTGTGACTATATTGTGGTCATTTTTTGTTTGCCCAGAATTCTTCACTTTGGTTAATCTCTTTTTACCCATCCTATAGTAATTCAATTCAATCCCTTTGGTTTGAGTGAGACTGAATCCATCTTTCCTGGGATGAAAGGGATGGTAACAAAGACTCAGGACTAGATACACAGATTGCTGTGGTATGGCCAACTTATTTCTCAGGGCCTCACGTTGAAGGAAAGAGAGAGAGTCTCTTTTTTATTGAAATTGTAAGAAGTATATTCATGGAAACTTGGAGAACTTGAAAGTTATATACATTTACCACTTGCCTAGAGCACACTTAAAAATAAAGACAACACAGAGAAAAGGAGAGAGAAAGAGAGATTGAGATTTAATAACATCTTCGAAACCTCTGGATGCAGATGTGCCTGAAACTAGTTATGTAAGGCAATAAATTCTCATTGTCTTGGGCTAGTTTAAGTTGAAATCCTACTAATACAGTTCTAGCTAACAATCAGTTCTGTGGAGTCCCATGCTGCTTTATCACACTGTGTAAGAATATTATGTTTGAACAAAGGATGTTTCCTTTTTGTGCAAATGGCTTTTCTACACACTAGCTTTACTTGGGATCAGTAATATTCTTCTCCTAAATAGGTTAGTCTAACTCCTATACTTAAATGCACATATGTCCATAAAATGTTTATATAGTTTTAAAACTTGTTTTTATTCATCTGTTCCCTAGATTTCAAATTCATTTAGCAGTGAGGTAGCTTTATAATATGTGAAAAAAAATAGCATATAACATTGGCATTAAGGTAGCTTTAGTATGGTGAGAGAAGTATTAACTTTGATATTCAAAAATATATATGATGGACTATCAGCTCTGTGACTTTGTAGTTGCATGAGCTTGGGCAAATTGGCTACCTTCTTGGTACCTCAATTTCTTTATCTACCAATGGAGATAATAGTACCTACTTCACAGGGTTAACATAAGAATTAAATGAGATCATGCTTACAAAACTGGGACAGAACATTTTTTTTAAACCAGTTTACCTTGGTATCTAGTGCCATAATCAGGGATTTTATGAGTATCATTGGATAATAGTGATCATTTTTCTCTTTGGGAACATTTTTTTAAGTTATAGGGATGTACAAAGAAGAAACAACAATCACCCATACTCTCTCTTTGCCTTGCCAAAATAAATCACTGTCAACATTTTTGGGATATTTGTATCTTTTTAAAGTATCTGTACATATTTATTTTTAAATTTATGCAAATAGTAGATCAGTTATAACTTAAAACATTTAGACCATTACAGAAGAAATTATAGTCTCCTGAAAACTCCTATCCCCATATGGATCTCCTCCCAACCAAAGAGTACTAAGAGTATACTCTGATGAATTTGATAAGTTTCCAAAATTCTTTATATTTTTCATACATATCTATATATTGGGAGAAATATAAAATATTGGTTTCTGGGTTTTTTGACTGATCCATGTTAGTATGTGGAAATCTACTTTTATTTCTTTGAACACTTTATAGTGATTCTTTGTGTTTATGGACTTGTTTTCATTCATTTTTCTGTGGATAAATATTTTTTTAAGGTTTTTCATATTACAAACAATATTGAATTATGTCTTTTGTTTGTACATGCAAGTCTTTATCCAGAACAGCTATGTAGAAATAAATTGCTGGGTAATTTAATAGATACCACCATCTTGCCCTTCAGATCAATTATACTAATTTCAAGGTCATGAGCAGCTATGTTTTAATTTTACTCTCCCACCCCTCAGCCCTGCCCTTGCTTGTCTACACTTGATATTATCAAACTTTTTTCTCTTTGTCAAAGTGATAGCATAATGGTAAATTCACTGCTATTTTAATTTATATTTTCTGATTACCAACGAGGCAAAGCCATCTTTCATAAGGCAATTCTGATTTCATCTTCTGTAATTACCTGTTTGTGTCCTTGAAACTATATCATTGGCTTTTAGACTTTTTAAAATAGATATTTAAGAGCTATTTGAAAGCTTCAGATGTTTATCTTGGTCTGTTTTGTATCTGAATGTTTTATTTTATAGCTGTGACTATTTTGTCCCAGATGCTCTCCTGTCTTTCACCTTTTTTCATGTTCAAATTTCTTTTTTTTCTTTTTTTTTTCTTTCTATTTTTGCTACATAACTGATTTTAACAAATTCTTTGCAACTCCAGCATCTTGTTATTGTCCTTCATTATCTTGGCATAAAATTAGATTTAATCTTTGAAATATGGATCTTCAATTCAACTCAAACTTATTTCTGCCTGCGAATAGGACAATCTTTTGGATTCCTGTTATATACCATTGATCCATGTTTCTCTTCTTCAAATAATACCACACTGTTTTAAGTACTGTGGGTTTGTTTTATGCCTTGATTTCTGGAATGACATAAATGACAAAAATGACTTTCATTGTATTTGTAAAGGTTTTTATAAGGCAGAAAGAAAAGCTAATGAGCACAACTGTGTGCCAAGCACAGAAGTCCTGTTCATATTTTATCTCATTTTATCCTCATGTCAGCCATGTGAAGGAAGTGGCATTGACAGACTTTTGCAGATGGGAAAACAGAAGTTCAGCGGAGATACCTAACTTTCTCAGGGTCACATAGCATGTAAGCAGTGGAATGAAGATTTGAGTTCATGTCTATCTGACTCTAAAGTTCACTTCTTTCCTTGACATCTCCCACATTCCTAGGTTCAGACCATCCTTGAGGAAAACAGTAATATCTGCCAATTCCATTCATTTTTTAAGCTGTTTTATTCTGCAGATAAGATCCTTAATATTGCAGAAAGCTGAAAGATGAGGCTGTACTTTAATCAACTATGTATAAGTTATGCTGAGGACAAGAAAGATAAGGGAAGCAAAGCCTTTGGCAAAGTTGACCAACTATTTCTTATTTTAAGGACAATCCTGACGCCACCCCCCACCTCTTAGCCTTACGTTTTCTTATTCCTGCTAATTAGTTCCAAATGTTCTTCAGTTTTCTGTCTTCTCTTCCTCTAGACAGAAACCTAATGCCAGCAATGGGCACCAAGCCTTCCCTTTGGCCTTTGCTCCTTATGGCCTGGTCACTGCCTTCAGCAATTAGTAAATCATGGACAATTTCAGCTGTCACACAGTCTTGGATTTGACTCTGACCCCTCTCTGGAATCTGAAGTCTCTTGAACCAGACTGCCATTTTACCAAATGGGCTTTCTTCCTAGAGAGGAACATAAAATAGACTTTGGACTCATGCTGCAGAGGTTCCTGGCTATAGATTGCCACTTGGGCTTTGAAATCTTTCCAGTTTTCACCTGAGAGGCAGGTAGTTAAATTTATCAGGTTGTTCACTTTGCCATGGAATAGGAGAAGTCTAGACTTCCCCCCTTCTCTTTTAAAGAAGAATGAGAGCCTGTCTCTGTTGATTTATGATCTTGGAAAGAGGAGAAGGGCACAAGATAAAAGAAGAGATGAGGAATGCTATGATAGAGTGGGTAACACCTGAGGAATCTCTCCCGCCTGGAGACGAGAGATCTTATAAGCTACTGAAGACAGGCAGGGTTTTTAAATTTTTTTTTCAACTCTTAAAATGTGAAACTGCATCTACTCTGACTTTTCCATGCTGAGGACTTTGATGTCCTACCTAGCTGGTAGCTAGGTCTCAAGGAAGGATTTCTGAACATGGAGAAGCTTTTTCCTCACTGAATGGCCCAGTTCCATTTCCTATAGCATGATTGAGGAAGGCTGATGAGTAAAAACATGTTCTTGTATTTTTAGGCAAGTGAATGATTGAAATTATTGCATATGAAAACCAAGCGCTTCACAGGGAAGGATGTTTATGATTCAGAGCTGACCTGACTTTGGTCTGGCCAGATCCTTTTGCAATTTGACTTACATCTTGACTAGTCCTTTTGCATCTGAACCCAATGAAATACACATAGATCAAGAGCACAGGGCCACGGAGATGGTACTGGGAAAAAAGGAGATGGGAAGGCCAGGAGAGCAGAGTTACAAGAAAGACCACATGCCCTTACTTGCCAATCTGATTTTGGAGAACAGCCAACCATTAAATGCAATGATCACACTGTCATACTGCTGAATTTGGGAGATTGTGATCACATCAGTGCACAAACTGTTTTCTTCCACTCAGAACACTTTAGAGTCTAACCTTGAGGAAGGTTGAGGACATGCCATATAGCACAATGCCTCTGAAACACTGAAAATGTGGCTGAGTCAGATTGTAAGAGTGAGAGTCAACTTAACTGCATTCCAATTACAGCGTTGCCTCTTCCTGTATTATCCTGGGTGGGTCTTGCCCAATTTGAACTGTGGGTTTCTGATAAGTTAAGTGGTGAGTTAAATAAGGTAAGTTTTAACTTCCTTTCAAGGTGAATAGGGATATGGAGATCTTAACAAGTACCTGTTAGCTGCAGAGTATCGTATTTTCTTGTGCCAGGGAATCCTAGATGAGTGATTGTTGGTAAGCACGAAGTAGTGCAAATGGAAACGCCATCTAGGGCTCATATTAGATGAGTCTTCCCAGTCATTGATCCTTTTTCAAATTCAAGAAGAGAGTGTGAAGCTGACATCAAATTCTCTGTGGTCAGAGCCTCTGCTTATGGTCTGCATTAACCAGTTGAAGAAAACCCCTTTTCTACCTCAGACTTTAATGGTTTCTGTGCACTGTAGTCCCTCAGTGCCATTGTTATCTTGTTCAGCATGAGCTCAGGTGCAGTTTTCTGTGTATGCTTAAAGCTAACTAGACAGCTCTAGTTTCCAGAAGCAACTTTTGTAGGAAACCTTCCCCAAATATGTTCAAAGAACTGGAATTCTGAGACACTTAGCTTTCTTGAGATGTGCTTGGGGATTATCACATCTTAAAATATATATATATATATATATACATATGTATATATATATATATATGTATATATATATACACACACACACACACACACACATATATATATGTATATATATATATATATATACACACACACACATATATATACACACACACACACACACACACACACATATATTTATATTTATATAATTTAAAGTTTATTTATTTTTGAGAGAGAAAGCATGAGCAGGGGAGGGACAGAGGGAGGGAGGGACAGAGAGAATCCCAAGCAGGCTTCATGCTGTCAGAACTGTGAGATCATGAGTTGAGCTAAAGTCAAGGGTCAGCATGATCAACCAGCTGAGCCACCCAGGTGCTTTTAAAGAGGGGCGGGGAGGGGGGGCGGGGGGGGGGGGAACCTTTGTGGAAGTGAAAATTAATGATCTGTAGACCTGGGGTTTTCCTTCTAGTAATGTCCAAGTAAGCTAATATCAGACTAACTTTTCTGCAGATAATAACTAAATTCCAAAATAAAAATATAAAAAAATAGCAATCTAAAGGCTTAAGAGTGAACAAACACAGGCACATTTTGAAGGAAAGTCCATATCTGGAAAAAGAGAATAGCACTTGGTGATTTCTTCCTTTTGTGTGTTTATGTGTATGGTTTTTAGCCAAAAGACAGGTCCTAGTCTGTGTCATTCAGTTTGGCTAAAATGGAGATATAACAGCTGGAATTGATCATCCTTGAATAAACAGTAAACAGAGTTCAGAGCAACCAGGGGTGCTAGAAAGTGAAGGATGGAGGGAATATGAGAAAGGAGAGAACCAGGGAGGGAAGCCCTAAGTTCTGTGCATAACTTTACCCAGATAGCTGGCTGACCTTTGAAACATGCATACACAAAACAGGTTACAAGTCGACTCGTTAAGGCTACATAACTGAAATACGGGAATGAGTTACAACCCAAGGACAGAGTTATAATTTGAGGCCAAATTACTTGCTCGCTTAAAGGAGTCAACACTCTTTGGAACAATACAAGAGAATCCAGAGTGTGATATTAACAGTATGATAGTACGCTATGGTATGATATTAACAGTATCCATGATATAATCCAAAATTATTCAGTATAGAAGAAAGAGTAGAAGAAATACAAATGACATAAAAATATGAAAACAAATTCATTCCTACTGGCAATCAAAGAAAGCCAAAAAGAACAATTAATTAATTTTAACTTTTCAAATTAGCAAACATTTAAAAAAATGACCTATGCTAGCAAAGGTATCAGATGGACCCTCATCTGATGCTGTTTGGAGTGTAAATAGTTATAAATTTCTTTAAAACCAATTTGGCTAGAGATACTACAATGCCTAAAATAGTTTATACCCCTTCTCCCAATAATTCCACTTGTAAAAATGTATTCCAAAGAATTATCAGCTGTGCAGATTTTATATGATATTCCTAAAATATTTATAATATAATTAAAAATAACCATCTGAGATTGAGGGGATGGTTAAAACAATTAAATATAATGGAGTAATTTGCAGACATTAAATTATCTTTCAAACAAATGCTGAAGACAAAGGGAAGAGCTCAGGATATAATATTGAGAGAAAATGGTAGGATATAAAGGAGACATACAGGTAATTTTAATTTTCTTCTCTATACTTTCCTGTATTTCTCAAATTACACGGAACATGAATCTCTCTCATATGAAAGAGATAACATTTTTTTAAAAAATGTATCTACTCTCCATATAACAAAGGAGATTTTTTAAAAAAATTTTAAAAATATTTATTTATTTTTGAGATAGAGAGAGACAGAGCATGAACGGGGCAGGGTCAGAGAGAGGGAGACACAGAATCTGAAGCAGGTCCCAGGCTCCGAGCTGTCAGCACAGAGCCCGACGCAGGGCTCAAACCCAGGGACCATGAGATCATGACCTGAGCTGAATTCGGACGCCTAACTGACTGAGCCACCCAGGCGCCCCACGAAGGAGATTTTCAAAGTTGTTTATTTGACTCATTGTCAGCACTTGTTTTAACTTCCTCTTGCACCCCTCCTGACCCCTGACTCTTAACTGATGTTCACCTACCTTACCCTTTTGTCTCACAAGTGCTCCCTCATCCTGTTTTAGACTAACTACTCAAGGTTGGTTCCCTCCTCCCTCACATTCTTGGGAGCTTCAATTCCTTAGTTACCTGGATCTCTTCTGGTTTCTTCAACCTTTCTTTCTGCTCACTGCAAAATAGTCAATGGAATCACGACAGTCAAGATGATGAATCGCTGGTCTTACAAGAAACATTTTTATAAATTTATTTATTTAAATTCAACTTAGTTAACGTACAGGGTAGTATTGGTTTCAGGAGAAGAACCCAGTGATTTATCACTTACATATAACACCCAGTGCAACAAGTGGCCTCCTTAATGCCCATCACCCATTTAGCCCATCTCTCCCCCCACCATCCCTCCAGCAATGCTGATTGTTCCCTGTATTTAAGAGTCTCTTATGGTTTGCCTCCCTCTCCATTTTTATCTTGTTTTTTTCTTCCCTTCCCCTATGTTCATCTGTTTGGTTTCTTAAATTCCACCTATGAGTATTTGTCTATCTCTGCCTGACTTATTTTGTTTAGTATAATACATTCTAGTTCCATCCACGTGTTGCAAATGACAAGATTTCATTCTTTTTGTTGGCTGAGTAATATTCCATTGTGTGTGTGTGTGTGTGTGTGTGTGTGTGTGTGTGTGTGTGTGTACCACATCTCCTTTATCCATTCATCGGTCAATGGACATTTGGGCTCTCTCCATAATATGTTTATTGTTGATAGTGCTGCTATAAACACTGGGATGAATGTGCCCATTCAAATCAGTATCTTTATATCCTTTGGGTAAATACCTAGTAAGTGCAATTGCTCAGTCTTAGGGTAGTTGTGTTTTTAATTTTTTGAGGAATCTCCATACTGTCTTCCAGAGTGGCTGCACCAGTTTGCATTCAGACCAACAATGCAAAAGTGCTCCTCTTTCTTCACATCCTCACCAACACTTGTTGTTTCCTGAGTTGTTAATTTTAGCCATTCTGACAGGTGTGAGGTGGTATCTCATTGTGGTTTTGATTTGTATTTTCCTGATGATGAGTGATGTTGAGCATCCACAAGAAACATTTTAAAAATGTTCTCTATTGTCCCCAAAATGTCTTTTTGTAAGTTGAGATATAACTGACTTAAATGTGTTTCAGGTTTCCCATATTCTTTTTTTTTTTTTAATTTATATTCATTTTTGAGAAAGAGTGTGAGCAGGGGAGGGGTAGAGAAAGAGGGGAACAAAGGATCCGAAGCAGGCTCCACACTGAAGGCAGAGGGCCCAAAGTGGGACTTGAACTCACGAACCATGAGATCATGACCTGAGCTGAAGCGAAGTCAGACGCTTAACCCCCTGAGCCACCCAGGTGCCCCTAACATGTGAGTTTCAGGTGTGTAACATAATGGTTCAGTATTTATATGCACCACAAAATGATCACTTATTTGAAATAAGTCTAATTACCTACCATTGATCACCACACAAAGTAACAAATTTTGTTTTCCTTGTGATGAGAACTTTTAAGATTTACTTACTTTTTAAAAAAAATTTTTAACGTTTATTCATTTTTGAGAGACAGAGAGACACATTGTGAGTAGGGGAGGGGCAGAGAGAGAGGGAGACACAGAATCCGAAGCAGGTTCCAGGCTCTGAGCTGTCAGCACAAAGCCCAACACGGGGCTCGAACTCATGAACCGTGAGATCATGACCTGAGCCGAAGTCAGACGCTCAACCGACTGAGCCACTCAGGCGCCCCAGATTTACTTTCTTAGTAACTTTCAAATATTCACTATAGTCACCATGCTATACATTACACCCCTGTGGCTCATTTATTTTATAACTGGAATTTTGTACCTCTTGACCCTTTTCACCCCTTCACCTACACCCTAGCTTTTTTCTCCTCTGCCTGCCTCTAATCTCTTCTCTGTATCTATGAGTTTTGTTTTGGTTTTTATTTATTTTGTTTTTAGACTCCAGATATAAATGAAATCAGATAGTGTTTGTCTTCCTCTTTCTTATTTCACTCAACATAACGCCCTCAAGGTCTATCATGTTGTTACAAATGGCAAGATTTCATTCATTTTTATAGCTGAGTAACATATCATTGTACATACGTATACCTTTATCCACTCATCCGCCAATGGACACTTATTTCAATATCTTCACTTTTGTAAATAATGCTCCAGTGAAACTGGGGGTGCATATACCTTTTTGAATTCATGTTTTTGTTTTCTTCAGATAAATTTTCAGAAGTGGAATTGCTGGATCATATGATAGTTCTATTTTTAATTTTTTAAGTACCTCCATACTGTTTTCCATAGTGGATGCAATGATTTACATTCCTTCCAACAGTGTGGAAGGGTTCCCTTTTCTCTATATCATCTCCAATACTTGTTATTTTCTGTCTTTTTGATAATAGCCATTCTAACTGGTGTGAGGTGATATTTCATTGGGTTTGATTTGCATTTCCCTGATGACGAGTGATGTTGAGCATCTTTTCATGTAGCTGTTGGCCATCTGTTTTCCTTGAAAAACTGTCCAGATCTTCTGCCCATTTTTTATCTGATTTTTTTGTTTTTTTTTTTCTATTGAGTTGTATGAATTCTTTATGTATTTTGGATATTAACTCCTTAACAGATATATCATTTGCAAATAACTTCTCCCATTCACTAGGTTGCCTTTTCATTTTGTTGATGATTTCCTTTGCTGTGTAAAAGCCTTTTCATTTGATATGGCCCCATTTGTTTATTTTTGCTTTTGTTTTCTTTGCTTTTGAAGTCAGATCCAAAAATTCATTGCCAAGACTGATATTGAGGAGCCTATGTTTTCTTCCAGGAGGTTTTTAGTTTCAGATCTTAGTTTCAACTCTTTAATCCATTTTGAGTTTATTTGTGTGTGTAGTGTAAGATGGTGATCAATTTTTATTCTTTGGGGGGCATCTAGGTTTCTCAGTCCATTAAGCATCTGACTCTTGATTTTAGCTCGGGTCATGATCTCACAGTTCATGAGATTGAGCCCTGCACTGGGCTCTACGCTGTAGTGTGGAGCCTGCTTGGGATTCTCTGTCTCTCTGCCTCTGTCCCTCTGTTTCTTTGCCCTCCCCCTCCCAATTGCTCACACACACATGCTTGCTGTCTGTCTCTCAAAATAAATAAATACAACTTAAAAGAAATTCATTCTTTTGTATGTGGCTGTCCAGTTTCCCCAACACTGTTTATTAAAGAGACCGTCTTTCCCTGTTGTATATTCTTACATCCTTTGTTGTAAGGTAATTCACCACATTTGTATAGGTTTATATCTAGGCTTGTCATTCCGTCAAAGTAAGTGTCTGTCTTTATGCTAATACCAGACTGTTTTGATTACTATGGCTTTATTATATAGTGTGAAATCAGGGAGCACGATGCCTCCATCTTCAAATACCCATTATGTTTTATTTTAAGTGAAAATTATTTTTTGGTGGGGGAGGATTTCAAAAATAATTTTTTATCATTGTGAAAAGAAAAACTAAGACAATGAAGAAGTTAGAAAACAGAAAGCAAATATCTCTTCTTTGTCTGCCAATATCTCTTCTTTGTCTCACTGTTCAGACATAATCCCACACTCTATATTAGTGAGTAAATAGGTTGGTAGGTAGAAAGATGAATGTGTATATATATATATATGTGTGTGTGTGTGTGTGTGTGTGTGTGTGGGTATGTGTGTGTGTGTGTGTGTGTGTGTGTATGTTAGCATGGATGGATGGATGGATGAATGGCTGAAGGACAGCTAATTCGGGAATGAATGGAATCACACATTATAGCTTAGGACCATGACAAAAATAATTCTAAAGTTATTCTAATAGAATAGCAGAATAGTTAGAAAAAAAAACTTTTAAAAGAAAATATAATGGAAGAGGAAGGTGCTTCCTAGAATTAAAATAAATTATAATAAATTTAAATATTGAGATATGGCCTGATTATTACCTGCATTTTTCATAAAATTCAGAATTTTGCCAACATTTTTCCATGACAATAAATGTGAATCTACATATCATTTTAATTGTGCATAGTTTCTATTTTATAAATGTTCTACTTAGTTTTAAAAATGCTCTAAGGAATGAATATTTAGCTTGTTTCCTGTATTCACTATTATAAGCAATGCTTTAATAAATGTCTTGCTATTCATATGTTTAAAAAGTTTTCTCATGATTTCCTTAGAAGCAGATTTGCTGGATCAGAGTCATGTTTTAAATTTTGATATGAATTGCCATTTTTCCTTCAGAAGAAGTAGGCTAATTTATGTACTTCTACCATCATTTTGTAAGAGTGCTTATTTTTCTGCATTTTATGAACTCTCGATATTATAAATTTTGTAAATTGTTACCAATATAA
Organism: Panthera onca; assembly: GCF_046562875.1. Classification (NCBI taxonomy): domain Eukaryota; kingdom Metazoa; phylum Chordata; class Mammalia; order Carnivora; family Felidae; genus Panthera; species Panthera onca. The sequence continues at coordinate 68,249,443 of NC_138351.1, forward strand.
TAGGTGAAAAATATTTTCTTGTTTAAATTTGAATACTTGCTTATTTATTGATGTTTCCATCTTTCATATGCTTATTAATCTTTCAAATTTCTAGTTCATATCTTTTGACTCTTTACTTTTTAGCAAAACAATACATATGCATAGTTTAAATGTTCCACTAGGACAACAAGGATCATTAGCAAAAAATAGCATTTCTCTCTTCCATTTTTCTTCCCCTCCCAATCCTGTTATGCCAAGGTAACCATGCTCAAGTTTTTTCAATGTTTTTTTTTTTTCTGCTATTTATATATTTAATTTTATGTTTCTAAATTAAATGCTTCTTTACTACTTCATTTTTTAATTTCAACAATTATTCTCAATTTCCTACTGGATAAGAGGGAGATGTAGCTTTTCTTCCACATTTCCTGCATTCCACCTTATCTCTCCAGACCCATCCAGTTCTCTTTGATCAGCTTTCCAGTATAGGTCTGTCTTAAATCTGGGGTAGATTTATATTCACGTTTTTCATCATTATTACTTAAATATTGTCCACAGCTCAGTAAGTATTACACATAATTTAGATTTTCTTTCTGGTTCAACTTTTTGTTTTCCCTGGTGTTAATAATTACCTCATTTTGGGTTTTGCTTAATTTTCTTTTTTTTTTTTTTTTTAATTTGTTTGTTTCTTTGTTTGGGGGGGAGGGGCAGAGGGAGAGAGAAAATCCCAAGCAGGCACAGAGCCTGAGATGGGGCTCAAACTCATCAACCATGTCATTACTTGAGTCAAGATTCGAACACTTAACTGAACGAGCCACCCAGGCGCCCCAGGGTTTCCTTAATTTTCTGTGTATGCAAGACTCTATCACCAAATTCTCTGCCAGAGTGATAAAACTCTTAATGGTTTAAACACTTTGGGTGATCTATAATTTCTTATTTACTTACTTATTTATTTATTTTAAATATTTTTTTTTTTTTTGAGAGAGAGGGACAGAACGCAGGTGGGAGAGGAGCAGACAGAAGGAGACACAGAATCCGAAGCAGGCCCCAGGCTTTCACAGCTCAGAGCCCAATGCTGGGCTCGAACCCACAAAGCCAAAGATCATGACCTGAGCCGAAGTCAGACACTTAACCGACTGAGCCATCCAGGTGCCCCTATAATTTCCTTTTTAAAAATATAGTCTCCATTATCTTGCTCCAGTCTTAACTACTAGATATTTAGCCTACTGCAGAAATATCTTAGGACTTCTTGCCAATCTGAAATTCCTTTCGCAGCTCCCTTGTGTTTCAGCCCATTTTCCAGATTTTCCCTAATTTTGCTCTAAGACATAACTCCACGATAATACTGACAAAGAGTATTTGAAACCATTTTATTCTTGAGTGCTTGTATTTCTCACATTTCATTGATAATTTACTTGAATATATAATTCTTGGTTGGAAACCATTTTTTCCCTTAAAATTTTAAAGGCATTTTCCTTCATTGTTTGTAGCATTCATGGTGGTGTTGGAAAGTCCAAAATTGTCCTGATTCTTGATCTGTTGTGTTTTTGTCTTTCTGTCTGGAAGTTTTCAGAGTCTATTCTTTTTTTGTGTTTGTTTGTTTGTTTTAGTTTAATGTTTTTATTTTTTAAAATTTACATCCAAATTAGTTAGCATATAGTGCAACAATGATTTCAGGAGTAGATTCCTTAGTGCCCCTTGCCCATTTAGCCCATCCTCCCTCCCACAACACTTCCAGTAACCCTCTGTTTGTTCTCCATATTTATGAGTCTCTTCTGTCTTGTCCCCCTCCCTGTTTTTATATTATTTTTGTTTCCCTTCCCTTATGTTCATCTGTTTTGTCTCTTAAAGTCCTCATATGAGTGAATTCATAGGATTTTTGTCTTTCTCTGACTAATTTCACTTAGCATAATACCCTCCAGTTCCATCCACGTAGTTGCAAATGGAGAGATTTCATTCTTTTTGATTGCTGAGTAATACTCCATTGTATATCTATACCACATCTTCTTTATCCATTCATCCATCGATGGACATTTGGGCTCTTTCCATACTTTGGCTATTGTTGATAGTGCTGCTATAAACATGGGGGTGCATGTGTCCCTTTGAAACAGCACACCTGTATCCCCTGGATAAATGCCTAGTAGTGCAATTGCTGGGTCGTAGGGTAGTTCTATTTTTAGTTTTTTGAGGAACCTCCATACTGTTTTCCAGAGTGGCTGCACCAGCTTGCATTCCCACAGAGTCTATTCTTAAGACACTAAAATTTCATGATGTATTTTACAGCTCTTTTCCATTACTTGGGCTGCTTGGTAGGAATAATCTTTAAGTAAATTTGTGTCCATTGGTTTTAGGAAATTTTTTGTATTATTTCTTTGGTAGTTTCTCTCTGTTCTCTGTCTCTCAGACACACACACACACTTGCTCACTCTCTCTTTCTAGAACTCCTATTGGTTATATCTCTTGAGTTAGTCCTCTAATTTCTCATAATGTTAGCTCCCATTTTTCTCTCATTAGCTAATTGTTCTCTCTCTTTTTTTTTAACTGGACATTTTTAAAAAATTATATTTATTTGCTTATTTTGAGAGAGAGAGAAAGAGAGCGTGAGTGGAGGAGGGACAGAGAGAGACATAGAATCTGAAGCAGGCTTCAGGCTCTCAGCTGTCAGCACAGAGCCAGAGGCGGATCAAACCCACAAACAGGGAGATCATGACCTGAGCAGAAGTCAGACGCTTAACTGACTGAACCACCCAGGCACCCCTATATTTTTTTCTAGAAGGTTTTTTAGAATTTCTAGACTGAGATCTTCCAATTTTGCCAGATGTTTTAACTATTCATATTATTATGTTCTAGTGGTTCTTTCCTCTTCACTGCATGGTCTCTTTTTATAATGTCCCATTCTTTTTTCTTCATGGATGCTGACTTCTCTAATTGTTATGAAGATACTATATTTTTAAGCTTTCTTTGTCTCCTTGTGTCATATCTTTTCTTCTATGTTAATTTTGGTTTCTGTCTTTCATATTGGAGGTTTTCCATATATATCTTGTGATCCTTATCTAATTATACTTTGGAATGAGGCACTAGAAAGCCAATTGAAAGCCATGTGTTAGGGGTAGGGAGTTGGTATACTTATGGAACAGTGGGCCATTACTCAGGCATCAGAGCCACTCAACTTTCTGTTCTCTACACTAAGATTTTTTAAAATGTTATGGACCTCTCCCATTTGTATTGTCTCCTCTATTACTGTCTTTGTCTTCACGTCTATACTTTCTCGCTCCTTTACTGTCATTATACTGGAATTCCTGAAGGGAATTTAAGATAAATGTATACTTTCAAGCTGTGATGCCCAACTGGAAATCTCATTTTTCCCCCATTGAGATGTTTGTCATTTTAATATCATTTTAATAATTCTATATATAGTAACAACATTTGTTTATATTTTATTTTATTGTCTTATTTGCTCTTATTTAATTTTCTTTGCCAAAAAAATTTAATCCTTATGTAGTCAGAAAGTTCTCAAGTATATATCATGTTTAGAAAAAACTTATTCTAAAATATTCTATAACATGTTTTTCAGTTCTTTTTATCATTTTTCCTAATGTTTGAATTTTAACTTTGAGGATAATTTTGTTTATATTGAGATATGGGTATCAATTTATTTTTTTGTAAGTTAAAACTATTAATGTGATATCTGGCAGAGCTTTTTTCCTAACCAATCTCATATTACATCTGTATCATATTTTACATATTCATTTATCTGTCTATCCATTTCTAGATTCTCTGTTTTATCTTACGAATAGCCATGCCCATTGCTGGACCTGTGCTATACTTTAAATATTGTATTAGCTTTGTAGTAAATTTTGATATTTTTAATGGCAAATGTCCCCAGCCCTTGGTCTTCTCTGTTATATTCTTTTTGTGGCTCCTAACTGTAATTTCTGAAATGAAATTTGGGTCAGTTTTCAACTTTGAAAATATTCCATTGAAATTTTTATAGTCTGTATAAAAGTTTAGATTAAATTGGGAGAGAATTCACATTCTTATTTCTTTGAGCCTTCTTAATCTAGAAACATGAATACCTCAGAGGATATTCAGATTGTTACTCTCATGAGGTCCTGTACATTTCTTAATAGTTTCAGTCCAGCTATTGTTGCTATACATGAATATCATAAATTTTCATGTGTTTATCTCAAATTTGCTGTTTTTCCATCATTCTATTATTATTTTTTTTTTTTTTGATGTTTATTTATTTTTGAGAGAGACAGAGACAGAATGCGAGGGGGTTAGGGGCAGAGAGAGCGGGAGACACAGAATCCAAAGCAGGCACCAGACACCAAGCTGTCAGCACAGAGCCCGATGCGATGCTCTAACTCACGAGCTGTGAGATCATGACCTCAGCCTAAGTCAGGTGCCCAACTGACTGAGCCACCCAGGTGCCCCAATCATTCTATTACTTTTACTTTTACTTTTACTTTTTCTTTCTTTTTTTTTTTAACATTTATTTTTGAAGGAGAGAGAGAGAGAGAGAGAGTGTGAGCGGGGGAGGGGCAGAGAGAGAGGGAGACACAGAGTCTGAAGCAGCCTCCATGCTCTGAGCCATCAGCACAGAGCCCGATGCAGGGCTCAAACCCACGAACTGTGAGATCATGACCTGGACCAAAGTCAGACACTCAACCGACTGAGCCACCCAGGTGCCCCTCATTCTATTATTTTAAAACAATTTTAGTTATTTCTTCCATATTTTAATATCTCATTCAATAAATATTTCAACTCCCACTATGTTCCAGAAAGTGTTAGGCACCAAGGACATAATGTTACTTAAGAAGAGACATGGTGCCTGCCCTTAAGTAGATCATTATATCATTTGCAAATAGTGTAACACTTTTTCCTTTCCAATGTATATTCTTATTATTTATTTTTATGATTCTACTTATTGGCCAAATATTCTAATATTTCACCAGTAGGTGTAATGTTTGCTACTAAATTCTGGTTTCTAAAGATCTTAATCATGTTAAGAAATTACCTTCTGTATTGTGTTTGTAAAAGGTTTGTAATCACAAACAATGTTGAATTTCATCAAAATCCCTTTAATTGTTGATGTGTTAACATGTTAAACCACCCTTGAATTCCTGGAATAAACTCCACTTGGTAATTACAGAGTATTCTATTTTTATCCTGCTTGACCCAATCTAATAATGTTTCATTTAGGATTCTTATACTTATAGGAATAAGAAAATGATCTATAGTTTTCATTTATGATCTTTTTTGATGTTTGATATTAGGATTACATTAACTTCAAAGTAAATGGGAAGTTCTCCATAGCTGTTTCCGTTAAGAAACATTTTTAAAAGCACAGTAATTTTTCTTGCCTTTGAAAAGTTGGAAAGAATTCATGGGCAAAGTTAGATTTCTTTAGTGATGTTCTGTTGACACCTCTTAATTTTTTTTTTATATATGTTTATTGGTCTACTCATTTTTAGTTTGTTAAGAACCAGTGTGGGGACTTTTTCCTTAAAAGTGATCCATATATTTGATCAAATGTATTGGAATAAAGTAACATTTATTATCCATTTGTGAGTTTTTAAGTGTCTTTTGCATCTGTGATTTTACCATTCTTCACATCCATTTATTTGTATTTTAACCCTCTGGACCTTGGTTAAATTTCTCAGAGGGCTATTTAGTGGGGTTATGCTTTTCAGTGGTAATATATACATTTTGAATGTCTATAATTGTTTGGTCAATGGTATTTGGGGTGGAGAAGAAGACACCCGGGTTTGACTTTCTGTCTTAAAAGTAGAAGCTAACATACAACTATTTGAAGAGATGACAGAAAAGAACAAGATGGAATAGAGAACTATAAAAGGGGGTTTCTGATGGAGTTGGTCAGAAACAAATAATTTGGGGGTCATATGTAGACCCATTGTATCTGTGCCTAAGGATAGCATTTACCAGATCCCTTGCTGACTTGGTAGATAGCTATTATATAAGATGATAGACACTTACAGTATGCAGGAATTGACCAAAACATTATTTCAAGTTTCTCATTATATTGATGCAGAAACTAAGCCACAAAGAGTTGAAGTGATCCAGTAGATTTCTTTACACTATGCAACACTTATTTTGTTTTAAAATAAAATATATAGATGTAGGTTAATAGGAAGAACTGCAAGGAGGCACTTCTATAAATGCTTTATAAATATTGTTTGGATATGATGCCAGACTCCATGTTCATTTCCTAGGTGAAGAACCCCAAACACTAGGAGACTAAAGAAGAAGTTATGATCCAAATCAAGTCTGAAATTTCTTTCAACTGATTGCTTTCCCTGCTAGTAACTCAATAGGCAATACTACTTCTTTCAAAAATCAGTGAACAGAAGTGCTATGAAGAAAAAAATTGGGAGAAGTCTTCATTCTTGTAAGTATTCATAGAAAAGATTTCTAATTGTTGCTACTCTTTTACTTATTAAGATAGGAAAACTAAAAATAATTGTAATACTCAATGCTTGCAAGGGTCCAGGAAAATTGGGGCCCATATATTATTATAAAACAATAATCTTTGGAATGACAAATTTGCAAACTAAGGGAAAATGCTGTATGTATGAAGGTATTTATTGCAGCAGCATCTAGTAAGAAAAAGACTTGAACAACAGAACTAGTCAGAAAGGAAGGTCTAAGTCAATTGTGGTGCACGTGAGAATATTGTGTGGCTGATGAAAATATCATTATCATTAGGTATACAAGCATGTAACAATGCCCTTACTTTTGTGTCTTCACTTGTCTATACGTGGCTCAGTTGGCTCCATACATGCCGAAATCAGAATGAAGTCCAGCTGGACTCTTATCTGGGGACTCTGGGAAGAATATGCTTCCAGGCTTATTCAAGTTGTTGGCAGAATTCAGTTCTTGGCAGTTGTAGGACAGAGGTTGCCATATTCTTGCTGACTGTGGGCTGGGCTTCACTCTCATCTTTCAGAAGCTTTCCCCAGATTCTTCCCTGTGGCTCTTTCCATCTCAGTGTTGGAGAACCTCCCTTGTGCTATGTTCTTCTCACAATTTAAATCCGACTTTCTCTTTTGCTACCAATTGGAGGAAAACTCTCTGCTTTTATGGGGCTCGTGTGATTAGGTTAGGTCCACATGTATAATCTCCCTATCTTAAGGTTAATGTCTGCAAATCCCTTTTGCCAGGTAACTTAATGTAATCATTGAACTCAAACGAAGGGGCAAATAGGGTTATGGGGTCATCCTAGAATTCTGCCTGCCACACCACAGATAACCACAGCTCCCACTCTCCCTTCCTTCAGGTCTTTACTTAGTGGTTAACTTTTCCGCAAAATGTTTCCCAGAATTTAGCTAAAATTTCAACTCTACTTGTAATCCTCACCCAAATGTCTACCCGCTTTGCCTGTTTCCCCAACTTCTCTTTAGGGCTTACCTTCTCACGTGCAATATATTTTACTTCTTTATGTTTGTTATCTGTCTCCTTCAGCACACGTAATCTCAATGAGATCAGGGACTTTGTGGTTGTTTGGTATAGTTCTTGCTCCTAGAATGGTGCTTCGACTGTAGCAGTCACTCAGTAAATATGTATGTAATGAGTGAATAAATAAATGGCACGAAGTTATATGTAAAGTATGATTACAGTTACTTAAAGGTGTGTGGTGTCATGCTTTCTCCAGAGTCGGTTGTTTTAGAAGTATCCTTTCCTGTCACTGGTTGCATGGAGTCAGCTTGTGGGTGTATGTGACCCAAAAACTGAGAGCTTCTTTGCACTCTGGCAGCTACACTTGGTGGCTTATGGTCATCACCATAAGAAAATAAAATTAAATAAAGGTATGAATGAACCTAAACACAATTAAAATAGTATCGTTAAGGCGGTAAGATTTTAGTGGTTAAAAATCTATTTCTTAAACTTTGCACTGTTGTTACACTGACATAATTAAAGAAGAAGAAGAAGAATTCTGTTCTCTGGGGAGTGGGAATTTGCCAAGTATGACATACCTAAGTAAGCAGTTAGTTTTGAGGTAATGCTAAGGACTCTGTGGCTCATCATAGACAGAAAAGCATTGCCAGATGCAATGTGGTAGAGGAGAAGGAGCATGGGAAACTGAATCACAAAGACCTGGCTTTGAGTCTCCCTTTTGGTATTTACCAATTGTGTGACTTGAAAAGTCACTTAACCCTTCTGAGCCTATTTCCTCACTGTAGAAATGAGGACACTAAATACTTTCATCATTGGGCTGCTATGAGGATCATCTGAGATTCTGTTTCTATTACTTACCACAGAGCAAATGCTCAGTCTTATTTTATTTCACTTCATCCAGCCTATTCACCCTTTTGATTGCCAAGAGAAAGGCTGTTCGTGCTGTACCAACTTCTCTTCTTCATCTAACCTATATTCGCTTACAGAGAAGGACTTTCTGAATTATTTGATGAAAGAAGTGTCACCATGTTTAAAAAATAGTATCGGTTCACAGTGATTTTAATTAGTCTAAAATGACAGAAACCAAAATTCCTATGTGGATGTAAAGGACTTCTTCTCTGAGCTCCAAAAGTTCTCCCTGTACCATCACGTTATCATACCTTGAAGTTATTTAAAAACTGCATTCTGTATGACAAAAGGTTCAATATAAAATATTGGTCACTACCAGATAGAATGTTAACATTTTAATCAGAAATAGGGAACAATGAATATAAGTTCTGATCCAGTCAGTTTCTCATTATTTAACCTTGAACCATTCACCTTACCTGTCTTGGCCTTCTCATACATTCTGAGAATCCTTGCATGCATGAAAAATGACCCTTTGTGGTAAAATGAATCCCACAGTAATAAAAACTATTGCATTTGGAGCATCTAGTATATTCCAAGCACTGTGCTATATTCTTTACATACATTATCTTTAAAACTGAAAACAAGTCAAACAGCAAATATCATTGTCTCCATTTTATCTTCAAGGAAGTTGAGTCTCACAGAGATTAAATAAATTCTCTAGACAAACACAACTAAATGTTCCAGTCAATCTACTGCTATAATCTATTACTTTGAATTTGGATCATTCTTTTCAATGCATTTACTCTCTGGCCCCTTTACTCAAAGAGGATTTGGCTCAACATTCTATTCCTTCATCTAAGTCATCAGTTTTAAAAAATGAACAAGTGTTTGGTTTTTTTTCCTTACTAAACCCCCAGTACCTACTACAATACCTGTTACATAGTAGGTGTTCAATAAATGACTTTTGAATGAATGAATGAATGAATGAACAATATAGGGCCAAGACAGAGCTCTGTGTCATGCCTCCATTAACATACAATAGTATTGGTCTTTTCAGTTACAAATCCACTAGCCTGTATAATTAAGATATCCTTGCTTCTACACTTTTATCTACAATTACTAAAGGGAGACATTGTGAAATGTTTTGGTATGATTAGTTACACTATATCTATGGTTTTCCCCCATTCTGATCATTTTCTCCCAAATTCTGATAATATCATTTTACAAAAAGTAAAGTTTAAGGTGTATCTTGTGTCTTATGAGCATATTATTTCTTTCCTCTCTTAAGAGTTCACAAATATTAGGGGCGCCTGGGTGGCTCAGATGGTTTAGTCCAGCTTTAGTCCAGCTTTGGCTCAGGTCATGATCTCGTGATTCGTGGGTTAGAACCCCACATCAGACTCTGTGCTGACAACTTAGAACCTGGAGCCTGCTTTGAATTCTGTCTCCCTCTCTGCCCCTCCCCAGCTCACACTCTGTCTGTCTGTCTCTCTCTCTCTCAAAAATAAACATTAAAAAAAAAAAGAGAGAGAGAGAGAGAGTTCACAAATATTAAATCTTATCATTTGTCCTAGAAAACTACCTGGGGTAGACATTAAGCACATTACATATTTTTACAACACACTCCTTTTAGTGAAGCAATGTAGTATTTTCTATCTCACTTCTTACAAAATTTCTGGCAGAATTTTAATGATACATTTGGGAAATTCTCTTAACCTACAACAAGCATTTATTGAAAAGTTGCAATGTATAAACACTGCATAGACATCCAACCTACCTCATCTCATTTAATTTCCCCCAAATCTATGAAGTATCCATGAATATCTGAAATTTTTAAATCAGGAAGCCAAGACTAAAAGAGCTAATTATTTGCCCAAGGTCACCCATTTGACTAAATAGTATGGTCAGGATTCAAAGCCAGGCCTCTGAGTGCAAAGATTATGTTTTTAATGAGCATATACAGTGCCTAAAATATAACTTTTCTAGACAAGGAAACACCTATTATGTTCTGTGACCACTTCACCTGTTTTTGACTTCGATTTTCTTGTTTTAGTTGAATTAGGCTAGGTTATGCTGCAGTAACAAATAACATTAGTGATTTCAGTTTTGCACTTACATATAAAATGGGTTTGCATGATTGCAATGACGGAAAGATCATGTTGGAAAGTCATGCACAGACAATTAACTCTTTCAAACTCAAAATGATACATATTAAATCTGGCAACATGTCATGTCCAAAGCAAATCACATGGCTAAGCCAAACTGTAAAGAGTGGGGAATTATACCCTTCCAGTGTATCTAGAAGGAGAAAACAAGCTATCAGTGAACAGTGGTAATGTCTTCAGAAATCCATTTTTCTGCCCTTTTCAGAACTGGAAATATTCTCCTTTTTAACATAGTAACAAAATATGGATTCTGAAGTTCAGTTTTCATTAAAAATTTTGTCATTATTAGGGCATCTCTGTGGGTCAGTCAGTTGAGTGACCAACTTTGGCTCAGGTCATGATCTCATGGTTCGTGGGTTCGAGGCCTGCTGTTGGGCTCTGTGCTGACAGCTCAGAGCCTCGAGCCTACTTCGGATTCTGTATCTCCCTCTCTCCCTGCCCTTCCCCTGCTTGTGCTTTCTCTCTCTCTCTCTCTCTCTCTCAAAATAAATAAATATTAAATTTTTAAAATTGTATCATTATATATTTTCATATAATTTTTTGCCATTAGTTCTAATACTTCCTTCTTGAATCTTACAAAACTAAGCCCTTTTGGTTGTCCTTCACGCTTATTCCAAGAATCATATAAATTTAATTATTATTTTATGGCCAGTTGGTCACCTTCATTGTTTATGTCTTTTATACATATACTTTAAAACTACACTCATTAGAGAGCTTCCTATGCAGTTACACTGACCTCACGAAATTGTCCCCACCCTTTTTTTAACATTATGAAAACTTGGTGCTGTAAAGTCATAACTTCAATTTTGTGTGCCTGATGTCCCTGGAGATTTCTTATTTTGAGATTAAAAATGTTTTGAAAAGAAGGGCTCAAAATGTTTATTCCTCCCCTACCTGTATTAGCAAGCTCTTGGAGATGTGCAAAATAAAGGAGTTTGGAGGGGAAAAAAAAAAAAGGAAGCAGCATTGAGGAAAAGTGGTGAAGCAGAGTCACAAGATGACAGCTGTATGGTACATCTAGGGAGGAGCCAGTTCACCCTGCAGAAGGAGAATGGAGGAGAGAGACCTCTGGGAAAGAAGTTCTCCTCGCAGTCTGACTCATTTGAAAAGTACACATCCGACTGATCTGATGGAAAACCTAAGGATAGGTACATTAAAGGCTACTTACGCCGAAAGCAAACAAACAACAGGGTAATCATTAACTCTAGGAAGAATAATTACGTTCTGCAAAAATGGAACTATAAGTGTTGAACTTGGCAGTGCCATGTATAATATTTAAATAATAACTTAAATGCTGATATTGATTAAATGAATTCAAGATATAGCAGTGGTAAATTATTTCCAAATATCACCCATTCTGCATGCTTTTTTAAAAAAAAAAGATTTTGGGGGGTGTTGTACGTAAGCCAGTTTGACAATAAATTATATTGAAAAAATAAATAAATGAAAAATAAAATAATAATAAAATAAGTAGAAAAGATTTTGGGGCGTCTGAGTGGCTCAGTTGGTTAGGCTTCCGAATTCGGCTCAGGTCGTGATCTCACAGCTCGTGAGTTCGAGCCCTGCTTTGGGCTCTGTGCTGACAGTTCAGAGCCTGGAGCCTACTTCAGATTCTATGTTTTTGTCTCTCTCTGCCCCTCCCCCACTTGCACTCTGTCTCTCTGTCTGTCTCTCTCAAAAATAAATAAACATTAAAAAATTTTTTTTAAAGATTTTGTTTATTTATTAATATTTTTTAAGATGTTTGTTTATTTTTGAGAGAGGGAGCACAAGCAGGGGAGGGGCAGAGAGAGAGAGGGAGACACAGAATCCAAAGCAGGCTCCTCGCTGTCAGCTCAAAACCCAATGTGGGGCTCCAACCCATGAACCATGAGACTGACCTGGGCCCAAGTCGGATACTCAACTGACTGAGCCACCCAGGCACCCCTAAAAGATTTTATTTTTAAGTAATCTCTATACCAACATGGGGCTCAAACTCACAACACCAAGATCAAGAGTCACATGCTCCACCAACTAAGCCAGTCAGGCACGGGTGCCTTTGGCAACGAGCCTTTGCATCAAGAGGTAGAAATGACCTCTTCTCCCCTAGAGTGTAGGCTTTCCCTGTCACTTGTGTTCACCAATACCGTGTGGTAGAAGTGATGCTGGAGCCTTTTGAGGCTGGGCTTTAAGAGACCTTGTAGCTTCCATTCGCAAGATTTTGGAGTGCTTCCTCTTGGAATGCTGCCTTAAGGCTGACATGCTCTCAGCAAGTCCGGGTGAGCCATGGGGAGGAGAACTAAAAGCTTTGATTGGAAGCCCCCACCGACTCCAGCTCCCAGCTGGGCCACCAGCTGAATGCAGACACACGAATGAAGCCAGTAAGACCAGCAGAAGAACGATTCAGCAAATGCAGAGAAGCACAACAAGAAATAAACCGTTCTTTCCTTAAGCCGCTAATTTTGGGGTGATTAGTTCTCCCCAAATAGAAAGCTGAAGCAGTATCTCCATTGTGAGGATGGCAGAAGTGGGGTGATAGAAAGGAGCTAAATCATCAACTAAAATGCCAGGAAATTAATAAATAATATCTTCAAAAGATAAATCAAGAAAAAGAACACTATAAGTATATTATTAAAGATGTGGAGATAGATACCAGTAGAAACAACTAAAGAGTTTCAGATTGTTGCCTGGGGCCAGACTGTGGGGTGGGCCAGGGGAATATAGTTTTTTATTACAGACCTTGTAGGAGTATTTGATTTTTAAAACGTGAACATGAATTGCTTTAATAAAAGTAAAATTTATATATTTTTAAATTGTCCTTGCAGTCATATGCAGTCATATGAAGTTAGAGCATGTGAAGGCCTCAGGGTCTGGCAGATGAATGAAGAGACAGCTCTAATTTGGTCAACGGCCGTCTGTTGACCTTCTGTCCCCTAAAGGTTTGCCCTCCCTCCTAGGCCTCCCTTTTCTGTTTCAGTTCTTGGCAACTGGTCCAAAATGAGGGTGTATTTTAATGTACAGGTGAAGACTTACAGTAACTTAAAGAAAAAAAAAAAACAGGAGGCAGCAATGGACTGTTCTTTTTGTCTTCAGCTAATTTCTATCATGACCCTATGTCTTAGAAGAAAAGGTAGAGAAGAAAGCCCAGAAACCCTTCAACTACTACAACCTAGAACAAATGAATAATATCTTAAATTACTTACTCTGAAAATCTCTAAAGAGCCCCAACTCTGTGCAGTCTGATTGCCAGAAAAATACTTGTAATTCTTATGTGTTCTTTGGGGTCCCTCCTTGTAAATGACTTGGGGTTCCTCCAGTAATACATATAGAAGCAGCTTTGGAAAACCTGTTTGTTTTCATTTCCTCCATCTTTCCTCTTAGAATTCCTCATGCCATTCTTTGGTCTATTAGAAGTGCTTGCTTCAAGCCATCCCTTATTTCTTAGAGAAACACAAGTCTGTGGCTTCAGATACACAATTCCGACAACTGGACAACTTGGTCGGTTCAGGCTTTTAAAAAATCAATCAAAGCAGCCGTTTGGCAAAGCATATTGCAAGATTTTCTCATTTTTCAGCAAGCTGTTGTGGAATTCTATCACTTCAACTCAAGTGTTCTCTCATCCCCCCAAATATCTCTGTACTCTTTTACGGGCTTTCCTTGTTCTCTCCTATCCTTGCCCTCGCCTCCAGCTTAATTTACCTTCAAAGGAAGCCCCACAGGATTATGCTTTCTGGTTGGGTGATTCCAGTAATGAAGGTGGAGCTATCCATGGGGAATGGATCAAAGAATATTTGTATGGTCAATTTGTATGCAAAAATGTTAAGATGGAAGGGCTGAATGAAGCCTCTGCCTTCTCTACCCATGCCAGCTCCAGTCACTGAGCCCATCCTTGGCCCAGCCCATCCGGCGTCATCCCAGGTTGTTCCAGGCCCACCAGACTTGGAATTGCATCTTAAGCTCACGGGCTGTTCTCTAGCTCACCAAGCATAATAATAACAAAAGTAAATTGCAATTGTTGAGCTTCTGCTATGGGTCCAGCGTTCAACTGGCTATTTAGTGTTAATCCTTCCACCAATCCTGAATGTTAGATGTGATTATTCCCATTTTACAGATGAGCTTACATACTGGCCCAAGGTCACATAACTAGCCACATGTGGAGATAGGGTTTTAATCCGTATCTTTCTGGCCACAAAACCTCAGTCTACTTTGTCACATTGCTCTGGATAGTATTGGCTACCTGGGCCCTAGAAACCATGCTTATACTGTTGTGTTGACCTTAAATATATAGGTCCAAGATAGCTTAGCTCTGTCTTACATCGAGTCTGTCTTTTTATAGGGGCTTCTCAGTGCTACTCTTTCTAATGGGTAAACTCCCTTGATATTGACATTTGTCTGAATCTGGCCAATTCATTTACATCTATTCCTTGAACGCCTGGCTGCTTTGGCCGAGGCCAGTCTAGAAAATAGTTCTATCATTCCCCATTGCCAGGTCTTACCTGCACTGCCCCCCACCTGCTGCTAAAGACTTTAACCCTTAAAATACAAACATCTAAAAGAAAAAAAAGGATGCCTGTTATATTCATTATTTACTCGTGTCCCCATGTTCTAAGTGCTGTGCAATACTCTGCATGGAACAGAAAAACAAATACTAACCTCAAGGAGCAACTGTCTACTAGAGGTTTATACTACTGGTATACTGTACTAGTATAATCTAGTAGAGGTTTAGACCACTAGTAATAGTAATTGAAAGTATAAGCACCTATGTAGCTCTTACTTGTTCTAGGCACTTCACAAAGGGAACTTCACTTTGTCCTCACAACAGCCCAGCAATGTAGATTCTATATTATCTCGTTTTACAAATAATAAAACTGCAACATGTGGGCAAGGTTATAAGCCCACACAGTGTGGCTCCAGATCCAAGCTTTAAACACTCCTGGGTTTAATGAAGATGCTGTACAGGTTGCAGAAGGATAGATCACAGGAGGGAAGAGGAGAGAGAAATATCACCCAGCTGCATAAAGCTAGGATGGCTTCCTGCAGGAAGTAGCACTTGAGCTTGGCTCTGAAGAATTGGTAATATTGGGCTACAGGGGGAAGTATGCAAGGAGGCCATTTCAGAAGGAGAGAGGAACAATCAGCTGGTTGCTCATGGGCTCTGTTCTGAGGCTACAAACTGCCTCCTGTCTGAATTGTCACGAGTCATCAACCTAGTACTGAATGCCTGGCAGGGTGTATGAGTGGGTGGCCTTTTTGTTCATAGTCTAAATGTCTTTGGAAAAACTACCTTTATCCCCCATTAGCAGGACTCCTGGTTTCTCTCCTGTTTTATTGCCACCTCTGGGGTGGTAGAGTCCTTCCTTTAAGAATGTCAGTAGAAAAGGACCTTGAGTGAGGACATTGACCCAGACAGGAGAGTAGCTATCAGACACATGAGAGGGGTGGATTCACTGCCCAGCCTGGGGAAATGCTTTCAGTGTTGCTCCACCCTAACAATTGTTCCTAATCGGGGACAGATGGCAGCAGGCTCTTTAACCTCGGTGCATTTCCCAAATGGGGCATGTCTCTGCTTGTCGGACTGAACTGAGTGGGTTGGGGAGAAAACTCAAGATGGAATCCTTGGCCTCTGCACCTTTCACCATGCCCCATCTGCTCCCAGAGAAAGGTCATTGTAATGATGAGTTTGCACCCCATGTATTCTACGGAGTCGACAGCTCTGAGAGAAACTTGAGGGGAAGCCTTATTTTTGCCACACATAGCAATGCCCTTGACCACAAACAAAAATTGTTTAGGAGATTCCTGGCTTTTCTTAACCTTCAAACTTTAAATCCTTTTCAATCCAATCTCATTGCTCATTCAACATCATCTTGACTAAACTTTTTATTCACATCATTTGATTTCTTCTCTGCAGCTGTGTCATCATGGGTGGACTTTTCTAGTTGTAGCCATGATGGTTTCTTGTTATTTTTTCTTCTTCTTTCTTTTTTGGTTTTGTTTTGCTGAGTTATCGCTTGCCTACTTCTGACAGTAGGAATGTACCTGTCCTTTTCTTTTTCCTCAGTCTGATCTCCAGCCTCACTGATTCTATTCATTGTCACAAAATAATGAGCCACTTGCCTTTGCAGATGAGTTTGAATGGGTTTTTTCCTCAAGAGATACTTCCAGAATCCTTAAAACAAGAAGACTCAAAGTCCTTTAGTTTCACAAGTGGATTTTTACACTACTTCTCTGTCCATGTATGTATGTGTGTATTTTTCTCTTTATCCCATTTTGGTTGTATCTCCTAGTGGTTGAGGTAAAACTTGGTGCATGACTAACCTCTCTTGGGAAGTTCTGGGAGTCCAGCTCCGGCACAAGGAAAGAACATGTGTGATTCTGAGGTGAACAGTGCCCTTGCTTCTGTGGCGTAATGATGCGTGGAGCAGACTTTCTCAAGAAAATTCTAATGCCAAGTAGGAGAAAACTGAATTTAAAAAAAGGCAAGGAGATGAGAAATATCCTGTAACAGATTATTCCTCTAGGGTGAAGAACACCATATGCAAAACTTCTCTGATAGTTTTGAAGAATTGACTAATTGAAGAGTTCAGAGGGATGGTATGAAACCATCATTAATTACACTGGACAATTTCTGCTCCCATGACTTGTGTTAGTTCAGGTGTGTCTTTCCCGTCTTTCACCCTCCACTTGCTTTTTTATTTTTATAGGGCTGCTATTATGTATCATATTCCTAAAGAATCCTAAACCATTTTTTCCAAATGCACTCGACTCTAGGCAGAGAGCATCTTTGAACTGGTAGTGTCTCCGGATATTTATTGGTGTGCTGGTTGAATTACTGTGCAGCTTTGAATTCTCTTTCCAGTGAAGTAAGGTTTCAAGGCTCTTGCAGATTCTCTTAATCTTTTGCAACACATGAATGATCCCTCCATTCTAAAGGCCACATGGTTGATTTGGTAATTTCTATAGATCTGTCTCTCACTGGTTTGCTTTTGTCTGCTCATTCCTTTTCTGTTACTTAATTATTTCATGAGATTTTGCTCTACCTTATTTACCATCCCCAATTCAGGCCATCCCTTATTCTTCTCCTCCACTTTAGAGCTTTACAGCCTAGCCTCCAAGAGCCTGGGGTTTCATCTCTACATATTGCACACCATTTCCCCTCTTGTTAACTGAAGCAGAGACTAGAAATTATGTAATTCCACACTCCATTGGTCATTTGTATGGTTGGCTTTTTGAGGATTTTGCCTCTGAAGACCTCATTCCATGAGAACTATGGTATCCTGAAAGATGGGAGAGCAAGAATACAGGTCACTGGCTGGAGTGAGAACTTATCTGCTGTTAGTTCTTCACATTCACTAGTTTGGTTGGAAAATATTGTTTTGTAGAATTCTTTTCAGGAAGTCTTTCAAGTGTGGGTTTTTTTAATTACATGAACTCTATATTTTAATAATAGTATACTGAAAGCTTTTAAAATATTTCAGGGTTGTTTTATCATAAAGACTGAGATTTTAATTGTATTTACAATTTGATATTTTTATTTTAGCTTTTGTGTTAAAATAAACTGTAGCTTTTAAACCCACAATTTTGATTCAGATTTGAATATGATCAATTAAGCTAATTCTAATACATTTTGCAAACTCAAGACTTATAAAACATTTTCTAAAAAGCAATTGAAGATATATTTTGGGCACCTCTGGTCAAAATAGTTTACTGATTCAGCACTGGAAACTTTAACCAAAATATCAAGATTAAAGAGATAAGAAACAACAGTATGTGGAGTTCAGGAAATCTCAAACTTCTGTATTTCCAGTCTTTCCATCTTCTAATTCATCTTTTTTTATTGCTGCCATAATGCTCTTTCTAAAATATAATTGAAATCAAGTGGCTTCTCTGATCAAAAGCCTTCAGTGACTTCATATAATTTCATAAATTAAGTCCAAATTCCAAGAGTTGACAGTGCAAAATGTCCACAGTGTGGTTTCATTTTCCCTTATCCTCATGTTTTTTCCATTTGCTTTCTCCCTCTCTTCCTCCTTCCCAGTGACCCACCCTCCCTCCCTCCCTCCCTTCCTTTCAGAATATTAAACATCCACCAGACAAAGTAGTGAATACCAGACAAAGGGGAATGCATCATTCCTCAGAGACCACCAGTCCACACTCTTCCGAAAAGGTCCATAATACATTCTACATACTCTGGTCTTACTGTCTTTGCTCCGCTATGTTCCCACCACTCAGTCCACTCTACTTTTCCTTCATCTTAAATGCCATTTCTATCAACACCTTTCCCCATCTATACTCCCCCCAGCCCAAACGCATCTCCTTTCTCAATGCTCTACAACCTAAGGTACCCACCTTCTCTGTGTGTCCTATAGAGTAGCTTTCCTCCATTAAATTTTTTTCTGATTATGAAAGCAATACATACTCATACTCATCCTCATCCTATAAGACTTTAAGAATGGAGATACTTGTAAAAATAAAAATACGATGCATGGTCTAGTGTTCAAGGTATTCACTGGGAATCTGAATGTCCAGGTTCTGGTTCCATCTCTGCTCCTTAGGAGCTGACGGGCATTGAGCATGGCACTTATCCACTGTAGGTCTTGTATTTTTCCTTCTCTAAAATATGAGAACTGAGTTTCCTGGTGTTTAAGAACCATCCTGGTTGTAGAATTGTCTAATTTACATGTCTATCAATGTGTCTTGTGTCTTGGCTCCTCCATTGGGCAGTGATGTCCCACCCAGTTACATGGTCCAGAGTGGGTCTTGCAGCTGTCTTAGAAGAACAGAGGCACGTGTTGAGAATCTCACAATTTTATCTCTAGTAGACTCAATTTATAATAATTTTCAGCCATTATATCAAATTTGTTACTTAGCCTCTTTAATGGTGAAAGGTGCTGGGCTTGAGTTTCATTATTAGTTTTAGGGCTTATTAAACCATTTCTCTCTGTACTCTGTTTGCTTTCTTTTTTCCCCTTCTAACTTAAAAAGATAGCTCCAAGCAAAACATTAAATTTCTATCCATTCAAACACCACCATAAACATTATTTAAATTAATTTTGTTCAAATTCATTGCAAACCCATATGATGCATGAGTCTGTATTTAATGCCATCCTCTCTTCTAAAATTTGAATTTTTTTTTTGTCTAGAACTCTATGATTTGAAGAATTTGGGGAAAAATTAAAACTAAGAGAATAGCAACTTTGTCATAAAATTCTTGCCAGCAGTATCGGAAAATTTGGATTGGGGTGTAGATTTATGATTCCCTATAGTTCTTGAGAACTTCTACACATTTTTTAAGGAAGTTGTTCCATAACCTATCTCTTCTTTCCTAAACATGAGATCCAGGAAGCGCTTCATCTGTGTTTGCTACATAATTACCCAACAGAGCAGTCCCCGAGTCTTATAGAAGCAACCAAGGGATATTTTGTTTCCTCTGGACTTCCAGTGTTGGGGATGGGGTGGGATGGAATCAGAAAGCTAGTCCTGGGAAGGCCACTTGCCTGGATGAAGGTGACAAAATGGCAACTTCCCTGCGACTCTGTTTCCATCCCTTTAAATGGAACTGCTTTTCTTTCCAAATTGTGGTGAAGATCAAATAAGGTGATTAGAGAAAATCTTTTGAAAGCTACAAAGTACCCTGGGAGGTGGCAGGTAACCTCCTGGGTAGGCATCCTCAGGATTCACAGCAAAGCTGTCCCACTCATGTAAAATCTGTTTTTTTGCTGGGGATGAATAGAATTGGGGTATCCATCATTTTATACTTTGCTTTAGCATTACAGTAATGTGAACATGTAAGAAGAACTTCTACATTGATGTATTAATTGCTGTCATCTACTCTTTCCTGCTACCAGAAGCATTTCTATAAATATGCCCTAGAAATATAGTAAAGCTATTTGGTTAGAATTCTACACCCATGATAATTAGCACTTTTAAGAGTACAAGCATGTCAGCACCCCCACAACATGAGGTCCCGCTTTAACATGCCAGTATAATATTCTGTTGTTCCAGAGGGATGAGAAAGCAAGCAAACAAACAAAAAAGTATTTGTTACTGTCAGAGTGTGAGAGAACACAAAATAAGATACCACAGGAAATCAATTGCATATATTGTGAAACGCCACCCTCTCGTTTGCTGTCTTCTAGTATAAATATACATCACGCATAACATGTCCTCCCCTCATCATAATAGAAGCAAACCAATCATGGAGGGAACTCTGAGTATTATATTTTTTTTTTATTTTTATTGAAATATATAATTGACATATAACATTATATTGTTATATAATGATTTGATATATGTGTATATTGTCAAATCACCACAAAAATTTAGTTAACATCCATCACCTCACACAGTTACAGATTTTATTTTTGTGATGAGATCTTTTAAACTCTACTTGCCTAGCAACTTTTTTTTAATGTTTACTTATTTTTGAGACAGAGCGTGAACAAGGGAGGGGCAGAGAGAGAGGGAGGCACAGAATCTGAAGGAGGCTCCAGGTTCTGAGCTGTCAGCACAGAGCCTGACGCGGGGCTCGAAGCCACAAACTATGAGATCATGACCTGAGCCGAAGTCAGATGCTTAACTGACTGAGCCACCTAGGTGCCCCGTAGCAACTTCTGAATATACAATACAGTATTGTTAACTGTAGCTGAGTATTATCTTCTAAACTGGTCTGCCAATATACTGTTAGATTATGCCACCTGCTCCCTTCCAACTATTTTTTAACCAGAAGCTTCTGAGGCAAAACAACTGTTTTCTGCTAATATTGCAGATCCTTGCCATAAACTCTGTGTTTTGAAATAGCAGTGTACTTAGGTCAAAGAAGTTGATATGTTTGAGTTGCTGAATTTTTATTATATTTTAAAATATATGGATAGGGTCCTGGGTGGCTTAGTCGGTTGAGCGTCTGACTTTGACCCAGGTCATGATCTCACGGTCCGTGAGTTCGAGCCCCGCATCAGGGTCTGTGCTGACAGCTCAGAGCCTGGAGCCTGTTTCAGATTCTGTGTCTCCCTGTCTCTCTGACCCTCCCCCATTCATGCTCTGTCTCTGTCTCAAAAATAAATAAGCGTTAAAAAAATTTAAAAAATACATGGATAATAGCTCACATAAATGTTTTATCATATGTATTATCTTATTCATTTTTATAGAATGGGATTCCAAGGCTGAGCCCAGAGAGTTCAAGTCATTTGCCCAAAGTCATATAAGCATTGGAGAATTGAGTTGTGACTTGCTTTTTTAAGCCCCAAGTTTCCCCCTTTGCTTTTTGCCATTCCCAGTCATTCTCCCTCATCTCTTAGCAATAGAAACTTTTCTCTCATCAATACTCCTTTAATTCTTCTTCCTGGACCATGTTGCTTCTCATTTTGAAGGAGGCAATTCTATCGGTGATTTGGCAGAACCAGTAAATGTCATGCCACCTGGTCATGGATGGTGTTCTCTCACAGAAGTAACAGGAAGAAATGGTGTTAAAAAAAAAAGAAAAAAAAAGACCCAGGAGCTATATACTTAAGCTCTACCATTGAGACTGTTTCTACTGACTGAGTTTCTACATTCCCAGCTTATTTCCTCACACAAGGCACTCATCTTTGGGAATGATGCTGTCCATCATGAGTTTCATGGGGTACAATGAGACATTTCAAATCTCATTATCTGACAGATTCAGGCCTCTTAATAGAAAGAGAAACAAAGAATTCATGGTGAGTCAGTTTGCACTCTAAAAGATGCGAGAATGCCGAACCATAAATCCTAGGTAGACCTGTTTCTTCTCCGTTCAGAGGCTGCATCCTGACTCACTCTATACTCACATCAAAAAATATTTGATGGAGGGCAATTGTAACAGACCATTTCTACTGCACTTCTGTAACTTTCTGGACCCTCTCATGACTCTACCATGGATGCAAGCTTGTCCTGGTTTCTTAAGAGTTTCTACCTTTCCAGACAATCAAATAGCTGTTATTTTACAGGAATCAATGTGGTGTCAACATGGCATCTAAAATATAGAATGGGCCAGGGGTGCCTGGGTGGCTCAGTCGGTTGAGCGTCCGACTTCGGCTCGGGTCATGATCTCACAGCTCGTGAATTCGAGCCCCACATTGGGCTCTGTGTTCACAGCTCAGAGCCTGGAGCCTGCTCGGATTCTGTGCCTCCCTCTCTTTCTGCCCCAACCCAGTCACATTCTGTCTCTGTCTCTCTCAAAAATAAACAGTAAAATAAATAAAATAAAATATAGAATGGGCCAAATATATGCACTTCTGTGTGAGGGACTGTAAATAAATGTCAATAAGATTAAATGAATATGTATTAAGTTCTAGCCATGGGTCAGGTGCTGAGCTGTGTGCTCCCCCCCCTCCCCCCCCATAGTCTTCCTTTTAATTGGAAGTCCTCTGAGGTTGATAGAATAAAGACCAACCTAGATCTGTCTTAACTCAAACCATAACTGAATTGCTTTATTGCTGTGTGTAATTTAGCTTCCTAATCAGTCTTAACCAATCCCTGTGTGAGCCGATTTTAAAGACAACTGATTCTCATGGAGCATTTTTAACTGGCAGGTCCACTAATCTCTCTTGGCTTTACACTGGCTGTCAGCTAAATGATATAGGCTTATTTTGCATGTTTCATTTTCAGATGAGAATCTTCTATGTATCTGGAAAATAACTAGCCACCCAGTACAATATGGCGGACTGGATAAAAAGAGCAGACCATTTGGAGTCAGACAGGCTAGGGTTTGAATCCCAACTCTACATCATTGCTGTGTTGCATTGAGCAAGTTACTTTTCTGGGGCTCACTTTACTTATCTGTAACTTGAGGGTGAGAAAACCTATCTCACTGAGCTGTTGTGAAGGTTAAATCAGATAATGTTTGCTAAGGGCTCTGGAGATACTGGATGGTCAGCAAGGAGGAGGGAGGGGCAATAATTGAGGAGGAGAGCCCTGTGAGACATGGCCCATTAACCAAATATTTAATATCAGAGCACAAAGAAGACAAGGAAAGGGTGAGTGGTCAAGATGTTTCCAGGCATTCCGATCCCTAAATAAAGGCTTTGATGAGGGGAAAATACTAACTACAGCTAAAGACAACCGCTTTTCCAAGATGGCCTCATTAAATCTTTAATTGGGTGAGAATATTTTGTGGGTTTGCACACATTGCAGTGAACCTTATGTGGTGTTTTATTCTTTCTCTAAATGTCTCTCTCACTATGCAGAGACACAGACTGTAGGCTTGCTAGAAAATCTACCTGCTGGCTCTGACAGACAACACAAACTGATTACTGAGGTTAAACTATTTTCTTGCTTTGATGTGTCTCTTTTAGGACAATCTCTCCTGCTTTCCCTGAGAGGGTGGTGGAAACAGTGAGTGAAATGATTTACCAGGGAGATAAGTGAAGGAGGTTTCAGGTGATCTGTGAAGCTGGAGGTCACTAAAAGGTCAGGCTGGAGGGCTGCATTCCAGAGAGCTAATATTGGGTGAATTGGGTTGTTCTTATTTCACCCAAGAGGTAATTGGCCCCCAAAATGCATTGCCTGCAATATTTCAGATTGTCTTGATTATATATAAACTCACATATATTGTACTCTCTCCTCTGAGTGGTCCTGGCCTAGTTAAGTCCTGTGGGGAATGCAGAGGAATCACAAGATGTGGTCTCTGCTCTCAAGGAGCTTATTTAGCTAAAAAGAGAGGACAGAAAACTTAAGAAATAATACAAGATGTATTCAGTATGCTCTTGATTCTGAATATAAGTGAAGTAGAAGACCAAATCCTAATGTTCTGGCAGATGTTGATCACTGATGAAATATTCATCAAACCATTGAAAATGGAATAAAACGAAGGACAATACTTTAACACCAGTACACAGGTGTATGTGTATGTTATAAAACATATATAATCTGATTATTATACTATATTTAATTTCCATTATATGTCATTATATATACATATATGTGCATGTATGTATATATATAATATGTATCCAGCTATCTTTCCTTGTGACTTTCTTTAATTTAAATTTTATTTAGTTAACATACAGTGTAATATCAGTTTCAGGAATAGAATTCAGTGATTCATCACTTACATTCAACACCCAGTGCTCATCACAGATACCCTCCTTAATACCCATCACCCATCTAGTCCATCCCCCACCCACCTCCCTCCATCAGCCTTCAGTTTGTTCTTTATTGTGAAGGGTCTCTTGTAGTATGTTTCCCTCTCTCCTCTTTCCCCCACTTCCCATATGTTTTATCTGTTTTGTTTCTTAAATTCCACATATTAGTGAAATCGTACGGTTTTAGTCTTTCTCTGATTGACTTACGTTGCTTAACATAATACATTCTAGCTCCATCCATGTCATTGGAAATGGCAAGATTTCATTCTTTTTGATGGCTGAGTAATATTCTATACCACATCTTCTTTATCTGTTCATCAGTCAAGGGACATTTGGACTCTCCCCATAGTTTAGCTATTGTTGATAATGCTGCTATAAACACGTACCCCTTCAAATCCGTATTTTTGTATCCTTTGTGTAAATACCTAATTTTGCAATCACTGGATCATAGGGTAGTTCTATTTTCTGTTCTATTTTCAGTTCTTTGAAGAATTCTCCAGAGTGGCTGCACCAGTTTGCATTCCCACCAACAGTGCAAGAGGTTTCCCCTTTCTCTGCATTCTCACCAACACCTGCTGTTTCTTGTATTGTTAATTTTAACCATTCTGACAGGTATGAGGTGGTATCTCTTCATGGTTTTGATTTGTATTTCCCTGATGATAAGTGATGTTGAACATTTTTTCATGTGTCTGTTAGCCATCTGGATGTCTTCTTTGGAAAAGTGTCTATTCATGTCTTTTGCCCATTTCTTCACTGGGTTATTTGCTTTTTGGGTGTTGAGTTTGACTTTTTAATTTTGATTCTGTTATTTTTCCTTTAGTTTTTTTTCTTTAATCTTTTTCTTTATTTTCTGAAATGGTCATGAGACTATAAAGCCACTGTTTCTTCAAATTCCATACTTGGCAAAAAACAATTTCTGGATTGCCAAAACTTTTGCTTTTTAATGCCAATGGTCCCTGAGAACCCCAGGTTTGAAGTAGAGAGAGATGCATATATCAGGGACAGTGAGAGAAGACTTCCTGGGGAAAAGAGGAGCTTACTGATAAAGAAAAAATGTGTCAGAAACAAGTTGGTAGTGTGTTAAGGTGGTTAGGTAAAGGCCAGGTTAGGAAGTTAGATTTCGTATAGCAGGGAATGAGGGCCCATTCATTGTCTTGCACTAGAAAGTGACATAACGAAAACTACATTTAGGAAGGTGAGTTTCTCATGAGATAAGATGAGTTAGAGGAGGGTGAAATTAGCCATTTATGTTAAGAAAAGCCACTTATAAAAATTCCACCCAGTTACTAAAGGCCAGGTGGTATTCAAGAAATTTTCAAATAGAAGACTCAACTAAGAAGAAAAAAAATCAAAGCGTGTAGTACTTAATTAATCTGTGGATTAATTGACTAGATTAATAACAGATAATAGATTTGTTATCTATTATCCATAGATTAATCCATGGATTTCCAAGCATTTGTTGCTTGTAAAGTCAGAATGTGACAGGTGGCATCTTTCCTTTCTTTGGTCACTTACTGCATTACACTGTGCAGCGTAGCAGAGTGGACAAAAGGGCAAGTCCTGGCCTGAGTGTTAATCTAGGCTTCATATCTTAGCAGTTGTGCAACTTTGGGAAATTTAAGCTTCACTTTTCTCATATGAAATATATGAGACGTAATATTACCTACGTCATAAGGCCTTTGTGAAGATTAAAAGAGATAGTGTAGGGCGCCTGGGTGGCGCAGTCGGTTAAGCGTCCGACTTCAGCCAGGTCACGATCTCGCAGTCCGTGAGTTCGAGCCCCGCGTCAGGCTCTGGGCTGATGGCTCGGAGCCTGGAGCCTGCTTCCGATTCTGTGTCTCCCTCTCTCTGCCCCTCCCCCGTTCATGCTCTGTCTCTCTCTGTCCCAAAAATAAATAAAAAACGTTGAAAAAAAAAATTTAAAAAAATAAAAATAAAAATAAAAGAGATAGTGTAAGTGATATGCTCAGCAGAGCATATGGTCCAGAGCAGGCTCCAAATAAGCAAAGCTACTGTTTTCATCTGTGTTCTTTGGCAAGACACTTACTCTTTCTTAGCCCTAGTGCACTCAAACTTGAAAGGAGGTGAATCAGAACTACCTTGAGAAGTTATTGTAAGAATTGGAAGAGATGGATGTGAAGGCACTTTGACATGGATGCTAGATTTTATGGTTATTGTTGTTCATGATCACTGGTGTCATATATAAACCACATGTCCAGACCCTGAAGTAAAATAGGTTCTTTTACATTTAGAGAGTTTATTGGGTTTACCAGGGATGTGATCATCTATGCAATGATCTTAGGTTAAGGGCCTGGCCCTGAGCTGTAAGTGCTCAGCTGGTTGAGGGGACAGAACAGAGTTCATATTAGATGGACCCCAGACAATGTCAAGAAGGTTTTTCAGGTTAGCTAGAGCTCCAGATGGCCCAATTGCTCGGGTGCACCTTGAAGAGGCTTGTCCTGAACCTATTCTGGGGACTCAGTAACCCCTGTCTGCTGATGAATAATTCAGGCCATGCCCATTCAATCAGCACACAATTCCCAAACACTTACTATGTGCTATGCCCCATGCCAGGTGCTCTGAGTACAGAGAAGAATCATTCAGAGGTGCTGCTTGCTGGTACTTACACTCTAGTGAGGGAAATAAACCGAATGATGGACAGAGCAGCCGTGTGAGGCTTCTGAATGGTTCTAGGTCTCCCACTGAGCATTGTATAATATAGTGGACACAGCTCAGGGCATGGTGTTGGGAGACAGGATCAGCCAATTACTAGCTGTGTGATATTAGTCAAGGGACTTAATCATTCTGGCACTTGGTTTCTGCATCTAGACAATGGTAACTGTATCTACTTCCCGTGGTTGTTAAACATATTAAGAGAATCAGCATCTGGCCAAGAGTAAGCTTTCACCTTGTAGCAGCTATTTTTACTATAGAGGGAGGGTACAACATGCATACACACAGGGCAGGTTCTTCCAAGTGACCATAACTTCTCTTTAGTTATTGTCTACAGCTGAAGGAAAAACAGGATCAGGACCAGACTTTTTATTGGTGGAAATTAACTTTTGTTCTATTCCAACAGCTAAACTCTGAAATACATTTTTTCACGTGTGCTATTTCTGTAATCCCCAAAACAGCTGGAGGGGAATATTATATCCCCATTTTCTAGATGAAAAAAAGCTGAGGCTCTGAAAGTCTAAAATTTCCTGACCAGAAAACATGGCTAATTAGGGATAGGTTGTAATTTGAACCTGAGTATTTTCCATGTTACATGTAAGGGGAGATTTACCCATAAGTTTTCCCCTATCATGTAGTCAAGCCTAGATATTCGAACTTTTAGATTACTATTTGCTACTTCTACACTCATGAAGATTGGATTATATATAGTCATCACATGTTTAATTATTTTGACTAAAGGATACATCCAGCTATGTTTTGGATGCCCTTTGATTCTATAAATAATGCCATATGAATCATCCATCTATGAATTAGACAAATTCCTTTGGGAATTGCTTATATTTCCATACTGATATGTCATTCCAAACAGTTAACTATCACAGACACTATATTGTAATCAATATAAGAGGGAGTGAGGATGCAAATTACTATTTGTTGAACACCTACCATTTGCCATATATGCTATGTACATTATTCTATCAATCCTCAGAGGGTTTATTTATTCAATAAGCCGATATTGGGTACCTCTTCTGTTTCAGGTTTTCTAGGTGGTAAGGGTACAGGATCAAACAAAACAGACAAAACCCATGGCTTGGTGGAAATTAACATTCTCTTGGGAGATATAAGCAATAAATAAAATACATATTCAGATGGAAGGAAGTGCTATGGAGAGAAGTGAAACATAGAAGATGTGGAGAGTTGGTAGGGTAGTTGGGGTTTGTCTAGATCTAATAGGAAGGGTCTCACCGAGGCAGAGACATTGAGTAAAGACATAAAGGAGATAAGGGAGTGATCTTGGCTGACGTCTGGGGAAGAGTGTTTCAGGCAGAAATGAATAGCAAGTGCAAAAGCACTGAGGTATGAGTATGGCTGGTGTATTTGAAAAACAACAAGGGGGCAGAGTGGCAGTAGTAGAGTGAATGAACAAGAGACCAGTAAGAGATGAGGTCAAAGAGATTATAGGGGCCTGATTATGTAGAGCCTCATAGACAATTGTAAAGATGTTGGCCTTTATTCTGAGTGGGATGCAAGCCACTGGAGGGTTGTAAGAAGAGTGACATGATCTGACTTATGTTTGGAAAAGGTAACTCTGGCTGCTAAGAGCATAGAAAATGTGTATAACGCTTTTGCAATAATGGGGTGCCTGGGTGGCTTAGTCAGTTGAGCATCTGACTCTTGATTTCGGCTCATGATTATCCCAGCACATCAGGCTCTGTGTTGAGCCTGGAGCCTGCTTGGGATTCTGTCTCTCCCTCTCTCCCTCTGCCCCTCCCCACTGCTCACACTCTCCATCTCTCTCTAAAATTAAAAATAATAATAGTAATAATTAAAAAAATAAAAAGATATTCCAAATAAAGCTTTCGCAGTAATCCAGGTAAGACAGGGCAGTGACATAGACTTCATTGGTGGCTTTCTAAGTGAGAAGTGGTTGGATTTGTGGTATATTTGAAAGGTGGACCTGACAGCATTTGCAGATGGATGGAATGAGGAGTATAAGAGAAAGAGAGGAGCCAAGAGTAACTCCAAGGCTTTTAGAACTGGAACTGGAAGAATGGGATTGCCTCCAGTGGGAATAGAAGACTACTGAAGGATCCGCTAATTAGCAACTTGCTCACATCCACACATCTAGGCTTCCCCCTTTCAGCCCTGCCTTTTTCCACTTGGGCAAATTCCACAAAATGATGAAATCACTTCACTCCAGTTCATAAGGAGGCATGGTGTAGACTAAAGACTTGCCAGGGACTCTGAAAACAACTCTCTTTCTTCCTCTTCAGACTAATTAGGAAGCAAATTCTTGTGAAATTAGAGTGCTCTAGTAAACCCAAGCCAAACTCTTGGTCAACTTGTTGATTATGGAAAATGGGGTTTTCCTGGCAATGTTTCCAATATGTTTCCACTGCTTTTCCCTATCCAAGAGATGGGCCTAGATGCCAAATTCTTTCTTTTTCTCCAAATTATATCTCCTTGGATAACCTCTCTGATGGATGTGGAACCACCACAGTGGTTATGTATAGTTGGCCTTTAGACTAAAGAGCACCAACCAGAGGAAAATAAATAACAAAAATATGATTGTCTCATTGGACTCATAAAAGGATAACTTCAGTAGAATTGTAAGACATGACACCCCTGGCAGTCGTGGACTTAGCCCAGGTGTCTATAGGGAGGATATTTATCTGGTTGCTCACCTCTGGATACTAGAGTAACCAAGGCAAGACTCAAATCGCCCAGACCAGGTATCTCTCTGCTCCTGTGCCAGCAAAGGTTTTCTAACTCAGTGTTAGAGCAGATTAACAAAGGGATTAATTGAACATGATTGAATCCCCACCATGGAGTGAAAACTATATAAAGCTAATTCACAGATGACTTGGGGCATACTTACATAAAATATGCCATATATAACATAGTGCTAGTATAAACCTTCATTTTTTTTTCCTCCAAGGAACAAATGAAAATACTAAGCCAGTGTTGCTAGCATAAGTTTAATTATGTTGGTATGTTCATTCATTCACTAGTTCATTAATTTATTAATTCATTTATTTATTCATTTAATAATGTATGTAGCATATATGGCAAATGGTAGGTGTTCAACAAATATTATTTTAGCAACACTTGTGAGCCAGTCATTGTGCTAGAAATCATTAGGGTAGCTTCAAGAAGTTCACAGTCTCTTGTGGGATAGGGCAGAGGGGAAAACATCTATGCCTCAAATATTGCAGGCTGTATTAGGCATTGGGGATACAGCAGTTACCAGACACACATAGGAGTCTTGCTCATGTAGGTCTGACAAGAAGGAAATAAGGAAATATAGGAATGTGATTAGATATGATTATTTCAGAGTGGTGTTAAATAGACAAAAAAAGGAGGGATGGTGATAATTGGAGGGAAGGAGTGAAAGGTTGATGTATTTTAGAAAGAATGGTTATGACAGAAGTACAGTGATAAGCAGGAAAAACATGCCAGAAAGAAGGAACACAAAAATCACTTGAGGCAGGCAGATATGGAAAGAGCGGGAAAAGGAATAGAGAGAAATCTAATGAAGTTCAGTCTTAGCAAGTGAAGGAACTGATGGAATGAAATGAGGCTGAGGAGAGAGGCAGGGGCCAGATCACTGGAGTTTTATAGGTCATGGTTAATGAGTTTGCTTTTTTTTTTAATTTTTAAAATGTTTATTTATTTTTGAGAGAGAGACAAAGAGAGTGTGAGCAGGGGAGGAACAGAGAGAGAGGGAGACACAGAATCCAAAGCAGGCTCCAGGCTCTGAACTGTCAGCACAGAGCCTGATGTGGGGCTTGTTCTCATGAACTATGAAAGCATGACCAGAGCTGACGTCAGAAGCTTAACTGACTGAGCCATCCAGGCACCCCTAATGAATTTTATTTTTTTTTCTGAGTGCAATTGGAAACTATTGGAGGGTTTATGGAAGGATGTAATACAACCTAATGCATGATTTAATTTAATTTTATTCAGGGCAGAGGATGGATGAGAGGGGCCAAGGTGGAAATAGGGAGACAGTTAGGAGACCATTGCAAGTGAAAGAAGATGGCATCTAGAGCTGGTGTGTGGCAATGGAGATAATGTGCAGTGGTCAGATTTAAGATCTACTTGGAGAGAAGAATAAGAGAAATGGAACATCCAAAGATGGCCCCTACGTTTGGAGCTGAACTAATGGTGGATGGTGTTGCCATTAACTTAAATAGGCAAGACTAAGGAGGAAAGGAGATTATGAATAAAGAGTACTTTAGGAACCTGTTAAATTTGAGATGGTAGTAATATATCCAGGTCTAAAGCTCAGGGGAAACGTCAACACAGATACAGATACAGATGTGAGATTTATCACTCATACTTGGTATTGAAATATTGTGAAGGATACTACTCAGAAATAGTTATAGAAGAAATGCGGTCACCTGGGTGGCTCAGTCAGTTGAGCATCTGACTTTGGCTTATGTTATGATCTCACAGTTCATGAGTTTGAGCCCCGCATTGGGCTCTGTGTTGATAGCTCAAAGCCTGGAGCCTGCTTTAGATTCTGTGTCTCCCTCTCTCTCTACCCCTCCCCTGCTCATGCTCTGTCTTTCTCAAAAATATATAAACATTAAAAAAAAAGAAATAGATATAGAAGAAAAAAGAGCTGATAATTGAACTCTGAGGCATTCCAGTTATACTAGAAGCAGTGGCAGAGTAACCTACAAAAGAAACCAAGATGCATCAACCAGTTTGTAAGAAAAAAAACAAAAGACTGATATTTCAGAAGCCAAGACAAGCTGTTTCAGGAGAAGTGCTTATCTTTTTCAAAGGCTGCAGAGTTTAAGGAAAATGATAATAAATAATTGATCGCTGAATTTAACAAGATAGAGTTCATTGGTAATCTTGACCATATCCATTTTAGTGGAAATGTGTATAAGGTATATGAAAATACAAAGAATATTGGAAATACTGGTAATCCGTCCTAAGGAAAGTAATACAGAATTTGGAATTAGAAGCTTCAACATGGTTAGGCAAAGACAAGAGTTGAGGAGAAGCATTTTAGCAGAGAATTCAGTATAAGTACAGAATCAAATTAGAGAAATATCATTGTGTGAGAGAGTTACAAGCACTTAGTGTTGTTGAATGACAAAGCACTAAGTTAGAATTGGGGGGTGGTGGATTCTGTTAGAGGCCTAGATCGTGAAGGATATGGTGGATGTTATCTGTAGGAAATGAGGAACTACTGAATAGTTAAATCAGGGAAGTGGCATTATCTCATCTGCATTTTTAGGGAAGTCATCCTGCAGTATGGGTTATGGAAGGCATGATTGGACACAAGGAAACCATAGACGAATTGTCTAAGTGTTATAGGTGAAAGGTAATGAGGATACAAACTTGAATAGCTATTTGAGATGGAAAAGAAAGAATTTATCTTAGAAATAATGAGGATATGAGGCACCTGGGTGGCTCAGTCGGTTAAGCATCCGACTTAAGCTCAGGTCACGATCTTGCTGTCCATGGGTTCGAGCCCCACATCGGGCTCTGGGCTGATGGCTCAGAGCATGGAGCCTGCTTCCAATTCTGTGTCTCCCTCTCTCTCTGCCCCTCCCCCATTCATGCTCTGTCTCTCTCTGTTTCAAAAATAAATAAACGTTAAAAAAAATTTAAAAAAAAAAAAAGAAAGAATGAGGATAGGGGCGTCTGGGTGGCTTAGTCAGTTAAGCTTTCAACTTTTGATCCCAGCTCAGGTCATGATCTCATGGTTTGTGAGATGGAGCCTGACATCAGGCTCTGTGCTGACAGTGTGGAGTCTGCTTGGGATTTTCTCTCTCTCTCTCTCTACCCCTCCCCCATTCACACTCCTGCTTTCTCTCTCTCCAAATAAATAAACGTTAAAAAAAGAAATATTAAGGATATAAAATTGGCATGTCTTGGTTAGAAATTAATCAAAATGCCTCCTAGGTTTTAGTTTTCAGTGACTAGATGAATGACAATGCCAGCATCTGTGATGGGCAAAACTGAAGAAAGATCTGCCTCAGAGAATTAGTAAGCTCAGTTTTGTTACCTGTTGACATTAAAGGTGCTTGTGGGACATGCTGAAGGAGTTTTCCAATAGAAGACTGAATATTAATTTGCAACTTTTTGAAGAGGTGTGGGCGCGCACGCGCGCACACACACACACACACACACACACACACACATTCTGGGATTATTGAAAAATATTCAAGACATTTGACAATTCAAAGATGTTAGTGAGTGAACTGGTGAGTAGTGAGTGTAGACTACTCTTTGAAGGGGTTTTAGAGATTTGGATTTAGAAGAGGAAGGTCACTAGAAAGATTTGTAAGACTGAAGAGATACTCTCATTTTTTTAAGATGGGAAAAACTTGAAAGTATTTATTGGCCCAGGAGGAAGAATTCAGGAATTCAGGAGGGAAATGAGATGATTTAAAAATTCAAGTGCAAATGGAGGTAGCAGGGGATGTATTCAGGACTCAGATAAGCGACTGGCTGTTGTCAAAAGGAAGGACAACTCAGTCTCTTACACTGCAGAAGAACAGTTGGTGTGAATGTAGATAAGGTAGGTAAAGGAATTTGGAAGACTAGTTCTCTAGAATTTTGAAAGGCATAAGATCATTGCTGAGAATGAAGATGGTGGGCATTGATTGGGTAGAGCATTTGAGACCAGTGAAGATTCAAAAGAGCATCAGTGAGAGACAGAAAGGGGAGATGACCAAGAGTTGATAAAGAGACCAATGAGCCATACTTGGTTCAGTTTAGAGAGCATGAGGTTTGTAGAGTTATCAGTCTGCATGGTTGCTTGCTTTTTCTAGAAGCACTAAACAATGCAGGTGTAGACGTGGAAAAAAATGAAAAATTATACTACAGTTAGGTTTATGTTAGATAAAGTGGAAATACTGGGGAGAACTATAAGTATTAACGAGTAGTTCAGTGGTCCGTTATGGGACTGCAGTTAGAAGACAAAGATGAGAGTTTAGAACACAACTGATAGAAGGGGAAGAAATGAAAAATTCGAAGTATCAGGTAGGTTGAAGGACATTTAAGATTGGAATATGATATCGAGGGACATGAAAGGTGGTTTATATGAGATACTGAAAGCTTAATATTTCAAAGGAGGAAACATTCCAGGTGGTAACAAGGTCTAAAGAGTGGCCATAAAAGTGAACGGCTAGGTACAAGTAGAATGGAGTGGAGATGAAGGCCGCAAGGTCTGATAGTGTGAAATGCTGGATGACTCATCAACATGGAAAGTAAAGCCACTCTTGTGAGACAGAGGTTAGTGTAGTTCTAGAATCTACAGTGCATGCAGGGAATGGACCATGAAGCCAATGGGAGACAGTGTTGGGTGAGGATAGAACTTGTAGGGACAGGAGTTTTTATAAAAGAGTGGATAAACAAAAATCTGGAATTAGCATTAAGAAACAAAGAAAACCTAAAACCTACCTCCTGACATTAAATAAGGTAAAATGTGGAAGAATGAACAGCTTTCATTTGAGAGGGCTGACAGGAAAACCATATTTTCAATCCAAGTGCAGAAGTAGGAAGATTAATATATGACAAGGTTAATATGAGAGGATTTGTTTATAATGAAGAGTTCCAGAGGTCTTACCGGGAATGTTTGCAAGACAAAGGAGCAGTGAGCTTGGCACCAGGACTAAGAAAATCAGAGCATTTAGGAGGTGCAAATATGAATAAACCAAGATGACCATGGGGCTTTATGTTTTGAACAGTAACCACTGAAGGGAAGCTGGTAGAATGTGCCGGCTACAAAGAGTCGCAGAGAACGTTGGCATAAAATAATAGTCTTTGAGCTCCAGTGATGCTGGCATTTTGGCAGCCTGTTCTTATGGCTGGTGCAGGATTAACCAACCCTTCAAGGTCAGAGACTGGGCTGTGGGCCAGATGAAGCGTCCCACTAGCATAGAGACAGGAGGCTTCACCTGTGGAATCTTCCTCTAACATGGTCAACTTTCTTCTCTTTTTCCTCCATTTGCCTCTTGCTGTTCTTCTCCTTTGCCATTCACCTGTGAAATGTCAATCTCTTTATTAAATTTTTCTTAAGCCCTCATTCAATGCTTACTTTGAGTACAGACCTTATCAGTTGATTTCTATGCTTGCATGTTACCTACAGTGTATGTATTCTAGTGTCTGCTCTTCAGTTATTAAGCAAGTGTATTTTTTCTGTCTTTGAGGAGTTGTGATTTTTTCAGTAGAAAGAATAATTCCTCATTGGCACTCAAGATCAAATTTGATACCTTCTTCATTTCTCTCATTGGCAATAATGTTAAAACCTGGATGCTTCCTTTGTAAGTCCATTTAATTGCTTCCCATGCTGTCTCACTTCCATACTGTTCTTGTTTACCATTTCACACTAACTCTCATTTGGGCTATGTAATAATTGTTGATAACTTACAAAAAGGTATGTGTTCTTCTCTGTACCTTTCTTCTCAGGCATAATTTCCACAGCCTTGGAGTCATCTAGAATGCTCTGTGTAATCATGAATAATATAAGAACCACCTGGAAGGCCTGGTAACTCTACACCTTTCTTAATAAAAGGCAAAGTGCAATTTAGAAATATGACTGCAGACACATTCCCCAGAACATTGTTCTCACCATGTAGATCTGGGAGTGTAACAGAGGGCAGAAAGTGAATAGCCTCTGCTCTAGGATCAGAGGTTACTTTTGTGTGACTTGCTCACAAACATCATTATCTCTGATGCCCTGACCTGTCCAAATGCTGGAAATTCCATTCCCAGACCTACCATTGGGACCCACCTGGCACAAACTGCCTCTGCTTGCTACTTAAGCCTAACCTGAACAGCATTCATCCAGTTTTGTTGGTTGCTCTGGGCTCAACCTGTTGCCCTGTATTTCTAAAAGATGGAGATGATGGGCTTTAGTGAGAGACCCAACTGGTCAAAAGGGCTTGAAACTGAATTTGGAGGGAAAGTAAGAACAAATCCAGATAAAACTACAAACCCATACACCATGATAAGGAGCATGGCTGATATCCCCACCCTTTGTTCTGTCCCTGTGAAACCAATACCCATTTATACGGATCTGTTCATACCACCACCCTATTCTAAGGTCTTCTAGGTTTCCTTATAACCCTGGGAATAAAATTCAAAATTCTTGGCAGGACCTTTGAGGCAGTTTATGACCAAGTTTTAACTTATCATTCCTGTCTCATTTCTTGCCACTTTTCATCCTGCCCTTAGTTCCAGCCACATTGTAGTGACCTTTCCCTAACACAGAGGGGTTCTAAACACAATTTTGTCTTCTTGCATATGTCAGTACCTAGTTGTAAATTGCCATTCTACCATCTTTTGCTTGAAAAACACCTCTATAACCTTCACATCCCATCAAGTCCCAATATAACCTTTCCTGGAAACTTTCCTTAATATCTATAGCCAAAGATAATGGTTCCCTCCTATATGTTTATATACATATACATATACATATACACATACACATACACATATACATATTTGTAATTGTTAAGAAATATTTTGGGTAGGTTGGTAGGCTAGAAAATCTTGGACCTTGGGCAGGAGCTGAATCTGCGGACCACAGGTAGGATTTCTTATTCTTCAGTGACAATTCAGTTTTGCTCTTAATGCTTTCAGCTGATTGAATGAAGTCCATCCAGATTATCAAAGATAATCTCCTTTAAAGTCAACTAATTGTAGATGTTAACCACATGCACACAATATTTTTACAGCAACACCTAGATTAGTGTCTAATTGAACAACTATTATAGCCTAACAACGTTGACACATAAAATGAACCATCACAGGTAGATAAAGTTATTATTATCCCACCAGAATCAAATTTGCAAATATTTAAAAGGAGCAGTAGCACAAGGATCTTACTGTAGTATCATATGGAGCCTGTCATATAAATTGTTTATCTTTATTGGTCACATAAAGTAGCTATTAAATACCTAGAAATTATTTTGTGGATGTGTACATTGCTTTTTCTATTAAAGTATTATCAAAAAGGAGTGATAATTATTGGGAATGATAAATATGAGATAAATATAGAAGTTTTTTTCTTTCTTTTATATATATATATATATGAATATTTATTTTTAATTTTAATATAGTTAACATCCAGTATCCTATTATTTTTGGGTGTACATTATAGTGATTTGATATTTTTATACATTACAAAATGATCCCCAGCGATATGTCTAGTTGCCATCTGTCACTATACAAAGTTATCACAATATTATTAACTATGTTGCTTATGCTGTACATTACATCATGATTAATTTATTTTATAACTTGGAGTTTGGTCCTTTTAATCCCTTTCATCTATATTGCCCACCCACCTGAGCCCTACCTACTCTGGTAACCAGTAGTTTGTTTCATATATCTATGAATCTGTTTCTGTTTTGTTTGTTCATTTGTCTTGTCTTTCACTTAGCGTAATACCCTCTAGGTCCATCCATGTTGTCACAAATGGCAAGATTTCATTCATTTTTGTGGCTGAGTAATATTCCATTGTGTATATACACCACACCTTTGTTATTCATTCATCTATTGATGAACACTTAGGTTGCTTCCATATTTTGGCTATTGTAAATAATGCCGCAGTGAACATTGGGGTGCACATATCTCTTCATAGTCATGTTTTTGTTTTCTTTGGATAAATACCAAGAAATGGAATTGCTGGATGGCATGGTACTTGTATTTTTAATTTTTTGAGGAACCTTCATACTGTTTTCCATAGTGGCTGCACCAGTTTGCATTCCCACCAACAGTGCACGAGGGTCCCCTTTTCTTTACATCCTTGCCAACACTTATTATTTCTTGTCTTTTGATAATGCCAGCCTGACAGGTGTGAAGTAATATCTTATCACAGTTTCGATTTTCATTTCCCTGATGATTAGTGATGTTAAGCATCTTTTCACATCCCTGTTAGCCATCTGTGTGTCTTCTTTGGAAAAACATCTAGTCAAGTCCTCTGCCCATTTTATTCAGGTTGTTTGTTTTCATTTTAAGTTGTGTGAGTTCTTTATATATTTTGGATATTAGCCCATTGTATACCATTTGCAAATATTTTCTCCCCTTCAGTAGGTTGCCTTTTAATTTTGTTAATGGCTTCCTTTGCTGTGCAAAAGCTTTTTAGTTTGATGTAATCTCATTTGTTTATTATAGCTTTTGTTGCCCTTACAAAAAGGAGACTGGTCCAAAAAAATATTGCTAAGACCAGTGTCAAAGATTTTGTTTTTTTCTTGGAGTTTTATGGTTTCAGGTCTTACATTCAGATCTTTAATTTGAATTTATTTTTGTATATATGATGTAAGACACTGGTCCAGTTTTGTTCTTTTGCATGTAGCTGTCTAGTTTTCCCAGCACCATTTGGTGAAAGGACTGTTTTTCCCATTGTGTATTCTTGGTTCTTTTGTCATAGATAAATTGACCACACATACATGAATTTATATCTGGACTCTCTGTTCTATTCCATTGATCTGTGTGACTGTTTTTGTGCCAGTACCATACTGTTTTGTTTACTATAGCTTTGTAGGATAGTCTGAAATTAGGAAGCATGATACCTCTGGCTTTTTCTTGCTCATGACTGCTTTGGTTATTTGGGGTCTTTTGTGATGCCATATAAATTTTAGGATACTTTGTACTAGTTCTGTGAAAAAAGTGCCATTGGTATTTTGATGTGGATTGCATTGAATCTCTAGATTGCTTGGGTAGTATGGACATTTTAACAATATTAATTCTTCCAATCCATGAGCACAAAATATCTTTGCATTTATTTGTGTCATCTTCAGTTTCTTTCATTAATGTATTATAGTTTTCAGAGTACGGGTTTTTCACCAGTTTTGTTAAATTTATTCCCCCACTAGGCATTTTACTCCTTTTCATGCAATTGTAAGTTATTTTCTTAATTTCTCTTTCTGGTAGCTCATTATTAATGGATAGAAACATGACCAATTTCAGCATTCATGAAAAAAATTTATGTGATAAAAATATATATGAACAAATAAAGCAAAACTTATAACATTGTTTTAGAGGTTATGTAGCATATGTAGATGTAAGGTTTATGATCACTATAGCCTAAAGGATCAAGGGGACTAAATGGACTCTTAACAGTTGAAAATTTTCTACAGTAGACTGAAAAATTAAGAATGAATATTGTCATTCATAGGGCAATCACCAAAAAAAAAAAAAAAAAAAAAAAAAGAGTGATTTATAGCTAAGACCCAATGATCCCAATCCTATTTGTTTACCCAAAATACTTTGAAAGAAACTTGTACAAGGATGTTTATAGTAGTTTTATTCATAATAGCACAATGTGGAGATCCCAGATGTCACTCTATAAGGGAATGGATAAGTAAATTTGTATCTACATCCAGTGGCAGATGACTCAACAATAAAATGGGAAGATTTACTGATACGTGTATGCATCAACTCAGATAAATTTGCAAAACACTATGCTGAATAAAAGGAGTCTTATACAAAGGATACATACTGCATGATTCTATTTATATTATATTATAGAATAAGAAATCTAATTTGTGCTGGAGAAAAATCAGAACAAGGGTTATCTCCAGAGTAGTAAAGGGATTGACTGGAAGAGGGAAAGAGAGAGCTTTCTGGGGTTATGGTAGTGTTCTACATCTTAATAAACTCCTAGGTTACAACAGATAAATGCAAAATAGTATTTGTGCATTAAATTGTATGGAAATTTTAAATCCAAAGAAAAGAACTACCAAACAAATATTGAATTCTACTTAGTGATATGCATGAAGTATTTAGAGGGAAATAGATGTCTGCAGTTTGCTTTGAAAAGCCTAAGGAATGGATAGGATGATTGTATATATAGAAGTATGAATAAATCGGTATTAATAAATGCAAGTCTGCTAAAGGTTAATGATATAATCTAGGTGATTGATATACAGGTGTTCATGGTAGGATTCCTTCAATTCTGCTGTCTGATTGAAAATTTTTACAATACACTTTGGGAAGTGAGAAACTGGATGAGCAAGTAATCAGAACTTTTCTAGGGGTTGGTTATTTAGCTGCAGTTTCAGAAGCATTAGAGTTTTTTATTTATTTATTTTTAAATATGGTACATGTTACCATATTTATCCACCCCAGATCATCCTATGATGAAGAGATAAAGGAATCCAGAAGTGTTTTTCAGATATTCCTGAAGAATCAGCTTCTGCTTAGACAAAAGAAGTCCCAAAGTCTGGCTTTAAGAACCAAATGTTTCTTTTAGCATGGAAGTAGATTAGGTTAACTTCTCCTTTTCTCGAAACTCCGGGGCTTGGAGCAGGTGGAGTGTGACTTTCAGTCTGAAACTGAGAAGTGCCTTCTTTATTCACTAGCTGTATCTGGAGGAATCAATCACTTGATTGACAGAGCCCTTAATGACCTGGCGCTTTACATAGCATAATAGTACTGCAGATGTCTTTGAAAAGGATGTTTCAGGTAGGACAGTGAGCCCCCTTGCTTGGTAAATCATACTTGATCATACACAAATAAGATCTTTGTTTGGCCTGAAGAGCGTGTTTAAAAATCTACGGTCTCCTCTTGGACTTACAACTGTTTCAGTTGTATTTTTCTTTTTCACAATAGATACATTTATACTTGCTCTTTACTTGAAATCTTTCTTTTGCCTGAAACAAGGTGGTAGTTCTGTAGCTCAAGAATTTCACTTTATTCTAACATATAAAGCTTATTATCTAGCTTCTGTCCTGTTGATTCACAAGTTAGGGGACGGTGTCTCATAAGCCCTGGATTTGGCTTGGAGAAAGCCTGTGGTCTCCGGGAAGTAGTCGTGACTGACTGGGAGAGATCTGAATTGATTTCCCCTTTCTTCGAATAAGGACAGAATATTCATAAACAAAGTCATATGGTGGATAGGAACCTATAAAAGAACACGAATGTTCTTTTATTGAGGTACTGTACTGATGGGAACAATTCTCAAATCTTATGAGGGAAGGAACATTGAGAAAATGCTGAAATGGACACAAAAATTCTAGGAAGAAAGTAATGTCCTCCTCCATATACACCTTCTCCTCTTCTCCCTCCCTCTCTTCTTCCTCGTTTTCTTCCTATCCTTTCTCCTATTCTTCTTTTGCCAAGAAACCGTAGTATATGGATTGCTATGTATAATATAGCATATCTATTAATATCTTTTCATAGGTAAGCAGATGTGAATATTGCTGATTTTTAGATTATAAATCATCAACATAGGAGGTTAGAACCATCACTATAATATTGTTTGGGTGCAGAATTAAAAAGGAATGTTGCAAAAAGATGAA
The DNA here is from genome assembly GCF_046562875.1 of Panthera onca. Classification (NCBI taxonomy): domain Eukaryota; kingdom Metazoa; phylum Chordata; class Mammalia; order Carnivora; family Felidae; genus Panthera; species Panthera onca. The sequence continues at coordinate 68,290,879 of NC_138351.1, forward strand.
CAAGAGTCTTTCACCCAAGAGGCAGTATGTTTGTGGACAAATTGTTCTTTTCTAAACATTGTATTGGCTTGTTTGTTTAGCTCTTATCTTCTTCCAAAAAATAATTTGATGTACCTTAAAATATAACATATATATATATACCATACTATCATCAAAGTACAAATAAATAAATATCAAGTAGAGGGAAGTAAAAATATGTATATAAACACTAGTAAAATATGCTCATTATACTGAAACATTACAGTTAATTGTGCATTTCTTTTTTTTTAAATTTTTTTTAACGTTTATTTATTTTTGAGACAGAGAGAGACAGAGCATGAACGGGGGAGGGTCAGAGAGAGGGAGACACAGAATCTGAAACAGGCTCCAGGTTCTGAGCTGTCAGCACAGAGCCCGACACGGGGCTCAAACTCACGGACCGCGAGATCATGACCTGAGCCGAAGTCGGCCGCCTAACCAACTGAGCCACCCAGGTGCCCCTAATTGTGCATTTCTTATCAACTAAACCAAAAAAATCGAGTCACAGTGAGTGATATACTTCTTTTCAACAGAATAAAGGAAGCACAGCACTTCTTTAGTAAGGAAAACCTTTGTGCTGAATTTTTAAAGAAATTTAATATACTATGCATGAATATTTACAGAGCTCTTTATTTTTTTAATGTTTATTTTGAGAAAGAGAGAGAGAGAGAGAGAGAGAGAGAGAGAGAGAGAGAGAGTGTGTGTGTGTGTGTGTGTGTGTGTGTGTGTGCGCACGAGTAGGAGAGGGGCAGAGAGAGAGAGAGAGAGAGAGAGAGGGAGAGAATGAATCCCAAGCAGACTCAGCACTGTCAGCACAGAGCCTACATGGGGCTCAGTCTCACGAGCCCATGAGATTGTGACCTGAGCTGAAATCAAGTGTCGGATGTTTAACCAACTGAGCCACCCAGGCACCCCTTATGGAGCTTTTTATAAAGGTCTCTCGCTTCTTTTTTTTTTATTGATACAAGTCTGTAAGTATTTGTGTCTCATTTTACAGAAAGTAGATTGAGGCTCAGAAAAATATAGTTTTGTGACTCTTAGTGAGCAAGAGTGCCAGCCTATATCTTTTACCTCCAAGTGTTGTACTCCTCCCATGTCACCACGTCGGGGATATTAGCCACAATAATAGATGCTGTTTGCAACAACACACTTACTGAAGATACAGGAACGGAGATGGCATGTGACCATTTCCTGTATTGACCTTTGGTTAAAAGCTGAGGGCACAGAGGTTAAAGCAAAACTCAGTGAGTGACTTGCTATTTGGAATAATTTACTGAAGTTTAGGTGTTTTGCTTTTCAATAATTTAAATTTATGTGAGTTTAAGACTTTAGAACTGAAGGAATTGAGGCAAAATGTGCACCTTAGACTAACAATCTCAGTAGTATTTCTTTGTATCGATCAGGGGCCTGCAGAAGACCATAGGGTAGGGGAAGGGGAAGGGGAAAAAAAGTTAGCGGGGGAGGCAAACCATAAGAGACTCTTAAAAACTGAGAATAAACTGAGGGTTGATGGGGGATGGGAGGGAGGGGAAAGTGGGTGATGGGGATTGAGGAAAGCAGCTGTTGGGATGAGCACTGGGCATTGTATGGAAACCGATTTGATAATAAATTATATATTTAAAAAAATCAAGGTCCTGGCATCAAACAGATGGCAGCTTGTGAACTGGGTAATTGACATGATTTTAATAAAGGGACTATTTACAAAGGAGTGGGCAGAATTTAGGGAAATCAACAAGAGACTGTGCAAGACTTCCAGAGAGGAACCAGTCAAGGAGTAGCACCCCTACAGGAAGGGATATAGAGGAATAAATTTCTTGATAAACTCTCAAATGTCCTGCTGGAGCTCCCATTGACCAAATTCAAACAGATAGGTAGAGGGTACAGGAGCCCCTTGATACATTCTATACAGGTCAGTGTCCACAGGCAAAGAGCAGAGTGGAGAAGGGTGAAGAGCAAATCTGGAGCATGAAAATGGATGAAATGTGGTCCAGGAATGACTTCTCTGGAAAAAGCAAACAGAACAGAAATTTGGTAAATGCTGATCAAAGAAAAATCTATGTGCTCTCAATTACAGCTAGGATGGTTACAGTATAGATTAAGTTAAAAAAGAGAAAATGGAACAAACTTTTCTTGAACACCAGTATACTCCAGGTATTGTGTAGTTTACTTTCCATACAGCAGTCTGTTTCATTCTTGCAATACCGACATCGGATGTTATCACCACCATTATGTATATGGGAAATTAGGCTCAGAGAGGATAAGAAATGTATCCCACAAAACAGCAAATGGCAAATCTGAGATTTGAAACCAGGATTTTCTAACATCGAAGCTTGGAATTTTTTTTTTCATTTTTACAATTTTCCTGCCCACTTTATTTAAGTCACCAGAGGAAAGCCGCAATACATCTGCACTGAAGTAAAACCTTAATGTTTCTGAAAAAGCAGTTTTAGATTACTTAGATATACAAACCAGTATTCGATCAAGACCAGAAGTTACCACTCATGAGATTATGGTAGAGAGTATTCAAATTTGAAAACTTCAGAGACAATAACTAGTCACATGCCTTTCCCATAATGATAACTGCCACTTACTGAATATTTAAAATAATAGGCTATTCACGTTCTGTGCATCATATTGATTACATAAAGATGAAATTGAAAAGTAAAGCATAGAGACTGAACAGTAAAAAGGGTGAGGTAAGAAACTAGACTTCTCTGAATAAACCTTATTTCCACAGTTATAAAGCAAAATAAATTTTTAAAAATGAAAAAAGAAAAAAATTTCCCAGAAGCAGAAAAAAAATTTGAAAAGCTTGGTATACATTTGTTGACATAATCCTATAGAGAGGAACATCTTCAAGTGATCTAAAACAGGGTAATTTGTCTATATATCCTTAGTTTTTGTACCCTAAGGACAAAAAATAAAAACACCAAAACTAGAAAATCCAAAACTGTTTGGTATAGTAATATTTTGAGTCATAATATTGATATTGTTATTCTAAAACTATTCTGTACATAATGTATTATATATAGTTAACATGATATAATAAAGCAATATCACTTTAACATAATCACTGTCATTAGAACCTAAGATTTTTATTATAGAAGAAAAAGAGATATAAAATCAAAGAATTTAAACCCCTATGATTTGTAATAGGAAATATCAGGATGTACTTAGGACATATCGCATTGTACCTGAAAAGACTTAAAAGTAATAACAAATCCAGTAGCAAAAGCACCACCAGCATCCAAATTATGTTATGTAAATATCTTTCTCTACTAGAGGAAGCATGGCTGTTTGGAGAAATGGCTGATTCCAGGTCTGTGACAGGATATATACAAGATGAGCTTGGAACACCTTATATCAGAAAATAAGGAAGCTACTAAAAACTACTAGGGTCATGCCAAAAGGACTCAGGGGCCAGTGTGAACAGATTCCCCCTGGACCAAGATGAAGCAATTTGAGCATCCATAAGAATAATAAATTCATGGATTAAAATACATTAAGATGTGATTGGGGCGCCTTGGTGGCTCAGTCGGTTAGGTGCCGACTTCAGCTCAGGTCATGATCTCGCAGTTTGTGAGTTCAAGTCCCACATCAGGCCCTGTGCTGACAGCTCAGAGCCTGGAGCCTGCTTCAGATTCTGTGTCTCCCTCTCTCCCTCTGCTCCTCCCCAGCTCGCACTCTGTCTCTGACTCTCTCAAAAATAAATAAATGTTAAATACATTAAGATGTGGAAAATACATTAAGATGTGAAAACACAATGTAACATAATGATACATTTTTTCCTTTTTAATATTTATTTTTGAGAGAGAGAAAGAGTACAAGGGGGGAGGGCAGAGAGAGGGGGTGGGGGACAAGATCTGAAGCGGGCTCTGCTCTGACAGCAGCGAGCCAGGTGTGGGGCTCAAACTCAGGAATCATGAGATCGTGAACCGAGCCAAAGTCAAGAGCTGGATGCTTAAGTCGCTGAGCCACCCAGGTACCACTTAATGACATATTAAAAAAATTTTTTTTAATGTTTATTTTTGAGAGAGAGAGAAAGAGAGACAGAGCACTATCAGGCTGACGGGGAAGGGGCAGAGAGGGAGACACAGAATCCGAAGCAGGCTCCAAGCTCTGAGTTGTCAGCACAGAGTGTGACATGGGGCTTGAACTCACAAACCCATAAGATCATGACCTGAACTGAAGTCGGATGCTTAGCTGACTGAGCCACCCAGGTGCTCCAAAGGTATATATTTTTTTAATGTTTGTTTATTTTTGAGAGAGAGAAAGCATGAGTAGGGAGGGGAGGAAAGAGAGGGATAAAGAGAATCCTAAGCTGACTGCACTGTCAGCGCAGAGCCGGGGACAGGGCTTAAACTCATGAACCATGAGATCATGGCCTGAGCTAAAATGAAGAGTCAGACGCGTAACTGACTGAGCCACCCAGGCACCCAACTAACATAATAATATTTTAAAAGGAAAAAAGTTACTGGCAACCTTTGCAGTGTGCTAAAGAACCAATTCTTATTTTTCTGAAAATTGGTAAATAGAGAAAGAAATATTCTACCTGCTTTTCCTACACAACCTCAGGTCAACCAAATATCTTGAGGCTTATTTTTATGAAAGTAGCAAATGAAGGAGGAAAGAATTAGAAAATTACCATTCTGTAAGCCTCTAATAAAATAGTGGATCTAGGTAATTATAATCAATGACTACTAACATCACAAAAAGCAGACACTATGTGCCTCCTGTTGGAATTACGAAATACGTTCAATGAAGTCTTTTTTGTCAAACCATCAACCTAAGCCTGATCAAACTTCTGGCTATAACTATCATTTTAAAGGAAATACAGTGGTAGAGGGACATGTTAAATATTACCATAGATAGAGTCAGCAATCAACAAAATCTGGAATGTGAGAAATACTGCAGAACAGCACAAATGACTTGATTTCGTTAAAATTAATTGTAAGGGAAACAATTAATTGTAAGGAAAAGAGAAGGGAGAAGCTAAACTTTAAAAAACACCTAAGATATCCAGAAAATTCAGTGTATGGAAATTCTTTGGATCTTGATTCAACAAAACAAATTGTAAGAATATATTTATGAGAAAATTAGAAATACCAGACTAGATTTTTAATGATAGTAAGGAATTATTAGAAACATTTATGTAGATTCATGGTATTATAGCTTATGTTCTTTAAAAGAATTCTTATTTTAGGGGTACTTACTGAGCTAAGGAAATAATATGATGTTAGCAGTTTGACTCAAAATAATATAGGGACTTGGGTGGTGGAGTTATGTGGGAGGGTTGAAAGAACAAGAATGACTCTGATTTGATATTTGTTGAAGATGGAAATGGGCATGTGGGGATTCATTATATTTCTCTTTATATGTATATTTGGACTATTACACAGTAAGTTTTTAAAAATGTGTTTCAATAGGTAAGATTATTAAATTCACATGTGGATAGTTCAGAGATCTCTATAATTTAAGAAAATCACTTTAAATTAAAAATAAATAGCTCAGGGCACCTGGGTGGGTGGCTCAGTCAGTTAAGCGTTGAACTTTAGATCAGGTCATGATCTCACGGTTCATGAGTTTGAGCCCTGCATTGGGCTCTCTGCTGTCAGCACTGAGCCTGCTTTGGATCCTCTCTCTCTCTCTCTCTCTCTCTCTCTCTCTCTCTCTCCCCCTCCCCCTCTCCCTCTCCCTCCCTCCCTCCCTCTCTGCCCCTACCCTACTCACGTGCTTGCCCTCTCTCTCTCTCTGTCTCTCCCCCTCTCTCTCAAAAATAAATAAAAACATAAAATATTATACAAAAATAGCTCATCCAGTCATCAATTTAAAACCGTACTGTATTTAAATCCTTTTACATGTATGAGTCTTGCTCTGTAAACTCCAGTGTGTAAGAGGAAGAACTTCTTCAAAATTTTTCTGAAACCCAATTTAGGTTCTATTTAAAGATCCAAAGAGTGGAAATTTAATTTCAGCCAATTGACGATTACCTGCTCTTTTTCCCTGAGGTGCGTGCAAGTTCAAGGGAGTCACTGTGCTGCTATGGCCTGGGATTAGAGGGTGTGTGGCCCTCAGTGTCATCTGTCCATGCTGACATCTGTTGAAACAGTCGTCCGTGCCATCTGATCTTTGAACTTCAGTCCACACAGATCACCAGGAGTTATTCTATCTTTTTCTCAAGTCTCCTTCAGGTCTGCCTTTTTCTAGTTGATAATTTGGTCTACCTCTCAGATGCAAAGGAATCATTGTCTCTAGCAGGCTGTGGTATGGAAAATGTTTGTGAAGTTCTCCCAGCCCTGTCTGCTTGGATACACAGCACAGCTGCTCCTTCTTCAGGGTCTTGCCTCTTCTGAGGATTCCAACCTGAAAGAAAGCACAGGTCTCCTCTGCTCTTGCATTCCATGAATGTTCTAGGGCTCCCTTCATTCCTTCTATCGCTGGTCCTCAGCCCATAACGGGTCAGTGAAGTCAGGTGGTGGGATGTGTTCTAGATATCCACTTACGTCTACTACACTTAACTTTCCCTCCATTACCTTCTCTGTTCCCCCTCAAGAACACTGTTCTAGCCTTGCAGCAGGAAGCCTTATTCATAATTTTGACTTTGCTCTGAGTCATTTCTGTTTCCCTGACAGCTAGGCATTTGAAAATCAAAGACCAACGAGAGACTCTTATTGCCTTTCCAGAACAGCCCCTTCCTAGTGGGAATGAGTGAATGGCCTAAGTATGGAGCTAGGCAAGGAGATGGATGGTAGAGATAATAGCATTAAAATATTTTTAAAAATAACAATAAGCAACACTAAGTAGCAAGAAGTACTCTAAGTGCTTTACATGTATTAATTGATCTGATTCTAACAATCCTATGAAGTAATTACTATCATCACCATGTTATGGATCATAAAACTGAAGCACGGAGAAGTTAAATTACTTGTCCAAGATTGCATAGGCAGTGAGTGGTAGCACTACAATTCCAATTGAGGCAGTCTGGCTCTAGATCTGTGCTCTTTAAACTATGAAGACAAAAATATGCTGGAAATAGGACCCAATGCATTTGAAAGTTTTAGGTGAGGTCTCTCTCTCTCTCTCTCTCTGTCTTTTGCATGAATATTCCATTTTTTAAATCACCAAAAGTATAAAACCAGCTGCCTCTTTTTAATTTTCTTTTCTTCATCCACACACAGTGTACATAATATAGAGGAAGAAATTTAATACTTACCAAAGTCCCACAGATACATCTCACTATAGCACTGAAATGTATATTATTAAATTTCCATTTTATTTCAGATAAGGACACTAACCTTTAGTTTAACTAATGTTCTGATGGACACCCCCCCCCCCGCCCCCCGCCCCTGTGAGGAAGTAGGAGTGCTGGGTCGTAAACCCAAGGTCATCTGATGGAGCAAGGTGGTGCTTTTATTCCCTGACCACGCAAGAGCGCTTAACTGCATTTTGACCTGAAATTGAAGGTGGACATTTGCACGGCCCTTGTGAACATCTGACCCTGCCAGGGGAGAAGAGAGTCAGGCCTTGGGCCTGTCAAGCAGATACCTTTTCACCAGCTGTAACTCTGCTTGCCTTTACGCAGCATTAATGGAAAGCTAGAGGAGTAACAGATGGAACACACTCGAACCTTCCAATCAGGGGTCTTCGATCCCCTTTGGCTCCTCTCAGAGCTGTGCATCATCTGCATTAAAAAGCCCAGTGGATCTTTTTTCAGCTGCGTCCCGTCAGCCCACATAATGTCCTTTCTGACACTCCTCTGGGAAAGTCCTGTGTCCTGCAATAACAGACTGAGAAGGGTGCAAATAATTAGAACTTAGATTGTCAACTCAGTCTCCAAAGTCAGTCACACAGAAAATACACCAGCCTGACATATGATGCATAGTGCCATTTTATGGAAATAAATGATCTAAACCGCTTATTTTTTGGTAAAAGTTAATAGCATACTTTATATGTCCCAATCCCTCATTTTTACGGGAGCAGAGGCAATAACATTGATTAAGATGAATTCGTGGGAGCCAATGTCAGTTAACTCAACTTTGGTTGCTCATGAAGTACCATTCATTTAGTTTTTGCTTTTCTTCTCCTCCCCGCACCCACCATCAGAGATGATACATTTCATTTAAAAAGTAATTTGCAGAGGGGCGCCTGGGTGGCTCAGTCGGTTGAGCATCTGACTTCAGCTCAGGTCATGATCTCATAGTTTGTGAGTACGAGCCCCACATCCGGCTCTGTGCTGACAGCTCAGAGCCTGAAGCTTGCTCCAGGTTCTGTGTCTCCCTCTCTCTGGTCCTCCCCCACTCGCACTGTCTCTCTCTCTCTCTCTTAAAAAGTAAATAAAGATTTAAAAAAAAGTAATTTGCAGATAAAACGTATTTAGAAATAAAGATGCTCAGGTACAGAAGTGCAGTGGTCTCTGAGAAAGTGCGATTGATTGCAGACTTGTTACCGGAATCCTAAATTGATGCACAGAAAACACACACACCCAGACGCACACACCTTGACTGAGGTTAAACTCCTTTCCTCCCCCTTCTTGTCATAATAACTTAACATAATGATAGTGCTGTCATTATAAATATTTGGAGGCTTCTGCATCTTGATAATTGATGGATTCTGAATGTTGGAGAACTCGGAGAATCATTTTTAAATCAGCACGAGCATCATGTTCAAAGTGTTTCCTTGGATTTTTCAGAATGAAAACCAGAACCATCCTGGATTTCTTAAGAAACGATGGGGAAGCATGAGAGAGGCAAACACACCCAGCCCTGTCATTTCCCAGGTCTTCTCTGGTAAATTGAAAATGGTACCTCCCCTCTGTGAATCTGCCACCCTCCACATGCTTGGCCCGGATGCCACACACCTGCTCAGCGTCAGGCAGAACCCACTGGAGCATATGGCAGCTTACATATTGCCTCGTCCCGGGACGGATTGGGAATGCTGGTCACCTGGGCTCTGTTTTCAAGTGGTGTGACAGCAGCTGTGGGAAGCCCAGAGAATGACAGGCTCTCACTGCTCTTCTTACTAGTGGGAAAGAAGAGCGAGGGGAACAGAAGGGAGATGTTTTCATATACCCAGCAGCTACGACTTGACTTCTGTACAAGAACACACTACTCACTGGCTTTCCCCACCGTGAGCAGCTGCAACAGAAGGGAAACCCTGATTCTTTACATTTAAAATTGCTAGCCAATTGCAGTAGACAGAATTGGGGCCCCTGAACATGTCCATTTCATACTCCCAGAACCTGTGGTTATGTTACTTTGCATGGCAAAGAGGAATTAGGTATCAGATATACCTAAGGTTGTCAGTCATCTGATTTTGAAATAGGGAGGATTATCATGGATAACCTGAATGGGCCCAGTGTAATCACAAAGGTCCTTAAAGGGGGGAAAGGGAGACAAAAGAGGTCAGAGTGATGCTAGATGAGAAAGACTTGACCTGCCGTTGCTGGCTTCGAAGATGGAGGAAGAGGGCTCCTAGCTAAGGAATGTGGGCAGCCTCCAGAGCTAGAAACGGCAAGAAATGGATTCTCTCCCACAGCCTCCAGATAGGAACACAGCCCTGCAGACACCTTGACTTTAGCCCAGTATGACCTATGTGGGACTTCCAAATGTATCTTGTTTTGAACCATTACATTTGTGGTAATTTGTCACAGTAACCGTAAGAAACTGATATATGGAATGATGGCTTGAGTTGTGGTTCTCAATTTAAGAGTACCTTAGAATCATCTGGGGAGCTTTTAAAAGCCCTTGTGCTCAGGCTCCCCCCCAGACCAATCATCTCAGAATCTCAGGGCACGGGACCCCAAAAGTGAGAATTTTATGAACTCCTAGGTGATTTCAGTATGTAAGCAAAATGGAGAGGCAGTGATTTAGTGGATAGAGCCCCAACAGTGTTTGGAGTCAAGAAAGCTCTGTTCAAATCCCATTTTTATCATTTTAAGGTTGAGCTCAGACCATTTATTTCACCTACACGTTAAATGCACAGGAACATATATATATTTGTATCTATAACATATAAATATATATGTGTGTATTGTATACAAACAGCCCTTCTATAAAATGGGAAGTTAATTGTGAGGTTTTATATGTGAAGAATCTAGCACATAGTAAATGCGTGTAATGAAAGGGTTTTTTTTTTTCTGTTTTTTTGGGGTTTTTTTTGGTAGAAGTAGTTGAGAGCTACTGAAGAGATTAAAAAAAAATATTCTCTGGTAACATCAAAATGTGTTTATATTCCTATTTTATGTTTTTCCGGGCCCATGAGTCTTAAAGTATATTCTAATGTGGAAGCTATTCTTAAATTTATGTCAGATCCCTGACATCTTGGGAAAAGCAAGATTATTTTATGAAAGTATTTTTTTTTAATATTAATACACACAACCAGTCCTCCCTGTTATTCGGGGTTTGTCTGCACTTCCTGATTAGCTTTCAGGCTCAAATTGCCTGCCGTGACCTCAGGCAACTTTCTTAACCTTGCCTTGCTTGAGCCTTCATTTCCTTGTTAGTAATATAGAGACCACAATTCTCCTCATTCCCATAGCTGTTGTGGGGATTGAAGAGAGCAAGTATTAAGTATCTAGCACTATGCCTGGCCTGTAATCATGACTTAATAGATGAAAATTTTATAGCACTATTGGTCAAGTCCAAATCCAATGAATGGAGTAGAAGAATAAAGTGGAAATTCAGTGGGTAGGGGAATAGAAGAGAGTGGGTGGCTGGGTGTGGAATCAGTGGGGAGCTTCAGGGCTTCGGCTGGGCCAGATGTCGGCCGTTTTACAGGTGCCCAGCAGGTGTGGCCAAGATGGGCACAGCTGTGTGCAGGAGCTCTGGCCTGCTGAACAGTAGAACCGAGCCAAGCCTCTGGAGATGCAGAGACACAGGGAACCTGGTCGGCTTTGTGGACATTTAAGAGTGCACCAGACCAGCCGGGGCCCGGGTGACACAGGTGATTGCCATTACACCTCCCAGCTCCATTGTTAAGCCCTTGAAGGCAGGGGCTGTGGCCAACGGTTCTGTCATCTAATTCTGCGGATCAGTTCTGGGCACACAGCAAACACACAATAAAAGCTTGCTGTTTCATTAGCCCATTGGAGTCATATAAAAATGATTAAGAGAAATGTAACACATTCTGTCCTTTCAATTTCGGTAACTAGAAAGTATAATGGTTCTTGAAGCCGCAGGGATTGCTCTGGATTTGGGGCCACAGAACTGACTAGTGCAAGGGTCAGCTCAGGCTCATGGTTTGATCTTGGCTAAATCACTGGTCTTTCTTGGGGCAAGTTCATCTATTTAGTGGTGATGGAGTGATGGCAGGATTCACAGTGTTTCACGGGATTAGTGCCCCAGTCAAATGTGTACAAAAGTTTTCTATAAATTTCTATAAATTCCATAAAATTGAAATAATGTAGTAACTTAAGGTTCAAAGGAAGAAACGCTCACATCTGGCTGGGGAGAAAAGAGAAAATGTTTGAAGAAGCTACTACCAAGGGTAGTAGCTAAAATAAATTTTTAAAAGTTGTTTAGGATTCAGACTCTCCTGTTTTCCAGAGGCAACTGGTAGAAATGTGTTCCTGGTGAGGATAGATTGGATGGGCACACACTCTTGTCTGGGCTTCTGCACATCTGTATTGCCTCACAGTATGTGGGACCTCAGCCAAGACACAAATTCTCTGACCCTTAGTGTCCTGTTTTACAAACAGGAGTAATGATCCAGATATGGCAGGGCTGACTGTTAGGAACTTCCACTGCATTCCTCTAACAGTGCCTGCAACTTGGTGTGTGAAAACTGGGCGTCCCTCCCCCCCTTTCCTGGGCTCTCTCAAGAAGCCCAGTTGTCTGAAGGACAGATTATAATTGGAAGCCTTCTCCTTCTGAAAGACAATACTACTTTATCTTGGTTATAATTTTTAAAAATTTATTTATAATATGTAGTTTATTATATATATATATATATGTTATATGTATATATGTGTGTTTGTATAATGTACATATGTGCATATAGAGAGAGAGGCATTCTTACAGTGAAAAACTTAATGCCAATAAAGCAAAAGTTCTATTAATCCCCTTTCCAGAGGTAGGTTTCCTTTTTTAAAAAAATCAGTTTACACCAGCAAAATGTGAGGTCAGATTATTGTCCTATCTGACTTCAAAGACCAGACAGCTGGAATTTGTTCCCTTGAGGCATAGTCAAATCTAAAACCACCCTCAGGAGGCTCTAGAGAAATGCACTTAGCAACCCTAGTGATTTGTGGGTTGGCAGTCTCTTCCTGGGTTCTGACTGGGGCCAGATCAGCTGTTTCGAGCCACTCTGCAAACGCCCTCCTTACTCACTCTGCCCTTCACCCTTGCCAGGAACACACCACTGTGGTGTAGTGTATAAGAAAGAACTTGGGACCAGAAATAAAAGATGGCAATGCTCAAAGCCTAACGCTTCCTGCTCATAGCCAGTAGCACAAGGCAGGTTATGGAAACTCTGCTTTTTATCTTCCTCATCTGTGAAATGGGAACAGTAGTTATAATTCTGTCACAGGATCACCATGAACTTTGAATGACATCGTGCTTTAGAATGTTGAAGTGTTTCTGGGGCGCCCAGGTGGCTCAGTTGGTTAAGCGTCTGACTTCGGCTCAGGTCATGATCCCGCGGTCCGTGGGTTCGAGCCCCGTGTCAGGCTCTGTGCTGACAGCTCAGAGTCTGGAGCCTGCTTCGGATTCTGTGTCTCCCTCTCTCTCTGACCCTCCCCTGTTCATGCTCTCTCTCTCTCTGTCTCAAAAATAAATAAATGTTAAAAAAAATTTTAAAAAAAGAATGTTGAAGTGTTTCTACAATAGGAGCCATTATTATGACATATATATAATAAAGAATGAAAGAGAGTTTGAGAGATATTAAGAATGGAAAGTAATAGGTTTAATTGCTTATTACTCCCTTTTAACCATGCCCTGATTTCATAAAATCTTATAGCTTTCATCCTTTGCCATTGGACAATATCTACTCACACTGCAGTTTGTAGCTCTGGAATGGTTTGTAACGAAGCCCTTTCATTCAACAAATATTTATAAAGCACCTACTTAGTACCAGCCCCGATGACACCAGTAAACAAAGCAGACAAAAAGATTTGCCCTCCTGGTGCTTACATGACTTTAGGAAATCCCAGGGATGGTACCCAAGGAAGTTCTCTGACCCATAGCTGCCGTAGTGAGGTTCCAGGGCCTTGTTTCCTCATCTTACGCCCAACATAATCCTGGGGCCCAGGTCTCTCAAAAATCCACTACTTGGCTTCAGTCCAGGGCAGGCATTTGGAATTTTAAGCCAGCCCAATGTTTGGTGCTCAGAAGTTGGACAGGAACCATGTGCTGAGTGCCAGCAATGCTGTTTGAGAACTAGTATCTGGGTTTAATTTCCACTGTCTGTCAGAAGGAAGCTTTGATCAGACCCTGCATTTTTTTCACTTCTCCTAAGTGACTAGAGGCTACTTACTACCGGCCCATTACCACTGCCTCTGTGTGAGCTCTAGGTTGGCCATGATATCAGAGATTTCTTTACATGAATTTCCTCCTAATTGCCCTGCCCATCGCTTCTTTCTCTCCCCTCCAGTCCTGGTACAGTGGGTGCTAGGGGCTCAACCTGGGAGTGGTTGCATGTCCAGGAAGCTAAGGGATGGGAAATGGGGAGGGGTACCTACACGTATTGCAGAAGGAAGTGCTGCCCAAGTAAGTGACTGCAGCTGGCTCTTAATGGCTTTTCTCCTCTGTCGTCATTTTCCTTTAAGCCCAAAAGAAACTCTTTGTAATACGTGTTAAAATTATGGTTCAGATTTCTGATGATCAAGTTACATAGATTAAAGTAATGGATACCAGACTCCGCATCAATTCAGGTATAAATATGGATGAAATGAATGTACATTATCCACTGTTATAAATCTGTGTGTTCAAGGAAAGATATAAATCTCCTGAACCATTCCTACCTCAGGGTATGAGAGGGTTGTTTTTTTTTTTTTTTTTTTTTCCCAGTGTTTTCGATGAAATTATGATTTGGAGTAATTTGCTGGTTTTGCAGAAACCCCTGGCTTTTTTTTTTTTTTTTAACAAGAAAGGGTAGAGTGTATTATTTATAATGGCGAGTCATTAAAATGCTCCAGGAAGTCATCATTGCAGAGGGGGCTGGAGAGGGAAGGGGTTATACGGCATTCCAGATGTGCATGTGTGGAGAAGGGCCATGCATTTGGAGAAATTTATAGCACCTGGCTCCATTGTAAAGGGTTCTTGGCCCGGGGGCGTTTCTGTTCTTTCCCCCTCCCCTCGGCCCTATCAACACTATACATGCAGGGGCTCAAAGGCGTCAGTGCATGATGGACGCATGGCCACAGGATGTTGTGGTCTGGAAGAAGACTGAGCTCTCACTCCTGCTAAGCCACAGGGCTGATGAAAGGGAGCTCCTTGCAGCTTGGGGCCCTCACAGGAGCATGAAGAAGCCTTACAGTGAAAGGGAAAGAACAGAGCCACATGCTTCACAGAAAGGCGTTACCCCAGCGTGCTGCTCAACAGCTGCACGTTTGGTCACCTTAGTTTACCTTTTCAAGTTCACAATCTGTAAAATGAAGATAATAATATACATTCCAGAAGGTTGGTGTGGGAACTGAATGATACTCTGAGTGTGAAGGCATCTAGTACAATTCCTTCCTTTTTCCACTCAAGCTGGTAGGTTGGTTAGGTAGGTTAGGTAGGTTAATAGACTCATGACCACCATTGTCCCAAATGGGATTGCATCATGGTCTCCCAGCCATTCTCTGGTTCCCCTCAGCTAAGGCCACTGCTGATCCCACATGGAGTTGTGTGTCCTGAGTAGTAAATGAAGAACTCAATGAGTTGGCCCAGGTCTTTCCACTACCCCCCGCCTCGGCGGCATCCAGATTGGCAAACAGCCACTTCATCTTCATCCCAGCCAGGAAAAGGGAAAAATGGGCAAAGCATGGCCTGTCCTTTCCCTCTAGGGACTGACCTGTAAAGGATGTACATCACTTTCCTTCATATGACACTGGTCAGAACTGTCTGGTACCTAATCATGAAGGGTACCGGGCGTATTCTGTAGCTGGCATAGCCATTGATGTAGTTAAAGTCCCTTACCATGGAGGAAAGTGAGATGGCTATTGGGGGATAATTAGCAGTCCCTTCCATAGGGGAGTCACAGGGAGCTGTGTCAGAAACTCGAATAGAACCATATGCTTGAAGAGAGAAATTTGGGTTCTGTGGGGGTAGAGAAAGGAAGGTTGTTTATGTCATGGATCATGAAATGTGTTTATGTCTCATAATCAGATTAATCAGGATGTAGCTATGTGGCCTACTTTGTTAATGTGCAAATTCCAGAGGCCAAGGTAACTGGGCCTGTCCTATTATGGGTCAAGCAAAGTTTACTTTCCTCTGCAGCCATAGTCAGTCATCCTGTGCCACGCCCAACATGTTTTTTCCCTCTGTACTTGCAGGGCATTTCTCATGGTCTGCCATAGAGCTAGCTGTTCATTCAATAATTGCTTAATAAATGGATGAGGGAATGAATAAATGAGTTAGAGAGTAAAGGACAAGTGGGAATGGGCAACAGGATGGCAGTACTATCAGTGGGCACTTTCAATAAACAAAACTAAATCATTTCCACTCTCCTGAGCCACCACATCCTTTACTGTTAAGAGATGTTCTTGCTTCTCATTTATACAGAGAAAACAAAAAGCAGAAATTCCTTAGTGCCTACACCAGCCCAGCAAACTTACAGCCTGCATGTCCATCCTTTCTTTCTTCCCTTCTATTAAACTGAGTGAGGTTTTCCACCAGAACCTGCTGTTCTTTCCTTCTGCTCCTCAGGGCCTTGTTCCACCACAGTGCCCTCTCTAATGCATTTGCATATTCTTCCTTCTCTTCTGGCTCCTTGAGACTTTAAATGGATTCAAATTCCCCCCGTCTTTAAAAAATCAATATTCACTCAATCCCTACCTAGAGTTGTATCTCTCCCCTCCCCTTCCCAGTCAACTTCTTAAAGAAGTTGGCTAAATGCACTGTTCCTCTGTCTAGAACTCCACTCCCTTTCCATCCACTGATGTTTTGCTTCCATTCCTGCCACGACC
Organism: Panthera onca; assembly: GCF_046562875.1. Taxonomy (NCBI): domain Eukaryota; kingdom Metazoa; phylum Chordata; class Mammalia; order Carnivora; family Felidae; genus Panthera; species Panthera onca. The sequence continues at coordinate 68,307,002 of NC_138351.1, forward strand.
CTGACATGGCTAGACAAAGTCACTGATGACCTTCCTGGTGCAATTGCCAAGGGCAGCTTGCAGTTCTTATCTCACTTGGCCTCTTAAAAGGATCTGACCCTGTTGATCATTCCCTTTTTGAGAAGCTTCTTCTTGTGGCTTCTATAAAACACCATTTATCCTGGTTTTTCTCCCATTTCTTGGGTCTCTTCTCTTCCCTGCCCATGATTAATGTTAATGTTTCTCAGGTATCTGTTCTGGGCTGTCTTCTATTCTCACTCTACACGCAGATCTTTGGACAGGTCATCCACTGCAGTTGTTTTTATGCAGAGGTAATCTCTATGCATATGATATCCAAATAACAAATATCCTCTCCTCTCTCTACAGCGTAGATCTAACTACCTTTTGGACTTCTCCATTTAGATATTCTAGAGGCATCTGGACACTCCTTGTCTAAAATTAAATTCAGGCTCCATCCCTTTCTATTCTCGTACATTGCTTGTGTCTCGTTTGTAAGTGAGGGTAATAATAATTCAGGATTATAGTGCGACCAAATGGATTGATATATAAAAATGTGATATGTATACTGTGAAGTGCTCCTTGCATGTAAATGATAACAATTACTTCATATCAACCAGCAAGGCTTCACTGAGTACCTGCAGTGTGTTCTGCATGATTCTGGATGCTGGTGATTACAGAATAGAACAAGCCATGGCTCCTGTCCTGAGCAACTTACAGATTGTTTGGGTAAGGTGAAAGTAAAGTAATAAAGCACTTCATGTGATTTAGGCAACAGAGTTTGCAGGAATGGAAAGGCCAGTGGCATCACCATTGGAGTTCTGGAAGAGTTCTCTGTTTCCTTCCAGCCCAGATCATCCTTTTCTTAAAGATATCAACCTGCCCACAGCCTGGAAGATACATCTGTAGTTATCAAATGACTTGTAACCCAAAGCCACAGTCATTTGGATTGGTATTCATCCAACCTAGATTCAATGGATCAAAATGTCTCTCCCAAGGAGATGTCATTTAGGCAGGGTTGAGAAATGGTAATGTAGAGATGACTCCAGATTTAATGCTGTGGGACATCTAAAGTTATGGGTAATAAAACCCCAAAATCTGGTAGTGAAAGCCCATCCACTAAAGGGAGAATGGAACAGATAAGCAGGGAGAAGAGGAAATGAAAGACCTTGTGGTCCCAGAGAGAGCAATAGAGAAGATAAGCTGTAGAATGGCTTTCTAGTTCTCTTGTGACCTTGCTAGGTTTCCTGCAATCATGTTGACCTACAACTCTAAGTCCTGTGTTCATTCTGCTGTCATATGGCACCATATCAAACTTAGGTTTGTTTTCAAAATTATAGGAAGATATTTCAACAGTATGCTCTTAGACACTTTACCAAAGTCAATGTAAATTGCAATTTGATTCAAGTTCACCAAATGGGGATATGTGGGGATTTGATGTTTTTCCACCTCTGGTTTCTAATGGAAATTACTTTTCTTCATACATTCCTCACACATTAATTACTTTAATAATAATAATAATAGTACCCAAGTTTTGCTTTTAGAGTAGTTTACCATTTACAAACGGATTTCACACACATTATCTCATTTGAGCTTCACAATGACTCTTCGAGGCTCAGAGAGAGTAAGTGAATTATTTAAGGTTATGCAAGCAGGATTGGGATGTAAATTGAGGTCTCCTGACTCATAATTTAGTGCCAAAGCAAATTAAAAGTATAAAAGTTCAATCGGTGCATTCTGCAACTTAGGCCCGAGATAGGGTATGTGCAGATACCTCTTGGAACATTGCAAAAACTCTTATGTCATTCTTGTTTGGCTTTTATATTCAAATTCCCGGAGTTAACAACAGGGAAGAAAGTCCAAATTCAGCTCAGTTCACCAACATTTTGTGATTTCTGATTATGTGCTGGCTCTGAGCTAGGCCCTGATTCTTTGTGAATAGACTTGCTGAGTCTGAAACATCTGTATTAGAGCAAGTAGACAATTAGAGCAAGCCTGACCTGTTAAAACATCAAGTGTAACTTTCAAGAGGTCTTCTTTACAGTGATAGAGCTTGTGTTACCCAGGGACGGTAGTCAGCCGTTTTGTGGAAACTTCCCATCTATTCAGCGCTGACATCTGGTTCCCAGGACACCTGATATAGAGGATGCTGAAAGCAAAGTAGCTTGGTAGCTCAAGGCTTCTGCTACTAAGAGCAAGAGCTTTCGTATGCTCTCATAAAACTTGCAAAACCTGTTAGATCATTCCTGGGACAGCCGTCCTCTGTCCCATTTATTTGGAGAGGAGAAGGAGGAAATCCAGTTTGGGGCACCCTTTTCAAAGAATGGCCTGAGGAAATGCTTCCAGATATTCCCCAGGCTCAAAAGAGCAGACAACTTCCTGGGAGGAAGAACAGGTGACCTCTTTGCAACATAGTCTAGGAACAGGCTTGGCTGATGAATGCCCGCCAGCCTGTCCCCACTCTCCACGTGCTCTGCCTCTTCTGTCGGTTCCCCCTGCCCCTCCTCCCTTGCAAATGAAGAGATGGAGTGCCTTGTGGTGGTTAGACTAGAAGGTGATCCTGATGAACAAAAAGACACTGAACTACTGGCATTCCCTACTAGCATTTTTCTGCCTTCTCCTAAGGTCCCCAAGATAAAAAGGGAAACATTTAGACACCAAGTCCCTGACTAAAGAAGCACAAAACAGGACCACCAAAACTTAGGTTTTGATCCAATTCCCAGTCATCAGCTGCCTTTTCAAGAAATAAGGTGGTCTTGGGTACAATAGGTGAGACCTCTCAATCTGTCAGAAATGGGAAGAGGAACTATCAGGCAAGGAATCTACCTTCAAGCTTCCTTTGTGTATCACAATCTCCGAGGAAACCTCCAGATCGTGGATAGGCTGGACGTGTGGTCCTGTTTTCTCTGAGGAGAAGCTCCAAGCTCCTCTCCCTAGACCCCCAGGCTGTAGCTGAGCTGCTCAGAAATACCTGCTCTTGCGAGTCCTCAGGCTCTAGAGGGGCAGCACTTTGGGTGGGAGATTGCCTGCTACTGTGCTACATTTTTAGTGAGAGCAGAGGTCAGGCTTGTCCAGCAGTGCTGCAAATCCTATCCCTTCTGGACTTGAGCTTCTTGGGAGGTGCCTCACACAGCTGCATGCAGTTTGGGATCCCCGGTGGGCTATAATCTAATTTGATTGGCTCCCAGAGGCCTGTTCCTTTCTATGTGGAGATCCAAAACACCAACAGTACTTCCTCAGCCCAAAGGAATCAGGGCCAACAGCCCTTCCCTTAGTAGGAGACCTCAGACCTCAGAGAATCTGGCATTGCAGTGAGGAGGGCAGGGTAAGTACAGCGTGTAGCCCAAACCCAGGAAAGACAGCAAGATCACAGAAAGAGGTGGATATGAGCCATCCTCCAAGAGACACTGGATACGTGTGGGTAAATTCAGTGTGGCCAAGGCCTATAACTTAAGGAAGAGAGAATAAATCTCCCAGAGGACCTATCAGTTTGCCCACTTGTGCACCCCCCATGGAACATCCATCCATGGGGAGCCTGGTTGGCTAAGTCAGTTAAATATCCAACTTCGGCTCAGGTCGTGATCTCGTGGTTTGTGAGTTCAAGCCCTGCGTCAGGCTCTGTGCTGACAGCTCAGAGCTGGTTGGCTAAGTTAAATATCCAACTTCGGCTCAGGTCGTGATTTCGTGGTTTGTGAGTTCAAGCCCTGCATCAGGCTCTGTGCTGACAGCTCAGAGCCTGGTTGGCTAAGTCAGTTAAATATCCAACTTCGGCTCAGGTCGTGATCTCGTGGTTTGTGAGTTCAAGCCCTGCGTCAGGCTCTGTGCTGACAGCTCAGCCTGGAGCCTGCTTCTGATTCTGTGTCTCCCTCTCTCTCTGCCCCTCCCCCACTCGCATTCTATGTGTGAGTCTCTCTCTCAAAAGTAAAGTAAAAAAAAAAATTAAAAAAAAATTTTTTTGAAATCCATCCTTCAGTGTAATCCAAAAGGAATCCCATTTCCCTCTGTGGCCTCCTTTGCTATTTCTAAGAAATGTTAACTATCATTTAATGAGTTTGTGAAACATGCACATCTTTGGGCTCTGCACTCGAACGCCAAGAGTGAACGAGACTCAGTTTGCTATTTCATTGCCCTTAGTCTGTTAGGGGAAACAAATGAGTCAAATGACAGTTATGACTCAAGGTGGTAAGGAAAACACAGGGGTCGCTGGTCCAGTTGGCCTGGTAGTCAGAGGTGTGAGAAGGCTCTTGCTAGGGTCCAGTGTCACGCAAGAGCCCCAGAAGAGGTGACAGCCAGGCACAGTGGTTTGGAAGCGAAATGTCATTGAGATCATTAGGGGAATTAATAACTGACCCTTAGGTAGTCTTTTTAAATAGACGCTGTTCTAAGCTCCTCGTATGTACTTATGTCATCCTCACAGTAGTAACCCCATGAGGTATATAATTATTAGCCTCATCTTAGAGCCAAAGAAGCCAGGCTCAGAGATGTAAAGTAGTTTGTTTGCCCAGGGTCATGAGAGTGGTATGCCTCAGATTCTTATCCAGACAGTCTGCTTTGCAGACCATGCTCTTAGCCATCGCCTCCATGGCCTCTACTACAGTGACAAAAATCTCAGACAGTTGGAGCTGGAAAGTAAGGTGGCAAGCCCGGAATTAACAATGGGGTATGAAAGTGAGAGCAGGAATTCTGTATACCATAGAGAGTCCTTATTTCCCAAACTAGGCTACAGATACTGCCAGGGATACATGAGAGGTTAGGGGACATGATAAGCCATCATCCTTCATTTTGGAAGTATAAATTTACAGGAAGAAAATGTCTTAAGTTTGTACTCCAAAAATATTTTGGTGATACACCACACAAAAACAACAAGCAGCTACTTGATCCTACCAATTGCATTTGATCAAATGTTTTACTTATTACAAAACAGGGTTTACAAAACAGAATGTGTTTAATTCTGTTTCCTACCAGTGAATTCCCTATAAAAGTATAGAAAATTCTTATTTGTGTGTGTGTTTGTGTGTGTGAGAGAGTGATTTGGAGCTTATTATTTTCATTTATTTTAAAGCTTAATGATCTTGGGCTTGAGGATATTTATCTGTGGTTAAAAAAAAAAAAACTTGTTAAAAACAAGTTAAGCATTAACTTGAAAATGGTAAAAATTCTGAAAAATGAGCAAAATCTAGCATAACCTGAAATCACTGGCCATCAAGAAAGTCATGGCCTTGTCTCACTATATCCTTCACAGGAGAAAAATAGTAGCACCTAACCAAACACAATTAGTGAGCAAATCGTTTATTTCAGAAGCTGGCTTTAAAAGTTGGTGCTTAAATGCTCCTTAAAATACGTACCTTGTTCTTGTGTAATTTTTTGCTTCAAGGGTTTTAAACTTTGGTGTCTCTTATGTAAGAAGACTTTTAAACATAAATGCACAAATACATATGCATTTGACATTAATTTTTTCATTCCTGAAAATTTTTGTAGGACAATTATCTGAACTTTTTGAACTCAAAAGAACAATTTAAATGGGATCAATATGATGAAAATTCAAGCAAACAAAATATACCTAACACTTCTTTTGAGTTCAATATCAAAACTCATCTTGAAAGGTAAAATATAAGTAACAGGGTGGAAAGGGGAGTTATGGCCAAATCTCGTTGAGGTCAAAAAGAGGCAGTCCTGCTGAAAGAAGGTGCCATTATTGAATGATATTATTGCACACTGCTTTTTAATGTACTCAGAAACCTATTCTTGAACAACTAGTTGAGAAACTGAAGTTAATTTCATTCTTTAATGTCTGTCTCTTAAAACACTGATGCCAGTTCTGTAGTTGTTTTGTCTTTTCTATGTTATTTTTAGGTTGAAAGTATTGGTATTAAAAGGTTTATTTGCAAAGGGGTGACATAATATAAACATTTTCAAAATGATACATAAATTTTAAAATGTTGGGGGCATCTGGGTGGCTCAGTCAGTTAAGCATCTGACTTGAATTTGGCTCAGGTCGTGCTCCCACGGTTCATGAAATTGAGCCCCATGTCGGGCTCCGTGCTGACAGTTTGGAGCCTGCTTGGCATTCTCTCTCTGCTTCTCTCTCTCCCTCCCTTGCTCACACATGCACTCTGGCACTCACTCTCTCTCTTTCCCAAAATAAACAAACATTAAAAAAATGTTTGAATAGGTGTAAAATAATACACATGTGCATATATACACAAATGATTTCTGTGCTCAGATGGGAAAAGATAAAGACCACCAGGCGCCCTTGAATTAGTTACCTTTGTAGTATGTTCTGAGAATGTATCACCTTAAAAAACATAACCCTTTTGAATTTCTCAGCATGTTCAATGGGGACATAAAATGGATAAAACATATTTAATAAATACAGTGGAGAGAATATTCATCTTTTAAGATAAAGCTGAAATGAAATGAGATGTGGCTTAGAAAACTTATTCTACTTTGCAAAATGTGTATTTGTTTAAACAGAGAAATTACTGAGTCATGATTTTCTAACGAAGGACTAAACAGCTCTTTTTGTCACAGAAGAGAAAGAAATATAACAAACAGTAGAAACCTGTATAAAGTGAAGGATTTCATTGTCCTCCTCAATGATTAAAAGATGTCCACAATTTCTGGTTCTCTGGAGGTATTTCAAGCATTCTATGAACAAATGAAAAACAAAATTAAATATTTTGTTGTAACAAATTGATGCCTGGCAATTGAATGATGAGGATGAATTGTGGGAATTTGTGTTTGAGACCTTTAGACCATTTACATGTCATGAAAGTTACAACAGTAATAGGAAAATGAAGAAAATACTATCAGTCATTTTCTCTAGAGTGACCATATACTTTATCATCCAAATCCATAATGAAAGTGGGTCCTATTAATTGAGAGTGAAAGTTGGCCCTATTTATTAATATGCCAGGACAATGTTACAAACCAGGACTGTCAAAGTAACGTAATAAATGCTGTCACTGTATATTTTGCCTTATATCCCCAGACACCCTGCTGCACGTGCGCACATACACACACACACACACACACACACACACAAATGAGAAGGAAAAGCAAAAGACAATACATACAGCACTATTTCCCTGTGTGATGGTTAATTTTATGTGTCAACTTTACTGGGACACAGAGTACCCAGATATTGGACTAAACATTATTTATGAGTGTGTCTGTGAGGGTGTTTCTGGATGAGATTAACATTTGCATCAATAGACTGAGTAAAGCACATTGCCCTCCGCAATGTGAGCAAGCCTCATCCAAGTTGTAGAGGGTCTGAATAGAGTAAAAAGGTAGAGGAAGGAACAGCTGACTCTTCCTGACTGAACTGGGACATCAGTCTTCTGCATTTGGACCAGGAATTAAACCCATCAACTCCCTTACTTCTTAGGCCTATGGGCTTGGACTGGAACTATTATCGCTGGCTTTCCTGGACCTCCAGCTTGCAAATGGCAGACTGTGGAACTTCTTAGTCTCCACAATCATATTAGCCAATTCCTTATCATGACTTCTGCCCCCGCCCCGCCCCACCAATATATATCCTATTGGTTCTCTTTCTCTGGAGAATCTTTTTTTTTTTTATGTTCACTTTATTTTTTTATTTTTTTTAATTTTATTTTCCATTTTTTCAAATTTACATCCAAATTAGTTAGTATACAGTGCAACAATGATTTCAGGAGTAGATTCCTTAGTGTCCCTTACCCATTTAGCCCATCCCTCCTCCTCAGACTTTCTAGTAACCTTCAGTTTGTTCTCCATATTTATGAGTCTCTTCTGTTTTGTCCCCCTTCCCTGTTTTTATATTATTTTTGTTTCCCTTCCCTTATGTTCATCTGTTTTGTCTCTTAAAGTTCTCATATGAGTGAAGTCATATGATTTTAGTCTTTCTATGACTGACTAATTTTACTTAGTGTAATACCCTCCAGTTCCATCCACATAGTTGCAAATGGCAAGATTTCATTCTTTTTGATTGCTAAGTAATACTCCATTGTGTGTATGTATATATATATACACATACACATATATATGTGTATATATATATATGTATACATATATATGTGTATATATATACATATACATATATATATATACACATATATATATATATCACATCTTCTTTACCCATTCATCCTTCAATGGACATTTGGGCTCTTTCCATAGTTTGGCTATTGTTGATAGTGCTGCTATAAACATGGGGGTGCATGTGTCCCTTCGAAACAGCACACCTGTATCCCCTGGATAAATGCCTAGTAGTGCAATTGCTGGGTCATAGGGTAGTTCTATTTTTAGTTTTTTGAGGAAGCTCCATACTGTTTTCCAGAGTGGCTGCACCAGCTTGCATTCCCACCAGCAATGAAAAAGAGATCCTCTTTCTCCGCATCCTCGCCAACATCTGTTGTTGTCTGAGTTGTTAACGTTAGCCATTCTGACAGGTGTGAGGTGGTATCTCATTGTGGTTTTGATTTGTATTTCCCTGATGCTGAGTGGTGTTGAGCATTTTCTCATGTGTCAGTTGGCCATCTGGATGTCTTCTTTGGAGAAGTGGCTATTCATGTCTTTTGCCCATTTCTTCACTGGATTATTTGTTTTTTGGGTGTTGAGTTTGATAAGTTCTTCATAGATTTTGGATACTAACCATTTATCTGATATGTCATTTGCAAATCTCTTCTCCCATTCTGTCAGTTGACTTTTAGTTTTGCTGATTGTTTCCTTTGCTGTGCAGAAGCTTTTTATTTTGATGAGGTCCCAATAGTTCATTTTTACTTTTGTTTCCCTTGCCTCCGGAGATGTGTTGAGTAAGAAGTTGCTGCAGCCATGATCAAAGAAGTTTTTGCCTGCTTTCTACTTGAGGATTTTGATGGTTTCCTGTCTTACATTGAGGTCTTTCATCCATTTTGAGTTTATTTTTGTGTATGGTATAAGAAAGTGGTCCAGGTTCATTCTTCTGCATGTCGCTGTCCAGTTTTCCCAGCACCGCTTGCTGAAGAGACTGTCTTTATTCCATTGGATATTCTTTCCTGCTTTGTCAAAGATTAGTTGGCCATACGTTTGTGGGTCCATTTCTGCGTTCTCTATTTTGTTCCATTCATCTGAGTGTCTGTTCTTGTGCCAGTACCATACTGTCTTGATGATTACAGCTTTGTAGTATAGCTTGAAGTCTGGGATTGTGATGCCTCCTGCTTTGGTGTTCTTTTTCAAGATTGCTTTGGCTATTCGGGGTGTTTTCTGGCTCCATACAAATTTTAGGATTATTAGTTCTAGCTCTGTGAAGTATGCTGGTGTTACTTTGATAGGGATTGCATTGAACATGTAGACTACTTTGGGTAGTATCGACATTTTAACAATATTTGTTCTTCCTATCCAGGAGCATGGAATCTTTTTCCATTTTTTTTGTGTCTTCAATTTCTTTCATAAGCTTTCTATAATTTTCAGTGTATAGATTTTTCACCTCTTTGGTTAGATTTATTCCTAGGCATTTTATGGTTTTTGGTGCAATCTCTGGAGAATCATAATACACCTTCAGATAGTGAAAGAAATTGACAAGTAGACCATTGACAATGAGGACAGTGTATGCTACAAGAGACTTGAGGTTGAGGTGAGCCCCTTCCATCCCTTCTGTCTCTGATCCCATGCTACATGTTGTCTTTACTTGCTTCTATCCTTGTTAGTCTTTCTCTGGAAGAGTTTGAAAAGAATGTTCTAGATAAGGAGGAATTTACTGAAGGAGTATAGTCCAGAGGCCTCACAAGATTTAATTCTAGAAGGACCACTCACTGTTGCTGCAAAGAAGCTAATGGCACAAGGTGGGCTAAAAACTGAAACATAGGTTCAACCAACGTAGTCAGTTGCCCAGGTGAGAAATAATGAAAGCTGGAGCCTCAATCCTGAATGTGAATAGAGAATATACTTTAAAAATGATGAAGCACTACCACTCAGGTCATAAGTGGCTTTGGGCAACTGTGGAGGCTCCTTCTAACTTGGCTTTATATAACCTGATGTCTTAAGTTACTCATAATCAATTGATTCCGTGTCTCAAGGCTTTATTTCCAAATTTCTATTTGAGAGAAACTGAAATGGCAAAGAATTTCCACTCCATTCAGCTGAGGCCAGACTTTGAGTTCACCAGATACAAACATAGCGACCCATTTCCCCATAATTGGGTAGTCAGAAAATAGAAGTATAACATGTTTCCTTTAATAAAATCTGCATATGAAATAGAAATTAGATTAGAAGCATGACAGGAGAGAAAGAAGAAAAGTAAAATAGAAGGAAATTAACATTTGTTAAAAGGTGGCAACGTGGTAGTCACTGTGCAAGTCATTTCAAACATCTGCTGCTTGTGATATTGTCCATGAGGTAGGAACAACCCCTCCTGCTTTATAGGTGGAGTGAGGTAAATTTCCCATGGTCATATGGCTGTTGACATAGGATCAAGATTCCAAACAGATATGTCTGCCTCCAGGACACATGTTTTTCCTGGCCTCTGCATGATGCCGTTTGACCTAGCATGCAGATGTGACTGGCTTCTGGGACCACCACTCTTAGAATAACATTTTACTTCCTGGCAAGAAAACAGGAAGCCCCAAGTATAGTCTAACTAGCCTCTTTCTGGAACAAGTAGGTCTTCCTCAAGCCTTTTCATGATTAAATTTTATCCCTGAAGGCCCAAAATTAGGTCACTTATATCTGTGAGTTCCAGTTCCACTTCACCTATTTAATAAGCAAACTTAAATTCAGTGCCTTCAATATACCGAGCTCTAGGCCATGCTATAGAATATGTAAAAGCTGACCCTGCCCTCAAGAAGCTCTCAGCATAGAAGAGATGAGACATGCATAAAATAATCATAATGTAAGACAAACATAGGTGATGATCATGTTAAAGACACATTTGGAGTGATATGGAAATTTTAGAAGAGATCATCCTAGTAAAACCTGATAGATGAGGAGGCATTTGGGCTGGGCTTGGAAGTACACACAGAAATGAAATGTGTGACATTGGTTTAAAGAGTCTCGGGGGCGGGGGGAGGGTGATGGTAATAAATGGGGGCCCTGAAGCTGGTAATTAGGAGTATGGGCAGTGAACAGCAAGGAGCAGTGCGGTGATGAAAAACCCCATCCAAAGGCAGTGAGAAGTGGGTGCTGGATGTTTTTCCCCATTCTGACACTGACATTTGAGAGTTTGATTGGGTTCCTGGCTGTTCTCAGGAGCAGCTGTAGCAATCTTCGAGGTTGGTGCAAGGCTGAGTGCTTCTATCTTTGTGTAGTCTTTTTCCTTTTGATGAGTCCCTGGACATATAAAATCTACCTCCTCTCCTGGTACTGTTATCAAACCTCATACTTGCATTCAAAATGGGGTCAAAAAAGAAGAAAAGAAAAGGGCAATTGATTTGTATGTTTCAGTCATTTCCTTGGGAACACGCTGAGCTTTTACTCTGGGGTGACTGCGAAAGAGACCCTGCCTGTGATTAGATCTGTCAGGCAGTGGCTGTGTTACACTAGGTACCTGGGGAAATAAAACCACGGGCAATTGCCAGTGCCTGCATGCTCAGAGAGCTGTCTGCGTGCAGTACAACAATGGTCAAGTTTGTGTGTGTGTGTACAGGAACCACATGGCTAGGACTTGGCAGGGGATTCTAGATTTGAATCAGGGTTGGACAGATGAACTCTAAGGTTCCTACTCGAATCTCAGATTATAGGACTCTGTATATGTGGACACAATGCAGTGATGCCTAAGGATACGTGAAGTTGATAGGTAGGTCCCCATTTTACCTCTGATCTTGACTATATCCATTCTAAATACCAGGCAACTATCAGAATGGCATTTCTAAAATATAAATCTGACTACATCACCCTCCTTTTCCTGCTTAAAAACCTTCAATGTCTCCCACTTATCTAGAGGATAAAGCCCAAGCCACTGAAGATTTACCATGGCCTGGCTTCAGCTTACTTCTCCAGCTTCAGCTGTCAGTATTCCCCATGTTACCCTTTATGATCTAGCAACAATGGAGAGTGTGCACACATCTTTCTGCTTATATTACTTCCCTCCACCTGCCCCCTTCTCTCTCTCACTCTCAATCTCTCTCTCTCTCTCTCTCTCTCTCTCTCTCACACACACACACACACACACGTCTAGAATGTCCTTCTCAATTTTCCTTCCTAGATAACATTCCCTCATTTTTTTTTTTTATAAAGACTCAGGTCAGTTCTTATTTCCTTCAGAAACCCTCCCTAATGGCCCTAGTCTCAGACTGGTACCCATATTTTTTTTCTCATTCTTAATATATTGAATTCTAAACTACCTACTTCTATGATTCCTTCTCTAAACTATAACCCTGCATGGTCAGGTACTTGATTTTATGTACCTTTGAATCCCTCATACTTAGGTCAGGGTCTGGAACACTGCTGCACATAGTGACTGTTCACTGCATAAATACAGATGAAGGGGATGGATGAATAGTAGATGGATGTACTTAAAAAGTAGGTAAATTCCAGGATTCTGTTTCCAATCTTGGTGTGATAGTTGATTTTATGTGTTAACTTGACTGGGCCAAGGGATGTCCACATAGCTGGTTAAACATTATTTCTGGGTGTGTCTGTGAGTGTGTCTAAAAGAGATTACCATTTCAATTAGTGACCTGAGTAAGGCAGGTCATGTGGGTGGGCGACATCCAATCTGCTGAGGGAGTGAATAGAACCAACAGGTGGAGGAAAGTTGAATTCTCTCCCTGCCTGACTGCTTGAGCTGAGTCAAAGGCCTCCTCTTGCCCTCAGTGCTGCTGCTTCTTGGGCCTTCAGACTCAGGCTGGCATCGACATCATTGGCTCTCCTGCTCTTAGGCCCTCAAACTACATCACAGTCTTTCCTGAGTCTCCGGTTTGCAGACAGCAGATGATGAGATTCACAAGAAGCCAATACCTTATAATATATTCTGTATAAATAAGTAGGATATATATATAATTTATTATAAGGCATATATATAATTTATTATAAGATATATATGACATATATATTATATATATAATATTATATATGTATGATAAATATATATAGGTTCTGTTTCTGGAGAACCCTGATGAATATACTTGGCAAGATGTTATTTTCTTTAATTTTACAGAAGAAGTTCCTGTGCCACAGAAAGGCAAACATCACACAACTAACACTAACCTTTAAAACTACAATCAGAGCCCTTGTTCCTAATATAGTGCTCATTCCTCTGCCCTTTAGCACCTCTCAGCGACTAAATAACCACTGATTCTTGAATCCTGAATTGCCTAGGCTTCTAATTCTACAACTCAAAAGAACCTAAAAGAAAATTCATCCTACCACATCCCCTATTTTCCTTTTTAGTAAATAATTAAGAGCTAGGAGTGGTCAAGTGACTCGACATCTCATTCATCCTTCAAAATCCTGCTCAGTCATAATCACTATTGTCGTCATGTGTAAATGGAGAATGACAGTGATCGATACTATGGAGAAGTAGGCGGTATAACAAAAGCCTATGATACAATAAAGAAAACTAACCAAATCAGAAGTCTGATGATTAGCTAATTAATCATTCAATAAATATTCATTGAATAAATACTATGTACTAGAGACTCTCAAGTGATGAGTACATAACAGTAAGTAAACCATCTAAATCCCTGCTGCATGGAGCATACATTTCAGTGGGAGAGAAGAGACAATAAACACAAGGAAAGAGATGCTATCTTGGAGAATGATGTAACAGACATTAACTGGCAAATAGAAAAGAGTACTCCAAAGTAGAAAGAACATAGACAAGATCCCTGAGGAGTGTGAGGTCATAGAATGTATGAGGAACTGGAAGTTTCCAGTGATTCAAACATGAAGATAAGAGTGTTGCAAAAAGAGACCATGAGACCACAAAAAGAGTCTCAGATTATGCTGGGCCTTGAAGGTCATGTTGAATTTGGATTAGATCCTTGGTGCAAGAAAAATCACTAATGACTTTTAAACAGGAAATAGCATGAGTAGAGGAGAGAGAGAGAGAGAGTGTGTGTGTGTGTGTGTGTGTGTGTGTGTGTGTGTGTTTTAAATATCTGACCACCCTATAGAAAATTATTAGTAAGGGAACAGCAGTAACTCTGGAGAGGTAAGTTAGGAAGATCTTCGTATTACTCAGGGGAGTGATAATGGTGGCCTAAACTTGGGGCGGTGGGGGCAAGGAGAGATGAAGTTAGTGCCGAAGGAAATGTCAGGGTTGACATATAAGTTTCTGTCTTGAGCATTTAGGTAGCCGACTATGCCACTTAATGAGAACAGTAACATTGCAAGACGAACATATTTGGAATAGGAAATTAGGAGTCCAAGAATTACATTTTGACATGTCATGGTCAAGATGCTCATGAAGCATCAGAGTGGAGGTAGTAGGTAATCACTGGATTATATGAATCTCTAGTTCACAAGACATTGGGGCTGGAAATTTAAGCCTAAGGAATCTTGAAATATGTAGAGAATATCTGAAGCCACAGGAGTGGATCAGCCCCCCAAGGAGAGGCCAAGATGCGAAGAAACTAAGGAACCCGAACATGAAGAAGAGTCAGCAAAGGAGACTGAGAAGTAGAAGCAAAGGAGTAAAAGAGGAAATTGTGATATTATAGAGGCTAAGGAGTATTGAATACTGCTGAGATTTCAAATAAGGTGCTGGTTTAAGATGATTTATTTTGTTTGTAACAAGATGCTTATTGAGCAAGGTGCTTATCAAAAGCAATTCTAAGGAAGCAAGCCAGATAGAATGGGTTGAAGACTGAATGGGAGGTATGTCCAGACACCATGTATTACAATTTTCTTTTTGAGGAGTTGGCTCTGAAAGAAAGTAGTTTCTATCACAAACGTGCTTAAATGATGAATTTTGGTTTTTCATTGAGGGTCTATCCATGTTGCTGGGCTTGAAACTTCTTAACATCAGGCAGTACATCTTTCTTATTTACTTCTATATATTCAAGACCTAACACATTTCTCAGTTCACAGTAAAGGTTAGTAATATTTGGCAAATAAATGAATAAAAATGAGTAAACAAGGATTTATAGAGTATCTTGGACAATTGTTTTAAGGAAAATGATAAGGTTGCATTTAGAATATATTTATGACATTGGAAGTTAATTTGTTGGGAGCAACTATATTGTCATGCTCTGTCACTGTCAGGGAGAGACTGTGGTCTTAAAAAACCATAATTCCTACTCTGCTATTTTTTGGAAAAGAATTCCACTGTGACTTGTTTTGTTGAACCTTGCCTTTTCATTGTCTTCAATACTGTTGCCTTAATTCCAGCCCTTATTACTCTTCATCTATTCCAATACAGTGTTTAAGTGTTCTAGGCATTGCAATCCCTTGGAAGCAATTTGTAAATCAAAATCAAAATAACACCACACTATAAAACCCAAAGTTTATGCAAATACTGATAATAAAAGAAATGTTCTCTATATTTCACTGCTTGCAAAATTCTGGAGAAATCATGCAGGTGACAAGGCTAATTCACCCCTGCATTGTTGGAGCTTTAAGCATGAGTTTAACCCACCTACTGAGGAATTCATTATTCCTCCAGGGTAGCTTCTCTCTAGTTCACCCTCTTCCAAGGGATCTTAAAACACAGATGTGATCTTTTCATGTGAAATCCTTCATTGAGTCCTCATGACCTATATGACAAAATTCATTCTCTTAGCCTGGCTTATAAGATTTTTGGTTTTATGACTCCTAAAAAGTCCCTGGTCACACCCATTGTCACATTGTGGCCCAGCCATTCTGGATTATTTGTAGTTTTCTGAGCACCTCTTGGGATCCCACAGTTTCACACATTTTCACGGCCTGATCTCTCTGCCTGTAATATCTCTCTCCTACTTTATCCAACTAACTCTTCCATCTCTATAGACACAACTAAAAATTACTTGCTCTTCTAAGCCTTCACACAGACTTGGTTACATGCCGTCTCTGTGCAACTGCAGCACACCCTAGTTTTGCCTAATCTACACACTGTATTGAAACTGACCTCATCTCTCTCTGGCACAACTCCTCCTAATGACATTTTTTGGACTTTTTCATGAGCTCTACATGAGTTGTCCCATATGATTCTCACAAGAACCCTATGAAATGCATACTATAATATTGTATTTCATGTATGACAAAATTAAGACCTAGTGACTTGCCCAAGGTCACACAAATATCGAGAGATTAGAGCAGATATTCAAACCAGACTCTCTGACACTGGAATATAGTTGACTCTTGAACAATGTGGGGGTTGGGAGTGCCAACCTTCCAGGCAGTCAAAAGTCCGCATACAACTTTTAACTCCAAAAACTTAACTACTAATAGCCATCTCTTGACCAGAAGGCTTACTTATAAACAGTTGATTAACATGTATTTTGTGTGTCATATGTACTATATGCTGTATTCTTACAATAAAGTAAGCTAGAGAAAAAAATGTTAAGAAAATCATGAGGAAGAGAGAATACATTTTCGGTGCTGTACTGCATTTATGGAAAAAGAATCCATGTAAAAGTGGACCCATGCACTTCAAACCTGTGTTGTTCAAGGATCCAGCCTCACTTATCTTAACCCACTACACTAGACTGTGCGCTTCTTGAGGGCAAGGAGTGAACCTCACTCATCTTTAAATTCCCAGATCTTTGCACTAGTTTTGGAACAATGAGAAGTTGGTAATATGAATATTCATTATATGAATAGAATGAATAAATTATTATGATTGATTTCTCTTATCTCCTAGACATTATTAAAAAATTAGATTATGTGCATTTTTATTTTTCCTATAGTGTTCTAATGAGAGAGTTTAAAATAAAAAAGAGTCTAGCATAAATCAAAAGGATAGAAGCATTTCCAAGTGGATAAGAGATTAGATTTGGTTGGTTTCATGTCAAGAGCTTGAATTAGGGCCAAGGGAAGAAAGCATCAGGGAAATAGTTCTTACTGGGACTTAAAATATTCTAAATTCCAGAGCTATGTAAAGATGCAGTGGGCTGCCCAGCAGGGTGATGAGGTCCCCGTTCCTGGAAGGTATACAAGCAGAGGCTAAAGGACTATTTGGCAAAATGTGTTGGAGGAATTTCAATAATCTAATGAGGCATTTTATTGGATGACCTTGAAACTCTTTTCCATGCAGAAATCCTATGAGTCTATAAAATAGAAAGGTGAGGAGGAGAGGGAATGAACTAAAATCTGAACAGTTTGGGTGACTGTTTTAATTTTCCTGTTGGTGTAACTGAAAGTCTAAATTTGTGGAAGAGCAACAGTTGCTAGAATTTATCTACCAAATCAAAGAGAGCAGGCAGATGGGAATCAGCTAATTGAAAGACGTGCTCCAAGGTATCAGTTTTGCCCTGGTCTTCTTATACCCTTGAACCTCATCATTTCTACCGCCGCATGACTTTCCTGTGAGTGATGGATTTTTGTAAATTGTGAACACAAAGAACTAGAAATGGGTACCCCCTCCAATGGGCCTGGTTTGAAAGCGAAAGGGACAGAGGGAAACTTCTCCAGAAGAGGAGAAATGGAAGAAATGCAGGGGAATCTCATGCTGGCTGGTGGGGCAGAATGAGAATAAGTTCTCCACTTCCATACAAGTACAGAATTAAGGATGATGGCATCTCATTAAGGGATGAACACCTTCACCCTGGTCTTATGGGAGAAAAAGAAAAGAACCAAGAGAGACCCAAGAATGAGAAACAGCATCTGATGGGGACTTGGCGGTCTTGGCTTGCCAGGGAGGCTAAGCCTTCAAGTAAGGGCCAAGGCTGTGGCAGTGGGAAGGGAAGGCAGCTGCATGAGCAGATGCTGGAGGACCCAGCAGTAGTGCTAAGGCCTCAGCAGCAGGCAGTCGGTGAGTTTGGGAGACTTTCTAATACAGAGAGCAACCTACATTCTAGTAGCTTGACTGGTGTGGCTAAGCCAGGAAATACCTCTTTGTTACTGTTTCCTTCCTGGAGCCATAAGTTATTAGCAGCCCCTTCAGGTTTTACTTAAGCAACTTGAGAAAAATCCTGCATTGTTTTTGTTTCCCTAGAGTGTAACATAGGGCCTGGGACACCATGCACTAAATCAATATTTCTTAAATGATTGAATGAATGAATGAATGAATGAATGAATAAATCAACAAAGAGTAATCACTAATTTTGTAGAGGGACTAGATTCTATATTAGACACTGGATAGAGTAGGAGATGGAGTCTCCAAATGAGGAAGACAGTATCCATGTTCCTGAAAAGATGTATGTCAAGTGGGGAAGCTGGATATACATATGCTTCATACAGTGAAATAAAGGTTGATGAAGGAGAAGGAAATGCTGAGTTTACACTGAGTCTAGAAGTCACTTGCCTAAAATTCTGTATGAGTACTTTGGTATTTTGGTCACCAGAGGGTCTTTTCCTTTTTTTTTTTTTTTTTTTTTTTTTTTTCTGATTATTGACGTAATAGGCCAGCATTTTGAATAATTTAGAAAATGTTAAAAGGCAGGACAAATACAAATCATTAGCTCACCGCTCAGCAGCAACTTATTATTACTCTTTTGACATATTGCTTTCCAGACTTTTTCTTTGCAATTTTTCTTCATCATTGAGATCATATTGCAAGTAGAATGTTATGTTATTCTTTCCCCTCCCCCACTTACCATGTCATTAAAATATTCTTTCTAAGCATGATGTATGACTTTCTTGTAGTCTATTGTATGTCTGTACCACAAGTCATTTAAGAATCCTCTTTCTGTTGGACACCTGGTTCTTCAAATTTTTAATGTTATAAACATTAGACTGGATTCCTAGGAAAGCAATTCCCAGTCAAAGGGCAGAAATTACTTTTACAGTTCGTGATGTGCCTTGCCTAAGTGCCCTTGTCTTAGTACATTTGGGCTGCTATAACAAATTACCACAGAGTGGCTTATGAACAACAGAGCTTTATTTCTCACAGTTCTGGATGCTGGAAGTCCAAGACCAAGGTGCTGGCAGATTTGGTATCTGGTTCACAGACATCTGTCTTTCCTCACACAGCAGATGGGTTGTAGGGAACTCTCTGGGGCTTCTTTTACAACGGTGGGTGCTAATCCTATTCGTGGGGGCTCCACCCTCATGACATACTCACCTCCAAAGTCCCCACCTCCAAATACTATTACACTGGGGATTAGGTTTCAACATATGGATTTTGGAGGGACATAAACATTCAGTCTATAGCAGCCGTCCAGGATGATTGAACCAATTTATGTTCTCCCTGGCTCTCATCCACCTTACTACATTTAGGGGTATTTTTTTTTTTTAATTCCAGTATAATTAACATACAGTGTTATATTAGAGTAGGGGTATTTTTAAATTCTGTCCTGGCATTGGGTTGTTGTCAGAGTTTTTCCTAGTTCTCTGCTAGAAGGGAAACCAGAGTAAACAGCTACATTGAAAGGTATACCTTATGACTTTCTCAAATTACCAAAATATTAGTATAATGACTAGCTGGAACTGGCAAGTATTGAGATGGTGACTCTTACTTTGTTGATGGCAAGATAAAATTATGTGGCACTTTCAAAAAGATAATTTGGGAATACTTTTTAACAAACATCAATGCCCGTGTAATTTAATGTTTGAAAACCCCTCCCAAGAAAACAATCCAAAGAAAAGACAGTTATTTTCATCAAGGGGACTTAATGCAAAAAATGTTACTACTTTTGTAAATATCCAATCTATAAGGGAATGTGTAAGTAAATCATGGCATATCTTCTCAATTAACTTGTGATGCATGCATTTTATTTTTTATTTTTTTATTTTAATTACAGTCTATTTACATATAGTGTTATATCAGCCTCAGGTGTACAATATAGCAATTCAACAATTCTATGCATTACTCAGTGCTTATCATGATAAGTGTGCTTTTAATCTCCTTTACCTATTTTGCCCATCCCCTCCACTTACCTCCTTTCTGGTAACCATCAGTTTGTTCTCTATACTTAAGAGGCTGTTTTTTGGTTTGTCTCTTTTTTTCCCCTTTGTTCATTTCTTTTGGTTCTTAAATTCCACATATGAGTGAAATCATATGTTATTTGTCTTTCTCTGACTTGTTACACTTAGCATTGTACTAGATCCATCCATGTTATTGCAAATGGCAAGCTTTCATTCTTTTTTATAGCTGAATAATATTCCATTGTATATAAATACTACATCTTCTTTATCCATTCATCTTTTGATGGACACATGGACACTTGGGCTGTTTTCATAATTTGGCTATTGTAAATTTGCAAAAATCACAGGAGTGCATGTATTTTTTTCAAGTCAGTATTTTTGTATTCTTTGGGTAAATACCCAGTAGTGGAATTACTGTATCATTTGGTAATTCAATTTTTCGTTTTTTGAGGTACCTGCACACTGCTTTTCCTAGTGGCTGCACCAGTTTGCATTCATACCAACAGTGCATGATTGTTCCCATTTTCTCCCATGTCCTCACCACCACTTGTTGTTTCTTGTGTTTTTTATTTTGTCTGTTCTGACAAATGTGAGGTGGTATCTCATTGTGGTTTTGATTTGCATTTCCCTGATGATTATTGATGTTGAGCCCCTTTTCATGTGTCAGCCATGCGTATGTCTTTTTTGGAGAAATGTCTGTTCATGTCTCCTGTGCATTTTATTTGAATTATTTTGGGTTTTGGGGTGTTGAGTTTTATAAGTTCGTTATTATATTTTGGATAGTAGCCCTTTATCAGAATGTCATTTGCAAATATCCTCTCCATTCAGTAGGTTTTTAGTGTTATTGATTTTTCTCCTTTGCTGTGCACAAGCTTTTTATGTAGTTCCAATAGTTTACTTTTGCTTTTGTTTCCCTTACCTCAGGAGACATATATAGAAAAATGTTACTATGGCTGATGTCAGAGACATCTTCTAGAATTTTTATGGTTTCTGGTCTCACATTTAGATCCTTAATCCATTTTGAGTTTATTTTTGTATGTGATATAAGAAAGTGGTCCAGTTTCATTCTTTTGCATGTAGCTGTCCAGTTTTCCCAACACCATTTGTTGAAGAGACTTTTTCCCGTTGCATGTTCTCTTTTCCTTTGTTGAAGATTAATTGAACATATAATGATGGTCTTATTTTGGGGCTTGTTCCATTGATTTATGTAGCCATTTTTGTGCCAGTATTATACTGTTTTGATTATTACAGATTTGTAATATCTTGAAATCTGGGATTTTGATACCTCCAGTTTTGGTCTTCTTTTTCAAGATTGCTTTGGCTCTCTGGGATCTTTTGTGGTTCTGTACAAATTTGGAGATTATGTATTTTAGTTCTGTGAAAAATGCTGTTGGAATTTTTATAGGGATTGCATTAAATCTGTAGATTTCTTTTGGGCAGTATGGGCATTTTCACAATATTGATTCTTCCTGTCCATGAGCATGGAATGTTTACCACTTGTTTGTATCATATTGTATTTCTGCCATCATTGACTTATACTTTTCAGATTACAGGTCTTTCATTTCTTTGTTTAAGTGTATTTCTGGGTATTTTATTATTTTTGGTGTAATTATAAAGGGGATTGTTTTCTTAATTTCTCTTTCTGCTCTTTCATTATTAATGTATAGAAATGCAATGGATTTCTGTATATTGCTTTGTATCTTGTGACTTTACTGAATCCATTTATTAGTACTAGTAGTTTTTTTGGTGGAGTCTTTAGGGTTTTCTATATAGTATCATGTCATCTGCAAATAGTGAAAGTTTTACTTCTTCCTTACCAATTTGCATACCTTTTATTTAGTTTTCTTGTCTGATTGCTATGGCTAGGACTTCCAACAGGACTGGTTTTAAAATGGTAAGAGTGAACATCGTTGGCTTATTCCTGATCTTAGGAAATAAGCTATCAGTTTTTTCCCATTGAGTGTGATGTTAGCTGTGGGTTTTTCTTAGAAGGCCTTTATTATATTAAAGTATTTCCCCTCTAAACCTACTTTGCTAAGGGTTTTTATTATGAATGCATATTGTATCTTGTCAAATGTTTTTTCTCTTGAAATGATCATATGGTTTTTATCCTTTCTCTTATTATTGTGATATGTTAAATTAATTGATTTTCAAATACTGAACTATGCTTGCATCCCAGGTATAAATCCTACTTTATTGTGAATGATTTTTTTAATTAATTAATTAATTTATTTTTGAGAGTGAGAGCACAAATGGGGGAGGGGCAGAAAGAGAGAGGGAGACACAGAATCCAAAGCAGGCTCCAAGCTCTGAGTTGTCAGCAGAGAGCCTGATGCGGGGCTTGAACTCACAAACTGTGAGATCATGAACTGAGCTGAAGTCAGATGCTTAACCAACTGAGCCACCCAGGCGACCCAATGAATGATTTTTTAAATGTATTGTTGGATTCTGTTTGCTAGCGTTTTGTTGAGGATTTTTGCATTTATGTTCATCAGAAATATCAGTCTATAGTTCTCTTTTTTTGTAGTGTCTTACTGATTCTGGTATCAGGGTAATACTGGCCTTATAGACTAAATTTTAAAGTTTTCCTCCCTCTTCTTCTTAAGCCTGGAATAGTTTAAGAGGCACGGGTAATAACCATTTTTATATGTTTAGTAGAATTTACCTGTGAAGCCATCTGATCCTGGACTTTTGTTTGTTGGGAAGTTTTTTGATTACTAAATCAGTTTCATTGCTGGTAATCAGTATGTTCAAATTTTTTATTTCTTTCTGATTCGGGTTTAGGAGGTTACGTTTCTAGAAATTTATCCATTTCTTCTAGGTTGTCCAATTTGTTGGCATATAATTTTTCAAAATATTCTCTTATAATCCTTTGTATTTCTGTGGTGTCAGTTGTTATTTCTCCTCTTTCATTTCTCATTTTGTTTATTTGAGTCTTCTTTCTTTTCTTCCTTGATGCATCTGGCTACAGATTTGTCAATTTTGTTGAACTTTTCAAAGAATCAGCTACTGGTTCCATTGATCTAGTCTATTGTTTTTTTAGTTTCTATTTCATTTATTTTCTAATCTTTAGTATTTCCTTCCTTTTACTGTTTTTGGGTTTTGCTTGTTCTTCTTTTCTTTTCTTTTTTTTTTAGTGTTTATTTATTTTTGAGAGAGAGAGAGAGCGAGGGAACGTGCAAGCAGGGGAGTAGCAAAGAGAGATGGGGACAGAGAGGATCCAAAGCACTGACAGCACAAGAACATGACCTGAACCAAAATTGGATGCTTAACTGACAGAGCCATCCAGGTGCCCCTTTGTTCTTTTCTAATTTCTTTAAGTCTAAGGGTAAGTTGTTTATTTGAGATTGTTCTTGCTTCTTGAGGTAGGACCATATACTTCTCTCTTAGGACCACTTTTGCTGCATACCAAAAATTTTGGACCATTTTAATTTCATTTTCATTTGTCTCCATAAATCTTTTTTATTTCCCATTTGATTTCTTGGTTGGCGTATTCATTGTTTAGTAGCATATTATTTAACCTCCATGCATTTGTGTTCTTTCCAGATTTTTTTCTTATAGCTGATTTATAATTTCATAGTGTTGTGGTTTGAAAAGATGCATGGTATGACTTCAGTCTTTTTGAATTTTTTGAGACTTGTTTTGGAGCCTGTGATCTGTTCTGGAGAATGTTCCATGTGCACTTGAACAGAATGTATATTCTGTCTTTTTAGGATGGAATGTTCTAAATAGATCTGTTATGTTAGGTCCTTCTGGCCTAATGTATCATTCAAAGCCATTGTTTCTTTGCTGATTTTGTGTTTGGATATCTATTCATTGATGTAAGTGGATAATGCTATTATTGTATTGCTATTGATTACTTCCTTTATGTTTGTTATTAGCTGCTTTATGTATTTGGGAGTTACCATTTTGAGTGCATAAATATTTACAATTATTATATCTTCTTGTTGGATTGTTCCTTTTATGTTTATATACTGTCCTTCTTTGTCTCTTGTTACAGCCTATGTTTTAAAGTCTATTTTGTCCGTTATGAGTATTGCTACCCAGCTTTCTTTTCAATTCCATTTCCATGATAAACGCTTTTCTATCCCATCACTTTCTATTAAAATTTTTCTTAAGTTTATTTTGAGAGAGAGAGAAAGAGAGCATGAGCAGGGGAGGGGCAGAGAGAGAAGGAGAGAGAATCCCAAGCAGGCTTCATACCATCATGTGGAGCCCAGTGCTAGGCTTGAAGTCACAAACCACGAGATCATGACCTGAGCCGAAATCAAGAGTCAGATGCTTAATTGACTGAGCCACCCAGGCACCTTTCCATCCCTTCACTTTCAATCCACATGTGTCTTTAGATCTAGAATAAGTCTCTTATAGATGATGCATGCATTTTGAAATATTGGATCTTTATGGAAATATGAGAAAACAATAAAATTTTACCTAACTTTAATTACAATTAAATAAATATGATGTCATTAGATGGGTAGAATGGAAAGGGCTAAAAAACAGAAAAAAAATATAAAAGTTGATGAATACAAAAGTAAATTCTGCATTTATAATATATATATTTTTGGAGTGCCTGGGTGGCTCAGTCAGTTAAGTGTCCAACTTTGGCTTAGGTCATGATCTCATGGTTCGTGAGTCTGAGCCCTGCAACAGGCTCTGTGCTGGAACCTGGCTTGGAGCCTGGAGGCTGCTTCAGATTCTGTGTCTCCCTCTCTCTCTGCTACTCCCTGGCTCATGCTCTGTCGATCTCTCTCTCTCAAAAATAAATCAACATTAAAAAATTAACGTATGTACTTTTAATTGCAGGTAACATCGAACAGTTACATATTTCATAAATTATCTCTGCCATATGCAAAGCACTTTACATGTACTATTTAGACTATTTCTCCTGACATCTCTATTAGATTCTTACTCTCACTGTATCTATTTAAAAGAGGATGGAATTGAGGCTCAGAAAGATAAAGTAACTTCTCTAAGGTCACCTAGCTAGTAAAAGGCAAAACACGTGCTCAGATTCAATTCTCTGTAACATAAGTGATGCTTTTTAACCATCACACTGTGTTGCTTGAATTCTTTTTTTTAAGCTGATAATTTTTTTTTATTGTGGCAGTACAGTGTTGTTAATGTAATTTTTCCAAATTTATCTCTTTTTTTGTTCCCTCTTTATTTTTAGCTCTAGAAAGTAGTGATTTCCCTTTCCATCCCAAAGTAAAATGGTCTCCTAACTAAAAGGCATATAGTTGATGTCTTCAGGGTGAGATCAAGGTCACAAGTAATATGAGATCTTTCTATATGACCTCAACCTGCGAGAGCCAAGGAAATCATATAGCAGTTTGTTTTTCAAGTTGCAGCAAAAAACCCACCATTCCAGTCAGTTGAAGGAGGATTCCTCCAGGCCTGGAAGAACTTCACAAAGATTGTGAAGAATGTGTTTGGCAAGAGAGTCCCTGGCCTGAGTAGCTAATTTTTAGGGAGAGGGAAGGAAATCCCAGATAAAACTGCAAGAGCAGATGTCACAGAGGACAATAGGTATGAGAAAAAGAAGTAACGTAGTGTGAAGTATCACAGGAACTCTCAGATAAAAATATGTTCAGAAATAAGTCCTTTAGCCACCCTCCATACATGCCAACACATTCAGGACAAAGATCAATCAAAAGAAGGAAGAAAGCACAAAACTGTCAAAATTTCACAGGTATCAGGGCAATTTGACAGAGTGGGGATCAAGGATGAAAAATGACAATTGAAAGTCACGTATATTTTAAAGAAATAGAAATATAGGAAAAGATAGAGGAAGAGATGAAGAAGTAGCGTGTGTCTGGACAGTAATGAGTACTAAGGTAATTTAGGACCTGAACTAGGGTGAAATGAAAGAGAAAAGGAGAGAGGAACTAACATGATATTGACATGGAACTATAGCACCAACCACCTGGTGAGAGGGAAGAAACTGATGGTGCTCTCCTGCAAAGGGTACAAAGCTGGCCCAGGCCTTTGGGAGCCTGGGGAACTCTATCATTTCTCATGTCTCCTGAGAATCTCCATTTTTAAAAAGCCAATCAATGATACTTATTTGCAACCTTTTTTGATTTCACCTCTCAAAAGATCAAGAGAGTAACACAAACAATAACCACATCAAATTCAGCTGGGAGCAAGAGGGAAAACATTAATATCAAAGTAGATTTGATATAGAATTGGGGAAAGTGACTGTAGTCCTATATCTCTGAGGCTCAAAAATGGCTTTTTGAAAAGTTTTAGAAAGTAGAACTTGTCATCTGAGAAATGGAAGGGTCAAAAATGAAATGCTGTCCTAAATATTAAAATGGAAACTGGCTTCAAGTCTTATCCCAGTCTGTCCCAAATTTCTACTAGAATCCCCATAAAAATATAGATGTAAACTGACATACATTAATACATAAATACATACATAAAATATATTTCTAGGCTCTAGTGGAAATTTCACTTATATAACAGCTTGTGAACCCAGATTAGGAGATGGAAAATGGTGGGCTGTCCATGTCACAGAAAGGCAGAGCAAAGGTGGGAAGGCACACTGTGTCTATTGCACCACTGCCTTCTGGCCCAGATCTATATGATCTTCTGGAGATCATATAGAAATTACAAGCTTATACTCAGGAGCAAATGGATATAACCCCATGCTATCAAGTTGTTATTTGGTCAAGGCATTAACTTTCTAAGTCTTCTTTTTATCATCTGCAAAATGGGGTTCCTATAGTACTTCCCTTAAAGAGTAGCCATAATGATTAAATTAAAAGAGCTAATTTAATGCAAAATTCTAAGCACAGTGCCTAGAACATAGTAAACATTCAATAAATACTTATTATTTTTACTTCATCTTTTTGAAAACTTGATATCCCAGAAAACAGGGTATTTCCCACGGTGGTGAAAGGAAGTTGAAGGAGGAAAGGTAAGCATACATAACATCCCATGATATGGAGTTCTCTCCAACATTGTAGAGAGGGAGAGAAAAGAGGAAAAGCAGGGCTTCTGGTATAGTACAGAATTTGCAGAGGACCAGTGGATAGAAAAGGGAAAGAACTCCCCTCAGTAGATCTGCAGCAGATAAAAATCTGCTACACAGAGGGAATTGGGCTGGATTTCATGTGTATCAGCCTAATCAAGAGTTGTCAGATAAAACATAGGGAGCTAAATTATATTTGAATATTAAATGCTTTTTAAATAAAATTATCATAGTATATCCCATACAATATTTGGAACATACTGATAGTAAAAAATGCATTATTTATCTAAAATTCAAATTTAACAAGACATCCTATCTATATTTGCTAAACCTAACAATCCTAATTTACTCGCTGGCTGCAGTTGTTAGGACAAAGTTTGATTTGCAAAGAAATGGAGAGTGAATGAAGCCATAGGAAAAATACCCTAACACTTGGTAAATTCCTATTGAGTCAGGATCTCTCCTCCTCTTAGAATGAATAAATAGAAAATACAACAATAGCAACAATAGACAGCCCATCAAGAATTTAGCAGGAGAAAGGAAGAAAGTAATTCTGAAGATTTGTGCAACAAGACTTTGAAAATATTAACTACAGAAAGCAAAAAAGTTTAGAACTTATTTAGTATGTACAAGAAGGCTTGCATTCTGGGAGAGAAACTGACATTTTTAAAGGAGAGAAGTTTAAAAATAAAGTTAATTAAGCAATATGCAATAGATAATCTTAGTACAAAAGGTAGTTGAGGCAGAATTCCAAGGAAAGTAAAATGTGGAGAATAAAATTTAAATAATCAATTTTGGAGGCAGTCTGGAGCAGAAATGGTGCTGCAGGAAAGCAAATCAGGAAATGGGGTTGAAACTGGAGAGGCATCTTTATCCTCAGAGAAAAGGAGCAAGAGGTGAAACTAGAAAAAGATAGGTATGAGGCACAAGGAATGGAGACCAGATCTCAAACTATATGAAATCAAAATAATTACAGTGCAAACAAAAGCAAACACTCATTAAAGAAAACTTTCTCAACTTCAGATGAAGATGGTGACATAGGAGTCTCCTGAATTTCCCTCCTCCCTTGGATGAGCCAAGGAGAAATCTAGATGAATGATTCCTGAACATTAGGTAGCTGAGAAAACACCCTAGCCAAAACAGGAAAGTCTGCAACACATTCTCACCATACACCCCATCCCTGGCACAGTGTCATCCAACTTGGAGGGGATGCACAATGTCTAGTTTCTCGCTGAGGAGCAAAGAGCTTGAACCACACATCTAATGCCCCAGCTTTTAAGGCTCCCACATGAGACACAGGCCCCCAAATCGACTAGCTCTGAAAGTCAACAGGGTTTGCATTCATAAGTTCCACAAGACTATATAGTAAATGATGAATCAGTTGTAAATGGACACACAAGCACTTGTTGAGGCTCTCTGTACAGAGGGAGCAAACAAAATTGCTCATTTTCCAGTCTTTCCCTGGAAGGGTTTTGATTTCATATTGCACAAGCTGCTTCCTGGGGGTCTGGCTTCTAATTAGCACACACCTAGGTGCTGACTATGATCTTCCTTGGAACCCAAAAGAGCCAGTGGACACTTTCCCTGCTTTCTCCCGCTGGCCCATTCTAACAATAAAACCAAGTTACCATGATCTGCTTGGACTAAGCTGTCCACACTTCTGAAAATTTTATGGTCACCACCTGAGGGATGGGTCCCAAATCACATAGCTCTGACAGCCAGTGAGGCTTGCATTCAGGAGTACCACAAGACTCTAGCAAACAAAGTTTTTAAATGGATGCAGGAACTTCCCACCTCATGGATATATATATGTGGGCTCAGCATAGAGTCAGCAAGCAAAAACACCCATCTCCTAGTTTCTTCCTGGAAGAATTTTTGCATACTTTCCTAGATGCTGCTTGAGGATTTAGCTTCTAATCAGCCTATAGCTATGTGCTGACTGCAGTCTTCCAATTTGGGACACTGATGGGTTTAACACACCCTCAACTACTGGAAGTCTCTAAGAACAAGACAGCAGGTGGACAATCAAAGGTTTGAGAGACAATCAGGAACTTGGTCCAGGCTAATTAACAAGTTTGAGCTCCTACATGAGACCACTCTGTCAAGACTGGGAGGAGTGGCTCTCCAAGAGAGAGTCAAGGGAATGAGGAAATGGAAATATATTTTAATCAAATAAAATACATCAGAAACTGATCTTAATGAAATGGAGAGAAGTGATTTACCAATAGAGATTTAAAAATAACAGTTACAAAACTGCTCACTGAGATCAAGACAGCAATACATGAAGGGTGCCTAGGTGGCTCAGTCAGTTAAGTGTCCAACTTCAGCTCAGGTTCATAGTTTGTGAGTTCAAGCCCCACGTCTGGCTCTGTGCTAACAGCTTGGAGCCTGGAGCCTACAATCTGCTTTGGATTCTGTGTCTCTCTCTGTCTTTCCCCTGCTCGCACTCTCGCTCTCTCTCTCTCAAAAATAAACATTAAAAAAAACTTTAAAAAAAGACAGCAATACATGAGCAAAGAACATTTCAACAGAGAGATAGAAAATATAAGAATACAATAACTGAACTGAAAAAAATCAATAGAAGACAACAGACTAGATCAAGCAGAAGAAAGGTTCAGCGAACTTGAACACAGGACAGTGGAATTCATTCAATCAGAAAAAGAAAAAAGAATGTAAAGAATAAAGATAGCTTAAGGACTTGTGGGACACTATCAATGGACCAATTATTCAAAGAAATAGTGGCTAAAAACTTTCCTAACTCAGGGAAAGAAATAGGCATACATATCCAGGAAGCTCAAAAAGTAGTTAATAAGACAAATTGAAGAGACCCACTTCAAGACACATTTATAGATACACAATATACAATGACATAAATTGTGATATAAAAACTATAATTGTAGGGGGAAAGGGGTGTAAAAAATGTAGAGCTTTTGTATGTTTTCAAACTTATCAGCTTGCTGTTAATTAGGTATTTTATGTAAACTTCATGGTAATCACAAAGCATAAATCTATATTAGATACACAAAAGAGAAAGAAATCATAGCATACCATTACAGGGAATCATGAAACCCTAAAGGAAAAGAGCAAGAGAGGAAGTAAGGAACTGAAGAACTTCAAAAACCCGCCAGAAAACAGTTTACAAAATGGCAATAGTAAGTCCATACATATCAACAATTACTGTAAATGTAAATGGCTTAAATTCTCCAATCAAAATACATATAGTGGCTGAATGCATTTAAAAAACAACCAACAATAAGACCCAAATAAAAACGTCCCATAAGAGACTTCAGCTTTTAGGACACACACACATTGAAAGTAAAAGGATGGAGAAAGATTACATGCAAATGGAAAAGGAAAGCAGAGGTAGCTGTATTTATATCAGAAGAAAAATAGATGTTAAGCCTGAAACTGTAATAAGAGACAAAGAAGGTCATTATATATAACAATGGACTCAATTGGTCAAGAGGATATAGCAGTTGTAAATATTTATGTACCCAACATAGAACACCTAAATATATACAGCAATTATTAACAGATCTGAAGGGAGAAATAGACAAGAATGCAATAGTAGGGAACTTCAATCCTCCACTTTCATCAATGGACAGATCACCCAGGCAGAAAATCAATAGAAAACATTGGAGTTAAACTACATATCAGACCAGATGGACCTAACAGATGTATTCAGAAAATTCCATGCAACAGCAGCAGAAGCTACATTCTTCTCAAGCACACATGGAACATTCTTTAGGATAGATAATATGTTAGGTCACAAGACAAATCTTAATAATTTAAGAACATTGAAATCCTATCAAGCATCTTTTCTGAACACAGTAGTATGGAACTAGATATCAATTACAGGAGGAAACTGGAAAATTCACAAACATATTGAGACCAAACAACATGCTCCTATACAACCAATGAGTAGAAGAATAAACCACAAGGTAAATAAAATGCCTTGGGACAGATGAAAATGGAAACACAACATACCAAGACATGAGATGCAACAAAAGCACTTCTAGGAGGAAAGTTTATAGTGAAAAATGCCTACATTAATAAAAAAGAAAGATCCCAAATAAATAACCTAACTTTACACCTCAAGGACCTAGAAAGGCAATAACAAACTTAGCTTAAAGTTAGTAGAAATAAGGGAATAACAAAGATCAGAGTGGAAATAAAAGAAATACTGGAAAGGATACATAAGATCAATGAAAATGACTAATACAAAGTTGAAAAACCTTTAGCTAGACACTCTAAGGAAAAAAAAAGACTCAAATAAATATAATCAGATATGAAAGAGGAGGGGTGCCTGGGTGGCTCAGTTGGTTGCGTGTCTGACTCTTGATTTCAGCTCAGATCAGGATTCCAGGGTTGTGGGATCAAGCCCTGTGTAGAGCTCTGCATTGATCATGGAGCCTGATTGAGATTCTGTCTCCCTCCCTCTGCCCCTATCCCCTGTTCATGCATGCTCTATCTCTCTCTTTTTCTAAAAGAAAATGAAAATTAAAAAATGAAAGAGGGGACATTATAACTGAAAACAGAAATTTGAAGGATCAAAAGAAACTACTATGAACAATTATATGCCAACAAATTAGATAACCTAGAAGAAATGAATAAGTTCCTAGAAACGTAACCCACCAAGATTGACTTATGAAGAAATAAGAAATCTGAACAAACCAATTACTAGTAAGGAGATTAAATCAGTAAGCAAAAATTTCTCAACAAAGAAAAGTCCAGGACTAGATAGCTTCCACCAAATATTTAAAGAAGAATTAATGGGAAAAGATGTTTGCAAATGACATATCGGACAAAGGGCTAGTATTCAAAATCTATAAAGAGCTCACCAAACTCCACACCCGAAAAACAAATAATCCAGTGAAGAAGTGGGCAGAAAACATTAATAGGCACTTATCTAAAGAAGACATCCAGATGGCCAACAGGCACCTGAAAAGATGTTCAACATCTTTGAACATCTCATCAGGGAAATACAACGTTGCTCCTCATCAGGGAAATACAAATCAAAACCACACTCAGATACCACCTCACGCCAGTCAGAGTGGCTAAAATAAACAAATCAGGAGACTATAGATGCTGGCGAGGATATGGAGAAACGGGAACCCTCTTGCACTGTTGGTGGGAATGCAAACTGGTGCAGCCAGTCTGGAAAACAGTGTGGAGGTTCCTCAAAAAATTAAAAATAGATCTACCCTATGACCCAGCAATAGCACTGCTAGGAATTTACCCAAGGGATACAGCAGTGCTGAAGCTTAGAGGCACTTGTACCCCAATGTTTATAGCAACAGTTTCAACAATAGCCAAATTATGGAAAGAGCCTAAATGTCCATCAACTGATGAATGGATAAAGAAATTGTGGTTTATATACACAATGGAATACTACGTGGCAATGAGAAAGAATGAAATATGGCCTTTTGTAGCAACGTGGATGGAACTGGAGAGTGCTGTGCTAAGTGAAATAAGTCATACAGAGAAAGACTGATACCGTATGTTTTCACTCTTATGTGGATCCTGAGAAACTTAACAGAAGACCATGGGGGAGGGGAAGGACAAAAAAATGGTTAGAGAGGGAGGGAGCCAAAACATAAGAGACTCTTAAAAACTGAGAACAAACTGAGGGTTGATGGGGGGTAGGAGGGAAGGGAGGGTGGGGGATGGGTATTGAGGAGGGCACCTGTTGGGATGAGCACTGGGTGTTGTAAGGAAACCAATTTGACAATAAATTTCATATTTAAAAAAAAAGAATTAATACCAATCTTCTCAAACTCTTCCAAAAAATAGAAGAGGAGGAAACACATCTAAATTCATTTTATGAGGCCAGCATTACTCTGATATCAATGCCAAACAAGGACACAACAAGTAAAGACAATTAATTATAGGCTATCCTCCCTAAGAAAGTAGATGCAAATTTCCTCAACCAAATATTAGCAAAACTTTCAACAGTACATAAAAAGAATTATACACCATGATCAAATGGGATTTATTCCTGGGATGCAAGAGTGGTTCAATATATGCATATCAGTAATTATGATATACCACATTAATAAAATGATGGATAAAATCATGTTATCATCCCAATAGATGCAGAAAAAGCATTTGACAAGATAAACATCCTTTCATGATAAAAACCCTTGAAAAATTGGACATAGATGGATTGGTTGAAATGATTTATGGAAAGGTTGAAAACTTTACCTCTAAGATCAGGAATAAGACAACAGTATCCATTCTCACCACTTTTATTCAACATACAAGAAACCCTAACCAGCACAATTAAGTGAAAACAATATATAAGAGGCATACAAATTGGAAGAGGAGAAATAAAATAGTCTCTGTTTGCAGTTGACATATGTTGAAAACCCTAGACTTCACCAAAAGACTGTTAGAATTAATAAACAAAGTCAGTGAAGTTGCATGTATAAAATCAACATAAAAATTGGTTGCATTTTTTTAGATTGGTTGTGGTTCTATACACTAACAATGAACTTCCAGAAAATCAATCATGCAGTTATTAACTGCATGAAAAAGAATACAGTGACACCTGGGTGGCTCAGTTGGTTAAGCATCCTGCTCTTGGTTTCAGCTCAGGTCATGATCTCACAGTTTGTGGGTTCAAGCCCCACATCGGTCTCCATGCCAACAGTGCAGAGCTTGCTTGGAATTCTCTCTCTCTATCTCTCTCTGACCCTGCCTGCTTGTTCTTTCTGTCTCTCAAAGTAAATAAATAAATTTCAAAAAAATTAAAAACAAAAAAATAATTAAAAAATGAATACAACACTTATGAATAAATTCAACCAAGGAAGTGAAAGATCACTACACAGAAAACTGTAACAAATTGATGAAAGAAATTAGAGAAAACACAAATAAATGGAAAGATATTCCATGTTCATGGATTGGAAAAATTAATATTTTTAAAATATATATACTACCCAAAGCAGTTTATAGAGTCAATGTAATCTTTATCAAAACTCCAATGGCATTTTTCACAGAAATAGGAAAAAAAAAACAATTCCTAAATTTGTTGGAACAGCAAAATATCCTACACAGCCAAAGCAACCTTTAGAAAGAAGAAAAAAGCTGAAATCATCACATTTCCTGATTTCAAATCATATTACAAAGCTATAGAATCAAAGCAATTTATTGTTGTCACAAAAACAGGCACATACATCAATGGAACAGAATAGAGACCCTAGAAGTAAATCCATGCATGTATGGTCAATTATTTTTTGGCAAGGGAGCCAAGAATATACCATGGGGAAAGGACAGCCTCATCAATAAATAGTGTCAGGAAAACTGGATATCCACATGCAAAAGAATGAAACTGGACCCCATATCTTACACCATACACAAAAAATCAACTCAGAATGGATTAAAAACTTGAATGTAGCACCTGAAACCATAAAACTTCTGAAAGAAAACATAGGAAAAATCTTGACATTAGTCTTGGCAGTGATTTTTTGGATTTGACACCAAAAGCAATAACAACAAAAGCAAAAATAAACGAGTGGGACTATATCAAACTAAAAAGCTTCTGCAAGGCAAAGGAAACCATCAACTAAATGAAAAGGTAATCTATGAAACAGGAAAAAATATTTGCAAACCACATAGCTGATGAAGCTTTAATATTCATAATTAGGGAACGTGTGGGTGGCTCAATTAGTTGAGTGTCTGACTCTTGGTTTTGGATCAGGTCTTGATCTCACAGTTCATGAATTTGAGCCCCACATCAGACTCTACACTGACAGCGCAGAGCCTGCTTGGGATTTTCTCTCTCACTTTCTCTCTGCCTCTCTCTCTCTCTCTGAAAATAAAATAAACCTTAAAAAATATTCAAAATATATTAGGAACTAAACCAACTCAGTAGCAAAAATCAACTAACTCAATTAAAAAATGGGCAAAGGACCCGAATATGTTTTTTCCAAAGAAGATATACAAATGACCAATGGATACATGATAAGACATTCAACATCACTAATTATCAGGGAAATGCAAATCAAAACCATAGTGAGATATCACTTCACACCTGTTAGGATTCTATTATCAAAAAGGCAAGAAAGAATAAATGGTGGTGAAGATGTGGAGACAAGGGAACCCTGTGCACTGATGATAGGTGTATAAACTGGTTTAGCTACTATGGAAACAGTGTGGAGATTCCTCAAGAAATTAAAAATAGAACTGACATATGATTCGGCAATCCCCACTTCTGGGTATATATCCAAAAGAAACAAAATCCTTGTTTCAAAGATATATCTGCCCTTCCACGTTCATAGCAGCAGTATTCACAATAGCCAAGGTATGGAAACAACCTAAATGTCTGCCAATGGCAATGGATGAACAGATGAAGAAAGTATGTATATATATATATATATATACACACACACACACACACACACATATATTTAATATATTTATGTATATTTATATATGTATATATATGTATGTATAAATATATATATATATATGTATAATGGAATATTATTCAACCTTTAAAGAAAGAAAATCCTACCTTTGTGGCAATAGTAATGACCCTGGAGGACATTATGAGAAGTGAAAAGCAAGCCAGACAAAGAAAGACAAATACTGCATAGTATCACTTATATGTGGAATCTTAAAAAAAAAAAAAAAGTCAAACTCTTAGAAATAGCAGAATTAGTGGCTTACAGGGGTCTAGGGGTGGACAAAACTGAGGGAGGTTGGTAGAAGAGCACAAACTTTCAGTTATTAGATAAATAAGACCTGAGGATCTAATGTATAACATGGTGACTATAGTTGATAACACTGTATGGTATAATTGAAATTTGCTAAGAGACTAAAACTTAAATACCCTTGCTCAAAAAGAAGGCAAATATGTGAGGTGATGAATGTATTAACTATATAGTGGGTGCCCTTTCACAATATATGTGTATCAAACCATCACATTGTATACTTTAAATATATTACATTTTTTTGTCAATTATATCTCAATAATGCTTCTTTAAAAACTCTAATACACAGGTACATAATATATACCAAAAATGATAGGGAAAAAATACCTACCTATGCTGGAATATTGGAAATTCAAAATGTTTTATATAGTATATATTAATTTAATTACTATTTAATTCTTAGAGATACCTTATGAATTTATATATTTAGTGTTAAGCTAAACCTTATTATTAATTATGGCAGCATAATTAGTCAAATATTTATATTGTTATACTTTTCATCTTAGAAATTTAAAATACCTAACAAATCAATAGATTGTTTAAAAAAATAATAAGGAAACTTTTTAAAAATGTTTTATTAATTTTAGAGAAAGCGCAAGTGGGGGAGGGAAGAGAAAGGGGAATAGGGGGTCTTAAGTGGGCT
This sequence comes from Panthera onca, assembly GCF_046562875.1. Classification (NCBI taxonomy): domain Eukaryota; kingdom Metazoa; phylum Chordata; class Mammalia; order Carnivora; family Felidae; genus Panthera; species Panthera onca. Next base: position 68,343,231 of record NC_138351.1, read on the forward strand.
TTGTGCTGACAGCCCCAAGCCCAATGTGGGGCTTGAACTCATGAACCGTCAGATATGACCTGAGTTGAAGTCCGGTGCTCAACTGACTGACCCACCCAGGTGCCCCTGGAAACTTTTTAAAGCCAAAAAAACAGAGAGAACGAGAAGACAAAAGGACAGTGGCCTAAGAGGTACTTGCTGGACATTAAATGCCCTTCTAGATACTTTACCTGCATTAACTTTTTTTTTCCTTTCTAAAATAACAGAAATCTATTATCTCACAGCTGTTTGAGCAGAAGTGTAAAATCAAGGTGCTCTGCTCTCTCTGAAGGCTCTAGGGGAGGATATTTTCCTGTTTCTTCTTAGCTTCTGGTGTTTGCTGGCAATCTTTGGTGTTCCCTTGGCCTGTAGATGCATCACTCCAGTCTCTGCTTCTGTCTTCACGTGACCTTCTCCCCTGTCTGCCTGTACGTTTGTGCTGCTTCTCCTTTCTTACAGGGATGCCATTTTGGACTTAGGACCCCCTCTACCCTTACAACTACCCTATGAGGTAGGTACTATTATTAGCCTCATTTCATAGATGGGGAAACTGGAACAGGGAAGTTTTGCATCTTCGGCTTTCTTTTTAAAATTTTGTTCAAGATCATAAGCCTAGTGAAGGACAAAGCTGGGACTTCAACTGTGCCAGCCTGACTCTGTAGTGAATGCTCTTAATTCCAAAGCTATATGGTATCCAGGAAAAGCAACCCCCCCCCTTGAAATTTGCATATGCAAATTTTTAAACTTCGCTTGATTACTTCAAGACAACATCAATGTAAAGATAGCCACACCCATCAAGTTTCCTGGAAATATTTATTTTTTTCCTGGAAATATGTAAATAGACAAATATTTGAACAGACAAAAAACAACTTACAAGCATCTAAGCTGAAAACAAAACAAACAGAACAAAAGAAATTGCTTACAGAGGAACAATAATCAGAGTAACCTGAGACTTCTCTGTAATGCTAACTGCCAAAAAAACAATGAAATAATCTTACAGAGTTTTGAGGAAAGCTGGATATGGGCCAAGAATTTTGTAACCACCCAGGTTGTTGCTCATGTGTGAAGTCAACAGCACTAAGACATTCCATGACAGGAGCAGGTTCAGAAAATATGCATCACATACCCTTCTTGAAATAATTAGTTGAAGACGCATGCCTGTTCTCTATGACCAAGTTAATTTAAGTTGAAAGCATGAACATGGGGAATTTGTGGCAAAAGGGGGCTAAGGAGCAATAGGAAAGCAGGTAAACATAGCCATGGAGCATAACCTACAATGATTGGTGAAAATATGGTTTCAAAACTGAATACAAATGTCAATTAAAATTCTTGACATGGAAGGTACATGCTACACAAAAGAATAATTTATTAAACACAGTCTGGTGTGCCAAATCCAAAATTATATTTTAAGACTGAGAAGTGTTAAGTGGGAAGAAAACTCTCACTTGATTCCTCATCTAAACTGCTTGGTTGTGGAAGAATCAGAATGTTGAGTTTCATTTCTAACTTTGAGATTTAAAGAGACAGAAGTTGACGAATGCAGATCAAACTTCTATCAGCCTCATCTCAGACCAATATCCTGCCAGCTTCTCTAGGTTCCAGCCAGTGTGCTTTTTAAAGAAATGTTACACTTGGTGTGTTTTTAGGATTCTCAAAGGCTTCCTTCTCCTACAGGTCTTTTCCACCTACTGTTCCCTCTGGGTGGAATGCTTCCACCTTGATCACCATCCTCCCTTTAATGAGTTAACTCCTACATATTCTTCATGTTTCACATCATGTGTAATTCTTGAGAAATCTTCCAAGACCTTCCTAAGTCAGCTGTCTTTGTCATATGCTCTCATAGAACTTCATTCCTTTTTTTGTGGAAAATTTATTAGTGTATAATCATGATTTGTAAGGCACTTATTTGCAACTATTAATAATGCAGTTATTTTATTTATATCTATTTCCGCCACTACTTTGCTGCCTCACTCCAGCAGGGACTGAAGATTTTCTGTCTCTCTCTTTTTGTTTGTTTGTTTGTTTCTTTCTTTCTTTCTTTCTTTCTTTCTTTCTTTCTTTCTTTCTTTCTCTCGTGCCTAAAGTCTAGCAAAGTGTCTGCCACATAAGAGGCAGTTTGTTGAGTAAATTAATAGAAAATATAAAGCAAAACACAGTCCAAACAATAGAAGATATAAAAATAAATCCCAAAGAAGCATTAAAAAACAGAAAGCACAATGCAGATGACTGATTTACTAGTATATATTTCAGTCATGACATTCTGCATATGTAGTTTAAGTTGTCTCATTTAAAGTTAAAGACTCCTCTAAGTAAACCCACACACTGACCCTACAACATTGAACAATATGCTGCTGCATTCAAGAGACAACCTAAAATGTATGAAAATAAGAATAAAATATGGGGTGCCATTCAGATGGCTCATTCCTACTTCAGCTCGGGTCATGATCTCATGGTTCGTGAGTTTGAGGCCCACATCCAGCTCTGTGCTGACAGTATGAAGCCTGCCTGGGATTCTCTCTCGCTTCTCTCTCTGACCCTCCCCACCATCTCAAAATAAATAAACTTAAAAAAAAAAAAAGAAGAAGAAGAAAATAACTTGGTGGTGAAGATATAACAATACAATAAAATATAAAGGAACAAAAGCAGAACTAGTGATCATTTCAGACAATACGGAGTTCAAGTTTTTGTAGAGGATCTTATGTAAAAAAGAAGGTAAATGGAACAATGTGTTTGTTTTAGGATACTTTAACCCATCTGTCTCAGTCATAGATCTATCATGGAGGGAAAAAGTATAGTGATAACTTATATAATATAAGGATTCAGATTATTTATATATATGTACATATATACAGTTAGTTATACACTTCATAAATAAACTAAGGTTATACCTACCAAGAAAAAAATATACTTGCTATGAACACCTAATGCAATAATTAGAAAATATGATAATCAACTAGGCTAATGAAGACATACATAAAAATAGTCAAGTATTTGCAGAGGCCCCTGTTTCTATCCATAATGCCAGGTAACTAGAAATGTTTTTACAAGTATGAATTTTAAATATTCCTTAAGCTCAAAAATTTAATATTGTTCTCATTACTATTAGGACAAAGATAAATTTTACAAACTCATAAACTATTTTATAAGTGTTTAAAGAGAGAACATCCAAACAAAAACTTAAGTTCAAAGTTATTCTCAAAAAGAAATGTAACATACACATGCTGCTTTTCATAACTAAGAAAGAATTAATACTAAAGAGAACTGAAAAAATAATAATAAAAACAGAAAATATTGATGTTGTAAAATGTTTAAAATTACATATAAATCAAAGTCCTATTTTTTTTTGAAAAACATTAAAATGGAAAATCTTTGAAAAACCTAACCAGTGAATGGAGAAAACAGAAATAATTAACATTAGAAATAAGAAAAGTATTATAAGAATTCCTATGGCACAGATTTTGGTTTAAAAAAGAGAATATATGAATACATTCTACTCAAATAAAATTTGAGATTATCAGTGAAATGGAATTTGAGGAACATACCAAACTAGCTAGAGAAGAAAAAGGTGAATTATGCAATAACCATGGTAGGGTTTGGAAATTTTACTAAAGTACAAAGTAGTTCCCACAACTAACAGAAGTTTGATGAATTCTTTTTCTTTCAAAGATTGATAATTCTCACTGATAGAAATTATTCTAGAACAAATAATAAATTTAGAAGTAAAGAAAATAATTTGCTTTCTACAAGTAGGGAAAATAATTTCCCTTTTCTCCAAGTGGTTTAAATTTTGGGATACTTGTTAATATAATAGCTAACTTAAGAGTTGACCCTTCTACGTGAAAAAGTGACATGAACAAAATGAAGACCCCAGTCCATGTTCACCTTAGAAGTCATAAACCATTAGCAGTGCGTGTAATGAACAAAAAGAGAAGAGGAGAGGAACCCAAAGTAGAGAGCACCATCATTAAAGTTCTAGGAGGACGTAGGAAGCTGGATAGAAAGAAAGAAGTAACTTTTCAGTGTCTCCTCTCACAGGAATGAAGCTGCAAGATTTATACAGATTGTCTTCAAAGTTCTCCAAAACCACTCCGGAGTAGATTCTTTCCTCTCCATTTGGCAGATGAGAAATTAGACTCAGAGACGTTAGGTAACTTGCTCAAAAGTCACAAAGGTAGTGGATAGCGGACCAGATTTCTGAAGACAGGCCTGCCTAACCCCCAAACCTTTTCAAAAGGTCACCAAGGCATCAAGGTTGGGCAAAAGACAGATTGAGAAGAGAGGTCACTAGTGTAGAAACACTGCTTTTTCGAGGGGAAAGACAAAATGACATCGCTGGAGAGATATGTTCAGGGGAACATCATTTTTTGCATGTGGGCATCTTTTGAAATTTCACACTCTCTCTTCCAAGGCGAAGTCTGCTTCTTGTTAAGGCTGTCAAGTTGTTTTGTTTAAAAGGCTAATGCCTGGTACCCAACTGTGTCCCTGGGATAGCACTAAGTCAGTGCCGGTAATGGGAGATAAAGGTTTAAATTCTGAGTCCCTATAAAAGCTGTGCAAGGCCTACTTTCCCCACATCCCCATATCAAGGATCAATTCCCACAGTGCATTTTCTGAGTCTCAGTGAGATGACAAAGCTTTTGAAGTGGTACCCAAGCTTGAGAAAGCTAACAATCCTATATCCTAAGCCTTTGACTCCAGACTCCACAGGGAAGAATTATAGGAGCCTCAAGGACTCATCCACATAGTTGGAAAGTATGGCTAGAAAAATGCTGGGCCATTATACACTCTACATAGTTATAAGTATTATACCTATGATTTATCAAACATGTTCAATGATTTAAGATTGCACTAAGTGCCTCATGTTCTTTATCTCACTGAATCCTCACAGCGACCCTACATGGTGGGTATGTTAGTCATTAGGACTGTTCATAAATAATCCACTTCTTTCTTTCCAGGCATGTGGTGTGATTGCCCTTCCTTATCCTCTTTGAAGTTTCGGCTCAGCCTTGTGACTTTTTGCCAATATAATGTGAGATGAATTGACAAATGTCACTTTTGGGTAGAAGCTTTATGAGACAAATTACATTCTTTTTTCCTGTCTCACCAATTATGGTAACATATGTCAAGATGGAACCTCCATCAGACTGCATTCCCAAGTGACTATGACTAGGGCTCCCATGCTGACTTTTAGTGACTGTGTAGTAAAGACAAAAATTAAACTTCTGTTGTTTAAAACCTGTGGCAGATTGTCCTAAAGATGGCAATGTATCCTATTATACATGCTATTATATTGTGACACTGACACTCTTCCACTGAAGGGGAGGGTCTATGTTCTGCTTGAATCTGGGCCAGCCTGTGTCCATGGCAGAAGTGACACTGATCTGAGTCTAAGTTATAAATTGCATTGTAGCTTTTGTCTGTTCTCCTTGAGATACTGATCCATGGAATCCAGGCTCCATGCTGTGAGAAAACCAAGCAGACACATGGAAAGGCCATGTGTAGTTATTCCAGCCACATTCCCAGCTGAGGTCCTAATCAACAGCCAACATGAACCACTAGACACATGAGTGTGTGAGCCTTCATACTATCCCAGCTAATGCTGACTGAAGCAGAGTAAGTTATCCCCACCAAGCTCTGCCCAAAGTACAGATTTGTGAGCAAATAAATGTAGTTGTTTTAAGTTTTGGTGTGGTTCATCACAAAGCAATAGCTAACTGGAATAACCACTAGAATTTTGGGATTGTTACTGCAGCATAGTTATGCAAAATTATACCTCCTGATGGATGCAGTAGGAGTCTTAATGTTTTTCTCCATTTTACATGTGGGGAAACAGAAGTGCAATGAGATGAAATAGTTGGTTCAAAGCACACAGCCAAGGACAGACTGACCATATTAAAGAAATAGGAAAAGGGAAGTAACACTGACACTTATCATATGAATAAATTGCACTATACTCATTTATTTTTTATTTTTTTGTCTTTTCAAATTTTTACTTAGATTCTCATTAGTTAACATACAGTACAATATTGGTTCAGGAGTAGAATTCGGTGATTCATCACTTACATATACACCCAGTGTTCATGCAAGTGCCCTCTTTAATGCCCTCACTTTGTTTTCTATCATTAAGAGTCTCTTACGGTTTTGGGGTGCCTGGGTGGCTCAGTCGGTTAAGTGTCTGACTCTTGATTTCTGCTCAGGTCATCATCTCATGGCTCATGGGATCATTGCACATGTCTGGCTCCATGATGACAGTGCAAGTCCTGCTTGGGATTCTGTGTCTCCATTATCTCTCTGCCCCTCCCCTCACTCATGCGCTCTCTCTTTCTCAAAAATAAGTGAATTTTAGGGAAAAAAAAGAGACTCTTATGGTTTGTTTCCCCCTCTCTCTTTTTTTTTCTTTTCCCATATGTTCATCTGTTTTGTTTCTTAAATTCCACATATGAGTGAAATCATATGGTATCTCTCTTTCTCTTCCTGACTTATTTTGCTTAGCATAATACACTCTAGCTTCATCCACATTGTTGCAAATGGCAAGATTTCATTCTTTTTGAGGGCTGAGTAATATTCCATTGTGTGTATGTATATATATGTATATACACATACATGTATGTACATATATGTATATACATATGTATATGTATGTGTATATGCATGTGTATATGTATATGTATATGTATATGTATATGTATATGTATATGTATATGTATATGTATATGTATATATACATACACACCACATCTTCTTTATCCATTCATCAGCCGATGAATCAGTTCATCAGTCGATGGACATTTGGGCTCTCTCCGTAATTTAGCTATTGTTGATAATTCTGCTATAAACATCAAGGTGCATGTACCCGGCCCTTTGAATATGTGTTTTTGTATCCTTTGGGGAAATATGTAATGGTGGAATTGCTGGATCACAGGGTATTTCTATTTTTAACTTTTGGGGAGCCTCCATACTGTTTTTTAGAGTGGCTACAACAGTTTGCATTCCCACCAACAGTGTAAGAGGGTTCCCCTTTCTCTGCATCCTTGCTGACACCTTTGTTTCTTGTATTGTTAATTTTAGCCATTCTGGCAGATGAGAGGTGGTATCCCATCATGGTTTTCATTTGCATTTCCCTGATGATGAGTGATGCTGAGCGTCTTTTCATGTCTGTTAGCCATCTGGATGTCCTCTTTGGAAAATGTCTATTCATGTCTTTTGCCCATTTCTTAATTGGATTATTTGTTTTTTGGGTGTTGAATTTGATAAGTTCTTTATAGACTTTGGATACTAACCCTTTATCTGATCTGTCCTTTACAGGTATCTTCTCCCATTCTGTAGGCTGCCTTTTAGTTTTATTGTTTCCTTCACTGTACAGAAGTTTTTTTATCTTGATGAAGTCCCAATAGTATTTCATTTTGGCTTTTGTCTTCCTTGCCTCCAGCAATGTGTCTAGGAAGAAGTTGCTATGGCTGAGGTCAAAGAGGTTGTTGCCTATTTTCTACTATTTTGATGGTTTTCTGTCTCGCATTTAGGTATTTCATCCATTTTAAATTTATTTGTGTGTATGGTGTAAGAAAGTGGTCCAGTTTCATTCTTCTGCGTGTTGCTGTCCATTATTACCAACACCATTTGTTGGAGAAACGGTCTTTTTTCCCTTGGATATTCTTTCTTGTTTTGTCAGAGATTAGTTGGCCATTTCATTGTGGGTCCATTTCTGGGTTTTCTATTCTGTTTCATTGATCTATGTGTCTGTTTTTGCGCCAGTATCATACTGTCTTGATGACTATAGTTGTGTAATATAGCTTAAAGCCTAGAATTGTGATGCCTCCAGCTTTGCTTTTCTTTTTCAGAATTGCTTTGGCTATTTGGGGTCTTTTGTGGTTCCATACAAATTTTAGTATTGATTGTTCTAGCTCTATAAAAAATGCTGGTGGTATTTTAATAGGGATTGCATAAATATGTAGATTGCTCTCGGTAGTATAGATATTTTAACAATGTTTGTTCTTCCAATCCATGAGCATGGGATGTTTTCCCATTTCTTCATGTCATCTTCAATATCTTTTATCATTGTTCTATAATTTTCAGAGTATAAATCAAAAGATTTATTTATTTATTTTTATACCTCTTTGGTTAGGTTTATTTCTAGTTACCTTATGGTTTTTGGTGCAGTTGTAAATGGGATTGATTCCTTGATTTCTTTCTGCTGCTTCATTATTGACATGTAGAAATGCAAAAGATTTCTGTACATTGATTTTATGTCCTGCGACTTTACTCAATTTGTGTGTTAGTTCTAGTTATACTCTTTTAAATAGTAGCACATTAATTCTTAAAACAAATGTGAGGAAAGTATGGTATTTCACTCCATACTATATAGTTCCTTGGGGTTTGAAACTGTATTTTTTCATACTTTCTTTTTTATCTCCAGGATTAAGCACATTTTAGATGCACTCAGAACCTCAATTAATGTTTGATGGATTAAATTAAATTGAACTGACAGACTGAAGGTCAAGAGAGGCTTGGAGGATGCCCAGGGTTGCACAGCTGCTGACCGGTTGATCTCATAGTTAAACTCTGATATGATTCACTCCAAAGCCTGTGCCTTTTTATTTTTATATCATAGTACAGTGGTAAGGGGACTGACATGTTCTCCCATAGGTATTGGTAAGGTCCTAGCAATGTGCCCTGTGAGTGACACTGATTCTTTAAAAAGTCAGAGCAATATGGGCAATGACCCTCAGGTAGAAGAAGCAGAGATTTGGAAATTTCTGAGTTGCTCCAGCTTCTTGACAGAGTCCTAGTTCAATATCCAGCTGATCTCAACAGAGTAGACTTTGACAATAAACCGTTTACTCCACTAAGATCTATTTTCAAATAAGGTCACATTCACAACTTCTGGGTTTTAGGACTTCAACATATCTTTTTGAGAGACACAATTCATAACACTAATTATGTGGGATAACTTTTGCTATAATTATTGACCATTTGGGTATCTCCTTTTGTGGAGTACCTATTCCAAACATTGAGTCACTTTAAAAATTGGATTCTCTCTCTTTCTTATTAATTTGTGGGATATCTTTATATTTCTGGATATGAATCCTTTGCTTATCATGAAATTGTATTGAATTTTATCAAATGCTTTTTCTGAATCTCTTGATTTGATTAATTTTTCCTTATTAAGCAACTACTGTGGTGAATTATGTGAGTTTCTAATGCTAAACCAATATTGAATTATTGAAATGAGCTCTATTTAGTTGTAATGTATTATCTTTTTCATATATCACCACATTTGGTTTACACTTATTTAAGATTTTTGCAATTACGCTCATGAGAGAAATTAGATAATTATTTTATTTTTTAATGTTTATTTATTTTGAGAGACAATGAGTGAGCAAGGGTGGGGCACAGAGAGAGAGAGAGACAGAGAGAGAATCCTAAGTAGATTCCACTCTGTCAGCACAGACCCCCATGAGGGGCTCGATCTCACCAACCATGAAATCATGATATGAGCCAAAATCAAGAGTCAGATGTTCAACCGACTGAGCCACCCAAGTGCCCCAATAATTTTATTTTATTGTAATCTCCTTGTCATGTGTTGGTATCAAGAATATAATAACTTAATAAAATAAGTTTTTCTGTTCTCTGGAAGATGTTATAATTTTGTGTTTTTTTTTCCTTAATGGATTATAAAAATCCATTTACACATTTATGTGTAAAGCTATGTAGTCTAGAGTTTCTTTCCTTCTTTCTTTTTCTATTTTTTTTCTATGAGTTACTAAGAGATGTTATCACTTTATGTTTTGATTTTGTGTTATTAGGTGCATATAAATTTAGAATTCTTACATTTTCCCTTTGAATCAATTTTTTAGTGAAATATCTTTTTCTCTAGTAATACTTAGTGTTTTCAAAATTTCTTTATTTGCAATTAGTATATAGTATAGTATATTAACTATCTGTGTCTTTATATTTGAGACTTGTCGCATAATGCATGTATACTTGATTTTATAACTTAAGTGTTTAATTATAATATTTAGTACACTTATATTTAATATAACCACTGATATGTCGGAGTCAAAATATACTATCTACTATTTTTCCCTTTTAGCTTGTGACCATGATTTTTAAAATTTTTCTATTTTACTAATTATTTTTAAAATCATTGTATTTGCCTTCTCTTTGCATACATATACACTTTTATTAATTTTTACCAGTTTTCCTGCAGATTGCAATATACTTTGACTATTAATGTTTCCCTTACATTAACGTTTATCATTTCTTAAACAATACAAAGACTGTACCGGGGCACCTGGGTGGCTCAGTAGGTTAAGTGTACGACTTCAGCTCAGGTCATGATCTCACAGTTCATGAGTTCAAGCCCTGTGTTGGGCTCTGTGCTGACAGCTCAGAGCCTGGAGCCTGCTTCGGATTCTCTGTCCCTCTTTCTCTCTGCCCCTCCCTTGCTCATGCTCGCTCACTCTCTCTCTCAAAAATAAACATTAAAAAATAAAAAAAAAAAAAAGACTGTACCAAACTTTAGCTCCATTTTCTCCTCCTGATCTTTGTGCTGTTGTCATATACTTTACTCATGTCTCTTTTTATTGTTCCTGAATTACCTGCTTCCATTTGGAATAACATTTCTTCTGCCTGAGGAGCTCTCTTTAGTATTTCTTTTAATATAGTTTGGCTGGTGATAAATTCTTCTGATATTATTTTCTCTGAAAATATCTTTATTTCACCTTAATTCTTAATGAATATTTTTATTGGACATAGAACTTTAGATTGGTACTTATTATCTTTTAGCCCTTTAAAAATTCTGTCCCATTGCCTTCAGCTTTCCATCATTTCTGCTAAAAAGTTAACTGTAAGCCTTATTATTGTTCCTTTGAAAACAATATGCCCATGCCCCACTTGCTGTCTGTTTTCTATTTGTCTCTTTGGTTTCCAGCAGTTTTTCAATGTGTCTAGGTATGTTTTCTTTGTGTTTATCGTGCTTCGGATTCATAGAACTTTTGAACCTGTGACTTGCTGCCATTTATCACTTTTGGAAAATTCAGCTAAAAATTCTCAGCTAATATCTCTTCAAATATTATTTCTGCTCATTTCTCTTTTCTCTCCTTTTAGGCTTCCACTTGCATAAATATTAAATCTTCTCAGCATACCCCAAAAATCTCTTATACTGTTCCTATATTTTCTGTTTGTCTGTGCTTCAATCTGTATATTTGTATATTTTGTGCTTCATTCTGTGTATTTTGTACTGACCTATCCAGAGGCTTAGTAATCTCTCTTTGGCTGTGTCTTATGTTAAGTTAAAGAAATCTTACTTTATTTTCAGTCTTTGAATTTTCATTTGCTTATTTATGTAAATTACCAGCTCTTATTAGAATTCTCCACCTTTGGGACACCTGGGTAGCTCAGTCGATTAAAGGCCTCACTTTTGATTTTAGCTCAAGTCATGATCTCATGGTTTCATGAGTTTGAGTCCCACATCGGGCTCTGTGGTGACTCTGCAGAGCCTGCTTGGAATTCTCTCTCCCTCTCTCTTTCTCTCTCTCTCTCTCTCTCTCCCCCTCCCCCTCCCCCTCCCAGCTCACGCTGTCTCTCAAAATAAATAAGTAAATTAAAAAAAAAAAAAGAATTCTTCACCTTTTAATCTATTTTGTAAAGCATAGTAAGCATAGTTATTTTAAATCCATGTTTGATAATTCTGATAGCTAGAATACCTGTAGGTTTTTTACTATTGTTTTTTTTTCCTTTGGGTCATTTGGTCCCAATTTGGCACACCTCAGAATTTTGGAATAAATGTTGGACATTTTGTTTGAAATATTGTGGAGGCATTGGATGAACTTATTTTCTTCCAGAAATAATCTTGCTTCTTTACTATTGACAGATTATTTCAGTCCCATCAGGGAATGAGATGGTTTGAGGTTGTGGATGGTCTATCAGGACCACTTCTCCTTAAAGCTAATTTTCATTTTGCCAACTCCATGAAACTAACGAAATCTCTGCTTAGCTTTCTAGCTCCTTCAAGCTGTTTTAAATTTATATATACTACTTTGACATTGGCAAATACCTCTAGAAGAAATTGCACTCAGAATGTTGGGTTCAGTTTTCTCTCTTTACCAGAATCTTATGTCAACTACTGGCTGCATTGGTATACTTGAACTCGTTTTGTTTCTCCAGTCCATTAATATTGCCGCAATATTTATTGTTCCATTTTCTTTTTTAATGCTATGTCCTCATTGCAAGTTGGCAAATGGTCCAAGGGGAAAAGTAGTAACAAGTATATATACAGTTTGCCTAAATGCTTTTTCTTTCTCTCTGGGATCTTGGTTTCTCAAGTCCTGGATTCTTTGGTTGCTCTCCCTCAAACAGTTGTTTTTTATATGTTATATATCTTTTATAGTTGTTCATCATGGGAGGGCTAGTCTGATATAAGCTACCCCTTCATAGCCAGAAGTAAAAGTTTTGCATTTAATTTTATAATACACACTTTGTACCAAATGATATATTTGGAACATTTTTCTATGTTATTGAAAAAAATTTTAAATGTAACATTCAGGGGTTATATAATGTGCCACTGTAATGAATAGATCATAATTGACTACACCAGTTCCCTGAGACTGAGAGCCTTTAGGCTATTCCCAATTTTTCACTATTTCAGGTTATTACAAGGAGACCTCTGATGTTTCCCTAGATGTGATGTTTATGTTTTCTGTGTGCAAGACTGCACTTTGTGCCTGATATAACATATGTATAGATGAACAACTGCTAAAAATTGTGTGCAAGCAAATAAATAGGAAGATTATGTGAGATAAACAAATTCTACATGATCTTATCTGAAATATTAATCTGTTATTCAGAAGAAATTAGTGAATTCACTATGGGTGAAATAGTTAGGAATTTAAATCCGAATTCTATCAATTTACTTGCTGAATAACCCCGGGGAAAATTACTTAACCTTGTTGAGTGTGTTTCCTTACTTCTTGAAGACAGATGACAATATCCGTCTGACAGAGTTGCTGTAATTTTTAAAAGAAATAATTACCTATTTATGTGTCTATATATACTAGAAACTCACCCAAGAACAAGGTTCAAACATTCATTTATTCACTCATTCAGAAAAAATTTAATGCATATTTATGGCACAAGTCATTGGGGATATAGCTGTGGACACATCAAATAAATTCATGCTCATTTTATATTATGGAAGGGTTGAGATTGACAATAAATGAATAATAACACAATTTTAGGTAGTTATTAGTGCTGTGAAGAAAAATAAAGAAGGATAAAGGATAGAAAGTGATGGTGGTAATGCTGCTAATTTGAAATGGTTGCAGGAAAATTCTCTCTGAGAAGATAACTTTTAGCTGAGATATATGAAGTGAGAAAGTAAGCCATTTAGAAATGTGAGGAAGAGATTTCCAGATAGAGGGAATAGTAAGTGTGAATGTCTGGAGTAGAGAAGCTCAACAGGTTCATGAAGCAGGTAGAAGTCCATGGGATGGAAATGGAATGAATGAGAATACCAGGAGTGAGGGCACAGAGGTACGCAGGGGATAATTCTAGTAGGTCCATATAGGCCATGATTGATGGGAAACTATTGGAGAGTTTGATCAGGGAAGACCTGTGACTGTATTATTTCATTCAAACACTCACTTTAGTTGCTGTATGAAGAACAGTCTTTAAGGACCAACATGGAAATGAGGGATATTGCCATCTTCTTTATCTTAAACCCCATATACTCAACACACTGTCTAATACCCAACCACAATTAATTGTGGTGGTTATACATATTTTTCAATAAAGAGTATTTTGGCTAGGGAATGTATGGCAGTCTCAGAATGTCGGCTTTTGAATTAGGAGCTCGCCAGTGAGTATAGCACAAAGCAGAGACAGACTACTTTCCTAGATAATTGAAGTTCATTCAACAGTATTTTGAGTTCACAAGTAGACAGTACAGTGTCAGGGTTTATAAATGATTTTAAAAATGGACATCAATCAATATCCATCCATTATGGCTTTAACATTGACTGCCTGGTGAACCAACTGCAACACACAGCAATAGTTTCTCATCCTTGTGTCAAAGCCAGAAGATTAGGCTTGGTAGTAAGCCCTGACCCAGATATCTAGCTGTGAAGAAATATTAGAACACTTATGTTTTTAAATTTTCAAACTCATATTTATAAAACACTTTTTGTGAGCTAAAACAAGGAGGTTTTTTTTCTTTTAAATCTGGAAAACGTAGGCAATATCAAACTTGAGAGTCTCTGAGTCATGCCGTGTTTGGGGACACTAAATATTGAGTATCTTTCATCTCCAGAGGCATCAGGTTGGATACCATATATAGCTGTTCTTAAGTGGCTTTTGTAAAATGTCAGAGGGCTAAGAAATAGGTATTCAAGTGTTTGGAGGAATTAATCTATACTCAGAAGTACTAGGAATAATCCTCCTAATAGACTTCCTAATTCTCATCAATGGAAGGTTCTTGGCTTCTCTAGTATCTCCCACAGCATTAGTCAGTGCATAATCATTATTGGCTGAATAAAATCCCAATCAGTCATAGAGCAGAAAGGCACTAGGATCTCCAGAATATTTACCTATTTGTTCACAAACAATTTCAATATAACACTATGTTAGACAGTAGGAATATAAACATGAGAACAATTAATCTAGTGAGGGAATCAGCCATTTAAAAAATTAATTGTAGGGGTGCCTGGTTGCCTCAGTCATTTAAGCGTCTGACTCTTCATTTCAGCTCAGGTCCTGGTCTCACGGTTCATGGGATTCTCTCTCTCTCTGTCTGTCTCCCTCTCTCTCTCTGACCCTCCCCTGCTTGTGCTCTCTCTCTCTCTCTCAAAATAAGTAAACATTAAAAAAAATTAATTGTAAAAACAATTGTTTAGGTGCTGGAATAAAAGATTCTACTATAATAGAGTGGTGGTACGCAATTAAATGGAAATTCTGGAATCGGTCATGGGTACTTACCAGGACGGATGGGAAATGTTAGGCACCTACAGAGAGGGTAGGTATCCTTGTGAAAAAATAGTTTATCTTATCCTGATACGTCTGAGTTTACCTTGGGCAACAGACTCTGCTCCTACCCTCTAACCCTTCCTTACCTACTTGCTAGTTATTCTCACACATATATTATTCAAGATTAGCTTTTGAATGATTCCATCAAGTTCCAAAAGTAAATTCCTTTGTAACTTTGGTTGACATTTTCTTAGTCCTATGCACTAATTTTAAGAATTTGTAGTCTTTTTTTTTTTAATTTTTTACATTTATTTATATTTGAGAGACAGAGTGAAAGTGGAGGAGGGGCAGAGAGAGAAGGAGACACAGAATCCAAAACAGGCTCCAGGCTCTGAGCAAGAGTTCAGCACAGAGCCCGATGTGGGGCTTGAACCCACGAACCGTGAGATCATGACCTGAGCCGAAGTCAGACATTTAACTGACTGAGCCACCCAGGCACACCAAGAATTTATAGTCTTAAAACACTTGACTTTCTCGTAGAGGAACACAATCTGCCTCCCGACTTATTCGACTCCTAATTTGTATTTCTCAGTATAGGTTTATAGGTTTTCTTTATTTTTATTCTAAACGTTTTCCATCCAGATTATTGTTAGGATTTTTTAATGACAAATTGAGTACTTTTTGAATTTGCTTCTAATGGATACTTTTTGGTATATAGGGAAGCTATAAAATAGCTATCTTATATCCAGCCACTTCATTAAACTTTGTAACAGATTACTATGACAGCTTCCTAACTGGTTGCTTCACTTCCATGACTGCCCAGCATGATTCCCTCATCCAAACACAGCTAAAGGAATTTTCTTAAAACTTCTACTCTATTTCATCATTCCACTGCTTTAAACACTTACAGGCTGTGGTAATTTTGCTAGAATAAAATATAAACTATACCATAGTCTCCAAGATCCTCAGTGACTCTGCCCTTGCCTCTCTCCCTAACCTCATCTCACATCACTTTTTCGTCTCCACTGTTTACACTCCAACTACATGAACCTTTCCTTAGTTCTCCCACAGGCCTTTGCAGATACTATTCCATCTGCCTGGATTGTTTATTTCCCTACTTATCGCATGGTTAATTGCTCTCATCTCTTATATCCATTTGGTCTTCAAATGTTTTTGATTCTCTATTGTGGGGAAAAACATTTAACCTAAATTTCCAGTATAGGTATATTCATTTACTTGAAAATTATATATAACTACTTCTTTGCTAATATATTTTGTACAAAAATATATTTTGTACAATATATGTAAATATAGATCTATAAGAAAAACATTAAAGATAGAATAATATTTTAGGTAAACCATCATGTCATTTTATTAACAGTGCATTTTATTTATTTTTTACCTCAGCTTTGTTGAGATATAATTGATATATGACATTCGCAAGTTTAAAGTAAACAATGAGTTGAGCCGATACATTTATGTATTGTACAATAATTACCACCATAGCATTAGCTAACACCTCTATCCCATCACATAGCTACCGTTTTGTGTGTGTGGTGAGAACATTTACTCTCTTAGCAACATTCAAGTATATAATACAGTATTATTAGCTATACCCACCGTGCTGTACAATAGATCCCCAAAACTTGTTAATCTTATAACTGGAGGTCTATACCCTTTGACCAATATTTCCACATTTCCCCTACCTTCCAACCTCTGAATAGTGCTTTTTTTTTCTGAATAGTGCATTTTTTTAAAGTTTATGTATTTATTTTGATAGAGAAAGTGGGAGTGGGGGAGGAACAGAGAAAGAGGGAGAGAGAGAGAATCCCAAGCAGGCTCTACACTGTCAGTGCAGAGCCCCATGAGGGGCTCGAACTCATGCACCATGATATCATGACCTGAGCTGAAGTCAAATGCTTAACTGACTGAGCCACCCAGGCACCCCCTGAATGGTGCATTTTTAATAGTAATTGCTAAAAATCCATATTGGAAGTCATTTTAATAATTTCTATTTTGGACAGCATATTTGTTATATCTATTTTTCACTATAGTTATGTTTAACTCCATAATGAAGCTAACAAAGATTTTATGCAAGGAATAGATTTGCTGTTTTCTTAATGTTCTCACCTTTACCTTATTGCTATTGTTTTCCATCCATGGTTTCTTTAGAGGAATCTTTTTTTTTTCAATATATGAAATTTATTGTCAAATTGGTTTCCATACAACACCCAGTGCTCATCCCAAGGCACTTGTTAATTTGGTGAGTGTTCATTTCTTTAACACTAAATAATGTAATCTGGAAATTTACTGAATCAGGCACTAATAAAGTGTAATGCATTACTATCCATAGAAAGAGAAAGAACAAGTGAGATGCCATTGTCTGTCCCTAGACATGGTGGATTCCATTTTCTATCAAGAGATCCAACCTACTGTATGACATGTGGTTATCTGACAAAGGATGGGCAGGAGGGGCGGAGGGAGAGAGAGATCATCAATAGATATGAAGGGAATAGAAGTAACTATTTTTAGATTTCAAAATGTTTAAATATATTTCTCTCTATATTTTTTCTATATCTCAGTAGATCTGTGGCACAGCATTTTGTCTGTGGGTCCCCACGCTGGAGACAACTACTTTATCAGCTTAAATGTCACCTCTTTCTATATTCTTTCCACAGCCACCTACCTAAAGCAGGTCTCACTACCCCTGCCCCATGTGCTTCCTTTATAATTATTACATACAATTTATACATATAAATTATAAATTATATGTATTTATACATATAAGTGATAATTATTACATACAATTTATACATATAAGATATATGTACAAATATGTATATTTGTATTTATATATTTACAATTATTTTCACATGTACAATTATGTGTTACTATGTTACCTTGATTTGCAAACTTCACGAGAACAGAAACAACTGTCTGTCTTTTTTCAACATTTATCTTCAGCCATCTATACAGTTCTGGGCTTTGTAAATACATATGAAAGCATGAAAGTTAGGCAATTCTCAGCTGCAATTTGATCATACATTGATGTGATGTGAAATACTATAAAGCAAATGGCAAATAATTTGTTAATATAATGAAAATAAATTTAATTTGCAGATGGCTTTTAATTTAAATTAAGAGGAACCAAATGTATCCCTGTAATAATATTACTTTGAGTTCATTTGCTTATAAGTTTTATTTTTATTTATTTTTATTTTGAGAGAGGGTGAGGGGGGAGTGAGCGGGGGGAGGGGCAGAGAGAGAGGGAGAGAGAGAATCCCAAGTAGGCTCCACGCTGTCACATGGAGCCAACACAGGCTGTTGGCTGTGAGATCATGACCTGTGAGATCATGACCTGAACCAAAATCAAGAGTCTACACTTAACCAAAAGAGCCACCCAGGCACCCCTATAATTTTTTAAATGGAAGAAAATAAGTGGAATTTCTCCTGTTTCCAAGAGAATTGTGCATAATCACAGTTTATCTTGGTATGTCCATTCTCATCCTTATTTATCAATGAGAACTTCATCTTTCCTGCACATCATGGGACACTGTGGGTTAAGAACTGGTGATGTATGGGAGGAGAAACATATGAAGATACACAACATGGTGCATGATCTGATACCAGAATTGACCGAGTACTATGGAAAAGACAGAAGTGTTCCCTGATTGCTTTTTGGGTCAATAAATCTCAATGAGAAAAATGCCTGAGAAATAGACCTTAATTCCAGTCTTGCCTCTATAATTTACTAGTGGTATGACTGTACATATAGCTTTTGCGCTAGGAACCATCTAATGGGAGAGACAGGCACTTGCACAGGTAAATATACAGAATGTATTTCGTGTAATAATAAATGTAGATTGTTATCATCCAGAAGAAAAAGCACAGAAATAGGACTGGTGAACTCTGTTGTGTTGGGGGAGGGTATTGTTTGTGAGAGAAATCAAGCCTCAGGGGAAGTTCATAGGGATGAAGTCTGAGTGGTGTTTCAAAGACATTTGGGAATAGGAAAGGGCTTTGCAGAGGAAATAGTATGTGTGAAGGCAAAGAACCTGTAGCATCTCTTCTCATCGTGTGTGTGTGTGTGTGTGTGTGTGTGTGTGTGTGTGTGTCTTTATATATGATGCTAAAAGAATGATGGAGAAGTTGGCAGGAAACCCTAAGTAATTCTCTGTGGTTCAAGAATAAAATAAGGGGAAGAGGGGCAGTAGATGGAGCAGGAGCGATAGGGGGAGTTTAGTTCGAGAGGTCTGGAAAAATATTACTAGGTTATACATAATGAGTATTTACTCTGAAACAGGCTTTTCCATGCACTGCCTCACCAAATATGGTCCTTTTTATTATGAACTCATTCTACGGGTGCGGAAACAGGTTGAGTGGGGTTAAATGACTAGCCTAGGACCACATCCCTAGTAAATTGAGGAGCCTGGATTCACACCTGGCTCTGGGACTGTAGAGACCAGGAGCTGATTCTCCAGAGGGGACTGGGTTAAACTAGGGCCAGCCTTTAGAACTTGCTTTGGTATGTGATGAAAGTCATGTGACACCCCTACCCCTCCTACAAATTGTAAACAAAGCAACAGAGTTCATTTTCACTTCCACCATGCCAACTTCCAGAAGTATTTTCCTACCCTGATCCCTGATCATGGACCTCTTAACCCTGTATTACAAGGGCATGTTTCTTTGTTCAGTTCCAAGTGGAGCTGGAGCCTTTCAGCCAAAGAGGAGATACCAAGTTTCTTCCCTGCAACACTATGCCTACAAACCAACTTGCAAAAAGTTCTTTTCTCCTTCCTGTTACTTAATTTGACTGACCGGGGGACGTTATATGGAGACTGAATTTATAAGCCTCACTTCCTGTAACATTCCCCACCCCACCCCCATTCCCTTGGAGGAATCAGCCTGGAGCTTGGAGGCCCCTCCCCTTGGAATCCAGGAAGACTGAACTGCAGAAACCTATATAGAGCTCCTTCTGAATCTTGTCTTTGCACAATAGCAACCTCATTGGGTTGCAGCCCTGCCTGCAAAGGTCACTGTGTGATGAACCCATGATTAACCTTATTCTCCAATCAGAATTTTGATCTAATCTCTAGGACAGCATGGTTAACACACATGGTCTTTTTGTTTCTGTAGAACTGGAGACCTGAAATGTGACAGCCTCGTCTATGCCAAGCGCCAGAGGAAACCACAGAGTTCATATTACATATATTAGGCTTTTCTTTCTTTCTTTCTCTCTTTCTTTTTTTTTTTGAGCTGTGATTCTCAACGGGCTCAAGCAGACCTTGGGTGGTGGAATAGCTTCCTCCAAAGGAGGCTCTCCCCTTCTGTGGCCTTGCCATGCAAAGGACACTGACACAGCAGTGTGTATTTTGCTTGGCTGTAATGTAGTGCAATTGCATTTTGTAGGCAGGCTGGAAGTGGCCACCCTGGAGCTGAGAGCTATGGAGAACATTCATTTCTGCCACCGCAGACAGCTCAGCCACAGACATGGATGATGAAAGGGAAATTGGCATTGACCTTATTGCTTTGCAAGGAGCAGATGGGACCTGGAGTCTGGTTAGCAAAGAAAAATGAACGAAGCCTCTTTGGTGGTGTTTGAAGAGTTTGGGCCCGGCAGAATTCTTGGGTCTCTTCCTCACTGCTGTGTGTGTCTATGTGTGTGTGTTTGAATGTGCATACATACGCACACATGCTGTATTTGACATGAACAGGAGAGACACAAGTACCCTTGCCTGTGCTGGAGCTCCCTTTTACACATTCGGCATTTGACTGACAAGTAAAACTCTCACGGACATCACTAGGACAGTAGCTCAGAATGCACAAGAGGTTTTTTGCTGTTGATAAGAAGACAGTTGAAAAGGAGAATGTTACTGAGACTACTTTCCAATCCTTCCAGGGGTCCTCCTTCAGAGTGGGTCTCTCTTAAGAGAGTGATGCAAGAGGGGTGCCTGGGGGGGCTCAGTCAGTTAAGCATCTGACTCTTGATTTCAGCTCAGGCCATAAGAAGGGAGAGAAGGGAGGCTCTACCCAACACATGTGTACCAGGTGCTCAGTGGTGGTGCAGTTGAAGAGCACAGACCTGGAAGCCTTGGGGCCTGAATTCAAACCAGGCTCTCCCACACTGGAGCTGAGACTATGGGTATAGCCTCTCCAGACCTCAGTTTTCTCATCTGTAAGCATGGATGAAAATAACTCCTTCATGGGATGAATGGGAGTATTTAATGAGATAATGTGTATAAAGAACCTAGCACATAGTAGGTAATTCAGTACATGGGCTTCCTTTGCCCAGACACTGGGTCTGATATCTCTTTGTACTGTATTTTGTACAACTTGACACATTTTAAGCATGAGATAAATCTTGATTAAAGTAAGTAGAATATTTTTTCTACTTCAGTATTCTAACGCATTGATGTCAAATAATAAAAATAATACTATTAAGAAAAATGAGAGCCAGCACTAGTACACAAAGGCTTTATCTTTGCACGTGTTATTTTATCTATTAAAAACTGGAGGTAGATATAATATTCATTCCCTTTTGCAGAGAAAAAAACTGAGACCACACAGCTGATAGTGACAGAATAAGATTTCAAGCATAAACTTTGTGTTTAGCTCTCACTCAGTGGTTCTCAACCATTATTGCACAAGAGTATCATCTGTGGAACTTTGAAAAGTGCCAATGCCAGGGATGCCTGGGTGGCTCAGTCACTTAAGCATCTGACTAGTGATTTTGGCTCAGATCATGATCTCACAGGGTGCTGACATCACCAAGCCTGCTTGGGATCTCTCTCCCTCTCTCTCTGTCCCTCCCCCACTCATCCTCCCTCTCTTTCTCTGTCTGTCTGTCTCTGAATGAATGAATGAATGAATGAATGAATGAATAAATAAATAAATAAGCAAGCAAGCAAGCCAATGCCTAGACCATACCCTCAGATTTAGACTCAGTTGGTCTGAAATGGACCCCAGGGATTGTTTTTAAAAGTCCATGTGCAAACAGGGAAGAGAACTTCTGACTTCAGACAATGCTGCAGTGCAAGTAAAGTTTTGTATCTTTTTTTCAACGTTTTTTTTTTTTTTTTTTTTATTTATTTTTGGGACAGAGAGAGACAGAGCATGAACGGGGGAGGGGCAGAGAGAGAGGGAGACACAGAATCGGAAACAGGCTCCAGGCTCCGAGCCATCAGCCCAGAGCCTGACGCGGGGCTCGAACTCACGGACCGCGAGATTGTGACCTGGCTGAAGTCGGATGCTTAACCGACTGCGCCACCCAGGCGCCCCAAAGTTTTGTATCTTAACATAGCTCATGTACTCCAGCTTTATCTTGCCCAGAGTAAGTAGTCATCCACGATCCAGTTTGAGGACAGAATATCCCAACTACATAAAATTGCTCTGATGAGAGAATTCTGTCAGCCCTCTCCAGCAGGTCTGGATTTCTGAAGTGAGTATGTCTGATATAACATTCACTTCCAATCATAACTTCTGAATGCTTCATTCATTCACTCATTTAATCATTCAGCTGGCCATTCTTTCAATCAGGAAACACCTTGGGCACCTATCAAAAGCAAAGGCCCAAGCTTAGCACTGGGAAATCAGATGCAGGTAAGTCAGAGCAGTGCTGACCTTCAAGGTGCTCAAAGTCTGATGAAAGAGGGAGAAATGAAAGCAAAGGACTGGGGATCAATGCATTTGGTATTGGGAGAGAGACATGGTAGTTGTGGAAATTTGTAAGGAACTTTGAAAAGCTTCCTCTCCATCCTCTTCTCTTGAACTTCCTCTCTTACCCAAGCCCCTAAATCCTGTCTACAATAAGTTTGTAGCCAGCCATCACACCCTCAGAATGGTAGATGTGCCAGCTATTCCACAGAAGCAGAGAGCTGATTATGGGCCTGAGTCCGTTTCTAGGGTCCCACTGTGAAGGAATAGAGGAGCCCCCAAGATTGTAGGCCCTCACCTACCTGGGGGGATATGAGGGAAAGGAAAGGAAATGAATGAATTTGTGGGGTGCTTGAGGCATATGGGAAAACTCTGGAACTTTCCCTCTACCCTGGACTTGGGGGCTTCAGCCAAGTGTGCAGGTGCTGAGTTGAGTTCTGCAGCCTAGGGCTGGAATATGCTATTCATGATCCTGAAAAGGCAAACATGAATGGACAGAGGGTGAAGGAAAGCCATGTCACAAAAAAAGCACAGAAGTCAAAATCAGAGGTGCCGCATCCTCCATTGGCTGCAAGGGGGCAAATATGGCCTAGGGTATTGATGAAACTAGGGTTGGAAGCCAGGATCAAGGAGAAATGGAGCCAGGTGCTAGGAACAAAGCAGGAGAGAAGAAGTTCTTCCAAAAGTCAGACTGCAGTGTCCAAAGCTCATTTTGGCGGTCACTGTCTCTGCCATATCTGAGTGGAACAGTCCAAGCAGAGATAGCAGCATAAACTAGGGCTAGGATTCACTTTCAAGGTAGACAGTAGAATGTCAAGCTATTTCACCATCAGGGATCTCAGCTTTTTTAGGGTTATCTCTATTAGTCTTAGAACATGGAACTCAAAACTGCTAACAGTACTCTGGGTGTGTTTGAGTCAAGCACAGATGGGCAGGCTGGTCCCTTCTTTCCACATTCTAGACTTAGCACCCTGACGTGCCCTTCAGTCTTCAGCTGCATTCACGAGATTAGATTATCCTAAGTCCTGAGCCACAACGAATTTTCATATTGTTGCTTCATGTTGTTTCATGTTGTCTCAATACTATTACCTCTGGACTCCTTTACATGCCACTACTTCTGAATCCACACAATATTCTTGTGGCATTGGTAGGACAGGTACATGTTCCCAGAGAGGCTCAGAGAGGTCATGACTGGTCCAAAGTCCCAAAGCTGGACCTTGGTCTCAGATCTCTGGCCTTATGTTCTAGTGCCCTTTTCATCACTGTGGTTTTTTTTTTGTTTTTTGTTTTGTTTTGTTTTGTTTTTCTCGAGAGGTGGCCTTTTGGCTTTAGAATTCATTCTTTGATTTGATTTCTGGAGTGGCTGGTCTGTTTGGGTGGTATGTGAGGTTTCATAGGAAGACAAACAGGATGCAGTAGCGGCTCACAGGGCAAAGTCTGCATGACTTCAGGTGTGTTGGGGAGTAAGTGTGGGTCCCAATGGAGGAGCAGGGAGAGGGTGAGCTGGGATGTGCTGAGTCTCAAGGCTCAGGGAATGGTGGAATTAAGCCTGAGGAGCTGAAGCTGTGACCACACTTTCTAGAGGAAGTCCAGTCTAGAAGGCTCTTGGGAGATCTTTGGGGACACAGGGGATTTCTTGGATGAGAAAAATCTGGGTACCCTCCTGCTGAAGGCTCTCCTCCCAAACTTCTCTCTAAGGGGTTTGGCGCACATCACCTATCACACAATCTCCAGTGCTCATGGACTCCACAACCCTGCCTCAATCAGAGTCACAGCACAGGTGCTTTGTCCCAGGGAACTGGCCAGATGTGGGACCTAAATGTATGGGAGGGACTGCAAGGAACTCAAGCCTCCAAGGAGCCCAAAGGGTGTGGAACAGTGACACTGGTTTCTGACCAAACCCTGGGATGATGTGTAGACAGCTCCAAGCTTTCTCACACGTTTTCTGGTCATCAGTAGCTTAAACAAGGTAGAATGTTTTTTTGTGCAGTCTGCCTGAATAGCTAGTTGGTATACGTGAAAAAGTAATGCTGTGTTACAACCCGAGTTCATTCCTTGGTGAGTCAGAAACTGCATTAGGTTGCATAGTTGCACAAAGAAAACTTTATTTACAGTAAATAAGTAAATAAGATGGCTCCCAAACCTGTGACTCCTCGAGCAAGGGTGAATGGGTTCCTTTCATTTAGGGTTAGAATGAATATTTAGATAGGAAAGCCTTGTCATCGTATGTGAAAGCAGGCATAACGTGGTACATGCACCTTAAGGAAGCATGCCTATACATACATTATATATTATATAAATGAGACTTGTGCTCCTCTTTGGTGGAGATTTTAGTATTATAATGAGGTAAAGGTAGTTGTCCATCATTCTAGAGGTCACTTGATGGTCCTCCTGCATAGGCATGAGTCTGGAGTCACACTGGAACTGGTCTGGGTGGTCTGGGCTTGCTGGGGGTCTTGTCAGGGCAGTTGCTATTGCTTGAGTGGTGGCTTCAGTTTCCGTCTGCCTGAGTTACAAGATAAGTTGGAAAGAAGAATTTAGGGAAGAATGTGAGACAAAGGTCAGTGAGTACAAGCAGGTAGGCAGTAAAGGTCAGGTCTTGGGGTCTAGCGGATGACATTGTGACATGAGTTTGGTGACTATCCAAGTAATCCCAGGGCAGCATTGAGGGTACTAGGATTAGAACCAGCAGATTTGCACTTGAGTCCTAATTATGCTGTATTCATTATGGGACCTTGGGCAAGTCCTATAACTTCCCTAAATCTCACTTGTCTTGACTATAAAGTAGAGTAAAATCTCTTAGGTATAATTTTCAAAGCTAGTGTTCTGGAAAGGGCTGTATAAGCTTTTGATAACTATACAAATGTGAAGACTTTTAATGCAGATCCTAAAGCCAGTCTGGATTAGAATCCTGACCTAGCTTAGGCAAGCTCCTTAATGTCTCTTTAATTCAGTTTTTCCATCTTTTTCATCTGTAAAGTGAAGATAATAATGCATGTTCACAATCATGGACTTGAAATCTTTAGGTTGGAATATAATTTGGAATATAGAATCTTTCAAATTCTATACAAGTAATAAAGTATGTCTACTGTCTAATACGTAAAACCCTTAGAAAGTTCTGGGACAACACCTTATCATTAAACACATTAAATTTTTTTTTCGGTGAAGGTTGACTATTCATAAGTAAGGTAAATAAAGACTATGAATAGCCTCATGTCAGATCAGATGAGGCTTTTGCTACCAAAGGAGATTATACCAAATTTACCAAAACGTTCCTTTTTTCAGAGCTTTTTGGACTGTGGAATTGTAGGTAAGGGATTATGGACCTGTAGCACCTGCCATTTAGGGTAGTCATGAGGATAAAATAAGTTAATATGTATAAAGGGCTTAGACCAATGCTTGGCATATAGTAAGCACTGAATAAATATTAGCTATTATTACTTTTATTATCTTAAAGAGTAAAATCAAGAGAGAATGAAGCTTCACGGGCCTTCACTGACATTTCTCAGATTTCTCATAATTAATGAACTAATAGATTTGCTGGGGAAGTAATCTCCTGTCCCTTTGCCTGCTGAGAAAATATATTTCCAAGTCTGAGCTGTAGTCAGCACTTAAAGGGACAGTATTGTACTCTGAGGACATGTGAGTATCTGTGCAAGTCAGAGAAAAAAAGAATTAAGGCCCAGCAAAATGCTAACAGGTTGCAAATATAAGTATTTTAATTTTCTTCTACTACTTCCAGGAATTTTCTGAATTTTATGTTTTGAGCTTACGTTACTTTTATAATGAGAAAAAAAATCTCTTTTAAGCATTCTACTATTTCCTGTTCTTTAGAGAACTGGTCCCCACACTCAGGCTCCCATTTATAAGACAGCCATCAAGCAACAAACTTTAATTGATTTCCAACTATATGCCACACACTGCAGAAAGTGCTAAGAAACAAAAGGAAATCCCAGAGACATTATTTGAAAAATCTTTAGCAAAATCACTTCTTATCTGTATAGCAACTTACAGTTTATACCATGCTTCAATATAAATTCAATTGGTCCTTCTCTCTAGACTGGGGAAAGTATATATTTTGGTAAGTATTTTATTAATGAAGAAATTTGCCTGAGGTCACTGAATCCATTAGGGATGAGGTTGAACTCAAACTTTGGAATCATGTGGGTGGTACAACAGGGCGGAAGCAGCATTCCTAAAAATTTGGAAATCAGTGACCCTTTAAGAAAGTAAATATTAGTAAATCAAGTTGTAAGTGATTGACCAACTATATGTAAAATATTCATGTTGGCAACAAATGATAATGGAAGCTAAAAAGATTTGGGGGCATCAAATGATATCCTTACAGTGCCTTCAGAATAGTTTAGCTTTCTGAAGCTGGGCATTACGAGATATAAGGAAAAATCTTCAACCAAAGACAGCTGTTTGGAAGAGAGTAGTGGAAAGAGAAGGAAGAAAAGTGGATATGATCTTCGTATGTTTTACACCATCAAAGGGGCAAAGCTGAGGAAGAGGCACCCTTTCAGATTAAGGAGATCAGTAAGAGAAGAGTCCCTTTGTTAAGATGCTACTCATAGGCAACCTTTGGGATTATCTTTTGACTTCCCAGGGAATCAGAGTGTGGTCTGGGATGCTGCTACCAACACCCTCAACTGCTTGAGAATTCTTGTTTGGAATTTGTTTCTTTTGACTTTTGTTAGGAGTTGGTCCCCGAATGGCTGGTTGGCATGAAACTGCACTGCCCAAGACAAATTCGGGAACCCAGAAAACAACCGTCAGACCCTGTTCACGCAAGGTCCTATTAGCTCAGACCCTGCCTACCTTCTTGAGGACAACATGACTCCATGCTCTAGCCCCCCCCCCCCCCCCCCCCCAGAATCCAAGTCAGTGCTCCATCTGTGTCTTCAAATCAGATCTTCTAATCTCATACAGCTTTTGCTGGGCAAAAGGGAGTGGGTCTGCCTGCCCTTGTTAAAAGGAAGGGAATCATTCAACATTTTGTTCTGCATTCTTCTACCCCAGATAACCCTCTCTAATTCGAGGTTGGCTAGAAATCTGGAAACCCTTATTCTTATCAGAAGAATTTCCATTGCTAAAGGGGAGGGCGCACTAGGCCACATCCTGTGTTCTGGGAGAGGCTCAAAAGAGTCAGTTGCAATGCTTTGGACTCAAACAAAGTCAGGGACTTTCTCAAGTGGATTCAAAAAAACAAGCTGGGACAACAGGCTCACTGTAGTTTTTCTTGTTCCTTCCGCCTTCTCTTGCAGGAGTCCCATTGCCCCAGGCATCATAGTGGACAAATTATCCATTTGCAAAGTTCCTTCCATGGACTAGCAAAACTCCTTGCTGGCTCCTGACTTGAAAGTCTTTGGAGCCTCAGGTGATCAAACTAATACTTTATAGACCTGGAGTCCTCAGTGTCTACAGAGCACAGCCGCGGGGGCCTGGGAGATACTTGCTTGTGTTTCGGAATGTGTAGAGGTAGACTGCACTCAGGGGATTTGTTCATTTTAGCAAACTTGGCAGAACTTCCCTGCGTGACCTAAATAGAATATCTTCCTCTACATAAAGCATGCATCAGGGTATTTCCTGATTTATTCATGAAAGGTTTGCTTTACAAAGGCCTCAGGAACTGTGCAATCTCAAAATACATGATACATAGAGTGGGATACTAGAGTGGCATTTGCACAAATTGCTGTGATAGATGGGCTGTGCAGTATGGCAGCAGAGGTGGATTAATTTAAATACTCACTGTTGGGGGTTGCTCTTTCAGGGGAGGAAGTGAGACCCAACCTGCAGATTGTTGGTAATAACACTGGAAAGTGTTCTTTCTCTGCAGCAGAGAGTAATTGATCAAGGAATAGAAAAAGAAGTGAATAAAATTCATGTGCACTAAGTGGGGAAATAGAACCTTTATCTGCTAATCATTCACAGGTTCATTCATTTATTCCCAACTATAGAACCAACCTGTCAGCAGCTGATAGGCTGAGTTCCATTGAGAGTGCACAGTAATAGATACACGTGGGCGCGTAAGGACAAAAGGATGCGATATTTGAAATATGATCAGTCTTGGGAATTTGGGGTTCTTTTGTTACTATGGGGGTGGAGAGTAATCAATCTCCCACCTAAGAGAGAAAGAAAGATGGATTTCTTCAGGTCAAAGGCAGGCATTTTCAGGTGAGTCCACTATGGTGTCTCTGATCATGGATTTTCATGCTGGGGTATTTTTAACAGAGCAGCAGATGGACCTCGGTTGTTTGCAAAGAAGTTTTATTTTGGAGCTTGTGAAGAGATTGGGGTTAATGTACAATAAAGTGAAAGTGACATTTGTAAAGATGGTGCGAGCAGAATGCCAGGATCCATTACCCTGATAACCCCGCAAGCAGACCGGCAGCCTCCATTGGTGAACTGCTGCTCAGATCCCATCAGCGTTACCTGCAGGACGCATCACCATTTTGTGGCAAATTTCCAGAGCTTTTCACATGCCAGGCAACTTGTCCTAACTAGGACAAGGAGACACTGTTTGACAAACTTTGCTTTGGAGCCCAGAACTTTCGTGAGAGCCAGACCTGGTTCCTTCTCCTTGTTTTATAATCATGGACATTCACTAGCAATGATGAGAAGGAAAACCTAGATGCAGGCCCTTGAATCCAATGCCCCAAAGCAAAGGTGTCAGAATGAGGTGGTCTGATGATGCAGAGTACAGTGAGTGTGGGCTATGCTATGTGAGCTGATGTTTCTTTTTAGAAGGGGGACAGGCATTACCCAGGACAGTTTGGATCCCTGATGAGAAAGTAAAGACTTTCTGGGAAGTATCTTCCAGGAAAGGAAAGCAACTGAAGGACAATATTGTCCAACAATTTGAATGAATTAACCTTCAGTGATTTCCCATGACCCACAGGATCAAGTCCAAATCCTTCGTGCGGCTTCTGGTTCCTTCCCTGTCTGGTCCCTGACTAACCTTGGGGCTAACACACAGCATGTGTTTCAACCATTCCAAACTGCCCTTTGTTCCCTGCAAGTTATGATAGTCAACATTTAGGCTGGACTTTAAAATGCCAGGAACTGAGCTAAGTGCTAATATGCATTTCATCATTTATTCTTCAGAGCCATCTCGAAGGTAGACACCATTAGAGTCCGCAGTTTACAGACAAGGAAATAAAAACAAAGGTTATAAAACCAGGTCACAAACTATTGAGAAGGGTGAAGTTGGAAGGCAGTATGATTCCCCCACTTTGCCTTCCCTGCCTCCTTTTCTGCATGAGAAAATACCTCTAGACCTTGCACACACTGCTTGCTCTGCATGGGATTAGCCTCTCTTCTTACCAGCCTGATTTAAAAAGCATCTCTTTCTTCATCATGACCTTCAAGGTCAAATAGCCCTTTCTCTGGATATCATTCCTGACACCCCCAGGTAGAGTTAGTGGTTTTCTCCTTGAAACTCCCATACCCCTTCCACAAACTCACAATACACACTGCAGTACATTGTCCTCCCGCCATGCATTCATTTCATGGCTGGTCTGTGCAGACTTCTTCGACCATTCTCCCAGGTGAATCAAAGCTCCAAGAGAGTAAGCAGTAAGCCGGGAACAGCCAGTTCCGTGAATCCAGAGGTCGCTCAGCCTCCAGGAGATGAGTACAAATGCCATGTGACATTTCATGAGCAGCTCCACAGACAGGTCTAGACGAGTGCCTGCCTGCCTGCCACATTCCTGCCTTTATCATTAACCACACCCCATGGTGACTTCCTTCAACATGTGAGGCAGCGCCTGCCTGTCTGATAACCCAGCCTCCTTCTGGAAAGGATTTCCTTTGGCCTGGGTACATACCTGGCCCTGAAAGAGTTAACCACAAGGCAGCCCAGATCAGGAGAACATGAGGTTTCCATTAGCTGGTGGTATGCGGACAAGTGGCACGAGCATGGATTATGCAGCAATAAAAACACACTGCACAGTATTTATGTCAGAGGCCTCACTTCTCTCCTTCCCTGCCTCCCACCCCAGCACAGACAGACCAGGCCCTTGCTGCTTTGGTGTGACATTATAGCAAAAGTTGGTATCTGACTTCTCTCCCAACTTGTTTTAATCCTGCTGGGAGTGCTCATCATGTCTCCAAAAGACACAGATGGGAAGAAAGAGTGCCAGAGGAATTCAGTTCTTTCCCTGGGATGAATCCTGAGTGAACCAGCTGTGAGACAAAGTAAAAAAGTGAAGAGACAGAAAAAAGGAAAAGAAAAAAGGGAGAAGGAAGAAGGGAAGCAAAGAAGGAAGAGAGGTTAAAAGGGATGGTGAGAGGATTTTGAGAATTAAGTTCACTTGGGAACAGTTGGGTGGAACATTGGGTGATTCTGAAACCATATCTTCTGGAAGGAAGAGAATTCACATGTATGGTACATTTGCTATATGACTGGTATGATTGTTAATTCTATGTGTCAACTGGACTGGGTCATAGGGTCCTTAGACATTTGGTCAGATGTTATTCTGAGTGTGTCTGTGAGAATGTTTCTGAATGAGATTAACATTTGAATCAAAGGACTGAGTAAAGCAGATTGCTCTCCCTCATGTGGGTGGGCCTCATCCAATCAGTTAAAGACCTAAACAGAACGAAAGGCTGAGGAAGAGAGATCTCTTCCTGCCTGAGTGCTTGACTGATTCATTGAGTGCTTGACTCATTCTTTTCTTGCCTTGGACTCAAACTGAAATATTGGCACTTCGTGGGTCTGGAAACTGCTTACTCTCAGACTTGATCTTAACACCACTGGCTTTTCTAGGTGTCCAGCTTACCAACTGCAGATTTTGGGACTTCTCAGTCTCCACAATCACATGAGCCATTCCTTACAATATAATAAGTCTTTCCCTCTCTCCCTCTTGCTGCCCTCTCCCCTCTCTCTATAATTTGTTCCGTTTTTCTGGAGAACCTTGACTAGTACAGCAGGCCATGTGCTGAACTCTTTATATATTATTTCAGAGAGGCTGAGACACTTTCAGTAACTTGTCACACAGGTCATACATTTAGTAAGAGGAGTTAAGTTTCCAACCCAAGGCCTCTCTGGGTCTCAATAATCTCATCTCCCTTTTTTTAGTTATAGAGTTTCCCAGTCATGTAAAGGCCAGATTAGCCTCCCATTTCCAGATGCAGGTGAGTATTCTTTGATCATTTCCCTTCCTGGAGACATTGTGAAGGACTAGTTACTAGGACACAGCACCCAAGGGATCTCTCAGAAGCTCTGCCCTATGACTCAGCACCCTAGGAGTATGGGTGGCTTTCTGAACAGAGGTCATTCTGGGGTTCATAAATTCTTACTCAGACCACAGTTATTTACTAAACACCTACTGTGTCAGGTCCTGTATTTTTGGCAATGAAGAAACATAAATAGAACTGTCTTCCTTGTGAAGAGCAAGTCTTTTTACGGTGCCCAAAAGACATGTAAGTAAAAGTATAAACGTTATGATGGCGGTGTGTGCAAAGGTCCAAAGCAAATGAAGAGATTCATCTTGGCAGTTTGAGGAGAGAGCCAGGTGGAAAATTAGGGACAAGACAGAGTAAGGAATCCCTGCCCAAAGCCTTGGAGAGGACAAGGCAGATTTGGGTAACAGAAAGTAATTAGCTGGGGGTGAATAGCGGTTCTCCACTCCTGTTGCTCATTAGAGTTGCACGGGGAGATTTAAATTGTACAAATGCCTGGGGCCCACCCCCCACCTCAAGTCTCTGGAGGTATAGTGTCAGCTCCCCAGGTGATTCTAATATGTCCTGGGATTGAGACCCACTGTGGGCTGCCCAGAGTATGTCTGGGCTTGAGAGATGAGTATGGAGACTAAGGAACTACACAAATGTGAAGGCCTTGGATGCCACCCTCAGCAGTTTGAACTTCCCCTGCAGGCATGCAAGGTTTTTCAACAGGGAAGTGACCTTACTTACAGGAAATGAGTCAGCATAATAGTCAAGCCTTAGGAGGCTGAGCCTCGGGGGAAATTCTGGCTTCATCTTCTCAGAGAGCTTGACCACCTGTGCTTACTAAGACACAATTGATTTCACTTTTCCTTCTGCACACATAGCCAGAGGCCTTGTGTCACTCTGGGGGAGTTGCCTGGCAGTCTGGAGACCCAGGTTCTCACCCTGCTATAGGTACTGACTTGCTGAGGGACTTCAGCCAGAGGATCCTTCCTTCCTCCCTCTTGTCCTTAGCTTCCCACATCAAGCATGTGGGAAATGAAACAAATCAGCCCCTTTCTATGAGGTTGGCAACATCTGATTGCTTTGATTTGTTTTTAGTCAAAATGCTACATGCATTTTTACATTAACAGCAATAAAGGATACAGCAAGGTTTCTGTTAATCAAACAGAATGAGTCTAGGTTAGGAGGGGTGGGAAGGGTGAGCCAGGGAATTTCAAACAGTCAGTACTTTCTTGTTTCCTTTGGTCTCTGACAGGATGTCAGTTGTTTTCCTGATATATTCCATCTGTAGGGATATTGCTTAGGTCAAGTTGTTCCCATTATAATCTGCTTGTCCCTCATCAAGATCTTCATAAGTCAGCAACCCAACCTGCTATGTTGAGGTGGAGAACATGGATTCGGAGGTGCCCTGTTCATTCCTGCTGGCCTCAAGCCAAGAGTAGCACCAGCCTGGAGAAGGCCCTCTAAAAGCCTTCCCTACCTAGGGCATTTCCTGCCCCAACCTACCCACATCAAGCCTGGAAGAATCTTTCAAAAGTCGCTATAATTAATTGTCAGTGATTCCTCACAGATCAAACACAGGTTCTCTGACATGGCACTGAAATCCGCTTACAATCCACCCTCCATCGGATTCTCCAAGCTCATCTCCTATAGGTCTTAACAGTGCCCTGCAGGCCAGGCACACAGAACTGCATACTCTTCCCAAAGATGGCTAAGCTCTTTCATGCTTATAGGTCTTGACCCATATAGTTCCCTCTGTTTGGAATCCTTTCCCCTTACCTTTTACTCATCCTATAGGCCCAGCTAACACGTCATTTCACTCATTTATTGAGAACCTAACCTGTGTATTTTAGGAAGAATGCCAGATACCTGGAAGGTGAACTAAATTGAATCTTTTAGTAATGATTCTGGTGTCTGTACTCCTCTTTAGTTTGCTTCTAACTTTGCCTCCGTATGGTGATTATCCATTTATGTTTCTGGATCTCTCTCTAGATTATAAACTCCTTAAAAGTCAAAATGTCTCTTAATTATCTCTGTATCCATAGCACAGAGCATAGGGCCTATCATAGAATAGCAGTTTAGTGGAAGTTTACTGAATGAATGAATGCATGCATGAATGAATGATTTATTTGATAAATGAAGAGGGTGTGTATGAATGTTCCAAGTGAAGTGAGGATTGCTTTAGCTCTTAGGAACACAACAGGCTATAACAATGAAGAGACCCCTTGGGTCCCTTAGTCTGGATTAGAAGAGCCTAGAAGGTACCATCAGGGATCACTGACACCTTATATAAGGGAAACTGAGATGAGACAGGAAAGGGACTTGTGTAAATGACCAAATGGCCAGCAGCTGGTCCTCACCTTTTCCCACACCAGCTGAACAGACAGCCACAACTGGCTGTAACCCTGTCATCCTAGCACTCTGGGAACCCTTAGTTCTCTCTAACTCCCTTCACCAAAAGCATGCAGCCCTTGAATCATCGCCTTGGAATCTGATCACCAGTTTGGTTGCTTTCTTCCTCTGTCTATTTGATATGGCCAGCCAGGAAGACAGTGCTGACGAGGCACTCTTAAGCCCTGAACTGACAGAAATCAGGTGTCCTCGCTTCATAAAAGAAACATTAACCGATCCGATGGGAGCTGGAAGCAGAAGTGCTGACAAGGATGTAACTCCCAAGGATTCTATGGGGGCAAGGAGAAAGCATCATTCTCTCCTGATTTAGAGGCATTCTGGGGTTTACAGACAAGACAGAGAAGAATGGGAGATGCCAGGGAGGAAGGCCACTGGGGAGAAAGTCTCAGTTGCCTGGCTAAGGGGATCAAGAGAAAGGGAATGATAAGGAAGGCCACTGTCCCCTCCTCTCTATCCCCACTGTACCATCCAAGTCCTGATGAGCTCTCTCCTGGACCCAGGTCTTTCCATTGGTTCCCCACTCTCTACTGTCTTCAGCCTCAATCTGTCCCCAGCCCAGACAGTCTGTCCCTAGCTCAGTCCCTACACTGCTGTCTGATGGTCTTTCTAAATTACTTGAATCTTTTCTTTGCCAGAAGTTCTCAGACCCCCGAGTGTGAGTAAAAACAGAGGTAAAGAAAAGTTTCAGGAGACAGAGATGGTAGTTTGGTGGCAGAGATGAGCCCTCTTTCTAGAAGAACCACCTTCCTTCCTATACCCATGCATGTATCTCCTTTCCTTTCATGGGAAAATCAATTCTAGGAAGACTCAGTAACTGAGACACTTCACTGTATGCCCAACCCTATCTGAGGCACCACTGTGAACTTGGAAATGATCAGACACAGACCCTTTACTCAAGGAGTACACAGTATGATGGAAGAAAAGGAAGTAGAAACAAATAATTGTGGCAAAGAGGACAATGCTATCCTGAAAGTCTGTTCACAGTGATCTGAGAGGGGATGGGGCTGGAGCCCAACTATATGTGGTGGGATTGGGGAGGAACTGGGGGGATATTTGCACTAGTCCTTGGAGGATGATTAGGTGTTTCCCAGGAACAAAAGGAGGGGAAGAAATGAAAAAGCTTTTCCTATGTTATAAACCATGTTGTGCAAAGACTTATGGAAGACAGTTGTGGAATGGTTGGAAAATGAGGCATAATTAGAGAGTGGGTGGGACAAGGTAAGAAATTTGAGTGGATGTAACACCTCACATTGTGTCATCAGACCTGCCCCTCTCTCTGTCCCTATCTCTCTCCCCCACCCCTTGTCTCTTCTTCCCTGACATTGGTCTCATTTTCTCTTATTTGAAGGAGCATCTTCCATGTAAAGTGGTAGGGAAGAAGTTAGCATTACATACCGCAGCTTTAGACTTAGATTATCCGAGCTGAAGGAGCTCAGAGGGAAAAGCTTTTTTCAGCTTCAATGTATGCTAATCCCAAGAAAGGACCCAGATTGACCAGTCTGAGACATGTGCCCACCTCCAAGGCTAACCCCTGGTCACCACTATCGAAGATGTATTTGATCAGGCCTGGATAATGTGACTAAGGCAGGGCTCTCGGATTTCTGCCTTTTCCAAAATCACATGCTTAGAATAAGGGAGAAGTTCGCCCAAAAAGGTTGGATGCTGTAACCAGAAGACAGGAGAAGGTTTTAGACAGATAAAACTATGGTTGTCTGCTTCATTTGTGAATTCCCCTCCTCCAGGGATACCTTGGTGACTCTCTGGGAGTACCAGGGATTTCCTGACCTACTCTTTATCCAGGGGGACTTGTACACAACATCTCCTCAAGGAGGATTTATTGATAATTACTTTGGCACATCTAAAAAGGAAAAATTAAAAAAATATAGAGATGAAAGAAAAAGAGTATAACCTGGCAAGCTGGGAATTCAGACACTGTATCAGCTTTGAAACAACTCATTTGGATGAAATGTCTTGCTGCCCTTGTGAGTCTGAAGAAAGAATAAGAAGACACTCAAAGAACATGTGGAGTGTGTGCAGCTGCGTTTGCACCAGGAAGCAGAGCTCAGCTGAAGAGCTGCAGTCAGCATCCGAGATAGGAGGAGCCTGTCCTGGCTTTGATGCTGTTGGGATAATGGAGCCACAGTGCAAGCACAGGGCCTTTTATTGACAGGGTAAAAAGAAGCCAGCTGGGGTTTGTCTATAGCCGAGCTTCTGATTCTATCCCATACTTCTGAAGAATACCCTCTTTGTTACTTTGCTGCAGGTGGCACCTGTCATTACAGGACGTGGAAATAGGATAAACAGCCCTGAGCTCCTTAAGAGATGCCCCTTCCTCAAATGTCTCAAACAGCTCTCCAAGTTCATCTCTTGCGTGCCCTCTCACTCTGTGTCTTTCAATCGGAGGATTCAACTGAACAAGGAGGATGGTGGTGGCCACAGAGCTCTGTGTTCTAATAAAGTATCACGAATTTTTGTTACAAGATGACAGTCTCAACGTTGCTGCAGCTCCTCTCCCATAACAAATCCCTAAAAATTATAGGAAATAAAATAAAAAATAAATTCAAAATGAGGCTCCAAATCAAGAAATGAAGCCCTCAGTGGGTCCAGAAGCAATGGAGAATTCTTTAAAGGCAGAACGTAAGTGGGATTGGTATAAAAAGGGAAACTATAACGCAAAAGGCACAGAGGAAGTTCTACTGAAAAATACCTACTTGCCTGGAGGGGGTAGAAACAGCAAAGAGGAGGAGACCCAGGGTGACTGAGCAGGTGCCATCAGGTTCATTGGTCTGACTACAATTCCCTCCCCTAAGGGTGGCCAGCCATTACTGGGGTTATTACTTCCAGGAAAAAGTGATGTTGCAAGAATCTGGAATGGAGAAATAGGCCAGACATAGGGGGCTGAGAACAACCAGGAGGAAGGAGAGCATCCGTTCCCAGAACACAATTACCTCACAAAGCTATCCAGAGGCAAGTCCCATCACTTCCCCAACCTCCCTAAAAAGGGCAGATCAGTCCAGGAAGTGGGTACCATTCCTCTTCTAGGACAGGCTGCATGAACATATAGAGCAGAGCCAAACACAGAAACTCAGCTGCACATCCACTTCCACCATTGACTCAAGGAAAGCCGGCACCATGAAAGAGAAACAGCAAACTTAAATCCAGAACCTAACCTGGTGACTCAGAGGTATGAGAGTAGACAGAACAGAACTTTAGAATAAGGAAAATTAAAATCACATAGAGGTAAAAGGACTCATATTGGTAAAATGTCAACTAGAGATCATGAAAATTAGAAATTTAGTGAACAAAAAGAAAAATCCCAATACATCAGTCAAATGGTAGAATGCACACAATTGAAAATGGAATTAGTGAGCTGGAAGATTGAGCCCAAGAATTCTCTGAGAATGCAGCAAAAAGAAATAAAGAAGTGAGATAAGTCAGACAGAGGAAGACAAATACTGTAGGATCTCACTCATGTGGGATCTAAAAAAATGAACTCATAGAATCAGAGAGAAGACTGGTGGTTGTAGGGGCAGAGGGCAGTGGGGGAAGGGGAATGAGTGAAGGTGGTCAAACAAACTCCAGTTGTAAGATAAATAAGTTCTGGGGACTCATAATCAGAAAAATCCTGAACTATTCATTTGAAATTTGCCAGAAGAGTAGATCTTAAATGTTCTCATCACAAGGAAACATTTTGTAACTGTGTGAGGTGGTGAGTGTTAACTAGACTTATTGTGATAATCATTTCCCAATATATACAGATATCAAATCATTATGTTTTTAAAGAATTGTGGGAAACAGATAAGAAATCTTTAACATCCATTTAAAAGGTATTCTCAAAGAAAGGAATATTTAAAGAAATAATAGAAGACCCCAGAACTAAAGGAAGATAAGACTCTGCATATTTTAAAGTGTACCACACATCCAAATTACAGAACATCAAGGGGGAAAGAAAGTCAGAAAAGCAAAGGAAAAAAAGGAAACAGAAAAGGAAATCCATCTACAAAGTGAAAAGAGTCAGAATGCCATCAGACATCACTTTAACTATAAGAAAAATTAGAAGTTCTAGTTGAAAATTACCTCAAGTCTAAAATTCTATAGCCAGGCGAAATTTCACTCAAGAGCGAAGACAAGTGAGGCACATCTGGGTGGCTCAGTCCGTTAAGTGCCCAACTTTGCTCAGGTCATGATCTCACAGTTCGTGATTTCAAGTCCCGCATTGGGCTCTGTGCTGACAGCTCAGAGCCTGGAGCCTGCTTCGGATTCTGTGTCTCCCTCTCTCTCTGCCCCTCACCCATTCATGCTCTCTCTTTCTCTCTCTCTCTCAAAAATAAACATTAAAAAAAATTTTTTTTTTAAAGAGTGAAGACAAATGATATTTTCAGAGATAATATGCCTTGGAAAAACATATAATTCACATTCTCTAAAAAAATAGACTAGATATAGATATAGATAAAGATATAGGTATGTATCAGTAGAAGATGTCTTATAAGAAGGAGAAAATTAATCCAGGAGGGAGAGGTGAGATACATGAAGCAATGACACATAAAGGAAATAAATTAGTAAAACTTATGTTAAATCTACTGTGTTGATTGTTTTAATGTAAACTGTAGATTGGAGCATGCAGGGACCAGGAAAGTAAAATCATACTAATACTCTTGTTTTCCAAGAGGCAGAATATAGATATTCATATGTATAGTAGTTCATAAAAAATGTTGATTTATGTTTTAAAATATCTTTGTAATGCCCAACACTAAAACTAGGGAGAAACATCATAAAATAACTACCAACCTTTATCCCTCATGAATATACATGCAAAATCCTCCAAAAAAGATACTAACACACTGAATACAGCAACATTTAAATTCTTTTTTATTTTTGAGAGAGGGGGAGGGGGCAGTGGGGGGAAGAGAGAGTGAGAGACAGAGAGAATCTTAAGCAGGCTCCACACAGAGCCCGACCCAAGACTTGATCTCACAACAGTGAGATCACGACCTGAACCAAAATCAATAGTTGGATACTTAGCCAACTGAGCCACCCACACACCCTATGAATACAGCAACATTTAAAAACGATTATGCACAGTGGGGCGGCTGGGTGGCTCAGTCGGCTAAGCATCCAACTTCAGCTCAGGTCATGATCTCATGGTTCTTGAGTTCGAGTCCCACATTGGGCTCTGTGCTGACAGCTCTGAGCCTGGAGCCTGCTTCGGATTCTGTGTGTGTCTCTCTCTCTGCCCTCTCCCACTAAGTTCTGTCTCCCTCTTTCTCAAAAATAAATAAACATTAAAAATTTTTTAAAAAAACATTATGCACCTTGACCAAGTGAGATTTATCCCAACAATGTAAAATTGGTTTAACATCCCCAAATTAATCAATATAATGCACTATATTAATAAAATTAATGACACAAGTTTTGTAATAGTATCAACAAATGCAGAAAACACATTTGAAAAAATCTAACACCCTTTGATGATCAAAAAAGTACTCAGAAAACTTAGAAGAGAAACTTGCTCAATCTGGTAGAGTATCTGTGAAAAAACCAACAGCCGACATCAGACTTTATGGTGAGAGACTAAATCCTTTATCCCTAAGATCAGAAATAAGACAAGGATGGCTTCTCTTGCCATTTCTATTTAGTATTATACTGGATATTTATTATATTAAATATTTAGAAGAGACAAATCTATAGAGAAAGAAGGTTGATTAGTGGTTGCCCAGGGCTGGGAAGGGAGAGAGAGATTGCCATTGGGTGCAAAGTTTCTTTTTGTGGCAGTATAAATATTCTGAAGTTAGATTATGATAGTGGTTGCACAACTCCATAAATAGAGTAAAAACCATTGAATTGTACACAATAAATGAGTAGCGTTTATGGTGTGTAAAGTATATGTCAATAAGGCTATTAAATGTAATGACAGCAATTAGAAGACAGATGAACTAATTTGAACAAATAGAACATATTTTTTAAAAAATAGGAGTAAAGAAAACGATGAAGACAAGAGAGTGCAAGAATTGGAGAAAGGAAAAAGCAATTAGAAATCACAATAAATTGAAAATGCAAACCATGAAATAGGAACAAAGCCAAATTTAGTAGTCACCATTAATATTAATGCATTAAATTCACCTATAAGAGACAGACTTAGATTATATTTAAAAAATCTAGCCACTAGTTAGTTTCAAGAAACAGACAAAACACAATTTCCTCTGAAAACAAAGCAGTGGAGGGCACTTGGGTGGCTCAGTCAGTTGAGTGTCCGACTCTTGATCTCAGGTCATGATCTCACAGTTCCTGAGTTTGAGCCCCCATCAGGCCCTGACAGTGCAGAGCCTGCCTAGGATTCTGTTTCTCCCCCTCTCTGCCCCTCACGCGCTCTCTCGCTCTCTCTCTCAAAATAAATAAACTTAAAAAAAAAAAAAAGCAGTGGAAAATACTTATTTAGAAATGGCTAACAAACTGAAAGCAGATATAATTGTGTAAAATAAAATTCCAGGAGAAAAGCACTGAAGGAAAGATGTATATACACTTCACAGTGATAAATACAGCCAAGAAAAAGTAACTATTGTGTACCCAAAATATAGCTACAAAATGGTTGAAGCAAAAATCGACAGAATTACAAGAGAGAACTTAAAGATAAAAAAAATCACTGTTGGGGGGCACCTGGGTGGCTCAGTCGGTTGGGCAGCCGACTTCGGCCCAGGTCATGATCTCACAACTCATGAGTTCGAGCCCCGCATCAGGCTCTGTGCTGATAGCTCAGAGCCTGGATCCTGCTTCAGATTCTGTGTTAACCTGTCTCTCTGCCCCTCCCCTGCGTACACTCTGTCTCTCTCTGTCTCTCAAAAATAAACAAACATTAAAAAAAAAAAAATCACTGTTGAACACACCTCTCCAGAAAACAAAATCAAGCAGACAGAAACCAAATAAGGATATAAAGAATCTTAGTAGTAATATATCATTAGGCTTGATACAATATTTAGAGAATTTTATACCCAATAAACAGAGATTCAACATCATTTTGTAACACATGTGCAATAGTAAAATTTGTCTTGGACAACGCCACCAATGAAAGGCAACAAATTCCAAAGAGTTAACTTTATAAGCAAAATTCACTAACCATTATGCAATAAAATTAGAAGTTAACTAGGAGATAGATGTTCAAAAATAAAGAAACAAATAAAAACATCCAAATATAAACACGCACACATTTATTTTTGTGTCATTTTTTTGACTAAAGAAAAATCAAAATGGAAACTTTTTAATTTGTTTAGTGAAGTGCAAAAGGAACAATAAGACAAACTCAAAGAAAAAATATTTTTAACATATTATTAAAATAGTTGACATACAATGGTAACTAGTTTTGATATGTTAACATATAGATTTGACAATTCTGTACATTACTCAGTGCCCACCATGGTAAGTATAGTCACCATCTGTCACAATACAAAGTTATTACAATATTATCGACTATATTCTCTATTCTGTACCTTACACGTCTGTGATTGACTTATCTTGTAACTGAAGCTTAGTACCTCTTAATCCCCATCAACTATTTCAACCATCCCTTTCTACCTCCCCTCTGGCAACCACCAGTTCTCTGTATTTAAGAGTTTGTTCATTTGTTTTGGTTTTTATTTTTATCTTTATTTTAATGTTTATTTTTATTTTTGAGAGAGAAAGAGGCAGAGCATGAGCAGGAAAGGGGCAGAGAGAGAGGGAGATACATAATTTGAAGCAGGTTCCAGGCTCTGAGCTGTCAGCACAGAGCCTGATGCAGGGCTTGAACCCACAAACCGTGAGATCATGACCTGAGCCGAAGTCGGATGCTAACCGACTGAGCCACCCAGGTGCCCCTATTTGTTTTGTTTTTTATATTCTACATATAAGTGAAACAAAATGGTATTTCTCTTTGTCTGACTTATTTCACTTAGCATAATACCCTCTAGGTCCATCCCTGTTGTGGCAACTGGCAAGATTTCATTCATTCTTTTTATGGGTGAATATTATTCCATACACACACATACACACACACACACACACACACACATATACATACCACATTTTCCTTATCCATTCATTTATCATTGGACTTTTGGGTTGCCTTCACATCTTGGCTATTGTAAATAGTGCTGCAATATAAACATAGAGGTGCACATATCTTTTCAAATTAGTGTTTTCATTTTCTTTAGGTAAATACCCAGTAATAGAATTACTGAATCATATGGTGTTCCTAGTTTTAATTTTTGGTGGGAAACTCCATACTGTTTTCCACAGTGGTTGCCCC
Organism: Panthera onca; assembly: GCF_046562875.1. Taxonomy (NCBI): domain Eukaryota; kingdom Metazoa; phylum Chordata; class Mammalia; order Carnivora; family Felidae; genus Panthera; species Panthera onca. The sequence continues at coordinate 68,385,724 of NC_138351.1, forward strand.
GATTTACATTCCCTGCAAAAGTGCACAAGGGTTCCTTTTTTCCCACATCCTCATCAACATTTGTTATTTCTTGTCTTTTTGATACTAGCCATTCTGACTAGTGTGAGGCCACATCTCATTGTGGTTTTGATTTGCATTTCCCTGTTGATTAGTGATATCTTTTCATGTGTCTGTTTGTCATCTGCGTGTCTTTGGAAAAATGTCCTCTGCTCATTTTTAAATCAGATTGTTTTCTTGGTAGAGGGTTGTATAAGTTCTTTATATATTTTGGATATTAACCTCTTACTGGAATCACCATTTGCAAGTATCTTCTCACATTCAGTAAGTTGTTTTGTTTATGGTTTCCTTTTTTGTGCAAAAGCTTTTATTTTGCTGTAGTCCCAATATTTTATTTTTGCTTTTGTTTCCCTTGCCTGAAGAGACATATTCATAAATATGTTATTAAGGCCAGTGTCCAAGAGATTAATGCTTATGTTTTATTTTAGGACTTTTTTGGTTTCAGGTCTCACGTTTAAGTCTTTAATCTATTTTGAGTTTTATTTTTATGTATGGTATAAGAAAGTGATCCAGTTTCATTGTTTTGCTTGTAGCTCTCCAGTTTTCTCAACACTGTTTACTGAAAGACTGCCTTTATCCCCATTGTATATTCTTGTCTCTTTTGTCGTAGTTTATTTGACCATATAGGCATGAGTTTATTTCTGTGCTATGTATTCTGTTCCTTGATCTATTTGTTTTTGGGTCAGTACCATGCTGTTTTGATTACTTTAGCTTTGTAGTGTATCTTGAAATCTCCAGCTTTGTGATACCTCCAGCTTTGTTCTTCGTTTTCAAGAGTGCTTTGACTATTTAAGGTCTTTTGTGGTTCCATATAAATTTTAGGATTATTTGTTTTAGTTCTGTAGAAAATGTTAGTGATATTTTGATAGGGATTGTGTTTCATCTGTAGATTGCTTTGGGTAGTATGGAATTTTAAAAATGTTAATTCTTTCAATCCATGAGCATGGTATAGCTTTCCATTTGTTTGTGTCATTTCAATTTCTTTCATCAATATGTTATAGCTTTCAGGGTATAGGTCTTTCACTTATTTGGTTGAATTTATCCCTAGGTATTTTATTATTTTTGGTACAATTATAAATGGGATTGTTTTCATAATTTCTCTTAGTGCTACTTCATTATTAGTATATAGAAATGCAGCAGATCTCTGTTTATTAATTTTGTATCCTGCAACTTTACTGAATTCATTTATTAGCCCTAATGGTTATTTAGGTGGAATCTTTAGGATTTTCTATATATAGTATGTCATCTGCAAATAGTGACAGTTTTTCTTATTCCTTACCAATCTGGGTGCTTTTTATTTCTTTTTAATGTCTGACTTTTTAAAATGTGTACTGAAAGAATTTTTTTTTAAATAAAAGCATAAATTAAGGAAACACAAAACCTGTTCCATACCACTGGTGGTTGTTCCGGCTGGTTTTCCCCAGATGGAGTCTGGGACTTTTTGATATTTTTGTGATTTGGTATTGGGAAAATGGCACATTTTAAATGAACACTGTCCTTGATCAGCTAAACTAGAGACCCTGGATTTCTAAGGATATCTCAAGCAGGTCAGACTTTTACCATAATTCCTGAAGTATAGGAAGTATAGTGTCTCATTTTGGGCAATTCTGTAGATTGTCTACTGACCTTGAGTTGACCTTCTCCTTAAAATAGACATCAGAATATCTCTCATTCTGAATGTACTATCTGGCTTTTCTTTCTTTTAAATTGCCTTTGTGGAATAAGATATTTCATGACCTTTTCCACCACTAGTGGTAGATTAAAATGATTTGAAAGTATTAGAAGTGGAATATGTGTGAAGGAGTGCCCTCCTTTCTGCAAAATGGTTTTCAGAGTAAAGAGTTCTATGCAATATATTAGAATATGTAGATTGTTTAATCACACTTTGCTCATGTTTATTATTATAAGAAAATAAGCTAGTTCTTCCTACTGGGGCTTGTTATGATTGCTGAGAGTATGTGAAATTGTATGACAAATATTAACTGAGTGCCACTACATGCCTGGCACTGTGCTAGGTATATAACACATATACAGCTTCTGATCTTCTGGAGCTGCTAGTCCTGTTTCCTGGAGCATGCCTACCATTAAAAAAAGCATTATTTCCTTGTGGACTGGAGAGCCGAGAGATTCCACTAAGACTCAAAATGTGGCCTCTTGAAGTCTGAATACAGTGAAAGGGCATAATACATGATGAAGCAGAAGCAGTGGTCCTGAGGCAAGACAGACAATGAACCCCCAGAGGAGCGTCATTTTCACAAATTCACCATGGTCTAGAGGCTTGGATCCACAGTCTTGGAAGTCCAGAAAATGATCTTATCAATACACCTAGAAACAAGAGATCCTCAGTGACATGCTGATAGTAATTTTACATAAGATTGATTTTTAAATGCCAATTTACCACCTTCCTGTGGCCAGACTCATCCTGTTCTCTATCTGCCACACTGTTTTCCCAGTACTAAGGTACCTGGAAACTTGAATGAGTCCTCAGAAGATTGCTTGGAGGGCATAGAAACATCGTGAAGAGAGATGACTAATTGTGACATTTTCATCTGTGGAGAAATTACCACACGACAATGAATGCTCTTGACAGAATAAAACTTAGTTTGTGTCTACTATGGACCTTTTCATTTTTTTTTCTGTTTTATCAGTGTACAAATATGTCTTTTTTAACCACTACTTCTGTATCTTCTTTTCCTGGTACTCATACTATAGCTAGCAGATACAAGAGGTAATACTATTTGGGCACTGTACTGATATACTATATATATCAGCATTGTATATATGAGCTCATGTTATCCTCAAAACCTCCTTATGGGTATATACTTTTATTACTTCCCTCAGTTTTCAGTTGAGGAAAATGAGGCAGGAAAAGTTAACATAAACTGCTCCAAGTCACCCGCTGTTAAGTGGCAGAACCAGAATTCACATCCAGGTTTTCTGGCTCCAGATTTTGATTACTCTGTCTTCTCTCATAGTCTCTCTCATAGTCATCTTTCAGGAAAAATTCAATCAATAACTGTTTATGTGAGTTGTTAGACTTAGTAGATCAGAGACAACTAAGAACAGCAGGATGAAAAAAGCCAGCTTTCTTTTTTTTTTAATATATGAAATTTATTGTCAAATTGGTTTCCATACAACACCCAGTGCTCATCCCAAAAGATGCCCTCTTCAATACCCATCTCCCACCCCCCATCAACCCTCAGTTTGTTCTCAGTTTTTAAGAGTCTCTTATGCTTTGAAGGCCAGCTTTCTTTAAACAGCTGTCCTTTCCTCATTAATCCCTAGAACCTCAAATGGGGGAGGGGGAAAGTAAAAAAAAAAACAAAAAACAAAACTATTGAACCAAATGCAAAGAGGAACTGAAATACTTTCTGCAGGTCAAAGTCTAATACAAAAGGTGATTCACGGTATTCATAAGTCTTATTCCAAAGGGAATAAGAGGCCCATTAAACATATGAAGAACTTTCCAGAAGCTAGGCCACTTGTAAATAACAGAAGTCAGGAACCTAAACACCTTCTAGCACCATGGAAAGGCACTGAAGATACGAAGCCCTTGAAAACTCATGGCAGCAGGACTTGGGGTTGGGGGAGGTGGGAAAACCACAGGTAAACGAATGAATGCACTAAAATATTACGACAGAGTACCTGGTACACAACTGACACTTAATAAATGCTCATTAAAAAAATAAATAAATGCTTATTGAAAGAATGGTACTAAGTCATCCTAACAGATGACTCTTTTGTTCAAGGACCTTCTCTAGGTGATAGTTGAAAAACTTACACAGGGTCTGCTTCAGATCATCAAACCTATTTTCTATATTTGCTGACTTAGGAAACAAGAAATATTTCAGTGTATTTCAACTCTGTAACAAGTCAGATTATGATTTATCATCATGCATTTACCATCTTCAAAATTAATTATTGAACCTCAAATGCCTTTGAATTCCAAAGTTCTAAACTGGAATATAAAGAGGGTCCTAATATCTGAGAGAGGAGCTGAGAATGAAGTACAGAGTCACCTTTGAAAGGCAAGGCCCCTGGGAGACTTGTGTAGGGTGCCCTTTGATGGAGTCAGGGCTTGAAGTAATGGTAAAAAGGTAGCTCCATTCAAATAAACAGACATTCGTTAAGTTCCTGCTATGTGGCAGGTCAATGGAGGTGTGGAGGATACAAATGTATCCTTTATTTCACTGACCTCTAGTCGCCAGCGATTCTGCCACCATTCATTCTGGACAACCCAGGTAACATCTCACAGAGGCTCATTAATGCATCTTATTCCAGGCCAGATCAGTGAAATGTATTGACAATGTCTCCTCTACCTGATACCTTGTGAGAAGTATCTTTTCTTCCAGTGCCCACCACTGAGTGACCCCACAAGACTTGGGCATGACCACTCATATCCTTTGTGGTATGTGATGTCCCTTGAACTATATAAGGGGCCAATGTTCTCTGCAGCCTTCAGCATACCAAAGCCATTGCTTTCCACATAAAAGTGAAGACAGGGTCCCACTCCGAAGTCATCTTTTGCCACATCTTATAACCTAGGACCCAAAGAAGTCTCATAAAGTCATAATTGAAACATCTTCTTCACCTCCTGCTTGTGGTGGGTTCTAGAAATTGTCCATGGAGGAGTGTTGGAGAACCAATCTCTGGGACAATCTTTATGCTCTCCTAATTGCCCTTTTCACTCACACATGTTCTTCTCTGTCCTTCCTTTAAACTGCTTGTGCAAATTGTCACTAACCTATTACAAATGCCTTGACTTTTCTAAATTCTTCTGTAAGAGACCTCTTTGGTCCCACTAGAATTCCTCAATACAAAGATAAATAAGACTTGGTCCCATCTCTCAAAGCACTGGTGCACCCTAGATGAATTTCTGTTGTGTCACTACTCTTCTGAGGGTCAGGGCTGCAGACCAAAAAGAGGCAGCAGTTCAGTGAAATGGAGACACCGTTACACCAGATATCCAACGAGCCCTTCTGCACTCCTTGGATGTTTGTTACCAGCCACATGGCCTTCAGAAAATCACTTCACTTTTCACGTTCAGTTTACTGATTTAAGAGAAGAAACAAACAAAACCTGTTCTCTGCCTCATGGGAGGGCTGTGACAATCAAGAGGTGATGCATGTGAAAGAGTTTGGTAAACAGCAGACTCCATATGCTGCTCACCTGGGCAGTTAGTGCCTTCTCCTCCCCTCCCAAAGCACTTAGATCTGTTCTCTAACACAACGTTTATCACACTGCAGGGTATCTGTTTATACGACTGATCCCCACAGTATACTGTCAGCCACTAGAAGGCAAGGGTGTCCTCCTATTCATTTTTGGATTACCTGCCCCTGGTGTGGTGTCAGTCATAACACATTCACAAAGTACATGTTGCCTGCCTGCCTGAATTAATGTATTGAATGCAAAAATGTTAATTATACTCTGGTGTTCTGAATAATTTTGGACAAATCACATCACCTTCAGAACTTGAGTTTTCCTAATTGCTAGTAGGAAGAATATGTTAATGAGGGTTAGGAAGATATATGACTTTCACATCATATGAATTTAACCCAGAGATATCCTGTAGTGTTCAGCTAAAAATTCTTCCATTGTACAGACGAGGACATCAAATCTAAGAAAATGTGTGTGATGTGTCGAAGGACACATGGTGACCATTGGAACCAGAATCCAGATCTCTTGACCACCAGGTCAGTGCTCTTTATAGCACTTTTTGAGATCCTCAAACAACAGTGACACAGTTACCACAGGATGATTTTATCATCCAGAGCATCATGTTGTGTTCCAGATAATAGATCTGTTCCTGGCAGAAAATAGATACTGTGGTCAATGAGGAGATACTCCTTGGTGAGAAGGATCCTTGAACTGAGAACAAAACTGCATAGTATTGGTCAAGGTGGGTATTAGTTACTCTGAATGAATCAAACTTGAAGAGTGGCAGATGGATTCCCGTGCACCACAGCCCCACAATGAAATTAAATGACTTTATTCAGCAGACAAATACTTAAGAAACTTAACAAGGCTGGGTGTCCTGTGAAGCACAGCATTGCAAAGAGAAGAGGCTGGGTAAGTTAAAGCAATGCCCCGAAGTAGGTGTCAATTCCAGAATCAGTCATCCACTCAGTGTTCATTCTTCAAGCTCTTACTGTAAACCCTGATGCTTGGTACTGGACTGTCAAGGGGTTGAGGTGTGGTCTCTGTTCCCCACCCTCCTCAGCCCTGTGTGGACCATTTAGTTGAAAAGAGATGAGATAGTTGAACAGATGAGCACAAGGAAAGTTGGATTAGCTGACAGACTGTGTGCATAATGCCCTGAAGGGCATGAAGGGAGGAGTGGCCTATCATACCTGTGGGGTGGGCAGGAAAACGTAAGAAGTTGGTCAGGGAAGGAGTGGACTTTTAAAATGAATCTGCAGGGGTGCCTGGGTGGCTCAGCTGGTTAAGCGTCTGACTCCTATTTTGGCTCAGGTCATGATCTCACTGCCCAGTTCATGAGTTTGAGCCCCGCAATGGGCTCTGTGCTGAAGCATGGAGACTGCTTGAGATTCCCTCTTTCTGCCCCTCCCCTACTTAAAAAAATGAAACTAAAAAAATAAAATGAGTCTGCAAAAATGAATAGCTGTTTGCCTGTCAGGCAATGAGAGTGGAAGGGGAGAATTATACCAGCAGATGAAGAACGTGGAGGCTTAAATTGGCTTGGCATATTTGGGCAACTGAAAGGAGTTTGGTGGGGCAAAGGGCATGAGGGGAGTTAAGAAGGATGAGGAGGAGGTAGGCAAAATCCTTCTCATTTCAGATAAAGGATTTGTATTTTATCTTTGTGATCAAAGTGTCATGCCTGAATCCATGGCTGAGCTTCAAGGGATCCACAAACCTCTGGAAATTACACTTAAGTTCTTGTGTGTCTATATGTATGTAAATGTTACTGGGAGGAGTAGCTTCATATTTATTATTCGGTGCATCCCTACCACCACATCCTCGCTAAACACAGACATCATTAAAAACCAGCCATCTAAGGGTGCCTGGGTGGCTCAGTTGAGCGTCTGACTCTTGGTTTCAGCTCAGGTCATGATCTCACAGTTCGTGGGTTTGAGCCCCTTGGCTCTGCGCTGACAGTGTGGAGCCTGCTTGGGCATCTCCCTCTCTCCTTCTCTCTCTACCCACCTCTCTGTCTCTCTCAAAAATAAGTAAACTTTTAAAATATATAGTGGTCTAGGAGATGATGAATTAGTGAAGGATTTTCAGAAGGTTGTGAGATCAGAAACATGTTTAAGACTGAGATTTCTGGTACCAGTGTGGAGAGTATACAGGTGAGTGAGGCTGGAGGCAGGGAGATGGTAGGGAAAATGCTGTAATGGTCCAGGTAGGAGACAGTGAAGCCTAAACTATGATGCTGCCACTGGGTTGGAGAGCAGGCCCCTTAAATAGTTGACTTTTAAAATAGCTTCTTTTCTTTCAGCTACCCTCTAGACCCTACAACGTAATGAACAAAATAAAATCCTATATTTAGAATTAAAATAGCTTATTTAGTATTATTTTCAGACTCGAAGATGGTGCATGAGTTTTCTATTGCCACTGTAACAAATTACCACAAGCTTAGTGGTTTAAGACAACACAAATTTATTCAGAAGTCCAACGAGAGTGTCAATGGGCTAAGATAAACATGTCAGCAGGGCTGCATTCCTTTTTAAAGGCTCTAGAGGAGAATTATTTATGTGCCTTTTCCCATTTCTAGGGGTTACTTACATTCCTTGGCTTGTGGCCCCTTTCCTCTGTCTTCAAAGCCAGCAAGGCTACATCTGTCTGACCATTCTTCCACAGTTACATCTCTCTCTGACAAAAACCAAGAAAGGTTCTGTTTAAGGGCCCATGTGATTATGTTGGCTCCAGCTGTGCAATCTTCCCATCTCTTAATCACATGTGCAAAAATCTCTTTTGTCGTGTAAAATAACTTCACAGATTGTGGACATCTTGGTAGGGGGATGCATTATTCTGCCTACCTCAGATGGACACTCAGAACCAGAAAGGCGGGGGTGGGGAGGTGGTGTTGTCTGAGGCCTGAAAACATGTAAGCAGTAAAGTTAGGATGAGGACCCAGATCTCGTGAGCCTCAGTCCTGGGCAGATTCCAATTCCTGGTGCAATTAGGCCATGTGTGAATTACTTGTCACCGCACTCAGTAGAGGATGACTGAGTAGATGGCACTTGCCTAGGTCCTCTCCACTGTATGATGTCTAAGGGATGTGCTGGTTCCTATTTGTTGGCCAGGGTGGCTGTGATATGGCCTGTAGAGGGCAAAAGGTCACCACTTCTGTGTTGCCTGGTTTTAGTTAGCACTGACCACATCTGCCAGTCTACATCCTGGGACAGCTTCTCATCTGTATATCACATTTCAGTGATCAGAGCTCATCTACCGTGAGGCTGTTTTAGGCACATGGCATGGTGCAAGGGAAGATTTACAGAAGTGGAGTTGAGAGCCCAGGGTGCTGTCCTCCTTCTGTTGACCTGAACTATGTGATTTCCCCCCATTTGAGACTCATTATTCTCCTTTGTGAAATGAGATTACATAGTCCCTATGTGTAGAATGTGGAGATGATTTCTACAGTGACTGGCAAGTAAAGTAGAATGGATATACGACAATCTTAGTAAGAGATCCTTCTCTTCTTTGATTCTCAGTCCTTGATGCAGCCTTGGAACTTGGCATTCAACAGTTCACCTGCACTGGAATGTAGCAGCCAGAAATACCAGATTTTTGTAGGGAAGAGGGTCTGTCCAGGCTCTGAAGAAGCATTGCGACCACAGGCTGTGATGGATTCTACACACCATCTATGTCAGCTCACCAAGACTTTCTGGTTAAGCTAAGGGATTTCTAGAGTCTCTAAACTACTAGAACAGAGTTATGTGTATTTCTGTGTTTCTGGGTGGCAAACATGAACACAATTTCAAAAATCTAGAAGTAGCTGTTGCAGCCTTTCTAACGTAGCCCATCAATCTCAAGAACTAACCAAAAGGGAAGTAGAAGGAACAGGAAGGGACTGGAATAAACTCTTTGGGCTCTGGCTTTGCAGTAGCAGATAGGACATTCAAGAACTTGAAAAAGTAGACATTAGCAAGAAGTGGGACAGGATTAAAGAGAAGGAAGGCTTTAAGATTTTCAAAACCCTATAGGTTTTGAGTGAACCTATAGGTTGACTGAGTGAACTCCAAACAGGCTAAAATGAAAGAAATTCATCCCCAAACTCACTGTCGTCATCATCAAACTTCTAAAAACTAAAGACAAAAAAGTTTTCAAGCAACAAGAGAAAATAGCACCTTACCTTTAAGGAAAAGGAAAAATTTACATGAAAGCATATTTATGATCAGAAACCATAGTGACAAGAAGGAAATAGCACATTTTCTTTGCAGAGAGAAAGGAACTTTCAATACAGAATCCCATATCCCAAGAAAATGTCCTCCAAGAATGGAGGATAAATCAAGACATTATCAGATAAAGAAAAACTAAGAGAATTTGAACATTATTATCTCCTTTAAGAAGAAAGGGGCTCCTGGGTGACTTAGTCAGTTAAGCGTCTGACTCTTGATTTCAGGTCAGGTAATGATCTCATGGTTTTTGAGTTTGAGCCCTGCATCAGACTCTGTGCTGACAGCACAGAGCCTGCTTGAGGTTCTCTCTGTCTCCCTCTGCCCCTCCCCTGCTCACATTCTCCCTCTCTCTCTCAATAAAATAAGTAAACTTTAAAAAAAGAAGAAGAAACTAAAGATCAGAGAGTTACTTTGTACCAAAAACACACAGCCAGAAAGCAGTGAAAGTGAAATTTGAACCCAAATTTGTTTGATTCCCGAATTCACCTTCTTTTCAAGATACTTTCTCATAACTTGCATGTGTGAAAATAGTCATTATTGATTTTGAAGGTTATCCTTTCAACACTGACCATGTGTGAGTTTTATTTTCATTATTTGTTTCATTCCAAAATGTAGGAGATTCATTCATTCTTTTCTTCATTTAGTATGGATTAAGGACTATCTCTATACCTGTCATTTCTAGAGGTGAATCAGACAAAGCGTACATAGAGCCAGGATGTATACAACATGTGTCTGTCACCTTCCCGATACTAGTGGCAGACAACACAAGTCAATGTAGCACTCATCCTTCTCAACCTAGACATCTAAGCAGGAAATTACAGTCTGACAGAGCTGCTGTGTCAGGTGATATTATTTGCCATTCCCGACCTAATCCTGCCCTCCAGGAACCTACAGTCCAGTGAAAGAAACAATTTTCCTACCTTCCAATTCCAAGATTTTTCTATAATAGAGTGCAGGAAAATGCATGAAACTAAATAGAGAAATAATACAAGTTTATTGCACATTCACTCTTTATCAATACTGTGTTAGGTACTTTACATTTATTACTTTAACCATCATGACTGCTTTATGATATAAACTACTTTTCAACAGCTAATGGTGCTGAGAAGCTCAGAAGTATGGTAAAGATAGTCCATGACAGAAAAGTAATTTGGATCGAGGTCTGCTTGAATTAAAAAATCCATGTTTTTTCTTTTATACTTACTATGCTGCTTCTCTTTGAAAGGATCAAATTCATAAACTAGTTATATTTAAACTATTTTCATGCTATTAAGAATGTATCTAATTATAAATCTAGAAACCTCAAGAATGTCTCCTGAAATACTCAAAGTAAAAAATAGAATTTAGAACCTAGATAAATACTCAAAATCAACAGCTCTTTTCCTGACAGCCAGTGAAAGGATATAGTGAATAAAAAGATGATATGCATAAGGATAGCATAAAATATAAAATGCTTAGAAGTTACCTTAATGACAAATTTGTAAGGTCTCTGTAAGTAAAATGACAAAATATTACCAGGAAGTAATATCTATATCAATATTTGTCTGTCTCTCTATCTGTCTATCTATCTATTTATCTATCTATCCATCCATCTATCTAACTACATATCTATCTAGTTCCCAATTACTGTTCCCAGTTACTGTTAAGATTATATTTTTTCCATGTTAAGTTATAAAATCAATACTCGACTTCTCAAATTCTTAAAGATGATGATGACAATGATGATATGTATGTATGTTATATATAAAGACTTACCAAAAAAAAAAATCTAAAATTAGGTCAATATTTAACAGACAGAAAGTTACAAAGGGGATTTCTGATCATTAAACAACCAGCAAAACCATAAAGAAAAAGAGATCATACCACAGAATTTAAAGGATTTTCCATATAAAAACTCACAGTGTGGAAAAATAAATCCCATCTATTTAGCAACTAATAGCCTTAATGTATAAAGAGTGTTTACAATTTGCTGTAAGTGTAAAAATGATACCAGCAAGCTTTGATAAGTTATGTATGTAAATTGTAGTACCTAGATCAGAAAACTTTACAAAATGATAATATTCAAAATCATATGGATAAATCAAAATGGAATCCTAAAAAGCTGTTCATTGAATCCATAGGAACAAAAGAAAAGAGAAACAAGGGAACCAGAAAGAGAGAAAACAAACATATAACAGACAGTAAAATGGCATACTTAAGTCCTAATGTGACAATAATAATCTTAAATATAAATAGTCTAAATACACAAACTAAAATGCAGAGGTTGGCAGAATAAATAATTACAAAAAAAAAAACAAACCGTATGATCCAACTATGTGGTTTTTAAAAGAAACTCATTTCAAATACAGTGACTTAAAGAGGCTGAAAATAAAAGGATAGAAAAAGTAATATGTAAACAATTTTATTTTATTATTTTATTTTTTCACTACTTTACCATTTCATTTAAAATTTATTATACAAAAATGCTCTGTTAAAATTATCTGACTAGCCTGTTGTTTTTGTTTTTTTTACCTGTTATGTAAATTTTTAAAAATTCTATTTAACTTTTAGTTCCCATAAGTATTTAGTGAATACACTCTTAAGTCTGATCCAATGAACCCTGAGACCCATCTCCAAATTATTTAATTTTTTTCCTGCTGAATTTTAATTAATAAATTTTTTTTTAATTTACGTCCAAGATAGTTAACATGTAGTGCAATAATGTTTTCAGGAGTAGAATCCAGTGATTCATCACCTACACATAACACCTAGTGCTCATCCCAAAATGTGTCCTCCTTAATGCTCCTTGCCCAATCAGCCCATCCCCTCACCCAAAACCCCTCCAGCAACCCTAAGTTTTTTCTCTATATTTAAGAGTCCCTTATGGTTTATCCCTCTCCCTGTTTTTATATTATTTTTGCTTCCCTTCGCTTATGTTCATGTGTTTTGTATCTTAAATTCCACATATGAATGAAGTCATATGATATTTGTCTTTCTCTAATTTCACTTGGCATAATACACTCTGGTTCCATCCACGTTTCAAATGGCAAGATTTCATTCTTTTTGATGGCAAAGTAATATTCCATTATACATGCACATGTACGCACACACACACACGCACACACACACACACACCCCACATCTTCTTTATTCATTCATCAGTCAGTGGATGGACATTTGGTCTCTCCATACTTTGTCTATTGTCGATAGCTTATCATGCAACCAATATTAAAAGACACATATGTTGCCATATTAATATCAAATAGAATATACTTTAGACAAAACCATTGCTAGAAACAAATAGGGACATTATTTAATGATAAAAGAATCAAGTCAATCCATTAGAAAGAAAACAATCCACAATTCTAAATGTTGATGTACCAAGGAACAGAACCTGAAATACACGAAACAAAAATTGAACCAAAAGGACAACTCCACAATTAAAGTTGGAGATTTCAACTCCCACTGTCAACAACTGATAGAACTAATAGTAAATCAGCAAGAATATACAACTTAACAACACAATCAACTAATAGGATCTAACTGACATATGTAGAACATTCAACTGACAATAACAGAATACATATTTTCATCAAGCACACATGGAATAGTCACCAAGATAGAACACATCTTGGAGCATAAAACAAACCTCAAGAAATTTAAAAGAATTGAAATCATACAGATGGTATTTTCTGAACACATTGGAATCAAATAAGAAGTCAACAGAAAGTTAACAGGAAAACCTCCAAGCACTTGAAAACTAAACAACACGCTTCTAAATAATTCATGAATCAAGGAGGGAGTCCAATGGAGAATAAAAGAAATATATTAAACTGCATGAAAATTAAATTGTGATATATTAAAATTCATGAAACACAGCTAAAGCAGTTCTGAGAGGAAAATTTATAGCATAAACATTTACATTAGAAAAGAAGAAATGTCTTGAATCAATTATTTAGGCTCTCACCTCAGAACCTAGGGAAAGAAGAGCAATGTAAACCTGGAGCCAGCACAAGGAAGGAAATGGTAAAGGTAAGGGCAGAAACGAATGAAAATGATAACAGAAAAACAATAGAGAAAATAGTGAAACAAACAGCTGGTTCTTTGAAAGGAGAAATAAAATCAACAACTCCCTAGGAGAATCGACAAAGAGAGAAGACAAGACTTAACAATAGAATAAATGAAACTGTATATCTATAAACCCTTCCCACATCCAAAGAAAGATAAGGGAATACCAAGAACAATTCTACATGCATACATTTGACAACTTGGATGAAATGGACTACATCATAAAATACACAAACTACCACAACTCACTCAGTATAAAATACATAATTTGAATGGCTTTGTGACTCAAAAAATTGAATTTGGAATTTAAAAACCATCCCCTCAAAATCTCTAAATCTAGTTGGTTTCACTGGGGAATTTTACTGAATGTTTAAAGAAGAATTAATATGAATTCTGCACACTCTCTTCCAGATAGTAAAAGAAGGAATACTATCCAATCCATTTGATGGAAATAGTATTACCCTGACACCAAAACCAGCTAATGATGATACAAGAAAAAAAAAAAACAAAAAACAAAAAACAAAAACTACAGACCAGTATACCTCATGAGTATACATATAAAAATCCTTGGGGTGCCTGGGTGGCTCAGTGGTTAAGCGTCTGACTTTGGCTCAGGTCATGATCTCGCAGTCTGTGGGTTCGAGACCCGCGTCAGGTTCTGTGCTGACAGCTCAGAACCTGGAGCCTGTTTCAGATTCTGTGTCTCCCTCATTCTCTGACCCTCCCCTGTTCATGCTCTCTCTCTCTCTGTCTCAAAAATAAATAAACGTTAAAAAAAATCCTGAGCAAAATATTGGTAAATAGAAGTCAGCCATATAAATTTATTCCCAGATACCTTATTGCCATTTCATGTTTTTATATTATATTTCATATTTTATTGTTTCTGGTAGATCAGAATGAGATTTTTTTCGTATTGTTCTTTTGTCCAGATACATTTGCTAAATTTTTAATTCTAAAATTTTGTAGACTCCTTATGTTTTCAAAAGATGAGAATGTCATTTTCAGGTAACCTCTTCCTCTTTCTCTCTCTCTCCTTGTTACTCATAGGTCCACCCAATCCTGAGATAGTAACATTCAATCCATACATCTAAAGGAAAGGCAGATTTGTATTGTATATCCTGTTCTGAACAGCATTAGGGACCATTATAGATAGAATAAGACAGAGAGCACCTAGACTTTGATTCAGGGTCCTAGGTTTGAATACCATTCTTTTTTTTTTTTTTTTTTTAATGTTTTTATTTATTTTTGAGAGAGAGACAGACAGAGCTAGCAGGGGAGAAGCAGAGAAAAAGAGGGAGGCACAGAATCCGCAGCAGACTCCAGGCTCTGAGCTGTCAGCACAGAGCCCGATGCGGGGCTCGAACTCATGGACCTTGAGATCATGACCTGAGCTGCAGTTGGACGCTCAACCGACTGAGCCACCCAGGCTCGCCGAATACCATTCTTGCTGCTTACTGGCTGGCTATATTAGTTTGCTCTGGCTGCCATAATGAAATACTACAAAGTGGCTTAAACAAAAATTTATATTCTCATTGTTCTGGAGGCTACACCCCAAATCCAGGTGTCAGAAGGTTTTGTTTCTCCTGAGGCCTTCCTCCTTGACTTGTAGGTGGCCACCTTCTTACTGTGTCCTCACATGGTCTTTCTTCTGTGTGTCCGTGTCCAAATGTCTTCCTATAGGGACACCAGTCAGATTGGATGGGGGCCCATGCTAAAGACCTCATATTAACTTAATTATTTCTTTAAAAACCTGTCTAAATACAGTCACATTCTGAGATATGGGTTAGGACATCAACACATGAATTGTCAGAGGACACAATTCAGCCCCAAACAACTGGGTAATCATTCGCATTCTGCTTAGCTTTCTGTGTCTCTCTGTGCTCTTATTTAAAGTGAGTGGGTAGATTATATGACCTCTGTGTTTCCTTCCAGTTCCCAGTTTTCCAAGCTTTCATCATTTTCAGCTTGCTGGTAAGCACCCTGTCTTCACAAATCTCTTCATTTCTCCATGGATTAGCATGGCTTATACTGTGTAGTATTGTTAAGTGAATAGCTACATTTTCCTGATTCAAAGGCAGAAGTCAGTTCATACACATGAAACTGGTTTTCTGGAGGTTCTGGGACTAGGAGTTGTTAATTTGACTGAAACTCCTCACTGAGAGAGAAGAAAATAATTGAAGTTGCAGAGAAAGTAAAACAGAACACATAAGGGGAATTCATTGAAAGGGGGCTTGAAGGCGGGAGGGAGACATGTATAGAAGAACCTCGAAGGCAAAAACGAAGGAAAATCTGCTCCACTGTGCCCACAACCACTGTCAAGTGAGTGATGTAAGTCACTTCTCCTCTTTCATACTTTTTTTTTTTAATGTAAAAGATGTGTGCTTGGTGTTCAGGGACCATCCTGATTTCGTGTAACCTGATTCTTTTCAATAAAGAAGGTGATTCATTAAATGTGTAACTAAATGTGATTCCATTTTTATAACCTTGCTAGGCTTATATAAAAATAGTCACAGCTCAGGGAAGAAAAATCTTTTGTCAGATCGAGTATATAAATTCTTGGTTCATAAACCACAATCAGCTGTAGAAAGGCTGTGGAGAGACATCTGAGGGCAGCAGAAAGAATGGAGAATTTGCTCCCTGGAGACTAGGTTTTTGTCTCTGTTCTGATATTTCCTCCCAAGCAGGTCCACTTCTGTAAGCATCATCTGAAATGAGTTTAAAAGGACCCCAACCTGACCAGTGGGGCATCCCTCCTGGTGGAACTAGAAGGGAATTTCAGAACCAAAATGCAGCTCATTTCTCTGGAAGCAAAATCAGAGTGGCTGGTGAAGGTGAACAGTATCCAGAGCATAGAGCAATAGAGACCCATGTGTGGTGTTTGCATTACCACTCCCTCTCCCTCACAGCCTATCTGACGTCACTCACCAAGCGTGGCAGGCTCTGCCTCTGACTATGAATGTGCCTTACCATCCTTCTAGCCATTGTGCTCTGGGCAGGCACTATCAATTGATTAGAGGGAACATGGGAGGTGAAAACAGTTTGCTCTCCCTGGCCTAGAGCTTAGTCAGAATGATGGAACCAGACGCACTGAATTTTATTGAAATAAATGTCAGAAAAATTAACAGGGTGGACTCAGCAAAGACAGCTGGCTGCTGAAAAGCAAGGAAAAGGTCAGGTCAGATGTAAAGGATGACTGGCACCATGGCCCCCGTGGTAGGAGAAAACAGTAGACGAAGTGGGTCACAGACAGCATGAAATCTCAGAGAGTGGACAAAGTGGGAGTGGGTGGGGAAGTATCTTGGAATTATGACGCAGTTGCAGGGACTTATGTTTGGCCATTGCTGCCTAGAAGAGGCAGTGCTTGGACCTGTTGGTTGGCTAAATGCAGTGTCTGTGAGCCCCGGGTCCCTGGGGGCACTGTTGGTCAAGTTGTCACTGCTGCCCTGCCTGCAGTATACACAAGGGCAGTGGGAAACTGGCAAGAAAGAAAATGCTGGTGCTCTGCAACCACAAATGAGTCCAATCTGATTTCTATCATGTACCACTTTCGTGGCCTTGGGCAAGATATTTCGCTCTCAGAGACTCCGTTTTCTTGATAGATCTTTGGGATTATCATGCTGTGTCTTTCGTGGTGTGATAGTAAGAATCCGATACATAGTAAATGCTTACTAAATAGCAGGTATCACTGTTATTTTTCTCACCTTACCTCTGCCTCTGGAGCAGGCTCAGCTGTCGGATCCAAGGAAAGGAATAGTAAGAGTCTAAACTAATATTAGTTAGACTACTGGGAATGCACTTTATTACAATCAGACATTAAGCTGATTTTGTGCTGGTTTCAGTCATTGAGAGGGCTGATTTATTTCTGGTTTACTCATACCTCCAGCCCTTCTGCAGTCCCAGTGGAAAATCCACCGTGTTTACGAGGCCTCAAACTCTGACTTTCTGTCTCATCCGCCTGGGAGACTGCTGGAGGTTCTGATCGACGCCTGCCACCTGTGAATTGGTAAGTCCCTCAAGGGGAAAATTGTCACAGACTGTCTCTGTGTTCCTTTTTTGTTTAGGATCCTGGACCCATATGTCCTGATTTTGAAATATTTTTATCTGGGCTGCTAGTTACTCTCAATAACAAAATTAGTCCATAAAACCTAGTTTGTTATAATTTAAATAGAGAAAATTCCTTACTTGTTTAATGTGTATATGAAAAAAATAACTAGTGCATAAAAATTATGATAATTTTTCATTTAAAAAGGAAGCAATTTAAAGAAAAAAGTGCTGAGTAAAAACGTTACACATGATATGCTATGCTGTTTTCAGTTCACTGCTTTAGTACATAGTAGGTTTTCAACATTTATGGTCAAGTCTCTACTACTCTTGCTTTGAATACTGCAAGTTACCTTCCTGGTCTTTCTGCCTTCTGTCTATCACTCCTCATTCAAAATATATGTCATACCCTAATCTAAAATATTTAAAACACAAAACTGGTCATATTCACCTTTTGGTTGAAACCCTTCAATGGATCTTATATCGGTAAAACTTCTTTCAGAGTAAAAGTGGCTTGAATATGAATATACTTAACTTGCTCACAAGCAACAGATGTAAAGTTAACCAATTTGAAAGGTGGTAAGTTAGTTTAGTAATGTCAGAGAGCTGGGTTGGTTTCTCTGAAATTCTTGTGGTTTTCTATTCATGGACTCAAGGAGGCTGCCATGGCTCCTGAAATCACATTTGCATGGACTGACAAAAAGGAGAGGTGGCATAGCTCTCCTTTTATCAACGGAGCAAAATCTTTCCCAGGAGTCCTCTAAAAACTTTCCCTTTTTTTCCCTTTTCAATGTTCAGACCTGAGACATGGGACCTTTCCCTTGCTGACTTATCTCTGGTGTACTCTGGGTCACTGAGACTGGGACAGCGAGTGTCTGGGAGGTAGACTGTGGCTGCAAAGCTGCAGTAAAGAAGAATGGGTATTTTTAGCTGAATATTAGTATCCACACCAGCGAGGCATTTTTTATATGATAAGGTCAAAACCTTTTATCAGGGCGTTAGTAATTCTTTCATGTTGCAAGATACCACATTGCATCCAAACGTGGTTAGTATTTATTGAAGAGCTGTACTGGGGAGTAGGGAAGCCCAAGAAACCAATTCAACAAGTCTTCAGGATAACTAGATGCCGTCAGCCTATCCCACGGCAGCTCTGGGCTTATCCAGCATAGACGAGCGGGAGTGAGAGTCTCATGACCCTGCTCAGGTGCATCGGCCATTGTGTTGAATCAGTCCATCTCTGACACCCCTCAATGTCTCAACCACTTCTTTACCCTCCTACCATTCCTGACCATTGACTGTGTGGATCTTACATTGGTACTTCCAGTGATACAATTGAGCAAGTCCGTCTCTTTCCTGAAGAGGTCATGTCCTATGCAACCTTCAGGATTTGGGCTCCAGCATCATGAGAAGTGTCTGTTGACCCTTTAAGCAGTTCTTGCTGATGCTTCCTGGCCCCTCGGCTTGCGATACCACAGAACTGACACCTCTCTATTGAAATTGCCTTGCCCTGGGAGACTTATCAAGAGATAGATTTTTGGGCCCTGCCCCTCCCCCCAAGATTCTGACTCCATAAGTCAGGAATGGGCCTAGAGATGTGCATTTTAATTTACATGATTCTATAGGAGGAAACATGGACCATAGTTTTAAAATATCAACCCTATGTATTAGACCCTTTACACAGCAACTCTTACGAATCTCCTCAAAGAGTTCTGTGTGGTTATTATTAAAATCCTGATTTCATAATTGGGGAACTGGAGGCTCAAAGAGCACAAAAGCACACAGTGAAGAATGATGAAGCCAAGCTTATTCCAGAGCACCTGCTCTTGAGTCATGCCCAGCCCCCTCGTTATAGTTCAGCACCCTGGCACCCCCAAGGCTTCCTCCTTTCTCGTTAGCAAAGCTGGGCCAGGTCTGGTTCTCAAAATGGCTGCTCAGGAGAGAAGCACATGGCTCCTCCACAAGAAGGCATTGATGGAGCCCCAGTGGCCCTTCTGTAATGAGGGCAGGCTGTACTAGGAAAGCGGTGGGACCCAGTCCACTGAGGTTTCCAGAGTGCTTATTCTGAGGAAAGGAAAGTGTAAAGAATGGTGCCGATTTCCCTCTAGCAACTTCCCTTTCTACAGCCACAGGAAGTCCTTTGAAGACCTGTGAGTACTGTATGTGGGATCTGGGCTTTTTTCTGACTCACTCAAATTGGTGGCACGGTAGAAAAGCAGGGCCTAGGCAGCTTCAGGTTAGAGCAGAAAGGAAGGACTACAAGCATGGAGGAAGAGAGATGAGGAAAAGCCCGGGGTTGGAGCTGGTAGTTTCATGTAAATTGTAGGATTCAGAAGATCTGAGTTCAAATCCAGACCCTGCCACTCAGCAGAGTGAGGTTGGGAAAGTTTTCTCATTTGTCTGGACTGCAGCTTGCTTTTCTACAAAGCGGGCATATGATCCAAGCCTCAGCTTCTGTTGTTGGGATTAATGGAGACTCTTGACTTGAGTGTGATGCTTTTTGGTGTGACCAGGAGACATCTCTTCCTTGAAGGTGGAGAGGGCACTGGACAGCCACATGCTCACATGCATTCCCCAAACCCCACAGCCCCAAGCCGCTCCTGGCCGAGAATCCAGGGCTTTTTAAAAGTTGGAGGCTGAGGGAGAAAAAAGTTTGTTAGCCTTCTCCCTGCTCACACCTTACACACACTTGTTGTAACAGAAGCAAGCCGGGATACATCTAGGTCCCAGGGGACCGCAGAAGTGACAGAGTCAGAGCAATTAGCTGAGACTTCTACAAAGGTCCTCAAAAAGTCATCCTTGCGTCTAATCTTTAGGCCTTCCTCCTGAACCCCTGCCATCTGTGCCTCCTCATTGTCCACTTGGAAAACCCACAAAACAGAAAAAGGGGGACCTGTCCTGTTCTGTAACCAGTGTTGGTGGGAACATAAGCGAGAAAATGTAGCAAATACTACCAGCTGATGTGTGTGTGCCTTCAGTGCTTTTGTCTGGGGGAAGAATCTGCAATTATTATTTGTTTTTAAAATGTGTACATCCAGGTATAACCGCATCCAAAGAAGTGTGCCCTCATTAGCGTAGAGCTCGGTGATTTCAGAGTGAACACCAGTCAAAAGAGCAGGAAGCAGGCGGTAGAAGCCTCCAGAAGTCCCTCTCAAACTCTCTCCAGTCACTAACTACTACCCCAGCTCCTGCAGCATGGATCCATTTTTCCTACCTTTTCACGTCTGGAATCATCCATGCATTATTCTATATCCAGCTGCTGCTGCTTGACCTTATGTCCCATAAGATGTGTCCATGTTGTTCCATGTAATTAGAGATTCCTCTTTATTCCATTATGTTAGTATCCCACCAGGTATTGATGCAATGCAGGGTTGGCAGTCGAATCCTATCCTGCATAGTGCTGTCGTGCACATTCTTGAAAGTGCATACCTTTCGGTGGACATCTGCACTCTTCTTGTTTGAGTGTGTGCTCACGAGTTGAGATGCGGGGTCAAAGTATGTGTATGTTGGTTTTCCAGGCCGGTTATACAGCTCACATTCCCACCAGACGCCTATGAGGATTTCAGCTACACTTCTTTGACAACATTTGGCATTTTTCCTTCTTTTTTCCTCTCCATTATAGCCCTTCTGGTGGGCATACAGTGAGCCTGGCAACTTTTAACAAATAGAGCTTGATGTCTTCAGAAGCCCTCTCCAGGTTTCACAGTCCTTGTCAATCCCTGCAGTCTTACGTGAGGCCAGTGCACACATTTATGCCTCCTGCCATGTTCCAAAAGGCATCTGAGTTTGAAAGCCCTGACATGTGCTCTCTCATCCAGTTCCAAAATTAGGTATATTATTATTCCCATTTTACTGAAACAGAAACTGAATCACTGGCCCAAGGTCACACAGCAAGAAAGTGACAAAAGCACAGGCCATCAAAGGCTGGACCTGTGCTCGTGTGCCTTTTGCAAGCAGTATAATTAGCATGAGACAAGAAAAAGTGGTAGGAAAACTGTATGCTTTTATAAAAACTGGATTCATTTCTAACTGGCTATACAAACTTAAATCGGTACGCTCTTCTGAACCTCAGTTTACTTGCCTGTAAAATGGGGATGATGATAAAATATCTTAAAGGGATATTTGGTGGATTCAATGAGACCACTAAGAGAAAGTGACACCAATGCCTAAAAAACAATAAATATAAATTAAAGGGTTAAGTGGAAGATGGTGACTAGAATACAGGTCTCTCCTTTCCCTACTGGTGTGGCCAAACGAATATAAAAGTACCAATAATTCTGCACTGGCATGGAGAACTCAGGAAAGTTGTTGTCCACATTCCTCAGACTTTATGGGCTTTCTCATGAGAAGAGTAGAGTTGGGCAAGAGCAAGGGGAGTTGTCGAGCCCGGTGGGAAACCCTGGTAGAAGCTTTCTTGAGGAGACACAGGAGGACTGAGGACACAGGTAGGCACTGGTGCAGAGAGGAAATGCTTCACTGACTACCCCGTCCACAGTGGCAGACTGATGGCCTTCCAAAGTGGGTCTGCAGAGGTGCTTCCAAGGAGAAGAGTCACCACGGTGAGGCTTCTCTGTCGTGCATAGACAGTAACACAAGGCCGAAGGCAAGATGGGCACATGTGCTCCTATAGTAGCCAAGAGAGGGAAAGCAGGAGCAAACAGAGTTCTGGGTATGTCAGCATCCAATATAGAGTAAGTTCCCTAAGGAATGGCCCATGCTAATGTCCCCACCTTCCCCACTCAGGAAGCCACCACACAGAGCTAGAAAGTAGCTAGCTCTCTAGTCTAGGATTTGAGATGGGGCTTCTAAAGGAGAAAACAGAGGAGAGGAAATCAACAAGGATCCACCCATCCTGTTTATAAGAAAAAAAGTCAGCCTTGTGTACAATGTGTCCTCTTTCTACTTGACTGAACACAGATCGTACCAAGATGGAAGCAGTGAAAAGATGCTGCAAAATAAAAAAAGGGAGGAAAACCTATCACTCAAGTTTCAGGAAAAGAACTTATTTTTGGAAAAACTTTCTGAAAACATGCAGAGAAAAATTAGGAAGAACCTGCCTGGAATTTAAAATGTTGACTAACAGCTTTTTCCAACATACTCATAAAGACAATTAAAAAAAACCCAACAATTCTCCAAACAGCCTTAAAAGCTGAAACTGAGAAATAGCATATCAAAATAGGAAAGATATTGAAACTGTAAGACACAAAGAGATGGATTGAGGAAAATGTATCTAGGTTTAAGTGCACAGACGCTGCATTGCACAGACCAGAATTGCTTCTTGTAAAAAAAAAAGGGGGGGGGGGGAGGTCTAAAAATAAGCAGGGAGATACTTTGTGTCTTTTCCATAGTCTTATTTAGAATAAGCCACTCAAGATCAAAAGCAAAGAGGAAATAGCAGGGGTGTCTCTCTGTTCTATCGTGTACTAAGAATCACACAACGTTATATTCCTTCTTCTGTGTTGGTTCATCCACCCATCTTGGCCATGTCTGTCCATTCAGGGAAGACAGACATGGTCAAGAACAAGGCAGGAATAGCAACACTGTGTGCTGGAAATGCAATATCTATAAGTAAAGCACTGAAGTCAGGTGCAGGAGCAGGAAGAACAACACAGGTGGGAATACAGGTGTGAGGCAGGCAGAGAGGGGGCTCGTGTGGTGCTTAGAAGAATGCACAAGCAACCAGACTGTCCTGAATCTGCCACTAACTACTTGACGATTCTTGAAGGTCTCTCTGGGCCTTAGTTTTTCCACCTATAAAATGGGGATAATAATAGTTCCTACCTACTTAGTAGAGTTATTGGGAGGATTAAAGGAAGTTATATGTGTCATGTGCTTAGGAGGACCTGGAATATAATTTTAATAATAATAATGATGTCTATCTGTCTATCTATCTACCTACCTACCTGTCTACCTACCTATCTATTTACCTATCTTTGCAAGGAGAAAGGTGGTTGGGAAAGTGAAAAATAACACTGCTAGAACAGAGTATATTATGTCTGGACTTCTGGATTTCATATATAAATAACATTTCAAAGAAAATTTTGGAAATCAACATTGGGTTGCCATTTATTTTATCTTACAACATTTAAAAAATAAGAACAGGGGTGCCTGGATGGCTCGGTTGGTTAAGCGTCTGACTTGGTTTCAGCTCAGGTCATGAGCTCATGGTTTCATCAGTTCAAGCCCCATGTCAGGTTCTGTGCTGGCAGCACAGAGCCAGCTTGGGATGTTCTCTCTGTCCCTCTCTCTCTGCCCCTCGCCACCTGTGCTGTCTTTGTCTCTCTCAAAATAAATAAATAAACTTTAAAAAATTTGAAAAAAAGCAAAGGAGGTTAGTTAGCATAAACATCGAAAAATTAATCTCGAATAAAGAAGTGTCTCTTAATTATTCTCAATACATTGCCTGCTTTTTTTTCTCCATTTAGAGGAGATAAGTGAACACTTCATCTGAAACGTGCATTGGTCTAAAGGCTGTAGTTTGGAAAATATCCCAATAAGTGAAAAAATGCTAATAACTGAGAAGTAGACTAGGAATTGTGTCCATCAACTTGCCCACCAGTTATAGATACGAGATACCCACCACACAAAGGCAGAAAGGGATCCAAAGGCAAGTCGTTATCCTGATGTCCATAAGGCTTATCTATGCCAAAGAGTCCTACTAGCCAAGAAAAGTAAATGTACACCCTAGGGAAGAAAGGGGCATAAACTAAAGTGAGCTGATTAGTCTGAATACATACATAAAGTAAAACAAACGAAAAGCACTGCAGAGTAAACAACTGAGAGAGGGGCGCCTGGGTGGCTCAGTTGGTTGAGCGTCCGATTTCAGCTCAGGTCATGATCTCGCAGTCCGTGAGTTCAGGCCCCACTCGGGCTCTGTGCTGACAGCTCAGAGCCTGGAGCCTGCTTCGAATTCTGGGTCTTCTTCTCTCTCTGCCCCCTCCCCCACTCATGCTCTGTCTCTCTGTCTCTCTGTCTCTCTCTCTCTCTCTCTCTCTCTCTCTCTCTGTTTCAAAAATAAATAAACATTAAAAAAATTAAAAAAAACTGAGAGGAGTCAGAGAAGGAGAATATTTCTGAAAACTCTCAAAAATAGCCAAGAACTACTTTAATGCAATGAGTGGCGACCAGCCTATCAAGACTTTATATATATATTTACTATTTTATATATATATATATATAGACACAGAGTCAACCCTCATTATTTGCAGATCTTGTATTTGCAAATTTTCACACTTACTAACGTTTATTTGTAACCCAAATCAGTGTTCACAGCCATTCACAGCATCACAAAATCTTTGAGTTGCCCAATTTGCATGTTCCCAAGTAAGTTCAAATGAGGCACCACTCTGCCTTTTGTTGCATTTCTCATGCTGTAAACTAAGTATGCTTTTCTCATGCTGTAAACTAAGTATGCTTTTCTCATGCTGTAAACTAAGTGTATTTAGTGTTCCTTTTCACATTTTTTGTACTTTTTGTTGTTGGTTTCACTGTTTAAAATGGACCTAAGTGCATGGGCTGGTGTTCCTAAGCACAAGATGAGTCCAATATTAATGAATCATATGTATGTATATATGTGCACATACATATTAGTGTTTAAACAGAAATACACATAAAACAAGGTTATCCACTGATCAGTTGACAAAAGCATTGTGACCAGAGTCTTACAGGAACCTTATCCTATATTTCTTTTAGGAACAGTAATTCAATACTTGCTAATTCACTGTTTGCAGTGTCTTTATAGAACATAACTGCTGTGAATAACAAGAATCTAATTATGTGCCTATACATATATAAGCACATGTACACAGGAATATATATATATATATATATATATATATATATATATGTATATGTATATATCACAATGATACTGAAACAGTAATTGAGTACAAATCAAAGAAATGAAACAGGAGATCCTGAAATAGACCTTACATAGCTTAGTATAGTGTAGTTTTATTTAGTGTGCTGTTATTTTGTTCACTGTTATTAGGTTTACTGTGATCTCATTTTATTTCTATTTAATTTTTTTTTCATTTTTTTTTATTTTAACTTTTATTTTTTACTTTTTAAAATTTACATCCAAATTAGCGTATAGTGCAACAATGATTTCAGGAGTAGATTCCTTAGTGCCCCGTACCCATTTAGCCCATCCCTCCCCCACAACCCCTCCAGTAACCCTCAGTTTGTTCTCCATATTTATGAGTCTCTTCTGTTTTGTCCCCCTCCCTGTTTTTATATTATTTTTGTTTCCCTTCCCTTATGTTCTTCTGTTCTGTGTCTTAAGGTCCACATATGAGTAAAGTCATATAATATTTGTCTTTCTCTAATTTCGCTTAGCATAATATCCTCTAGTTCCATCCACGTAGTTGCAAATGGAGAGATTTCATTCTTTTTGATTGCCGAGTAATACTCCATTGTATATACATACCATATCTTCTTTATCCATTCATCCATCGATGGACATTTGGGCTCTTTCCATACTTTGGCTATTGTTGATAGTGCTGCTATAAACATGGGGTTGCATGTGTCCCTTCGAAACAGCACACCTGTATCCCCTGGATAAATGCCTAGTAGTGCAATTGCGGGTCATAGGGTAGTTCTATTTTTAGCTTTTTGAGGAGGCTCCATACTGTTTTCCAGAGTGGCTGCACCAGCTTGTATTCCCATCTATTTAGTTTACCTTAATGTGACATAATACAATATAGTATTTAGACACAGGAAAGCACAGATGAAAATAATATATAAGGTAAAGATGGTGAATCTAATTGATGTTATGTAAACTAACTAAAGAATTGGAGGGGTGCCTGGGTGGCTCCTTCAGTTAAGCATCCAACTCTTAATTTCAACTCAGGTCATGATTTCTTGGTTCATGTGTTTGAGCCCCAAGTCAGGCTCCACACTGACACCGTGGAACCTGATTGGGATTGTCTCTCTCCCCGCTCTCTGCCGTTCTTCCTCTCAAAATAAGTAATTAAACATTTAAAAAAAAAAGAATTGGAAAAATACCTAAGTTCTATTCCTATCTCACACTGACAAAATTATTACCCCTTCTTTATGTTTTTATTTATTATTATTTTGTTAATGTCTATGTATTTTTGAGAGAGAGAGGGAGAGACAGACTCTGAAGCAGGCTCCAGGCTCTGCTCCCCAACGTGGGGCTCAAACTCACGAACCACGAGATCATGACCTGAGCTGAAGTCAGCCGCTTAACCGACTGAACCACCCAGGCGCCCCTTACCCTTTCTTTATATTTTTAAGTAATAGAAGGTTGAGTATATTTATCTGTATTTTCTAACTTTTACCATAAATATAAAGTGTTTGTGTAATAAATAAGAAATAATAACTTTGATTATTAAAACTCACAGTCAAATTGGAATAATAATAATCTGGGTCCAAAATTCTATGCAATATCAACTAAATTGAAAAAAAGTGATGGGGAAGAAGGGAGAAGAAATTAAAGAGTACTCATTTCCTTGGTTGATAGAGTGGAAATTCAAGAAATACTATTTCATTGTTTTACTTTGAAAATTAGAACATATAGGTTTAGGCTTCAAAAGTAATTTTAAAAAATGGACACAGATGTTCTCAAGTGTTTCCACATAAGTCCCCCTAACATCAGAGAAAGTGAACACATGCCCCAGGGGTCTGTCAACATAACCCAGAATGGCCCAATCCCAGATAGAGATTTCAGAAGTGTCATGTGAATGTTTCATTTTATCACATTACATATCAGTATTGATTTTAATAATAAAACTTTTTTATTTCTTTACCATTTAATGCAAGTGATACTTCAAGAGCATGTATTTATCCTGTGTCATGACACATCCCAAGTGCATTGCTGTATATCCCCAGGGGTGCATGAACTAATGGCATAAAGACTATGCTCTAAAACTTCTAAGTTATTAGAGAAAAATCAAATATGTATACATATATGCATAATATTATTAAAAATGTAAGACATAAATCCAGATAACAGATATAAGACAAAACAGAGCAACTATGATTATAACTGTAAATAGGATGATTCTCTTATCAAGAAATAATACTCTTGAACATGGATAAAAAAAAATTCCAACTACAACCACTGGATGTGCATAAAGAAAAGTGGTTTTGATAGATTAATATTTAAAGGATAGTCCAAAAGCAGACCAATCCAAATGAAAAAAAAATCCTAGGGATAGGATATTAAAGTAGAAATCAAAGGCAAAATCATTTAAAAGATAGAAAAAAAATTTAGGTTGATAAAGTACATAAGTGAAGATAAAGTAACGAAGCCATGAGTCTTTGAATAATAAAGTACTAAGATCTATAAAGCAATAATAGTTAGAAACTTAAGAATTAATTAATAGAATTGTTAATCGGATACAGGATATCTAATCTATGGGATTAAAGTTTCCTGTATAGGCACATATTGAAATCTAAGTCTCCAAATAGAAAATGCAACTCTTTTCATAGGTTTATGAAACATTTTAAGATGTTCATTATAATCCTCCAAGAATAGGTTAATAAACTATAGAGGCTTTACGGATCAATTCTATCTCAAGAGTACAATGAAACTGGAAGTCAGTAGCAAGGGAATATCATTAAAACCCAATCACCTGGAAAAGCAGAAGATAGTCTTGTAAATAATTATTAATACAAAGAGCAAAAAACTTAAACATTATTTGAAGTATTTTTAAAAATATCCAAATAAAAGCATTAAATATAAAAGTGAAGTTCATAGGATCCTGCCATAGTTGTACAGAAGATAAGTTGACTTTTTATGTTTTTATCATTGCACAAGAAAGAATGGAAATAAATTGATTAATTAATTAACTCAAGAAACTAGAAAAAGAACCCATAGGTCAATAGATAAATCTCGATGAAAATCAGAAAATATTTTTGAAGTACATGATAATAAAAATACTACATAGAAAAAATTACAGAAAGCAGCCTAAGCTGTTCTTGGAAGGATATTTATTGCCTTAAATGCATAAAATAGAAAAGAAGAAAGGCTAAAAACAATGATTTAAGTGACCACCTCAAGAAGTTAGGGAAAGAAAACTCAAAAGACAATAATATGAAGTAAATTATTTTGAAGAACACAAATTAATAAAATAGAAAACAAGCAAGCAGTTGATAATCAACAAAAAGAAATGCTGATTATTTGAAAACAATTAATAATATTCACAAAGCTTTGACAAGATTAATGAAGTAAAAAAGAGCAAAAGAAAATATTGCCAAAAGTGGAAATTTAAAAAGGGAATAATTAGGGGCACCTGGGTGGCTCAGTTGGTTGAACGCCCGACTTCGGCTCAGGTCATGATCTCCCAGTCTGTGAGTTCGAGCCCCATGTCAGGCTCTGTGCGGAGGGCTCAGAGCCTGGAGCCTGCTTCGGATTCTGTATCTCCCTCTCTCTGACCCTCCCCCGTTCATTCTCTTTCTCTCTCTCTCTCTCTCTCTCTCTCTCTCTCTGTGAAAAATAAATTAACTTAAAAAAATTTTTTTTAATAATAAATAAATAAATAAATAAAAAGGGAATAATTATAGACTCTGCAAACATTAAAAAGAAAATAAGAGATTACTTTGAAAGAGTTGGTCAATAAATTTGAAAGTCAGATGAAATTGACAAATATTTAGAACAACACAACTTACCAAAGCTGACTGAAGGAGAATTTTTAACTACTGAATAACCTATACGCCTATTAGAGAATTGAATATGTAAATGAGACCTTCCTATAGACTGTTCTCCAGACCCAAGTGCCTTCACAGTGTAGAATTCACACCTGCAGGTTTTGTAAATATTTAAGGAATAACAACCTTCTTTTTAAAAAATTCAGAGACTAGAAAAAGAGGAAATACTTCCAAGTAATGTATCTCTTTGAATTAGTATTTTTGTATCCTTTTGGTAAATACCTAGTACACCCCAATGTTTATAGCAGTGCTATCAACAATAGCCAAATTATGGAAAGAGCCCAAATGCCCATCAACTGATGAATGGATAAAGAAGTGGTACATGTGTACATATATACATGTATGTATGTATGTAGTACATGTATGTATATTATACGTGTGTATGTATGTAATATTTCAGTGTGTGTGTGTGTGTGTGTACACACAATGAAACATTACTCAGCTGTAAAAAAGAATGAAACCTTGCCACTTAGAACAACATGGATGGACCTAGAGAGTATAATGCTAAGTGGAGTAAGTCAGAGAAAGACAAATGCCATTATGATTTCACTCATATGTGGAATTTCAGAAACAAAACAAATGAACATCATTGCGGGGGGGGGGAGCAAGAAACAGACTGTTAACAAACTGGAGAACAAACTGATAGTTACTAGAGGGGAGGTAGTGGGGGGATGGTTTAAATAGGTGATGGGGATTAAGGAGGACACTTGTGATGAGCACTGGGTGTGGTATGGAAGTGTTGAATCATTAAACTGTACACCTGAAACTAGTATTACACTGTATGTTAACTACCTGGAATTTAAATAAAAACTTGGAGAAGAAAAATACTTCCAAGTCATTATGAGTGCAGCATAATTCTGACACAAAATCTGATAAGAACATCATAAGACAGTAAAATCACAGGCCAGTTTCTTTTATGAGTATATATGCAAAAATACTAACAAAATATTTGCCAATGTGTATAAAAAGAATAGCTCATCATGATCAAACTGGGTTTGTTGCAGGAATTTCCGTTCAAACACCAATAACTTTCAAACCCCAGTCTATGCAATTCACCACGAGGAGAATAACCATATCATTATCTCGGTATAATGCAGAAACAGCATTTGCTAAAATTCAAAACCTGCTCAAAACAAAAACAAACTAGTTTTTACCAAAATCCCCACAAACCTTGAAGAAATTGACAAAATCTATCTAAAATTTCTTTGGAAATGCAAGTAGCTTAGAATAGCAAAAATAATCATGAAGCAGACAAACTTTAAAGGATTTATTCTGCTAAATATCAAGGTATCTTTAAAAAGCTAGAATAAGACAATATGCTATTGGTATTAAGGGTAGAAAATTAGATGAAAAGAATAGAATAAAAAGTCTAGAAGCAATGCCACACATACAATCCCCTGATTTATGACAAGGTGCCATAGCCAAAGAAAAAGATGGTCTTCTCAATAAATGCTGTTGGTCAGTTGGATATTCATAAGGATAAAAACAAAAAACAAAAAACTTGACCTCTACCTTGTACCATACATAAAAATTCTAGATAGATCATAGGCCTAATAGGAAAGTGAAAGCATTCTGTTTTTTAACTCTTGCCATTTGAAACAACGTGGATGGAACTAGAATGTATTATGCTAAGGGAAATAAGTCCATTAGAAAAAGACAAATATCATATAATTTCACTTATATGTGGAATTTAAGAAACAAAACAGATGAACATAGGGGAAGGGAAGGAAAAATAAGAAAAAAAAAACAGAGAGGGAGGCAAACCATAAGAGGCTCTTAAATACAGAGAACATACTGAGGTCTGCTGGAGGGGAGGTGCCTAGGGGGATGGGCTAAATGGGTGATGGGCATTAAGGAGGGCACTTGTTGGGATGAGCACTAGGTATTATATGTAAGTGATGAATCACTAAATTCTACTCCTGAAACCATTATTATATATTAACTAACTTGGAATTAAATAAAATTTTAAAAAGAGAAAGAAAATAAAAGCATTAAACTTTTAGACAATAATGTAGAATATTCTCATGAGATGGGTAAAGATTTTTTAAACTGGACACAAATAACATTAACCATAAAAGAAAAGATTGATAAATTGGACTGTAGTAAGATTTATAACCCTTCTGCTCATGAAAAGACAAGTTTCAGAATGGGAAAAGATAATTGCAATACATCTTTATGAGATACAAAATATATATGCAATACATATGATATATAAATCATATTATATTGTATGCCTATGATAAAGGACTCATATCCAGAATACACAAAGAACTTTTACCAAACCATAAGAAAAAGAAGGATAAAACCTAAGCAAAAGATGATGAGGAACTTCCCAAAGGAAAACATTCAAACGGTGAATAAACATGAAAAGCTCACCATAGGAAATCATAAGGGCAATGGAAGCTAAAAGCCCAATTATATGCCATCAAACAACACCCACGAATATGATGAAGTTAACTGACACTACCAAGTATTGGCAAGAATGTGTATGTGAGGATGCGAACCCCCACTTAACTATCAGTGAGCGTGCTAATTGGTGCAAGCACTGAAGAAAACTCTCTGGCACTGATCTTCTAACCCTAGACGTATGTACTCCACGACCAGAAATTCCACTCCCAGGTATATAGTCGACAAAAGGCGTAAAACTTTGGTGGACTTACCCTACCAGATACACATGTGTCAGTATATGGTGTCCACACAAGCACAAAATACAAGAACAAGACTGCTCATAGCAGCATTGCTGTAATATCACAAATGCCCATCGATAATAAGATCAATTCATTATTTTTCGTGTATTCTTACAATGGAACAGTAGGCAAATGAAAGAGTAAATATTTTACATTACTACATGGATCCGTTTCCCAGAATGTGAGGAAAACGTGTAATGTGATTCTCTTTACATAAAGCTCAAAAATAGGCTGGAACTAGTAATTATTACATCTGGTGAAAGAGGCATGAGAGAGCCTTGTAGGGTATTGGTAATGTTCCATGTCATGGTCTGGGTGCTGGGTACACGGGTGTGTAACTTTCTAAAATTACATCACTGCGCATTTTTCTTATATGTATAGTTCTTTGATGAACACACAGATGTGGCAAAATGTTTACAGTATGTATAACAGAGTTGTTTCATAAGTGATACTTAATATTCTTTACATTATTCCTTCATATACTTTTCAAATAGGTAATATTTACGTTTTTGGGGGTGATTTGCATTTTCTAATCGCTTTAATGAAACCTTCTCCTCTTCATCCCCATTGCCCTTTCCCTAGTACATGCCTTAAAACTGTCTTCCCTCAACCATTTCATTGGTCTCTTGACCAGTCTTCTTGCCTCCAGTTTTGTAAATAGGAGGCAAGATTATCTGCCAATATCATTATCTGATATTGGTCAGTTTTGTGGACCACAGGAGAATCCCTTCACTTAGAAGCAGTTGTTCTTGGTAGCTTTTTTGACCACTGGTTCTCTCTCCTTTTTTTAAACCACAATACACATGAGTAATGATATTCCTGTGAGGCACCCACTCCCATAAAAATGAAAATGTTATGCTAAGTAAAAGAAGCCAGACACAAAAGGTCACATATTGTGTGATTGCATTTATATGAAATATCCAGAGTAGGTAAATTCTTAGAGACAGAATGCAGATTGTTGGTTGCCAGGGCCTGTGGGGGGAGAGACTGCTCAATGGGTAAGAGTGGTTGCAGGCAGAATTGTGACTCCCCCGCCCCAATTCAAATACTGAAGTTCTAACCTCCAGTACTTTAGAACATAACCATATTTGGAGATGGGGTCTTGAAAGATGTAGTTAAGATAAGGTTGTTACAATCTGACAATAAATTTCATATATTGAAAAAATAAATAAAATAAAATAAAATAAAATGATCATATATAAAAAAAGATAAGGTTGTTAGGATGGGTCCTAATCCAATATGACTGATGTCCTTCTAAGAGATTTGAACACAGATGCATAAAGAGGGAGAACCACGTAAAGACACGGGAAAAAGACAGCCATCTGTAAGCTAAGGAGAGAAACCCAGAACAGAGCCTTCCCTCATGGTCCTTAGAAGAAACCAATCCTGCTGTCACCTCGATCTCAGACTTGTAGCCTCTAGAACTGTGAGAAAGTACATTTCTGTAGTTTAAGCCACCCTGACTCTGATACTTTGTGATGGCAGCTCTAAGAAACAGACACAGGGGTTTTAGTTGGGAGTGACAGAAATATTTTAGAATGAGATAGAGGAGGTGGTTGTACAACATTACGAATGTAGTAAATGCCATTGAATTGTTCACTTTAAAATGGCGAATTTTATGTTTATGTGAATTTCACCTTCATAATCTAAAACAATCAGATCCCCAGCTCCCCTACCATATACCAATCAGCCAGGCAATTTTCCTTCTCAAAAGACAAGAAGTTTAGTCTCCAGAGAAGGTAAAACAGAAGCTCTGAGAAAGAAAAGAAAGAAAGAAAGAAAGAAAGAAAGAAAGAAAGAAAGAAAGAAAGAAAGAAAGAAAGAAATTTTTGTGAGTCAGTTGTTAAACTGAGCCACTATTAAAGATTAAATAAAATAAATTAAGAACAAAGAGAAGTGCTCAAAATTCTTGCTTATTATTTTTTCGATTTTTTACTATTATCTATGCTCTTGAGGTTATTTGTATCTCATATATCAAGGGTGGAAATACTATATAATGTTGTGTTACTGCCCATCTCTTTCAACTTCAGATTCAGTGAGACCTGGGTACCTTGAAATTTTCTGCAGTGGAGTTTTTATACCATAGAAGTTGGCAAAAACAACAAATAAGGGCTCTCCTTTTCGTTCTCCCTTTCTCTTCTCTCCCTCTCCTTCCTTCCTTCCTTCTTTCCTCCCTCCCTCCCTTCCTTCCTCTCTTCTTTCCTCCCTCCCTTCCTTTCTCCCTTCTTTCCTCCCTTCTTTCCTTCCTTCCTTCCTTCCTTCCTCCCTTCCTCCCTTCCTCCCTTCCTCCCTCCCTCCTCACCTCTCTCCCACCTCCCTCCTTCCTTCCCAGAGCTGGTTGTCAAACCCCTACTAATGCATGCCTCTCACAAATGGCTCGTGATCAGAGAAACAAGTCTCAATCCTGGACAGGCAAGAACCCCCAGCAGAATCCGCCTTTAGAAATGTTCGGCCCTGTTTCTCAGTGTATCTTGGCTTCCTCCTTGTTCACCATGGCACTGTCACCCCTGGAAGGCACCTGACATCAGCCGGGAGGAACCAGGACCTGTGAGACAGTCCTGCCCCTTCAGGTGAGCTCCTGGGAGAAGCTGCATCCACAGCTGTGAGGCTGAGGAGGAGACCCCCCGCAGCTAGAAGCCAGCCTGCCGCCTGCTCAGGGCCCCCGTAGCTCCTGCCTGCCACGCTGTTAGCGTCCTCTTGGCTGCCACTCCCTGGCCAGACTCTCGGCTTCCTGTGTGTCGGGGCAGGAGCGGCGGGCGCCGAGCCACTGTAAATGTTTGTTGGAGATGGAGCAACCTGGCCTGGTTGCAGCTGCAGTCGCGCTCACTGCCAGAGCCTCTCGGAGGCTCCGAGTCAGCGGGTTCAGTAGTGGCATGGGAAGAGCAGGCCACAAAAAGGCCTCCCAAGGCGACCTTGGCTCTGTCAGCCAAGCAAGGGCTCTCCATGCTCCTTACCTGGGAAACAGAACGTAGAGGCCGAAGGGCAGGTTTAATTATTGCCACAGTCACTATTCCCTGCCGGGAGCCCTCAAACCTGCCTCTGTCCCTGGGATAAAGTATCCACCTCTTTCTGGGTAGGGAGTGACAAGCCAAAGCCCGGTGGTCTCTTTATCACAGGTGCGATCACCGCCAACCACTTGATGACAGCCAGTAGCAACTGTTTAATACATCACCTTTAATCTTCTCATTCACCCTCACAGGTAAATTGTTAGTATCCTTGTTTTACAGATGAGGAGAAGGGCGAGGAAATTACTTGGAGAAGTTCCGAATCAGACTTTGCAGTAGAGGCTGGATCCAATTTCCTTGGGCTCCAAAGACAGTGCTCTTCGTGCTATACTGCACAGTCCTCCTCTTCAGGCCCTCCCATCTGGACCAGTACAGGGTCTCCCAACGTAAATGTCTGATCGTACCCCCATCTCATGTCTTCTGATCCAAGCATCCTCTACACCACCGCCAGGCTAATCTCTCCATAGCTATAGATCCCAATGTAGACATAGATAAAGGTGGGTGGAGATGTGGATGTAGGTATAGACTTAGGTGTAGGCTTAAACGTAGGTACGGGTACTGGCTTAGGCACAGACGTAGATATAATTGAATGGAAGATTCAAGAGGTCAGGAAACATGCCTGATTCATTTTATGTCTCTAGATCCTATCAAAGTATCTGGTTGAGAGCAAGGGCCCAGAGAATACTGGTAGAATTAAAATGAACGGACTTTCATTTGCCCCAATCAATATTTCAATGACTCCTACCAAGTAACAGAAGTGCTAAGGCCTCACGTCAACCTCTTCACCATCTGACTCCACCTGCCCTTTCTACTCTTAACTATGCCCAGCCTCTCTGCATCCCTGACCCCTCCATCGTCCTAAACCCCCTTGACTTTCCTACCTCCCTGCCACTGTTCATGCTCTTCCCTCTGTCTGAAATGTCCTCACCAGCCCTTCTGTGCCTTCTGAAATGCCATGGCCCATTTTAAATACCACTTCCTCCTTGAAGTGTCTCTTTTACCCCTTTTATGAAATGTGATGTTTCCTTCCTCTGGACCTCTTAGAGCTTTATACCATTCTGTGGCCTAACCTTTTTATGCTTTGTATTTTAATCACTGAAGTAATAACTCCCCCCGCCTGGAATGCCCTTTATCTCTTTCCTTTCTCATGCTCATGATCTAGTTTAATATCATCTGTGTGAGACCTTCCCAGCTCTCCCAGGCAGTTACTCATTCCCTCCCCAGCACTTCTAGAGCATATGAATATCCTCCATTAAAACACTAGCAGTTGTTGTTACTAACTGCCCTCCCTTCAACTGTCAAGTCTGTTGAAGGTACAGACGATATCTCTTTGAGCTTTTTTTTGGCTCTTACACAGTGTCAGCTACCGAGCAGGAACTTTGTACTTGTTGAATGAGTAAGTGCAAGACGACTGTTGAATGAATAAATGCAAGATGAGAAAGATGCTGTCCTCTCTTTCTGTGTTTCCTACCTTCTTTCTCTGCCATTCCACTTGTTTTGATTCCTGTTATCAGTATGCCATTTCTAGGGTCACAGACGTAGTCGTGGGAAACCAGGAAAGAAAAGCTAACCTGCACTCAAAACTGTAGGAAAACATGACAATAGACTATCTGATCTAAGACCCCAGATCTCATCAGTTAGGACGAGAATAAATTGTTTCCATCAACTGAGTCAATGAGAATAAGATTGCTGATTTATTTGAAGGGATACTTTAAGTTTTTATTTCAATTCCAATTAGTTAACATACAGTGTGATATTAGTTTCAGGTGTACAATAGAGCAATTCACCTCTTGTGTACATCACCCGGTGTTCATCACAATAAGTGTACTCCTTAATCCTCATCACCTATTTAACCCATCTCCCCCACCTCCTTGAAGGGATTTTTTTTAATTTATTTTTTTAATTTACATCCAAGTTAGTTAGCATATAGCGTGGCACTGATTTCAGGAGTAGGTTCCTTAATGCCTCTTACCCATTTAGCCCATCCCTCCTCCCATGACCCCTCCAGTAACCCTTTGTTCTCCATTTTTAAGAGTCTCTTACGCTTTGTCCCCCTCCCTGTTTTTATATTATTTTGCTTCCCTTCCCTTATGTTCATCTGTTTTGTCTCTTAAGGCCCTCATATGAGTGAATTCATATGATATTTGTCTTTCTCTGACTAATTTTGCTTAGCATAATACCCTCTAGTTCCATCCACATAGTTGCAAATGTCAAGATTTCATTCTTTTTGATTGCCAAGTAATACTCCATTGTGTATGTATGTGTGTATATATATATATATATATATATATATATATATATACACACACACACACACACACCACATCTTCTTTGCCCATTCATCCATCGATGGACATTTTGGCTCTTTCTGTACTTTGGCTATTGTTGATAATGCTGCTATAAACATTGGGGTGCATGTGCCCCTTCGAAACAGCATACCTGTATCCCTTGGAAAAATACCTAGTGGTGCAGTTGCTGGGTCTTAGGTAGTTCTATTTTTAATTTTTTAAGGAACTTACATACTCTTTTCCAGAGTGGCTGCACCAGTTTGCATTGCCACCAACAATGCAAAAGAGATCCTCTTTCTCCCCATCCTCGCCAACATCTGTTGTTGCCTGAGTTGTTAATGTTAGCCATTCTGTCAGGTGTGAGGCGATATCTCATTGTGGTTTTGATTTGTATTTCCCTAATGATTAGTGATGTTGAGCATTTTTTCATGTGTCGGTTGGCCGTCTGGATGTCTTCTTTGGAGAAGTGTCTATGCATGTCTTTTGCCCATTTTTTCACTGGATTATTTGTTTTCTGGTTATTGAATTTGATAAGTTCTTTATAGATTTTGGATACTAACCCTTTATCTGATATGTCATTTGAAAATATCTTCTCCCATTCCGTCGGTTGCCTTTTAGTTTTCTTGATTGTTTCCTTTGCTGTGCAGATGCTTTTTATTTTGATGAGGTCCCAGTAGTTCATTTTTGCTTTCATTTCCCTTGCCTCTGGAAACGTGTTGAGTAAGAAGTTGCTGTGGCCAAGGTCAAAGAGGTTTTTGCCTGCTATCTCCTCAAAGATTTTGATGGCTTCCTGTCTTACATTTAGGTCTTTCATCCATTTTGAGTTTATTTTTGTGTATGGTGTAAGAAAGTGGTCCAGGTTCATTTTTCCACATCGCTGTCCAGTTTTCCCAACACCACTTGCTGAAGAGACTGTCTTTATTCCATTCGATATTCTTTCCTGCTTTGTCAAAGATTGGTTAGTCATACGTTTGTGGGTTCATTTCTGGGTTCTCTATTCTGTTCCATTGATCTGAGCGTCTGTTTTTGTGCCAGTACCATACTGTCTTGATGATTACAGCTTTGTAATACAGCTAGAAGTCTCTGAAGGGATGATTCTAATGTTGCTCTCAAAAAAAAAAAAAAAATAGAATGCTATACTGGCTTATAATGTGACAATAAGAGCAATGAGGATATTCCAAACCTATGTTCTAGATCAGAAGTATGCTCATTATGAGGCACATCTTAGCTGACCTCAGTCATGTGGCCAAAGAAGTGTGTATTTTTACCAGGAAGTCATCCCTGGGGAAAAAAATGGATAAGAAATAATCAAATGAATCAATGAGAAAGAAACACAAAGGCCTTACTTGGCAGACATTTCTGCATCTTACCTCCCACCCCGTCGGACAATTTGTTTTCTTGACCCCTTTTAGAGATAGGCATTTCTATATCCAAATAGTTCAGTAACAAATTCAAATACCCAACAGTTCAAGTAACAAAGTCAAGTTTGTGGTTATTGCCTCTGGTTTTCTATAGAAGAATCCTAAGTTTCAGTTAAAACTGGCCTTACCACCAGTGTTCAAATATGTTTTTCTTCCTCAGGCTTCTATGCCTTTCCCCTGAGCCATGTCTTTTGCTAGGATTCCCTGATCAATGTAACTTAATGGGCACTTTGGCAAATATAAGCTAAGTCCTCCCACAAATCTTTGAGGTTGGTGTCACCATCCCCATCTTACCAATGAGGCTCATCATTAAGACCTCACAGTCATGGAGCTGTTGAGCCAAGATCAAAAGCCTTGGAGCACTCCCTCTCCCAAAACTGCCTCCACCACCTTCTTTGTGAAACCCATTCCCAAGACACAACTCAAGGACCTCCTGAAAGCCTCTTGATCACCCCTGGAAGAAGGAGATCCCTCATTCCTCAAAATTGCAACACTCTAATCACAAGCATTATTAACTGGCTTATTGCTTCTTGTCCCACATGTCCATGAGGTGGCAGCTTCTTCTAGGCAGGGCTGTGTGCCTTTCTGTCCTTTATCTACTAATTCAGTGGTATTTTCCCTGCAAACTTCATATCAAGTAGTCAAGCAAGTCCAGGAAACCTAGGGTCATCTTCAGCATTTAAAGCCCTGGTCATAATTTGATTACTTAAAACTACATGAAGGCAGAAGACACTAAACGTGCTTTACCTGGGTAATGCACGAATTATTGCCAAAAAAGAAAATCTAGCTTTCATGCAAAGTTACAATTGATATTAAACTCATGGAGGAAATTTAAAGACCCCAACATCACTAAACATCACTAAACTAAACTAAACTAAACTAAACTAAACTATGATAACTAAACATCAATCTGTGGCCCACATTGGGCAGGAGGCACAAGCCGAAAGATTTCCTATCCCTATAATTTAACTTAGCTCAGTCCTTGGCATACAGTGATGCTTAAAAAACCTGCATTTGTTGGGTGGATGGGTTGATAAATGGAGATATAAACACATGAAGGATATATAAATGAGTATATGAACAAATAAGACAATAATGCTTCTTTTCAGTAATGATTTTTGAGGAATATTAATAATAAATTTTTAAGCCAAACAAAATCCTGTGAACAATGTCACCCCTGTTCAAGTTATCTACAAACAAAGCATAGTTCTCATGATCGCTGTAATTCTGTTTTGACAGTATGGCTGCTATGTCTGAAATATCTATAATCCCTTTGTTTATAATAGCACCTTAACTGGATGATTTAAACGAGTGGAGATTGCTTTTAAATTTTTCTACAATTATTTAAATGCACATTTCAATTTTCCTGAATTGTGCAAAAGTAATTTGGAAGATTAATTTCTGAAAATACCTGGTGGAATTTGCATACACCAAGCATAATTATTACTGATATTTGCATACTTCTCCCTGCCCACATGCATGCACTATTACCAACTGCTACACAACCCATGAAATTATTGAAGAAATTGCTGTCAATACAATATGGATTCATCAATAAATGTTCAGCTTCACAGAAGAAAAACAAACTGTAGTGTTCAGCTATAGAAGTGTGGCATTCCATTTTATTTATTTGGGGCAAAATTCAGAAAGATAAATCCATACTAAAAGAATTTGGCAGTCTTTTGCAATAAAAATTAATGTTATTGCAAAGAATCTCTGAGGTTCAAGAGAGATTGAAAATGCCACTTTAAAAAAAGCTAGAAGAGGGGGCATCTGGTTGGCTCAGTCAGTTAAGTGACCAACTTTTGATTTCAGCTCAGGTCATGATCTCATAGTCATGAGATCGAGCCTTATGTTGGGACACACTCAGTGCAGAGCCTACTTGGGATTATTCCTTTCTGTCTCTCTCTCTCTCTCTCTCTCTATCTCTCTTTTCCTAAAATAAAATAATAATAATTTCTAAAAAGCTAGAAGAGTGGAAGGGATTGGGGGATGATGGTGGGAAAAGAAAGTATACCCATGTTACAGAGGGGTGGGGCATCAGAATGTACTCCTAGAACTCCACCACACATAATTACGAAGAAAATGTGCAGAAATTTGGACTGTGGGGATCTCAAATGCTTGATAAATGTTTAAGTAAGTTGACTGAGTGCTTTATATTAGGTTTTATGAAAAATGGAGAAAACTTAAGAGACGTGTTTCTTTCCTTTAATCTGCTTGGATGACAAAACCAACTGGAAGGAAGTATTGAAAGAAATTATGCAGAAAAATAATAATAGA
Source organism: Panthera onca (assembly GCF_046562875.1). NCBI lineage: Eukaryota > Metazoa > Chordata > Mammalia > Carnivora > Felidae > Panthera > Panthera onca. Next base: position 68,426,585 of record NC_138351.1, read on the forward strand.
AAGTAGTTATGTAACACCTATTACACGTTGGGCACTCTTCAAGGGCTTTATATATATTAACTTATGTAATTCTGATAATGAGTAATCACTCATTCATTCCATTAGCTCACCAACAACCTTTGAACCATTTCTTATATCTGGCACGTGATTAAGGACTGTGAGGAACTACAGAGATACACAAATCAAGTCTTACCCTCAAGGAGTTCACAGTCTATGGCATGAAACAGACACATCAAACGTATTTTTTATTACGGCATTAAACAGATATATATTCAGTATATTGTGGACATAGGGAAATAACTATTAACTCTGCTGGGTACTGGAAGCAAGTTCTTAGGGGAGACAAGAGAAAGATTTGGAAGGATAAAGGTATTCTCCAGATCAATAAGAAAGAAAGAGAATTTTTGGTGTAGTGGGCCTGAAAAGCAGGTTACTGTGAAATGGCAAGACTTGTTTATGTCACCATAAATATCTCATTGTAGCCAGCAGTGGCGAAGAGGAAAAGACACAGATGGTCAAGGCTTTGAGTGCCATTTGGGCAATATGGAGACATTGAAAGATTTTAAACAATGAATTGACATGGATAGATTCCATTTTTAAAAGATCTCTCCAGAAACTCTATATAAACAATGAACTTTCGGGGTTAATTCTAGAAAACGTTAAGTTGTTGAAATTGGTAAAATGTGACCAGGGATTTGAAATAACATACTAGGAGTGAGAACTAAAAGATTCACCAGTGTTGAATACATATATACATATATGAAAAAGATGAGACAAGTTCACCGGTGTTGAATATATATAACTAATGGATCTACTGACAAATACTAGAACACAAACTGTGTATAAGTGGAGCAAATAGCCAAGAAGACCATATATCACAAATATTGTCTGCATATTTTTAATCTTGACTTCTCTGAATCTGTTATAAAATTAGTAGTTTCCAAGCCTTGTTTTCTCATTCATTTATAACAGTAAAAATATTTGAGGATGTACCTCCATAACTGTGTGCTTACTGATTTATTTATATATTACATATATGTACAGCCATTAGTGGCTGGCATCTCAAGGAAAGGTTCATCATTAATGGTAATGGATGTGAATTCATATTTCAAAAGATTTCTTTGATCAATGTTTTCTAGGCTTTACAGCTTGTCCAAAACAGAGTCTCCCATCTTTTCTTCCTAGGTTCCTCCTCCTCTCAGGAGAAGGCATGACCAGTCACAGTCCTCCCAACTTGACATCTAAGAGTCTTCATTGACACCTCATCCCCTCTATGTAGTCAATCATCATTTCCATCTTCTAAATAACTTGCTTATCAGTCAGCTGTTTTTCTTCCTACTACAGTTGCCCTAATATCAGCTGTCATTTCTTCCTTGTGCTGTGAACTATGACAGCCTTCGTTAAAATGCTGGCCGCACCCTTGGTATAATATGGCTTCATACAAGTTATTTGACCTTAGTTTCCCTATCTGTGAAATGGATAATAATTCATTTTTCAGGGTTGTCATGGGAATTGAATGAGTAATGCATATAATATTTTTGTACTCTGCTGTCACATAGCAAGCAACTAATTTATGTCAGCTATTATTATACTTTAGTCTCCCTACTGTTAGACCTCACCTCCACCTCACCACAGTGTTAATCTATCCACCATAGGTTATGTAAAGGTGATTTTCCAAAACACAAATCTGACCAACTCATTGTCATGTTCAAACCAGAGATTTTCCATGCCCCTCCATCAACCACAAGATCAATTGAGACATTCTGTGAGACGAAAAGGCTCTTAATGAGGTAGCCTGTGTTTCCATTCCCAATTCTATTTCTGTCACTCCTTAACATGCCCTTTATGCTACAGATGTACTAAAACATTTGCACCACTTCACGTCGACCACGTTCTCTCCCTCCTCTGAGTCTTTGTATTTGCTGTTCCCATGTACAAAATACCTTCCCCCTTCTGTTATCACCATTCCTCCAAATATCATGTGGTATCTCATTCTTCAACGGTCAGTTTAAATGACTCTGATATGAAGCCTTTTCTGGACCCCATGTCTAAGGATGGAGAGGATTATTCTTGTCATCTGTGCTTCCAAGGCCCTTTCTCTATTCCTCAGTCACAACACTCTGCACACTGTACTGTAGTCACCTCCTCTGTCACAGTCCACAACACCCTGTATTATCATTACCTAGGGAGATATTTGCCTGACTAGATGGTGTGGTCCCTGAAGGAAGGGTCTGTGACTCACTCACCTCTATAGCCTCAGGAAGTAGAACAGCACATCTAGGAAGGGTTCAAAGAAGGCTTAGACTTTTTCGTGGGTAACTCTATTTTCAGTGCTTGTATGTATATGTATATGTATATGTGTATATGTGTGTGTGTGTGTGTGTGTGTGTGTGTGTGTGTGTATGGTGTGCATGCGTAGAGGGTGGGGGTGTTCCTGGGAAACCTGCCAACATCCCAATGCCCCTCCTTTATGGAAAGCCTTGACTTTGCATTTTAAAGCCTTTTGGAATTAAACATTCACTGGCAGGAGAGTGGAAATCCCCCTCCCATCTAAGAACAGCTATGTGGTTAGAAGACAAGTTGTATAGTAGAAAGAACATGGATGTGGGACTCTGATGACCCTGCCCATGACTTCCAGCTCTGCTCCTTTCCAGTTGTTTGATTTTGAGCAAGTTACATACTCTTCTGAGTTTTAGTTTTCTCTCCTATAAAACAGAGATAACAACAAACCACATAGGGTTGCCTTGAAGATTCAATGAGATCATTTGTACTAAATATTTAATACATGGTATGAACTTAACAAATGATCACTCTTGCAGTGCTCATTTTTATCACCCTCAAAATTCAGTAAACACACCTCACACTAATTAGGATGGCTATTAGAAACAAAACAGAACAAAACAGAAAGTAATGCTACAGCTGCTGTGGAGAACAGCACGGTGGCTTCTTAAAACATTAAAAATGAAATTACCATATGATCCAACAATTCCACTTGTAGGTATATACACAAACGAATTGGAAGCAGTTGACCCAAATAGATATTTGTGCATAACTGTATGCAGCAATATTGCTTACAATAGCTGAAAGGTCAAAACAACATAAATGTCCACTGACAAGTGAATGGATAAACAATATGTAGCATATCCATACAATGGAATATTATTCCACAAATACTGTGTGATTCCCCTTATTTGAAGTATCTAGAACAATCAAATTCATAAGACAGGAAGTAGAATGGTGATTTCCTAGGGCTAGCAGAAGGAAAGAAGGAGGAGTTAGTGTTTAATGGGTATAGAGTTTCAGTGTAGGAAGATGAGAAAGTTCTGGAGATGGATGTTGGTGATGGTTGGGCAACACTGTGAAGGTACTGAATGGCACTGAAATGTCCATTTAAAAATGATTAAAATGGTTCATGTTATGTATATTTTGCCACAAAAAAAAAAAAACCACTCAACAAGATCTAATCAGATTTGCAAGAATAATTAAACAGCTATTAAAAGCTATAAAAATGAAGCCATGGAAGACTCCATGTTCCTTCATCTCTCATCTGCTTCCTTTATCCCCAAACGATCCTGAGACCTGAAAGTCTTTATTTTCCATGGTCAAGTGAGTGTGCATGCGCACGCGCGCGCACACACACACACACACACACACACACTCACACACACACACGCAGATAGACTCTGGGGGCCATGGAGACACAACCTGGAAACAGGACTTGCCAGGATTAGAGAGCCAGGGCCAGCTCATGTATCACTCACCCAGAAGACAGCCCTCCACGGAGAAAAAGAACCTCATAGTCCCCTAACAAAGAGGATAATAAATTCCGATTAGCCAAGGAAGCTCTGAGTCTAAATACCAGCAAAGCTCAGCCCCTGCAAGTGGGGACGAATTATCTGAAAGGTCATCCTGGAGACACTGAACAAAGGGCCTCAAGCAGCTGGGTCCCTTAATTTGAGGAAACACTGAAGCCTTTAAAGAAGCCAGAGGCAGAGCTGGAGAGATGGGAAAGTGGAACGGCCTTCTGAGCACAGAGAGGATTTAATAGGAAGGGAAACACAAACCCCACAGGAGGCACTGGGGCCCGGCAGCCATCACTTCTCTAAGCCAGGCTGAGGGTCTCCGGAAGGAGTTGCCATCATCCATGCTAGGCTGGGGTGGCCCTTTTTGGCACTGTAATAAAACAGGATGACTCTGATCTCAGCGATTAAAGCTTTAAAACCACAAGCCCCAGGGAGGGAGCAGGCTCAGAGTAACAGCCTGCCATACACCCTGTTCACTCTTTTCCAGGCTATGAGCTGCTGACAGAGCCCTGTCTGTCTCCAGAAAATTCCAGAGGCCTCTCAGGAATTTAAGGCCAGGCCTTGGCCAGTGGCTTCTTGCCTGGGTCCTGTTGTCACAGTCCCAGAGGTTTTAAGAGGGAAGGTTCTGTGGGAGGGCCAGGTGGTAGACAGGAAGTGGCCTGCTGGCTTGGAGCCATTCCTGGCTTCCAGTAAGCCCTCTGTCTGAAAATTTGAGGGAAGGAGAAGGAGAGTAAGTAAGAGGTCATCTTACTTAGGTGAAAAACTGAGCAATTTGCCTCCTCTGGCACAGAGGGCACCTGAAAGGTAGAGGTGAGTCCAATCACTGAGTCCCTCAAGGAGCAAGGGACTAGAGCAGGTATGTACCACACCAAGGTCTGTGCCAACAACCAAAAGAAAAAAAAAAAGACCAAGTGCTTAACAGAGATTTTCTCATGGACTTCAATCCTCAACTTAGTGCCGTAGATATTGTTGCTCCCACTTTAGATAAAAGGAAATAGCAGAGCCAAAATTTGAACCTACATCTGGATGACTCGAAAACCACCTCCATTGTACCATGCTGCCCCTAAATTAGGCCTTTCACAAATAGCAGCTTCCTACACCTTACATATTGATTCTAATTCATACATCTGAGGCTTGGAGAAGTTAGTAGCTTGCCAAATATCACACTGTTAGTGAGTTACAGAACTGGGACTGGAACTCATTTCTGGCTGATTCCAGAGTTGATGTTCTTTCCTCCATGCCTCATATATCCCTAGTTAAAATAAAATAATCCTGTGGCTTCTTGCCAATCAGCAAACATTGTGCTCCTTCCACTCTCGAAGCCTCAGCCCTTTAAAGAGTAGCTCAGTAATTGTGCTGCCCCTGTGCCCCAGAAGTCACAATTTACTGCAGAATGAGGTGATATGAAACAAAACAGACACATCTTCCAGGACAAAGAGAGGCTGTCTGGATTGTACAGACTTGATGACTTTTATTGAGACGATCTGAAGCTCATTTTTGCACAAAAAGTGGTGGAGGAAGGTAGCACTGTGTACTTGAATTGATACATGTTTAGTTCCCACTCTGGCAAACGCTTCTAGTTTTTTGTTTTGGGTGAGGTAACACCTAGTGGGCTTGCGCAATGGAAATGACCAACAATTTCTTGAGGGGAAATTAGCTGTCATTACCTAAAACAATAAAAGTGAGTCTCCCTTTCATTCCACAATTCATGTGGCCCAGCAAATGTAGGCTATCTTTCTTCTCTTCAGACTTCAGTTCTGTAAGGTCATTCGTATACACAGGAGATGCATGCATATATCATCAGGTGCTTCTCTTATTCTCTTGGGGGAAATGACACAAGAGCAGGAACATACAAATTGAGAGAAATGGCAATCATATAGGATACTGCTTAACACCTTATAGTTTCGGTCAGAATAACAAAGCCCACTTTAAGGGCAATGAGCAGGAAATAGTTAAACAACAAAGGCTTGAAAAAGACCCCTTAAGCCGCTAGAGAACAATCCTACGGCCAGTCAGCTCCCATGAACACCATCCTTGTAGCAGAGATGTTCATGGCAAGGGAAGCATTAAGGATGGGATGTCTGGGGCACCTGGGTGGCTCAGTTGGTTAGGCCTCTGACTTCGGCTCAGGTCATGATCCCACAGTTTGTGAGTTCGAGCCCCGTGTGGGGCTCTGTGCTGACAGCTCAGAGCCTGGAGCCTGCTTCAGATTCTGTGTCTCCCTCTCTCTCTGCCCCTCCCCTACTCGTGCTCGCTCTCTCTCTCAAAAATAAATAAATATTAAAAATGTTTTTAAATAGATGGGACATCTGTAGCAATGGAAGACAGTCTTCCATTGCAAGACTTGTGGTTCTGACATTATGCACAGTAAATATTTTGAAAAAAATCCTTCCACAAATGTCTATAAATGCTAGATAAACTACAACAAATATCCTTTTAGATGTATGGCTGAAATCACAAGAAAGAGAAATCCTTGGAGGTTAGAGGTCAGAAATGAAGAAGAAACTCAAAAGCAAGGTTGTGAGCATGTGTGCTGATGCGATAGCTGCCCTAAGTTGGCTGAGGGCAGGCCTGCTCACTCAATAATCTAGAAGCTTGGACTTTAACGTGCATGTTCGGATAAGAGATGATGTCTTGTGGGTGGTGAAGCAAGGTGGGGAGGGTCAGAACTCAGTCATTTGCAGAACAGGATCAATGAAGAATAGCACATTCAGTAAAAGGATAAACAAGAAACAATCTGCCTCTCCCCAAAAGGAGTTGACAAGAAAGCTTGTCTCCCTTAACTAGCTTACAATTAGGGAAAATATCTCCCTGAAATTTGTAACCACTATCTTGCACCACAGTGTTTTTGTGGCCCTCATTTATACTAACTCATATGATCCTGAAACCCTCAAACTGAACAATTACACAAAATAGGTTCTAGATTTCGAATACTCCTGGAGCATCTCAAAGAAGCAAACATCACCACTTTTATGGGAAAATACCCTCAATAAAAAAAATGAGCATTATTTCCACAGAGAAATACCCCGCTCAAGATGAATTCTGGATCCAAAACAAAAACATATCTCAAAATGGATCTATCATGAGTGATTGTCAGCAGAAACAAAAATGGAATTACATCCTAAAGAATTCAGATAATCCATTTCAAAGATACTATAAAACAGGTGTACTAAATAGCCTAGGGGCATAAAAAAGAGCTTCCCCCCAAAATGAGATTCTCTGAAAAAAAGAATAACTCCTTTAAAAAGAACAAACTACAACTTCTGGAAATGAAAAATATAGTCATTGAAATAAAAGATCCAATAGATAGTCTATAGATGTAGAGAGACCTCATGAGCCACCTGATAGATTTGAAGTCATAAATTGGAAAATTAAAACCACCTGACATAGTGGAAAGAGTGTGGACCTTGGGGTCAGACAGGCTAGGCTAAATTTTGCAGAACGGGTGCCACATCAAATTAAATAGGAGAAGCTAGTACTTATGAAGTACTTGTTATGCATAAGGCACTCACTGTAGTAAACACATCATAAATTATTTCGTGGAGTCCTTACAATAATCCTATGGGATAGGAATTATTCTCTCCATTTTACAGGTGCTAAAACTGAGACTTAGGAAGGAAATATCTTGCCCCCACATGACACCAAAATGAAAAGAGCTGGGATTCAAATGCAAGTCTGTCTCACTCTGAAGTCCTAACCAACCTAACCACTAGGTTTTAAGTTTTATTGCCTGCCCCATTAGCCCAAATCCAATTTTAATCAGCTGTGCAGGTGTCCATCGACTGAACGTGGGAAAAGTATATTTTATTATGAACTTTCCTCATTTTGAAGACCTAATGGAGCCTTTCAAGAATCCAGTTTATAGCTCTCTCCGCACTGGTAACAGCAGAGTTTGATCTGCAGCTCAAACTGTAGGCCAGGGGATTGTGGAAGACTTGAGGGTTAGGAAGGCATCTGATGTCAGCAAGGCGGTTGGGCAAGGCCAGAAGCCCTCTAAGTCTATGAGGCTCAGGCAGGTATAAGTGATCAGAGCCTGTCATGAAAGAATCTGAGAAGTCAGCACAATGCCATAGGATTGGGATGACTTTGAAAGTCCAGGCTGGCAAAAGGTTCCAGAATTTAGTAGTTCAGATGGTTAGAGAGATCAGTATTATAAAGGCGCGGTTCTGATCTGTATCAGGAATAAAAGTTACCTTTTTCCTGTTCTCTTATTCTTTCATATTCCCAATGGAGGGCTGGCAGCTGAGCCCCCAGAGGACACTGAAAATTAGAAATGACCCTTGCCTCTGACTAAGCCAGAGATGGAGGCCATAAAAGCATTGGGCTCTTTGCTTGATGTGCCCCAGCCCAGACTAGATCTCCAGCAGGTGATAAACCCCTATTAACACTTTGTGCAGGTAACTGTATTACTGATGTTGTTATACAAATATTAAAGCTCACTAGAAGCATTTCTAGGAATAGGCATTTCATATTCTATTGCTAGTTTCTCAGTAAATAATTGCTAAGCATTTCTAAGAACTAAATGCTAATTGCTGTAAACCTTGCAAAAATGGTTACATGAGTAACATAAATGTAATGCATAGGAACAAAAGCTAAGAAAATGTACATCGTCATTTGTTTTCATAACTTTTGAATAGGCTCTTGGATGGCTAGCAAGACTTGGATTGTTAACAAGACTTGATAGAAATATAATTTTTAAAGTTCTTCTGTCAATGAATTTCCCAATTTTCTGGAGTAGATACCTTTAGCCCTAATTTACAGATGGGAAAACTGATGGCAAGTGTAGCTAATGGAAATTACCCAAAGTCAAATAACTCCTAAGTGACCAGGTAAACTCCAAATTCAAGGTTCTTTGATTCCATGTTCTACGCGCTGTCTAATATCTCTTCATGCCAAATTGGTAGCTGACCTGAAGAAAGCATCTACAGAAATGGTATAAGTGAAATTTAGCAAAGATAAATTTAAGGGCTTGTATGAACTTATGCCCAGAATACCCATGAAGCAAGAGTGGGAGAATGTCCCAGCAGCCCATTGATAAAAGTCTCAGGAGGTACAGTCAGCAAGAAGAATAGCATAAGTAGCATACATTAATATATTTGACACGGCCACAAAAACTGAACCACTTATGAATTATGCTACATCAGATGACTCCTGGCATACCTTGCTTTGTTTCGGGGTTCATGCTATAAGAGGAAGATGGATGAAGTGGAGAATAATTCCCAAAGAGTAAACAAGATCGTAAACTACCAAAATGATGGAGAGTGTCAAATGATAAAAAAAAAAAACTCAGTATGGTTAACTTAGAGAATCCATGATGAGAATTCAAAATATTCTCACTCCAAGGCAAAAGTGGAAACCCCAGAACTTTCGGGAAGAAGAGAATTACCTCCTGGGATACTACAGTGGTTGTCATACTAGACCCTGGAATGATACCTGTCTGGGTTTGAATCCCAGTTCCAAGACTTACCAGCCATATGACCTTGAGTAGTTGTCTAGCCTCTCTATGCCTCTGTGTTCTCATCAATATAATAGGACTAGAAATAGAAATTTCTACATAGAACTGTTTTGAAGATTAATTGAGTTAATAAAGTTAATAGATTTAGTACAAGTTATTGCTATAGCAGAGCATGTTTGTTGTCACTACTGTCCCTTTACCAGTTATGAAAGTCATGAGCTTCCCAAGAATGAAATCCATCTTTCCATCCCTGATGGCAGCTTGGATGTTACCCCCCTTGGATGTTCCTGAGCCTTTGTGGGTATCTCAGGTGAGTCTTCCATTTGGATGAAGTTCTCTCAATGCCTGGAATATTTGGACCATAATCCAAATCACCCTAAAGAACAGACTAGCCTTGAAAACAACCCCTAACTGTGCTATCCTCTACTTACTGGCTGTGTGGTCTAGAGCAAGTTATTTAGTGTCTTCCAGCCTCAACTGCCTCATCTGCAAACCACCTGTGGGAGTAAAGATGACTGAGAAAATGCACATGGCTGTTGCCACCTGTTACTTGCTCAGGACATGTTATTTTGTTTTCATAACTCAAGAAGAGAAGCTGTGACAATGCGATAGTTCTGAAAGAAGCTCATTTAGTCAAACAAGTCCCATGTATCATGATGTTATGAACACAGAGATGAGTAAATAAACAAATAAGGCCTTAATAACATGGCAATTGCTGGTGACCTCAGCCGGGCTGGGATTCTGGGTAGAGGTGGAGCCAACACTCATAATGCAGCAAATTGAGAAGTAGCAGGAGTTGAAGTTGGAGACATGGCAAGAATAGAGCACATTTAAGAAATTTAGTTGGAGAGGAGAGGGAAAGGAAGAGAGGGAGATCCAGAGTTATCCAGGTTTGTGTTTTGTGTGTGTGTGTGTGTGTGTGTGTGTTTGATGCCATATTTATAACTTCAAGAAACCAGTTTTTAAATATCCATATGAAAAGGACAACTTTACATAAAGCTGGTTGAACCTCTTGGGGAGTGTTGCCAGAGTTGATGGATAGGAGTAGAGATAGCTGGACCTGACTCTGCATCTGGGTGGAACGTCACAAGGGGTACAGAGACAAGAGGACAGTTCCAGAACTTCCTATTCCAGAAATGCAGCCCGACCCTCAGCACCCCACAGAGATGAATCTTTTACTGAGCTCTCAGAGCCCTGTAAGTCATCCATGAAGATAGCAGGCGTTTCCCAAATTCTGGCTCTTTAGGGTGGAGGGTCTGGGTGGAACACTTACAAACCACCACCACATTTGTTCCTCGCTTTGTTTTTTGTTTTTCCTTGGGAAGTGGCACATTTTGCATTGAGGTTTTCATAAGCAAAACTGCTCCAGTGTCAAATGGAAATCCAGTGGGCTCTTCCCAAGATGTGCTGTTCCCTTTGTACGGGCTGCTGACTTGGGAGAGGGGGCCCAGTACATAATGCCTGTGCCTCTTGGGAAGCACATTCAGACAATGGTCTGTGTGTGAAAGGGGGAACAGATTAACCGGGACCAGCATATCTCCCAATTGCTTTTCTTAAAGAAAGACTCTATTGCCAGGAAGCAAAGCACACACAAAAACAATACCTAAGCTAACAGAGTACTGGCTTTAATATACTCAGAAATAACAGAACACGGTCAGGCTACAACTTTCCAAATCCCCTCGAAAATCCTTGGCGAGAGCAGAGATGGTTTGTCAAATCTATACTCTTTGTTTAATACATTTGTTCTTTTGTTTGATTGGGGGGAGAAGCTGTCTACCTCATTATGTTGGGGGAGCTGCATTCATTCCCTTGTGCTTCTTTTTCTTCTTCTAATCTTTATTAAAATCAAAAGAAGAGCCACTCTAATCCTTCAAGTGATAATTTATTTCTCAACCTACAAAAATCAGAGTCTTCACTATTATTTTAAAAACAAATCAATGCAACGATTTTAATTAAAAGTGAAACGGGGCAAACCTAAAAAATAAATAGGCATTTGCTAGACCAACTCACATGCTTGTTTACAATTAATGGGCAACAGAGCTCTTGATGGTAAAGAATGTTTCACTGTAGTTGGTAAATTCTCTGGACTTTCGTTGGAGTCTTTAGAGAGAAAAACACATCTAGAAGTCTCCTAATGAAATGCCCTGATCCTGGGAAATTTTATGCTTCAAAACGTGCTCACCTCCCCCATCTCTGCCAGCCTCCTCCTTAGCTGGAAGATTCAGTGGGTTCTATTTTAGCAGGAGTTATTCATCTCAGATAGCAGGGTAGGTTTGGTTTTCTTGCAAGGAGATAAAAGGGCTCTGTGTTAAGGAGACAAGCCTTGGCCTGCCTGTTGGTGGGTGGGGCTGGTGAAGTCCACGGATGATCTTCAGGAAGGCTCGGGTTTCTCAGGCCATAGAGAAAAACTACATGTGGCAGGAGGTGGACTTCCTTGCAAAAGCCACAGGAAAAAAAAATAGTCACTTCCTAAAGGGAAACCTAGTTGAAATTGAACTTGAATATTTAAATGTATTCAGTATGTATTTATTTATTGAGAAGCTACTGAGTTCCAGCAATGGTGCTTTGGGATTGAATTTCAAGAGATGATCTTTCAATGAATTTATCGTGGCTCAGCAGTCAGCCAGCACCCCCTGAGTCAGGCCCTGAGCTCGGCAAAGGCAACGCGGAGAGGAGTCACACAGAGTCCAAGTTCACGGTTCAGTGGAGGAGGCAAAAAAATGCGATGAAAGCTGCGGCTGTCACATATGCGAAGTGCCGTGGGAGCTCACACGGAGGGAGAGGAATCCTCCTTTGTTGTCACCTCCACCTTCAGACTGGGACGGGGAAGTTAGAAGAAGTGAATCTCACATGGGCTTTGAAGAATACATAAGACTTGAGTAAGTGTATAAGAATGAAGAGGAGACTTGGACACAGGGAACAGTGTGAGCAAACGTTGGGCGTGAAAGTGTGAGTGTCTCAGTGCGACTCAAGTACTGTTAGGATCTGGAGACAGAGAGTGAGACTAGGGGAAATGGCCATAATGGCAGAGGGGGTGCCATTTTCCTTTGTCCTGGCCTGATAAGCTCTAATTCCTCCTTCCAATTTCAGCCTAAGTGATACCTCGAAGCATTCCCTGGACTCCCCATCTCGGTCGCGGGGATGCCTCTGCCCCATACTGTGTGCTCTTTGTTGGTCTCCCCTACTAAACTCCGTACCCCTACGCTGCATACTCTTTCTCCCTTAAGTGCCCAACACAGTGCTTGCAAAGTGGGCCAGGGCCGAGGTAGAATGAGAAATGTGGCTCCTCGGGGCAGCTAAGGCTGACCCCCCCCACAGTCACACTTAGGATACCCAATCCAGGTTCCACTCTTGTAAAAACAGACCATCTGAGAGGAAATGTAAACAGTGAATAAGCCTCAGGAGCATGGCTGTGTTCACAAGTCGTCAGGCAAAGAATTAGCAAATTATAAATGAGTAAGGAAGGGAGTAACATTCAAGTCCAGCAATTCTATAAGTGTAATATTGCGGGGGCAATAATATTGGCCCAGGTCTTGTGGAAAGCCGTTTGGTAATATGTATTAAGAATTACAGATCATTCTGAACTAGGAATTTATCCCCCCGAAATCACTTAAAAAAAAAATAAAACGTATCTGTAGAGGATAATGCTCTTCACAGCATTAGTCTGAATGAGGAAAAAAAAAAATGTAAAACAACCGAAGTGTCTGACATTAGGGAAGATGATGGCCATGAGGGCTGGGAGAAGGTACAAAAGGCTTATGACATAATTTTAGATAAACGAAACAAATATTTTAAAAGTCTATAATGATCATGATTACCTAAAATCTGAGCAGATTCTTATAAAAAAAAAAAGAAGAAAGAAAACTCAAAGTGGTTTCGGTTGAGTGGTTTTTCCAAATTTTACTTAGCATCATATTTTTTCCCTTTAAAGAATGTAGGTAACAGGTGATTTGTACAATTTGACTTCAGGTCCCCTTGCATGAGCAAAAGAGGGAATTAATATGAAGGAACTGAAAAGCAGACCTCGCTAACATTGGCCTAGAACATGACGTGACCTTCCCCTCACTACTGTGGAGGTGGATCAGGGTCTTCAAGTGGATGGATATCATTTGATAGCCACTTTTTGAGCTTTACTTCAAGCAAAAAATGAAGTTATAATGCTCAAGGGGCATCGTGGTGTATGAAAAGAAGTGCTTGTTCTCAGTCTCTTAGGGCTAAAGCAAATCACCCTCGTCCTACACCATCTCCCGAGCGCAACACTCAGTCACTCCCCTTTATAGTCAAAGAGGCAGAAGCAAGCCTTTGTGAGAGGGTCCCTCCAGGAATCCTTCCATGCTGAGCCTCTTGGCACCCGACTCCAATGTGTTTCATGGTGCCCAGCTTGTATGACTGTGTGTTTCTTAGGCTTTCCCTTAGCTGTGACACCCCAGGTAACAATATGCAATGTCATCACATCTTCCAGTTACTGGATATTTCTCTGCATCAGGCACCTTTTCTACATTTTCTCATTTTGGCCCTATAACAACCCTGGGGCCAAGTATTACTATTCCCACTTGAAATATGAGGAGACTGAGGCTCGGAGTTTTAAAAAATCATCTCAAAGTCAGAAGACAAGGAAAATGCAAGACCAAGCCTCAAGCCAGGTTTGTGACCATAAAAACCAGGAGCCCACCACTCCTTGAGACTGCCAATTTAGAGAAGAGTTGACATTCTCTTTTTTCTAGTGAAGAAGAGTGTTTTGGGAAATTCGCTTCTCTCATTTGCCTGAAAAACACCACAATTCTTGGGAGACATGACTACGGCTTTGCAAAGCATTCATATTAAATATGCATTATACTGTTTGGCTTATCCTGGAGATGAGCGATTCACCTTTCTTTCCCTTCTCCACTCTGCATCTCTTTATACAAGGAAATTGGTGACCCTGGCATGTGCATGATAGAGGGCAGGGGAGAGGACAAGCTGAAAAAGGAAAGAAATATGTGGGGATGAACTTAGCTCATGTCCAGAGACCCAAAGGGGAATGCCCTGTGGAAATGAGCTGTGAAAGCTGAGCCAACAGGGCTGTCTGTCTGGTCCCTTCTGCCCACCGTGTAGCTTCAGAAGATAATTATCATAGGTTAATCAGGTCAACAAACTTGCTGGGCACTCTGACAAGCCGGGCAGCCTCAGGTTTGCTCCCAGCGGGCGAGACCAAAAGGGCTCTCTGGCTGCTCAGAAAAGAAAATCAACTGGGAACAATTGCTCTGCTGAGAAATCTAGAGGCCACCCCATGTGGGATTCAAGTCACTAGGATCATTGGGGGAAGACTGTCCTAGTAGTCTAACCCATGGTGATCAGGCTGTTTTCATCCCCAAATCTCAAGACTGTTATCATAAATCCAGAACTGGTTTCTATTCTAAAGCACTGGCAGAAATAAAATGTTCAACTGGCTTTGTTACAACAGGAGACAGAGTCCAGTATGGTCAGCAAAGTTAGTGGTATAATTATGAAAAAAAGTCCAGTGTCCTTTGGAATGGCTATGTGGGGGTCTTACCCAAGTAAGGGGTGTGTGGGGGTGTCGGTGTGTGGGTGTGTGCATGTGGCATTTTCATCTACTGCATGTCGTGTAGAGGGAAAGGCCAGGGTTTGAAGTGAGGAATAGAATGTAAGCCCCTGGTGGACACTTAGTAGCTGTATGACCAGAGGCAAGTCACTTAACCCCTGCGAGGAACATCTGTACAGTGGGAGTATTCTGTCCACCTCTCCGGGGGTGGCGGGGGGGGGGGCGGGCAGGAGGTGGGGCGTGAGAGTAAAGTAAAATAAAGTACATAAAAGCCCCCAGCACTGGTGTACTCAGAAAATATGAGTTTCTCTTGCCTTTCATTATTATCATGACCAACATCCCCAACTTCTTTTCATCATTGTCAGCAACAGTAGCATCAACCAGCGCCCTGACTTTCAAGGCAATCGTGAAAACACCCCAACTGCTGCTAAGTTACTGGCAACAAGGAACTGGTGAGTAAGTTATTTTGGGAAGTCAGGTCTTATCAGCATGCATCGAGTTCCTTGCAGACCTCTCTGTCAGTCATTCTTAAGCCCCTCAGATACCCAGAACCTGTCTACTGAAAAGAACTGAACTATTAATGTCCCTCCTAGAAGAAGAAGAAAGGGAACCAGTGCCTGTGAATGTGGGTCAGGAATCACCAGGGTGGTAATGACTCAGTCCGCTCTGTGTTCTCCGGCCCTCCTTGGTCCTTCCATAAAAGCTCTCTGTCAGAAGCCCTGCTTGGCCATGGTGTGATCGCCCTTTTGTTCTACAAATTCCTGGATATGACTCACAGAACTGTTTAAGCACATCTCTCTTCATGTTCCTAGGAATTTTCCTGACAAGGGCAATCCCTATCCTGAGGCAATCATATTTCCCCTCGACTTCTCTCCAGTATCAGCTTGTTGCCTGACACTCTTGCATAGCCGATTTCATAATATCGGTGAGTCTGGCTGCATTTTCCTCAGATGCAAGCCTCGTTGCCCAGTGCTGAGGCAGCATCATGGCCACAGTGAATCATTTATCCTCTCCGCCTTCATCTTCGGCCCTCTGTGAGGCAGAGTCCTTGAAAATGTCACCTCCATCCAGTGAAAATCAGTGCAATGATTTGGGGGAAGTTATACATAGAAAGAAGAGAATAAGAGGTACTCTTATCCCGTGTTCTCAGTATTCCCACCTCTGGGAATCTATTCTGAGGGAATAATCTGAAATAATTTGGTCACAGTGGCTGGTCGTTATTGAGCACGCACTATGAGCCAACACTGTTCTAATTGTTGTATGTATATGGACTTATTTAAGCACCATAACAACTCCACAAAGAAGTAATAATATTACCCCATTTCGCAGAAGAGGTGACCAAAGACCTCTTCTGCCAAGGAAGAGAATTGGGAGAACCAGGAGAGAGAACTGTGTTTATATTCTTGCTCTCTGAGTACTTAAGGGCTGAGCTGTGAGCCCAGGCAACCTGACGCCAAAGGCTTTACTCTTGACTTTTTTTTACTAATGCTACTTCAGCATGCAAAGCTTGATATTGGAAGGAAGAGGAAGAAAAAAAAAGAAGGACGTAGAAGAGGAGGAGGAACACATGAAAGAGTAAGAAAAGGAGAAGGAGAAAGCTTTAGGGAAAAAATTAAGGGCTTTCAAAAACTGTGTTACATATTTAAAAAAAATTTTTTTTTAAATAAAATGATGTTGTTTTATACTCTTGTCACTGAGGATCAACCTTCTAGAAAATTTGGAACCTCTAACCTGTACCAAAAAGTCTTCATAATAGTTGACCAAGGAATTCTCTTCCTACAAATTTAGTACAGTGAGTTAATTAAGGAGAGCAAACAATTTTACCTGGGAAGATTAATCCAGTGTTACTTATAACCACAAATATTAGAAACAACTCAAATATCCAATAGAGAAATAGTTAAGTATCGTAGATTATATCTACTCCATGGAGTAGTATGCACCAGTAAAAGTGATAATTTCTAAGATAATATAGCAAATTGGAGAAATACTCATTATTTAATGAAGTACTTAAAGTAAAACAAAGATTGTGTAGAGATTATTATTACCATCAAGTGAAATGCATTTTTGTACAGGGACAGACACTAGAAGGGTGTATAAAAATTAAATCAGGTTTTATGGTGATGGGATAAGGGATAGTTTTAGTTTCACATGCTCTCCTCCACATTATATATTAAATGTTCAGTGATATGGGGCGCCTGGGTGGCTCAGTCAGGTAAGAGTCCAACTCTTGATTTCAGCTCAGGTCATGGTCTCACGGTTTGTGGGTTTGAGCCCTGTGTGGAGCTCTGTGTTAGCAGCACAGAGTCTGGTTGGGATTCTCTCTCCCTCTCTCTCTCTCCACCTCCCCTGCTTGCTTTCTCTCTCAAAATAAATGAGTAAACTTAAAAAAGATAAAAAATAAATGTTCAGTGATAGAAAGGCAAGGCATTTTATCAATTGCAGCACAGAGGAAGTCTGAGGACAAGCAAGGAGATAGAAGGTATTGCCCTAATCAGATGTGAGATCTTAGTAGTGCACTTGGGCAGTAGTTAACTTGGACGTCACTACAGTAGTGAACTTGGACAGCACTTGGGGGGATTCTAGAGATAAGATATAGTGAGTGATGGGGGCGGAATCACTGATGATTTGAAATTTCAGGGCTTGAACATAAAATAGGGAACAGTAGAAGAACAGGACTAGGGAAGATTTGAGAGTTGTTATGTGGGAGGTGCCAGTGGAACATCCTTTTGGCGATATCCACTAGGAAACTGGAAAGAAATTTGGGGCTCAGGATAAGGTATGACCCTGGTCCCCAAGAATTTGCATATGCAGAGGATATTATTGTGGACATATCAAGATCTGAGCCCATGGTAATTCTTACTATATAGAGTAGGGAACTTGGTCCTACGTGTTACTTTTCAAGACTCACCTTAGTGATTGCCAAATTTAGAGTTCTCTATTAGTCATCTATTGCCGCATAACATAATGCCCCCAAAATTAGCAGTTTAAGACATTCATTATCTGATGGTTTCTGTAGGTCAGGAATCTAGGTTCAGCTTAGCTAGATATCTTTGCCTCAAGATCTCCCAAAATGCTACAGTCAAGGTGCTGCTGAAGCTGCAATCATCGTAAGGATCATGTTAGGGGGATCCATTTCCAAGCTCATTCATACAGCTCTTGTCAGGCTCAGGTCCTCCTTGGCTGTTGGCTAGAGGCATCAATTCCTTGTCACATGGACCTCTCCTTCAGGTGGCTCACAACATGGCATCCAATAGAGAGACAGAGAGAGAATGAACCCAAGAGAAAAGCCATATAGTCTTTACTATTGTTTGAAACAGTAAGCCCAGCCCACACTCACATGTTCTCCCACACGTAGATACACATATATGCAAATTTACAGGTATATGTGTATATATTTTATTTTTTCCATTCCCACCCGGTCTGGTCACCCCACATCAGCGGGGACATTAACAAATTGTTGGCAGCATCCAGTAGAGGAATGTGCAGAGTGCTCAGGGGGCGGGTATCTAGAATATAAAGGACAGGGACCAAGGCAGAAACTACTCATCATCTGTCTACTCCTTACACAGCATAGGGCCTGGCCCATGATGTGCCATAACCATTTGATGAATGAATACATGAGTGAATGCTTACATGAATGGCGTCAGTATTTCCCAATTATTAATCATTCAGGTACTACCTCACTGTTTTTGCCATACATATGTGTTATGTAAATTTAATATTTCTCTTTAAATTGGTTCACTTTTTAAACCCAAATAAGCTCTTTTTAATGTTTATTTATTTTGAGAGAAAGAGAGAGGCATGCGCATGCACAGGGGAAGGGGCGGAGAGGGAGAGAGAGAATCCCAAGCAGACTCCACACTGTCAGCGCAGAGCCCGAGTCGGAGCTCAAGCTCATAAATTGTGAGATCATGACCTGAGCTGATATCAAGACTCAGATTCTTAACCCACTGAGCCACCCAGGCGCTCTACTAAATAAGTTATTTTTTGAACAACATAATATGTTATCATAAATGGAAAAGGGACTCTTCCTAGATCATATGTAAATAAATTCATATCTATTTTAAAAATGCACAGTCCACCTAGAAATCCTCTTGCGTTCCACTAGGAATGAGTGTGCTGCAATAAATAAACAAACGTAAAATCCCATAGCACGTTCACGCTCTCTTCACGTTTGGGACCACAGAGATGGCTCAAGAGGCCCTTTAGAGCCAGGGGCAGTGCCTGCCAGAAGGAGCCTTGCAAGAGTAATTGGTCTCTTTAGCCCTGGGGAAAGATTATTGTAAAGTCTGTGACTTGTAAGTGGGATTGAAAGAGGCATGGTCAAGGTGACGGTAGATGAGAATCCATTAAAATATTCTTTGGGGAGGCTGTTCTCACTCCCTGCCAGACTGCTGGTCACATTCACCCACTCACTCATTCATCCAGCACATTCTCAGTTATTATCTTGCCTGGTCCTGAACTAGGCTCCATGGAGACCAAAAAGAATAAGAGCTCAAGAGCTCACAAGGTACTGAGAACTGCAGAAACAAACAAAACCCCTTCATAGTCTGACAAACGCTCTAATGGGGACACACTCAAGATGTTCAAGATCCTAGGGAAGCAAATGACATTGCCTAAGAAAGGCCTCCCAGGATGCACAGAAGAGGTAACACCTGCTTCTTGCTATACAGGACAGATATATAAGGGCACAGAACAGGAATGGCATGGGCTGTGGCCCGAGAGGAGGAAAACAATGAGCCTGACACCTGTGTGGCTGACGCACTGTGAGCGGGGACAGTAGGTTAGCGGCCATAGGAAAGGAAGTGGGAGGGGATGAAGATAACGACGAACCAAAGGCTGTAAGGGGCTGGGAGCCTGTTGACAGAGACTGGAAATTTATCTTGAGGCCAAAGGAGGCCACAGAAAAATTTTAAGCAGAGGAATGAAGCAGCCAATTGTATAGTTTAGAAAATCGCACACTCAGTTTTCTCCTCTGTGCATTGGTCTCCATAAATTGCTTCAGAAGGATAGCAAAAGAACTGAATTAACACCAAGGCGGGGCACTTTGATCTTACAGGAAAAAAAAAAAGCCAAATACTTCTATGGAATTAAAATATCTCTACCCTCGCACCCCCATCCTTTTTTCTCTCCCCTACCTACCCCCCTGGAGCCCACTGCCTCAGGAAAAAAACATGTCCAAAGGATACAGAAGCAAGTAATTCTGACGGACAGATTGTGTTGTAGTTTAACACCAACAGTAGTTAAGTAAGAATACCATACACAGAGTAATTAGCTCATCTAACAGAATTTAAAAGAGAGAATTGGGGGCGCCTGGGTGGCTCAGCCAGTTAAGTGTCTGACTTCAGCTCAGGTCATGATCTCATGGTCTGTGGGTTCGATCCCCACACCAGGCTCTGTGCTGACAACTCAGAACCTGGAGCCTGCTTTGGATTCTGTGTCTCCCTCTCTCTCTGCCCCTGCTCTGCTCACACTCTGTGTCTCTCTGTCTCTCAATAATAAATAAATGTTAAAAAAATTTTTTTTAATAAAAGAGAGAGAATTGGTCAAGAGAGATGGAGGTCTCAGCTTGGTCATTAACTGTGGATTTGAGCAAGTCTCAACCTGTCTGGCTTTTTATAAAAAAGCTGTAAAATGCAAGGATGGGTTTTGAAGATCCCTAAGACTCTTCAAATTCTGATGTTCTATGCTTTTTAAGATGCTCTGTACTTTTTTATGACAGGAGTTCTATAAATATCTGGGCTGAGAGCATTCTGGATAGATGGATTAAGTAGTGCAAAGGCTCTGGGGCAGGGATGAGTTTGCTGTATTAAAGGAAAGCCATGTTGATCAGTGGAAAAGTGGTAGAAAATAAGGTGAGAACGGTAAACTGTGGCTAGATCAGGTAACACCTGGTAGGCCATTAAGCAGTCTGAATTTTTATTCTCAGTAAAATGGGAAGTAATTGAAGTAGTTTTAGAAGGACAGAACATAATTCTTTGTAAAAAGAACACTGGCTGCCGCATAGAGAACAGGACTGGGTAGAGGGAAGAGTAGAAGCAATGAGATCAATTTGTAGGCTTTTATAGTCCAGGCAAGAGAAAATAGTAACCTAGACTAGAAGTGTTGGTAGCCATGGAGGGAAGTGATGAGATTAAGGGAAAGCAGGCAAAATTTGCTGATGAGTTGGGTGTAGGAAATGAAGGGAAAAGAAATCAAGAACAATTTCTAGGTTTTGAAAAAGACTGAAAAGAATCAGAATATTTTAAGGGAGAGAGAGAGAACCAAGAGTTCTATTTTGGCCATAGTAAGTATAATATATGTAACAGACACTCTAAATATTCAATAGGTAGCTTGGTATTTCATAACTCATGGAAGAGGTTAGGAGAAGAGATCAACATTTGGGAGTTATCAGATTGTGTGAGGTCACCTGAAAGTACACGCATCTGGAGAAGAGGAAACAACAGAGAACCACCTGAATCTTTGAATTATGGCAGGGATGGAGAAGCCAAAAAAAAAAAAAAAATACTAATAATGGGTGACCAGTGAAGAATAAAATCCAGAACACACAATTCCAGAAGCCAAGAGAACAAAGTGTTTGAAGAAGGAAGAAGTAAACAACTTTGTCAGAGCTCCTAAGAGTCTAAAAGCAGTACTGAGAATTCATCATTGGATTTGACAACCTGTCGTTTTTGGTGACATTGACGAGCATGGTTTTAAAAATTGTTTTTGAAGGATTGGGAGCCTAAGCCTGATTAGCACAGGTTAAAAAGAGAATTCAGGGTAAGAAAGTGGAAAGAGTAATTAGAGATGGACAATTCTTTTTAGGAGTTTGCTTTAAAAGAAAGGAAAAACATAAGGTAAGAGCTAGAAGGGAATGTGGATCGAGGGCAAGTTTTGTTTTCTTAAGATGGGAGATAGTAAAGTATGCTTGTCTGCTGATGGCAATGATCACCAGAGAGGGGGACAATGATCATGAGGACAGAGAGAAGACAACTGCAGGAACAAAGTCCTAGAAAAGGGGATAAGCTCCAACACGTAAGTCGAGATGTTGGTCTTAGTAAATGCGTGAACGATTCTTATGAATAAATATGTAAATAGGAAGAAGGCTGAGTCTGTAAGTTAAGATGCAGACAGGTTGGTAAATTTGGTCATGAGAATGGGTGTGTTTACCAGTTTACCATCAGATCGTGACTATTTCTTCAGTCAAACAAGAGGCAAAGTCTTCATTGGAAAGTAAGGAGAAGGAAACAGGGTAGGACATTTGAAAAATGAGAAGCCATTTGACCATGGGTGTCTTGAATTACAAAAGAGGCAATCAACTAGACAAAGTGGCCAGATTCCCAGGCAGGGGACAGGGCCCACTTGAGGTCTGTGGTCACAAACTTGAGGCAAGACAAGTGAGCATGGTTGAGTGTTTTTTGTCTAGCCCCCCATCAGTGACTGTGGGATAGGTATGAAGTGGACAGGGCTGGCTGCAAGGATTGAGCTTTGCTGGTTGAGAAAGATGGAAGAACTGAGAGGCTAGGAAAGTGAGGGTTTGCAAGAGGATAATGATAACTGTGCGTTCGGAGTCTAAGCTGAGGGCAGAGTGAAAGGAAGGCATAAAGAGGATGGAGCACTGAAAAAGAAGGGGATCAACTGATGAGAGGTCCAGAGGTGGTCAGATAATGTAGGGAATGGGGTTAGAAGAGTTCTGCCACTTCCTACTTGAACAAACACAGGCAGGTTTTTGTTTGTTTCTCACTCCCATTTTCCTCGTCTGTGAACCAAAGATAATAATATCTACCTCATAGGCTTGATACCATAAAAAAAAATGCTGTTAAATAGTTAATATTCCCCAAGAGTTAGAATACTGGCACACACTCTTTGCTCAAAATCTTCTTTATGAGGTTTTGCCCTTTCTATAGCCAAGGCATTTATAGGACTTTAACTATATCTGCATAGTGCCAAACAGCTTTATAAAAAGGAAAAATTCAGACAACAGCTCGGTTGCTCCCATACCCACTTTGGAAGAGGTCTGGATTATGCCACTTCTTAATAATTTGTCTAAACATCTAGCATTGTATCAACATACCCTAAGTCATCTTGAATTACCACCTTTGTCTCTGAGACTATGGAGGGGTAGGAGGACTGGAAATGGGAGGTGGAGTCATGCCTCTCAATTTTAAATTTATATACAAGCTTTACTGAAAACAATCTTTCTTGTGTTTGAAGTACACACTTCAAATCACCATGTTTTCCCTTATTTGCTCAGTATGTCAGTGAGTGAAATTATCCTTCCTGGGATATGTTTTAAGCCTCATAGAGAAAATACCAATACCATAATTACAATCCAAGGAGCAATGAGTACCAATAACAATACTAAATTTAACAGTCTACCCCCCTACCAAACTTAGAGCCTCTCCTGTATTTCCTCTCTTGGAGAATTAACCCATTCCCTAGGCTAGAAAGCCAAGAGGCACTGAAGCTTCATCTTTCGTCTCTCTCACCTTCCATATCTGGTTGATTGTCACTTCCAGTTATCAATCCTGGCTCCTAAGTAGCTTTTGCACCTGCCAGCATCATCACCATGGTCACTACGTCAGCTCATCCTCAACTCTTGACTGTATTCTTCGCCAACCTTCATATATTTTCCTCTACTTTTTCTTCCTTCTGAGACACCTGTAATGGCATTTGATCTTAATCAGTTTGTGTCACTAACCCTTTGAGAATAAAGCTGGATGGCTGGATGCTACCTTCAGAAAACAAACTCAGGGCACCTGGGTGGCTTAGTTGGTTGAGTGTCTGACTTCGGCTCAGGTCATGATCTCATGGTTTGTGAGTTTGAAACCCGCATCGGCTCTGTGCTGACAGCTCAGAGCCTGGAGCCTACTTGGGATTCTGTGTCTCCCACTCTCTCTGCCCCTCCCCCGCTCACATTCTTTCTCTCTCTCTCTCTTTCTCTCTCAAAAACAAACATTAAAAAAAAAAGAAAAAGAAAACAAACTCATTCACATAAGACACAACTTTCACCTGCAAGCTTAAAGTATTTATCTCATCATATCTATGAACCTCTTGATGTCACCAAGTGACAAACGTTAGCAGCATCTCTGGTCCAAGGTGGGTTTTAGAAATCACAGCATTTAACAGCATTCTCTTCCTAAACAACTCCATATGTAAGGATATCACTGAAGTCAAGGCTCCTCAGTGTAGACTCAGCACTCATTCAGATCTTGTCCCATTTTTTCCCTCCAGACTCAACCTGTTGCATCTGTAAATCAAACATATCAAGTGTATTATCTTGCCCCATGTTCCACATCTGTCTACTCTTGGTGCCTAGCATGCTGCTCAGTGCTAAAAAGATTGAATAAATAGGAGTGCCTGGGTGGCTCAGTCGGTTGAGTGTCCAACTTCGGCTCAGGTCATGATCTCACAGTTCATGGGTTCGAGCCCTGCATCAGGCTCTCTGCTGATAGCACAGAGCCTGGAGCCTGCTTTGGATTCTGTGTCTCCCTCTCACTCTACCCCTCCCTCATTCACAGTCTGTCTCTCTCTCTCTTGCATAAATAAATAAATAAATAAATAAATAAATAAATAAATAAAAGATTGAATAAATATTTTGAGGGGAAGGAAGAAAGAAGGATGCTTTTTATGACCTTGTTTTTCAGAGAGATATTCAAAAGGCAACATTCCCAAGAAGAACATGGGAGATGGCAAACATCTTTGGCAAATACTAATAACAACCTTACAAATCCTACTAATCTCGTTCTCCTCAGCCCTGCTCACTAGATCAATACTGGAATCTATTATTTTAGTGCATTTCCACCTCCATTCTCCAGCCCCTATTTCCCCAGGGACTCTCCAGTTCACTCTTGTTTTTTTGTGTGTGTGTTTTTTTTTTTTTTTTTTTTTTTACTTATTAAAGTCATACCACTGATTTCTCATTCTAAAATGTCGTTACAACATAGTGGTTGAGAGAATGGGCTCTGGAGTAAGAAAAATGAGAATCTTGGCTTTATCAGTGATTAGCTGTATAATGTAAGGAAAGTTATTTAATCCCCCTGACCCTCACTTCCCTTATCTGAAAAGTGAATATAATATCTATATTATATCTGGCTAAATATCTAGATAAATATGAATATAGTATTATACCCAGATAAATAAAACATTACTTTCCAATTGCTTAGCACATTGCCTGGCATATAGTTAATGGTTAGCAAATGTTAGCTGTTTTATCCTAGACTCAAACTACATTCCAATGACTAGACGTTGTGTGGACCCTCGGGGAAAAAAACAACAACACAGTTTTATTGAATACTTACTATGTGCTAGGCTATTTATAATCCACTGTCTCCTTTAATCTTCAGAGTAACCCTAAATTAGTTTATTAGTAATCCCTTTTAAATATGAGGCAACTGTGGCCACAAAATTTATGTCTTGTGCCTAAATTCCAGGGAGAGTGACTGGCAGACCTGGGCCAAACAAAGTCCTGCGCTTGAATCTGATCTCCACAGAAGCATTGGGCTGTCCTTACTCAATCTCCACATTGCTTATGAGTAAACTCTAGTGTTATATCTTTTGTTGGAGACATCACTCCTATGTTGCTTCTCCTGCTACAAAGATGGTGTTTCATATGGCTCCTTACACCAGGATTAGAGACTAAGTGTCCATACAGTGACTCAAAAATCTTGAACAAAAAGTACAGTTTAAAGGCTCATCTCTCCTTGGTGCTGTATAATTTTTCAGCTTCTACTAAGCAATACAGAAACATTTCTAGAAAAATGGAAATATTCCACGGAGTCCTAAACTGATGACTTGGCTTTCCTTATAGACGTGTGGAATTAGAAGAGACCTTAGCATCCTATCCAGAATCTCCTGAAATGATTAAAGACCCAACATTTGGAAAGGCTTGATTTTGTAGGTTTCATTTCTTAGAAGGTATCAGACTAACATGGGGAGCTGACATTCCGTAACAATTGCTCACAAGAAAACAAGAATTGATTGCTAACGTTGAAATAACCAGAACCCTCATAGGAAGATTTCATCTCTTAAAATCCTCAGGGAAGACAAAGGCAGCCTAGACTAATGGGAGGCAGACCCCAAACATTCAGAGCACAGGTCTGGAAGGAAAGAGGGTACAGGAAGGCTAGTTGTGCTGTGTTTTTTCAATGGTCAATGATTCCAAAGAGGATCACAAAGGCCAGAAAGCTGAGAACAGTGAAAATGCATAGAGAGCTCTCTCACACACTCAGCTTTAAAGATCACCAATGTGAGATGGAAAGAAGGACATATAACCATAGAATCAAATGGCAGAATGCTATAGTGCTGCCTAGAGAATCAAAAGAGCAAAGACCTGAGGGGATCACCCTTGCCTGGTTTATTTCTTCATCCGCTTGTTTAGCAACATTGATTGAACATCTGGCCTTGGCAGTAACTGAACAAAGACTCTCCCTCCAGTTTGAGCTTGAGCATTAGGTGCTTCAGTCCTTTCTGATTCCTTCTGATCCAGCCCATGCTTATTGTCTTTATTTTTGAGTCATGCATCTATGGTATCCTTTCCTCTCTGATAGCAAGGCCACTTGAGTTGTGCTTTCCTGAATGAAGTAAATGTCTATGCCAGTCAATGCACAATTGTTGTTTGTGACCTTCCTGAGGTTTCCTGTTTCCTCCTAATGCATTAGAAGAACAAATCAATAAAGTCTGTGTCCCAGTACCTTGGGTAACTGCCATCTTCATGGTTACATCACTTTCCAGGGCAACTGTGGAACACGGTGGGGCTCTTAACCCCAGGAGGGGTGGGAGGGCTGGATTGGACTCATCACAGCCTAACATAGAGACAGTGAAATTACTCCGGCCTCCCATGGAGGCACAAAGGCTCCCCCACCACGTGGTGATTTGTATTCAGCAGCAGTCCCCATCCCTTGGCACTGGGTGGATGGGGCCCCAGAAGAGAACTAAGGAAGAAGGAAGGGGCTGTTGTCCTTGACAAGGAAACGATTGATGTCTCTGCTTTCTCACCCTCTTTAAATCTAGATGGGGACAAGATTAAAAGTTCAGGCAGGAAGCCAACTGGTGACTTACAACACTGATCAACCAGCCCAAGTGCATGAAGAAACCTGTGGCCCATGTCTCAAGAAATGAGCTGCCAGAATATTTGAAATATTCTCTATTCTTGCCAGAATTTAGGTATTAGGGCCTAATTATTATGGTAATAATAATAATATATTAATAATTATAATATTAACAAATAATAAATCCTACTTATTCTACTATGTCTTTTCATTCTCACAATGACAGTGTACATTAAGAATATTTAGCCCCATTTTATAGATGAAGAAACTGAGGCTCAGAGAAGTTAAGAAGCTTGATTAAGAGGACACAGCTAACAAGGAGTAGAATCAGGATTCAAACCTAAGTCTGCCTAACTCCAAAGTACTTGATAATTCAATTGCATCACATTGGGTGATGCACAGTGATGTAGTTGGCTTTTCTCAAGACAAAGATACAGTTGGGGTACAGTCTGAAATGGGTGCAGCTCCTTCTTTAGTTAAGAGTTCTCTGGGATGTATTCACTAACCCTCTGTGGCTTAGGTGCCAAGGATGGTGGGGCACATTCCCTCAGGCTTGCAACCCTTCAGACTTTATTCGTGGGTCCTGCCTCTGGCTTTGTGTCATGGAGTGAGACCTCTTGGTGTTATTGATGTTTTCACAGTAAGAACAAAGCCAAAAAGGGGGCAGGGGATGGAATCAAGAACAGGCACTGACAAATGGGTCAGACACCAACACCCACCTCTAGAACAAGCAGGGAAAGTGGAGTCAGGTTAAGTCAGGGTCAGGTATGAAGTCAACAAGACTAGATATGACCAGGATGAGGGCATAAATATAATAAAAATAAATCAAAGGTAGACCTGAGATCAGAGTTGTCAAGGAGATGAGACAGGTGGTAATGAGACAAGGAAGGAAACCAGAAAGTAGGTAGTTCTAGAAACTTGATAACCTGCATGCATAGTTTATGACCATACAGGTCTTTTCTTTAGAAGGTCCCACACCCAGCATTGAAGGTAAACCTTGACTTGTCTTAAAGGTACAGTGCTTGAAACCTGATATTTGAGCATCCCATATTCCCTTTTATGGAATGACTGGGACTTACTTGTAGGGGAGGCACACCCAGTTATCTCAAATGCTTAGAACACTGTAGTGGAAGGTCAGGCATGCGATCAATCCCCATGAGAGCCAGTTAGGTTAGCTCTGTCTCAATGTCGTATCTCTTCCTTCAGCCTCAGGCAGCTCTCTGGGGGAATAAATGCCATTAATCAGAAGGGGCACCAGGCAAGTTCATCTGGACTGAGCAACAAAAACCCATTCTTTCTCTTGGAAAAGATCTCAAAGCTCATGGTGACTCAGCAGCATGCTCCTTTTTGTGAGGACAGCACAGATGTATAACCATTTCATTTCATTTCTCTCCAAAGAAATAACAGACTTAAAATACAATATTTTTTAATTCATAATATGATTATTTAATGATGTTTTGTGGATCTTGGCACCCTCCCCCCAATTTAATAACTTAGAGTTGCTCTTCTTTCACTCAAGTGCAAATAACCAGACATAAACACTTACCAGATAGGCAGCTTATTCTGCATCGCTCAATCTCATTCTGTTTTATTAAATTAAAAAAAGAAGACAAAAAGCTCTGACTCTCTTCTGTGCTACCTTGAAGCATGCTTCCTAGATCTTTTTGTCAAAAGCATGACCTCTAGGATCCCAAGCGGACTCGTCTTGATTTAATCTGGAGAGATTATATCTCGAGTATTTTCAGTGTTGTCCTGTTTCTCTTCTTTGCATGTTGCTCCCCTCTGCTTGGTGAAGTGAGCTTCAGCTGGTATTTTATGATTTGAGTGGTTAACTCTTCTGATTCTGAACAAAGGACCATACTTCATTCTGACAATTTGTACCCTCCAGGCTTTCCTCATGAGTGGTTCCTTCCCAACATCTTTGGAGAGAAATAGCAAAAGTCTATTTATTCAGTACTCCTCGTGGGTAAAGGCTCTTCCAACCTATAAATAAAACAAATTTAACTTTTACGGGGTTACTAAATACCATGGATAGTGGGCTGGCTGGTCCAAGAATTTTCACACAATACCCCAGGGCTGTGTATGAAGAGTCTTTTATTGTGATAAGATCTTAACCAAATACTACTACTGCTACTACTACCAATAATAATAATAATAATAATAATAATAATAATAATGATTTCCTCTTTGTTGCAGACTTCCTTACTAAAAAGGAATAAAGCTGAAATTGACCATACCCTGAAAATATGATGGTTAAAGGATTTATGGTCACTTATTGCATTTGAAATTGGGATAAAATCTCCCAAGAATAAGGACTGTAGTGAAAGTTCTATTTGTGCATTGAATGTCATTTAATTGGACATTTGCCACATGCCTTCTGATAGGTTTAAATTTTTGCACCAGGACATTTAAAGTGGTATAAGAATAGGGGCACCGGGGTGGCTCATTCGGTTAAGCATCCAACTTTGGCTCAGGTCGTGACCTCACAGTTCATGGGTTCAAGCCCCATGTCGGGCTCTGTGCTGACAGCTCAGAGCCTGGAGCCTGCTTTGGATTCTGTATCTCCCCCTCTCTCTGCCCCTCCCTCGCTTGCACTCTCTCTCTCTCTGTATCTCAAAATGAGTAGACATTAAAAAAAATTAAAGTGATATAAGAATAATTATACTATCCTTATCCTTTAATAGAATTCATTAATGGAGCCATTCATGGTTTTTCATTTTTGTAATCTTGCATAAATTTCAGAATGTAATTATTACTATTTTAGTGTAGAGGATGGAAGCCAAGGTAGTGTGAAACAGAAAGGAAATCAGGTGGACCTGGGTTCAACTTTTTGCCCTGGTCCTTACCAGCCAAGCAATGTTGGCAATGTTCTGCTGAACAGTGGAGGGTGATAATTACTTCATGAGGTTCTGGTGAAGAGTATATGACACAGTTATCAACACTCAACAGACTTTGATCAAAAATGCAGTTCCCCTTAGGCTTTCCTGCAATAAAATCATAATAATGCACAGGGAGTAAAAGTTTAAGTTGAGGGGATTCCACAGGGGTTATGGAAAGAAATAGCATTTTACCTGGGGAATGGGTAGATCCAAGAAATCAGACAAATTCCTTACAAAGAAAACTAAGAATATGGCTAATTCAGGGAGAAGAGTTTCCATGATCAAAGACCCAGAGTTAGAGAGTGAATTCCTAATGGTAAATTAGAAATTGTGATGGATACAATTTTAGAAAGAAGAATGGCTTCAGCAAAGACCAGGATGATGTAACAATTGCATGTATTTATGAAGAAGATATTAAAGTAGATAGGGTAAGAGAAACAAGGAAGATGAAGATAAAATAACATTTATTGAGTATCTCTTATGTGCCAGACGTCGAACTACCTGCCTTATACACCTTATTTCAATTAATGCTCACAACAATGCTGAGATATGGATTATTAGTTTCTCAGCAGACTTAGAGAGTTTCAATTATGTGCTTAACATAATTACATAACGTAACATAAGGTTGTACAGATAGTTAAGGACAGAGACACAATTCAAATCAAAGCCCATATTACTCTAATTCCTATTCATTCAGTAGGCCTTTCAGGAAAATCAACTTACTGGATCTTGTAATCATTTAAGCATGAGATGATAAAAGACTGAACTGGGGTAGTAGCCAAAAAAAAAAAAAAAAAAAAGAAAAGAAAAGAAAGAAAAAAAGTAAGAGAGGGATGGACAGATGGACAAATAAATGCAAAAGATGAATGGAATGATGGACATATGGGTGGAGGATGGACTAATGGGTGTTTGCAAGAGGTAGTGTGGAGGTATTATCAATACAATGAAGGAACTGGAAAGAATAAGGCATTACATATAACTTTTGGTGCCAGAACATTTAGTAAATCCTGACAGCATTAATCAAGACAAAACACGGGAAGAAAGAACAAGTTACTAAAAAAAGGGGAAACGTCCAGTGCTGTGACTCAGCATACAATTTTATGGGAGTTATCTGCTAAAATATTCCTAAATGGGACTATGCTCATTGGACGTCCAGGGCTGGCCACATGGACAGATCAGCCATGTTGTCCCATAGGCAAGTATGCCTGCTGGGGCTGGACAGGCAGAGTGACTCTCAGCCTGCATGGGGAGATTTGAGCCGCGTCTGTCACAGCACTCACTACCCTGCTCACATTAGGATGCAAATGGAAATAGTTAATTAGTGACAAATTAGGAAAATAAAATTCTTCAAATGTTTGGCAGACAAAAGAACGAGTTGTTTCTTTTTCCTTTTGAGCTCTGTTTTGGAAGCACTTGAAAACAGATCACTCACAAAGCATGCTGTCTGAGGATTCTAAGGAGGCCCTCCACCTGGAAAATCGTCACCCATGCTTTAAGTCCAGTTCCAGTGTAACCTCCCCTCTGAAACACTCTCATCTGTGTGGACTTGAATCACTTAGCAAAATGGGAATGACAGGTTTCAGAATTTCCTTCCCTACATTGTTCCAAGTTTGTGTGGGTCATAAGAAGCCTTTTGTATGAGTTTTGGATGATTGAACTGACACAGAATCCATATCCACTTTATACCCCAAAGGTCATCATAGGAGCACCAGGAAACGATTACAGATCATGCCTGTTGTCACTTTATCTGTTGACCTAGCCATGGGGCAGCAGCCAAACCAGCAGCAACTCCAGGCCCCGCTGGGTCCTGTTTCAATTTGTCCGATTCCTGGGTCACATAACAGGGTTAGCTCCACGAGGAAAGGCATCCATTCTCCTTCTGGACTCACACATCATTGAAGGTGGAGCCTTGAAGACAGTAAAAGATGGACACAGGTTCCAGGTCGTCTCTTGGCCTCCAGTGCGTTTCTGCTGTCCTCCGCTTCACATCCATCTTCCTTACCCGATGTCCATTCCAACTCTGCAACCAGTTCCAAAATACCAGGGACCCGCTAACTAAGGTCTACAGGACAAATCTGGCCTGTCTCCTGGTTTTTTTTGTAAATAAAGTTTATTGGAATATAGCTAAGCTCATTTGTTTATGAACCGGTAAGGGCTACTTCTAGTGCTAAATCAGCAGAGTTGAGTCGTTGCTACAGAGACCATTGATCTTCCAAGATCTGAAATATTTACTGTCTGGCCCTTTATGGAAAAAGTTTGCCAAACCCTGGCAAAGACAGTAGTCATACATAAAAACTGTGAAACCAATCCCCACAGTTGTGTAAGTTCAAATCCCTAAATATATATACATTTATATGATACATATGTGTACGTGTCTACGCATATATAGGAATATGCAGACATTTATTTATCAGTTGTCTTATTTCTCTGATCAAACCCTGATTATTACACAATCTCTACTGCACCTGATGCTTGAGAAGCAGGAAAGTTGAATACCTCCCTCTCTTGTGTTGCTACAGGAGCTTGCTGTTATAGCACTTGCCACATTGTATTGTGATTGGTTTGTATCTCCATCCATGTAGTCTCTTTTACTAAATAATGAACTCTCAGAAGCCTTGTTTCTCCAAACACAGCGTTCAATAAAGAATAATTACATGAATAGATAAGTAAATGAATAAGCAGGTGAGTGAATGAATAAATGTAGAAAAGAACAAATGGATGTTTCTCTTGCCCTACTTTGGTCTCTCTAGCTTCGGTAAATGTCACAGACCGGCACACAGAGCCAGAATGTGGCAGACTGAGGTTTGATTCTCAGTCTTGGTGCTGGCCCAGCCTGCTCAGTATGGCGGGCCATGGAGCTCCTTCCTGGGGGCCGTGTTGTCCTCTGTGTCCCATAACTTGACAGGGACCAAATTCGGTTCTGGGCAAGCAGTGCTCTGCTTGATAGTGGTGTCATTAAATAGAGTTGGTGGCAGACAGCCCCGCAGTCACTGCAGTGTTGATGGCCCTCTGCCACGGCTGCTGTAGGAGAGCTGGCAGGTGCCAGGAAAGGGGGCGCTGGCATGTGGACAGCACCTGGTCTTTGCTAAGCATCTTCATGCTCACAGCCTCGGTTGAATCTTACGATGGCTAAGGACACAGAGGAGGACTCAGTGAGGACTAGGGTTCCTCCATAACCTCGGGCAAGTCGTGTTACCTCTTTGTGTTTCAGCTTCTCACCTACCAAGTTCTGAAGTGCTATGATTTTGTGATTTAGAACTCAGCATCAAATCAATGACTCCCACTAACATAGGTTCTGTATGCCCCTTTCTGCCTCTTAAATAGAATTCTCTTCAGAGAGAATGAAAAAGGAGTGCATGATAACTTGGGAATTCACCATGCTGATATTGTTGGAAATAAAAATAAATGTAACTAACTAAGCATTCATGTGCTAAAATCCTGTTAAGCATTTCAAATGACTATTAGTTGCTACTGCCTTTAGAAATTGAATCTTGTGTGTGTGTGTGTGTGTGTGTGTGTGTGTGTGTGTGTGTGTGTGTCTTAGAAGATTTTCCACATGGCACGAGAAAAGTTGATTCATAGTGTTAATTTTTTTAACTACCCTAAGTCATATGTGCCATTTCTACATATATACAGGCAGAAATATACAGAAATATATATCAATATAATATAGATATCTATATATTTCAATATATATGAACATCAATATATATCTCCATTATCAATTTTTAATAACAATGGTAAAAATCACATGAATATTTGCTGAGTACCTACCATGTATCAAGCACATATATGTCATATATTTTATTTAATCCTATAACAACCTTTATTAATGGTTACTATCCCAATTTTACTGTGGAAGAAACTGAGGATCAGAGAGTCTAAGTGACTTGCCTGAGGTCACACAGCCAGGAAGTGACAGAGCCTGAATTCAAACTCAACTCTGTCTGCCTTCTAAGCTAATACTGTTTCTCCTGTGCTGAGCTGCCCCACTGAGGTGTATCTGGAAGGAATCAGACTGACCCACTGCTACATGAACATGCCCATTGCCTTGATGTTAATCCTACGATCAAGGTCTTAAGTAACATCTTAGTAGGTAGATATGTGGTTACAACCCACAGCCAGACATTTCCAGACGACATCAATTTCCTGAGAAAGGCTATTTATGGAATCAGTGGCAAAGCTGTGAGGGTATCAGGGATCAGCACCCACACTTCTCCAGGTGAGAACACTGAGCCCACAGAAGAGAGTTGCTTCTCCCATCCACACAAAGGTGGGGTTGAAACTAGGTCTTTTTATCAGGTCACCTTTCTACTCCACTGTCACTGCTTCCCTGCACTTCTGCCCTCCTTGGAAATTTTAATTGAGTGTGTGTGTGTGTGTGTGTGTGTGTGTGTGTGTGTGTTTGTGTGTGTGTGTGTGTGAGAGAGAGAGAGAGAGAGAGAGCGAGAGAGAAACAGTGGTAGGAGAGTGCTGGTGGAGAGGAGATCAAGTTGAAGAAGAAAAGCAGAAAGACTAGTATCATTTTTTAAACCAGATAAAGCCTTTTAAATGCAGGGAAGAAAGGCAACATCCTCATGATGGCTTCCCATCCCGGATTGGAGCAGACGCGGACCTTTGAGCACTTTTCTGATACTTTTCTGCCACTGCTTTGCAAACCCTAGAATTGAGAAAAACAGTTAATGAATGCCCTAGTGCTTTGGAGGTAGCAAAGACAAAGCAGTTGTGTCACTATGAGCTGGAGCTGGGGCCGCCACTTCATGTCCTTTCCCATGGGAAATGGGAGCATCACCAGCTTTGAGGAGTTTCTGTGATCCTGTGTGTCTGTCTCTCTGCCCCTCTCCTCTAAATGCATTCAGAATCTAATGATTCTTCTCCTGGCATGAATTGAAGAGATCCCTCTACACACCCCCACTCCAATCAGCAAGGATTTGTCAGTGTGAACCCTGCAAAAGGTAGGCAGTAAGAGCATATGGAAAAGAAAGCATCCAGGATGCTCCAGATTCTAACCCTCCAATATAATAAATAACGTGTGAGATGGGGCTGGGGGTGGGCAGGGGAAAGATGCATCATTCACTTTCATTGAGGTCACACTGCCCTTCTCTGCTCTTTTCAGAGAAAAGCTTTTTTTTTTTTTTTTTTTTTTAATGCATGCACGCCACACTCACACGTGCATGCTCCCTGCAAGAAGCCAGCAAAACCTTTTGGTCATCTCTAGGCCACTCGGCTTCTTCAAAGTTGAGTAAGATTAAAAAATCCCGATATCTCCAATATCCCTCAGCAATGGTTTATGTACCTGCATAGGCAGATGAACAAGAGACTGGGGGATGTATTTAAAAACATGTATGTATATGATGGATAGGAGAGAGAGAGAGAGAGAGAGAGAGAGAGAGAGAGAGGGGACAGAGCAAGAATATGATACAGATTAATGTCTCTCCGTATTTTGAGAGTCTTTTTGTTTTAGGCCATAGTGGTGGTACATTGGAAGGGTTCTGGAATTTCAGAACACAAAGTAGCAGTTTTAAATAATGAGAGAAGATTCCACATGGAACGCTCATCTGGCTGTGGCAGCCTGTGACTGAATGAGAGAAAAGTGCCCTAGAAGCTATTCATTACGAATTCACTGGAAGCTCTCAAACGAGGCTGGCAGAAGCTGAAATTGAAGTGGTCTCTGACCTAATTTTCTTCTGCATGAAACATCTGCATCAAGGCTCTCTTTGATGTATTCCACTTGGCTCTGTCTACGGGATTGTATCACATGGCCTCCGTGTTGCCTCCTTATTGAAAGACATTTCCAGCCTGTGCAAGGTAATGCGATGTTACTGTTACCCAAGCTAATCACTCAATGTGCTCCTAAAATAGAAACAATAGCAGTTCAGAGACAATGTTGTCTGCTGGCTGTTCTGCAGCCTGGGCTCCTGGTTTTCCAACTTAAGATCTGTGGTATTCGCCTCATGTAATTCCAAAACAAAGGAAAGGGAGAAGACTAGCAAAGTCATACAAGATAATGTTGAAGGACCAGCAGCTTTATGTGTGAGAAGCTCCATCTTATTTGGTCCTTCAAACCATGGACTAGGATTTGGGTGCCATTTAAAACCACACAAAGCAGTACTTAAAGACATCTGCCTTGAGAAAGGAAGGATCTCTTGATGTGGGTGTTGCATTTATTCTAAATTCAGATTGACACCCTCAACTCAGGGAGAGAGACAAAGAGAGAGAGATGGATGGATGTGTACTGAATGTTGAGTGTTTTGTGATTCTTTAGTGATCCATGAACTATCTTTAAAAATTGCTTCCCCTCTTAAGTTCTCCCAACCTAGGTAGAATGCAGGAGTGAATTTTAAAAAGCAATAATGATAATAATCTTTTTTTTTTCCACAACTGTAATGAGCATCTTCTTTATCCTGGCAGAATAGCTCTTGCCTTTCTCCATAAAGGTTTGCTGCACAGACTTCGTTAATGGTGTGCCGCTGTTCCCCACCATCCCGGCATTATGTGAATAACGGTGATGTCTTTGTGTCCCACCCCCTGAAGAAGAAACCTTTGAAATTCTAAATGACTGTGCTGCAGGTTTTAATGTCTGCTTCTAAGAAAGAGTTGAGAAATGCTCACTCACCGAGCAAGATGCAGCACGCCTTTGAAAAGCCTTTCTGCCTGACTCCTCTGTCCCACGAATTTAGATGAATATACATTCTTGTAGATGTCCCCTAGTTCTCTTTATGCCAGAAAGAATTACAGATGTGATCAACAGCCTCCTTTTGCCTGAATGTTATTACCCCCTTCTTCCAGTGCT
Source organism: Panthera onca (assembly GCF_046562875.1). Taxonomy (NCBI): domain Eukaryota; kingdom Metazoa; phylum Chordata; class Mammalia; order Carnivora; family Felidae; genus Panthera; species Panthera onca. The sequence goes on from NC_138351.1 coordinate 68,463,089, forward strand.
TCTGAATCAAACAAAGCAATACAATTAGAAGAATTTGGGAGCCAGTAGAATCTGAGGCCAGATAGTGATGTGGTTCTCTGCTGGGGAGGGCACAGTGGGAAAGAGTCAGACATGTGGGTGCCCAGTGTCCTACGATTAAGGAAATCTCTGCAGAGACCCCATTTGGGTTGGGGCCACAAGGCAGGCATCTTTAGTGATCTTTCAGAATTAAAGCAGATATCCTTCTCTGCCAGGAAGCCTTCCCTCGTTGCCCTTGCTGAACTGAGGCCTTACAAGTGTGCAAGTTGCCAGAGCAACTGAGTTCTCCTCTTTCAAAGCACTCAGAACTCTATATTGTCTGTCTTCTCTCCCAGGCTGTGACGTCTTGAGGGTAGGCACCGTGTCTTGTCTTTGTAGGCACAATGTCCACCGCAAGTAGATTCACCACAATGGGCCTGAGGTTTTTCTGGTTTTAGCAGAAAGTCTGGTGTCCTGGGGATCCCCTCATTCCTGGGAAGACTTCTAGGTGCACAGTATGGGCTCACTAAGTGTGTTAAATGCATTAATAAGAACAATATTATATCACCTTTGTTTTGCAAATAGTAAACTCTAGGGTTAGTCCTGATCACCTACAGTAATGGTTAGTATTCATTACCCATAGTATCTCTCTGCCAGAAGGTAAAAATGTCAACACAGCCTAACACTCCCAGTTGTCATGCTTATGCCCACCTAACAATCATCAGGACTTCCAAATCCTACAGTCACAGAGTCAGAGTTCTGGGCTGTGAAGAGAATCTGATGCCATCTGGTGCAAAATGTTATCCTGTGCATTGTTTTCTCGAGGGCATTAACAAATAGAGGCCATCTCTTATAGAGGCACAACTTGTCATGAGGTGTGGAGAGAGAAAGAAGTGTGGAGAGATATGGAGAGAGAAAAAGTTTGAGAGGAAAAGAGGAAAGAGGAGGGAGAGATAAAGCTCCAAATCCCTGGTGCTCTGCTTTCGTGGAGATTCAAGGACTATCCTGACCTGCATATCCCTGTGTGATCTGATCCAGCCTCCCTTTCTAATTTCATCCCCAATCACTGCTTCCTCATTTACCCAATTCCAGCCAAAGAAGCCTCCCTGCTCCTCCTCAAACACATGCATGCTACCTTTTGGACCTTGTACTAAGTACTTCCCTGTTTGGAATGTTCTTTCTCCAGATCTCCATGGGGCCTGCTTCATCTCCATTCAGGCCTTTGTTCGGGGGCCTTACCTTACCACCCAGTGTAAATGAACACCTCTCTGTCCATCTCTGCTCATCCTCTGACCCTGCTTTAATGGTCTTCATGGCCCTTACCACCTCCAGACACATGATATATTTGTTTATCATCTATCTAGAGCAGTACTGTCTGAAAGAACTCTGTGTAATAATGGCAACATTCTACATCTGTACCTTCCAATGTGTTAGCCACTCGTCACAGGTAGCAACTGAAGGGCTTGAAATTCAAGGGGAGGGGAAAGTGGGTGATGGGCATTGAGGAGGGCACCTGTTGGGATGAGCACTGGGTGTTGTATGCAAACCAATTTGACAATAAATTTCATATTTAAAAAAAAAAGAAATTCAAGTATATGAGTACTTGAAATTTGCTAGTGAAATTGATGAACTAAATTTATAATTTTTTAAACTTGTATGTAATTTAAATTCAAATAGCCACGTGTGCTTAGTGGCTACCAGTGGGATTCCAGAAAAGTCCTTGTGAACATGGAGTATGTTCTGTCTTGTTTCTTGTCATATTTGCCAGTTCCCAGAGCAATAGGAAGTACATAGGAGGCCCTCAATAAATTTTTTTCAAAATAAATTAAAAATCTGGGCATGAAACAGGCATCTCTGGTCAGGGAACAACCTAAAAAGCCAGGCCAGTTCTAAATTTGAATTATCCCAGGTCATGGTTCAAAGTGATAACATGCCTGAGAAGACCCTTCAGATACAGAAGTTATCAAAGAGACTTTCTCTGGCCAAAATATGTCACCCCCCACCCAAACCTCAGTTTCCTTATCTGTTAAGTTGTGAGTATTTGCTTCTTGGTATTTAAGAGATCTTCCACTGAATAGGTGCTCAATACACTGAGTTCTCCAGTGATATGAAAAGCCTATGTGTAAGCATATGGCTGTATGTAGAAAAGCACTTTGAAGAATGCTAATTTGTGATGCTCTTGCCAGTGATTACTATTTTGGAGGAGGGGGATGATTTATTTTCATTACAAAATGAGTCTTTGCCTAACAAAAGAATCTACAACAGAATTTTCTAACTCCTTGATGCTTTGTAAGTAAGAACACATGCTTGAAAAACCCAGAGGCCGTGCAATTTATTGTATAAAGCAAGGTTCACCTGTATGTTCAAGAATGCTTTAGGATGTGCCTTTAGTTACTTTCTCATAGAAAAGTAACTTCTTTTTCTAGAACTTTGCTTTAATTTCGTGGCAATCTTGGAGGGGTCTGGCACTCATTCCTTCTCTTGGTTCAACGAGTATTTGTTAAATTCCAAATGTGCCAACCACTCTTCTTGACACTGGGAATATACTTTCACAAAATGAAAAATTGAAGAAGATAATACATATGAAGCTTTGAAATAGTACCTGACACACACTAAACAATCAGTAGTGGTGGTGGTTGTTGGTAGCAGCAGTAGAAATAGTTGCTGTTGGATGGAATTTGGAGTCCAGTGGGGGAAGGAGACAAGAAACGACAGAACATGTATATGGCCAGAACTATGTCCAATGCAAAGCGCTATGTCAAACATAAAACTGGGTATAGAGCCTGTAACCTCAAGGACAGTACCTGAGGCTTCACCCCAGAGTGGCCCAGTTGTCTAGCCATTAGGTAGTAGGATTCCTGATCTCAATTACGGCGGTAATATGATCCTGTTTCTGGAGTACCGTTGAGTCGGCCTCACGTGGTTTATGAAAAGTGTGGTCAGACCACTTAAAAAGACAGAGAGCTATGATTTCATCTTCTTGATTGAACTTTTTTTTTTTTCCTGTTGGCCAATTAGCATTGTTTAGTAAATGTTTGTAGACGTGGCCAAAAAACACTCCAACGGAGGAAATGATCAAGAGTTTCTGGAGTTGGGGCTACTTCCCATTAGGCAGTCAGTGAAGGCTGCTGCTAGGAGGGGACTGTCTATGAACGACAAGGAGGAACCAGATCCAAAGATCTAGGGACACAGAGTGAATTCTAGTTAGTAGACATTGATTGAAAACTGCTTGGAGCAAATATAATCCCAGGGCAATGGAAAGACAAGAAGTAGGGCAAAACAAGTGTCTCCCTTCAAGGACTTTACAGTTTGTAGGGGAGTTGAAATGTAGCCATGAACGCTAAGAATGGTAAAGGCCGTTGGAGGAAATCTAAAAGAACAGAGTTGGAATGAAGAAAACATCTCACTTCATCTCACTCGGCTGCCTCCTCTTTTTCATCTTGCTCCCCCTACTCCCTTCCCCCTCCAACACCACCAGCATTCATCCGAGCTTCCCAGAGGACAATAGAGAAGCAGCCCTTGATGGAGCTGGGGGGATTCTCCTGTCTGCCTCCCAGCCCGCATTTGCCTCGCTTTGACTTTGCTCGATGGAAAATAAATCACAGCCACTCCATTCCCAGTCACTGTCCCCAGGGAGCTGAGCCCTTACCTCCTCCCTGGAGCCTGCCTGCAACATGGGGTTGTCAGGTACAAAGAGAAAACCTTCAGAGACCCACACCCCATTTGGAGAGTGAGGAGGGTCAATGGGAATAATTGCTAGCCGTTGAATGTGAGCGGCTGTAGAGGGATTGGAAGGAAAAGGTTTCAGGAAGGAAAGAAAGAAAAGGAGGGAAAAAAGCCCTGGGCCCCTCCGCTCCCCCCACCAACCTTCATAGTCTGTGCACAGAGAACTGCATGGTGGTCTGGGTCCTTGTAGAACATTTGTGTGCCGGACAATAGCACAGCCTGGCTTCAGATCATCAGCTGCTGTTTTCTGGTTAGCTCTCCCTTTATGTGACTGCACAATGCAAGCCTTCAGTCACAGTGACTCTTGAGGAATACATCTGGTTTTTTCTTTCAGGCGCTCTGAAAAGGTCAGCCTGTTCGTTTCTTAGACGCGAGACACCACATATTTTTTTTCTCCCCCTGAACTGGAAAGACAGACCTACACCTTTTCTTGCCTCCTGGTACATAATTAGACATGGTGCGGCTCTAGAAGCCAGCCAGCCAGCCCATCCTCGGCACTCTTTCAGAGACACACGCCCCGGCTTCTGTGCTGCCAAACTCCTGTTCTGCTCGTAGTTCTGAATGGTCCTCCTTCCCGAGCCCCACACCCTGGGGTTCTGTGCTTGCTGTTTTGTTAATTATGACAATGATCCTCCCCCCACCTGCATTTCACTCCCCCGATATCGTCTATGACCGATGCTGTCTCCGGCAGAGGGAAGGTTTGAGGATTTGGGGGAGAAAAAAAAAAAAAACAACATTTTAATCATTTTCACTCCAGTGATGGTAAAGATTCTTCCTGCGCATTGTAACATAATAATAAATGTGCCCATGAGGAAAGAATGATCAGCAGCTGGTGTCTGACAAATTATCTCATTCCAGACAGGCAAACAGTCCACAGTGGGGAGAGACTGGAGCCTGAAGAGGCAATTTGGCACACGATTGGGGTTTCACCTCTCAGATGATGGAGGTCCAAATGGCTCACTGCGCCTGGGCTTGGGTGGAGGTTTTCTCTGGTGCTCCTCTTCTCCCATCACCTTTGAGAGCTCCTGACAGCCATGGAAAAGGGATTACTTTCTCAGCTCAGCCAGCCCATCTCTCGCTCCTCTAGGGCATTCATATCCCGACCACAAGAAGCAATTACAGTCCACCCCCGCCAATGAGCCACATTCTTCCGTGCAGCGTATATGCTATTTCCTGCTGTCATGATGCCCTGGCCCCACCACACACTCCTACCCTGTGTTCAAAACCCACCTAGGCTCCTTCTCTTACTCTGCTGAAGAGTATTAGTCACTCTTCCTTCTGGAAGCACCTTCTTCTAGTAACTTTATCACACCATGGTGTGGTTGTCTTCTCCACATTTTTCACAGCAGCCACCATGTGTTTTTAATGAACTCTGAGTGTAGGGTACTGTTCTGAGTGCTTTTCTTCTATAGCTTATTTAATCCTCATGACCCTGAGAGGAAGGAATTCTCCCCTTTTTACAAAACTGAAGATTTATTTACCTTGCATCCTTGGCCCCAGCATGATCCCTGCAGCGGGTGGTGGAGCTGGAAAAGCCCAGCCTCACCTCTGCTCCTGTCTCCAAGGGGCCGTGTGGGCTTGTTGGCCTCTCAGGGCCCATTTTCACATAACATGTTATGACCTCTACTGCCTTGGTGGGTTGTTATGAGATTCCAAAGGAATATGCTTTGCCTATGTTGTTCTTATTATAGATCCTGAATGTGAGTTTATTTCTGGCCATTTTTTTTTTAATGCCAGTTTCCTTCCAGAGTGGACAATCCCTGAGGGCCAGGACACTGCCTGACTTGTTCACGCCCATATTCTCAGTAACTAGAACGGTACTTGTCACCTGTTAGGAGCACCTTTTTAAATAAATGCATGAGGAATGAATTGAGCAATACCATGATATAACTTGATCTGTGTCTAACCTGGGTCATGATGGCAGCCAACATCCTGTGCAATGCGGCTCCGGGACAAGACAGAGCCCACTGAGAACTGAGAAATTTTAGGCAATTATTCCTTGGATTGCTAACTTGGATGGAACAGCCCAAAGTCCTCTTGAGCATTGTTTCCCATGCTGAAAGTGTTACGTCTCTTCCTGGGGGTCTTACAGGACAGTCCTGTTGATTTCCTCTCAGCACCATGGGAGAAAATTGAAGTTGCTCCCAGCTATCTCTAAAATAGCCTTTTAGAACAAAGTTTAAGAAGCAGCTATTCAGCAGCTATGATTTGCACCCCTACTATGCGCTGGGAAGTTACAGACATGGAGAAAATTATGCCACAGTTCAGGTCTCACTCAGTCTCCATGGAAGGATGGTATCATTATCCCTCCCCTTATATATGAGGAAAACTAAGTCTCAGACTGATTATATAACCTACCAAAGAGCTTACCTCTTTTAAGGAATATAATGGAAACGTGATCGACCATGATACAATTGGACACCCTGAACGTTAAGGTCAGAACATGATATGAATTCTGTGGCAAACTGTCCAATGGAAAAGTTTGGAAAGCTTGGCAATCTTGGTGGATGAGAGTAATTAAGAAACTGTATACTGGTATCTGTACCCTTGGAAAACAGAACAGAGAAGAGAAACGATAAGTTGCAGATGTGCTTAATGGTCAACACGGAACACGGGGCTGCTCGTAACCCTGAAACATGCAGCTATGATACAAGTGGTTGCAGCAAGCTTTTGGAGATGGGACTAGACTCTACCTTGAGTATTCCTTCTCTGAAACCTAGAAGTAAAAGAGACCTCTTTCTTGACTGGGGTAGCTCTAAAGAGAATCCAAAAGACTTCAGTCTCTTAGGTTGTATCTTCTACTTTGGGATTAAAATCTGGCTTTTGATTTTCATTCCGTAGCAGCCTCCTTTCAGTTTGTGTTTACACGAGACATACAAAAGACTCTTGGTCATCCATGATCTCTCGGGTTTGGAAAGAGCCACATCTCCCGTTCTTATGCAATTTAGAACCAAAGAAGACCGAAGACAAAGAAAAAAAAAGTTTCTGATGTTAGATTTCTTGGTTGGTTTAAAAACCAATGTTGTATTTTTAACAGGAAACCCAAAGGGTCCCAGCTTACTCCACATGCAGCCAGTCACTGAATAGCAGTAGCTCCAGGGCACAGAAGCAACAGTTGAAATCTTCATTAAATCCCCTCTGTGGGAATAACCCACACTTACTTGGTTATACTGATGGTTTGATATGTGCATTTCCTTTTGGAACACTGGGTTTGCAAAGATCTCATTTAAGTTGGGACTCTTTTTTTTTTTTCCCATGGGATTTTGAAAAACTGGGATTTAAGTGAACAGGAATGCTAATAGGACTCGAAGCGTCTCCTGCTAAGACAGACCTGGTTGAAGTCACATTCCAGAAGAGGGGCAGCTTGCTTTTTTCCAGACACTCTTGGTCACTGGAACCTTGTCCAGGGTCATTCTGAGATGAGATGGAGAGCTACTGAAGTACCTGAAGGGGTTCCTTAAAATGGACCTTACCAAAGCCTGCCGAAAGATTCACTGGATGTTACAAAATACACATTCTATGCGGGGCTAACTGCAGTTTGTTATTGAGTGTAACCTGTGGTATGCAAACATATACAATGCCTTATATAATAATATACAGGTAACAATAGGTTCCTCCTAAGAACTTCCATTTTTCCTCACGAAAATAAAAAACAACTTTAGGGAAATATGGCAAAAGTAAAAACTCTTTGGCTGATCTGGTCTGGATTCCTCCCTGTGAGTTGTCCTAATTCCATTGGGCTCTGTGCACAACCCTCTCCAAGTAGTTGTCTCTGTCACCGTAGGTTAATGTTGGCTTATTTGCTGTACTTCTGTTCACAGTTGTTCGAAGTTCACCTGGAGTACCTAGATTTTTATCAACAACAATCTGATGATAGTTTTCTACCTCAAATACTCCCCAGTGTTGCCTAGACTGGGCATACTGATTATTATTCTGGAGAGGAATTCTCTTTCTATTTGCTTTTAATTGCAGCTCTGGAATTCTAATCCAGGGCTGTCCAGTAGCCATTTGGTGAGAACTACAATGTGAACCACATATGTGATGTCAAATTTTCCAGTAGCCACATTAAAAGGAGCAAAATAAAAAGAAACAAGTGAAATTAATTTTAATTAATATATATACATACATATAAAAATATCTAGCATAGCATCTAGTCAATTTTTAAAAATCATTAGAGATCTTTCACATTATTTTTTTTATGTCATACTGTTTCCAAAATCTGGTGTGTATTTTACCTGAATCTAGGCTAGTCGTAATACATGTGCCCAAAAGCCACATGTGGCTAGTGGCTACCATATTGGACAGCACAGCACAAATCATCTACTCTAGGGACTATGTATTCTGATTGAGTAGGTATCGTAACAGAGATTTTCATCCTGTTCCCGCTTTGGTGGCAGATATAACTTCCTGATTCAGAACAACTTGAAAATAACTCCCTACTCCCCCACCAAGGATTTGCACCATGACAATTCCAGTGTGCTCAACTCCACAGCCTTGTCCATGCCAACCCCCTTGTGCCGTCGTTGTTCAATTATTACATTTGTAATTACCATGCTGAACACAGTAACGCAAAAAGCATTTCCGTTCCGTAGCTTCCCCTTCATAATGTGTATTGTCATTGCTGTTGCCATTGTTTTTACCTAGGTAGGATGAGGATGTGAAGATAAAAAGATTCTTTTTTTTTTAATTTTTTTTTTTTTTTAACGTTTATTTACTTTTGAGACAGAGAGAGACAGAGCATGAACGGGGGAGGGTCAGAGAGAGAGAGGGAGACACAGAATCGGAAACAGGCTCCAGGCTCTGAGCTGTCAGCACAGAGCCCGACGCGGGGCTCGAACTCACAAACTGTGAGATCATGACCTGAGCCGAAGTCGGAGGCTTAACCGACTGAGCCACCCAGGCGCCCCAAAGATTCTTTTACTTTACTCTTCCACTTGCTTGTTTTCTTTTCCTCCTCATTTCCTGTCCGTTGAAGATGTTGTCAACGTCCTGCTTCTGTGCTTTACGGAGTTTCATGCTGCCTACTCTTCCTGGAGATCTTCATGTGCGGAATGTTCAGTAGGTCACCTCAGAGCCCCATTCCAACCCCAGTCGAGCTACTTCATGCCTACAAGGACAAAGGAGAAGAGGACAGACAGGGGACTTGGCCTGAAGTCAGTGGGCATGAGGATTGACAGGAGGTAGAAAAGGGGGAAGAACAGGGTAGAAGAGGAGGAGGAGACAAAGAACTCAGAGCGAAAAAGCTGCTGAGTGTGTGGAGAGCATAGAAAATGGCTGGCAATTACAGGGGGGATGGTATTCTAAGCTGGTGGGACAATCAAAATATACGAATTGTAAAGGTTAAGTGAAATGTTTATTTTATTCCTTTCTCCTCAGTCAGCCTGACTGAATACGATTAACAGGAACATCGCACTAGCTGCATACTAAAATTAGATGTTAGTTCGGCTTCTCACTCACCGCATTAATGCACAGACACCTCTTACACATAAATGCCTTTCTCACCAAGCTCAGGCACCTTACACATCCTGCCCAAAAGTTGTATGTTAGAAAGGAAACATGGAGCTTTTGTTCAGTAGCTTGCCTGTGCAAATTAGCACCTCGTGGCACTATGGAACACATACCTGTTTAGAGCCGTCGGACCTGAGGTCAAGTCCTGGCTGCACACCATCTTGGCGATGTACCTTTGGCAAATCCATCTACCTCACTTAGACACTTTCCCTGTCTACCAAAGGGACATGCACATCTTTCTTACCTACCTTACAGGGATTTGGGAGAAAATAAATAAGGGGAAGCACTGACAACATCTAAAATCTTACACACAAGGATTAATGTAATTATATCTATGTTGGTCATATATCTAAATATTTGACAAGGTACTCCCAGTTTACAGACAGGGAGAATGAGGCCCAGACAGGTAATGTAACTCCTCTACATCTCCCAGAGACCAATGATATGAGAAAACCTAGCCCCGGCCTGTGTCTAAACCACGTTTTTTTTCAGGAAAAAACATTTCTCACCCAACCTCCACTCCAACAGAATGCCCATTCAGCCAAGAGAGGGGGAAAAAAAGGTGTTTTTCAGGATTTTTTAAAAATCTGACTTCAAACAATAACTCTTTGAAAGGTGGACATCAAAATGATTTTTCCCCGAATTTATTTTTCTTCCCCATTACTTATGTATATTACTTTGTAACTATTTGTAAAGGCTGAGATACTGGAAATTTTTAGCTTGAGTGACTGAAACATGTGTCCTTGGGGTTTTTTTCCTTTAAAAAATTTTTTTTAATGTTTTTATTTATTTTTGAGACAGAGACAGAGCATGAGCAGGGGAGGGGCAGAGAGAGTGGGAGACACAGAAGCTGAAACGGGCTCCACGCTCTGAGCTGTCAGCACAGAGCCCGACGTGGGGCTCGAACTCACAGAGTGTGAGATCATGACCTGAGCTGAAGTCGGATGCTTAACCAACTGAGTCACCCAGGCATTTTTGTTTGTTTGTTTTTTTAATGTTTTTATTTATTTTTGAGACAGAGAGAGACAGGGCATGAGCAGGGGAGGGGAAGAGTTATTTTTTTTTCTATATTAAGTACACTCATAGTAAGAATATACAGATTTAAACAAAATTGTTTTTAAATCCAGTATAGTCAACATACAGTGTTATAATAGTTTCAGGTGTACAATATTGTGATCCAACAATTGTATACATTACTCAGTGCTCATCATAAGTGGGCTCTTAATCCCCATCACCTGTTTCACTCATCCCTTATTTCACCCATCCCCTCAACCCCCAGATTTTTCACTTGCTAAATTCTCATACAAATAAATACTTTCTTAATGAATTGGTTTTTCAGTGAAATAATTCATGGAATGAAATCATTCATTTTCAGTTCTCAGTTACTACTTGCATGTATAAGGCCAGTGATCAAGTTTATGTACACACTCACCGTGTACTAATACTGTTTAAATATGTGTTCTTTGACTCCACTTGGTGACGTGCAACAATAACAACATTGCTAAGCTACTGAGCTGGTTCCAACCCCAGAAATACTTCCAGCCCCGACACCTTGGGCATATTACATTCCCCCTTGAACCTTAGTTTCATCATCCGTAGAGTGGAAATAATTCCATCTGTGACACTCTTGAAATAAATAAAATAAACAACTCTTATGTAAGAGCTTTAAAAAATGTACAGTCTTATGGAAAATAAATTTTTTCCATTACAGTTCTTTCAAGCTATAGTTCTATTAGGCAAGGATATTCAATCTTGCACTGCTGTACCCCAAAGGTCAGTTTTCCATTGTGCTGATCACTGATAAGGAAGGGAAAGGCCTGTGACATTAAAGAGGGTGGGAATCTGAAAGGACGGAATAGTCACACTAAGAAATAATGGCCTATAAATCGCAGAATTAAAGGCCCTGGGGATCATCTAGTCTATCTCGTCGCTTCTCAGCTAAGGAATCAGGGCAGGTGATGTGGGCAAGGAGGGCAAGGACGAAGACCAAACCAAAGCCAGAGAATATGCTGCATGTTCTCTCTCTAGATGTTTCAGTCCACTGTGCTGCCTCACTTAAGAGGATCAAATATCACATTCTCCGGGTGATGAAAGGCGACCTGTGGATGCTCCAGCCTCAGGGAGGTGACTCGGGGACTCTCAGAGATGGAAGGTTTAGAGTGGACTCTGTAATCAGACCTGCCTTGTTGACTCTCCTCTCCCAAATTCCCTCCCAACTGTCAACTGTCCTCTTCACGTACCCCTGGTGATGGTATTAGGGTATACGCAGTGCCCATCTGTGCCATGCAGAGCTAATTTTCAGGCATATGTTGTTTTCCTGGGTAAGCCTCTGTCTACTCTACTTTGTGGCTGTGACCCACACTGCCAGGGTAGGGCTATCCAGTCAGTGTTTACAAATACAAGTAAGTCATTACCAAACAAGTTACTTCACTGGAGTTGTATTAAGAGGTTTTTTTTTTTTAAGTAGTTATTATAAATTGTTAATCCTATTAAGTATACGTGCAATAATAAAAGGATCTAAACTTGTAAAAATTTGATCAACCTTCATTGAAAGCTTATCTTACACACTTTTATACACAACCGTTTCGACTTATTTCCTAATTTTATAGATCACGAACACAGATCTTGGAAAACTGAACCTTACAAAACATTTTAAACATTAACTATTATTTGAATTTTTTATTTAAAACTTTTTAAATACAATTTTTAAAAGTTTTAAATAAAAAATTCAAATAATTCAAATACAATTATTCAAATTCAAATACAAAATTCAAATACAATTTATTTTTTATTGTTTTAAGTTTATTTATTTATTTTGAGAAAGATAGAGACAGCATGAGTAGGGGAGGGCAGAGAGAGAGAGAGAGACAGAATCCCAAGCAGGTTCTGCACTGTCAGCGCAGAGCCGGATGTGGAGCTCAAACTCACATAACCATGAGATCATGACCTGAGCCGAAACCAAGAGTCAGACACTTAACTGACTGACCCACCCAGGCACCCCATTTACAACATTTTTAAATGTTTATTTACTTTTGAAAGAGGGAGGGAGGGAGAGAGAGAGAGAGCATGCGCACACACATAAGTGGGGAGTGGGGCAAGAGAGAGTGGGACAGAGGATCCAAAGTGGTCTCTGTGCTGACAGCAGAGAACCCAATGTGGGGTTTGAACTCACAAACCGTGACATCACGACCTGAGCCAAGATCGAGTCGGATGCTTAACTGACTGAACCACCCAGGCACCCTGAATTTTTTCTTATTTAAATTCAAGGTAATTACCATACAGTGTAATCTTGGCTAAATTTAGGAGTACAACCCAATGATGTATCTCTTACATCTGACACATAGTGCTCATCCTAAAAAGTGCCCTTCCTAATACCCCTCACTCATTTAACCCTCCCCCAACCCATCTCCCCTCCAGCAGCCCTCAGTTTGTTCTCTATATTTAAGAGTCTCTATGGTTTCCCTACCTCTCTGTTTTTATCTTATTTTCCCTTTCCTTCCCCTTTGTTCATCTGTTGTGTTTCTCAGATTCCACATATGAGTGAAATCATATGATATCTGTCTTTCTCTGACTGACTTATTTCATTTAGCATATACCCTCTAGATCCATCCACATCATTGCAAATGATGAGAATTCATCCTTTTTCATCACCAACTAGTATTCCATTGTATATACATTCTACATTTTCTTTTAGAAGAAGAGTATCAGATGCCATGAGTGAGTGTAACATGAGACTGAACCCAGGACATCGGTCAGGACAGAGTTCCCCAAGGCCATGGTGACAGACTGAGAAGTTAGATGGATGTGAGGAGAAGGATCCTGCACCAAGGAAATTGCTTTTGTGAAGGTTCTGAAGAAAAGGGCCAAGGGAGTTCTGGGAAAGAAAGGAAGGCCATTGTGGGGGAGCAAAGTGGGGAAGAGTAAGATGAGAGAGAGATCAGGAAGCTACCCTGTGTGTGATGCAATACCTTACAAAGCCTGTTCCTTTGTCTTTCCTGTTTATCTATAACCACCTTGAAGTGGGCTGCCCAACTGGAGCTCAAGGGTTATAGACTTGAATTCTATACCAGACTGCATGGGTACAAACTCTGGCTCTACACATTATTAGCTGTGTGATCTTAGAGTAGTTATGTATTTTTCTGTGAATACTCATCTATAATTGGAAATAATAGTAATTATTCCTCACTCAGAGTGAGGAATAAATGAATTAATATACATAAAGCAGCTAGAACAGTATCTGGCACATATAAGTGCTATATGAAAACCTGTCGTTATTATGATGGTCCAAGCCAGTGGCCTGACTCCTACTTTCCTTCTGTGCACTTCTTCTGTGTCAGGTCTTCTGGAAAGCAGATTGGGTAGGGAGAGTTTCAGACTACAGTGTCCATCTGGCAAAGTCTTAGAGAATCCACTGAGAAGCTCCAGGGCAAAGATTGCCTGTTCAAGGAACCCTACCTGTACCAGTGGTCAGGCCATAGTCCAGCTAATCATGCTTGGCAACCAGCCGGGGAAGAGTGCTCAGGAGGAGAGCAGAGTCAGCTCCAACCCTCTAGACTCCCAGCTGACTGGCAGGTTCTTTTCTTTTTTCTTTTTTTTCCCCTGGCTTTATTGAGATACTATTGGCCTATAACATACATAAGTTTAAGGTTTACTGTGTGATGGTTAGATACACGTACTATTGAAAAATGATGACCACAGTAAGATTTATTAACACTCCAGTCACTCACATAATTACCCTTTGTGTGTGTGTGTGTGTGTGTGTGTGTGTGTGTATGTATGTGGTGTGTATGTGTGTGTGTACTGATAACATTTAAGATCTACTGTCTTAACAAATTTCAAGTATAGAATACATTACGGTTAATTATAATCGCTATTCTGTGCATTAGATTTCCAGATAATATTTATCTTTAAGAGCGTCCGAGGAGTGCACATATGGCTACCACAGCTTCTGGCTCATTGAATAGGTCCCCCTGCTCACTGGCTCTCCTTTGCATCTTCTAGACACTCAGTTGCATTCCTCTGCTGACCCCTGGTCCTCCTGGTCTGTTTGCCTGATCTGACCTTTCCCTGGGCTCCTAACTTCATTGTTTCCATGAATGCCACTTCAACTTAACCCTTTCTACCCTCAGGTGCATATGTTGCCTTTAGTTCTCTTGCTATGGGAACCTAAGAGCCTTGTCTTTCTGACATTTGGCAGCCCTTTGGAGATCTGAAAATAATGATCTTGTGAAAAGGGGAGAGTAAAGGGGCACTAACATCAAATAGAATGAGGTTTGAAAGCTGGTTGTACTATTTATTAATTGTGCAAATCACTAAACCTCACTCAGCCTTAATTTCTCTATCTGGAAGATGGAAATAATGCTTACCTTTCAGGGTTGTGGTAAGGTTGGGTGAGATAATGTATGTGACAGTTTCCAGCACAGTGACTACCATATAGCAGAATACTCAATAAATATTATTTTCTTTTCTGCCTTTCTTTTTTTTTTTTTTTTTTGGCATTTTGTCGTCTCAGAATTAATGACTGCCAGCTTCCTCCTGCTTCCTTCCTTCCTTTTCAGATGCTCTTATGCTACAATACTCATTTTTTAAAGCTCATTTGCAAAATAGGATGAAATGCCTAGTCCACACTATGGTGGTATGACCACCATGAAATAGATGCTGTCTATCCACTATGACCCATCATCAGTGATTTCCCATTAAACCTAAGATAATAGTCAAGCTCCTTAACATGGCCTTTGTCATGTGATTCCTTCTGCCCAGAATTCTGTTCGTCTTATACTTCTCCTTGCTCTTCCCTTCAGCTCTCAGTAACTCCCCCAAGAGGCCACACCCACCTCCCAATCTGAATTAGCTCTTCATTATAGTTTTTCCCTGAACTCTGTTCTGTTCTCTTATAGAATTTACCAGTTTCTAATTTTATACCTATTTCTATGGCTACAATTGTTTAATGTCTATTTTCCCTATGGACATTAAACTTCAAAAAGGCAGGAACTGTATCATATCTGGAACATCCAGCATAGACAGTTGATAATACTGTAGAATAAACGCATGATTTACCTCCCTCCCTTGAAACCAAGATGGCACTACTCTTTTTTGGCCAGTCATCTCGCTGTTGGTTCATATTCAGCTTCTTGCTCACCAGAACTCCTAAGGGTCTTAGACTTCTGTTGTGGTTAAGTCATCATGATCTATGTAGCTATATATGTACATGCATGTGCACATGTTTACATGTTTAACATGAGCAAAGGCACATATTTGGGTAAGTAATGGGTTTTCAGGTCAATTGAAAGGAATATGGTGTGTGTGTGTGTGCATGTGTGTGTGTAAGGATAAATAGGGTATTGACAGGGTCATGTGGATCAAATCATGGAATACTTATAGCAGTGCGAGGCATTGAAAAATAGTCCATATGGAAGGTGGAGTGAAGGAGCAATGCTTTTATTCATAATCCAGGAACTGGGATTATGAGCAGGCAACCAGGACTAGAGCATGGAGATCATGAGGAAAATCCCAAAGCTACAGTCCACCATGGGGCCTGAGCCCTGTGAACCAAGGTTTAAAGACCCAGAAACAGAAATGAGGCCTTAGAGGCAGGCTTGATCTTGTGAATAATGGGGAGTCATTGAAGATATTAGAGAATGATGGTCATAGCTGTGATGGAGAAAGATGTTACTGAGAATGTACCTAGAATAAATAGGGAAAGGAGAATCTGAGTCCAAGAGACAACTTGGCATTTACAGCAGCAAACTATGCCGGAGGAGGATGATAATTTTAGGGAAGAAATGATGAGCTCATTATGGGACAAACTATATGAAACTCAGATGTGAATGAACTGTAGAGCATGCTGAAACTCTGAATTCAAAGGATTGCTAGATGGAGACAGAGAAAGAAAAATCGGGGAGGGAACAGGAGAGCAAAGGGCCAAGAGAGGAAAGAATGTCAAAAGGCAAGACTTGATTGACTTCTTCAGTATGATAGAGAAGATGATGCACACCATAAGGCAGAGGTTAAATGGTCCCTGGTGATCTTGGGTGGAGGAATTTTAGAGAAGGTAGATGGGCCAGACCCGTGTGGGGAGGGTAGATGACACATAAATAAGAGACAAAGATATAAAAGCAGATACATGATATGAAATATGATGTAAACCATGGCTGGGTTTTCTCTGACCACATTTGGTTAAACTTCTCTGGTATGCTTCACACTTTCCAACAGTTTCAATACATCCTGGGTCTTCTCTACAGTGCTTTCTCCTATCGTCCTTTCTTACATGTCCTATTTTCTGTCTTCTTTGTTACAGCCCTCTTTATTCCTGGACTCTCTCCTACTTGGGCTATTCAATAGATTTGCTGTCAGAACTACCTGTTTGAGTGTCATGTCCCCTTCTGTTGCCACTTTCCTGACTCAAAGAGGCATGTTGTGGAATCATGGCTAGTCTTCCTTAAAGTCAGCCACACACGCAACCTTCCCCCTTCCAGAAGTCTTTCCAGCACTCATGGGAATGTCTATTATATGGAATAGGTGAGGTCTTGCCAGTGCCCCCTTGATAGCTAATCTTCAGACAAGAGTAAAGAAAGATAATTAATTAACGCAGTATAATATGTTGAAATAAACAAGTAAAATAGCATTATATTTGTGAACTGCATGGGTGTAGTATGATAGACTGTATGGATGCTAGGCCATCTGAGTCTGGGAATGGCCATCTTGTTCAACTGTGGATGCTGAGGGGGAGAGAAGTCTCCTCCCTTGCTTCGTCCTTAGTGTCTATGAAATGTGTACTGCTTCAAGGTTTGCACATACATATGCCAAAAAATTCCCAAGAATTCTTTCTCATCAGAAACATCAGTTTATACTCTGCTACCAGATCTAAGATTTTTGCGGTTGCCAGCCATTAGCCTGTAGCCCACACTTAACATTAGAGAAGGATGGAAAAAACAATCGGACCCACTCACATAAGGTTGCCTCATATTTTCTTTTGCTTATTACTTGTGGCTTAGTCTTCCCCCAGTCTCACTGCAATGCACAGCTATCTGGGTGCCTAGGCTCCTCTAATCCCCTGGTCAAGGATGATTTGGTAGCTTTCTCTCAAGTCTCTGCTGGTAGGTTTCTTATGTTGATCAAAAAGCAAAGTGAATTTTTGACAGGGGAGCAAAAACCACTTAATGGGGAGTGGTCTTTTCAACAAATGATGTTGGGACAATTGGCTATCCACACGCAAAAAATATGAAATTGGGCCTCTACCTCATGCCATTTATAAAAATTAAAACACACCAAAGACCTAAATATAGAAGCCAAAAACTATAAAACTCTTAGAAGAAAACAGGGATAAATTGTGGTGACCTCGAGTTAGGCAAAGCCTATTTAGATATGCCACCAAAAGCACAGTAACTAAAGAAAAATTAGAAAAAGTGGACTTCATTGCAAGTAAAAACGTATGCGCTTGAAAAGACATCAAGAAAGTAAAAAAAACACACACAGTGCAAGAAAATGTTTACAAATGATATATCTGATAAGGGACTTATATCTGGAATATATTAAGAACTCTTAACAACTCAATAATAAAGTGACAACCCAATTAAAAATGGGCAAAGGATATTTCTCTCAAGAAATACAAAATCTCTCCAAAGAAGATGTGCAAATGACCAATAAACTCGTTAAAGATTTCCCAATATCATGAGCCATTAGGGATTTGCAATTCAAAACCACAATGAGATACCATTTTGTACCCACTAGGGTGGCTGTAATCTAAATGACCGACAAGAACAAGTGTTAACCAGGATAAAGAGAAATTAGAGCCCACATATATTGCTGCTGGCGATGAAAACTGGTGTGGCTCCTTTGGAAAACAATCTGACAGGGGTGCCTGGGTGGCTCAGTTGGTTAGGTGTCTGACTCTTGATTTTGGCTCAAGTCATGATCTCCCGGTTCGTGGGATCAAGCCCAGCGTCAGGTTGTGTGCTGATAGCACAGAGCCTGCTTGGGATTCTTTCTCTCCCTCTCTCTCTGCCCCTCCCCACCTCATGTGCACGCACTCTCTCTCAAAATAAATCAATAAAGATTAAAAAAAGAAAATAATCTGACAGTTTCTCAAAATGTTAGACATAGAATTACTATATGACCCAATAATCCCACTTTTATGTATATAATAGAGATAAAAATATGTGTCCACACAAAAACTTGTACACAAATAATTATAGAGGCATTATCCTTAATACTCCCAAAGTGGAAGCAACCTAAATATCCATCAAATAATGAGTGAATAACCAAAATGTGCTGTATTCATACAATGGAATATTATTCAGCCATACAAAGAATACATGCTACAACATGAATGCACCTTTAAATCATTATGCGAGGGGAGCCTGGGTGGCTCAGTTGGTTAAGTGTTCAACTCTCGATTTCGGATCAGGTCATGATCTCAGGGTTGTGAGACTGAGCCCTGTGTCTGGTTTCATGCTGGGTGTGGAGCCTACTTAAGATTCTCTCTCTCTCTCCCTCTCTGTCTCTCTCCCTCTCTCCCTCTCCCTCTCCCCCTCTCCCTCTCCCCCTCTCCCTCTCCCCCTCTCCCTCTCCCTGTCCCTCTCCCCCACTCATGCATTCTCTCTTTCTCTCTCTCTCTTTAAAAGAAAAATCAAATAAATTAAAAAAAAATTTAATGTTTATTTATTTTTGAGAGAGACAGAGACAGAATGAGAGTGGGTTAGGGGCAGAGAGAGAGGGAGACACAGAATCGGAAGCAGGCTCCAGGCTCTGAGCTGTCAGCACAGAGCCTGACACGGGGCTCGAACTCACGAGCTGTGAGATCGTGACCTGAGCCGAAGTCGGTCACTCAACCAACTGAGCCACCCAGGCGCCCCATAAATAAAATAAATTTTTAAAAAACATTATGCTAAGTGGAAGAAGGCAGATACAAAAGGCCATATTGTATGATTCCATTTATATAAAATATGTGGACTAGGCAAATCCATAGAGATAAAGTTTCTAATGGTTGCCTAGGACTGGGGGAGGAGGGAGACAGAGGAGTTTGTGGGGAACCAGGGTGTCATGACTGAGAGGTATAGGGTTTCTTTTGGAGGTTATAGATTTTAATGGTGGTGATGGTTGTACAACTTTATGAATATACTAAAAGCCACTGAATGGTATACTTTAAATGATGAATTTCATGATATTTGAATATCTCAATTTAAAAACATAAAGGAAGAAGAAGAGAGAGAAGGAAAAGTAAAGAAGTAGATGTTAAATATAGACAATGATTTCCAAGAATGCAGAAAAGTGACCAGAAAGCAAGCTGGCCACCTTTGCAACAAAGATCAGGTTCATTAAAACTCCAGATTTCATGCAACCCATCACCTAATGGCCATCTTAAACTGTACTCACCAGCTACAACATGATTACATGGGGCTTTTGTACATCATGTTATGTATGGATGCTGTGAATTTTCATAGATATTTGATGTGCCCTAGACCAAGTGATGTATAATTTTTATTTTTATTTTATTTTAAAGTTTATTTATTTATTTTGAGAAAGATAGAAGCAGCGCCAGTAGGAGAGGAGCAGAGAGAGAGGGAGAGAGAGAGAGAATCCCAAGCAGACTCTGCACTGCCAGTGCAGAGCCCAGTGCAAGGCTTGAACCCACAAATCCGTGAGATCATGACCTGAGCCCAAACCAAGAGTCGAACGTTCAACTGACTAAGCCACCCAGACGCCCCCGAGTGATGTAAAATTTTTTAAAGTTATAATTTTAATCTGGAAAGAGTTTTTAGAGACTATAATAATAATAGAATAATGATAACTAATTTTGACATCATACAAAATAAATCTCTATTTGGCTGGGATGACCTTGCTCCCTTCTGAACTTCTCTAACCTTGAACGTAACCTCTCTTTGTGGCCGTTATTTTGCCCTATCTTCCATTATGTCATTTTCGGGTCTGGATCATCTCACTATAGATTATACATTCTTCAGTAAAGAATCAGCACGGCTTCCCAAGGCCTAGCACAGGGCCTGCCAACAATATCCTGGGCTCAGCAGATGTTTGTTCGTGAACAAACCAATGAGCCTCCAATTCCATTTGGTACTGGATGGAGTATATATTCAAGGAATTAAAAAAAAAAAAAAAAAAGAAAGAAAGCAATGTAAGAATGTTACTGATCTCAGAGGAAAAGGGAATTTGTAGCCTATGCCCACTTTGGCCTTCCCCAAATTAGCCTCACTTTCCCCAGGGACACAGCTCCCACTCAATACTGTGCTGCAACAGCTTCTATTTATGTTTTTGAAGACCCATAGCATGATGTACAACCAGAACACTGTTCCCCTTACAATACTAGGTTGGTTTTGGTAAATGCAGAAAACCCTAACTGAGCTTAATGTTTATCTGGAAGCAGTTTCCACCTCTATAGATGTTTTTTAAAATATTGATGAGCACTGGGTGTTGTATAGAAACCAATTTGGCAATAAAGTATGTTTTTTTAAAAAAAAGGTACTAAATTAAAAAAAGAAAAGAAATATTGATGAATCCAGAATTTAGAATGCAGATCAGTAATTTTCTTTCGGGATCTCCTGTGGCATCCCCAAGAGGACTTCTCATGAGGCCACCACAATCCACAGTGCCACAGCTCTTCAAGGCTCCTGCAAAAAAGGCACATTCAAAGGAGTCCTGTGGGTGGTGAGTTGCTTGAGGGGAAAGCAAAGCTTTGTACAGGATTTTAAAAGCCCCAGAGATCTGTGAAGACATTCTGCTACTGTTGCCTATGTCCATAGACTTGGGTGTCATTTGCTTTCTCATCCTATAGCAGGTGGAAAATATTTGCAGAAATTTTGTCTCAATACAAATATTTTATTTCAGAGTTGGTTTTAGAGACGGGAATTGAGAATTCTGTACAAGAATTAAAACATGTCCAATATGTTTTTCAATGTCTTTAGAAATCCAATGTCTATTAGGTTACAGAAAGGAGTGTGGCTTTTCCAGGGTTGTGTCGGCTCATAACGCATCCCATTTGATATTTTTAAATTATAATAATATACGCATCAACTTTTGGGTTTATAAAGTGCTTTTGCAGCCTGCCCTCTTCTTTTGCTCAAGGTTGACTGAGCTTCTTTTGACAGATGAAAAAATTGAGGCTGAGGGAGGTTTTAGTGACCTCCTGAGAGCAAACATTTTACAGAAGAACTGGGACCTCAAAGTCACTAGGCAGGCTCAAAATTCTATCCCATTATCTTTAAACGCATGAAGACCAGACCCCAGAGGGAGACAAACTGAATGATTTAAGGGCATCTTTTCCAAAATTAATATTGATAAGAAAAAATTAGCCCCAAGATATGGAGAGAATGTATACTGTGGGTTCATAATTGCATCCCCCTTCTAATCACAATGCAGATGCTACCTTTGCCCCAAACTGAATTTACAGATAATAGAAACCCCAGCGTTTAGGTCTGGGATTCAGGCAAACACTCTACCAAGACAAAGGTTGACTGCTGTACATGCTGGCATAAAATGGAAATGCTATAGCATTCCCGTATGCAAACAACTTGCCAAAACAGTGTAGTGTTTCAAAAGCCATGTACTGAATGGAGACAAGATCTCAGTACAAGCTGTGGGAGCAGGGTGAATTTATGAAGCAGAAAGTATGGGCTGAGGAAGAGATCAGACCAGTAACAGTTTACTGGCCTTGCTGTTCTCTTAAGAGGCACTAATGGTAGTGGACTGGTGCAGTGGAAGTAAACCCAGCTTCATTTAAAGCAGTAGCATGAAATTGGTTGCAATAAAATTATGCATTAAGTGTGCATTATGTTTAATAAGACTGGATTGCACTTCCCATGTTTACTCTGTGACTATTGAGGCTGATCCAATTTTCTAAAGTTCTCCAATTGGTTCACGATCGAGTTTCCGGCCAGAAGGTCAAATTTCCCTTGCTGTTATTATATGTCTCTATTACTTTACTATGGCATTTACACTTTATATTCATTACTTTTTTTCTATCTCTTGAACCTTCCCCATTCCAAAATGTTCCCTGTAGATGGCCCGTGTGACACAAATTAGAACAACCTTGATAGCTGTCAACTGGAGACTATCTGAGAACAAAAGGACATTATTGCAAACCAGCACTGGAGGTAATCTCTTGTGCTTTCTCTGAAGGCTTCTTAATGGCCTTTGAGAAATAATACAATTCAGATCTGCAACCAGGAGACAAAAGAGTGGAGGTTGGACAGCATAGGAAACATGTGACTTGGTCTTTAGATCCTACTGTCCTGGGGTTAGGAGTAATTATCATTAGAAAATGGAGATATCTATTTTCATTTCACCATGTATATATTTATTAATTCATCTATTAGCAAACACTCATTGGGGGCCTACTATGTGCCACTTACAGTGAATGTGATGGGAATACACCAGTTAATAAGACATGATCCTGCTATGATTTTATAATCTAATGGGGATGGGATGTAGGGAGATTGATCATAAAAATGTAATTTCAATGCACTGAGATAAGTGAAATATTAGAAGAAAGAAGACAATACTTTAATAGAAATAGAGTATTTAGCTTTTCCGGTGAGGAAGATGGCCTTTGCAGAAAAGATGAAACAATTTTCTTTTAAAAAAAAAATGAAAATGAAGAAGGAAAAGAAATAAAGGGCATTCCAAGCAGAGAGAATGGCATACACAAGGCATGGAGGTGTGGAAGAGTATGACATATTTGGGAAGTCACAAGTAGATTTCTAGGGGCCCTAAAGGGTACCGGGGCTGGAGAGGGATATGAAATGACAGGAAATGAGGCCAGAGTGTGAGGAGGGCTCAGATTCAATGCCACTGGGGTTTAGATGTTATCCCATAGTCAGCGAGGCATCGCTGACAAATTCTCCCATCCTGAGAGGTTTGTTCTTTTATTTCTACAAACTGGTTTAAACCAGGTGAAGAATAAATAGGGCCCTTTTAAAACATCTCTCTGAAAGAATACATTGAGGGAAATGTAAAATAACACATAGTATATGCACACATATACATATTTTTGTATATATCACATGTTTTGTATACATCACTATATGCAGTGATATAGTGATATGCATATAATATGTATATATGTATTTTATATCTCTTGTCTGTCCATCTATCGATCATCTACCTATCTTCTCTTTACCTTATAAACGGGCTTGAAAATACTCTCCTGTAACCTTTTAAATAGTCATGAAGTTCAACCATGATAAATTAATGGGTATTATTTTTACTGTCCCACCGTAAGCAACTCTAGAATAGGATGAACTATGTGAAGCAACTGTTTTCGGGCATTGGACAACTAAGAGTTCAGAACTTTATCTTGAGAGCAGAGAAGTACATAAGGTAAACTCCACATTCATCCTATGTTTCTGTAAGGGAATAAATACTCTTTAAAGTTCTGCCCACAGAAGTGGAGCCCAAACAGAAAGCATTGGTCTCTGTGGGCAAAGGAAACATAGATAAGAAATCAGAGCTGCTATGGTAGCTAGAATTTGCAAGGCAATATACTAGAAATAAGGGAACTATGCAGAGAAGGACTTCCAGAAATTTTCATTGAGTCTTATGTTTCCTGTAAAATACTGCAACAGAAAAATATTTAAAATAAATACATATATGGGGTGCCTGGGTGGCTCAGTCGGTTAAGCATCCAACTCTTGGTTTCAGCTCAGGTCATGATCTCACAGTTCGTGAGTTCGAGCCCTGCCTGCATCAGGCTCCATGCTGATAGCATGGAGCCTGCCTGGGACTCTCTCTCCCCTCTCTTTCTGCCCCTCCTCTGCTCTCTCTGTCTCTCAAAATAAATAAGCTTAAAACAATTAAAAATAAAATAAAATGCAATAGATATAAAACATTGGTAGATAAATTTATTTTTTTTATTTTTTTAAATTTTTTTTTCATCGTTTTTTATTTATTTTTGGGACAGAGAGAGACAGAGCATGAACGGGGGAGAGGCAGAGAGAGAGGGAGACACAGAATCGGAAACAGGCTCCAGGCTCCGAGCCATCAGCCCAGAGCCTGATGCGGGGCTCGAACCCACGGACCGCGAGATCGTGACCTGGCTGAAGTCGGACGCTTAACCGACTGCGCCATCCAGGCACCCCATTGGTAGATAAATTTAAACGGAGTTCTAAAACAAAAACATTTGATTTCCCCTTGATTTCTCGCATTAATTGACTTTAAATTCAACTTTCTTAAACTCCCTAGCCAGAGCTCACTTCTTCTTCAATACCCCAAAGCATTTTTTATAGCCTTTCCTAATAGCCCCTAGTATACTGCATTGTGGCTACTCATCCCCATGTTGGTTTTCCACGATCTCTTGTGGGCTCCTCCACCTCCATGTCCCCAGCACTGGGGCTGGAGTGAATGAATGATGGGTAAATGGATGGGTGGGTGGATGAAAAAAGTTTCTGCCCACTCTTGCTGCAGTGGTCAAAAAAAAAGGAGGGGAGAAAATAAAAGGGAGACAGATTCTACATTCCTCTCCAAAAGAGGGAGCAATAGAGTTATCATCACCTGGATAGTTCTCAGTATTAGCCAATTGAGGAAATTCAAGTTATTGCCAGATAGATCCTTGGCTTGCTGAATGTATTTTCACTAAATCAGTTATGAAATTGCCTATGCTGTGTAACATTCTTTTTATTTTATATACGTTTTATTTTTTAGCATTCCATATTTGTATAAAAATATACAAAAACTTTCTTTCTGTGCTATGGATACTTTGCTGAGATTCTGTTGCTAAATTTGTTACCTTTTCATTAAATCAGTTTGGCTGTTACTATCTTACTAAGTGATTTATTTTCCATTTTTCTCTCAAACATTTATTATTAAGTTTTCAAGCATACAGAAAATTGAAAGAATTGTACAATGAGTACTAATATAACCACCATCTAGACTCAGTAATTATTAACTTCCCATATTTACTTTATATCTCTATTTATATACAAAGAATATGTTTACATTTTTGCTGAAAGTAAATTATAGACATTATGAAATCTCACTCCTAAATATTTCAACCTGTATCTCTCAAAAGTAAAAGCATTAGTCTACATAACCTCAATGCCATTAATTCATCCAAAAAATTAATAACCATCATCTAATGACTGTTTATTCAAAATTTTCCCATCTGATCCCAAGATATATTTTATAGTTTTTTTTTTCTGAAGCCGGAATCCATAAAGGTTCATACATTTTGTTTGTTACATCTCTTTTGTCTCCTTTACTCTACAACAGTCCCCTTCACACAAACATTTTTTTTTTTTTTATGACACACTTTTTTGAAGAGACCAGGTCAGTTGCCTTCTAAATACCCACATTCTGGATTTTTCTCATGGTTTCTTTGTGATGTCATGAACTGTTTCCTCAGTTACCTGTTTCCTTTAGTCTAGAAGTTAAGACTAAAAGCTTGATTAGATTCAACTTACATACGGCTTTTTTTGCAAGAATACTTTAATGGTTTTGCTTAGCATTTCCATATGCCTTCAGAAATGTTAGGAATATAATGTCATAATGTCAGGCTGCTGTGTGATTAATGAGGCTAAATCTGATCACTCCATTATAAAGGTAAAATTTTTCCCTCTACAATGAATGACGAATTAATCTCAACATGAGCATTTAATAGAACTACCATCTATGGAATGTCTATGTGCCGGGCACTGTGCTAATTTTCTAATTAATTCTCCTAACAATCCTATGAGGTAAAGATAATTCTCTCCATTTAAGGATGAAGAAACCAAGGCTCTGATAGGTTGACCCTTTGTCTAAGGAGAGAATCTGCTTTCTAAGCTACATTCCATATCACATTAATGGATGTATAGGGGTGGGGTCAGGGGAAGGCAATTGTTTCTGGTTTCTAATCTGTTTCTTTGGCTTAGTCAAGAATAATCATGGTCAAAAAGAAACAAATAATAATCTGTTTTCCAAAACCAGTAGTTTGAAGCTTCATGACTAAATAAATCTTTGAAAGTACTTTAAATTTTTAACTAATTTCAGATTCTAGTTTTCAACTTCTAAACAAACGTAAATGTGATTGTTGATATAAGTAGAGCTTTAACTTTTTATTTAACATACTTATTAAAATTAAAGTATAATTTTGGAAACATATTTTCCCACTTGAATTTGGTGGACAGAGAAGCAGGAACATAGATGATGATGGCTTTCCCTCACCCCTGAGAATTGTAGGAATGACAGGTAAATATGTACCTCATGTTTTAATAACAGAAGTATTCGGGGGCGCCTGGGTGGCTCGGTCGGTTAAGCGTCCGACTTCGGCTCAGGTCATGATCTCGCGGTCCGTGAGTTCGAGCCCCGCGTCGGGCTCTGTGCTGACAGCTCAGAGCCTGGAGCCTGTTTCGGATTCTGTGTCTCCCTCTCTCTGTGGCCCTCCCCCATTCATGCTCTGTCTCTCTCTGTCTCAAAAATAAATAAACGTTAAAAAAAAAAATTAAAAAAAAAATTAAAATTAAAAAAAAAAAAGTATTCGTTGATACTATTATATAAGCTGCTGCATTCTCTTCCATCTTGGAAAGAAAAGAGTACACTCAGTCTTTTAGAGACAACCTTTCTTACACTTTGCCTCACATGGACTCTTCCTTAAAAGAGCAGTCCCAGGAGCTATAGCGGCTGAGCCGGGAATGTCTGGAGTTTCGGCAAAACATACAGGATAAAGGACCCAGAAGTGGCAAGGGGCAACTGTTGGCTGAAAAAGGAATAATTACTATCATGTGGGGATTTACATGCTTATTTTAAATTTAACAAAGGTCCTTATACACATAGGTTGGAAAATTCCAGAACAGTCTACACTCCCTGTCTGCACCTAGTCTGGCTTGTATCTCCATTAACTTCACATAAAATTGTTTAGTCCTTACATTACTTGCCTTCTCTGCAACACTTAATCTCATTGCACACTCCTTCCTTGGCTCTCTCTCTTCCCTTGGCATTCTGTGACCCTCCACTCCCCTGGCCTTTCTCTCATTTCTCTGATCACTCCCTTGTATCTCTTTTGCCAGAATTCTCTTTCTCTGCCCATACCACACACACTGGTATTCCCTGGAGTCGTGTCTGTGTCCACCTTCTCAATTTGCATGCTCTTTCTGAACGATCTCACCACTTCTGTGGCTTCAACCGTGGCTTGTGCTTGGATGAGTCCCAACTCTACCTTGGGGATACAAATCCCACACCTCTGTCGTGGGCAACACTCATGTGCATGACTTCCCATGGTGTATCTGTGTATTTCCATGGGTACTTCCTGTAGGTACTGGATATCCCCAAGGAAACTTAGCACTTCCTCCATCCCCATCCTGCTCCTCCCCTTTGTTCCTCATTTGCTTAAATGTGCCACCTCTCTCATACTTCCCCAAGCCATAAAGGTAGGATTCGTCCTTGACTTCTCTCATCCCTTCCCACCCCACACCCAGCAAATTATTAAGTCCTGTGGAACTATTATTTAAACAATCTTTTGTCTTTCTCTTAGTCTCCATAACCCCTTAGCTTATTCCATTTTGGTGCTGGATTTATGTACGTTTCTTAACTGATCTCTCTGTCCCAATCTGTGTCCCCTTCCTCAGTCCTAGAAATCTGTCTTCTGTGACCAGGGTGTCTACCTAAACTAAAAATCTGAGTATGTTATTCCTCATTCAAAACACTGCACTTACCTCTTCTTAACCTTGGATAATGTTTGAATTCTTTAACATAAAACGTCCTTCATAATCCAGCTCGTGCCTCCTTTTTCTAGCATCATATCTCAGCACAACCTCCTTTCATCACACTGAAATACATTGGACTCGGAAGTGCCTTCTCTTTGTTTCTTTGCTTTAGCACATACCCCTCACTTTTACTGGAGTGTCTTTTCCAACTTTTCATGACTAACTCACAAGATTTTCAAGATTAAGCTCAGGCATCACCATTTCCAAGTAGCTTAGCAGGTCATTTGTTTTGGTCATTGTCCCATTGACAGCTTTGCAATTCTAAGTAATTAAACATTCTGCCTATCTTTAGCAATGATTGATCTACTTTAAATGTTGAGTCCTTATATTGTGTGTGTTTGCTTGGTGTGTATGAAGAAACGTTGGCTCTCTTTCCTAAATAGCAGTGTACTTCTTGTTGGTAATGGAGTTCAGCTCTCAAACCAACCGGCTTGGCTGGGCCCTGAAACCATGCCAACCCTTGCCTACAGTCATCCATGGAAAGCTAAGTTCTATCTACATTTCTCAACCATTTGTCCAGGCAAACCTACCACTTACAGTTGTGCAGGTTGTGTACTGCATGCATAGGTGCACAATAGAACCTCTGTGGAACTCCTCTTCCACGACCCGGCTCTGTGACAAATGGTCGCCTGAATCGTGAATGCCACCATATACTACTTATGTTCCACCCATATACAGTGGATTGGGCCACTTTGCATGATGAAATTGCCCAGTTTTAGCCCTTGTTGTTGGCATTTCTTTAGGGGATTGCATTTTGGTTAGTTAGCTAAGCTTCTCAGGGACGACCCCTACAATCAATAAGAGGCAGAAATGCATGTAAAGAAAGAGAGAAAAGAAGGAAGAAAGGAAGGGAGGAAGGAAAGAAGGAAAAGGGAGAGAGGGGGGGAGGATGGAAGGAAGGAAAAAGCTTGCATTTGGGAGTCAGCCAAATCTAGGTTTGAATTATTTTTAATTTATTTTTTATTAAAGTATAGTTGATGCACCATGTTACGTTAGTTTCAGGTATACAACATAGCGATTTGACAACTCTATACATTATACTATGCTCACCACAAGTGTAGCTACCGTCTGTTACAACTCTATTATAACACCCTTGACTATATTCTCTATGCTGTACCTTTTATCCCTGTGGCATATTAACTTTATACCTCTAAGCCTGGATATCTGATTCCCCCATACTCATTTTGTCCATTGCCCCATCCCTCTATGCTCTGCCAACCATTAGTTCTCATTATCTGTGGCTCTGTTTCTGCTTTTTGTTCTTTTTTTTTTTTTTTTAGATTCCACATATAAGTAAATAATACGGTATTTGTCTTTCTCTGTCTGACTTTTTTCATTTAACATCATACACTCTAGGTCTATCCATTTTGTCACAATGCAGGATTTCATTTTTTTTTACCACTGAATAATATCCCATTGTATATCTATACCACATCTTCTTTATCCATTCATCTATCAGTGAACACTTGGGCTGCTTCCATAATTTGGCAATTGTAAATAATGCTGCAATAAATATAGGGAGTATATATATCTTTGCAAATTAGTGTTTTCATTTTCTTTGGGTAAATACCCAGTAGTGGAATTATTGTACATATGGTAATTCTGTTTTTTTATTTTTGGTGGGGAACCTCCATCCTGTTTTCCACAGTGACTGCTACATTTGAACTCTTGCTCTGCTAAATGTGTAGCTCTAAGCGGTCTCCTAAGTCTCTTTGATCCTCATTTCCTTTCTTCATTGTATAGTAACACTTGACGTCCAGGGATAGCATAGTAGTAAATAAGTTAATGTATGTAGACCACCAAGCACAGATCCAGATCCTGACCGGTTTCTGTGTGCTCTTTCTTTCCATCAAGCTAACAGGCTTTGTGGCACAATGGGGTCAAAGTGTAACAAGGACACATATTATCCACTGACTTGACAATTTTGTCTAGGTGCCCATCTCATCTAGTCAGTCTCTCCCCATCCCCTGTAATTTTATGTACTTGGAAATTTATATATCTATGTGGTTTTACAAGTGTGTGTATGCATTGAGAATGCTGGTGGTAGAGCTGGAGGCATGTTTCAATGGTAGATGAGATGTGTTTCCTCTATGGAGAGAATAGCTATCATTCCTTTAGACTTGTGTTCCAGGTAAATCTTTGGAAGATTCACTTTGGAAAACATAACAAGGCTCATCATAAACTTTCTCAGGGGAGCTTTGACCAGTGTCTCCCAACCAGACCATACTGTCACATGGAAAGGGGAAACGGACTTATGTTAACATGCAAAAGGCTGTGGCCTGGGAAAAGAAAAGATACCAAGAAACAAAGTTGAGAAGCAAGAAAGTAATATAGGATTTTTCCAGCTAGTTGAATTGCTTAAATCAACCTCAGCCTTGATTCTACACTTAGCATGAAGAGGCGGTGAGCCCAGTGGAAAGGACATGATTTGCTAGGACAGAGAGAATGTGTTAGGAGCAGAAGCTCACTGCTAGCACTTTGGCAGTTACTAGGACTGTTTACAAATAGTCCACTTCTCTGTCCTGGGCACATGGTAGGATTGAATTTTCCACCCACTTAAAGTTAGCTGTGATCTAAGTTTGGCCGTTGAAATATGAGCAGGTCAGGTGAGTCACTTCCAAGTGGTGATTTAAGAGTTGAATTCTCTTTTCCCCTTGCCATGGCAATGACCAGTAGCTGCCTTGGTGGCGGGGGTCCCAAAGAAAGACCAAGATGATGCAGAGCAGGTCTCCTGGTGGGCCCTCAATTCCACTTAGCATGAAAGGGAATTAAATTTTTATCATTTGATGTCCTAAAGATTTAGAAGTTGTTTGTTACTACCATATGATCCAGCCTATCCTGACTGATGCAAGTCCTTTCTGTAGATTATTGAACAAAGTTGTTGCTTCTTTGAGAATCAGGGTTCTCATCTCTAAAATGGAGATAACTGTAATAATGCTACTTTGATCAACCCTTCCAAAGATCTAAAATTAGCATATAAACAGTAAATCCTTTTAACAGTGCCAAGTGTTGCCAGATACCCATTCCTGAGGATGGAGGAATTTGCCTTCCCAAAATGACTTCAGAACACATTTCTTTCAAGGTTTGGCCTTGGGTTAAGAAGAGCAGTCTCAGCGATAATGAAAATCTCCAGTGAACTTTATCACCAGACTTTCATTAGGGAGCGAAATCCACTGCTTAAACATTACCCAATAGAATCAGAAGCTTAACACTAAAAAAAAAAATTTATAGTTGAAACATTCCAGATCCAAGAGATTTACATCCCATTGACCACCTGGCCAGGAACTGACAGAGCAGCAGAATGTCCCTTCAGACTATTGTTTCTATTCCCAAACCTGAGAGGATATCCTTTCACCTACCAGAGCTCTGAGACGGCGTGTTGAATAATACATGCTCCCAGTGATTCAGGGTATGACCAGGAAACATGAACCTTCCATGTTGCAACTAATGATCCCTCTTCACCCCCCACCCCTTGAGTTTACTTTGCATTGTGCACATATCTGTATCCCTTAGTAGAGTGCAAATTCTCAGCTCATCTTCTGTCCCTGTGGGCAGTTGCTACTAGAGTACCTACAGTGGATGGCCACCAGTCCAAACTATAAGCATTTCCTATCAACGGGGACCTTGCTATATCCCAAAACTCTTCTACCATTAAAACAGTCTTCTTTGGGGCACCTGGATGGCTGAGTGGTTGAGTGTCTAACTCTTGATTTCAGCTTAGATCACATTGGGCTCCGCACTAACAGCACAAAGCCTGCTTGGGATTCTCTCTCTCTCCCTCTGTCTCCGTGTGCCTCCTCCACTTGCACACGCTCTCTCTCTTTCTCTCTAAGTAAATAAATGAATAAACAAACAAATAAACAAATACATAAATCAGTCTTCTTTATTATTTTTTTTTATCAGAACAGACCACTTCATTTATTTTTTAATTTTTTTTATTTTTTAATTTAACTTTATTTTTTATTTTTTAAAATTTACATCCAAATTAGTTAGTATATAGTGATGCAATAATTTCAGGAGTAGATTCCTTAGTGCCCCTTACCCATTGAGTCCATCCCCCCTCCCACAACCCCTCCAGTAACCCTCAGTTTGTTCTCCATATTTATGAGTCTCTTCTGTTTGTCCCCCTCCCTGTTTTTATATTATTTTTGTTTCCCTTCCCTTATGTTCATCTGTTTTGTCTCTTAAAAGCCTCATATGAGTGAAGTCATATGATTTTTGTCTTTCTCTGACTAATTTCACTTAGCACAATACTCTCCAGTTCCATCCACATAGTTGCCAATGGCAAGACCACTTCAAAACTCGTATCC
The DNA here is from genome assembly GCF_046562875.1 of Panthera onca. Lineage (NCBI taxonomy): Eukaryota > Metazoa > Chordata > Mammalia > Carnivora > Felidae > Panthera > Panthera onca. The sequence continues at coordinate 68,495,319 of NC_138351.1, forward strand.
CCTGCTTCAACTCCCACCTCCTGAAATAATACAGAATATCCCTGCACTGTCTTCTATAGAGAATAAAAAGACAATCACCTTGTTGACCTTTAATCTTCAAATCTCTTCATAGGCTCTCATGTCTAGATTCTTTATGATTTTTGTCAGGCCTAGACTCTAGTTTTCGTGGTTCCTCTTAAAATATGATGCATAGACCTATTCTGTCCAGCAGAATGTCATTCCCTTGGTGGCAAAAACAGTATCTATCATGGTAATCACTGATTCTTCACTGTCTAACAAGGTTTCTGGCTCATTATAGGACTCAATATATATGACTGAATAAATTCATGAATATAAACAGTACTTCCAGTCATGGTCTGTACCAGTTTATCTGGGACCACATCCATTAATCATGACCACAGACCTCCTCTGTCCCACCACTTCTCACTGCCACTTCCTTTCCTGTGTGTCACCACACAGGAAGGCATCTGACTGTTCTTAGTGTCTTATCAGAGCAGTAGAGTCTGTATGTAAGGCTACACTCAGGCTCATCTTCCCGAGCATTCTGTGCAGCACCTTCCCTTGAATCTGCCACACTGTAGTACCCCAGGAATTCTCTGATGCATACCATCTCCCTGGACAACTAAGTGGGAAGTGGAGCCTCACTCCGGTCTGGAATCTTCTAGGAGGTCTGTTCCCTGGTTACTCCAGACCTATATCATGTCACCCACTATCCACCTCCACCATGTCCCTGTACTCCAATCCCCTGGTTTCTTGAATATGCCATGTTTCTTCCTGCCTCAAGGCCTTTGCACATCCTGTCCTCCCTGCCTTAAACATTACCACTCTACCCTTCCACTCTCCTTCATGTAGTTAACTCTTCACTCTTCATTTCCTTGGAGGAGTCGATCCTGACCCCCAGACTAGAACTGAGTGTTACTTAGTTTTCTTAGCATCACATACCTTTCCCTCAGAGAACAAATTATAGTGTGTAATTACACATTTATGTGCATTTATAAGTTTCATAAGGGCAGAGACTTTATCTTGATCACTACTCTGTCCCAGTATCTAAAATAATGCCAAACACATAATATTATATAGAAGAACTATGTGTTGAAAGAATTATAAGAACTGTGTGTTGAAAGAATGAGTCATCATCTTTCTCCATTCCTAAACTCAAAAGCTCCATGAGGATACAGTGTTATTTTTGCAGAGCATTGTGTGTCTAAGGACTTACACAGCTGGCACACAGTAGGTAGTCAACAATATTGTAAATAAATAAGGAATAAAAGAAAGATGCAGAGGAGGAAGAACAAGAAGAAGAGACATAACTAACAACATTACCCCTTTATTCTCAAAAGTGTCCTAGTTTAGACAATAAATTACACGATCACCATAGTTATGCCTCATTATTGATTCAAAGATATTTTTTAGGTCAAAGAGCAAGGGACATGAGAGAAATTAGGACTTGGAAATTTGCCCCATCTCTAGAGAAGTCACAAGGCAGTCAGAAAGCCAGATGGGACAACTCAATTTCTGATGGTTCCAGAGGAGTCTCAAGGAGTATCAAGGGTGCCCTGAATCTTCAAAGGGCTGTATCTATCCAGCTGCTCAGGAAAGGCTCAGATATTGACTTGGTTTCTTTGTTGCAGTAGTAGAAAAATAAAAATACCTCTCAAACATTTTCCTACCATACCACACACAGGCATGTGTGCATGTGCACAGACTCTCTCTCTCTCTCTCTCTCTCTCTCTCTCTCTCTCTCTCTCTCACACACACACACACACACACACACACACACACACACACACACACACACACACCAGTGATGTGGAAAACAGAGAAGAGAGGTATGAGACGTTTTATATTTTCTTAAATTTCCAAAAGTCAAGGCTTCTGACTTGAAACTTTCCATCTAGTTCATATTCCCCAGGTTGAACCTGATAGAAATCTTAAAAGAGACAGACATGTTTGAGCCCAGATCTAAAGTACTAAAAGCAATTCTGCCTCTTCCCTCTACCTCACCTTAAAGCAATGTTTTCAAAGTTGAAATTCTGTGTTGGTTTGTTATCAAGTTTAATAGAAGACAGAGTTAACTCCTGACCTTTAGGTTCTGGAAATCAACATAGTTCTTGGAGTTCAAAATCTGTCTCCCAGCATCCAATCAGTTTCTTTTCTCTTCCAAAACTTCTTGTCACTCTGAACCTGTCTTGCTATGGGCTCTCATAATAGGTTCCTGTAGCTGGGGTACATAGAATCACCAATCTAGCTCCTTCCATATCCTAATGTGGGACAGAGGAGGTCTGTGGTCATGATTAATGGATGTGGTCCCAGATAAACTGGTGTGGACTCTTTACATTCATGAATTTATTCAGTTATATTTATTGAATCCTGTAATGAGCCAGAAACTTTGTTTGGCAGTGAAGAATCAGTAATTACCATGAGTTACTGAGCACGCTCAACAGGAGCACATACTTTCAGCACACACACGCACCTTTACTAGTGTGTCTGTTTCTTTGAATGTGTGTGTGTGTGTATATATATACACACACACACATACATATATGTGTATATATACATATATGTACATATATGTACATATATGTATATACATATATATGGCATGTTTATAGGAATGGATGTTGCTACTGTTAGTATATGAATATGGCCCAACAAAGGTGTGTGTGTGTGTGTGTGTGTGTGTGTGTGTGTGTGTGTAGAGAAAGAGAGAGATTTAGGGATATGTCCTAAATATATCCTATAGTCCTGCCCCCTCTAGAGAGTATATTCCAGTGGAAAGGTGAGGATGCAATGATAAAAAAGTAAGTATAATAAATAAGTAAATTATATGATATCTTAAAGATGATAAGTGCTGTAATGGACTAATAACAGAAATATGGCTACAGTGGATAGGTTGCAGTTTTAAACAGGGTTGTTATGTAGATTTCATTGAATAGCTGATTTGAGCAAAGACCTACAGGAAGTGAGGGAAGAGTCTATATAATATCTGCTGGGAAGGGCTTTCCAGTTACAGGGAACAACCGGTCAATGACCCTGAGATGAGGAATGTACCTGACATTTATGGAAAAACAAGGGATAACTTGAATATAATGATGGAAGGACAGAATATTAGAAGGAGTATGTTCAAGAGATGAGGGGAACCAGATCATATAATGAATATGGACGTATGTATCTTTTTAGTTCTAAATGAATTTTTAGTCTTACATGGATTTTTACTGTCTAAATACCTATTATATACATATAGAGAAGTAAAACTAGTATATATACATTTGTGTGACACAGTTACTTGATTATATCTATTTGTGCTGTATGTACGAGAACAGATGTTCATGCATGTATCTATTGTGCAATCGAATGCACGTGTTATTTTATGGAACGTGTGGTAAACCATACGCATGGGTGCATGTGTACTTATTATATATTACATTAATGCCTGTGTCTACCGATAGCCATGTGTCACTTCACATGACAGGAAAATCTCACAAGTATGTCATGTGAACTGTCCACAAATTCATGGGCTTTTTCTGCAGGCATCTGGCAGAAGCCAGGTACCCACATCATTCCTCTTATTCCTCCCTATAAGAGAACCCTGCCCCCAAGGCAGAAAGCATTGGTGCTGAAGAGACAAGCTAGTGCAGACAGGTTTCAAAGATTGTGCATCTTAAGTCATGAGACTGAAGAAGACACCAGAGCCATGACCATCTGAGAAAAATAGAAGGGTTCTCTGACACTGATAAATTATTGACCTGATTCTGGTACTTGGTCGTTTACCACAGGAATTAAAAGTGCCAGCCTATTCTGTCAGATCCTACAAGGGAATTTCTTTTCATTCCTTTCTTATTCTTTTTCTTCAACTTTCTGCAGGGAAAAAAATTGCTCATAACATATGGATTTTAATTGGAGATTTTATTCTTAAAAAGTTTGGTGTACAAGGTAAAATGTAAGGTTTTTTTTTTCATTTTCCATACTTGCCCAAGTTGTAAACCTAAGGCCAAGTTAATTAAAGTCAATGGAGAATGTATTTTTTTTTATTAAACTTTCTCTTTCTATTGATTTTTCCCTCTCATACAAATAGTACAGACTTAGTCCTCAAAATCAAAACACTGTAGAGCAAAGAAAAGGAATAATCAGGCTCCCAAGATAATTTACAAACTCTGACACAGGATTTCAGAGGTGGCTAGGATTTCAGAGGTGGCTAAACTGGAAAGATGTTGAGAATCTAGGTCAGCTAAGGACACACAGGCCCAGATGTGCGCCAGCTAGTCTGTGAAGCCAAACTCCCAGGTACATTTGGCTCATAAAAGCAATACTGGTTTCTTCACAGTACAAACATCTGGACCGTTGCAACAGCCTCCTAATTTTTATTCCCACTTTCAGACATTCTCTCTAATCTGTTCTCCATCTGAGAGCTAGATGTATCTTTCCAAGGCATAATTCTGATGATACCATTTATAGACTCAAAGCCTTCAAGAGCTTCTTCTAACCAAGGATCTGCAAACTACAGCCCACAGGCCAGATCCAAACCACTGCCTATTTTTATAAATAAAGTTTTATCACAATACAGCCATGCTCTTTTGTTGATGTATTATTTAAGGCTGTTTTCACACTACAACAGTAGAGTAGTTGTGATAGAGATCATATGACCCACACAGCCTAAAACATTTACTAGATAGCCTTGAATAAAGAGTTTGCTGATGCCTGTTCTAACCCATCAGATAAGAACCATGACCTCAGGCCAGCATTTAAGACCTTCGAAACAGTTTCCCCAAGTTGGCTTCCCATTCTAATTCCTAGTCTCGTCCTTAACGCTGCCCATATTAAGGTCGTTTTGGACCACTTGGGGTTCCCCAAACACTCATTGGCAGAATTAGATTGCCCTGTGTTCATTTCTTCTTTTCTTGGTTACAGCACTCAAGTTTTCCTTTGGAAAGCTGCCCCTCTTCCACTCTCAGTTTTTGTGGTTCTTGGGGGGCTAATCTCACTCCCAGTCCTAGTAAAGAATCAGTGGCAAACCTGACAATTGGAGCATTCCATTCTCTCTATCATAATTGATTCCGAAATAGGCATATGACTAAAGCCACACCAATGAGCTGTAATTCTGGACTTGTGTTGGAACTGTTGGAAAAGAGAAGCTATTTTTTTCCACCAGGATTCTTGAGCCTGTCAACTGTAACTAGCAATGGGAAGAAGTAAATTGAGAACGAAGTCAATACAGGCTGAAGCAGAGCCAAGAGACAGAGACTTCAGTCCTAAGGGCATATTTTAGGCACCTGGTTCTAACTACACCTGAAGCTAGACTACTTATGTACCATCCATGTACAGGGCCAAATAAGGTCTCCTTTTCTTGTTGAGAGTTTGGATGGGTTTCTGCTGCTTATAATCTAAATAGTCATTGCTCTGTCCCCTCCCTCTATCTTGAATACCTTCTTCCCACTTCTCCCTGGCCACGTTTTATCCTGTTTTCAAGATTCAACCCAGACCTCAGGTTCTCTATGAAATCTCTCCTGAATTCGAAATACAGTCTCTCAGTTTTGAGATCCACAGTTTAATTCTGCTCTTCTTATCATCTGGTTACCATGCTTTGGACCTTGTACTGAGTTGATGAAAATGTCTATTGGATAAATAAAAGAACAAATTCATGGTGTGGAGCGAATGATCCTTTTAATCATTGTATTTAAGGTTAGGATGTTAGGGGATGGGAAATGCTTCAGATTGGAGCATACTTTATCTGACCTCATAAAATTAGCTCTAATTTTTTAAATAACATTAAGCTCTCATAAATGTTGCAAGGGCAGTACAAAGAGCTCCTGTATCTTCTTCACCCATATTTCTCAGTTGTCAACTTTGGCTGTATTTGTGTCTCCTCCCCACCCCACCCCCACCCCTTACCTACAGACATGTTATTCTTATTCTTTTTTAGTCTTTTGAAAACAATATGTATATCACCAAACAGACACAAACCCTTTCCAACATATATCCAGTGTACCCTTCCAACTTACGTAATCAATATCAATACAGCACTACTGGATACGGGCCCCATTCAATTCTTGCTCTCTCAACAATGTCTCTTGTTTACTTGTGATCCAGGATCCAATTAGTATCATGCATTGCACTTAGTTGTTATGTCTCTTGAGTTCCTCCATCCTTTCTAATCTTTCTTTAACTTGACAGTTGTGGATGATTAGCCTTCCATTCCATAGGATGTCCCTCAACCTGCATCCACTGTCTCCTCATGACCAGCCCCAGGGCATGTATTCTTGGAAGAATATCATAAATTTTATGCTCTGCTCCTTTTAGTGCATTCCATGTGGAGACATCTAATGTCACTTTACTAACCTCTAGTGACACCAAACCTTGACCACCTGGTCAAATTGCTTTCTGCCAGGTTTCTCTAGAGTCACAGTTTTTAACTTTGTGATAGATCATAATTTTATAGCAAGATACTCCAAACTAACCAATACCCTGTACTTCAACAGACCTCTACTCACATGCTTTAGCATGCCTTCATGATTCCTGTCTAAAATAGCCATCACCATGATGGTTGTCAAATGCTGAGCTTCTATCTTCATCATCCCCACTGCATTTATTTAGTTGGCATTTTACTGGAAGGAAAAGCCCCCTCCTTTCTCTCTCTTCATTATAGACCCCAAAACACCTATTTTGTGCAAAGGTGGTAATCTGTTACAAATATTTATTGTAATGCTTAAAGACACCTAGATTTGGTCAGCAGGAGCCCCTGACTCCAGTTTCCTTTTGACTTGTCCCCATAGTCTGAGAGCACTTTCCTACTTTCTGTTGACGAAACTTGGGGGTCTCAACTTATGCTTTTCCTGCCTCAGCCCTGGAGTCAATCCTTTCCCCAAGGGACCTCAGTTCCTTTTAGTGGAAATTTCTATTTGGGAAGCAAGATACGGAAGCTTGGTATGCTCATTGCTACTGGAATGGCATTGCTTCTAGGCCCTGTAAGCAGACAGAGGTAAGAAATATGTGCATGTATGTACGTACATTAACACATATGCATATACATTAATATACACATCTATGTCTGTTTCTATAGCTACATAGATAGATAAATATTTTAAAACTAAGCTGTGAGTGTACTCATATCTCCAATTCCAATCTAACACCTCAGGTTTCTTTCTAGGCTTCCCTTTTCCATATTTATGAAACTTTTCTCTGATTATGCTCACTATTGACTCTGATATTTTTTTAAAACTTGAGAGCCTTGAGAGCAAAGGCTTTTTCTTGCCTTTGCATTTCACCTGAGAGCTGCCAACGTGTTCAAGATACAGGGACTCACTAAATCAGCACTGTCCCTTGGTGGTTGGGCCATGTAAAACCTCAGGTTTAGCAGTAAAACCTCTGACTGGGGAACTCAGGAGACCCAGAGGCTACTTGTGTGCCTCTCACTGTCTAGCTCTTCACCTGGCAGTAGACCTTATGTAATTGGCTTCACAGTCTTCTTAAAATGAGAAATGAAAAAAATATTCTCAAATGCTCTCTGAGGCTCTCCAGAAGTGGGTGCTATATAAATACAAAATATAATCATTGTTGCTATGTGGGAAATGTTTCTACATCCATCTAGTTCTGCAATAGACTAAGAACATTTTCTAGCATCACTGCTTTTCTCAAGCTTCTAAACAGGTAATGCAGCTAGAGCTTGCATTTGGTGCAGTGGTACCAGTTGGAATAGATTACAAACAACCTCAACTCCCAGATGTTTTTTCTTTTATTTATTTTCCCTGGGAAAAATTACAGCACAACACAGGGAATACACATGAACCTATCTTGTTACTTAAAGGGGGTAAAGCTCTCAACTCTGCAACCAGGTGGGTATACTGTATGTAGTGGGACAATAGGCAACAAACCAGAAGTGTCCCAGCGGCCTCAACCCAACCATCTGCTCAGTCTTTTCTTCAGCTTTTGACATCACAGAGAAATGATGCTGTCTCTTGCTACGTTCCTTCTTTTTGGAAGGAAGAAGTTGATTAGGTCCTGGAGGTTTCTGTAAATGGATCAAATGACTTTCTCAGCATCACATGAGGCAATAAGTGAAGCATCAGGCCTCCACCAAAGAACACTACTCTCTCGATTCATCTAACAGCTGCCTTTGGCCCCCAGATATAGGTTTCTTAGACCATGATTATTCGTTTCTGACTATATTTCAGTCCATCAAGCCTAGATGTATACATTTGTATAATCTCTGTTTCTAGCCCTTCCTAGGATCATACAGAATAGCCAAAATGGAAGGATTTTTAAAGTTCTTCGTGTCTAATTACTTCATTTTATAAATGAGGACACAAAGGTGAAGAGATTTGTCCAAAATGAGAACTACTCTACTATGCTTTACTTCCTCTCCCTTATATTTTTTTCTCCTGCCTTTAAAAGCGATAGCTTGGTTAAGCATCAGTTCTAAGTTGCATTTCCTCCATATTTTTATAACTACAAGGAGATGACATACCAACACTTTTCTCTCAGTCTCACATCGTGTATGCACATAGCATAGAGGAGAATGCACTAAAATGTTCTACTCTGGGCACTGCCACCAACCAGCCTGGTGGCCTTAGGAAGTCTCTTGACCTCTCTGTGACCCTGTTTTCTCATCTATGAATAAAGGTGTTGGGTTAACATATCTGCTCATTCCACAAACAAGTGTTGAGCAAAATAGAAGCAGCTGGTTTATTTGGTGCATGACCTTAGGAAGGTTACCAAACCCGTCTCTAACTCCGTTTTCTCATCCGTATAATAGGAATAATAGAAGTAACTACTTCATTGCTTTGTTGTAAGTATTAAATGAGATGCTCATGTAAAGCGCTTATAAAATTAATTGACATATTTGGCAAGCACTCAAAAATTGCTATAATAACTATTATTATTACTACTTTCATTATTATTGCCATCATTTCTGTGTCGCCAGGCTTGGCCTGTGCTGGTTCCTCTGCCTGAAGAGCTTCTTCCTGGCTGCGAATCTGAATCCTACAGTGCTTTCAGACCCAGTTCAGATACTCTTCCACCATGCTGTCCCTAATTCTCTCTAGTTTCTTCCCTGGAACACCTACCCACGGTATTCTGACATCACAACTTCATTTGAACTTCATGCATACACATGTATTTTCTTCATTAGGCTGCTTGAGAGCAGCGTTTTTCTCTGACTCATCTTCAAATCCAAGTGCCAAGCACAGCACCCAGCAACTAGTATGGAATTAGTAAATACCGGTTGAATGAATGAGATATAGAACATTGCGTAAATAGCAAGTCTAGATTGTTGTATAAGTGATTCTGTTGATTTTACATAAATACAACCAAAAGAAATTTTTTTCCTAAGCATTACCACTAAAACAACTGATGATTTGGCCCCCAACAATCTGCATTAGTGATGCCAAATGCTGGTCTGTAGATCAGTTCATTTCAAATTATCTTTGGAGTTCTTTAAATATATAAAAGCCTGGTGCCTACCTCCCACATATTCTGACTCAATGGATTTTGGTGGGAGTGGAGAACATCCCCCCCCCCCCTCATTTTTTTTCCTTTTTAAAGGCTCTACAAGTGATTGTGATATGTAGCCAAAATGGGGATGCTCTAATGTATATTATGTCTTAACTTTCTGAAGGTTTCTCCCCCAAATGACTATTGAAATACACAACCACATAGCCTGAAAGTTTTTTTGCTCTTTTTATGTTCATCGCAATCAATAATTTCTCTCCACATTGAGGATCTTCAATGAATGAATGATACCAGCCATTAAGAGGGAGCATATTGGAAAGAGCAGTGTTTTAGATGGCAAGAGACATAGATAAGTTCTAGAATGAACTCAGCCAAATATGTATGAACTGAATAACCTACTTGGCCTTTCTGGGTTTTAATTTCCCCATTTTTTAAAATGGAAGCAGTTACCACAGCAGTATGAAGTTAGCTTGGAGACCTCAAGGTCAGCTTGGCTCGATTCTGCTGGATACAACGATGTCCTAAGTGCAAACATCTTGAGGGTATCTTGGAAGCAGGTTGCGAAACACTAGTTTTGGCAGTAGAGAGGCAGGAGTTTTTCTGTATTGTTTGGAAGCAGAATCAACGGCTTTGTGTAAACTGTGCTCTGAGCCACAGAATTTCACGGAACCCATTGGTATCCCTTTATGGTGTAGGGGTCGGGGAAAATGCTAATGGTAATTGAGCTCAAACCATCTCTATTAGCTACAACCCGTTTGTTTGTTTGTTTGTTTGTAGGTGATAGAAACACAACTCAAACCATTTTAGGCTAAACGGATTAAGCAGACTTGCAGCTGAGCTTTGAGAATAGCTGAAATTAGAAACTCAGACATTGCAAGAGTGTTCTCATCTCTGGTCTCTGCTGCTCTTCACATATTACCTTTATGTGCTTAGCCCAGCTTCCTCCACACAGCAGGCAATATGGCTGATACTTCTGTTTTCATCTTTGCCGTAAGAGAGGGACTGCCTCTTTCCTTGTTCCAGTGTGGAAATTCTTGGGGAAGGATTCTGCCCGGCTTAGGTCATGTGTCCATACCCTGGACCAATCATCCATGACCAGGAGAACAAATACTCCAATTGGCAGCTCCTATTTATATTACAAAGTATAAGGAAGAGAGAGAGAGAGAGGAGTTTCCTCCAGAAAAAGGATGCTACTCCTAGAAAAAGGATGAGTGCTTAGAAGGCCAATCAGTTACCCTTGTGCTGTCCCCTAGGCAGTTAGGTAGATATGTGTAAGAAAAAGGTTATCAGCTAGCCAACTATATGGAATACAGTGTAAAGAAACACATCTTGGTTCTACCACCAACTAGCCATGTGACCTTGGGCCACATTCGTCATCCATCTTTCTACACTGTGAGTACTTGTATAAATGACTATCTCTTCTACTTGAGTAGGTTTTTTTTGAGATTGGACAGCAGGTATTTTTCATATTAACACCTGCAGGACCTAGTACAAAATCTGGCCCTTAATTCTTACCTAGTGTTGTGCTGTGGGTTTTTTTTTTTTTAAGTCGTACCCAAGCAAAGTTTTTGATGTGGTTTACTGAAATATTTATAAAAATTGGATTTTCTTTAAAGAGAGAGAGAGAGAAAGGAGCTTTGGAGTTGGCAAACACATGGAGGTCCTGAGGGAGGCTTATACCTGAAGAGGAAATGGAAGCAATGTGTGTGTCCTTTGCTCATACTTTGACCTATGCATCCAGCTGTTCCTAACTGATGTCCTTTTATAATAAACCAATGATCTGGTAAAAAAGAAAAGAAGGGAATATAAACGAATGGTAAGGACAGATAAAGCTAAGTGCATAGCATAAAGTCCTATTAGAAAGCAAAGCTGATACATTTGCCTTTAAGCTTCCTAGCAGTCGGAGTGAGGATGGAAGATGGAAAGACACTCTATAATTAGGGTTGCTAGGTAGAGCAAAAATAATAACAAGAAACAGAGTTAAATTTGAACTTCTGTTTTAAAAAATGAATAACTTTAGTATAAGTTGTGCCATGCAATATTTGGGGCATACTTTTACTTTGGTAAAAAATTATATGTTGTTCGTCAAAAATTCAGCTTCATTTGGGTTTCCTGTATCATAGCTGGCAACACTATCTATAATTAGGTTCTTCATGACCAAAAGATAAGGACCAAATCAGTTGCTCAAGTGAAATAGGGTTTCTTCCAACACCAGATTATTTCCCCTAATAAAGGCCCTAATAAAGGGAATTAATGAGGTGCTTAATAATGCTTGATTAACTGTGCTCTTCTAGAGTCTCTGGGTCTCAGTTTTTCCCTCTGTACAATGAAAGGAGTTTGACTCAATGACTTGCAAGGCTCTTCCTTGCACCAATGCCCTCTGACTGTGCCAGTCTGGAATTTTCCAGGCCTGAGCTGTGCTTTTAACTAGAACAGCCCTGTGACCAGCACTTTGATTTAGCTAAAGTTTTCACTTCACCAGGGAAGCTGACTGTAGCCATCCTGTGGGTACGACTCTGGCTGGTGGCTCTGGCACCTGCCCTAAAGGGGACTGGAGAGAGTCAATGTCTCTGTCCCTCTCATGGTACCTGTGCATGTTATCGTGGAGCCCCAGCACCAGCTGGAGCAGCAGTGGCTGCAGCTTTCCTGAGGGATGTTAGACTGAGAGCAGGAATGTGAGTACTTCTCAGGAAGCCAAAGAAGGCTTAGGGAAACAAAGCAACTTATCCCGGCTGGCATGACCAGTGAGTCACTGAGCTATAACTCATATCCAATTCCACCATCATAATGCCATCTTATAGAAAAGCTAACACCCAGAGCCTTGAAGAAGTTTGCTCAGTTTTCCACAGTGAGACCCAAAAATTTATAGAACATGTTGCCCTAGTGAAGATCTCTGAGTTTAGATTCATTTCTTTATCCACAATCTTACTGGGATTTTTTTTTTTCTGAAAGCTGAACGATTGAGAAAAGAGAGTCTGAAGAATCTTCTCTCCTCTCTGGAATCAAACATTTTCTGGTGTCATTGGACCAAACTGATGAGTTCAGTGGCAAGATGTCAGACTTATGAGTCAGACCCCTAGGTCATCTCCCCAACCTCTTCACTCGGCTTCTGTCTGTCCTGAGATGGCCTAACTCGGCAGTCACACGACAGTTTGCATTTCCCCAAAGATAGCACACTCTCCCACACTCCAGGACTTTGATCCCTTCTCTCTCCCCTTCAAGATCTAACTCCAGTCACAGCTTCTGGGAAGTATTTTCTAATTTCTTCCATCAGAGCAGACATTGCCAAACAGCTCAGAGTGCCTACAGCTTTTATAACACTGGATGGTGATTCTTGGTTTATACATCTTTCCTCCAGTAAGTCTTGACATCCTCATACAAAGTTTTGTTTGCTTGCTTGCTTTCTCTGTGTGCCAGCATTTAGTGTAGCACCTGGAGTGAAGTTGGAGCCCAATAATTATTTGTTGAAGGGTGTAAAGAGGGAAAGAGAAAAAGGATAAATTAAAGGAAGGTGGGAAGAAGAAATAATGTTCTTTGCTGTCTCAAGAAGGAAGTCCACTGGAGTTTTCCTTTTTCTTTTTTTTTTTTAATTATTATTCTCTTGGTAGCTTCTGGTAACATTTCATTTGTTTGTAGGCTTTAAACATAATCAATTTTAATAAGTTCCAACTGTTCTTTAATACTGAAGCATTTAATACTGAGTATGACTTATAATTGTCTGGACTGTGCCACGATTTTTGAATCAGGGCTGGTGACACTTTGGGAGCAAATGTATTATCTGTATGAACTTCTTTGGTTTGTCTCTTCCCTCATTGTGCTTTCAGGCATAGGCTCAGTAAGTCTCACATAATTTAAAGATAAATGCAATCAAATCAATATGGCAGTGCCCCTCACTCACACAGCCAGTGCAATGGACCATGCTCTTGGCCCCTCCCATCTGAACTATCACCACAGCTTGTTTGTAGTCCATCATTCTCATGCTTTCCCACCTCTGACCCATCCTCTGCCCACACCAGAATGGGCTTTCTAGACTCAGTTCTAAACTGTTTGTCTTCATTCCTCCCCATCACCTATAAAGTAAGTTTCAAACTTTAGTTGGAAGAGGAAAACCTCAGTGTATCATGTAACACTTCCCATAACTTGTTCTCAACTCTGTCCACTCTCGCCATCTTCCAGCCCAAACAAATTACCATCTGTATTAGTTTACAAGAGCCTCTGTAACAAAGTACCCTACACTTGGTGCTTAAACAACAGAAATGTATTGTGTCACAAAGTACAGAGACTACAAGTTTGAGATCAAGATGCCGGCAGAGTCAATTCCTTCCGAAGGCCATGAGGGACGAATATGCTCCAGGCTTCTCTTCTTGGCTCATAGATTGTTGTCTTCTCCATGTTTATTTATACAGTTTTCCCTCTCTGTGTCAGGTTCCAAACTTCCTCTTCTTAGAAAGACAACAGGCTTACTGGATTAGGGCCCACCCTAAGGACTTCAATCTAACTTGATTATCTGTACAAAGACCCCATTTCCAAACAAGATCACATTCTGATATACAGAAGATTAGGACCTCACCATATGAACTTGGGCAGGGGGATACAGTTCAGCCCATAACATCACACTGCCCTCAGTTGCTTTCATTCTCCCATGTTTCTGTACATATTGGTACATTTGCTAGGAATTCTTTATCACCAACCCTCTAAGTTCTACAGATAGAGTTGATAAACTAACACCTTGTTTTTCTTCTCCTTCCTGGTCACCATTTTCTTGCATTCCTCATAGCCTTTCTTTCAATGAATGAGTGACATTTGTTTGTTTCCGTATCTATCTTCCTATCTATCCTTGAGAGCAGAGATGGTCTAACTTGCCATTTTGTTCCCTGTGCCTAGCACACAGTTCTTGGCACATGGTAGGATAATTAACTGTTTGAGGAAGAATGGATGAGAAATGATGAGCTGGAGGAAATGACACATAAGCTGAGTCCTGAAGGAAGTCTAAAAATTATCCAAATGAAGAAAATGAGGAAGAGCTTTCCAGACCTGTCCAGAGAAGTGAAGCAATATGATATATTTGTGGAACTATTAGTATATAAAGTAGTGAGTTAGAAATTATAGGAAGTATGGCTAGAAATGTAGGCAGAGGCAGTTCATGAAGGGTCTCATGAGTTAAGGGGTTCTGTCAGTATCTTATTCACTCATTTTACACACACACACATTTATTATTTACTGACTTTCTAGCACATGATACTAAATCATTGAAAAGTTTCAATCAAGGAAGTGACATGATCACATTTATTTATTAGAATATTAATTTTGGCAGCAAAGTAAAGATAAATTGAAGAGGGTCAAGACTGGAAGCAGAGAGGCCACTGAAGAAGCTATTGTCCTGCGTCAGGCCAGGGAAGATAAGGAAATGAACCAGGACAGACATTACAGAGATTGAGAGGAGGGGGTGAATAACAGTAATAATTAGAAGGTAAAAGTAGGTCAATTTGATGATTGTTTAAGCAGGGCTATAAGAGGGCAGAAAGAGAGGAAGAGAAATCCCTCAACTGGCTGGATGACTGCATGGATGATAGAGCAATTCATAGAAGCTTCAAAGACAGAGAAGAAGCATGTTGGCACACAGTTAGGGGTACAGGTACAGTGGGGCTGGGGATAAGATATGGAGGAGAACAAAAGTTTACTTGAGTTACAGGTGCTTGAGGGATATCCAGTTGGAGATAGCAGTCAGACGGCCATCTCTACCAGTTTGGAAAATGAGAGAGGTCTTAGCTGATAGAGTATAATTGAAATCATGGGAATATATTCCACAATCCAGGAAAAGTATACAGAGCAAAGGGAGGTAGGGACTAAGGATGGAACCCTGGACCTGCTAGAGGCAATCCAGGAGATTTGGCTCTTTCCTATTTCATGGTAACTGTATGTTTAGAAGTCTACAGATTTCAGGTTTCCAGATTCATATTTAATACTGCCATCCAGGAGAACTTTAGTCTATGAAAACAAATGAAATTAAATCTATGGCTTTGAAGGGTGATGGCAAAAATAAAAACAAAACAAAACAACCTAACCTTTAGTGACCTTAAGAACACCCACAAAAAAAGGTTTTTTTTTTTTAAATCCTCTTCATTTATTCTGATTGTTTCATTCTGTTTATTACTTGCCATACTGATATATTAAAAATACAGTCATTTTTCATAAACCAAATATCCCCTAAGAGCTCATTGAAAATTATAATTGTAATAATTATGTTAGATAAAATCCAGCAGTAGGCTCGATTCCTGGGTTTCACATAGTTGCAAATGGCTCCATCAATAGCATCTATGGTATGTGAAAGTCATCAGTCTATTTCTTACCTGTTATATATATGTCTATTCTTAAATATCCTGTCTAAATTTTCAGTTTTTTCATCTATAAAATGGAAACTGTACTGATTTTTCTACTTTATTATCTCTTGGATTAAAAGCTAATTTTGGCTTTGACTATTCTTCCTCTAATAAGATCACTGGTATGGTTTCCCTGCTAGGGTAAGCCTTTCTACTTCCAGTGCCTGTGTTATTACAACACTTTTGACCCCAAAACCCCCCTTCACACTGTACTGAGAAAATAATCCAAATAATCCAAAAGGAAAAATAATTTGTGTGCCAGAGACATGCATGGAAATATTATCTATCATAGATGATATCTCACAATAGGAGATGAATTAAGTAAATATCCATTCAATAGAAGTATGCATAGCCCTTATAATGGTGTATTGTGAATAAAGAACTGGGGGTAGAGAGATATCAAATGATTTTTCTGTAATAATTATAGCTATGTAAAAATGATATAGTCATATGGATAAGAACTTTAAGAGAACTCCCATAAGTAAATTTTTTAAAGTCAAATTCTGTAGTTATTTATTGTGTTCCATATATATATATATACATGTATACATATATATATACATATATATATGGCTGCTACCATATATACATATATATATATATACATATATATATGGCTGCTATATATTTTTATATTTTTTTTACATTTTTAAAAATTTTTATTTATTTTGAGAGAGAGAATGAGCAGGGAAGGGCAGAGAGGGAGAGAAGGAGAATCCAAGCAGGTTCTACACTGTCAGCACAGAGCCTGACACGGGGCTCAAACCCACAAACCATGAGATCATGACCTGAGCCGAAATCAATAGAGGCATAACCGACTGAGCCACCCAGGCACCCTTATTTTTATGTATTTTTTATTTTTATTTTATTTTTTCGTGAAACCCTGTGTGGTAGACATTGTCATCATTGCAATCTCCATTTAACAGAAGAGGAAACTTGACTCAGGAATTGTCCAAGACCAGTTTTAATATGTGGGAGTACCAAGATTATGAATGGATTTTCTTTTTTTCTTGTGTTCTTCATGAATGATCTTAAGCAATTTTTGTTTTAACATTCGCTAGAGAGAAGGGTAGAATAATGAGCTTCATTTTGCAATAAATAAAAGATCCGGCTTATTTTAAATTCAGTGGTTAGACACGTAAACTTTAGAATTGGGCAGGCTCTTTCTTCCATTGCCGTGTGGAAAATGTGTTCCAGTTCATTTTGGCAGGGAGTATCTCTACTCTGTCTCCTGGGTTCTCACATGGAATAATCTATTCACCTCATCCTTGTGACTTTTCCCAAATTCACTGATGACAGTGGCCGAGAATCTGTTGATCATTAATTGAACAGAAGAAATCAGGTTGAGGCATCGAGTTGACTGAAACTGTTAGGTTGTAAAATGCAAGAAGGAAAGA
Organism: Panthera onca; assembly: GCF_046562875.1. NCBI lineage: Eukaryota > Metazoa > Chordata > Mammalia > Carnivora > Felidae > Panthera > Panthera onca. The sequence goes on from NC_138351.1 coordinate 68,512,540, forward strand.
GCCCCGTGGCTCTCTCTGCTTTGGTTGGCTCCAGCCCCTTTAAGACTGTTAATGCAAGCTAGCTCAGTGCATCACAGAGAGAAGACTTGAAGACTCACTTAAATGATTGACCTATTTCTGGGCTCTCTGTTGTTGCAAATTACAAGAATATACTGTGTGCATTTTCAGGTAATTTGATACTATTACCTTAAAATTCACTGGTTCCGCCTCCCCCTTCCCTCCCCTGTTCAAATGGAATATCTGACCTTTTCCCTTGGCAGCCTGCTTCTCTTTTCCAGGTAACCGATGATGATTTTATACCCTGGATGATAATCAATATGTAGAAGCTATCTTTATTGATTTGGATAAAACCACCAATTATGGCTATTTTGAGCAGAGCTCAATGGGATTAGATGTGATTACATAGCAATGGGGTATGAGCCCGTCAGCAACCAGGGGCTGCTATAAGGCTATTTAATTGTTACGAATGAAATGCAACTGGGTGCCCACAACCAGTGCCCACTCAGTGGGCATTATCTCCATCTTTCATAGGGCAGAAGCTCCAGGCTGTACCACCTGGTCATGCACATTTCAGACAAGCACTAAGAGCCCTATGGGCCTGTCTCAGAGACAGCAAAGATAGAATGTCTCAAGAAGAAGCAACGATGTGCATGAAAACTGTTTACTCTTGTCTCTATTGTGTCCTTTACCCAGAAATCAGAAGCAGCAGAATTTCCGAGAATAAATGGATTTCAGGCAGCTTGGTAAAAATGTCAGGAGACAGGAAGAGAACACAGCAGGCTTTAACTCAGGCAGATATCCTTGGTTTAGAAGACCATCCCCACAATCCCCACACATCTTGATGGTCCTAGATTCACTGTTGTCTCTTTGGAAGACTCTCCATTTTGTCTGGAACATGCCATCATATTCCAGTGATTAGAGGCATGGACTTTGGAGCTAGCCTGCTACTTTTAGCTAAGTGGCTTTATGCAAATTACCAAATCTTTCTGTGCCCAATTTGTGAAATTGGAAGGACAATAACAGAAATACTTAGAACTGTGCTTGGCCCTCTCTCCCTAGTCTTCCATTTGCATGGAAAAAGCACTGGAGTCAGAGACCTGAGCATAAGCCTCTGCTCTTTTCACTTACTAGCTACCTAGCCAATGCATACACTTTTTCACCTGCTGCTGGGAATACATATTTCCTTCAGCCATTGAGGGCTTGGTAGCACAAAAAGTCGTAATATTCACAACACAACCATATTCCATTCATTGATTCATTCATCCATTCATTCATTTAAAAGTGTTGATGGAGCCATTTGCAACTATGTGGATGGAATTAGAGGGTATTATGCTAAGTGAAATTAGTCAGAGAAAGACTAATATCCTATGGCTTCACTCATATGAGGACTTTAAGATACAAAACAGATGAACTTAAGGGAAGGGAAACAAAAATAATATAAAAACAGGGAAGGGGACAGACAAAACATAAGAGACTCCTAAATATGGAAAACAAACAGAGGGTTACTGGAGGGGTTGTTGGAGGGGAGATGGGCTAAATGGGTTAGAGGCATTAAGGAATCTACTCCTGAAATCATTGTTGCACTATATAACTAACTTGAATGTAAATTTAAAAAATAAATTAAAAAACACTGAATTATAAATATATAAACAAATAAATAAATGAAGTGTTGATGGAGCATGTACCAAACGAGGCACTATTCTGCATACTGGAGTACAACACTAAGCAAAACAAATGAGGTCTCTGAAAGAGGAGAGCCTACATTCCAACAAAGAGGGAGAGATACTAAACATATGTAAATAAACAAATGGAACAAGATAATTGAAGTACTGTGGGAAGAGAAAGCAGGATTGTGTGGCTGAGAGTGATTACTGCATGGACACTGGGGAAAGGCTGCTAATTTGATTAGACCATGCTTCCCCAAAGAGATGCATCAAAAGTAAGATCTGAAGGCTAAGAACAATCTCTCCAGGTGAAGTTACGGGCAGAGTTGCAATAGGCCGTGAGGTGGGAAGAGGCTGATATGCTTGAAGAGCACCAGAGCCAATCTGGAAAGTCTGTGCTAAGCAAGAAGGAGTTTCCTGGAGTAAAGTGCCCCAGCCCCCACGGAAGTCATTAAGTCTAATTCTGGGGTTCCTGCAATGACTCAGGAACTGTCATGACTCGACTTCTGTCTCACTTATGGTGACTTTTTCAGAGTCACACTGAAAGTGGGGCCCAGCCTTATTCTTGCAACTCCTGCTGCATCATGCATTATCACCTGTGTTGACAGAGTGCTAGCTGCTGTCCTATTCTTCATAATCACCACGCTAAAAAGGAAGAACAAGGGCGCATGTCTGGGTGGCTGAAATGTCCCCCTTACTTTGTCTTGTTCACAACTCAGCCTACAGTGTAGTCTCGGTGCTGAGTTGTCCCACCAGCTCTCAGGGAGCAGAGCCTATTTCTGCTATGATATCTTTAGTTCACTCAGGCTACCTTAGGAGTGGCACCTAGAACTCTCTCGCCAAGTATGGAGTCCAGGCCATTTTAAAAGGGTAGAATTGTGCTCTGATCCGCATCACCCCTCTCTTTTCAAATTTAATATGAAAGTAAGAACACAGGCCTTAGAGCCAGATGCACCTGGGTTTAGGTCTCTCCTTTTCCACTCTTTAGGTGTTTGAACGTGAACAGGGGACATACTTTCCCCGTGCATTATCTTCATCACCTGTAAAATAGGCAGAATCATACTAAGTGTACCATAAGTTATAAATTACTAGCACATGGTCAGTATTTTTATATAGAGACGTTTTTAATAATTTTTGTCATTGCTGTTAATTCTGGACCAAGATGTGCAGCTTGACTTTCTTCTTTTAATGACGGTTACTTCCCCACTTCCTTTATTGCTAAAATATGATTTTTATTCCCCCCTGGTTTAGACACGACTCAGCCTGGGAATCGGTCATCAGCTCAAGTTCTGAGTTACTGATTCCTCCAATGAGGATCCCCAGACTCATTGAGTAGAGCTCTGAGCACCTGCCCAGCAGTCTTTGAATTTTCAGATACACAGCCTAGTTTCTGTGAGCTCCTTACTACTGCAGAAAAATTAGAGCTCGGACTATACTAGCCACTCTGATTTGTATACACACGTGGATATGCATTCAATTCATAGTGTCAGAAAACAAGGAAAACCCACTGAAGGCCCCTTAGGTTTTTTTCCTCTTGCTTTTCATGTGCCTTTGAGTTGCCAAAAGAACATTCTTATTAAGTCAAAAAATAATAATAATAGCATATTTTGCTTTTGGAGAGAACTTCCTATAAACACTGCAAGATTTTTAAGGGCTGAAAGACAGAACAATTGGAAACTCCAAGTGTGACTTCTGGCCCCATCATTTAAGGCTGAATTTTCCTCTCTGAGACACGCTGATGGTCTCTATTGCATAATTTAGACTCCTGGCAAGCACTTAAGTCCTATTCATGTGAAGAGTGGCTCAGCTCGCAGCAAAGGTAGAATATGTAATAGGCTGTGTGGTAGTATTGGAATAGGGTTGAGGAAAGAGAATTTTCCTGCTAATCCTGTATCCATTCTGACACCAGCCTGCCATTTGGAAGGTGGGAGGAAAATAAAGATTAGGACTACATAGGTAAGTAGAGATGTGTAGCAGTATTTATGCAAGTCTGGCTTCTTAGATAAAAGACTGAGAAATGGATCATATTTCACACTGAAACTTTGTGCCCCTTCTTAACATCTTTCCAAGAACTGTTCAAAAAACAGTGAATATATTAGGAGGAAGGGTCTCCAAGACTGAAAAGAGCAGGCCCAGCCATGGAATAGGTCAGTACTTCTGAGAAAGTGGGTTTCATTTTTTTGCAGGTATCATTGCCAAGGCAGAAAGACCAACCTTTTTTCCTTTTAACTAGTTTTGGTTGTTTGACCATCAGATTATACGATCAGAGACTCAACATGCTACAACTTAACTCAGCTGCAAAGATAGCAAACTGCAGCATCTTAAAAAATCTATAGATCTCAATTGCATAATGTCTGGGGCTTCCCAAAGCATGTTTCCATCTTCAGCCTGATACACTGAGACCAATTAGTCCTCACTAAGTGATATACATGGTTACTGAGAAAGGAAGCAAGGCCCATCCCATGCCTGGTTCTCTCTCCCTCCTGCTTGCTCCCTGGGTGACTTCCTTCCTTTATTTATTCATTCAGTTGTTTCAAACTTTATTTCAATGCACATTACTATCTGCTGAATGTGCATCTCTAGTTACTTGTCATACAGACACTTCATGTCTAAAGCTTAACTCATCCTCTTCTCTCTTCCCTTTCCCTAATTTCGAACTGATGGAATGCTATCAGCACATTCTGCCCACATCAGAAAACTGAGGCTTATTGTTCTTCCAGCTCTCTCTCCAACCTTATACAATTGGTTCATAGAACTTACCCATTCTGCCTGTTCATCTCTCTCAATTCTATGCTCTTTTTCTGCTGTCACCTTAGCTCAAGCCAGTATCGTGTCTTAACCTGGATCACTGTATCAGCCTCCCATCAGTTCTCCTGCTTCGATTCTTGTCCAAGTCCAGTTGACCCTGTGCAAGTAAGAGCAACCTTTCTGAAATGCTATCTGATTGTGTCACTCACTGCTGAAATCCTTCAGTGGTTCTCCATGGCCCTCAGTCCAAGCTCCTTCATCTGGCTAAAAAGCCTTCCACGCCAAGCCCTGTCCTGCCTATGTAACACCATGTTTCACTACCACCTGCATACTTGGAACCTCTGACTAACTCTCTCCCCCACCCTCTCCTTCCTTCTCCTCCATGCATATGTACACAGCACTCTGGCTTGGAAATCGCCCTCCTTTTCTGCACCAATTTTTCGCCCTTTATCCAGGACTAAGCTGGTGGAATATTCTCAAGGGAGACTCCTATGTTCACTCTCCTTCCTGACTAGACTGCAGCCTCCTTAAAGGCAGGGCTCGTGTCTTCCTCACGATAGATAAAAGACTGAGAAATGGATCATATTTCACACTGAAACTTTGTGCCCCTTCTTAACATTGTGGATTGTAGAATCCACAGTTCGAGCACAGAACCTCCCACATGGTGCTCCATAAAACTTCAACTGTTGAATCCCAGTTTCAAGGTACTACAGTCAGAAGGGCAGCATACCGTCTTGCCCAGAAGGCCTCAGAGGCTTCCTGAAAAAACAACCCCCTGTGTCCTCCTGGGTTCTCCCAGCGTCCTGAAGTGGGTGTGCAATTAGATCTCCATTGATTGTAGGCCATGAGCCAAGCATACCTTCCTCATCCTCTGGAAACTCTCAATAGCTCTATTTTCACTGTGCAGGGGGGATAATCAAAGGCAAGAGCATTAGTGGTAAAAAAAAAAAATACCATCAGAGTCTTGAGCAAGTCCATCTTCATATGTTATGAACTGGAACTTAATAGGAATATAGGAAGCAGGCAACTTGATTTATTTTGGAAGAGAAAATATCAGTATATTTTATCAGAACTTAGGAAAGACACACAAAATGCAGAGTGCTAATGCCAATCATAAACAAGAATAAAACAGAAAGAATCATTAAAATTACTATTAATAACAATATGTCAGTTTATCTCATTTATTCTTCACAACAACCCAATCAGGTAGGTGCTGCTTCTGCCCACATTTGTCATAGGAAGAATTTGAAGCTCAGGAAAGTTCAGTTCCTTGTCCCAGAGCAACTCATACACTCCAGTGAGTGCCAGTGTTGACATCTGAACACAGGTCTTCCTGATTTCAAAGTCTATATTCTCCTTTATCAAGCTCTGTTGCCTCTCTAAAGAGAAAAAATGGAAAATTTGGGATGATTGTTCCTTTAAATATAGTCACTGAAGTACACAGTAGGCACTGGTTAACTATCTACTAAGTGAAAATGAGCAAGTGAAAAACCCATCTGTAATTCTCTGCTGGTTAATCTGCAGATTTCTTTTGTTCACAGAACAAACTTCCCAAGGGCCCTCAGGCCAAACTGGACAGCATCTCTTGAGATGTTTTTAAAGAAAAATCTAAGCATTGCCCATATTGGACATGAACAAGAAGCAAGTACATTGTATTTATTGGTTCTGTAAACATCTGAGGACACATTATTCATTACAAGCTTTCTGTGATTATGAAAACGTTCTGTAACTGCACTGTCCCAATACAGGAACAGCCACATGTGGCTATCCAGTACATGAAATGTCCCTAGTGTGACTGAGGAAATGAATTTCTAATTTTAGTTAATTTATTTAAGTTTAAAAAGTCACCTGTGGCCATTAGATAGCAAAGGAGTTTTCTTTCATTCAAGAATTATTTGCTGAGCACCTACTACCTGTCACCTACTAACTGCTGGGGAAAAAGCAAAGTGGAAAATAAAGCAATACCTCATTCTCATGGAGCTTCTAGTCTAACAAAGATAGATATCAATCAAATAATTATACCAATAAAGGTAAAATTACAAGGTGGTGAGTGTTGTGAAGCAAAGTTATAGGATTTATTGATATAAATCCTATCCTATTGGATAGGATTATCCTATCCAATAGGATATCCTATTGGATAAATCCTAAGTTATAGGATTTATTGAGACCTGGACTGCTCTGAGTGGCTCATGGAAGTTTCCTGAAGGAGGAGTGTTCAGGTTGAGATCTGAGTGATGGGCAAATCTTAATGAGATTTGAGACCCCTCCAAGAAGATGGAATTTTAGGGTAGAAGTTCTGAGGCAGGTGACAGCATGACCTGTCAAAGAAACTGAAAGGGAGCAGAAGGCTGGAGTGCTGAGATCATGGAGCCAGTGGTACGGGGGGTAGTGGAGGGGTGGTCTGGGTGCCACCAGACAGGTCTTATGAGGCTGCACTAAAGCCTTTGGCCCTTGTACCAATCACAATGTGAATATATTCAACTATTTCTAGCTGGGAGGGAGAGGGATCGAAGGAGGTGACATAATAGTGACTAATGTGTTAACTTGTTGGAAAGAGATAAGTGAGTTCAGGGAGACCAGTGATGAATCTACACATCAGTGATGCATTCAGTGAATATGGGAGATCAACACCCAATACCAAAGAGTTATATGTCCTTGCATCCATTCATTCCTGCCTTCTGTATATTGTAGCTGATGGGGTGATGGCTGAGAGCCAGCAGAGTGGGCTCCAGGGTCCAGTCCTGCCCCCATTTACTAGCTATGTGCTCTTTCTAAGCTACTAATTCCCCTCTGAGAATGTAGTTCACTCATGTATAAAATATATCCTGGTAGAATTGCTGAGAAATAAGAGGCGTAGGGCATGTGGAAAGTAAAATGCTATACAAATTCTCAAAATCACACCTGTCAGTGTGATTTTTATGTGATTCACCTAAGGAGAGGTTCATGGGACATTATGAATGATGAATTATCCTTTTCTAGAAAGCCAAGAAATATCTGAAATGCAGAATAAGCTCTCTCCTATCCGAATTATCATAAGAACTTTAATTAGCTGAAGATACAATAGAATATAAATCAAACAGGGAACCTGTGCTTTGCAGCATCACTGAGAACTTGTGGGTTATCTTGGCCTTCAGATGACATTCACCTTGGCTACAACCACTGACTCTCTGTTCCTTCCACCCTCCTGCCCACTGCCATTGAATCTGCGTGTGTGTGTGTGTGTGTGTGTGTGTGTGTGTGTGTGTGTGCTGCAACTTCTGCATCTTCTTTGTTCATTCATCTATCAATGGACATTTGGGTTAATAATGGTACAGTAAACATAGTGATGCATATGTCTTTTTTAATTTATGTTTTTGTTTTCTTTGGGTAAATACCCAGCAGTGGAATTACTGGGCCATAAAAGTATCTACTTTTAATTTTTTGAGGAACCTCTGTACTGTTTTCCACAGTGGCTGCATCAATATACATTCTCACCAACCTTGCATGAGGGTTCCTTTTAACTCCACATCCTTGCCAACACTTGTTATTTCTTGTCTTTTTGATTCTAGCCATTCTGACAGATGTGAGGTGATACCCCATTGTGGTTTTTACTTGAATTTGCCTCATGATTGATGACATTGAGCATCTTTTCATGTGCCTGTTGGCTGTCTATATGTGTTCTTTGGAAAAAAGTCTATTCAGGTCCTCTACCCATTTTTTAATTATATTATTTGTGTTGTCAGGGTTGAGTTGTATAAGTTCTTTATATATTTTGGATATTCAAAATTTTATAGATATTTGTTTATATATATTTATCTATATTATATTCAATATATATATATATATATTTATATATTTATTTATATATTTTGGATAACTTCTTATTGGATATATCATTTGTAACTATCTTCTATCCATTAGGTTGCCTTTATATTTTGTCGATTGTTTCCTTTGCTGTGCAAAAGCTTATAATTTTGGTGTAGTTCTAATATTTTTTAATGCTTTATATCTTCATTATTAAAATAATGACTTTTGAAAAAAATCAATGCAGCATATTAATTTCCAATGTTTTATACCTGTGTTCATAAGGAATATGATCTTACCTTAAGTGAAACTAAAACTATGCACTAATTAAATGAGATGATTTGCAATGGGAAAAAGGAAACCTCTGAAAGGGGCTGCCTCCAGTCAAGGGTGAACATATAACTTACCGTCCTCACCATGACACCTTTGAGAGCAAAGGGGATGCTATTAATATACAACATATTATACCAATTATGCCAATATACAACAGGCATAAACTCAAATCTCCCAGGAAGATCTTCAGAGGGTACTTGAGATGTTCTCCCTCCTCATTCTTTTTACCCAGAGCCAGCCTTCCTACAGCTGTGTGCATGTTAAATCAACGGGCCGGGTAGGAAGCCTCCTCACACTTGATTATGCAAAATCATTTTTACCCTCTGCCACAGCTGGTACACCTTGCCAGCTCCCAATATGAATTCCCCTCTGCAATGGACTGAATGTCTGTGTAGCCTCCAAAATTCATATGTTGAAATCTTAACCCCTAATGTGATGGTATTAGGTCATGAGGGTGGAGTTCTCATGAATGGGATTAGTGCCCTTAATAAAGGGACCCCAGGGACTTTTCTAGCCCTCTTTCTCCCATATGAGGACCTATGAGAAGTCTGCAACTTGGAAGGGGGCCTTTACCAGAACCTGACCATGCTGTACCCACCTTGGACTTCCAGCCTGCAGAACTGTGAGAAATAGTTTCCTGTTTTCTATAAGCTACCCAGTCTGTGATACTTTTTTATAGCAGCCCAAACTGACTTAGACACTTTCCTTCGCCATCTGCTAGGAATCCATCCACCATGCAGGGGGTGCTACTTGGCTAACCTGTTTCTGGCCCACAGCTCATTAGGGTGAACTACTGGGAAGGTTATGAGAGAAGAAAATGTAACAGGCTTGCTGAGAGTTACTGGTGTTCGGGTTTTGTGGGGAAGTGGAGGTTGTTCTGGTTTTGCTCTGTTTTGTTTTGTTGTTTTTTAAGTGAAAACCAACATATTTTATTCAAACAACATAGCTAGCTACCTATACCTTGTGATAAGAAAACCCACCACACTAAATCGTCACTATAATAAAATGCATTAAAGTAGCAAATTATTTTTATTTTGCCTAAGTATATAAATTAGTAAAATGTTCTGGTTTATCTAGTGACTGGAATGCCAAGGAGCCCTATCTTAAATATCAGGTAGAATTTATGGCAGAAAATCTAAAATAAAAACGTGAGGTCAAATAGTGTTGTGCTGAAAGCAAACACCGGGCCCAAATGGCCACAACCTCAGGGTTGTTCAGTTATCCAGGGATTTTCTTGATGTCTACATTTTTGAGTTGGAGAAAATAATTTTGTGGATTTTTATTTGAATTTTGAAGTAACAATAACAAAGAGGAAAATCTCAAAGGCCCAATCTTGGATCCATAGCTTTTAACATATTTCCCTCAATCCATCACTTGGACAAAATAATAACAAACACTCCTTTAAAATCTCACTAAGAGGGGCACCTGGGTGGCTCAGTCGGTTAAGCACCCAACTTTGGCTCTGGTCACCATCTCATAGTCTGTGGGCCTGAGCCACGTGTCGGGCTGTATGCTGACAGCTTGGAGCCTGGAGCCTGCTTCAGATTCTGTGTCTCCCTCTCTCTCTGCCCCACCCCTGCTCACACTCTGTCTCTCTTTCTCTCAAAAATAAACACTAAAAATTTTTTTTTACTCTCACTAAGGGATGATCCCATCAAGTTGACCCCACAAATAGATATGGGCAGGGTAAACACAAGTTTTGTAGTAATGCTATCTCATTAACAAAGAACAACAAACCCTCTCCTGATGGATCTCAAATCCTCCTCTTCTGACTCCAAATGGAGGCATCACACTTGGACCAACCAATCCCCATCTCACTCCTTATAACCAGAGCAGCCTACAGAGACTATTGTGGCACTCTTTCTGAAGTGTGGGCAGATGTGCCAGGATGCAGAGATTCTGGGTTGTTTTCAGAAGCTCCTGGGCTTGGTAAAGGTCCTAGAGTCCAAGCTGTGGACTCACAATTCAAGGGCTGTGCAACATAAAGAATGGTGCAGTCCCTGCTACTCCCTTTTGACTTATGCAAGTTGCAAATCACTATAATAAAAGGGACACACAGGTAGGTGCAACAAAAGAGAGGTGTGTTAGGGGTGGACCCTGGGTATTAAGGAAAGAACATTCACTACTGAGAGGCCAGGGAGAACTGCCTGGTGGAGGTGGCATTTCAGTCATACCTTGAAGAACCTTTAGTCTTTGACCATAGGGAAATAAGGGGAGGAAACACAGATTCTAGGCAGAGGAAACAGTGTGAAATTAGGTGTGGTGGCAAGAAAACATGGTGTGGTAATGGGGAATGGTGACCACCATCTGAATTAGGAGAAAGGTTTGCAAAGGATATTCATTTTTATCAAATATTTATTAAGAATCTCTGCGTCATGTTTTGGGAATACAGAAATGAATAGGATTCTCTGTGTCACGTTTTGGGAAGAAATGAATAAGACAGACACGTGGACCTGCCTTCTCCGAGCTTATAGTCTAGTGGGGGAGACAGACAAGTAGGGGAAACAACATTGGGCCAATTCCCACAGCAGTCTGGAAGGTTTTTGATACCAGCCAAGAAAGCCACAGAATCCTTTAATCTCTACTGAATAGACTTGGTATTAAGAAGGAATTAGGGTCAGGAGTTATAGATACGAGTCCAGTTTTGCCACTCACATCACCTGTGTGTCCATCAACAGTTGACCTTGCTCATCCACACTTCTCTTTCCTAGCCCTTATAAATAGAGAAAGGATCAACATTAGCTACTTCCCAGCATCTTTGGGATGATGATAGTAGAAAATAAAAGTGTTTTAAAACGTAAAATATGTTATGCAAATGCATGTTGTTAGGGTTACTATTTCTCTGGTCTTTAGGGATCATATTATAGGCAGTGCCAATAACCTTATAACAGGGAAAAAGCAGAAATGATTGCTCACAACTATTTGTGGATAATGGGAGATGGGAGTATGTGAGCATAGGCCTTGTAGCCACACAGACCTGAATTCAAATCCTGTCTTCACCATCTGCTGCCTGCATAACTTTGGGCAGGACATAACCTATTTAGGCCTGTCTTCTCACCTATAAATTATATCTAATAATATATATTTCCTAAGGCTATCAGCAGAATAATATTAAAGAGTTTACCACAGTGCCTAGTACACAGTAATCATTCAATAAACGGCAATAAGGATTATTTTACTTAGGGCTCATCTAACCTTTCTAAGATGATAGGAGGGGTGTTATAGAATCAGGGAATCATAGAAGTGACCTGAAAAAATTTTTTCTCTACCCAAGCGTGTGGTCTTGTGCATGAGGTTCCAGCATTTCTCACTCCAAATCCAAAAGCTGTGATCCTATTTTTGTGTTACCGAATTGCCTCTTCAACTTAAGTCCATTTTATCTAACTTAATTTCTCTATAGAATAACATGATTAGAGAAAGAATCAGCTGGACAAGACCAAGACTGAGAGTGATTAATTGTCCTAGTTTGAACTGTGACTGGGGGGTTTCCCAGAACACTGGACTTTCATTACTAAAACGTGGACAGTCCTGGGCAATTAGGTGCAGTGGTCACTCTACCTCCCTTAGTAAAGAATTTTGATCTCTGGTTAATCCAGAAAGCCAAGAACTCTACAACTCACTACATTTTATTTCCATTGTATACAAATACAGACAACTAGGAGTAATAAGCAACCAGAGGCGAATGCTTCATATAGACCGATGTATGCACTACCACCTTACCCTTGAATTAAGCATCGTCTTTGGTCAATTGGCTAAGAGCCTGGGGGATGAGTGCACATTATTTTGGTAGTGGTTGTGAATTTGGAAGAAAGGAGATCTTTTAACCTTCTATCCCTAATGCTGTTTCAGGTGGTGAATCTGACAGCTCAGTGACAGGTGGTTTTTGAATGAACAGTCCATTCTCAATGTCTGTGCGGAAGGGTTTGTTTTTGTGTCCTATCTTATCAAATTTGGATCAGAATGAAAACATGGTACCCCTCTTACCTTGGTGACTACATATGACCTTCGTCTCTACTTGTTCAGGCTAAAGTCAAGTTCTTCTGTCAATGTCTCTTCCTGATTAATGGAAGTCCTCTCTTTGGCTGGGATGCTTTAAGCACTTCACCATGTGGCTTATAAACCAAATAATGATGGCTGAAGGTATTGAGTTTTCCAATAAGTCTGGATCATTTTTCTAAATTCCTATTTCAGTTGATAACCATTATATTTTATGAACTCAAAATAACTTGGGAAAACTTTTTTGCTTTGGAATTTTCTTTATTTTTTTTCTCACAGAGACAAAGCCTTGAAGTCAATCAGGACAATGACTGGTTACAGAGGGAAAAATTGAATGCCCTTAATTCCTTGGAGAATTATGGGAAATGTGCCAGTAATGTCCACTGGTCAGTCAGCTTTTCCAGTAACTTGAATGACTCACAGTGGCATAAACCAGGTCCTGTTCAAGAAGTATTACACCATCCCCTTATGATGACAAGCAGAAGCTTCTTTGTGAAGTTGTACAAACCCAACTTTCAGAAGCATCAGCCACATAATCAGAATACTCTTGAAGAACCATCTTGATTTTTAAAGCATTGAAAAACAGACCTTTAAGAAGATGTATCTGGAAGATATTATGACAAATAACAAACTGCAAACAAAATTGTTGCACATATGACATAAGTAGTCTGGTTTCATTAATATATAAAGATCTCTTATAATTCAATAAGAAAGAAAATTAACAACCCAATAGAAAAATGGATAAAGATCATGAGCAGGCTTCTTCACAGGATATACATATGTCTTGTCAGGATTTTATGTTAAACTTTATTAAAAGCAAGTAAGTGCAGGGGTGCCTGGGTGGCTCAGTCGGTTAAGCGTCCAACTTCAGCTCAGGTCACGATCTCGCAGTCTGTGAGTTCGAGCCCCGCGTCGGGCTCTGGGCTGATGGCTCAGAGCCTGGAGCTTGTTTCAGATTCTGTGTCTACCTCTCTCTCTGCCCCTCCCCTGTTCATGCTCTGTCTCTCTCTGTCCCAAAAATAAATAAACGTTAAAAAAAAATTAAAAAAATAAATAAATAAAAGCAAGTAAGTGCAGATAAAAACAGTACAGATAAAAACCTCTCAGTGGACAAAAATCAAAGTTTAAAATACAGGATAAAAATGTGTAGGTACTTTCTTGAAATGTTCCTTAAAGTATTAAGGAAACAGCCTCTTCAAAGGGCAATATCAGTATTCAAAACATGTAATGAAACAACGGTAGAAATTTATATTGAACTTTTATTCAGAGATATATACAAGGATGTATATTAAAACATTTTGAAATAGCAAAATAATGGACATATACTAAATGTATATTTAGTAAATAAATGTTATGGACTGAATGTTTGTGTCCTCCCAAATTCCTCCTACACTGGAGGTTAGGTTGAAATACTAACTGATGAGTGAGATCAGTGCCCTTATAAGAATAAACATGGGAGACCTTGCTTCCTCTCCCTCTCTGCTTTCTGCCATGTGAGGATACAACGCGGAGACAGCCCTCGATAAATGAGAAAGAATACCTTCACTAAGAACCCAACTTTGCTGGCATCCTGATGTGGAACTTTCCAGCTTCTGTAGGAAATAAATGTTGTTTAAGCCACCAAATCTATGGTAATTTTTTGTAGTAGGTGGAACTGACCGGAAAAGGTACATAAAAGATGCAATGGTGGAATACTACACAGCTACTATAAAGAATGAGATAGATCTGTATGTACCGATATGGACATTTTTAAGCTAAATTTTTAACTAAGAAAAGAAATTAAAGAAGGATGTATATAGTATGCTCCTATTTGTGAAAAGTGGGGAATATATAAACAGATACAGACAAAAATAGAAATATATAGACCACATTCATATATACTTCTGTATATCTACAAAATGCTGAGAAGCCATATAACACACAATCTGTTATAAGTTACCTTTTGGAAGGTAGAATTTGGGGTCAGGTTGAGAGGGAGACTCCTTTCTATTGTTAGGTCCTTTTATAGTTACAATTTTTAATCCTTTCTGAAAGGTAGGATGTGGAGAAACGGGAACCCTCTTGCTCTGTTGGTGGGAATGCAAACTGGTGCAGCCGCTCTGGAAAACAGTGTGGAGGTTCCTCAAAAAATTAAAAGTAGAACTACCCTAATGACCCAGCAATAGCACTACAAGGAATTTACCCAAAGGATACAGGAGTGCTGATTCACAGGGCACATGTACCCCCAATGTTTATAGCAACGCTTTCAACAGTAGCCAAATTATGGAAAGAGCCCAAATGTCCATCAACTGATGAAGGATAAAGAAGATGTGGTTTATATACACTATGGAATACTACTTGTCAATGACAAAGAATGAAATCCTGCCATTTCCAACAACGTGGTTAGAATTGGGAGGTATTATGTGAAGTGAAATAAGTCAGTCAGAGAAAGACAGTTATCATATGTTTTCACTCATATGTGGAACTTAAGAAACTTAACAGAAGACCATGGGGGAAGGGAAGGGGAAAAATAGTTTCAAACAGAGAGGAAACCAAACCATAAGAGACCTTTAAATACAGAGAACAAACTAAGGGTTGGTGGGGTGGGGGGGGGGGGGAGAGGGGAAAGTGGGTGATGGGCACTGAGGAGGGCACTTGTTGGGATGAGCACTGGGTGTTGTATATAAGCAATGAATCATGGGAATCTACCCTTGAAACCAAGAGCACACTGTATATACACTGTATGTCAGCTAACCTGACAATAAATTCTATTAAAAAGAAAAAAGAAAAAGAAGAAAACTTACATCCACACGAAGTTTGCACGAATATTTGTAACAACAGCTTTATTCATGATTACCAAAACCTGAAAACAACCAAGATGTCCTTTAGTAGGCAAATGGATAATAAACTGTGGTCCACCCAGACGGTGGAATATTATTCAGCACTAAAATGAAATGAGCTATGTGGCACCTGGGTGGTTCAGTCAGTTAAAAAAAAAAAAAAGATAATAAAAATTGAGGCACCTGGGTGGCTCATTTGGTTGAGAATCCAACTCGTGGTTTTGGCTTGGATCATGATCCAAGGGTCATTGGGATCAAACCCCATGTCAGGCTCTGTGCTAAGCGTGGATAATAACAGAAATGAAGTCAGCTTCTATGTAAAGTTTACTCATCACCACTAATAGGAACTATTTATAAGTACTAAGTATCCAGAATGTCTTGCTCTGTATCGCCTTTATGTATCACTCTCCATGCATCTCTGATTAGTAGCGCATACTAATTGCTATAGTTACTGCATGTTAGAGGTCTGCTTCTCCTAGTTTCCTGTGATCTCTAAAGGATATGTCGGTGATGTTTCATGGAATGGAATGGGGTACTAAAGCTGGCTTCCATATCATGGTTCCTATTTTACAGATAAGGAACTGAGAGTTCATGGAGAGGACATAGGAATTTTTGTCTAAAGTCACACAGCCAGTTAGCAGTTGAATCATAACCAGAATATAAGGCTTCTTTTTCCACTCCTATTTCTACTTTGGAGTGATGGAGGAATCACTTTAGAAGAAGCTTTAGAAGAAACATTGACCCAATATTCAACCTGGTACCAGAATGGAGATTCAGATGTTCTTTCTTAAAGAGTAATCATCTCATAACACTTCCTCATTCCAAGGACAGCGTTGGAATATCAATGCTTAGAATATCAACGTTTCCACATATCAACGTTTAGAATAATATTTCCTTTGTTTGACCTCCAGAGATGCTAAGTGGGGTTACTAACGTCTTGTATTATAAGACAAGGCTGTATGTTTGCAGAAGTGCTGGGAGTCCAATACCAAAATGAATCTACGTTCTACCACTTTCTTGCTCTGACAATGGACAAGTCACTTAACATTCCTGAATTTAAGATTCCTCTTCTGTAAAACAGGGTAACAGCAGCACACAGGATTTTCATGAGACTGATAAAATCATTAAAATGACCTGCAAACTATGAAGAACTATAAAAAGTGAAGTTAGGTCTCCTAGCAACATGCCCAGGTGGATAGCATCTGGGGGGCGGGGAGGGGGAGATGCTGGCTGATAAGCCGGGGTCCCGAGGTTCCCAGGATTGGCTGGCAAGGCCATCTCCAGGGAAGATTGGAGAGGACAGGGTCTGGGGCCTTGTGTCTACTAGGTGTCTGGGCACCTGGAACCAGCCATGAAAATAAGTTGGCCCTGAACTTGCATGAGACTTGCAGGGTGGCGACCATGAAGGCAGGCACACTGGAGAAGCTGGTGGAGTACCTGGAGCCTGCCCTCCAGAGCACAAACTCCTGTGTCCTTGCCCCCCTGTGTAGACACACACACACGCACGCACGCACACACACACACACACACACACACACACACACACAATTTCTAAGTGAATTTAAAGAATTATTTCACAGACAATAAGCACATTTATTTGTATTCCTTGAATTGTTACTACTGCAAGCCTTTAGAGATCTCGTGGTCACCCCCACAGATCTCTCTGCCCCTCCCCCCGAAATGAACTTCTTTAAAAAAACGCTCAAATTTCAGATTTGTAAAAAGTCTCGAATATCTGGCAACTATAGATGCACATTCTAGTGTGGTGATAATGGATTAAAAGTGAGTAGCAGTACCACTTTCAAATGGACATATACCCTGTACTTTGCCACAGTCTCCACTATTCCCTTTTGTCTTATGCTTCACCCATTTACATCCCTGTCTGTGGGCCTTTTGAGTTGCAATCCTAATACTAGTTTAACAACCATATTTTGCAGAGGAAATAATTTCAGTTCATGATAGTACAGTGTCTTGACCACCCTCACATACCAAGAACTCAAACCCACCAATTTCTGCATTAGAGTCCTTTAGTCTGCAATTTATGTATGCCTCACCCACAGCAGCAACTGTGGAGCTCTGTGCCCATGATCAAGCCCATTTATTTTCTTCAAAACAAGAGAGAAGAGGCTCACTTTGCTCCAGAGCTGATTAGGGCTTCCTTGTACTGAGAAGAAACTACGTTTCAAAAGAAAATCTTCAAATGAAAACCAGCCTAAAATTTCCTCTTTTAGCTCAGCCACTTTTGCCCTCCACCATTGTCATTATGCAGTTTCTCTGCTATCCTTCTCATTACTGCATGCTCACAAGCCCAATCAGTTTACCAGAAGCTTTACTACAGTAGGGTTGTAATATCACATGACAATAAATCCTGCAGGAGCTTCCTGCTGTCAGTAGAAACCTGGTTAAGGCTCTGAGGGACCTTCTAGAAGATGCCCTTGGACTTGACTCCTCTATCCCACAGGAGCCAGCAGACCCGTGTGTGTGTGTGTGTGTGTGTGTGTGTGTGTGTGTGTGTGTGTGAGTGATATGTATGACTAAGTGTA
Source organism: Panthera onca (assembly GCF_046562875.1). Classification (NCBI taxonomy): domain Eukaryota; kingdom Metazoa; phylum Chordata; class Mammalia; order Carnivora; family Felidae; genus Panthera; species Panthera onca. The sequence goes on from NC_138351.1 coordinate 68,530,426, forward strand.
CTAGAATTACACAATAAGCAAGAAAATTGGATAAAAATGTCTCTCCACATGCCTGTCTGAAGAATATAATGTTAAGAGGTAAATGACACAACACTAACAATGGAAGTTGGTGGTTTATGGATGCATTTATTTGTTCGTTCATCCAACAAATATTTGTTGGGTACCTATTATATTCCTGACATTTGCTAAGACTCCTGAAAAAACAAAATAAACCCAGTTCCTGGCCCCAACAAGCGCACATGACTCTTCTGTTAACTACCTATAGAACTGAACAACTGGACTTAAACTCTCTTCCCATCCCAATGTCTTCACCGTTAAAACACTTGGTTCTGTGGATTTTGTTAGCCTCTGTGAGTTTTACGTAGGTGAAAGTTTTATACTATGTCGTTGAGCAGCATAGATTTAATCAACACTGGTCCAAGGTGAGCCCATCACTTCCTAGATAAGGCCCTGAGGCCCAAAACAGGCGACTTGCTCAGGTATGCAAGCTGTCGGCTGAGCCAGTTCCCAGCAGTACCGCTGTTTCTACCGTTCCCCCAGAGCCCGGCAGGTCTTCTGGGCCCCTCGGCCACACCAGAATGCCTTCTTTGGTTTCAGCCCAATCATTTTATAATCCTCCTCCTGCTACCTTTGAGTTCTGCATTTGTGGAATACAGGCTCAGGTTATGCCTATAAAATTGATGCTTTCTTGGATTTAAAGACAGTCTCTGCACTTATGGTTTGCTCATAATTGCCCAGCTGCCAGAGCTTCCCTTCACTTCAGGCCCTCTGTTTGGGATTTGGGCTATTAATTAGATATCATAAAAATACTTGAGCTTATGCAGCTTCTTTCCTTCATGCCTCGGAAAAGGGAGTTCTGTATTCAATACCCATGAATTTAGGGGCCCTGTGAACATGGATGAGAAAAAGTTACATCTTAGTTTCTCTCAATCTTGAGCTGAAATTTAACATTACCTTTAAATATAAATGTAGGGAACAAACCATAGTAGTCTTAGAATTTTGTCACAATTAAAATCAAAGATGACTTGGGGTGCCTGGGTGGCTCAGTCGGTTAAGCATCTGACTCTTGGTTTTGGCTCAGGTCATGATCTCATGGTTTCGTGGGTTCAGGCCCCGTGTTGGGCTCTGCACTGATGCTGCAGAGGCTGCTTGGGATTCTCTCTCTCCCTCTCTCTGCACCCCCCCCCCCACACACACACACTGTGTCTCTCAAAATAAATAAACTTCCAAAAAATTAAAAAAATAAAATTTATAAAATCACAGACGTCTTCATGTCACATAACAGTTGTTACAGGCTTCCCAAAATATCGTATGAGTTCACCATTACTTCAAAAGTAAGGTAGTTATTTGGGTCCACTTTTAGATATTTTTATTTAGTATGTTAATAAAGAAATACGTAAATTACCATATCACAAATTTGCTTTTTTAGTATTTGATATAACTTTAATATAAATGTTTTCCATTCTTATTCTATGCATTTTATTTATACTTTTAAGAACATTAATCTAACAAAAAGTGTATCATCTTCTCCAGATTGCCAACCAGGTCCATTGCCACAAAAATTTTAAGAGTTCTTGCTTTTAGAGCAGAGGTTCTTAATGGAGGATAATTTTTACCCTATCCCATGGGGATATTTGACAATGTTCAGAAACAGTTGCTACTGGCATCTAGCAGGTAGAAGACAGGGATACTGCTAAACATTCTGTGGTCCACAGGACCGCACCCACACAAAGAACTATGACCAGATGTCAGTCATGCTGAATTTGAGAAACCCTATTTTGAAGGAACATACAATAAAAGGCTAAAAGGTTGCTAGTTCTTCTGTTCACACCTAATTCCTAGATATGTCCACCCTTTTAATCTTCCTGTTCTCTGAGTAATCACATGGATGAAATAGGTTTCGGTTTTGGTTTTGGTTTTGGTTTTAAGTCTTGCATCCATCCCAGTTGCTAGTATTACAAGTTGCCATAGATCTATGAGCCAGAATCTCTGGGCAAGGCACTGTTATGAGTGTTGATGAACTTACTGGACCAGCTTCTTAGTTATGTGAGTGAGGAATCAGTGTCCCATAGGCAAAAGCAAGATGACCCATATGCCCTCCGTCTAACTCCCCAGGTCTTATATTGATCGTATGGTTAATTTAGTGCTTTCCACAAGGGTGGCCTCGCTTAACATGCAGGGTTCCTTTTCAAGGCCAGGAGGGAGGGAGGAAAGAAAGAGGAGGTGAGAGAATCAAACATCTTCTCCATCCAGGAACCAGTAGTAACAGTATTAGGTCACAAGTGAACCAACCATCTTCTCCCTTCTTCTTCTTCCCCTTTTCCCTTTAGCAATGTATTCATCTCCAAAGGAAAATCTTCTTGTGTTGAGTAAAAATAAATTTCTCAAATGAAAGGACAAAGATCGAAAACTCCACGATTTAAATTTAAAAAACAAACAATGAGGGGCGCCTGGGTGGCTCAGTCAGATAAGCGGCCAACTTTGGCTCAGGTCATGATCTCACTGCTCATGGGTTCAAGCCCCACGATGGGCTCTGACAGCTCAGAGCCTGGAGCCTGCTTCAGATTCTGTGTCTCCCTCTCTCTCTGCCCCTCCCCCACTCATGCTCTGTCTCTCTCAAAAATAAATAAATGTTAAAAGTTTTTTTTAAAAAACAAACAATGAAACTTCACCATTTGCAACAACGTGGATGGAACTATAGGGCATTATACTAAGTGAAATAAATCAGAGAAAGACAGATACATGATTTCACTCATATGTGGAATTTGAGAAACTCAACAGATGAACATAGGGGAAAGGAAGGAAAAATAAGATGAAAACAGAGAGGGAGGCAAACCCTAAGAGACTCTTAAATATGGAGAACAAATTGAGGGTTGTGGGGGGAGGGTTAAATGGGTGATGGGTTAAGGAAGGCACTTTTTGGGATGAGCACTGGGTGTCCTATGTAAAAGATGAATCACTGGGTTCTACTCCTGAAGCCAGACTATACTGTATGTTAATTTACTTGAATTTAAATTAAAAAAAAGAAAAATAAATAAAGAACAAACAATACAAAGGGTAGAAGTCAGAGAATGTTTTTAAACCTCTTGTAGGAGAAACCTTGACAAATAGCTTGCCTTCACTTTGGCACATTCTGTTACTCATCTTTGGGTAACATTCCTTTGAGGGACATTCCTTTCTGCTTGAAGGTTCTGAAAAACATCTGGCTTGGTCTGGGACAGACCACCCTTACTGGTGAATCTTTCTTGCTATATGATACCAAAAAATAGGACAAGTCACTGATGCTCCAAATAGTATAAGTACAAAATATTGGTTGGGGGACTTCTCATGAGTAAATAACTAAATTCCAAGTAAGCTGGTATCATGGTTAATTTTATATGTTAAACTTGACTGGATAATGAAGTGCCCAGATATCTGGCTAAATATTATTTTTTGATGTGTCTGTGAAGGTGTTTCTAGATGAAACTAGCATTTGAATCAGTGGACTCATTAAAGCAATTTGCCCTCCCTAATGTGCATGGGCATCATCCAATCCATGGAGGGCCTAAATACAACAAGATAGAGGAAGGAAGAATTTGGCCCTTCCAGCCTGACTGCCTGATCTGAGACACTGAGACACTGATCTTTTCCTGCCCTGAGTGCTCCCGCTTCCCAAGTCGTTGAACTTAGACTGAATTACACCCCTGGCTTTCCTGCATCTTTAGCTTGCAGATGACAGGTCATGGGACTTCTCAGCTTCCATAATTGAATGACACAATTCCTTATAATAAATCTTATTTGTTTGTATGTTTGTTTTTATGTTTATAAATCATATCTATGTATATATATGTAGATATATTTCCTACTGGTTCTGTTTCTCTAGAGAACCCTGACAAATACAGGTGGCTAATTCCTGAATCCTTGGTCCATAGCACAATACTTGGCACAGGGGAGATATTCATAAGTATTTGTTAAATGAATGAATACACTGAGTAGACAAATCACAACCATATTTTAAGGAAATATTCATTTTCCCATTTTGCGGATGAAGGGAGACATTTAAGTATGCTAGCCCAAAATTATAGAATTTCTAGTAGACTATAGAAATTCTAATAGAATTTCTCAAGCCACTACTTGAGTCCCAGGTCATCTCACTAGAAACACCTTACTCCATACACTATTTTTTCTCTTAGGGCTTTGTTTAAGGAGGATTTAGTCTCAACATACCTTGAATGGGCTAAGGGATTATCCGAATGCATCATTAATCACATAACTGATCATAAGCACTGATGGCAATAGATAGCTTTGGAAATTCTATGTTCAGCAAAATGTTTTTTTGTTCTAAATTAGAGTTAACATTTATACCATGGAATGTGACTTCTTGTATTCTTCAAAGTCCTAGGGCTGAGTAGGAAGGCAGGCGAATAAACATTCTATCAGCTTCATTTTCCTATCTCTTAAAAGATGATCTATGTACATAACAAAGATGAAAGAATTACTCGTATACCTGATGAGGTCCTGTAGGTGATCATCTTGGTAGCATCTTGAATGTACTTTACAGTAGGACTTATCAGAGCTCTTGATATGCCAGTGCTTAGCAGGAATAGATGCAACATTTTCCAGACCTAACTGAGGAGTACTTTTTGGGTAAAACATAAACCAATGTTGTGTAGTGCTCCTTTTGAGAAATTTTGCCTCTCTTATCCTTGCTACCTGATTGGCTGGTAGCCAGAATGGAGAAATTATCTCACTTCGTCTTCAGAATCAACCTGGTGAGACAGCTATTCCCCATCATCTGGGTACAAGATACCAATTTAGAGCATTTCAGGATTAGAACCTGGCAGCCCCATGGTTACTCAATGAAACAACAGCAAGACAGAATTGCCTGTGGTTGTTTCAACCCTACTCAGGAACAGAGCCACTTTCTGGAAGGCAGTGCTCTGCCAGAATGCATGCCCATCCTCTATCTCTCTCTCACTGGCAGTTGGAAAGCTTGATTGAATACATATGAACAAATAAAGTTGAAATAGTCTCTCTCCTATCTTTCCCGCAATGAAGAAAGGTGATGTGAAGTATATTTAAGATTCTGCCAAGATGATAACCTACGGGACCTCATTGGGGTATACGGACAGATTGTTTGTGGCCTAATTCTTTCCTCTTTGTTATGTGCATAGATCATCTTTTAAGAGATATGAAAATGAAGCAGATAGAATGCTTATATGCCTGCCTTCCTACTCAGCTTTAGGACTTCTGAGAAAATAAGAAGTCACAGGGCTCCTGGGTGGCTCAGTTGGTTAAGCGTCTGACCTCAGATCAGGTCATGATCTCAAGGGTCATGGGTTCCAGCCCCAAGTCAGGCTCTGTACTGACAGCTCAGAGCCTGGAGCTTGCTTCAGATTCTGTGTCTTCCTCTCTCTCTGCCTCTTCCCTGCTCATTCTCTCTCTCCCTCTCTCTCTCTCTCTCAAAAATAAATAATAAACATTAAAAAAATTTTTAAAGGAAATAAGTCACATTCACGGTGTATGTATTAACTCTCAGAACAGAAAAATATTTTCCAATAAATAGCTAAATATTAACCAAATTATTTTATAGGTTCTTTTTTAAATTTTGGTTGAAAGTTATGTCACTACAAGGTATAGCCTCTTTTCAGATGCCACATCATGATGCTATATAGACTTTGGAGGAAAATATTTGAGGGATCGACATCTAGCTATGCCCTTAAACTAAAGCAATGCTGAAAGTGACCCTGATACATACATCCTTTGGAGGAAAAGAGTACTCATCAGAAGTAGCACTGAGGAGGCATTTTAGAATAGTCAAGAGGTCATTAGATTCAGAGTCCCAATTCAATCATGCTTAGTATAGCACAGTGGTTAAGAACACAAAGAGGGAGCTGGATTTGAAGCCCAGCTTTGTAACTTACAGTAATAAGTATGCAGCTGTACAACCTCAAACAGATTATTCAAACTTTCTGTGCCTCAGTTTTCCCTCTGAAAAATGGGCTTAGAGTAATATCTACTTTATATGATCATGAAGACTCAGCATATATAGAGTGCATGGAGTATTGGGGCACCTGGGTGGCTCCGTCGGTTAAGCTTCCAACTTCAGCTCAGGTCATGATCTCACGGTTTGTGGGTTCGAGCCCCACATCGGGCTCTGTGCTGACAGCTCAGAGCCCAGACCCCGCTTCGGATTCTGTGTCTCCCTCTCTCTCTCTCTGCCCCTCCCCTGCTTGCACTCTGTCTCTCTCTCTCTTTCTCAAAATAAATAAACATTAAAAAAAATACTTTAAAGTGTACGGAACAGTACAAAGTAAACTTTCACTTAATATGAACAGTAACTAGTATGATAGCTGTGTGACCATGAAAACTCAGTTCCCTCCTATAGATCTCATTGTCTCCATCTCTAAGATTGAGACAATCATAATTATATCTCACTATTATAGTGTAGATCAAATAAGACAAGAGACAGAAGCTAAAGTATAAAACAACACCTTGCAAATGTAAAAAATATATATATTTTCTTGTGACATGGTGGTTCTTTTTCCCCTCCATGGAAGGTTTTTCCTCTTCATCCCAGGCCTCAGATTTCCTCTCTGGACACTGACCCCTTGCTCTAGGTCATCAGTCCTTTCCATCTCAGTGAATGACACTATTCGCCACCATCCAGTGATTGAACCAGAAACCAGGGTGCCGGCCATGACTACTTTGCCTCGCCACCTTATTGGCTCAGGTTGATTGGCATTTCTTGTGTCCACCTCTGACACGGACACCTAACCCTTCCACTGCCCCATGTTCACAGTTACCATCCTAATTCATGTCACCATCATTTCTGGCCAGTAATAGCCTTCTGTAATGCTGTTTCCACCCTGGTCTGAGTCATCTCCCCAGCAGATGGGGAAATCTTTCAAAAGTGGAATTCCAAGGTGTGTCTTCCCAGATCTAAATCCAACGATGGCTTTCCATGCTCGTATCCCTTACCAGGACATAGTCCTCACAAGGTTCCCTGCCTACTTCTCCAATTTTATCCCACATCATTCTCCCCAGTCCTACACCCTTTTATTTCTACACCCTGTCCCACACGTCTTTCCTAGCAACTTGAATACACTTAAGCGCTTCCCTACCTCAGGATCTTTGTACTTATTGTTCCTTCCCCCTGACTTTAAATAACTGACTCCTTTACATCCTTCATATTTCAACCCAAATCTCACCTCCTTAGAGAGGCCTTTCCTGACCATCCCCAAATGTTCATTTTCATAGCATTTACCTCACAGAATTATTCTGAAGATTAGATGAGCAATGCCTTTGGAACAGTGCTTGGCACAGACATACTCATTAAAAGTTATAAATAATCATCATCATCGTCATCATTCTCTACCACAGTAGCCTATTAAGATGCATAGAAAACACCGACGAGGGTGTATGATTGGGAGGTGTTTGCTTACTCCCGTCTCATCTGATCATTGTTTCCATGAGGTATAGACCTTGTCTGCTTTGCTTCCTGGTGTCCTCACCTGCCAGTAAGCCACCAGTCACAGAACAAGCTCTCAAATATTTGTTGAAGGAATGAATGGAAGTGCGTGTCTCTTGCTGTCAAAGGGGTCAAACTGCTGAAACCCCATCAAAACCTAGGGCCGTCTCACCTCTGGGGCAGCCCCACATCTGGCTCCACGGAGCCACGGGGCCACGCTGTGTATGCTCCAAGGGAGCGTTCTTTCTCTCCCTTTCCCACCTACCCCTTCCCCTCTCCCACACATCCCTCCCTGTTTGTATTCAACACATCCTTGCTTGTGTGAGAAAAGCACAAGACCCACTAAACTCTTTTCTTTATCCTCTTTCCAAAAAAATGGGCCAATTCACAGCTGCAATCGTTGGGAGAATTTCCTGCCTGGGAGTCTGGAAACTGCCAAGAGTGAAAAGCCGCAGCCAGCCAGCGAGGCCTCTGTTGTCATTGGCCCAAACAACAACAAAAACAGCCACAACCACCACCACCACCACAACAAAACACGCCACGTGTGCACAAGCACACACAAACACGCCCACAGAACCAACCAAACGGACAAGGCTTCAAGGAGAAGCTTCTGGGCTGCGCGTTCCGGCAGCGAGGCCTGTCCCTTGGCACAGGGCCATGGCAGCCCAGTTCCCAGCCCCCCACCATCTGTCATCAGCACTCTGCCTACTGTAAGTGTGCCGACACAGTACACGGAGGCTAACAAGTAGCAAATGGAGGGGAAGAACAAACAAAGCCACCACAGTCAGCGGGGGTAGGTGGCTATGGTTTTGACACAAACTGACAGAAAGCCAGGAAATTTAAGCTGAAAGTTTGCCCTGAGGACCTTCAGCTGTGAGGGCTGGGCTGGAGGGGGGAGGGTGTGCGGTCAGGGAGGCTGGCAGTCTGAGAGGCTGATGCTCCCGACCTAACCAGAGCGGCTCTTCCCAGACCCCGTGAACAGGAGACGCTGTGTAGACTCCATTCCCACTGTTCGTGGATTGCCCAATAAGGCTCTCTCTTACAAGAAAAAGGAAATTTTTTGTTTCCCCCCCCCAAAAAAATCCAAACTTTTTTCTAATAAAATTTCTGAAGGAAACATTTAATCAGGACATCATGTATAATGTAATGCAGGTTGCTAAATTCTTTATCAGATTATCATTGGAATTAATAATTAGCACATGACTGAACTTAATAAGAAATTGTAATCTATTACAATTAGTAAGAATCTATCAGGTTAGGATAAATTGTCCTCACTTTGCTGTCGACAAGTTGTGATGTTAGTTTTATGGTCTCGTTTGAGAAACCTCTGGGGAAAAACATCAGGGCATTTGTCATTTTTCACTGTTGATCACAACAATATTTTTTTAAAAACCAATTTGTCTACCGGAAGCTCAAGCCAGCTAAGATTCTTACTAAAATGTGTCTCAATGTTTGCTTGAGCAGTGTGAATGCTTTGCGCACTTGGATGGATGACTGTCTTAGACTTTTCATTCTTTGTCATTAAATACAGGGGCTCTTTCTCTTAAAATCTTAAAAATATGGACCCAGGTTACCAGGCATGTTATGACTATTCTACAAGCTTGGTGTTATTCTCCCTACATTAGAGATAAAGAAACTCAGGCCAAGAGGGTTTTACATCCCCCTAAATTGAAATGGTACCTTGAAGATCTTCAGACCTGAGGCCCTACCATTCTTGCGTCTTAGACAATGAGATTCTGCTAACCTGTGATTATTTCACTTTGCCCTTGTAGTTCCCACCACGAAGCCACAAATGCTATAAATTATAATTCCCACTTTTCAAAAACGATTCATTAAACAGGCAAAAGTGCAGCAAGTTTTAACCAAGGTGGCCAGAAACAAACCAGTTTTCACTCTGTTCGCTCATCAGTTAGATGTTATTATTTGATCGGTCTTTAAAGTGTTGATTACTGAAAAATAAACTCGGGAAAAGAAGTTTTAACCCCTAAACAATTCTGATTGACAGCATAATCACTTGGCTCGTTATCCCTAATCGACAGAGTATACATATATTTACAAATAAAAACACACACCAGATGTATTTTCATCCACAAGGTGATGCCGTCAACGAAAAGAGGGGATGTGCACCAATGTCGAGCATCCATCATTTTTAAGACAGAGTCACCACGAAATCTCCCACTTCACAAAATCCATAGATAAAAGCCTGAATGCGCACAGGTGGCTGTGATACTGCTATGTTTACAAAGAAGGGTGACGTGCTTGAAACAGCAGCAGCTCCGAAGTCGGGAGAATTAGCTTTGGGTGTGGGCCTGCCATTTCCTGGAGTATGCTTTCATGCCTCAGTGTCTTCATCTATAAAATGGGAATCATAATAGCATCTTCAGAATTGTTTGAAGTATTAAATGAGAGAGAGGGTATGAAAATGTTGTATAAATAGGAACATGTTAACATAGTATGTTCTTTTTTCTGTGTTTTTCCATTCCTTTGAATGTTGTTCTGTTTCTCCCACACTGACCAGTGTTGTAAAAGGAGACATGACTACTCTTGCCTTCTACCTTCTCTTCGGAAGGACAAAGTCAGTTTGAAGGTGGTCCTGTATCTTGGAGACCAGCCTGACACTCTATATCAAAAGCCCATTTTGAATTTTACCTGTGGAGAGAGTACACAGAAATGGCTTTCATTTCCCTTTCCTGTAAAATTTAACAGAATTTTCAAAGTCCTACACAAAGCTCTTCGAAGAACATAGTGAGTGAAATACATTTCCAAGCCATGTTTCACACATGTCTGAGTGACCAAAGTAATACTTTATATCACTGTCCATAACATTCATTCATTCATTCATTTTGTTCATTAAACAGCTATATTAAATACCTACTTTGTATGGGGCAGTTTGCCAAGTGCTAGCATGATAGGAGGAAACAAATAGACTCAATGGGGACAAGTGATATACTCTTGTCGGTAGATTTTCTTATTGTGTAAAGAGATGACTTAAGTTTTTAGAAGTGTTTTGGAATTTTGTGAATGTTTTTGAATTTTAGAAGATTCCATTCTGGTAAAAGAGCCATAAAATGAGAACCTAGGAATCTGGTTCTCTTCCTGACTTTACCAACATTCAAGGCCTTGAACAAGTCACTTTTCTTCTCTGGGTAGTTTCTATACTTCCCTGACATTTAAAGGCTTTCAAGCTCCTCTCACTTTGTTTTCGGAGTTAGTAGTACTGCTTCACCAAGAAATATTTCACTAGGGGTTAAATTTCAGTGAAGCATGTGTTCTCTTCGGAAGTGTGTTCTCATCAACTAGAGTATCCTGGCAGGGAGCTGGACAACGATATAATCCAACGGGGGACTTTGGATAGGTACGGTAAAGTGGGCTTAAATTAAAAAAAAAAATTTAAAAACCAGTTTTCCAAACCCCTTGCCCCCTTACTAGGCTGAAAGTTCCAGAGTGAGAAGGATTGAGGAAGACTTACTCACCGCTGCCATGCTCCTACCAGTCCCTAAAATGGTGCTGGCCCATGATAGACATCCACAAGTATTTGTGGAATGAACATGGGAATAAACCAGCTTATCATGACAAATAATATCACAACATAACATAGTTGCTATCAAATAGAATATCAGCTTAGGTAACACTTCCCAGCTACTTTGTCAAACCTTTTGAAACTCTGCATATGAGCAGATCGTGATTCTACATGGCTGCAGCTGTCCCTGACGCAAAGCCGTGGTCTGTGCAGGAGGAGCAAGGCTGATTGCTCCCTGATGGTGAAGTGTATCTCAGAACCCCTCAGTGCTATCCATTCATGAATTAAAAGACTGGAATAGAATTAAAACAGTACTTTCAGGAAGTCTGAGATCTTGGATTCTGATCCTGGCTTTTCCCTGGATAGCTATGTGGCTTTGAGCAAATCCTCTACTTCTCATGACCTGAGTTTTCTCAACTGTAAACAAGAGATTTAGATTTCTACGGCTCCTTCCAGGCATAGGAATTTAGGAAGAAAGTGGAAAATTATACACATGTGGGCATTTTTAAAGTAAAGCTTCACCATCCAAAATGCCTGTTACTTTATTGACTCCATTCCTGTTTTGAGCTTGGAAAATTGGCAAAGTGAGTGCAACTGTTTCAGAAGTTAATGTTGTATTAGATCAACATAGCAAATAGACACTTGCCTAGAGAGTAATACTTTTTGCCAGAAATGGGTTGGCTCTGAAAAACACTGCCCTGAAAAGCCCTATCCAGCTCCGTTTCCTCATACCTCTTCCTTCCCACAACTCAACCTTCCCCCAAAGACCAACAAACAAGGGTTAGAGGTACAAAGCTGGAAGTGTCTCTCATTAGAGGACACAACATTGAGTCACTTCTACTAATAGTTCAACCATGACCTGGTATGTCAGTTTGGATAGTTGATCTTTAGCCTTGATCCTTCATCCTGAGTCTGGGAAAAATTGGAATGACTTATTCATGCATTTATTCCCCAGTGCTTACTGAGTCCCCAGGGAGTGCCATCTCCCCTAACTCAGTTTTGACTCATGTACTGGACTCCTCCCCCCCTCACCCCATGCCACCACACTGTTCTCACTCACCAACCTATTGCTCAACTCACTTCCTTCAGTGAGAACCCTCGTGCTGGCTTTTTCACAAAAGGAAACTTTGACCGCATGTAATTGACTTGGCCCAGAATGTCTGAAAACATCAAAATTTCCAAGACCCAGATAAATATTATTCATTTGGACCAGGTGAGGTACACCTGCCACCTGCAGAGAAAAGCAAGAAGGCAAGGTAGAAGCAGCAGAGCCCCAGTAGGTCCCTAGCACAGACGAAGGGTCATGATTGCCTTTCTTCTGAAATTGTAGACTGCCTGCCTGCTCACAATGGCTAGGATTCATTACCTGGAGTGTAACTGTTATGGTCCTATAGGCAAAGATGCTGCCTATAGAAGTAATTAGTATTGCTATTATAAGCCTGTAGGCTCACCGTCACCACCATCAAGAATTAGAGCCCAAATCCTGAACTCTAGTCCAGTGGCTGAGACCCTACTCTCCACCCTTGTTTCCCATCATACACCTGGATTTTGGAGTCTCACTAGCTCTGTGCTCATCCATCAAAAACCCTGTCAGAATTTCTTAGATCCTTGATTCTGTTTGCTCCTGTTTCACCCTACTAACTGTTACCACGCTCAGGGGCTGCCAGTGGAAGTTAGCTAAAACTGGTGAGTGTTGTGCCCATGTCAGCAGAGCTCACATGGGTAGTGAGCAACATCAGGTTCAGCCAAGGAGGTCTAAAGCAGCCTGGCTTGGTGAAGTGAAGTCTCATGGAAGGAAGTTCAGCTGGGACCATAACGCCCACCATAAAGTCAAGTGCAAAAAACAGAAGAATGAGCACGGAGGTTAGCAGGAGGGTAGATCAAGGCAAAAGAGAGGAAGCATTAATAAGCAATTCAGAGTCAGTAGTTGAGGGCTAAAACCGTGGACATGGGTAAAAGAGATCCTCTTAATGAACTATCAGGTACATGGGGTAAGCAGAGAAGCTTGCAAGAGGCCATGGGAGCTAGACATGCATGTGCTTTGGGTCTCACTTTTATGCTGGACCGAGCTTCCTTATAGCATCTGTGGATGTGGCCCAGGCTCAGAGAGGGACCCATCCAGGCTGCCTGAGCTCACTGCAGTGTATTACATTGAGCCAGACTATAAAGCTTGATTTGTTTCATGTGGATAATTGATTTGTTCTGAATTTGTTTCACTTTCTATGAAATGAAATTTAAAATAAGGGTTAGAAACCTTAAGTTTGATAAGACTCTACATATACTTTCTTGCTTTTTGGGAGGTGGGGAAAATATTTTCATCCACTAATAACGCACGGTAGAGAAATGGACTTAATTTTATAGGCTCGCTCTAAGTGAGCAATAGAGAACTCAGAGATCATTTGCCTCCTGCCATCCTTTTACAGATGAGGGACTGGGGGAGGGGGTGCAGAAAAGCTCACAGCTTGCCCCAGATCGCACAGGTAGCAAGTGTCAGTGTCAACAGTGTTTATTTCTTGTGGCTCCAACTAGGGCAGCAAATGGCCTAACGAGTAGTCTTATTTCTCTGATTCACCCGGGGAAAGTGGCTGGTGGTCTTTGTTTTCAGGGCCATGTGCAAAAAAGTCTATCCTCCAGGCCCAAACACAGAATCCAGAAGATCAAAGTGGTGCTAAAGGAGGGTATACCCCACAGAAAACAAAATCAGCCCAGAAGATTTTACCTCCAGAGAGCTCCGTCACAGCCCCAGCTGCCTCCTCCTCAATGAGAAACCCTGGGCCTCACTGACTGCCAAGAGTCCACAGCCCAAAAAGACAGCAACTCCACTATATGTGTGCAACCCCGTGACTTAAAGCAGGTGAAATGGTGCAGCTTGGTTGAGTGGCTTTGCCAGTTTGTGCCTTAACTTTGTCTAGGCCTTGCTTTCTTCTTCCAGTCCCTCAGCTGCATAGAACCATAATGCAATTTTGTAGAACTAAGCAAAAAGGAATACATTAGTCTCGTTGCTTGGAAATGCTGCCAAAGGAACAGGATCTTCGACTGATTGCCAGCCAAGTCCCTTATGAGATTGTGGAGACTCTTACAATATTGCTCAGGGAGCGAAACAAAGAGGAAGGGAAGAAGGAGGGTCGTGCTTATTATAATTTATAGTACATGGTTATGGGAAGCTTCTTATGTTACCAGAAAGCTGGTGTCTGGGGTTTTCCTCTTCCCAAGAGGAGCTGAAAATGGGAAGGGGGGAGGGAAGGTTATCTTACCAACTTTTTGCAGCCAAAATCATAAGGGCCAAAATTCCTTCCTAGAAATGTCAGTGGCAAGATTCAGACAATTACCACCAGTTCAACAACTCCCAGCCCTGGATCATTAACATCATCTCTGCCATTCAACAATAATGTCACTCCACCCATCCCTGAGGAACAGGAAGTCTCAGAACCTCTTGCCTTAAGAGCCATTCTGAGGGAGGCATCATGGAAGGAAACCCACGTGTTAAATATTTGCCTTGAGGTTTAGAGCACCTTGGCTGCTGGCTTTCTGACTAGTTTCATTCTCCTTGCTCTTCATCTTAGAGAATGATGGGGTTTCAAGTGCTCCAGTTAAAGCTCTACCTGTGGGGAAGGAAAACAAATGATATGGTGTGTTAACCAACCCTCTTCAAGGGTTATGACTTCTACTAACCTCCATGGATTACATTCTCTCATTGAATCAGAGTCTTAGCCAAACAAAATGTAATGCCACGCGTCATGATGCTCGTCAATAATGGCTTCACTCCTGCTCCCCTCTCTGTATGGGTTCCATGACACAGAAGCCTGATGTAAGCTAATGGCTATTCCTGAAGAGATTGGCTTAATGGCAGGAAACCTGTCTTGTTCATCTTTGACTCCCTGTTCCACAGCCTAGTTCATGGTACACAATGGTGTATGAATGCCACTTTGAAACAGAAAGGGAAGGAAAGCTAACCACTTCTCTTGTTAGCTCAAAAACTCACAAACTGGAAAGCTACATGTTGGCTAACCCACACCCCAGCATGTAAACACACAGGTTGTTTCCACCAAAATGATCAATAGTAATGAGCATTTTTGTGCGACATGGTTGCTCTAGAGAAAGAAAAGTCAAGGAAGAAAGATGCTGACTCTTGACAGGCAAACACTGTCACAGTGAAGATGCACTGATGAGCATTTCTTCATACCAAGCTATGGACCTCCAAATGGCCTGACCAACTCACCTAACTGTCTACCCCCTAGTGATGACCTTGCTGCCAAACGATCCATCTGTAGGATCTTCACTGAATGTCACTCCGTGCCTCTCAAACACATGGTCCTCATTTACCTACATGAAGCATCTTCGAGAGAAAATACAAGTTTATCCCAATTTCCTACCCACTAGATTTCACCCAAGAAAACAGAAAGGCCAAAGATTGATATAATTATCTTATTATTATTAAGATACCCTCGAAGCCATTCTTAGGTTCATTTATAAATTTCTAGATGTTAAGTTTTGTGAATAACAAATATTTGATGCATTTCACGCATTCACTCTTTTCTCAACTCCTTTGACACACCTGTGGTGAGATGGTGAGTCTCAAGCATCCCGTAAGTAAAAGTCTGCTCTTAACATTGTCCGTTTCCATCTTCCTTCGGCCCAGTTTGGGAGCCTTGGCTCTGCTTTCCAGTTCTGGCATGGTTCCTACTCGTTGGAATATTTGATAGATTATTGTCATTTCCCTCACTCAAATTTCAGCACTTCCTAAAAATTTTGGCTCAGACTCGCTTTCCAATCCTTTTCCCCCTGTTGTTTTCAATGTGACTCTTTTCTCCCCAATACCCCCTCCCGCCCCCCATTGCACACCATCAGATCTATTCACACAGGGCCCAAACCTAATCACCAGTGGAGGCAGGTACCCAAAGGACCTCAGGTGACCTCAACGCAACAGGGCTTGGAGACTGCAGATGTCACAGGACAACTGATCTTTCTCCTGCCATTCTCCTGCCAGATTTCATATTCAAATCTCAGGAGTGAAAGGGACTTGAAAGCTCTTCCATGCCTCCACCTCTGATTACACCAAAATATTAGCCATTAAGGAAAGATTAGCATTCCGTGGCGTCCTCAGGGATCTCTGAAGTGGATTCCTTCGCCTCTCTTAGTAATGCATTCCAGAGGCTCATCGCACTCAGAGAGATTTTCCTCATGCCGAACCTAAATCCTGCTGGAAGCAATTTAAACCATTCCCCTTTGGCCTGTCTTTGTGTGGAAAAAGAGGAAAGCTCTTTGCCACTGCCCTCGCAGGGTCCCTTCACGGATTCCTTGGCTCCCACAGGCGCTGCGTTTACCGATTGAAATGAGAGCAGAGCAGGGGCTGGGCAGCAGGAGAAGGAGAGAGAGGTCACCGAGAGACGCTGGCCTTCCGCTCTCTGGTCAACCTTTCAGAAGAAGCACCGAGGGCTCTAGGCCCCGGGTTTAACCTAGCTCTCGCTTCTCATTTTCCTCGGTTAAGACTCAGTCCCCTTTCACCGCCTTGTGACCTACTTTCATCTCAAGTGCAGTTCTCCCCTTGAAGCGTGTAGATAACACACAGCCCGACTCGGGGTGAGGCAGCCGGGGCTACTCAGCCGCTCTGACCTTTTCCTTCATCTCCTGAGTAACACGAAGGAAGGAATAAAGATGATCAGGTTTTCTGCTGGCCAAACCTGCTTTTCTTTCCTGGCACAAGGACGCTAGGAGACAAAGTATATTCTTCCACCCAAGACAGTAAATAAAAGAAAGAATGCTGTGGGTGTATAGGACGTTTGGAACATTTCATTTTTGTAATTGTGCATTCTGAGCTAAGAGCCACCACAAAAGACCAGTCTTTGGAAATTGAGGGGGTTTTGTGGTTGTATCTTAGGGCTTGCTGGCCAGCCAGGATTCTGTTTCCATTTTTCCCATTAGTCCTCAAGTTCTAACCGAGGCCCCCTAGATCCTGGGGCATCTGACCAGAGGTGGCTGCCAACATTTTCCCATGAGCACTGGAATGTGTATTGGCTGGGCACATTTATTTGCAAGGTGTTTCTAAAGTTTCTTGATCCTTTTTTTCCACCTGGTTTGTTTCCTGGACCCAAAGGTTTATGGACAATGTGCTACTGGGGAACCAAAGAAAGGGAATAGGCACCCTACTCTCTTCCCTGAGCTGCTTTTGTATAACTTTTTATTTTTTGAATTCTCTTGCTCTCTTCATTTTTGTTTCCTTTTGCTCTTCTTTCCCTTCTCTGGTGTCTCTGTTTACACAGTTTAGAGATGGGGAAGATTTTGGTAGTTTTCCAGCTGCTTATGCACAAGCGTAATTGAGTCATTTATTTTTAGTGATGTCAAGACTTTGAGAACAGATATAAAAGGAACATTGCACACTGACTAACTAAAATGTAAGAGAGTCCTCATTTGGAGGATGAAGATACAGTGGATGTGATTATTTTCAAATTGGAGGCTCTTCACTCCTCATTTCAAAACCAGATTTGGAACATAATTCTGTCTTATTTTCAGCCGGTAGGGTCTCTGGCCTCAAGTGAAATTCTATGCCCTCCCAGGGCTGATGACTAACTGGCAGCTCCTTCATGGAGAAGCCCCACACGGTGCCTGTCATTCTCCTCTCCTCTCCTACCTGGGTTATTTTCTGGATGGAAAAGAAGAGGCTTAAGTTAAACACCTGTGAGACATCCCGAGATCCTCATAGGGAAAGGTCACTGGAATATCATCTGTCATTTAAAACAAAACAATTAAATAGATGCAGTAACTACGTGTTTGATAACCAGCACATTCCAAATGTACTGAGCTATGTTTTTCTATGCACCTATATTTATTTTGGGTGTAAATCAAACTTGGAACTGGAGAAGTATCATTTGTTCTTTGCAAAGCTGTTACAAAGTGTTAATGGCATTGACCTGGGCATTTAACATCCTTTTATTCTCCCACCCTCTTCCTCTTAAAAACATATTAAATCGGCAGAATATAAAGCAAGGTGTTTGAAAATAAACTTCCAATTAATAAAACTAGTTAGTGGGGCACCTGGGTGGCTCAGTTGGTTAAGTGTCTGACTCTTGATTTTGGCTCAGGTCATGATCTCACGATTCATAAGATCAAGCCCCATGTCAGACTCTGCACCATCAGCACTTGGGATTGTCTCTCTCCCTCTCTCCCTCTCTCTCTCTCTCTCTCTCTCTCTCTCTCTCTCTGCCTTTTCCCAGCTCATGAACTCTCTCTCTCTTTCTCTCTCTCTCTCAATAAATAAATAAACTTAAAAAAAAAATGAAACAAAACCAGTTAGTATTGAGTGCACCTCATACTATAGGCACTATTCCGAATATTGTATATATCAGAAAGAGCACCATTATCCCAATTTATAGACAACGAAGGAGGTAAACAAAGATGCTGAATAATTTTCTGAGTTGTGCTATGAACCCAGAGAATCCAGCTCAGGTGTCTCTTTATACTCGCTGTAACTATATGCCTCTCACAGCAATGGGCATGCAAATGGGAGAAACACATGCAAGATAGATGGCAAAGAGGTATTATTTTTAATATATAAAGAACTTCTGCAACACAGTAAGGAAAAGAGCCAGATACCTCGATAGAAAAATGGGCAAAGAACAACAATGGACAGCTCACACATATAAAAACCTCCAAATGGTTGATAAATTTTTAAAATATTAAATCGTATTAAAAGTCAAAGAAACGTAAGTTTGAGCAATGATATACCCTTTTTTTCTATTAGAGAAATTAAGACTATAAGAAAAAATGCTACTCAATATTGATGATGGTATGAGGAAACAGCCACCCTCAAACACAGCTGGGATGAAGTATAATTGCTGCAACATTTATGGAAAGTAAATCTCCAGTATTAATGAAAATCTTTAAGTTTAGTGATTTTGCTCCTGGGTGTTTATTCTATGTAAATAAAAAGGAGCACAAGCCTTCATGTCTAAGGATGGATACATGTATAAAGCATAAGATGATAGCACATCTGTATATAGAATACCAAACCATTATCAAAAATCATGCTCTTAAAGAAAAGTAATAGAAATTGAAAATCTTATATTATTAATTAAAAGGGGAGTTTATATAACAGCATGTACAATTGGATGTAACATTATGAAAGTGTATCTATGCATGAAAGGAACAGTGGAAGGCCAGAACGTTAACAAGTGTTATTTCTAAGGATGAAACTACTCATGATTCTTCCTAGTTCTACATTCTTCTTCAATGAGAATATATTATTTTATAATCAAAAAAATTTTATAAATTGTAGCTTTGGAGTAAGTATGGGAAAATATAGATATGTGCAAGTATTTATAATGAATAACTTCTTGCAAACTACACTTGGGCATCGACTTTAGCTCTGAGAGTCCTGGCAGATAAAGCAAAAAGAGAAATAGATGCCATATGTCATTTTTTTAATATAAAGAATACAAATTTATATTTCAAAAACTTTTTTCCCTTGATTTTAAATTCAAAGAGGGTCTTATTGGCTATATTTATAAAAGGGACATTGGGTATTTTTGGGCAATGCCTCCCCTTTGCTTCTGTGAAAGACATAGGAACTTTGTCCAAGTAAACAGCCTTATAGTGGCCATCTAAAAAAATAACACTGAGGAAATAAGAGTAAAGAACTCAGAAAAGACATTTTTTAAGGAAGTAAAGTAAGATAGTGAACATATTTTTATCCTGGAATACCTAACCTCTTAATGCAGAGATAGCTCTTTGAGAACTCTGAAGAACACTTCCATTGAAGAACAATGTTTCCTCCTCAAAGTCAATTAGAGTAGACAGTGTTAATAATGCAATAAACAACATTGGCATATAAACAACTTCAAGTTTAATGGAACAAAAATTATATGACTTTGGGTCTCGTAGAATTCTCTGAGGGAAAAAACATTCCTCCATAATATAGAATTAGCCTCAGATTCAAGTGAAGAAGTTGTGATTTAAAGGGATTTGTGAAAATCCTTCTCCCTGTAAAAATATTTACTCTATAAGTCTTACTATAAAGATAGAACACCAAGAATGATAACATTTTCAAACATTAAAAAGCCTTTAGACTTTCTGTCATCCAGAGATGATTAACTGGGGGAGGCAGGGGGAGGGGGGAGGCATGAACTTCTTTGGAAATCTAATGAAAGTTATAGAGTCTCTTTCCAGCACTATATACACATGTACCATGCTTTGCATAAAATGGAAGAGGTTCTGGACTGCCCTCACATTCACCCATAATTCCCTAGGATAAGAACAACTGAGTAGCTCAGCCTTGTTTTTCTGAGAAGACTTTAGAGCAAGATGCAGCATTCTGCCTAATTTAATACTATTTCTTATTTTTGCAGAATCAGTCCCTCCATGAGATTGAGGTAGCTTGCCAAACCCCCAGGAAAGCAGGTCTTTTTTCTCCCACATCCCTTGTTCACTTAGATTTTAACACCTCCGTAGTTTCCCACAGCCCTGGTTAAAAGAGAAATCTCCAGCACACATATCTGTAGAAACCCTGTGGAAAATTGAGGTATTACCTGGGAATACACTAAGAAAATACTTGGTGTGAAGTTAGGCTCAAGGGGAAATGCCAAGTCACCAACACCATGGCTTTTTGATGGACCAGCATTCAACAGCATCATACCCATTTTCTTTTTTTTTTTTTTTATGTTTATTTATTTATTTTTGAGAGAGAGAGAGAGAGCATAAGCGTGGGGGGGGGGGGGGTGGCAGAGAGAAAAGGAGACACAGAATGTGAAGCAGGCTCCAGGCTCTGAGCTGTCAGCACAGAGCCCGATGCGAGGCTCAAATTCATAAACTGTGAGATCGTGACCTGAGCTGAATTCAGACGCTCAACCGACTGAGCCACCCAGGTGCCCCACATCATATCCATTTTCAACATTTCTTATTTAATAAACCTTGGGCTATCTTCTGATTATGGTCAAATCATCTGAAAGTCAAACATAATGTCTTGCTCTGGTTTTGGAGCAGCAGAAACCAAAGTTCTCCAGCAACCCTGATAGTAAGAGTGATGACGTGCCTGAAAATAGGAGGGCCAGCCCATAAACACCAACACCACCAAAGCCCTGCAACTTAACTTTCATAATAGTAAGTAATCATTATTTTCTTTATTCACCGGGAGGAATCTGTGACTCATGAGCAAAGGAGAATTGTAGGATGCTTCAGTGTCTGAGAATACAGACAGAAAATTTAGACCTTTCCCACTACTTAACCAAACAACTGGATTGAATATTCCTATCAATCGACTGCATGGTTAGGTCTGCACACTGGTTTTGGCTGGAAAGTCCCTCTGAAGTACTCTGTTTATTGAAGTGCTACCCATCCTCCTAGGTCCATTTCACATCTCACCCTCCAGAGAGATCCTCCTGATTCACCTAGCCCACACTCATATTATCCTTCTTAGCAGTCCTTACAGCACTTTTATTAGGACATATTTCAGCAACACTTGCTTACATACTGCTTTATAGATCTTACTAACTGCTTCATGAATCTTGTTTCTCTAACCAGATTATAAGTTACTCAAAGGCAAGAATCATGTTTCCCCTGCTGGTTCATACTGAGCACACTACAGGTATTCAAACATTGTTTGTTGATTGACCGATTAAAATGAGAAAACAGCCACCCTCCCACTTGAATCCTGTCCAGCGGCATTCTGCTCAGAACAGAGCAAGATTTCCTGCCCCAGGAACCTCTGCTGATGCTTCATGATCCAGCTCCAAATGCCAGCTCTCCTGCAGCAGCCCCAGTGATGAAAAGTTTTGAGAACTCCTTTTCAAACCAATGAGCATCATAGTTCTATGCCGATAAGCAACTTGCAAAGACCTAGAAGGATAGTTCCCCCTGCTGCTAGGAGGAGTGTTTGAACCCAAAGGTACATTTTGAATGGTTCTCAATACTATCCTACTACCCTCTTTACTGCAGATCTAAGAAAGTCAGTGGAAATTCCCAGAGTAATAAATGAAGAAAAACCTTAAACACTATTTGAGTCAAATCGTGGTCCACCTATATGATGGAATACCATACGGCCATTCAAAATAATAAGATGCAAATATATGGACTGATATGGAATGATGCCTAAAATATAACTGTATGTGGAAAATAAAACAAGTTATACATAAACATTGGTTTCATTTGTGTAAAAATGTGCATATGAATGCACATGTACATGCATGCATATATGTTATGTGTATATATATATATATATATATATATATATATATATATATACACACACATAGAAGATATATGGAAATATTCGTGAAAAAACCTGTCAATCGTGATTCCCTCTGGAAGTGGGATTTGGAAACTGGAAGAGGAGGAAAACTAGAACTTTAACATTTCACTTCAGGCAATTGGGTAATTTTTTTTAGATTTTGCAATAAGCATTACTTTGATTATTTAGGTCATTTTTTTAGAGTCAGCATTTTTTAATTTTTCAAAAAGCCACCAGTTCCAGTCTTCAGCAATGTGACCTCACCCACCTCTCACCACTCCCCTTTGTGCTCTGGGCTCTCATCTCATCTCACTTGCACTTCTGTGCCCTCATAGCGCTTACACACATCTCTGCTAGAACATGTACAAAATTATATTTTTAAGTATTATGTTGGTCTACCCAAGTAAAGTGACTTCTTTCAAGCCAGGATATTTCTGTATTTTCTTCATTTTTGGGGTCTCTAGCACCTTGAGCATGCCTGGAACACAGTAAGCACTTACAGAAATGCTGGATGAACGCAAAACCTGCAAATCTAAACTCTGAATACACAACTGAGTACTCCAAATATCTGAACAATTCTGAGTAACAATCCAGTTGCTGGTGTTCTCAATAAAACATCATTGCCTCCTGAGCCAAAAGACAAAATCCCCATTTATATCCTGTATATTGCCTCCAGATAATGATTTGATGTCACAATCTACTATAGGTCAGCCCAAGGCAACCCCTTTGATTGAATTAAAGAAATATAATCAAAACACAATCTCTTACATCACACATCACACAGATGATTCCAGGCAGACTTTCAGGAGAGTCTTCTTGGATCAGCTTAACATAAATTAGGGCACAGCTTCCATTAAGGCCATATGTAACAAATTTTCTTTCCATGTCAATATTCAATAACTGACCCGATTCAAATGCCTTCCCTGTTTTCAGTTACATGTCACCTCTGAGAGCTTCATGACCACCATCTTCCACAAGTGTTTAACAGACAGAAAAATGGATTCTAGGAATCTCAACACGGAGCCTGCAACCCAACATAAAATAGTCTGAAATAAAAATAACAACTACAATACACTATAGAGAGTATTCTGACATACCTTCTATTAAATTATCTGGTTGGCAATCCTGCTTCAGCTAAAGTGTCCTCCTCTGTTCTATAGAATTCTGCACATAGTTCCCCAAGTTCTACAGGAGGTGACTTTTGCCCTTGTCCTGAGGAATAAGCTAATGGTGTTTTAACATATATTTGAAATAAAAACTTGTCATGCAAAACCAAAAACAAAATGACAATGACAATGACAAAATAACAGCTCCAAGACTTAGGAATAATTAACTTTATCTTACTAAGGACAATGCTGAGGACCTCAAAAGTTAGTCTGTCTGAAGTCACACGGTTACTAAGTGGCAGAGCACAGATGAGAGCCAAACACTAGACCCCATCCCCTTGGCTTTTCCCATTAAGCCCTATGGCCTCTTCCTAAAAGATGTGTACACATCGAATTCCAAACCAGAGAACTTTCATCGTCATTAAGACACCAAAAGTGGAGGATTTATTTTTATTATAGCAGCCGCAGCTAATCCATATGTTTATCTTTTCATTAAACACTTAGTAAGCACCTAGTGTTTACTCAACATTGTGGCAAACGCTTGGAAAGTGCTCCAAGAGATAAATGTGTGTTTCTGTGTCACCAAGGTAAGCTCATTGATTATTTATTAGAATTCATTGACAATTATGGTTATGGTTATCTCAACAGAGCAATTTTTCCATAAAAAGAATAATTGCTATGGATATCTGAAATTAACAACAACCAGCACTTTTTTTTTTTTTGAGAATTTACTATTGTCTAGGCATTGTTCTGAGCGCTTTACATGTATTAACACATTTAATAACTCCATAAATTTGGTGACTTTTATTAATCCCACTTTACAAATAAGGAAACTGAGGTTCAGATCAGTATGTTATCCAAATTCAGACAACTAAGAAGTGGCAAAGACAAGATTGAAACCCAGACAGAGTGAATATAGAGTTGAACTAGTATTTATACAATCTCTCAATTTCATGTATTGAACACTTACTCTCAGGTCACTAAGATGAACAATGACTCCTGTCCTCCAGAATTAGTGGGAAAAAGCAAACAAGTAAGAAGGTAGCACAATACAGAGTGATAGGTGGGATGATAGGACTATGTGCAGGGAGATGTAGGAGCACAGGGAAGGGGTTCCCAATAATATTTGTAATAGCCCACCTGCTGTCCTCATATGGAGATAGCCCAGGCTTCTCCTGCTAGGTGCTAGGACTCATTCAGTGCCCAGAGACCGTGGCCTTCCTACCTCTCAGAGATGCACCAAAGCTTACAAGACCTCATGTAAATCTCGTCCTAATTGTTCCCCTATTCTCTAAGACAGAACAAGGAAAAGTTTCCCTCTTTTTGTACCTTCAGTACCCTGATTAGTGATCGTATGACAATTTGGGATCCTAGTAAAGCAAAAGGACAGAGCCCCATTACTACAATATGTGAGTGTGCTCTCAACCTTTTATAGTAGACATACAGGTTGTTTTCAGTCTTATGCAATTATAAATAATGTTGGAATGAACATTTTTATAGTTGCATTGTTGTACACTCTATTTCCCAGAACAAGGATTCATTCAAAGAGTGTATCCCCTTTTTGAACTCTTAATCCACATGGCAAAAAAAACGAAAAGTGGTGACTTCCATAAAGTGGTAACGAATTATATCTCATTGATAATATTTGCGAATGCTTATTCAGTCACACTTTCCTTAATGTTATTATACTTTTTTAAACTTCATTATTTTGTTAGAAAAAAAAGGTAAGGTATTTTCATTTTCATTTTTGGAATACCAGTGAGGTTGAATATGTTTGATAAGTGTATTAATCATCTGTATTAATTGAGATCGTGCATGTAAACCTAGTAGGTCCTCAATAAAGAGAGATTTGGGGTTTTTAGTAATGAGTTTGAACAAAATTTTATGGTTTCTGGCTATGTATATTTCTTCTTATAATTTTAAACTCATTGATTTTTCCCATTTCTCCATTGAAGTTTCAGTGGTTTCTTTTTAGTGAGTTGTGTAAGTTTATTTATATATGAACCCTTTTTAAAAAAGAAATATTCATGTTTCAAAGATTGTTGTGACCATGGAGTAATGGTATATAAAGTCATTATGCTTTAGAGCTATAACTCCATGTTTTACTTTCACTAATGAGGAAATTGAAACTTAAAATTCAGTATGTCTTTTTTCTTTTTTTAGATAAAATTTATATACAGTGAAATGCACAAATCTTAACTGTATCATTTGATGAATTTTGACTAATGCATGTATCTATGTAACATAAACGCTTATTAAAATACAAAATATTGTCATCACTCTAGAAAGTTATCTTATGCCCTTTCCCAGTCTGCCTTTACCCCAACTCACCCTCTGCCTCAGAGAAGACCTCTTTTCTGGTTTTTTCCATCTTAGATTAATTTTATTGGTTCCAGGGCTTGACATAAACAGAATCATACAATATATGC
Organism: Panthera onca; assembly: GCF_046562875.1. Classification (NCBI taxonomy): domain Eukaryota; kingdom Metazoa; phylum Chordata; class Mammalia; order Carnivora; family Felidae; genus Panthera; species Panthera onca. The sequence goes on from NC_138351.1 coordinate 68,556,149, forward strand.
TTTTTAAAGGTCTGGTTTCTTTCACTTAGTATAATGCTTTTGAGATTCATCCATGTTGTTACTTGTGTCAATAGTTCTTCTTCAACAAAGGATGTTGGGAAAACTGGACAGCTACATGCAAAAGAATAAAACTGGACCACTTTCTAACACCATACACAAAAATAAACTCAAAAATGGACTAAGGACCTAAATATGAGACCTGAAACCATAAAAATCCTAGAAAAGAAGTGAGGCAGTAATTTCAGCTGTAGGAATATTTTTCTAGATATGTCTCCTGAGGCAAGGGAAACAAAAGAAAAAATAAACTATTGGAATTACATCAAAATAAAAATCTTCTACACAGTGAAGGAAATAACCAAGAAAACTAAAAGACAATCTACTAAATGAGAGAAGATATTTACAAATTATATATCCAATAAAGGGTTAGTATCCAAAATACATAAAGAACTTCTACAACTCAACATAAACAAACAAACAAACAAACCAATTAAAAATGGGCAAAAGACATGAATAGGTATTTCTTCAAAGAAGACATATAGATAGCCAACAGACACATGAAAAGATGCTCAGCATCACTAAGCATCAGGGAAATGCAAATCAAGACCACAGTGAGATGCCACCTCACACCTGTCAGAATAGCTAAAATTGAAAACACAAGAAAGGACAAGTGTTGGTGAGAATGTGGAGAAAAAGGAGCCCTGTGCACTGTTAATGGGAATGCAAACTGGTACAGCCACTGTGGAAACCGTATGGAGGTTCCTCAAAAAATTAAAAATAGAATTACCATATGATTCAGTAATTCTGCTACTGAGTATTTACCCAAAGAATATGAAAACATGAATTCAAAAAGATATATGCACCTCTGTGTTTATTGCAGCACTGTTTTACAATAGCCAAAGTACAGAAGCAACCCAAGTGTCCATTGACAGATAAATGGATAAAAATGTGGCGTATATATATCCTGGAATATTACTCAGCCATTAAAAAAAAAATGAAATCTTGCCATTTGCAGCAACATGGATGGATCGAGAGAATGTAATGCTAAGTGAAATCAATCAGAGAAAGACAAATATCATATGATTTCACTCATGTGGAATTTAAGAAACAAAACAGAGAGACAAACTAAAAAACAGACTCTTATAAGTATAAAGAACAAATTGTTGGTTACCATAGAGGATGTGGGTGAGGGGATGGGTGAAATAGGAGATGGGGATTAAGACCACACTTACCATGATGAGGACTGAGTAAAGTATAGAATTGTTGAGTCACTATATTGTACACCTGAAATTAATATAACACTGTATGTGGACTATACTGGAATTAAAGTTTTTGATTTCATTTCATTTCATTTCATTTCATTTCATTTCATTTCATTTCAGGAGTGCCTGGTGGCTCAGTCAGTTAACCATCCAACTTCAGCTCAGGTCATGATCTCATGGTTCGTGGGTATAAGCCCCACATCGGGCTCTGTGCTGACAGCTCAGAGCCTAGAGCCTGCCTCAGATTCTGTCTCTGTCTCCCCAGCTCATGCTCACACTCTCTCTCCCTCTCAAAAATAAAATAAACATTTAAAAAAATATTTAAAAAATAGTTTGTTCCTGGGGCATCTGGGTAGCTCAATTGGTTAGGTGTCCGACTCTTGATTTTGGCTTGGGTTGTGATCTCATGGTTGGTGGGATCGAGCCCCGTGTCAGGCTCTGCTCTGGAGGCATGGAGCTTGCTTGGGATTCTGTCTCCCTCTCTCTCTCTCTCTCTCTCTGTCTGCCCCTCCCCTGCTTGTATGTGTATGTGCACGCTCTCTCTCTTTCTCTCTCTCAAAATAAATAAATAAACATTAAAAAAATAGTTTGTTCATTTTTATTTCTGACTATCCACTCAACTGTTGACGGATATGTGAGCTTCTTCCAGTTTTATACTATTATGAATGAAGGTGTGATGCATATTCCTGTACAAGTGCTTTATTTCCTCTTGGGTACCATACCTAGGATGGAATTGCTGAATCATAGGGTTAGGTGTATGTGTATTTTAAAAAGTAACTGCCAGATCTTTTTCCATAGTGGTTATATCCCTCTCCCTTTTTTAACAACACAGGAAAATGTTCACAACATATTATTAAGTTATTAAAAATGGTAGTATAACTCTCTCATGTATCATATATGTTTATAAGAAAAATGGAGATCAATCTTACAAATGTTAATAGAGACAACATTTGCATGATGGTTTTCAAGGGATTTTCACTTCTTTTATTTTTCTGCTTTTTTTTCTAATTTGCAGCACATGTATGTATTACGTTAAGACAATATTAATTTGTTTTTTTAAAAAAAGGAAAAAAGAAATATCCATAAACCACCTAATCAAAATATTCTCCCCTATTCATAAAGGTCAAGAGATACAGAGAATTAATCATGAACCCAGTTGCCTAGAGGAGAAAATAATCTATTTGTGGCAGTCTGAAAAAGCAAGAAGTTATACGGTAAGGTCCATCCATAAATCACAAAACTATTGTGCACGTTTTTTCTTGAATCCTTGAGTTTGTGGTTAAGCAGAAGGACTTCCCTTCTCCTGCCCTTATTTATTTTTCGTGTTTGCAGAGCACTTTGTAACATAACCTTGTTACATCAGCATTGTGTTCCAGAGCTTTTTGCCTAGACCATAGGCACTAGGCCCTGTGTCCTATTACTCTAAGGCAAGAATATAATAGGTGTTCAATGTGTTTGTGGAAAGACTAGCACCACATGGAACGTGTATTTGACATGGTAGCCATGTCTAAAACACAGTCATGCCATTAATACCAATGATGGGGAAATTTAAGATATCCCGAGATATTTTGCAAAGCATGAAAAAAATCCTCAATTACACATTGCATTAGAATACAACTCCCACCACAGGCACACGGGAGCTATTTAAACTTGAGCAACTACTTGAAAGCCATTTTCATTGTGATTCTCCTTTATCTTCAATCAGAAACTCAGATTACAAGGAGTAACTTTTCCCTCAATCAGCAGAATCAAAAAACTTTAAGTAGAATATGTAGCATTTATCAAATAAAAAGAACTCCCACTTCTAGAATGTTTACTTTATATGTGAGGTCTTTAGAGGGGAGTTTATGCATAACATCTTATTTATTCTTTTATTTAATTCCCATATAGTTAACATACAGCATTATATTAATTTCAGGTGTACATTATAATGATTCAACAATTCTATACTGTATTCAGTGCTCATATGATAAGTATACTCTTAATCCCCTTCACCTAATATCTCATTTATTCTTAACAAAAACTGCGGAGTAGAGGACAAAGCCATCACATGGTATAGTCATTTGCCCCAGTCCACATAACCAGTAAGAGGCAGAATTAGGATCTGAATTCAGGTCTATAAAGACAAATTTCACAAGATAGATGCAACTGAGACGATTTCCAATCTGTATGGTATTGGAACCAAAGCTCCTAAAAAAGCTTCGGTTGCAAACTGCGGAAGAAACATCCTTTGGGGATGACCTGGAATGAAACATCAACTAATCTAGCTCACAAAGATGTTCAACCTGCCAATCTGTCTCAGTGGAAGTGTGAGCTGAGGCAAGGAAGCCATTTGTCCCTCAGAGCAGGCTAGACACTTTTTCTGAGGCATCCCTTGGGTGGAATGTCTGTGGGCCACGTGCAGGGATTCCAAGGTTTACTTCTACTTCTAAGTGGAATGCTGTAAAATCAGAAAATCATTAAATAGAATGTGGCAATAAGAATGCTGACTCTAAAAAAGAAAAATAAAAAAGAATATTGACTCTGGAGCTAGAATTCTAGATTTGCTTCTCACTAACAAGATGTCCCAGGACAAATTGTGTAACCTCTCCGTGGCTTAGTTTCTTCATTAATAAAGATGGGAATAATAACTTCAGCTACTTCATACAGTTGCCTAGTGAAGTTTAAGGGAGTAAATTCATGTGAGTGAGTGAAACTATGCTTAAAACCCTGCCTAACACATAGTAAACACTGTCAACTGAGGTCAGCTACGGTTGTTATCACTGTATTTCTGTAGTACATGTGTCATTCACATGTTCGAAACAGAGTGATTCATTCAGGATAATTAAGGAAGAATCTGCTTCAATTGGTTAAAAACGTAGATTAAAAATATTTATGATCCTGTATGTTACTTTCAAAAAGATATAGGTATTTAATTTCTTTTTTTTTTTTTAATGATTTGAAAGAGAGGGAGACAGAGCATGAGCAGGGGAGAAGCAGAGAGAGAGGGAGACATAGAATTTGAAGCAGGCTCCAGGCTCTAAGCTGTCAGCACAGAGCCCGATGTGGGGCTCGAACTCATGCACTGTGAGATCATGACCTGAGCCGAAGTCAAACGCTTAACCAACTGAGCCACCCAGGCACCCCAATACAGGTATTTAATTTCTTAAGTTTACTTTTCATTTTTGAGAGAGAGAGAGAGAGAGAGAGAGAGAGAGAGAGAGAGAGAGAGAGACTGCTGTGAGGTGGGGGAGGGACAGAGAGAGAGGGAGAGAGAGAATCCTAAGCAGGCTCTGTACTGTCAGCACAGAGCTGGGCTCGAACTAACAAACTATGAGATCATGACCTGAGCAGAAATCAAGAGTCAGACACTTAACCGACTGAGCCACCCAGGCACCGCAAAAAGATATAGGTATGTATGTATGTATGTATGTATGTATGTATGTATTAATTTTTGAGAGAGAGAGACAGAGTGGGAGTGGGAGAGGGGCAGAAAGAGAAGGAGACACAATCTGAAGCAGGCTCCAGGCTCTGAGCTGTCAGTATAGAGCCCGATGTGGGGCTCCAACCCACAAACTCTGAGATCATAACCTGAACTGAAATCAGACACCTAACCAACTGAGCCATCCAGGCACCCCAAAAAGATATAGGTATTTACATTAAAGTAACTACAGTAACTAAAATGTGTTAATGCAGAAAGCTTCACAGGGACCTACTTCAAAAAATAGATAATAGTTTGCTTATAAATGAATATGTCCTTTGAAGTCTTCTATTCAATAGCATAAGTATTCCATTACATCACAGTATTTGCTTGGCTAACAATCACTTTCCCTATGAAAAGCAATTTTATAGGTTAAAAAAGCATTGAAGCATCTCTCAGGTAATTGATGCCAATCTTACTCTTACCAGGAAACTCAAAACACCCAGCACTTGAGGCCACATGGATTCCAGGAGAAAACTTACATTCTAATTTCAGTCCAGTCCATCTTTGGAAAGTGCTTCCTTGGATTGGGCTGAACTCTTCGTCCTTAGAATCTTCACTCTATGTCACTTCTTCTTGGAGGTACACTGAATGAATCTCATTTCTCTTTTGATGATAGCATTTTGAGAATTTGAAGACAGCTGCTGTATCTTTCTCTGAATTCTTCTGCCTGAAAGAATATCCTCAGTTTTTTGTACTGTTTTTCATTGACATGATGTCAGATGCATTATCCACCTTTGTTGATTCCTTCTGGACTTCCTCTTTTTTGACCTTTTTCCTTTCATGTTGGGATTACCAAAACTGAGCATGACCCTCTAGGTATAACATGATCAGAGCAGAGTAATAAGTAAGATACTGCCTTGCTTGTTCTGGACCCAAGATTAATCTTGATGTTTTAGTGCACATTGACTCTCTTGACTTATACCAAGATTAGCATTCCCTCCCTGCTTTTTAGGAAGAAGGGGAGGGAGTTGGGAAGGGAGCTGCATTAGTCAGGGTTCTCCAGGGGAAAATATAAGATAGATAGATAGATAGATAGATAGATAGATAGATAGATAGGTTTATTATAAGGAATTAGCTCATGCTATTATAGAGACTGAGAAAACCAGATTCAAGAGAGCTAATGGTAAAGTCCAGTGCAAGTTCAAAAGCCTAGGAACCAGGAGAGGCATTGGTGTAGGTTACTGTCTGAGTCTGAGTCCGAAGGCAGGAGACTGATATCCCAGCTCAAAGACAGTCAAGTGGAGAAAGAAAGTTCTTTCTTATTCCGCATTTTATTCTCTTCAGGCCTTCAACAGATTAAATGAGGCCCACATTGAGGAGGGCAACCAGCTATACTTAGTCTCTGATTCAAATGTTAATCTCAACCAGAAGCACCCTCACAGACACACCTAGAAATAATGTTTAACCAAATATCTGGCTGTCCTGTGGCCTAGTCAAGTTGACATAAAATTAATCATCACAGAGAGTGCTAGGTGCTACCTCAGCCATATCTTTCCCACCTTCTACTTTCAGTATTTTTCCCCCAGCACTTTACATCTATCCCTATTATATTTCTTTCGATATTTTCTCCATAATCTCAGACTTGGGGAATCTCAGATGCTGATTCCCTTATCATTTTATTGGATACCACTTCCAAATTGCTATGTATAATAGTACACAGCAAGTCTTCTTCTAATATAAAATACTAAACTGGAAACTACCAAGAAAAGCATCATATGGAGTTCTAAGTTTCTATCCATCCACTAATCACTGAGTGTTGTCATTGATGAGTTACTATCTAGTTTAATTGTAACATCTGTTGCCGTCATCTTCATAAATTATGAAGTGGAAGATGAAATTATGCCTATCCCTCCTTCTACCTGTAGGACTCTATAGGCTTCAGGGAAGTATAGACACCTCCCTTGTTAACCAGTTTTGGAAAAAAAGTTCAGCACATCCAGGTCTCAGTGAACCCATTCTGGGCCCTAAGGTTCATAGTCTCTTTCATGAACTATATGAGACTTTTCCCTAGGAGCAAACTTTTAAGATTATAATTAATAGCATTTGCCCTCTTTTCCATAAATATGTGCCCACTTCTTAATTGTATGTGGATTAGTTAATTCATAATTTGTCCCCCTACAACTAAATCACACAATATAGTAGAACCTTGATCATTGATCAAAGGATAACATAGCTTCATGTCTTTGGACTTCTCTATCCACAGTTTCAGACTTGAAACTTCTTAGGTACTGAATCGATCATCTAATATATTTGATATCACTCCCAAATGAAAAAAAAAAAAGAAGTGAGGAGGAAGAAAACAATGTTTCATATGCCTGAAGGCAAAGAAATAAATAATCTAGATTTTCTTCTTGAGCAAGGTCTGTATAGTTCAGGAAGCTTCATCTAAGATGGAGTTCAAAACACTTGTCTGGGGGTGTTTTAAGTTTGCCCCTCCTGCTCTGTGATCCCATCATAATAGACTTAAGCCTCACTAATATTCTTATGTTTTAATCTGATTTTTCAAGATAGTAAGTTTTGAAAGATATACTGCATTGATAAATTAGGAAACCAAGTTTCACAAACACATAAAATTTCTTCCATCAGGAGGTTTCTGAAACTGTTACAAATAAAAAATGCAGAGCAAGAAGGAGCTCCAAAATATGGCTGTAACCACAGATTTATGTGCAAAAGCAACTCGTCTTTGGGGACCTGCTGGCCAGCTCACTTGTTTGTAATTCTCTTCTTGTTTTGGGACTGATCCCAAGACTCCCTAACTTTCCTGTCTTTGCTTGGTTAAAGGTTCTTGGCACACTAGCCCATTTCCTTCATTTCCTACTTGGTTGATTCTCTAGCTGGTGACATACACTTCCCTAAATTTAAATTTAATTTAAACTGGCTTTTCTCCTCTAGCCTTTGGTAGCCATCTTCCACCTTGAGGGAAAGCATTTCCTCTCCTGGTTCAGAATTCCCAATAATGCTCCCTCCCAGCAAATGAATGTCAACAATGACTATCCTACTGCCCCCTGCTGATAGCTCCCATACTTATTAATCCACCCCACCTTTTAAGCCCTCATTCTACAAACAAATGGACAGAAGTCAAGTCAGTTTAAATAAAAATGAGAATTATGGTAAAACTCAGCCTCAGTCTGATCCCAGCCTATTGAATCTATCAGGATGTGCTACAACAGAACTGACTGGGTGATGATTTAGAATAACCATGTTGACTAAATGTCAGGACTCTGGAATGAATCCCAGTTCTGCTCTCTGAGTCCTTGGCAAGCCATTCCTCCTCTCCAAGCCTCAGTTTTATAATCTGTGTAAAAAGATGGTTTGAACAGAAGGTCCCCAAGGTCCCCTTTAGCTCTCAAGTTCTGTAGATCTATGGATCTGTTGTGAAGTTGCCCATTATTAACTCATAACATTTGTGTGTTATAGCCTGACCCAGCTATTAGCAGTATAATCACAACTTTGGAGGCAATGAAACAATGACAGTTCTTAAAGAAATTAAATCAACTTTCCTTTTTCCTACTCTCTACCTTTCCTGTTTGTTATTCTAGCTCCCCAAATCATTATGTATTATGGTGAAGGAGGTGCTCCTTTCTAGCCTGAATGGCAGTGAGGAGTACTGAAAATGTCATGACAACGCCTGTCCTCAATTGATCCAGCCCAAATTTGCAGATGCAAGAGCTTTAGATAGTCATCCCAACTTCTGGGTGCTTGTCCAAACCAAACCTCTGAGTCCTTGGACTTGGGCCTTTCTTTTAAGCAGAATTAAATAGAAGCTTGCACTTTCTTCTGTCTCAAAAGATCTTGGAAACTTTGGGGTAAAGCTAACCCATAAATGCAAATAGACCTACTCTCATACACAATACACACTTGTACAGATGTCCATATATGTCTCAGTGACTCTAGGAACTGCGTTGTGGGATCCTGCACTCTTCTAAAACATCAGGAGGAAGCCATTTTTCTAGAATATGAGAATGTCAATTTAAAAGCAGCTAAAAGGATGAGGTCTCCAGGAGGCTGCTATTTCCAGTGATGGCTTTGGCTAGACTGACCCACTGCATGGTTTTGCCCATTATCTGATCATAAAGAGTTGTCTTTATTTACATGCTGTGTCTGAATAGTGGAGACAGTTTGGCAGAGTTTTGGAGAAGGAATCTGACTGCCACATACCTTTAAATGCTAACCACTTTAAACAAGTTTTCTCTGTATAACATGATATATTTATGAGACAGTAAAGGGGTAGAGGTCCAAGGAAATGGAAATAAGGAGAGGATTAAACAAGAGAATAGTAAGTAGCTCTGGCCTTGATGAGACTAAAAATCTTTCAAATTCTCAATTCTATTGTGCTCTGAATCCACCAGTTCATTTTCTAAAAGTTTCCATTCAGTATATTTCAGGGTATGATATAATCCAAAGTCTAAACAATATGTTGATTCTATCTCTATTTACACATTCATTCATTCAATAAATATGCTTATTGACAGTGAATTCTGTACAAGGCATTAGATTAAAGCATTATGAAAAGTATATGAAGCATAGCTGTCCTTTACGATCTAATTGTCTTATGGGGAGACAAAATAGATACGCATATGACTATAATTCATCACTCTGCATTGATTATTAAAGAATTAATTACAGAAGCATTTAAAAGTACACATTAGGACATAAAGGAATGGAATCCCAGGAAGAGAGAGCAGTTTGAGCATAGATATGGAGGCAAAAAGTACAAAGCTATTTTAGGGCATGACTGAGTCAGTGTGGTTGGACATTAGAGGAAGGGAGGGGGGAGTCTTGGAAAGATGTGAGTAGGCTGGGGCAGGTTATGAATGACTTTAAATCTCACACTGACAAGTCTGGCTTTCATTTACTAGAAATGGGAAGTCAGTGATGATTGGGAGCAGAGAATGATATGAGCAGAGTGTTGCTTTCAGAACGCTGTTCTCAAAGTTGGGTGCAGGACTGATTGGAGTCATGAGAGCTTGGGACCATGATGCTCAGTTACAAGGCTCTTTCAGTCAACTCAATGCAAGATTAAATAATGACTTCATCTCAGGTAGAGATTAGAAGGTAAAAAAAATTAATAACTACAAGAACAAATGTGGAAGAACTAAACTCCATATATGTGGAATAAGAAAAAAAGGAGTTATAGAAGACTCTGGAATTTTAAAATGGAATGACAGAAACAATGGCTCCACTGAGGGACAACCAGTATGTGAGGAATGATATCAACTCAATTTTAAATACTTAAAGAGTTAGAAAATATTTCACACTCTGCCTGTGAGAAATCTGCCTTTTCAAACTTAGACTTGAGTTATGACACCTTCTCATTATTTATAAATTCATTTTAAATTACAAACAAGAAAGAAAACATGTCATGTTTTCTTTGTCTAATCACCAATAAAACTGATTATTCAACATCAAATTTACTTCTGTTGCCTTCTCCACATTGCTGACAGTAATCAAAACAGAGCACAGAATGGGTCGATGAAGCATATTTTGTGCTTCACAAGACTGCAGGTAATAGCTTGAGAATAACCAACAATTGGAGGAAATGCACCCAGTCTGGATTGAGAAGTCATTAGCATCAAGCCCAGAAGAAGGACTTTCTGTTATCAATGACCATGGGCATACAGGACTCCCCAAGGAAATGGTGTGTTCCCTTAATCACTCACACGTTTTCCAGGTTAGTTTGATCAAGTAGAGCAGAGCTAGCAGAGGTACAAATTATTGAGACGGTGGCAAAACACAGCTTCTTGGGAAAAGAAAATGTGAGGTGCAAAAGAGATTAAAGGTTAACTTTTTCAACAGAAATAAGGAGGGGGGCTTGCCTCTTGAAATACATTTGCTTACCTTCTTATTCCACGCCAATGCCCAGTTTCCTAAAGATGAGAAATGGAGGGGGGTGGGTAGGTAAAACCCTGTCTCCGCTCTCTCACTTTGCCCTGTGGTAGTCTTTGGGGCAGAGTTTGTAACCCAAATGTCTGCTGGGATGGAAGGGTGTTAGAACAAACCCAGGGAAGATGAGAGCTCCTCCTCACTTTCTGACTACCCTTTAGCATATAGGGCTACCAGGGTCAGAAGCAAACATTTCATCTCCTCTTTGGAGCCAGCTATAGAAAAGAATCTTCACACGAGCAAACTGCAGCTCAAGCACACAGCTCTGGTTTGGCTTCAATGAAGTCACTTGTCCCATATCCTCTGATCGCAACCCATTGTGGGGAAAACATCAGAGCTCTTCACTCAAATGCTGTCAGCCAGTGATGATTCCAAAATAACCAGGAGGGTAACCCAGAGGATAAGAGGAACCCACACTTTTCATGGCTTTCCAACAACATACAGGGAGGTGTTCCTGCAGCTTCGGTGGGTGATGCATTTAAGCAAAGACTTGAGCCGCCACAAATTAATTAATATTCATGATTATTACTATTAACATCATAATTGGAGAACTGGCCACTCATTCCACTCATTCAATGCTGATAAGAACACTGGCAACTACATATATATATATACATAATTTAATGCTTATTTATTTTTGAAAGAGAGACAGAGCATGAGTGGCATGGGGCAGAGAGAGAGGGAGACACAGAATCTGAAGCAGGCTCCAGGCTCCGAGCTATCAGCACAGAGCCCAATGTGGGGCATGAGATCATGACCTGAGCTGAAGTCAGATGCTCAACCAACTAAGCCACCCAGGTACCCCTGGTAACTAATTATATGAATCACAACTCATACTTGCATCCCATTGATGCAACTTCCATAGTGTACTTCCACAGTCATTGCCAGCATGTACTAACCAACCAACGTCTGAGTTCTCTATTGATGTCTGCATTTACAGAGGAGGCTCACAGAGGTTAGATGATTGGCTCAAGGTCTCAAAGCTCATAAGAGGCAGAACTAGGACTTTAACCTGAATCTTCTGATTCTGAATCCCTTGGATTTTTCTCACTGTCCCACACAGTAATTAGAGGTCATGTGCATAAATTGGTACATGCACCAAATCTAAAATCCCACATAATCTCTAATTGTCCCAAATACATACTCAGCACTGGGCCAGTTCCACTGGGGGAAAAAAATCAGTGAGGCTGTTTCTCTGACATGGTGTAGTCAAAATACCCAGTTAACCTGCTAAGTTTTTCCATCTTGAGTGGATTTCTTGGCAGTGAGTCATCTATTTATTCATTTCATATAAAACCAATATTTACTGAGTGTGTACTATGTTCTAGACATAATGGTGAAACTTTCACATATTGTTTTCCTCTCTGTAACTTAGAGTAAATAATTCATCCAAGTCGTAGGTGTAATGCACTTCTTTTTGCATTTATTTCCTACTGTGCTGCATCCATTTTTGGACTAGTGAAACTCTCCTCATTTCTGCTCAGAAGAAAAAAAAATGACAAGATATTTCTGTCTGAGCACCAACTCCCCACTTTTCAGATATTTTCAACCTCCATGCCCCATTTATTCATGTTCTTTGGGGGGAAAAAAAAAGAATTCACCCTCTGCAGTTTCCCCTATTAATTGCTCCTACAAGGAACTGATTTGTGGGTACAAAGCCCTCTGTTGGTGTTTGCGAATGGTGCTCCACAGTGGGAAATGGAAATGGAAACAGCTAATCAATAACCGTCCTGGAGCCCTTGCTTTAAGGCTGCCCTCAAAGGTGGGCTATGGATTTCCTGCACACCTAACGAGCAGTGCTTCTGCTGGCATGGAACCCTGTGGAAAGAGGAATAAATATTTGTCTTTTGACGTGGCACAAGAACCAAAAGACACTGCCACCAGATCAATAATGAAATAGCACTGAGGATGTGTTGGTGAAGGAGGCAGGTTGGACACAGGTGGGAACATCAACTTCCTTGAAGCCAGAAGATCTGGGGTCCAGCCCTGGCTCTGTCCCTTAGCGGTCAAGTAACTATGGACGAGTTACTTAACCTGTCTGAGCCTTAGTTTTCTCCTCTATAAAATGGGGATAGTGGTAGTGCCCATGCGATGTAGAGATTACATGAAATAGTCAAAATTCTTTGTATTCTAGGAGGTGCTAAGGAGAAGCCTTTCAGATAGGCTGAAATTAGACCCCAGTTTTCACTCCCACTGTCCCCCTTGCCTGTGGACTAGGAGTTTGGCAAGGGCAGGACCATGTCCTATGTGACGTGTTCCCTGCCCCTCAGCACAGTGACTGGCACACCACAAGTGAAGAACAGGCTTCTGCTGAATAGTAGTGTGCACCTTCCCTTTCTCTTTCTTCTACTTGCTTGCCACTTCACCTCCTCTTAATTATCCTCGGCACTCACAGTCGTTTTATTGGGAAGCAGCAGGGAGGGCTGCTTTATTATACCCCCTCCTCTGCTTTGCATTTTCTCTAGGCTGACCAGAGTGCCATCTTGAGCTGGTTGGTTAAGACCACTGAGTACGGTACATTGACTACCAACCAGGCTGCTAAATTCCAGTCCTCTGGCTTAAAGGTGGCTATTGCGATTCCTTAAAAAAGCGAATAACCCTGACCAAAAGAGAGCAAAAAGGTTTAGCCTGGCTGAATTTCGAGCCAACTGTAAGCTAGGAAAAGAAGGAACAAGAAGACTCACCACAAGACTATATCAATAGCCCCAGTGTGAGAAGGCTCACAGAGGCTGGCCTAAAGCTCGGAGCTGCCACAGCGGTGAAACTGTTTCTAATTTTAGAAATATTAAATAACGGATAATGACACGACCTTGTTAAAGAACCACGTTGGGGGAAAAAAAGGGACACTGTTAAAAATAGCATGCGATCTCCCAGCTGAAGTTTCCAGGCAAAATACGGGTTCACATCCGTGATGTAGACTCCAAATGCCGAGCACCCCACATTGCTGCCAGAAGTGTCAAGTCCAAGGCTCATGTGTGTTCTGGAAGACAGCCACTTTACATACCCAGCAGGGCGCCTCTTAGCACCCTTAAGGTGTGAGAGAAGATTCAAGCACTGAGAACACGGAGGGAAATAGGACAGAGTCCTTGTTCTTCCAGTCTAGTCGCCAGCCTAGTGGCAACTCTAAAACATCATAATTGTACTGTGTGAAGCTGTACTGCAGCACACAAAACCTCATCCGGGCAAAGCAGCCCCGCGTATTGCCTGGGAATGTCTGAAATGTCGCTGCTGGCATCATATCAAACAGGAATCTGAAATGCAAAACCTAAATAAAGCCAGCAAGCCCCACTCTGGGAGGACAGAGAAATGGAAGATGTGGACAGAACCCCAGACAGCGTCCCCGTCCCGCTCAACCCTGCAGATAGGCACCTCTAAGGCTTGGCTACCTCGAGGATCATTAAATGCTTTTAGCAAAGCTGTCTCCTAGGAGTAACCAGCTTTGAAAGCCAAATTGAAAAAGGTCCATCTGATCATGTAATTGGAGAGAAAGTAGGATCCGTGCCATGATAACACATTAGAGGCATTTGGAGATGAAAGAAAGTAAGAGGTGGTCTAATAATTAGCAGAGGCTTGAGAGTGGGGAGATGTGGTGCTTCTGGAGGCAACGCCGGAATTCATTTAGCATCAGATGCCACGGGTCCCTCCTGATGTGACTCTAAACATAGGAAGAATTTGCCGTGCATTGGCTGAATCTCATCTGAATTCCTTCTTATCTACAACACTTCCATCCATACAATTTAGAAAAAAATGTTTCTCAGCAGGGGCAATTTGGCCCTCTAGGGGACATTTGGCAATGTCTAGAGACATTTTTGATTGTCACAACTGATGGATTTTTCTCTGGCATCCAATTGGTAAAGGCCAGGGATGCTACTAATGTCCTATAATGCAAGACACAACAAAGAATTATTCAGCCCAAATGTCAATAGTACTGAGAGTGAGAAACCCTGGTTTAGAATAATGGATATTTTTTTTGTCTTTGAAATGTATGTATATTATTTAATTTTTTCTTTTCTTTTCTTTTCTTTTCTTTTCTTTTCTTTTCTTTTCTTTATCATTCAGTAGAATAATGGATATTTTCTAACCTTTCCTGCTTTACAGACTTTTTAATTTCATTTAATCTTATTTAATTTTTTATATATACCTTGAAAGGCAACACCCATTTAAAACAAAAAGAAATGTCTTACCTTATCATAATTACAGTCATGAAAAAGTCCCAGCAATTAAGACACTCCAAAGGTTTTCATTCATTTCCATTAGGGAGTCTTAGAGAACAGAGAGCCTGAGGAGGGGGAGGAAAGGATACAACAACTCTGTCAGAGTCAAATAGTCTGAGATTTTATTTTGTTCCTGCATCTGAGGCCACCAAAGTACTCACCGGACACTTCTGGGACCTCACAGCCTGAAACAGTGTCTTAGGAAAGCCAAATGTGAGGGTGCATGATTTCCTATTTGATGGTGGCGGGCAGGACCACACCACTGCCTGAAAAGATCTTCCTAAATGGTAGACTGGATTACGTGATTGTCCTCTTGGAGCCTTCAATGGCTCCCCACTGTACACAGGGCAAAATACTATGTGGTCCTCCACAATCTGGCTCCTTCCCACCTCTCTGACTATATCATCTCCTAGATCTTCCCAATTCATCACATCTTTTACCCGTTATACTGAATTTCATGGCTTCTCTAGGATGTAACAGTCCTATCACGCTTCTTTTCTTGTTTTTAAACGTGGGAGCTTTCCTCTGCATCCAAGATTCTCCAGTCTGCCTTTCCCATACTTCCTAGCACTCTTGGAGACTTATCTCAGACAACAACCACTTAAGAACCATTTTCTCATCTGATACCTGCCCCAGCCCAACACTCCAGCCTGAGTCTGATGCCCCTCTTGTGAACACCCAGAAGCACCTGTTCCTACCTCCAGTATAATACCTGTCATTCTGCATTTCAACTAATTGCACATTGTCTCTGGACACTTTGAACAGAGACAGTTTCCTGCTCATATCTCTGTGTACATCAACCCTCTGGCACCTCCGAGACTTAGTGCAGGGCCTGGGCCCCCAATAGGCTTTTCACAACCGTTTGGGAAAGGAATAGAAGAAAACTAAAGAGATAAGAATGGTGACAGAAAGTGAGGAGAAAAGAAAAGGATGGAAGAAAGGTGACAGGGAGGGAGGCAAGTGGAAGGGGGTAAGGAAGGAAAAGAAAAGAAGAGGATGGAGGGACGGTGGCAGGGAGAGAGGGAGGAGGGAGGACAAGAAAGAGGACAGAGGAAAGAACGCAGACTGGAGGAAGGAAGGAGAAAGAAGGAAGGGGGAGGGGGAGGGGAGAGAGAGGAAGGGGGAAAGGGGAAGGAGAAGAAAGGGAGAGAAGAGCTGTGCCCTTGTCCCTTGCTCAGAAAAGACTTCTCTGATCTCTCAGATCCAAGTTGAATCCCTGCATGAACTCTTTTTAAGAGCTACATAACTGTCTTTCATAGCACTTATCACATTTGTAATTTTAGATTTATTTGCATGATTCTTTACTACTAGTTTGTAAGTTCCATGAAGTCAGCATCTGCGTTCTCACACGCTATTGTAGCTTCAGAGCACAGTGTGTCTATGAAAATTATTTGCGAAGCCAGTGAAAAGGAGGGGAGACTGGTTGAGCAGTGCCAGCAGCTAGTTTTATTAATAAAAAAAGAAAAAAGAAAAAAAAAAGTCAGCCAGTCAGCCTCTCTGTTTTTTAGAAATAGGTCTGAGAATTTAGATTTGGGTTTGTTTGGGGTTTTTTTTGTTTTGTTTTTACCTCCACCTAAAACTTCTTCTGCTTCTAGGTAGAACTGTTCTAAAGCATTCAAGACAGTGGCATATATATTCTCACTTTAAAAATCAATCCCAGGAGCAATTTATTACAGGGAAATTTCCTGGACTCCAAGAAGCACCTTGAAGTCAGGAGATGATTAATTTGATATAACTGAAGAGCTGCAAACATCTGCTCCCCGTTGACATCTGCCTCTCATTAAGTTACAGCCCTCCGTCTCCCTCTGCACTGGGGGGCAGGCTTGTGTGTTGATCTGGTAACTCTAATTATATGGTAAGCCTGGTGCTCAAGGCCCTTGTGCCAGCCACCTGGTGAGGGCTCAATAAAAACTTGCTCTATTGCATTGCACTCCAGATCCACCCTCAGCACTTTGTAAGTCCTCCGTCACTCCTAAATAATAGAAATAAAAAATAGTAATGAGGTTGGCGAGCACATTTTCATCTTGTAACCCTGGTTAAGGCTGCGTCTAGATAAACTCAAACCCTTGGTTGATTCAAATAAATTAATTCCATAAAGAAATCTACCCAACCTATTATTTTGGCATCAGATTTTGTGATCGCTCTTTAACTGATATCTCTTACTTCATTTTCCTTTTCCACTGAGTCAGTAATGAGTGTAATTGTCCTAAAACACATCTCTGATCCTGAGCCACTGTATTCTGAAATCTCACAGGCTCTGCCTGCCCATGAGCACCTACTGTAACCTTCCTAAACTTGTCCTCTGAGTCCCTCCCCTGCCTGCAATAGTCCTAACCTCTGTCCCAGCACTCTCCTTAACAACCTCTTTCATCATCCAGTGGGACTTCTCGCTTTCCCAGTTCTCTTCCACCTTCGCACCTTCGCTTAGTTCACTCGCGTGAAGCCCAGTGCCACGTGGCAGCATCTTGATGTGGTGCTGTGTCAAAGGAACATCAACCCAGACCCCAAAATGTAAAATCAATTAAATATTTACAGCGGTCTTTCGTGAAAACACCAAAAGGGAGAACATGCTTGTAACACATAGAAAAAGCCCCTAAAACTTGCCTTTTCCCATTCCTTTCCTTCATTTTTTCCCCATGTGTCAAGGCTGACCTGAAGTCTCTCTCCTCCCAGCTCTAAGCTCCTACTCCAAGGTTTCCTTCAAGCCCATGTTCAGGTTCTTTTGTCTCCCTATCTCACCAAGCTTTTCATACCTGTATCATTTCAGCCTCCAGGCTTCTTTGAATTTTCCCATCAGAGCCCCAGAGCAGACCCAACAAGCAAAAATTTCTTCCTCATTAGAAGACAGGGTAAGGGGGAAAGACTGGGGAGGGGGAGAATGGTTTTTGTTTTGTTTTGTTTTGTTTTAAATTTATTTTTACTTATTTTGAGAGATGGAGAGCAAGTGGAGGAGGGGCAGAGAGAGAGATGGAGGGAGACAGAATCCCAAGCAGGCTCCATGCTATCAGCACAGAGCCCAATGCAGGGCTCAAACTCATGAAGTGTGAGATCATGACCTGAGCTGAAATCAGAGTCAGATGCTTAACCAACTGAGCCCCCAGGAGCCCCGAGAAAAAGGGTTTTGAATATAGTTTGTCGTATTCCTCTCACACTGACAGTGCACAGAATGCCCTCTGCACATTTCCGTCAATAAACCCCATTCCATCGCCAAAGCGCGGAACCAAAGGTCCTTCCTCCTTGAAGTATTCCATGATGCCCCCTTCTAGAACTTTGCACATTCTGTCCTGGCTTTTAGCTTTTAGTGTAAATACGTATTTCTGCTTTTGAAAATTGGGACTCCAGGATCATCTGGTGTTTACCCTTTGATACTCCCCTAAATATCACTTCCAGGGAAATGACTTTCCTCACTTTCTTTTCGTCCTTGGTTTGGCCATCTCTTTGAGGCTACAGCAAGCAGTACTAACTTGATACGTCGCAATGAAATTCAGTGGATATCTGTGTCCATTCAGGCTGCTATAACAAAATACCATGAACTAGACAGCTCAAAAACAACAAAATTGCTGTTTACCATTCTGGAGGGTGGGAATTCAGAGATCAAGATTCTGGAAGCTTCCCTGCCTGGTGAGAGCTCTCTTCCTCGGTCATAGACAGCTGTCTCCTCATTGTGTCCTCACACGGCAGCAGAAGGGGCAAGCAAGCTCTCCTAGGATTTCTTACAAGGGCTCTGATCCCATTTGTGAGGGCTCCACGTTCGTGACCTAATCACCCTCAAAGTCCCCACATCCAAATTAGCAATGCACTGGGGATTAGGTTTCAACATACAAATTTGCAGAGGACTCAAATATTCAGTCTATAGCAATGGGTTCTTTTAATTTTCTATTATTGTCTCCTCTATTCCAAACACATGTACACCTTGAAAACCGAGAAATCTCTTATTTATCTTATATCTCCAAATCTCCAAATATATCTAATGACATGTTTGCTAGTTTGCACATTCCCCACCGTATCTGGGGGTATGCTTTACTCATCGTAGGTGCTCAAAAAGTATATTTGGGATTGAATTAAGCATCTATGAAACATTCAGCTTGACTGAATTTCCTTTTTTTTTTTTGGACATAACTTTGTCTGCATGGTAGTCCAAAAATGTTTTGAGAGTTAAAAAATGGTGGAGGAAAAACAAAGGATTAAAAATAAACTGGCTCGACCAGTTTCTTTCCCTCTGGATACAAAGCCAGCTTGAAGCTTTGTCTGAGAAAATCACACTCTCAGGCAAAAGCTAATAGGCTGAGTGTTGGTCCTTCTTCCGCAACCTGCAAGGCTGCAAGACCTATCATTTCTGTATTAGAATATTCTGTTATACTAGGCTCCTGTGGCTCCTTTGGTTAATGGTGACAGAAAATGTGACTCCAGGGCCACATAACTGTGAATACTACTGGCCTAGGGGCTGGAACAGATTGATACGATTGGCAAACCCCACCCAGGCTGCTCTTTGTAAGAGGGGGAGAAAACACAGTGATTAAACTTAACCACTCTCGTACATTGTGCAATTAATCTCCAGCACCCCTGGACCGCTCTCCAGGCTCCATAACTTACACCCAGCCCACAGAGAGAGACCGGCCCATTGACTATGCTTCCAATGTATATAATGGAGTCTACACACAAAAATTCACTAATTCTTTTGAAATTCAGTCCTTCTCCTCCTCTGGAGTGGGGGCTTGAAGGAATGAGGATATATTTTCTTTGGCAAAGCTTTTGAGTCAGAACTTCAAGGTAGAGGCAGCCTGAAGGACACAGAAACTGTTGGTTGCCTATGCGTGCCCTTAGTCCCAGTCCCGGGGATGGGTCATGAACCTATTCCCCTTGACAGTAACTGGTTTAGATGGTGGCATAGATGTAATTTGAGCCAATGAGGTGTGGGAGAAAATCTGCTGGAGGATTTTAGGAAACTTCTCCTTTAAAAAAAAAAAAAAAGACACATAGGAAAAGCCGTTCTCTTTTTTTCCTCTGGACATTGTCATGCCTAGTTGTGATATCTACAACCACAGCAGCCATCTTGCAACCAAGAGAGAATTCAGCCTGAGGACGAGGACAAGGATGGCAGAGGTGAAAGATAAAAAGACCCTGAATTCTTGATACTAGCATTGTGCCGCTGAATAACCAACACTGGAACCCCCTTATCTCCGGATTGCTTGTAATATGAAGTAATACATTTCTTTATTGTGTAAGCCACTTAGAATTCATTTTCTGCTGTTACTTGAGGCCAAAGTAATCTTAATACATTTGGTTTATTGAGTTGGCTGAAACCTTTGAAGCTTTCTTTTTTAAGTATAACTCTTACACATGCTGCATGATAACAAACAAGTGGGACCCAGTACCCACTTGTTTTGTCCACCTCTCCCTCATATCCCTCCCAGGCTTATATCCCTGCTATGGACAGTGTCACTGGCCTTCATCCTCAGTGGGGTGACCTATTGATTTAATGGGTTAGGTCTACACTGAGCTATTGAATCTATACAGCTTCTTAATTTCATGCCCAAATCATAAACCACTTCTTCCCTCCTCTCGTAGACTTATAAAGAACACTCACTTGCTAAGCCAGCCCCTTGACATCTCTTGCAGGAGAAGCAATCTAGACCATGTGCAGGCAGAGGCAGACTATGTGATCTTTTGCGTCTATTCCATGTATTAAGTTCCTGAACACAGCCAGCACTTGATTAGTCTCTTCTTGAATTAAAGGGACAAGTTACTTGACCTCCAAGTGACCTCAAGCTCTAAAGGATCATCCTTCAAACAACTACCTAGGTATTCCTATAGAATGCATCAATTTATTTATTTAATTTGTTCAGCATTTGGTGAGCAGTTTCACTTATTTTGCAATCCGTGGCACTTGTTCTGCTAAGCATGAGAATAGAAAAATGAATAAGCCTTTTATTCATTCAACAAACAAAATGAACATCTACTTAGTGTGGCCAAGCACTAGGGAAAACATTATGATGGAGAAAATCCTGGAACTTGCCCACAGGACTGTCTATGGCAGAGAGAGACATTTAGCATATATTCACCCAAACATTAGGTAAAGGGGAAGAATAGGGCAAGACAACATTCTAGACAAAGGAAACTGCAGGTACAAAGGCACCAAGGCAGAAGAGAGATTGGTGGAATTCAGAAAATCAAAGGCCAGTGTGACTGGAGCACAATGAGCAAGGGGAAACTATTTCAAGATGTGGCTGGAGAGGCAGGATGCAAGGGCTGGGTCACTAAATGCCCTTTATACCATATTAAAGAGTTTGGACCTTTTCTTAAAGGTCCTGATGTGACACTGGAAAATTTTAAGCAGGATAATAAACTGACCATACTTTTGCTGAGGGGGGTCAAGCCTGGGGCCAGAAAGCAGACTAGAAAAATAAACGTGAAATGCAGAATGACTTAACAACGGTCATGCCAATGGGAATGGCACCCACCATCAAGTGGGTGGCTCAGCAGAAGATAAGGGCCAACATGCTATTAGATGGGGAGGCGAGGAAGAAGGGTGAGAAGGTAGAGGTGATTTCCAGGTTTCAGGTGGCATCAGTTTGAGTAAGAGTGGAATTTGACTGCGTTTTGTTAGCAGGACATACTGTGTTTAGGATGGAGTATCCAAATTAGACATTAAGATGTACAAATCTGCGGCTTAAGAGAAAAATCTGGGTGGGAGAAATTAATTTGGGTTCCAGAGCAAATAGGCAGTACAAAGACATGGAATGATGTCACCCAAAGAAAGGACATAAAGTGAATAGAGAGTTCTGGTGGAGATCCCTGAGGACAGTCTATATTTGTGGGGCTTTGGGCAAGAGTACCAGTGGAAGTCCCCATACATATGATTAAATATTTGAAAGCAAAACATCAAATTAATAGGCCATTAAAATGTTTAATCCTCTTACTTTTAATATGTATCTTCATAACAATGCAATTTAAAATATGTAAAATAATGGTTTTAAATGACTGAAGTTTGGCAAAAACTTAATAAGATGACTGAATTCAATTATTATTTTGAAATGTCTGCGTGTTCTGCTGGTGGACCAGCAACATGCAAATGAGGGATTAAAAAAAAGTCATGCACACTTTGTGGGTTATTATGAATTTATCTCAAGGGGGTGCCTGGGTGGCTCCGTTGGTTAAGCGTCTGACTCTTGGTTTGGCTCAGGTCATGATCTCACAGTTTGTGAATTCAAGCCCTGCATTGGGCTCTGTGCTGACAGCGTGGAGCCTGCTTAGGATTCTCTTTCTCCCTCTCTCTCTGCCCCTCCCTTGCTCATTCTATCTCTCTCAAAATAATAAATAAATAACTTAAAAATGTTTTACTAGAATAAATTTATCCCATGAAATTTATTTTCTTCATTTCAACAAAAGCACTAATTATGTTGTTATAATCAAGGTTCTCATATAATTCATGTTCTTCTCACGGTAGTACCAAAATATAAAACTGAGGCAGTACCATTTGAAAATGTCAAAAAAACAGTGTAAGACACTTCAATTCAGAAATGAACAATTCATTTTATATATCATGTCCAAACATTGTACTATACAGAATATATAGAAAATATTACAAAATATTTTAACTTCATTATCTCTTAAAGTGGTATCTAGATCTATAGAGCAATATAAAAAATTCAATATCATATTTCACACTCATTACATCTAAATCAGCATGTATACAAATTTAAGAGCAATACAAGTTGTTTAATATTACAAAATGTTTCCCTGCCTCTTTGTGACACTACTGTAAATTCCACATTAATTCATGAATATTTCTAGAATTCTGAATCAGAAAGGGAAGAGAAGCAAGAAAATGGACATTTCGTACTTTAGACAAATGGTACTTCATTATATAAGAGTGTATTGCACTCATGTTATCTCAGAGAGAAGATTTGACGCACTAATTAAATTGTCTTTTCTCTTATTGAAGCACTTTTGCTACTTAAATCCTTCCTATACTCCAAAGTAATACCCATCTTTGCCTTCCACGGCAGCAGAACACACATATCTTTGTGGAACTTAGACTTCTGTTTAGAATCCATGTGCAAAAGAGGCAGAGGGGCCTGAACAAGGTTAGTCATGAGAGTAACTGTTAAAGGTTACGAGACGCAGTGTGCCCACGCTGAGCACTGGATCCCAAATGATGGAAGTGCCCTTACATTCTTCAATAAATTGATCGGGAGGGTTGATATGTGGGCCCTTCTAAAGGATGTTGATCAGGGCAGGGCTCCCTATTGCTGAATCTAAAGGGTGGTATTAGCTGAGGATCATCTACAGCTGCAGAGTGATTGGAAGGAGAGAATCTCATGAAACCAGGGGAAAATCAAAAGTGGTATAGCAGAAATCAAGGGAAGAAGGCTTTCCAAGGAATCACCAACAGCGTCAAGTGGCAGGACACTGGGTAAAGAAAATGTAGCATATTTGTATAATTAAATATTATTCAACAACAAATAGCCAAAGCAACCCTGAAAAAGAAAAGCAAAGCTGAAGGCATCATGATTCCGGACTTCAAGCTATATTACAAAGCTGTAGCCATCAAGATAGTATGGTCCTGGTGCAAAAACAGACACGTAGATCAAGGGAACAGAATAGAAAACCCAGAAATGGACCCACAACTATATGGTCAACTCATCTTCAATAAAGCAGGAAAGAATATGCAATGGAAAAAAGACCATCTCTTCAACAAATGGTGTTGGGAAAACTGGATGACAACATGCAGAAGAAAGAATCTGGACCATTTTCTTACACCATACACACCATACACACACAGCAACCTTTTTGACCTCCGCTATAGCAACTTCTTACTAGACCCGTCTCCAGAGGCAAGGGAAACAAAAGTAAAAATGAACTATTGGAACTCCATCTAAATAAAAAGCTTCTGCACAGCAAAGGAAACAATAAACAAAACTAAAATGCAGCCTATGGAATGGGAAAAGATATTTGCAAATGACATATCTGATAAAGGGTTAGTATCCAAAATCTATAAAGAACTTAACAAACTCAACACCCAAAAAACAAACAATCCAGTTAAGAAATGGGCAGAAGGCATGAATAGACATTTTTACAAAGAAGACATCTAGATGGCCAGTGGAAACATGAAAAGATGCTCAACATCACTCATCATCAGGGAAATACAAATCAAAACCACAATGAGATACCACCTCACACCTGTCAGAGTGGCTAACATTAGTAACACAAGAAACAACAGGTGTTGGCGAGGATGAGGAGAAAGGGAACCCTCTTGTACTGCTGATGGGAATGCAAACTGGCGCAGCCACTCTGGAAAATAGTATGGAGGTTCCTTAAGAGGTTAAAAATAGAACTACCCTATGATCCAGCAATGGCACTAGTAGGTATTTACCCAAAGTACACAAAAATACAGATTCCAAGGGGTACATGGACCCCATTGTTTATAGCAGCACTATCAACAATAGCCAAACTATGGAAAGAGCCCAAATGTCCATCCGTCGACTGATGAATGGATAAAGAAGATGTGGAATATATATATACATACACACACATATACACACATGCATATACATACACAATGGAATATTTCTCAGCCGTCAAAAAGAATGAGATCTTGCTGTTTGCAACTATGTAGATGGAGCTAGAGTGTATTATGCTAAATGAAATAAGTCAGACAAAGACAAATACCATATGATTTCACTCATGTGGAGTTTAAGAAACAAAACAGATGAACGTATGGGAGGGGAAAAAAGAGATGAGGGGAAACAAACCATAGGAGACTCTTAACAATAGAGAACAAACTGAATGTTGATGGAGGGAGGTTGGTGGGAGATGGCCTGGATGGGTAATGGGTACTAAGGAGGGCACTTGTTATGATGAGCACTGGGTGTTATAGGTAAGGGATGAACCACTGAATTCTACTCCTGAAACCAATATTGCACTGAAATGAAATGAATCACAAAAGACTGTATATATCATATGATACAATTTATATGTATTGTTCAATATAGACAAGCCAAGAGAGATAGGAATTAGTTCAGTGGTTGAAAGGGCAGGCAGAGCTGGGGGAAATGAGAGTGACTGCTACTGGGTAGCAGATTATGGTAAAGGCTGTGCAACTCGGCAAATACACTAAAAGCCATTGAATTTTACCCTTTCAACAGTTGAACTCTGTGGTATGTAAATTATATCTCAATAAAGTTGTTTTTCAAAAAGGAAAAAAAGTAGGAAGAGGTAACCACTACATTTAAGGTCCCATCATCCTTTGTCCAATCCACCAAACACTGGTCACCTAACTGTAGAATGCTCTTGGAAGCTGTCAGATGTTTAGGACGAAACAATCTTACACAGTGATTTGTCTGTTGCCCTGACATACATACATACATACATACATACATACATACATACATACATACATAAATCGATCTTCTATTCTTTGAAAAGCAGATGAGATAGAGGGACTGCTTCATAATAAAGGTCTTTCCACGAAGGTAAACTTGAAAACAGAGAGCATTTATGCAAAGAATCCATTTACTGTGTCAGTAATTTTCAGCATTTCTCCTGCTGTTATTGTAGATAATTGAGTAAAAGCTTTTCCTTCTCTACATCAAGCATCAGTATCCAACTGATCCTCTTAGAAATTCAGTTTTGAGATTTCACTTCAAGATCATGACTGCAGAGTTTATGGGAAATGCATGTGTATTTGGGTAAATGGAACTATTTCCTTTTCTTGAGGCAAACACTCAGAACAACTAGAAGAAAACAGAAGCGGGGACGGGGGGAGGGCAGTAAAATCTTCCACCAGATTTATCAATACAGAGTCACAGCGATCTTTCATCCAGATGACTATTTGTCTAAGTTATGAATCCACATCTTTCCCACCCATCCAATTATTCAGCATTTATGTGAATTCAAGGTACTAAATGCTAATATATTTCTGTGGCTTATGTTTTTAATGAACACATTAGTTCTAAAGTCAATAAGCTAGCTAATGTCCACATTCTGGCTAATGTGTAGCACTGAATTTAGACCTTCTAAGAATTTATTTCTTAAAACTATGAGTTGGGAGGGGAACGATGAATTGGGGGCATGATACCTACAGTCAAGTAATATGTAATAGGGATATTAATAACTCACAGGGCAGGGCACCTGGGTGGCTCAGTCAGTTGAGCATCTGACTCTCGGTTTCAGCTCAGGTCATAATCTCACAGTTTGTGAGTTTGAGCCCCGTATCAGCACAGAGCTTGCTTGGGATTCTCTCTGTCTCCCTCTCTCTCTGCCCTTCTCCCACTTGTACTCATACTCTCTATCTCTCAATATAAATAGATAAAATTCTTTTAAAAATAACTCACAGGGGATCTTATCAATCTCACAATAACAATTCCAGCTAATAGGATAATTAACATTTATATTTTTATAGTTTATATGATACAGTCATGTATAACACTATTTGATTTTTATGAAATGTGGAAAGCAGATTACTATCATCTCCATTCTTTAGCTAGTTAAACTAAGCTTGGTCAAACCATTAAGTGACTAGGGTAGATCTCCTTGCTGGATATTTCCAGAGTACCCTATCCTTAACACCCACTCATGTCTACTTACTTGACACCTGTCTCTCCCTCTAAGCTTTATGGAAGCAGGAACCCAGCACAACAGCTGGAACACTGTATGTGCTCAATAACCATTAGTTGAATTGAACTTCTCAAGTTTCTACAACCAGTAAGGCACAGAGAGGAGATGTCAGACTCCACATCACATGTCCTTTTAAAGTGCTAATAATGTTTATTTATCTATTGTTGCTGTTGGCTCATTAAAAAAAAGGATGCTAAGTGAAATAGCTAGACCAGGAATGTGTCTATTTTTATACCTAAAGCCACCTCTGTGGAGCAGCATTTTGGCATAAAGCTCAGTGATCATATAGTTCTATGGTCATATACTCAGTGGTCATATAGTTCTATGGTCATATACTCAGTGGTCATATAGTTCTATGGTCATATACTCAGTGGTCATATAGTTCTATGGTCATATGCTCAGTGGTCATATAGTTCTATGGTCATATACTCAGTGGTCATATAATTCTATGATCATATATAGCTCAGTGGTCATATAATTCTATGGTCATATAGTTCAGTGGTCATATAGTTCTATGATCATATAGCTCAGTGGTCATATAGTTGTATGGTCATATAGTTCAGTGGTCATATAGTTCTATGGTCATATGCTCAGTGGTCATATAGTTCTATGGTCACATAGCTCAGTGGTCATATAGTTCTATGGTCACATAGCTCAGTGGTCATATAGTTCTATGGTCATATGCTCAGTGGTCATAGTTCTATGGTCATATAGCTCAGTGATCACATAGCTAAGTGCTTATCTAGCTCAGTGGTTTAGAGTCAGAGGGCTGTGGTATCAGGTCTTCACCCAAAACTTTGCTGTACTGTCCCTAGCTGCGTGTCCTCCAGTATACCACTGAACCTTCCCAAGCCTCAGTTTCCTCATTTGCAAAATGGAGATAAAGACAAAAATCTTTCAGGATTATAATGATGATTAAATGGAATCAAACCTATAAACCATGCAGCACAATGCCAGGTACTTAGCAAGCAAGCATTCAATATCCATCATTATTATCATCATCATCATCATTACTATTACCATTATTATGTGTCCCTAGCAAGAAAAGAAAAAGCCTCTTGGGTTGAATACAAAATTATCAACATCAGAAAAGGCAATTTGCTGATAACCGATACTTGATTTGGAGATGGAAAAGCTTTTACTCAATTTTCTACAACAACAGACGGGCAAACGTTAGCTCTGTCATGTCTTTCAGAAACCACTGAAGCCACCAGAGGCAAGAATGGCATCTCCAGACTCCTGGGGGAAAGTTCATTGAGTTGCTAGTTGAAGAATCTGGGGACACCTGAATAGTCTCCTCCACATCTCTATTTTACCAGCCTTGGGTAGTTTAATCTCCTCCGCCTACCTCTGCTGCTATGTGCAATATTTTTCCTCAGCAACTGCAACCCTACTTGATCATTTTAAGAAAGGGAATTCTTAAGTCCCTTTGTAGCTCAGAAAAGTGTGTTCTCTCATATACATCTTTCCTTTTACTGCTAGGCTATTAGTTCTGACTTCAACTGCTTCTTCTGAATAGATTCCCAACTGTTGTGTCCTGAAGGACTGTGTTGCCTTTCTCACTTACTCCTTCATTAGAACTTTTCCTCTGTCTGCTCCTCTTCACACCTCTCTCAGCCTCTGAGATAGTCAGCAGTTCAGAATATGGTTAGATTATATTTGCCCAGACACTGATACCTCATGCTTGTCTTTATGGATATTAGAAAGATAAGGCATTAGGAGTCAGAGACTTGGGTGTCAATCCTGATGTAATCATAAATAAAGGGACTGAGTTTCAGGCAAGCTATTTCATATCCCCATACCTTGGTTCACACATTTATAAAACAGGAATAATGATAACACCTAACTCATTGACACATGATAAGATCACATACATAAAAAAATGCTTTGCAAAATATGGCATTGTTCAAAAAATAATTTAGTTGCCAGGAATGATAGTAGAGGAAAAGAAAAAGGATGACAAATTAATAGGAATTTAGAAACCATCGGGTGATGGGTAATTTATAACTTTTAAAGTGCTACTTTGTTCATTTCTGGGCTAATGCAATATGCCAGGCCACTCCTCCATTTCTTTTTATTCAGGAATTCTTCCTCTCTTTCACTAGTGTAGATGTGATGGGCAATGCTCTATCTATGTTTCTCTTCTCTCTATACCCTGTCTCTCGCCAAGCTTGGCATTGCCATTATTTCAACTCTTAACTGTAGACAGATTCCTCACAACCCTACCTGCAGGCTAGGAAGTCATGAGACCTTTAAAATCCCTTCACCTTGACCATATAGTATAACCTAATCATGGAAGTGACATCTATCATATTTACAGATATGTGATATCCAACATATTAATAGTTTCTGCCCTCACTCAAAGCGGGTAGATTATATAGGGCATGGACGCCAGGGGGCGAGATTCTGGGGGACCATCTCAGAAGTCTGCCTACCACAAGGATGTGTCCTCTATCAAGCAAGAAGGATACAAAAAAGAATTTGACATGATGTTTACCTTCAAAGAGTTATAAATTGGGCGCTAATTATCCATAACTGATAGGGCTAGATAGATAAGATTATATGCAAAAAATATACATGTAAAGTATTTATCATAGTGCCTGACATGTGAAAATTAGTGTTCAGGAGAGGTAACTATTGTTATCAAATAACTGAACACAGTCTGTTAAGATATGTATGGAAGTTCTAGACAAGGCATAGGCTGAGAGGAGGAATGCTCAGTTGTTGGGGAGGTCAACAGCACTTCAAAGAATAGAAGCACTTCAAAGAATAGAAGATCTCAAAAATCGTATCCAATTGGCTGTATTAAACCCGTTTTTAAAATTATTTGAAAAGTAAGATTCAGTTCAGAAGCTTTCTTTTTTAAGATTACTTGTAAGTAATCCCTATACCTAATGTGGGGCTCGAACTTAAAACCCCAAGATCGAGAGCCTCATACTTTCCCGACTGAGTCATCCAGGTGCCCCCAGAAGCTCATTTATACAAGGCCATTCAGCTAGTAACAGCTGAAGGCAAATTTCACACTCAGGTCTTCTGATTGGACGCCTGAGCTTCACTGTGTGTGTATGTGTCACAGTAACAGGGAGTCCATTTTAGCCATAGTGAGGAATGTGGGGGAACTAGTGAAAAATAAGCTTGTGAGGAGAGCACGGATTACATCACAGGGAAAGTGGTTTAAAATTAAGCAAAACAACAAGGCAGGTGTCTTTGACAGGAGAATTACCTAATACCTAATCAGAATGTTATTTTAGGAAGATTGTCCTGGCCGTGATGGGCAAGGAAGTGCACAACAGGGATGAGCCAAGGAAGCTACACCTGCACCTCAGTTGGGAGGCAATCGAAACCAGAAACTGGGGCAGCGAGAAGAGAAATGCTAGAAATGAAAGTAAGCAATAAGTAGGGGTCGGAAGAAAGGCCTGGTGAGGTTGAATCCCTCCTTAGAACTCACCAACCCTTTACCTATAGGCTTTATTCCTTCCATCTTCTGCCCCCTATTCACATGCCATGCATCAGCCAACCTGGACCACCTGAGCTGTTAGCAGTGCACTCCAGACTTCCCACACCAATGTGTTTTCTTCCTTGGGAATAGTCTTCCTGATGTCCCCTCTGGCAAAATCCTAACCTTCCTCCAATGCCCATTCTAAGTATCTCCAATTTCAAAGAGCCATTGTGATCCTTTCCCCTTCCCAAACTCATGGGATCTCTAGCTCCTCCAAACACTTAAAAATAGTCAGCGCTTTGATAGGTGCCTTATGGTGATCTCTAATTGATTTCCATTCAACTGAGAAAAACTGCTCCAACAATTTGAGCTCTCTGTCTCTGAAGAGATGAGCTGCTTATGAAGTCAGGGAGCTGGTTCTTACCAGTTTGCATGCAGTTGCAGTAAATTTGGGGGAGCTGAAATGAATCCCCAAACGTGTTGTAAAGACTTTGACATCTAATGGGACTGTGGGACTGGGAAATCCTTGAGATGCTGTGTCACTCAAAGATTGTGGATTACATATGGCAGCATAGCATTCATTCAGTAAACATCTTTGAGTACCTACTCTGGAGTTCAATAGAAAGCACAAACCCCAATGCCTACTGGTGACATGTGAGGTAGGTGACATGTGAAGACGTGGGCTGAGTATTGCAGATCACTGGGCAGGGAAAGGGGCATGCTGGAACAGACATGCCATGTTTAATGCTGGTACTCATTCCCCAGCCCCCGTGCATTACTTACTGCTGAGTAAGAATGAGGCTTCAGCATTATCAGTCATTTTGATTGTTCAAAGAAAATTTGAAAAACACATTTTGTATAAAGTGTCTCAATTTTCTTAAGTTGACAAATAATTCCTTTTTCAAACAATGAAGCAAAACAAACAAACAAAAAACACTGTGGGAATGCCTGGGTGGCTCAGTCAGTTGAGCGTCCAACTTCGGCTCAGGTCATGGTCTCGCGGTCTGCGAGTTCGAGCCCTGCGTCAGGCTCTGTGCTGACAGCTCAGAGTCTGGAGCCTGCTTCGGATTCTGTGTCTCCCTTTCTCTCTGCCCCTCCCCCGCTCATGCTCTGTCTCTCTCTCTCTGTCAAAAATAAATAAACATTAAAAAAATTTGAAAAAAAACAACATTGTGCAGTCCCAATCAAATGCATCCAAAGGGTTGAGTCTGCCCTTGGGCATCATTTTGAGACTCAACAATAAATACTATACTAGATGCTTGGTGTGACAAAGAAAAACCCCACACTCTTGTGGGAAAGATAAGCATTTAAACAGATAATTACAATAGAATGCACACTTGGCATATTTCAGGTTTTTCTTCAAAAATAAATGAAAATGAAGGAATTAGTATAAAAGCACACTCATTCTGCATGGAATACAAAAGAAGAGATGGAAAACCTAGCAAAGATTTGGGAAAATAAAAAAGCAAAAAAAAAAAAAAAAAAGTAAAGTGACTTTCCAGTAAGGGTGAATACAGACCTGAGTCCTTCTCTTTGGGCAGCTGGAGAGAAGAGTAGTGTTTATTTAAAGAGGAAAATAATACATTCAGTTTCATATAAGTTGTACTTGATGTGGCCACAAAACATCTAAAAAGCCATGTTTAAGTACTCAATTTCATATAGAGTTGGAAGGCTGAGAGAAGAATTAAGATGAGAGATGAAGGTTTAGGGGTCAAGTCACAGATATGAATGACATCAATGAATGGAAGAGGTTGAAGTGAGGAAAGTTGAGAATGGGGCTCATATCTTAGGAGAGAAGCATTTTAAGACAAGCAGAGAGTAAGAAAACCCAGCAAAGTGAATTGAAAAGAATATTGGGAAAGCAAAGACCCAATTTCCTAACACCAAGGCAGGGGCATTTGCTGAGAAGTCATAAGTCATTCTTCTCTTAAACTAGGTCAACCCCGAGGTACAGCTGCTGTGGGGGGCAGGGAGGTGGGGGAGGGGAACAGGGGGGAGAAGGGGGAAAACTGTAAACTTTTTCTCTAAAACCAATAGGCCAGGATGATTTCCAACCTGGGCAGGAACTGTTACCCAGTAAAGAACTGATAGTGAGTCTTGAAGAGACTGTTGTTGGGTGGCTGGCTGAGCTTTTCATTTTGGATTGTCACCAGGAGAATATTCTTCCCATGGCTGAGAGAAAGAAGGTTTCTTTTCATTGGAGAAGAAACAGATTTTTGCCCCGTCTCTGCAAGGGCAATGCAAGTCATGAGGAAAGGATTCATTATTTTCACACATTCCCAACACAAACGTTATTCCACACGCAGACACATTCAGACCAACTTCAGAGCCGTCAAGCACACACATGTTCTTAGGTTGCAACTATTCATCACGGTCAACTTTATTTTTCTTAAGAAAAATAAATTAAGGTCTTGGGAAAAGAAGGAAAATGAAGCAGGCCAAATGAGGAGTTTAGTGGACTTGAGATGTGAATTTTCAGAAACTCCCTTTTCCCCCATTAATCCTTCTTTTTTGTCCTTTATCCATTATGTGGGATTAGTTCTTTGTAAATTTGGATTTGTACTGATGAATTAAATTCTTGGCAACCGCTGTTCCTGCTGACTGGGTGCTTCTTTGTGCTCTTTGTAAGATCTATAACTCATTGCACCTGTTGCATCTGAATAGTCCTCTGCAGTCAGGAGTGTGTGTGTGTGTGTGTGTGTGTGTGTGTTCTTTAAAGCATTCTACAACATTCAATGTAAAATGAAGAACCCTGGTAAATGGGAGGGGTTGCTAAACAGTGGACTGAGTTACGAAAGCAAGTTGTAGAATCTCTTTCCTTCACCATCTTTTAAGAAAAGTGCCAGAAAAAGCTCTAAGTAGCACAGTGGGCATTCGGTGCTCATTTGCGGCAATAGGTTATAAAATATGAATTCTGAAGACCTCTCCAGCCCTCAGGGGCTGCTATATATTTTCACCAGGGATCAAGAAAGGAAATCTATGATCCTCCAGTCAAAATAGCAGTTTTCCGTGGGGTGAGTCTAGGTCAAAAAGGGTTAGTAGTAACTTACCCAAGGTAACACAACCAATTAGCGAAAGAACTAGAATCCACACCTCCTGATTCCACCCTACTCCAAATACACACAGTTTCACCTTACATCCTCTTTTGTTCTTTCAGATAAATATTAACCAGCTGGTTGCAAGCCTTTGTGGTGAGGCTGTCTATTTTCATGAAGTTTCACATTTCTGAAAAATCACATTAGAATTTATGTCAAAAGGATGTTGCATTTTTTTCAATGAAATATATTTTTTAACAGAAAAAAAAAGAGAAAGTGGACCAGGATGTATATCTTAGCAGCTGAATAAACAGGTCTATAGAACAAGCATTTTTGGCTTGATATGTTATATATTATTTGCGATCCAATCATTCAATTTATTAAAGGTCGAACCATTAGTTTCATAATATAATACATTCTCTCCCTTTCTTTTCTCATCCAGAGTTCTTTCTGAGATGGAAGTCAGCCAAATGGAATATAAGCATCTTTCTTAGAGATTCTGCTAGGTTCCCTTCTTCCTTATTATTCCCCATTCTCCATTGCTACCCACCACCACCAGATCATGTGTCTTAGTAGAGGTGGTAGAAACAGGATGGAAATCCCCAGGCTATGAGCCATCCAACAGCATTACAATGGAAGTCACAAAATCTAGGATTATATCTCGTCTGTGCCACTTTATTTCTCTTTACTGTGCCACTTACTTCTCTTTACTTCTCTTTACTGTGCTGCTTAACCTCTCTGCACTTCAGACTGCCTATCTGTAAAATGGGTCTATTAAGTACCTCGGTCCCAGTTGTTAGTTAGATACAGGAAGGCGGCAAATGTGAAAGCATCTTGTGCTCTGATACTCTCAGGAATTTCGATACAACCTGCGTCCACCCATCCATGCAAATGAAAAACAGGACTAAATGGACAGATAAAAATAATGATTAATCAACATCTTTCTAGTAAGGGATGTCAGCCCCTAAAAACACATCATAATTTTTAAGAATTTAATTGAGTCATTCCTCATCTGTATCTCCCAAACCCATTCCTGTATCTCTTATGGTAAATATAAATATTAGCAGCTGACAAGGATAAGGACTTGAAAGACTGTTATCAATTAAATCACTTGAGGGTCACATTTAAGCTGTAAGAAAATGCAGGTTGAAACTTTCTAGCTTTCATTTCTTCTCTGATTAGTCTGACTTAGGGTGCCTGGGTGGCTCAGTTGGTTAAGGGTCCGTCTTCAGCTCAGGTCATGATCTCCTGGTTTGTGGGTTTGAGCCCCGCATCCTGCTCTGTGTTGACAACCCAGAGCCTGGAGCTTGCTTAGGATGCTGTGTCTCCCTCTCTCTCTGCCTCTCCCCCACTCATGCTGTGTCTCTCTTTCTCTATCCCAAAATAAATAAACATAATTTTTTTTTTATTTGTCTGACTCAAGAACTGCAAGTCTCCCTAAAAGTTACTGTCCTAAAATGTAAATGTTCAAAACACAGGAGGTGTGTTCCAACACATGTAAGTTAGAAGACTACATCTATAGCATGAGGGATTAAATAATTGGTCCAGGTTTGGTGGTGATGGTGGAAGGGAGTGTGTCTCAAGGTGCGTCTCCTTCAAGAAGCTGTCTTTGATAAAAGACAGGCTCTCCCATACTGACTGCCTAGAGCACATCATGTTACAACCAACACTTTGGCATTCGTCAGCCTCACTTAAACATTTCATTACATTCTAGTTGGCTTCCCTGGTACCACATTCGGAAATCATCACATCTTCAGTATCTAGATAAACATGTGCCACTCGTTACCCTGAGTATGCAATGCAGAGAGCCCACATGAAAAGAAGCTCCATTTCTATCCCACACCTGAATTTCAAAGCATCTTCCCTTATGATTTTTATCTGGAACCTATATTTAAAATAACTGATGTTTTCTCTATCCATGCAAATTTCTCTGTCCTACATAGGCTATAATTATATCAGACCATCCCAAATGTACCCTCCAGGTTTGGTGAACATCTATCTAGATATTTTGCTTAACAGGACAACTGACAAGCAATAAATAATTTTATTTATGTTAATTCAATAATTTATTCATTAAACCAGAAAACACTATTGAACACTTATTTTGTGTTAGGCCTTCTGCTAGAACTTGGGAGTGCATGAGACAGACACAGTCTGTGCTGTGAAAATGCTCATTCACAGCCTCCCCTGAGAGTCAGGCAAATAACTGACTGGCCTCAATACGAACTGAGAGCTGTGATCAAGTATGGGTAGGGCACTGGAAAACAGAGCAGCGAGGGTGATAGGTTTTACCTGAAGAGATGTGAAGGAGGAGTTCATAAAGAAGGTGGCATTTGAGTTGTGCTTAAAGGATGAGCAAAGGTTTTCTGGGCTGGAGCACAAAAGATGGGACTTCTGGACAGAGGGGACGTTGTGGGGGAAAGGCATGAAGCACAAAGCAGCTACTGTGAATTGTCCTGTGTGACCAGAGTGTATCATGTGTGGGTGGGCAGAAGTGTTAGTAGACAGGAGTCTGGCAAGGGAAGTTGGGCTCAGATTATAAAAGGCCTTGAATGTGTGTTCCAAAGAAGTTTGAGTTTGTCCAGTAAGCAATGGAATCATGGAAAGATTTCTGAAAACTTATTCTGGTGGCAGGCTTGATAAAAGGTCCAGGGGAAGAAGTGATTACAGAAGATAGGACAACTCATTAGGTATTTACAAAGATCCAAAATGGGGATCTGAACTAGGGATATGGAAATGGATTCAAGAGACATTTCTGGTAATTCTAATTACCAGCATTGCTGACAGGACAGATGTATACTTCTTTGTGTTCACCATATACATTTTGAGTGCACAGAAGTCTGTAAGCTCCTTAAATGCTTAAGTAAAGACACAGAATTTAATAAATCGATCCTCCAAGATTACACATAAACAACATTAAGGTGCAAACTCTTCTGGACTCTAGGTCAGCATCCATTGGGATGGTATTCTGGCACTCTCTCTCAGTAGCTGGCTGGATAGTAGATAATCCCTTCTCCATTTTAAGCCTCTCTTGTGTCCCAAATGGAGGAGGTGGCTGGGAGAATTTATCTCCAAGTCTTCCTCCGGCTCTCACACTCTGTGAGTCAAACCCTTATGATAAGGGCTACCAGCCCCGGCCTTTCCCAAGCTGAGTCACCTCTAACCTTAAGATTATCCGGGGCTGACCAGGGAATGGGAGTTCAGTCACTGCAGTAGCATCCCAAGATCCATTCTCAGGAGTTAGGGACCAGTGAGTCTGGTCTGAGGCCAAGACAGCTGTCAGAGGCTATTCCCTGATTACACAACCCTGTCCAAACTTCTTCCCCGCAAATGCATAGCCACCCTGGGTCCAATAGACCAGTCAGGGCTTCCACAGAAGAAAGAGTCCTCTCTTTCAAGTCTCTGGATTTCCTGGAGTCTGTTTTTCCTGCTTGGGCAAATCCCCACAGCCCATTATCCTATTTACATTGTTCTAAAGCTTCTCACAGGACTTTGCCACAAGAATGCAAGGTTCTCAGGTGGTTTTCTCTTACTTCCTCATCCCAGAGCGCAGTCGGGAATCCACTTCCCTCAGAGGACTTCAGGCCTTGCTCCTCTGTCCCCTAGCCAGTAGGGGGCTCCACCGCTGCCTATTTCCAGTCCCCTAACTCTGTGAGCACTTACTATATGCAGCCAATAGCTTCTGCAGGTCAAGGATTCCACACGGCAACCGCAAGAGGTGGGTGCGACTTCCCAATTTTAATGTGAGGTTTGGTGAAGGAAAGGTGGCTCATCAAAGGCTGAACTTCTAGGATGTGCCAAACTAGGATTCAAACCGAGTCTGTCTGATTTCCAGGCTGCTGTGGTTCTCCTTCCTATGACCAGAGTTAAGCTCTAAATGCTATTATGCCCAAGCATAAACTATCTGCAAAACCTCTAAGCACATCTACATCTGATGTCTTTGTTACCCAAGGAAGGTACAATCAAGGTTACTTAAGGTCAAGACACCAAAAGAGGGAAACAGGTCGTAATTCACCTAACCAAGGGCACAAATATTAGACGTCCAGGTTCTTTACAATTTTTCCCTTTAAAGTTGTGACTTCCTGCTATCAGTCAGTATCGTATAGTCATCAAAATGAAGAAACTCGGCGAATCAGTCTGCCCTGCTTTGAATCCCCTTTATCACATAGCAGCCAAGTAACCTTGGCCAAATTACTGAGGCTCTTCTAAGCTCCACTTCCCATGTGTAAATAGAGATGAGAATAATACTCACCTCACAGCGTTGTTATGAGGAGTAAATAAGATGATACATGTAAAGCACTTAACACAAAGTCTGGCATATGGTATGAGCTCGATAAATCCCAGCCATTATTATTAGCATAATATCTTTGCACGTAAATCTATCTGCAACTCTGATTGTTTTCTTAGGACAGATTCCAGTGGGTAAAATCACTGTATTAAAGGCTGGCTCTTCATACATAGTGCTTAATTATCTTCCACAAATTTTAGGACGATTTATACACCCAATAGAAGTACCTACGCAGCATCCTTCATAGCAGTGGACTCAAAAAGTATATGAAATGTAGATGAGTGTAGTACAATCTAAGATGTTCTAATATCTTACACCTCTCACATACAAAGACATAAACTTTCTTTTCTTTTTCATGGCTCTTCAGTCATAGAATAACCTAAGGCCCAGGCTAATCAATCCAAAGGCCTTTGAGTTCAATTCTAAGCTCTGCCATTTAGCAGCTATGAGAGTTTGAGCTAGTTTAAATAGGAATTAGATCTGGGCAGTATCTTCCTCCCATTTTTTTTATAGCTACAAATGAAGAATACATATTATCACCAGGCCTAGTCACATTTATGTGACTCAATATACTTTGTACATTTTTCTATAAATGAATTGCCTTTATAAACTATTTTTCACTGTTTATTATATAGACATTTCATGTTTCAGTATCAAATAGAGTATAGATCCAGCTCTGCCAAAATCTTGCTGTGCAATCAAGGGTAAGTAACTTTATCATTCTGGGCCTCCTTTTTCTGGCTATAACAGCAAAGCCCTTGCTCCAAATTATCTCCATTAGCTGTGTTTCTATTATTTTGCCGTCGTATACATTGAGGTTTCTCAGCCTTGCCACTACTGACATTTTAAGCCAGAAAGTTTTTTTGTTGTTCTTAGGAGGGGTGGTGGTCATGAGCATTGTAGGATGTTCAGCAACCTTCTTAGCCTCTATACCTTACTGGCACTCCCATCCAAGCTGTGACAATTAAGAGGGGTGCTTGGGTGGCTCAGTCAGTTAAGCGTCAGACTCTTGATTTTGGCTCAGGTCATGATCTCATGGTTCATGAGATGGAGCCCCGAGTCAGGTTCTGCACTGACATTGTAGAACCTGCTTGGGATCTTCTCTCTCTATCTCTCTCTCTCTCTCTCTCTCTCTGCCCCTCCCCACCCGGCAAAATAAAATAAACAGTTCTTTTAAAATGTCTCGAGATATTACCAAACATCTGCTGAAGGTCAAAATCATCCCCAGTTAAGAATTGCTTGCCGTATTCTTAAGGGTTTCAGGCCTTGAGGCACCTGGATGGCTCAGTCAGTTAAACAAATGACTCTTGATTTCGGCTCAGGTCATAATCTCACGGTTCATGGAATTGAACCCCACATCGAACTCCATGCTGACAGCACAGATCCTGCTTGGGATTCTCTCTCCCTCTCTCTCTTCCCCTTCCCCACTTGTGTTTTCTCTCTCTCTCTCTTAATAAATAAATGAACATCAAAAAGAAAGAAAGAAAGGTTTTCAGGCCTTGGGTGTTACTTAAAGAGCCAAATTAGATGGCTTTTAATATCCCTTCCAAGCATAAAATTCCACAGGCCAGTGATGCTGTTGCTGATCTGAACTCAAATCCACCCACCCCCCACAGATTTGAAAGAGGCTCTTCTCACCTCTAATATCTCTTCTGGCTGTTGAGTTACATGGACGTGATTGACTCCATCATCTACGTCTTTGTTAGAGATGACAGGTGAACTATCCCAACCACAGATTTGAGGTTCATCTCAGTCACGAGTCAAGTGTCTCTTGGCAAATTCCTTAGCTTCTCTGAGTTTTTTCACATGTCAAATGTGGATGACACCTCAGATTAATTCAAGGAGTACTAAATACAACTGGTATGAAAGAGGAAGAAAACTCTAAATGGGAAGCTCTTGTTTTCATTTTTCCCTATAGGAATGATTACCATTCAAATATTTCTCAGCCATAGCCTTTGGGTTTGGATCTAGTTTTCTCTTGATTTAGGTGTTTCCAGCCACAATCAAGGAGCAGCTCCTAAGGAATGGGGTAGACAGATGATCCAGTTAGCAGTCAGAGGAATGCAATGGACCAAGAGAGTGACTTTGGTTCCAGCTGAAAATGTCAGCAGAGTGCTGGGAGAAAGGAATCTGTTTAGCAGGTGTGCTTGGAATCTGGCAGAGAGCACTGGGCCAGGGCCAGGGCCACTGAGCTGGTCTGAATGCCTTCTATGTTGACTCCTTGAGACTGAGACCCAGGATTTAAAGGGGAGAACATCTAGAGTAAACACACAACAAGCAGACAGTGGCTAGAATTTTCCCCCAGGCCTTCCGTGTCTCTCTTGCAGAACACCAAGAGGCCAGCAACAGAAGTGGGGCCTGAGTCTGCGGCCTTCACCCACCCTCTTGCACATCACCTGACCTGAGAGGAGCTCTGAAAATAGCTCAGAATTTGGGCCTGCCTGGGAGAGACATAAAGATCCATTTACATGGGAAGGTGACTGCTCTGAATACCCACAGCAGACCAATCTATGCTAATGGCTCGGTCTCTCTCAAATCTGGGATTTATATAACTGGCTCCTACACTCTGTCGTTGCCAGCAGAAATGCCCGAATTATCTTAATTCCAGAATGTAAATTATTCCAATTTTGAGGCCATCATTTTAAAGCTGTCAAAGTCAATATTTTTAACAGCCTAGAAAAAAATTACAACTGGAAAATGTCTAAACAAGTTGTACTTGAGGTCTTGAGACAACTTCTGGCAAAAATCTGTGCTGAGATGGAGAAATCCCCCACACTGACTTCACAACTAGGGAAAAACATCAATCCATCCCGTCACCAATTTGTCTGCATGGGAGCCAATGAGTCAGTCTACCTGCATTGATCACTTTCAATCTGTTACTTTCCATTTATAGATTACTCATTTGTCTTTTGGTCCTAAGATTTTTTTTTTTAAAGGAATTAATTTCTGAAAGGATAACATTCAATACTTGGTCATGAAGAGAAGGGGGGAAAAATCCCGCCCTAACCTCCACCCCTTCCAAGTTTTCATTCCAGTTCTATTTTAATTCATTTCACCCACTACTCTCTGAAAACAATGTGTGCTGAGTATGGCCCTCGCAGTGCTGACATGGGTCAAAGTTTCCTGGAGGTGAGGGAAGAAGCTTTCAGGTGAACTACCTCACATTTGGCCAGGAAAGAAAAGGCAGCTCTTCTTTTTATGAGCACATCAGTTTCCGTTCAGGCGAATCATCATCTCTTCCTTATTAACTCTCCCAGAAAGAAACCTGGGATTGAAGGAGGTGAGGGTGTGAAGTAGGGAATGTACAAAGAAAAGTATAATCATGGTTCTGATCTGCCTTTGGGACATAGGCGATCCTTTAGCACCTGGGCAGCCAACCGGGTTGCAAGAATATGGCACCACCCAAGTGGGGGCATCTGCTCACCACTGCCCCAGACACCAGTTCAGGGTGGTCCTCAGGATAACGCTGGATAATCTCTGTTATGGGCCCATTTCCGGTTCAGAGGCTGGAAAACACCCCATTCCTGTAGCTCTGAAGCAGGATTAATTGATTGGTCTCATATGAACCTAAAAGCCGTTAAGAGCAAGGAGGATGAAAAGCAATTCAAATTGCTTTATTACCATTTTCTAGTAAAGTACCAGTTTAGTCCTCAGCCCTACTGTGAAGCAGCAGGTTTCCAGATATTGACTGTGCTGGCATGTGCTCCTAGAAGAGAGGAAATGCCTGGGTCTGAAAAGCAGAAACATCTGCTCAGATCTCCGGCAGGTCTGTTGCTGGAGCCATGGTGTTGGGGGGCGGGGGGGGGGGGTCCCTCCAGGTGGTGTCACTGCAAGTAGAAGATGAGGGAAGCACCCCCAGTAGGGGAATTTCAGGCCATGCGTGGGGGCTCTTTCTCTCTTTTCTTAAGGCCTCATTCACTTAACAGAGAGGGTGGGATTGAAGAAGAGATTATAAATGGCTTTATAAGGTAGTCTATAGACTTTCTGACTGAGGGCAGCCAAGGTGATTATGGTAGTTATAACGCTGATGAAGTAGCCATCATATAGTGCTTGTATATGCCAGGTACTGAGCACTTTACAAATCTTAAGCCATTTAAACTTCAAACAACCTATAAGTACTATAGTAGTACCTGCTATAATCTCCTTTTTACAGATAAGGAAACTGAGGCACATGGGTTAGGTAACTTGCCCAAGTTCATCATCTAGTAAGTGCAAGAATCAAGTTATACAGCAAGTATAG
Source organism: Panthera onca (assembly GCF_046562875.1). Classification (NCBI taxonomy): domain Eukaryota; kingdom Metazoa; phylum Chordata; class Mammalia; order Carnivora; family Felidae; genus Panthera; species Panthera onca. The sequence continues at coordinate 68,597,589 of NC_138351.1, forward strand.
CTGCAGAGTCCCTGCTCTTACTTGATACCTGGGGTAATGATTAGAGCACTATGGGAGACACCACCATGACACTTTTTTCTTTGACCCTTCCAGAAATACTGTGAGTCAGATATTACTGCCCCCAGTTTTCAGATAAGCAAACTACAGCTGAGACTTATGAAGTGATTTGTTCATAAGGCCATAAGGATAAGAAATGTCACATAACCCCATGACAAGCTCTTTTTACAACAGCCTGGGCCTTCTCAATGATCTGAAAGTTTGGATTTGGGCTATGCTTTCCCTGTAGAGATTGAACCCAGAATGTCAATAACAAATCAATTAGTAATAATAATAATATTGATAATAATTAACGCTTATTGAGCACCTGCAATTTGATAAACCCTTCTCTAGACATAAGTTTAATCCTCACAAATTCCTGAAAGTCAGATTTTTCTTTATTATCCCCAGAAATCAAAAAGGGAAACTGAAGCTCAGAGATATGAAGTGACTTGACCAAGATCACAGAGCTGGTAAATGATTGCACTAAAATATAAGCCCAAGTTGGTCTCCTTCCTAAGTACAAGTGCTTACTAATTATCATTTTCTTAAAACAAAAGAAAAGAAAAAGAAATAAAGAAGGGGAGAAAGAAAGAAAAGTAAAAGAAACTGAAGAGTTAATATTTGAAGTCTATTCAGTGCCTTAGGGAAACTCACATGTAACAAAAATCTTTGCCATATGTCTGTAGAACATAAAGTCCATGTGAACAGGGATTTGGGCTTTTTCTTCCTCTCCTATATCCCCAGCACCTATAATAATACTGGTAGATAATTGTTGAATGAATGACTGAATTTACTTTGGGTTGTAATAGAAACATCTTAGGAAGCTCGAGTGATTTGCAGAAGGGGAGTTTTATGACACTTCTAAGAACAACTCCAACTGGGCTACAACTAATCTAAAGTGATAAGAGATACATTTTCCAGTAATGATGACCACAAGTGTGTCCATCTGACTTAAATATTTACTTATAAGAAGAGAACTCAATGAGCCACCATCTCTCCAGTTGCTCAAACCAGAAACCAGAAATCCTATTCTCAAGCTACTTGGGGAGGAAATACTTGGACCAAACCACTGCTGTCTCTCCCAAGGTCCTCTCATCTTGACTCCCTTCTTCTACTCTTCACCTCTCTAAACTATCCTCCATCCAACGTCCAAAGTGTGCCTCCTGAAATATGAATCGGACCATGTCACACACCTACTTGGAAAACTTCCCCAACTTCCCCTTGAACTTACAGTGAAATACATACTTCCTTGCCTGGCCTCTACCTTACACCACCACCATTTTGAACCACCTCCCCATAACTTAGAATGTTCTGTCCACATTGGTGTTCTCTCAGTGCCTCTAACAAACTGTGTCCTCTCCCATCGTGGACCTTGAAAATACTACCTTTTCTGGTTGGGCACTCCTTGTACAATTCAAAAATATATATTTACTTGTTTATTTATTTTCTATCTCCCCCAGTAGGTTATAAGCTCATGAAGATGAGACCATGTCTGTTTTGTGTGTGTTTATTAGAGGGTAGAGAGTGTCATCGTTGGCTATTCAGCACCTGGCTTTGTGCCTAGCTCTATTGTCTGGTCTATAGTAGACATTCCAGAGTATTTGCTGAGTAAATTAATGAATGAAAAAAGGTTATTAGATCTGGAAAAGATCACAGAGACCCATAAACAGTAAGCATCTTGAGAACAAGTACTATGTCTTGGTTAGCTCTGTATTCCCAGCAACGTTCCCAGAGACCAACAGAGGTAGATGTTAAATGAATCCTTCTGAGTTTCAGAATGGAATGGACAAGTAGCTAACATTTAATAAGCCACTACTGTGTGTTCTAGGCAATCAACATACATCATTTCTTTTATTCTATTCAATAACCATGTGGAGGAGATACTTTTATCTCTATTTAAAAAAAAATAGACTTAAAGACTTTAAGTCATGTATCAAAAGTAATCTAACAATACATTTGCATATTCACCATGTTGAATGAGTCACCTCATTCAACCTCCTATTTTTACAGATTAAAAAAATTGAGGGGTGTTTGGATGGCTCAGTCAGTTGAGCATTCAACTTTGGCTCAGGTCATGATTTCACAGTTCGTGAGTTTAAGCCCTACGTTGGGCTCACTGCTGTCAGCAACAAAACTGTCAGAGCAAAGACCACTTCAGATCCTCTGTCCCCCTCTCTGCCCCTCCCTGACTTGCTTGCACTCAAGTGAATAAACTCTCTCTCTCAAAAATAAAACAAACATTTATAAAAAATGGAGACTGATAAAGATACTAAGAAACTAGGCACATAAAAGCAACTACCTCAACATCGTAAAGGCCATATATGAAAAACGCACAGCTAACATTATGCTCAATAGTGAAAGACTGAAAGTGTTTCCTCTAAGATAAGGAACTAGGCACCAATGGCTGCTTTTACCACTTCTATTCAAAATAGTATTGGAAGTTGCAACCAGAGTAATCAGGCAAGAAAAAGAAATAAAAGTCATCCAAGTAAGAAAGGAAGAAGTAAAATTATGTTTCTAGACAACATGATTCTATTGTAGGAAACCCTAAAGATTACACACACACACAAACTGTTGGAACTAGTAAGTTTAGCACAGTTGTGGGATACAGAATTAGCATACAAAAATCAGTTTCATTTCTACACACTAAAATGAACAATGCAAAAATGAAATTATGAAAACAATTCCATTTACAATAGCACAGAAAGAATAAAATACTTAAGAAAAATGTGACCAAGGAGGTGAAAAATTGTAAGCTGAAAATTGCAAAACATTGCTAAAGAAATTAAAAGACACAGGGGCTCCTGGGTGGCACCGTAGGTTAAGCATCCGACTTCGGCTCAGGTCACAATCTTGTGGTTCACCAGTTCAAGCCCTGTGTCAGGCTCTGGGCTGACAGCCCAGAGCCTGGACCCAGCTTTGGATTCTGTGTCTCCCTCTCTCTCTGCCTCTCCCCCGCTCACACTCTGTCTCTCTCACTTAAAAATAAGCATTAAAACACACACACACACAAAGAAATGGAAGCACATCTGTGTTTATGGACTGAAACTTAATACTGTTAAAATGTCAATACTATTCAAAGCAATCTACAGATTCAGTGCTATCCCTATCAAAATCCCAGTGATGTCTTTGCAGAAATGGAGAAACCCTTTCTAAAATTGATACAGAATATCAAGGGACCTCGAATAGTCAAAACAAAATTGGAAAAGGACGAAGTTAGAGGACTAATGCTTTCTGGTTTCAAAACTTACTACAAAGCTACAGTAATAAAAACAGTGTGGCATTGGCATAAAACAGGCATATCAACTAATGGAATGAAATAAAAAGCCCATTAGTAAAATCTCAAATATATGGTTAAATGATTTCTGACAAGAATGCAAAGACCATTCAATGGGGAAAAGACAGCTTTTTTACAAATAGTACTGGAAAAACTGGACATCCACAAAATAATGAATTTGGTGCCTTATATTATACCATAAACAAAAATTAACCCAAAATGGATCAAAGACCAAAATGTAAAAACTAAATCCATAAAACTCTTAGAAGGAAACATAGGGAAAAAATCTTCAAAACATTGAACTTACCGATGATTTTTTGGCTATCACACAGAAAGCATAGGCAACAAAAGAAACAGAAATAAAATGGACTTCCTCAAAATTTAAAACTTTTGTGCATCAAAGGACACAGTCAAAAGAGTGAAAAGACAACTCACAGAATGGAAGAACATGTTTGCAAATCATATTCCTAACGAAGGATTGCTATCCAGTATATATGAAACAAAAACTCCTACAACTCAACAACAACAAAACAACCTGATTAAAAAATAAGCAAAAGATTTGAATAGACATTTCTTCAAAAAAGGTATATATAGGTGGCCAATAAGCACATGAAAAGATGTTCAACATCACCATCCTTCGGGAAATGCCAATCAAAACCACAATGAGTTACCACTTCACTCTCGTTGGGATGGCAATTATCAAAACAACAACAACAAAAGAAAAAGAAGTGTTGGTGAGGGTATGAAGAAATTGGAACTCTCATTCATTGCTGGTGAGAATGCAGAATGGTGCAGCCACTGTGGAAAACAATATGGCAGTTGCTCAAAATTTCAACAGAGAATTACCATATGATCCAGCAATTCCACTTCCGGATATATGCCTAAAAGAAATGAAGGCAGAGACTCAAACAAATATTTGCACACTCATGTTCATAGCAGTACTGTTTACAATAGTCAAAAGGTAGAAATAACCCAAATGTCCATCAACAGATGAATAGATAAACAAAATGTGGTATACGTACAATGCAAGATTATTCAGTCTTAAAAAATGGAATGAAATTCTGATACATACTACAACATGGATGAAACTTGAAGACATTATGCTAAGTGAAATGAGCCAGACACAAAATGAACAATACTGTATGATTCTACTTAATCGAGGTATGTAGAGTAGTTAAATTCATAGAGACAGAAAATAGAACAGTGATTGCCATGGGCTGGGGGTGGTGGGGAATGAAGAGCTATTGTTTAGTAGAATGGAGTTTTAGTTTGAGAAGATGAAAAAGTTGTGGAGACAGATCATGGTGATGATCGCACAACAACGTGAATGTTGCCACTAAACTGTACACTTAAAAAGGAACAAAATGCTGTTTCATGTTATGCATATTTTGCCACAAAAAAGAAGCCTGAAACCAAGATGAGAAGACTTCCCCAAGATCACATGGTGAGCTTGCTGTTGACCCAACCTACACTCCAATTTCCAGCCCCTGAAGCCTAGTCTAGTGTTATTCTTATCTTCACTTCAAACTAAAATAAGACTTGGAGCTACAGAGCATTCGCAAATGCAGTTAAACATCAAGTAGCTTGAACTGAATGAACCAAACTCCTCCCTTATTATTTCCCCCCTGGCTCCCCAAGTAAAAGAAGAAACTCACAACCAAAACATATCATTGGTGGTGATGGTGATAGTGATGATAATGGTTATGATAACAAACCTTCCATACCCTGAGGCCTGGGCCAATGTGCAAATAACTCAGCTCCCCTCTTCCCCCTCCCACATCCCAAACCCCTTACTCAACAATTGTTGGCTCTGTTTCTATTTTTACCTTGGTAAGATGGGAGTAAATAAAAACTCAGTTAATCAGAAACCCACTGTCTTCCAATTGATTGTGGGTTTGCCCTTCGGGTCCCTTTATAGCAATGTCTTTCTAAAAATGGAAATCAGAAAACTACCTGAAAACTTAAAATTTCAGGGCTGAAGCTGGGTTGGCCTCCTTTTGCTTCTTCTCTCCTTTTTTCTTTCCCTGGTCAGATTCAGCCTATTAGGCAACTGAAGAAACAGCTTATGTCATGCTAAACCTGTCTTTCAAAGGCCAGTAAGACTATATTATGTATGTCATTTGTCATAGGTCTCTGACCACTCATCCAGTGTTTATTTCTCTTGGTCAAGGGTTAAGAAAAAAAATAAGAAAAACACTAAGATTTGTAGAATAAGATTACAGTAAATACTGGATCAGTAACTCCAATGAGATAATCTAAATGAACATACATATTCCTCTGCCCCATGCCCTAAAGTAGGGCTTACATCAACACCCTTGCTCCTACAACTGATTTGCCTCCTTTTTAATGTCCAGAGTTATAAGAATTCCCAGTTACGACATACTTTCAATAAACTGAAATATTAAATATCCAGTTGCATTTTTCTTTCAACCTAACAACAACAACAACAAAAAAGCCTCAGGGTGAAGCCTCATGAGTAAAGTGAATTTTAATTGTACCATTTTCCCTCAACAACCTGAATATGGTTATCGATTCTTCCTAAACTAGATTTAGCGTTCAGAGTGGTAGCGTTGTTTCTTGCCATTTAGTCTCTTTGTACGTACTTTTTGTCCATTAAGAATGCATGTTAACTGTGAAGAACACGTTTGCTGTCAAAGCTGAAACTTGAAAAAAAAAGAAACCTTGATTTCATTTTTTTTTTTGAAGTTCAAGGTGATATTATCGGAACTTAAGAAGAAACTTTTATATGTCATATAATTGCAACTACCCATTAATTACCTTCATCCTAAAGGTGTATACTTTTCTGCCCTTTTACAACATTGAGGTTCAAGGACTTGAAAATCCCTCCTGACCTAGGGACATATCAACCTCCTAGTCTTGTTCATATCCGTAAGACTGACTCTTAATTTAAGCTTTCCTTATTCAGATCTGTACGTTGATGCGTATGTCTATTGCTGTTGGACGATTAGATTACCTGGATTTGTGTTGTTAACAGATGGGAGGAATACCATCTGAACAAGTTACCTTGCTCATTCTCATATATTCCTTGAGATGACACTCCTTCTTTTCTGCTCCAAATATGAAAGGGTTCATGGACACTAAATGGGCTGCCCTCCTCACGCAGTTCTGTAATAACTTTTCTCCAATTACTCCTTTCTCCAAAGGGAAAAACAGGGTAAATTTTGACTTGAGAATCTCGCTGATGCTATTATCGCTCTCAGCCCCTTCTTTCTGGTCTGGCCTCTGACCACCCTCTCCTAGCAAAATCCCTCGCCTCCAATCAATTTCCAGTAATCTGTGAGCTGGTCAAAAAAGAAAAATTTTAAGTAATATTTGGAAAGCACTGTACAGTTTACAGAGTAAACCCATAATATTTGATTTGCATTTTATGTTTTTGTAAATGTATTCTTATTTTAGTACAAAAACAAAATTAAAAAAAATTCTTCATGATCCCACAACTCACATAAGTCCTCTTATGATTTCTTAAACAAAAATAATACATTTATCATCTATAGTGACAGAAAGTAGACCAGAGGCTATCTGGGGCCAGGGGTGAGGGGGTGGGGGGATTGACTATAAGGGGCAAGAAAGAACTTTCTAGGTAACAAGAATATAACTTCCTCCCCCCCCCAGATTTATTTTTTTTAAGTTTATTTATTTATTTTGAGAGGGGAAGAGGCAGAGAGAGGGAGAGAGAAAACCCAGGCAGGCTCCACACTGTCAGCACAGAGTCCACATGGGTCTTGATCCCACAAACTACGAGATCATGACCTGAGCCGAAATCAAGACCCAGATGCCTAACCAAGTAAGCCACCCAGTGCCCCTTCCCCACCTTTACTGATGTATAATTGACATATAATATTGTATAAGTTTAATGTGTACAATGTGATGATTTGTTATACATATATACAGCAAATTGATGACCACAATTGGGTTAGTTAACACATCCATCACTCACATAATCGCCATTTTTTTGTGTGGTGAGAACTTTTAACATCTACTTGCTTACTGACTTTCAGATATAAAATAGTTAATGGTAAGTCATGCTGTACTTTAGATCCCAGAGCTTATTATCTTATAACTGGAAGTTTGTACCCTTTGACCACCTTCACTCATTTCCCCCATGCCCTGGGAACCACCATGTACTCTCTGTTTCTATGAATTTGGGTTCTTTAAGATTTAGATTCCACATGTAAGTGATAATCATACAGTATTTGTCTTCCTCTGTCTGACTGATTTCACTTAGCATAATGCCCTGAAGTTTTGTCCATGTTGTTGCAAATGGCAGGATTTCCTTCAGCAAAAGTGTATCTGGATCATGGTAGTTACATAGCTCTATTCATTTGTCTAAAGTCATCACGCTGTACACTGAAAATGAGTACATTGTATTGTATGTAAATTAGACCTCAATAAAGTTTATTATAAATTTTTTTTTTTAATTTTTTTTTTAATGTTTATTTACTTTGGAGAGATAGGGAAGAGCATGAGCAGGGGAGGGGCAGAGAGAGAGACACAGAATCCACAGCAGGCTCCAGGCTCTGAGCTGCCAGCACAGGGCCCGACATGGGGCTCGACGTGGGGCTCGAACTCACCAACCGTGAGATCATGACCTGAGCCGAAGCCAGATGCTCAACGGACTGAGCCACCCAGGCGCCCCTATTATAAATTTTTAAATAATGATATACTAATGAGGAAATTCAAGAAGGACTCGTAGTTATATATGCTGGATTTATTTTATTCTTACTCTCACTAAAATGGTAGTAAAGGAATGGATTAAAGACATCCAAGGGCAAGGAGAACAGGAAAAAAAAAGTCTTCAGAAGGTAAGAATTCAACAGCTTTCAGAATTTAGCAGAGCAAAGTAAGTTACAAACTCAGTGCCTACAGTTAGATGAAAAAATCATGAGAACCCTGGAGGGAAGGAGGGGGAAGCTTAGAACTTAAGGGAGGGAGTTGAAATACAAAAATAAAAGAGGGATTAGTTGGAAGTCTGTATGAAGAGGAATGGGACCCTATCTCTTCACTCTGGGCAGCCAAATAATTACCCCTTCTTCACCCTCCACAGTGATAGAACAGAGGTTTGTTTCAGAGAGACCCGAGACTTTTCCCCAGTGGAAAGTAGGGACCAGTGCAAGACTGAAACAGGCCATTTACAAATAAGTTGACCTACTGAACTATAGTCCCCACAGGTCAGTAATCTAAAAGGTTCAAAGCAGACATTTTGAAGATCTCTTTCTGGAAGAACCAGGCAGTTCTGGAGAAAAGGCCATGCACACATATTCCAGGGTTTCACCAATGGTAGGGCTGTCTTGGTTCTTGATCTCCCTAGACTGAAACCCACCAGTTCGTAAAAACTCTCTCAACACACACTTCTACACACGCACGCACACGCACGCACACACAGCTTCCAGACAATGGCTCAATTTTAAATAAGAACAGAGAGTAGAGGATCACTAGGCATTTAAGAAATACCCTTGTCTTTGCTGCATCTACTACGAGAGATCATTCTTGGAAGTCTGAAAGGGTTGGGGCAAGGAATTGTCCTATCTTATGTAAGCCTTCAGTACCACTTTATGTTCAAACTATGTGTATCATGCACATAATTTTTCATAGAAAAGAGGATCCGTCTCCGGTTTTTACTATTACAGATAATATTACAAAGCACTTTTGCTTTCATTGTCTCATTTGGGCTCACAAGAGACTGCAGGGATAGAAGTTACTGTGAGCTCTGTTTTATAGATGAAGAAATTGAGAATTAGAGAAATGAGGTGACTAGTGTCTACTAATTCTGAATCCTTACCTTTTCCTCCATCCAGAGATTAAAGTACAAAATTGTAATATGTGTTTATTCTCAATTCTACCTGATTCTCAAAAGATACTTAAGGTAACTCATAATGATGAATACAGCATTGCCAGATAAACTGAATTTTAAAAAATCACTTGAGAAGCACACAGAAGAAGAAATAAGAATAGTAGATTCAAGGGCTAATATTAGTTTATTGAGTATAAGCCAATAAATCCTATATGTCACAATAGAAATGAAACTAAAATTTGGCTCTGAGCTTCTTAGCAACCAGTTGTAAAAAGGAAATAAGATTGACAACTTAGAAGATCTGCAGTATCCACAGAGTAGACCAAATCAAATATTTCCCCCAAAAAGAACATCATCTATCCTTCTCGCTGAAACCAGGGAAAACTTTTACCCACTAATCTTCATAAAGAAAAAACTATATGATATAATGAGCCATATCCTCAGCAATATTACTAAAATGTGGAAGTGGCAAGTAAAATCTGTGATCTCCAGTGTACGCCAACTTCGTCACATCAAAAACAATTTGATTAAAAATAAATTAGCAAGGGCAAGAGGAGGAGCATCAAAATAATGAGACCAAGGGATAAGGAAAAATTCAAAGCAAGTGTAACATTCCCATTACCCATATGTACATAACACAAATATACATACATACATATACACATATATACAAATATATGTGATATCAATAAAGACTTTCAAACAACTCAACTTCCTGGTGCACTCACCAAGAGAAATTAACTACAAAATGTATACTGTTTATGCCACTTTTTATATAGGATTATTCACTAAAAATGAGTTTAAAATTGATTTATCTATCCAAAATAGTCACATTAGTTTTAGGATTGATCAGCAGCTCTTCTTTTTTGTTAGGCAAGTATCTGTTAAATCCACTCCTAATCCATGATAATAAAACCGTCTCATCTGTTAAATGTTGACTCTAGAGGAGGGAGGTTGAAATTATCTCCCCGTCTATCTACCTCAACTCTTTCTCAAGGAGGAGTGTTGGCCAAATTCCATGACATTTCATTGGGCCATGTTTCCCGGGAGTGCTGATTTGACCAAAGCCAAGCTAAAGAACGTGTGAGAAATTTGAAAATTCTGGAGCTGGTCATATGTCATGTTCATTGAGCATCGGGTCATTCCAGTACTCTTCTGCTGTTCTCTGAGTAAATAATGGGGATTCCATGGTGCTGACAGCCTAGGATGACACCCAAAGCTATTGTCTTCAGAGGTGCCAAAAGTTCTCCTTCAGTCTTTAATGATTTAAGACCTGCTGAGTTCTATGCACAAATGAGAAAAACAGACCTCTCCCGTACAGTCCAGAGATGGTCCAAATGGACCTCTGGTGTCAAGACCCGATGTTGTCTCTCTTCTTTCAAATCTTCCACTCGAGACTTCTTCTGATACATACCCTTTACTTTCATGCCATTCCCTCCTGCAAATAAATTCAGGCTCAAGGAGATTTGTCTAGCTCCTATTGTCAATGTAGCCTGTGTGTCCCGAGGACAAACCAGCCTAGAGCATAGAAATTTGGATTCTCATTAAAATATTACAGTAGGGCAGCTCTTTCTGCCCACAGGTTCTGTCCCCATGCTTTAATAAAAATCATCTTTTTGCATATATTTTTTTCAGTAGGTCTGACTCTACTAGTTAGTTCTCCTAATACTATATGAACTCTGGCATGACCCTCATCATTTTGCCTGTTGATTCCCAGGAGTCTCCTGAGGGCTATCTCACATGTGCTTACTCCCTTACTTTGTCCGCTCTCACCTTAGACCTCATCTTCCCTTCCTGGTCCAAAATGCTTTCCTATGTCCATCACCTTCAGAGCTGTGTAAAGGCACCCCGACACTGTTTTAGGGCATACCATTGAAACACCTCCCATGGACCCACCAAAAATGCAACTAACGTGCTATAGTTCTGGAGTTGACAAAGCAGCGCTTTGTTTCCATTAAGACTTTAATGTGCCTAAGTCAACCTATCTTTGTGCAGAAGTGGAGGGAAAGTCCTGCAATTCCATTATAATTAGAAGCATTATGACAACTGTAGTGAAGTTGTATTTGTGCTTATTTGCAGCTCTTCCTCTGAGTTGAAATACGATCTACAGAGGGCTGGTCCAGGGGAGAATTCTGAATAGCAGGCACCATTCTCCCCTATAAATTTCAAGGCTTTGGTATGGTATTTGGTAGTTCCTAACTGCTGGTAGCTGTCACTAAGCTTTGCCATTCCTTGTAGCTGTACCACTTCAACATCTTCCTCTGTCGTCACCTGGCCTTCTTTCCTGTGTATTTTCACATCATCTTCTTTTCTATGTTTTCATATGGCTTTCTTATAAGGACACCAGTTATGGGATTTAGGACCCATCCTAATCCAGTATGACCTTAACTAATGACATTTGCAACCCTATTTCCAAATAAAGTCATATTTGAAGGATCCAAGTAGACATGAATTTTGAGAGGACATTATTCAATCCAGTACATTCACACTTGATGAAACTCAGCAAATGCCAGATAAGAAAGTACAGGGGTCTGTGGGAGAAATGACTGGAACCTAATTCAGACTCAAGAGAGTCAAGAAAAGATCTGAATCCAGGAAGCCAGTGAGTTGGTGAATGCCCAAACCAAAACTTCACTTGTATGGGGGGACAACTTAGCCACTTCTCAGCCCTTTCCCTCTTGCCCCTTAGACATAGGGACTTGAATGGCTGCCCTCCCTCTCAGAAAAATGGAAGCTAGCATACACTGAGTGTCTTCTATGAACCAGGAATGTGCTAATCACTTTCACATACTTAGCAATTTCTCTAAAGTTGAATCCTGATTTTAGAAGTGGAAAAACTGACACTCAAAGTTAAGTGACTTCTCCAAGAACACACAACTCCTTGCCAGTCTGGCCCTAAAGGTCATGCAGTTTCAAGGCACACACTCTCCTGCAAATAGGACCTTGGCACAGTCCTAGGCTTCCTCTGCTTTCCCAGGTCTCATAGAGCTAGCTCAGAATGGAGATTGTATTTTACTCCTGTGGCAAGGAGGAAATGCTGCTAGGACACAGCTGAATGTCCCGTCACACTGAATGCCCACAGAGGTTAAGAAAGGTCCATGAGCCCACTCATCACTCTCTGCATCCTCAGTGCACCTCTATCCAATCCTTCTTTCCTCCCGGGAGAAAACCCGATCGGCTGGGAGTGTTTGCACCAAGAAAAATCCATCTCATAGCAAACATTCTTCCAGTCCCCAAGGATTCTTCATAAGAGCTTTCCACTGCACCCGCTCACAGGTCAGACACTGTGCTAAACCAGCTGTTTAACACGAGAGGCTCCCGGTCCCCAGAGACATGAGACAAGCTCCTGAGACGTGCAATATGTCTCCATTAGCCAAGCAACTGGCTTTGGGTGTGTTTTCTAATTCCATATTCTTGTGTTCATTAGCTGCAAGCCTGCCAGAAACTTGGGGCTCACCAACTTTCCCAAACAGAGAAGAGGGAAATATTTCGCATGGTCTGCCTCATAGATCAGTTTTTCTGAGGACTTTATGCTGTAGAGACTTGTTACCACCACAACCTGCCAGACTTAGCTGCAGAGCATGCTGGGGTGTCTGTGCTGAGTCAGCAGAGAAAGATGAGTAAACAGGAACATGAGGAACAGGCGAGACTAGAAGAGGAGCTGACCAGCCTGCAGGACAGCTTCTGAGAGAGAAGGCAGCCATCCAAGTCCCCATGTCCAAGGGACAAGAGAGAAGGGGGTTTAGCACAGCAGGTAAGAGATCAAACTCCAAAGAGAGACAGAGCTGGTTTTGAATGCTGGCACTTAGCATTCAAATACTTAGCAACTCTCTGACCTTAGGCAACTGACATAACTTCTTATGCCCCAGAGGTAATAAAAGAGCTTCCAGATTATTCTGAGGATAGAATGAGATAATGCTTATAAAATTCTTAGCACACGGGCTGGCCCAGGAGAAACTATAATTAATACTCTTTGCAGGCTGATTCAGTCTCTAAGGGAAGACAGGGGCTGGTGGACAGTGACCTCCCATCAGAAGTGTCCTCACAGAGAATGGCAGCTCCTCAAGCCTGGGTTCGCCTTCCTGGCTGTAACAATGTCCAAATTAACCAGTGTTGGGTCAGAGTCCACATCACCCACTGTGGTAGATACCAGCCATGTGTGGCTATTGAACATGTAAACTGTGGCATACCACAAGTATAAAATTCATCCCAGATTTGAAAGGGTTAATGTGAAAAAACAATTATAAAATGGTTCGTTAATACTCTATCTAATATTGTCTATGTGTTGGCATGACAACACTTTGGTTATATTGGCTTAAATAAAATATATCATTAAAATTAATTTCACCTTTTTTTGTTTGTTTTTTTACCATTTTTCAATGTGGCTCTAAGAAAATTTGAAATTACATGTGTGGCCTGCATGAATGGCTCATATTATCTTTCTATTGGACCGTGCTAATTGAGGCAGGCAAGTGTTCCAGCCAATGGGTTGGATTCAAGGAGCCCGAATCCCATGTATTAGGATGAGTGGAGCACACTTCTCGAAGCCAAGGCAGGTAGGGTTCGGAGCTAACACACGGACCTGCAGGTACTTGGGCCGGGCCCCCTGGAAATAAAGATGATGATGATAGCAGGAAGACTCCTATTAGACTTAACCTCCTGGCTGGGGAGGAACCCCTGGCAAAGGGCCAAGCCTGTTTAGGGCTTGCTCTGTAAATGGGTAGGACTGAGCCCATGAGCTTCAGGACCCGCACTGGGCAAGGCAGAGGCCTCCGGGACAGAGTTGCCAAGTTTGGGATTGCTTATAAACCTGGTACCAGGGAAGCACTTCGTAACACCAATGCGTCCCTCCCTCCCCAGTCATTAACAGGTCCCTCCCTCCCCTGTCATTAGCAGAGATAAGGGATCAAGACACCTCCCTCAAATGCATTCACATCCAGCTCAGAATCCTAGGTTGGAAGAGAAAGCCAGAAAGAACAGGGAGGAGAAGCAGAGAAATTTCGGAGGCACACTTTCAAAGTCTCGAGTATGTCCTCCAGCCAAGCTATAGCCACAGCCAATTTCTAACACGGACATAAGAAGCATTCTTGGAGAACTCTATCTCCTGGGCCCTTGAAAACATGATTATAGTTGGAACCATATGTAGGGCCTAACATGTTTAAGGAAACTTCTGGCTATTCCCTTCGATCTCTCCGTCCCAGATAACCTCTGAAATGTGATTAGGTACAATCTAAACCCAAGTCTCCTCAGAGGCATGATGTCAAAACCTGTTCAGTGACTCCCAAGTTAAAGTTTTCCAAGAACGTGTGTTATCCTTAAATGAAGGAGGGTGAGCAGTTTTGTTGAGGAATTTCTCCAGTTTAGAAACCGAATTTTAGCAGTTCATCTTGCCTCCGTGAAGTATAAACCAGTGAGATTAAGCAAAGGAGGCATGTGAAAAGCACTGGAGATGGAAAGAAAGTAGGATGGTTTCACAGCTGAAAAGACCTCAATGATAGGCTGTGCTTGGATTGGATATGGGCTTGGATTACTTTTAGGCTTTGGCACTAAAGTCAGGAGAAGTATTTCACTCCCTGGCCTCTGAAGACACTCCTATGACTTTGTCTTTCTGGACATTGCATGTGTTCTGGTACAGTTTGCATGAAGACCGCTACCAGATTCAGCAAGGCAGCCCCAGCCCTGAATACAATGTACAAAAGGCAGGTCTGATCCCTGTGGATAATGTGAATCTTAAAGGGCCACATGGCCATGACAATGAAAAGAAAAAAGAAAAGAGAGAAGAAAAAAGGAAAGGAATGGAAAGGAAAGGAAAGGAAAAAGGAAAGAAAAGGAAGAGAAAAGAAAAGAGAAAAGAGAAAAAAGAAAAAAGAAAAAAGAAAAAGGGAAGGGAAGGAAAGGAAAGGAAAGGAAAGGAAAGGAAAGGAAAGGAAAGGAAAGGAAAGCAAAGCAAAGCAATACTGCTGCTTTGGTCTCTTCTATATGAAGAAATCTTGAATAACCTCTGGAAAACACTGGAAGCCACCCCAGTAGTATTCCTCCAACATGTCTTATGAGAAATCCATTACATTTGACTGTCTTCAGTCTTTTGGTATCGCCTGTCTATTTCCACAGCATGGTTGAGTCACCTTTGTAACCAGGCATTGCATGCTTAGCCCGGTTCTAACAAACAGGCTAGGACACATGCACGTGGGGATGTCTCCTCCATACTCTTTGAGCCCCCTGAGCTCACCCCTGTTGTTTCACACCCTGTGTTGAGACTGTCCACTAACTCGACTGGCTGCTTCACTGGGGCCACTCTTGTTTGCGTCTACCCCATTTGATCGTGGCACACACTGAACACTTCACAAATGTGTGTTAAATAAAAAGGAATGAATTACTACCTAAAACTCCGAGTCTCATCTTTCTCGGCATCCCCCTGTACCCTGTTTGCAACAGGGAATACTAAGTCCTCTGGCAATCCACCGGGTTGTAAAGCTTACTCCTAGCAAGAACTAGAGAAAGCTGGGTGGGAGGCCATGGAGAAATAGGACCAGGTCAAGGCTTTCTTGGTTAGATGTTGGTTAGGTAAACAGAGATGACCAAGTCTGGGGTGGTTTGAAAGAAGCAGAAATAATCCAATCTTCCCAGGAAGCACTTTCATTATCATCATAATAATGATGCTGAAAACAATGACAAGAATATTCTCTTACTTTTTTAATACTTGAGCCTTAAGTTCCTACAATATTCCTGACCCTATTCCTAGTGTCAGGCGCACAGCAGTCATATAAGTAGAGTCGCGGCCCTTATGGATGCAAGGTGACAACGTAAGGAAGTAAATGTCTACCCTAGCACGTAAGAGAGGGGGGTGTCAGGAGAGGAGAAGCTGCGACTTTATACAAGGTGGCCCGAGGGTGGGAGCTGTCAAAGGCAGGGGTCATGGAGGCAAGTCAGAGGGTGCATCGTGTAGCTTTTTTACTACAAGGAGTCCTAGTTCATCGTGTCCCACATGGAAATGGATCATAGAGAGTCCTGTGGCTGTGTTATAAAATTAAACAACATCAACAACAAAAACAAAACTTCTCACCAAAACCAAGGCCTTTAGTTGTACCCCCTACCAAGCACGAAACAAGGGGACAAGTGACCATCTCAGTACAGTTTAATTTTGACTCCTGGTAATAATGGGACGACTGCTGTCAATGGCTTTCTTAAACACAAGTTCGTACCTTCTGCTGTGCAGTCCACATAAAGCTGCAACGCAACTTTACAAGGGGGCCCAGGATTGTTGGGCCCTGCCTCTGAGTCAGGCTTTCAACTCTATTTGTAGTAATTTAAGCCTCATAATGACCCTATCAGGTCGACGTTATCAACTCCCACTGTGTCAGCAATAAAATAAGCCTCCGAAAGATGATTTTTCCCCCAAATTACCAGCTGACAAATAGCACTATCATAAATTCCACCCAAATGTTCCCACCCGCTCTATGCCATTAGTCCTTTGTGCCATTTTGTCCATCTCTCTGTGAAGAGAAGGAGAACAGCAGTCGGTCCCCTGAATGAGTGCTGGGGGAAACAGGAATAGGATCACCCTGTGACCCAGAGATCCAGAAGATGTCCAAGATGCATTTAGTCCTCAAGAAGGTAAACAGTAGGGAAATATGATTCCTTACTTCTTTGGATGGCCAAAAGCATTGGCTGGGAAAAGGAACCTTGATGAAGTACCTTTGAAAATTAGAACGAAATCAAATCTGCCACAATGACCGAGTATCAAAGAGCTGAACATAGAAACCTGTGGACCAAGTATTGAGCTCTGCAGGGTTTTTCATTCATTTATGCCATTCATGCATTAACTTAATTTACTCACTTAACATTTATGGACTTCCAACTATGCCATGCATTCACCTCCTACAGCAGTTATCCCCTGTTTGTAGCATGGCCCTGATAAACTCTCACTTTTCCAGGAAAGACAGGATTGCATGGGACCTGCTATAGTCAGAAGGTTTAGGTTTGACTCAGAAAGTTGTTGTTACTTGGGCGGTGCACAAATGACCTAATCTCTCTATTTCCTCAATTGTTAAAAGAAGATGACAAATAATAATATTAGTTCAATAATGTTAATAATATTATTAAACTCATGGGTTTGTTGCAAAGATTTCCTAAGAAAAGGTGTATGAGAGAGCACGTGGCACACAGTCAGAATTCAGGAAATGTTAGCTGAATCTGAATGTGTGGGTTATTTTATTGGCATTAAGTCTATTGCCGATTTTTTGAACAAAATTCAGAATGTGAGATAAAAGGAAATAACACCTACAGAATCTCAGGTAGCTTCCTTGTGTACATGCTTGTGGGAAGCCTCATCTTTTTTTTTTTAATATTTTAAATGTTTTATTTATTTTTGAGACAGAGAGAAAGAGTGTGAGCAGGGGAGGGACAAAGAGAGAGGGAGACACAGAATCCAAAGCAGACTCCAGGCTCCAAGCTGTCAGCACAGAGCCCGACACAGGGCTCGAACTCAAGGACCACAGGATCATGACCTGAGTTGAAGTTTGATACTTAAGCAACTGAGCCACCCAGGTGCCCCGAAAGCCTCCTCTTGATGGTCCTACCAGGATGAAGGGAAGTACCAGGAACCTTGAACGTGGTCCCAATTGAGACCAGGCACTAAGGCTGTGAAGCCTTGGCAAGAATAGTAGACGTTAGAAGAAACGGACATTTCCACTTGTTAAGCAGTTGCCTATCTTGTGAGAGGTGAATGTTTGAATACCCCTTGAGTATTTTCCCTTTCTTCTAGAAGAACAGCCCACAAAAACTGACTTGGTTATGCAAATATAATGCAGGCGTGGGCACTGTTCTTGGAAACCCACTTTGGAATGGTGGTTTTCATTAGCCAGCACCTAAAATGGAGATGCTTGAAAGTTATATGTTTGAAAAGTAAAACTGTTGTGTATGACCTAAAAAATATCCTATCCTGTTTTTGTGCAGTAATGTAAATTTGGGGTGTCTTTAGGCTGGGCTGTGTTTCTGCTTTCTGCTATTTCTTTACAAGTGTTTCGTCTCTGGAACTGGTTACTAAAACAAGAGCTGGGATGGTCCCAGAGGCAAAAACAAGGAGGGGCTATTAAGTAGGGCTTAAGACAGAAGATTCAACACACAGTAGAATTCATGGAATGAACTGAGACCAACTAGCTTTCTCAGGAGCCCTGAATTTCTGGCAGTGTCTACCATGGTAAGGAAGGAAGGGTAATTCCTCTGAGTAAAGTATTTTATATAGCCCAAGCAGCATTTGACCAACAGTTACTTGTCCTCATGGCGATGTGTTCTTGTTGGGGATCACAGCAGGAACCGGAGCCAGTATCAGAGAATATAAGAGAAGCCACCATGAGGTCTCCCTGTTAGACTAAAGAAAGAACTATCCAGATGCATTGGCCTTGGGTTGGTGAAATACCCATGACTTATGTATTGACATCATACACATGGTGCTGTGTAAGAAGAGAACTCAGACTCTGATAAACATTAAAAATGAGAGAGCTTGGTGATGGCTGCACATATCTGTGAATATACAAAAACCTTTGGACAGGAGGATTATATAGTATGTTGACTACGTCTCAGTACAGCTGGGTTTTTTTTTTATGTTTATTCATTTTTGAGAGAGAGAGAGCATGGGCAGGGGAGGGGCAGAGAGAGAGGGGGACAGAGGATCTGAAGCAGACTCTGCAATGACAGCAGCAAGCCAGATGCTGGGGCTCAAATCCATGAAGCGTGGGATCATGACCTGAGCTGAAGTCGGACGCTCAACCGACTGAGCCACCCAGGTGCCCCTCAATAAAGCTGTTTTTAAAAAATGAAAGAGGTGTCTTTTCTTTGTGTAGCTTAAAAAGGAAGAAGATAACAAAAGACATCCTGCCCCACCTGCTATATATGTATTTCTTCTATGACTCTTGGGCTTATTTTGATGTCTTTGTCTGGTAAGAGCCATAGGATAAGGTCTTAAAAGTTAGTGGAAGAGCCTGCCATCTAGCAGGTGATACCCCACCCCCACACCACCACCAGTCAGTCATCCCTGGAAAAAGCAAGCAGAAACAAAATTGGAACTTACGGAGCTGACCTTGAGAAGAGGACTCTCTCAGTTCTGAATACCCTGGAGTTGAGACCTGCTTATGGGCATGCCTGAACAGTATGGACAACGGGACTTCAGAACATGGGAAAATCCCCTCAGAAGCCCAAAGCTAGAGATGAGTCAACAATGTCTTGTAGACTGGGTACCTATTTGTTTTTTTTGTTTTTTTGTTTTTTTTTTCAACATTTTTTATTTATTTTTGGGACAGAGAGAGACAGAGCATGAACGGGGGAGGGGCAGAGAGAGAGGGAGACACAGAATCGGAAACAGGCTCCAGGCTCCGAGCCATCAGCCCAGAGCCTGACGCGGGGCTCGAACTCACGGACCGCGAGATCGTGACCTGGCCGAAGTCGGATGCTTAACCGACTGCGCCACCCAGGCGCCCCACTGGGTACCTATTTGTATATGACTGGTTCCTTTGGTTACCCCTGAACCTCTAGCAGTCACATCTGTGAACCATCGTCTTCCCAACTGATTGAATACTGCTACAACAAATGCGTTACATGTATTGAGTCCTCACCTATTCCCCCCAAAAGCTTTATTGGACATTATTTGTATTAGTCTACTCCAGCTGCCATAAAAAAATACCACGGGTGGATTAAACAATAGACATTTACCTTCTCACAGTTCTGGAGGCTAAAAGTCCATGATCAAGGTGCAGCCAAATTTGGTTTCTGGTGAAGGTTGTCCTTTCTGGCTTATAGATGGCTGCTTTCTCCTTATGTCCTCACTCCTATCGCCTTTCCCCTCTGCTTGTGTGGAGAAAGAAAGATCTCTGGTGTGTCTTCCTCTTTCTGTTGTTGTTCCTCAAAGGTATGTATGTATGTATGTATGTATGTATGTATGTATTTTCTGAGTACAGTTGACACAAATCTTACATCAGTTTCAGGTACAACACAGTGATTTGACATCTCCGTATGTTAGGCTATGCTCACCACAAATGTAGCTACCATTTGTCACCATACAATGCTATTATAATACCATTGACTATATTCCCTATGCTGTACATTTTATTCACATGATTTATTCATTCCGTAACTGCAAACCTGTATCTCCCATTCTCCTTGGCCCATTTTGACCATTCCCCCATCACCTCCCCTCTGGCAACAATCAGTTTGTTCTTAGTATTTATATATCTGATTTTGCTTCATGTTTGTTTATTCTTTTGTCTTATTTTTTAGATTCTACATATAAGTGAAATCATACAGTATTTGTCTTTCTCTGACTTATTTCATTTAATATAATACCCTCTAGGTCCATCCATGTTGTTGCAAATGGCAAGATCTCATTCTCTTGTTTGGCTGAATAATATTCCATATATATATATATATATATATATATATATATATATATATATACATATATATATATATATGGAATATATATGGAATATATATGTGGAATATTCCATATATATATATATGTATATATATATATGGAATAGCATATATGGTGTATATATTATATACACCACTTCTTTATCCATTCATCTATTGATGGGCATTTGGGTTGCTTCCAAATCTTGTTTATTATAAATTGTGCTGTAATAAACAGGGATGCATATATCTTTTCAAATTTATGCTTTCACTTTTGGATAATAGATAGTAACAGAATCATTGGATCATATGGTATTTCTATTTTTAATTTTTTGAGAAAACTCCCTACTGTTTTCCACAGTGGTTATACTAATTTACATTCCCACCCACAAGGGTTCCTTTTTCTCCATATCCTCACCAACACTTGTTTCTTGTCTTTTTGATTCTAGCCATTCTGACAAGTGTAAGGTGGTATCTCATTATGGTTTTGATTTGCAGTTCTCTGGTGATTAGTGATATTGAGCATCTTTTTGTTTATCTATTGGCCATCTGTATGTCTTCTTTGGAAAAATACCCATTCAGGTGCTCTGCCCATTTTTTTAATGGGATTATGTGGGGTCTTTGGTGTTGAATTGTGTGAATTCTTTCTAGATCTTGGGTGTTACCTCCTTACTGGGTATATCATTTGCAAATATCTTCTCCTGTTCAGTAGGTCGTCTTTTCATTTTGTTGACGGTTTCTTTCACTGTGTATTGGTCTTGTCACAACAGTTTATTTTGCTTCTGTTTCTCTTGCCTTAGGAGACACATCTAGAAAAATGTTGCCACAGCCAATGTCAAAGAAATTACTGTCTATGCTCCTTTCTAGGTGGGTCTTTTTTAATGTTTATTTATTTTTGAGAGAGAGAGGAAGAGAGAGACAGAGTGTGAGCAGGGGAGGGGCAGAGAGAGAGGGAGCCACAGAATCCAAGGCAGGCTTCAGGCTCTGTGCTGTCAGCACACAGCCCGATGCGGGGCACAAACCCAGGAACCATGAGATCATGACCTGAGCCGAAGTTGGACATTCAACCAACTAAGCTACCCAGAGGCCCCTCTTCTGGGAGTTTTATGGTTTCAGGTCTCTTCCTCTTTTTATAAGGACACCAATCCTACCAGATTAAGGTCCCATACTTAATAACCTCATTTAACGTTAATTTCATCCCTAGAGGCCCTGTCTCCAAATATTGTCAGAGTTACATCTTCGACGTATGAATTTTGGTAGGACACAATTCAGTCCATAGCACTATTATTTTCTCCATTTTATATCTGAAAAAATACTGAGGCTTAGAGAAGTAATTTTATCATAATTTTGTTATAGTCAAAAGGCCAGGACATGAGCCCAAGATGTCTGAAGGGTGAAACGCATCTTTATCTACTTCATTTATACCACTGTAGTAAGTTAATGTGTATATACACTTTGGCCAACATATCATTAGGGGAGCATGTTAGGTGGTGGTGGCAGAGAAATCTACAAGGGAATGGAGATCCTAGAAAGACTAGAATCATGGCAAGCACATTCTACCAACGCTCTCCACCCTGGACTTCACCCTCCATTGCCAAATGTCAAACTTCTGGGTTTGAGTTTATTAAGAGAGATGACAGTTTCACTTACATGATCCTGATAACAAATAAACATTATAATTCAGACACTAGAATCCCCCAAGAGTTTGGATTATAGCTACATGAATGGGGGCAAAGCAGGTAGCCTGTGGTTCAAAGTCACCCTGTTCTTTTTTGACACCGAGTATCATTTAAGCCATGGGGATCATAGAAATCTCCATTACTGCCACGAACAGACCTGCCCATCATGGATGACCACATGCTCCAAACCTTTCTTTCCTCTTTTTCCCTAACATTTTAACGTATTTGCCTAGTGTCCTATTCCCTCTTCCTGGCATGCGGGAGGAAAATAATAATTTAAAAAATGCCCAGTGGTAATAATGGCTAAAATGCCTTCTAATGGTATTTCGCTTATTTATTCAAAAAAAATTTTTTTGACCTCCCTGTTACAGATCAGATACTATTCTAGGCATCAGCAATATAGTCATGAGTAAGTCAGTGAAGATCCTTGTTCTCAAAGCACACATGTTCTAGTCAGGAACTTATATTACATGAGAATATTAATCTGTATCTTAAGCAGAACATCTCTGCTGCTAAACCAGTCATAAGCAGTGTGAAAAATGGAGCTTGATCTGCAGTCATTATTGGAAGATCCAGTTTTGAACCCTGGCTTCATGTCTTTCATTTATTCATGTAACATCCACTATGCACCAAGAATTATGCTTGGTGCTACTGATATAGAAATGACTAGGGGAAAAAGACAGACCATTACAATGCAATGTGCTAAGTGCTATAAAAGAATCATCTTCAAAATGCTTTGGAATTACAGAGGGAGCAGTTTGGTCTCTTTGAGAAAATATAGGCAGCTTCACAGAAAACATGAAATTTGAGCTAAGTAATTAAGGAGGAAATATCTTTTAGGTAGAGAAAATGAGGTTGGTCTGTGATTCTATATGCATAGAGGTTTATAGCATTTGGGGGGAAGGGGGAAAAATCATCATGGCTAATGAGAATTTCAGGCAGATAGGAAAAAGTGTAAAGAATACAGATTGGCTAGAGATCTGTCTCTGTATTTCTATGATCATTTCAGAAACCCAACTCTATCAATTGCCACATGTCATATTTCAAGGACACAATCAGAGAACCATAAATAAAATTTACCTCTATAAGTAAAGTAAGCTTCTCTTCTCAACTGTAAGTGCTTCTCTTCTTGGGGTGTATATACATGCATATATGTATGCAGATACATATTTTTTATCCTGTAAAAATAGCATAATGAGATATAATAGTACTGGAATACTTTATATTCAATATTTTGATGATTTGATTTTATAATATTTATTCAAATTTGACTTGAAATATAAAGTATCTTTACCTCCCATGAAGATAGAAGAATTAGCCTCAAATGCCATTAAATTGAACACATCAGAGCTTGCATCAGGAAATCCCACACTTACACTTTCAAAATCTTTGACTCTATTAAATGATATTAAAAATCTGTTGCTTCAAAATCATTATGATAGATTGAAAACAATCCTCTGCCTTGAACCAGAGGGTAGGTGATTGATCATGAGAGGGTGCAGTACTCTAAAGAAACTTGGTAGCCCTCACTCTGTTCAACAGCCTTATGTACCAGCCTGTATGAAGAGATTGTAGAAGCAATAAAAAATAACATTGTTTTGTTAGCCTTGGTGTTATTTGCCACAGAATTCTTGCTCTCTGCCTTCCAGACACATGGGAATGTTAAAGCATTTCCTTCAAGTATTCATTCTATACTTTCCAAAGCTTTTTTTTTTTTTCTTTCTCTCATGGTGACCAGTGATAATATCTGCTTCATCAGCCTGATTCTAGAATAGAGACACGACAAAGCAGATATCCAGCCACTTTGTGAAGCACATACTGAGGAAGAAACAAACCTTGTTGTTATAGACCACTAAAACTTAGGGATTGTTTGTTATTAGGAAACTACCCTTGCTGACTGATGACTAACAGACTCAAGAGCTGAGTTAACTCTATTTTAAAGTATGACTGGGGCACCTGGGTGGCTCAGTCAGTTAAGCGTCCAACTTCGGCTGAGGTCATGATCTCACAGTTCGTGGGTTCGAACCGTGCGTTGGGCTTTGTGCTGACAGCTCAGAGCCTGGAGCCTATTTCAGATTCTGAGTCTCCCTCTCTCTCTGGCCTCCCTTATTCATGCTCTGTCTCTGTCTCAAAAATAAGTAAACATCAAAAAAAATTTTTTTAAATAAAGTATGACCAACTATTCATAGATCAAGTGCATATCATATGTTAGTATATGCTACATATTTTATCCTCATTTGCATACCTACTTGGTAGGTAGGTATATTTTATAAATGATGAAAGTGAGGCTCCAAATAGTAAGTTGCAGAGTCAAGAAACCAGCCAAGTCCTCTTATTCTAGTTTTGACCTCTTCCATTATTCTTAGGACAAGATGTGGTCTTGGCAAAGTAACCCAGATCTACCTAAGACTTGAACCTCAAAAGCTAGACACTTGACTTGAATCCCATTTCAATGCTTGGTGAAAAGTCAAATGTTTCTCTAAGAGTTTTGAAATTTTTCAGAGTACTTTTGAGCCCAAGCCTTTGTTTACTTTCTGGATTAAAAAAAAAAACAATTAAAAGAAAAACTCATTACATACACACATACAAACATACAGTATTGAGTAAAGGGGGTCTGACAGTGTATCTTAGATCAAACAACTAAAAATCTCATATTAGACATTTCTAGTCTTTGAAAGTCCTTTCAAGCCACCCCACCTCTAAAAGAGTTCCTTTGGTGATCTCTGCCCCCCAGGACACATGAATTCCCACTGCTCCTGGCTCGGTGTTTTCCTCTGGCTCCTCCTACTCTCCTCCTGGAGTTCCCCTGGAACTCCAAATTCCACTCTCTCTACCATTCAGAACAAGTCAGTTCTCCCTAGTTCTTACTTCCCAATTTGCATAGTCAAACCCAGCAAGACTCTCAGCCCTCCATTTAACAGAAGTACCCTCTTTAACAGTTGATTGTAGCTATTTTTAAAAGGACTTTTTCTGTTATACAAACCTTAAAAACGTTTCTTTTTCATCTTCCTTGATGTCAAGTATGGCCCTTTCAGATACAAATGTAGAATCTGTTTTAAGGCAATGCCTATTCAATTCTCTCACTCAGTACCATCCACCTCCATTAGACAAGTCTTGAGACCTGTGTCATGCAAAGTAAGAGATAAAAAAGAATCCAGCCCTGACCTCAAGATGTTTACCTTCAAGTTGTAGATCCATGATAATTATAACTGAAACATCTTGAAAACCTCTCAATTCTTATCTGTGTAGTAGCACTTGTGAAGTTACCATGATTCAGTGAGGAGCTGATGTACTCTGATGGAGAAGGTGGGAGCAAGAAAGGGCTAAAGAGATGTCAAGATACACGGGATGGAAAGATCCAGGTATCTTAGATCCAGGTAGGGACTAGAGTGTAGGTGACAGAGTGTAAGTCAAGGTAAGCTGGTGGGAGACATCTTGGTATATGGTAGTGACATTTCATCCCAGTCCCAACCTCCTTCTATGCCTAGAGTCATATAGCGATAAAGTAAAAGATGTGTCAAACCCAAGTGTTTTTACCTCAAGCCCAAGACTCTTTTTCATGCCCCAGTAGTTCAAATTGTTATCCCACAAAATAATAGTTTATCATCAATTGGACTGATGGGTTCTGCATGCAAAATCTGATCTTTTTTCTAATTGTTGAGGGAAAATATTAATGCATAATGTTTTGTTCAATTTTGAGTTTTTTTATTCTCTAAATCTTTTTAAATCCCTTTACTCAAATCTCCACTCACTGACAGCAGAACAAGAAGTGGTAAATAAATATTAATGGGGAAAACGAGAAACAGTCTGCACTCTTAGTTGTTTCTTTCTTTGTTCTTTCATGAGCAAGTACTCCTGAAGGTAGGAACTCAGGCTTTGGAGCCATACTTCCTGAGTTTACATTTCTGCTTTGCTGCCTATGAGCTGTATGTCTTCCTTGGGCAAGTCATTTAACTTTTTAGTATCTCAGCTTCCTCACCTATAAAATCGGCATACTTATAACACCATCTCACAGGAACAAGTCTGCATCAGGAACATAGATAACAATAAAATAGTAGCAACAATAACAATAATAGCTAACATTTATTGAGACTATAGTATATGTCAGGCACTATCGGGCACCAATTAATTTTTCAATAAATGTAAGTTGTTGTTGTTATTGTTATTGTTATTTTGTCATCAGTGTCCCTGATGGTAGAGTCGTTCCTAATGTGTATAATGGAAAGAAGTAAAACATTATTTCATAGTGTTCAGAAATAAGCTTCACAACTGTCATGGTCTCTGTGCCACCTGAAAGACATGGGAGGAGCCCTGCATTGCTCATCATGGAGGTTGATGTCATTCTTCCTTCACATGCACTTTCATACCAATAACTTTCTATCCAAATTTCAAAATAGAACATTTGCTTCTGGCTGGGCAAAAAGACCTGTTCTGAAGTCAACGAGACATGCAGAATTCATTGACTGTTCTGGTGTATGTTAGATAGTGGGGGAGAAGCCCTAGAAGAAATGCTTAAGGTTTTCTACTATTGTTGCTAGTTGGAGGTTCCTTTATGCATATGTCATAGAGAGGAGTGAAATTATATATAGTTCTATAGCTCTCAAATGTGATGTGTCACCGTGTTGGAATTACGGTCAGAGCTTCTTCCTATGGCTTCAATCCTGCCACTTCTAATAACAAGATGATTTTTAATTAAAATGGAGAAAACTGAGTAAGATGCACTGCAAATCCACTTTAAGATTCTCCCAGTAACAAATTAATCCTGACATCATCCTGAAACTGAGTACATTCTGTGATTAAATGATTAGTCTGGACTACACTGAGGAGTCCTTGTCAATCATCCTTCTTCACAGAATGTATGTGTTAGGATGTTTTCATTCAATCTCAACCAACCAGATAGAGAACTTCCAGATGGTAAGAATTCTCATAGATTCTGTTTTCACCTAAGGCAAGGATATGAAACTAAATGTCCAAATTATTAAAGTAGCACTTTTCTTCTAATTATTAGTCATTGTTTCGAGATTGACATTTTACAAATAAAATTAACATCCTGCTGAGGACATAGCTCTTTGCATCACAGAGGTATCCCTTCTGCCTTGAAATTGCATCTTTTGGAATTTATTAATGTATATATTTCAAGATTATCCTGTTTGAAAAGATCACAGTGAACCAACTTCAGTAAGGTCTCACTAAATTGGAAACAGTATGGTCATTTCTAGTGGCCCAGGAAAAATCTCTACACCATCAAGGGCTGGGACATAGATTGCACAAGAAGCACTTTCTACAATGCACAGACAAAAATCTTTAAATATCTAACTTACCTGATCAAGAAATGTACCTATACCTGAATCTCTATAGTTAATTTCAGATATGGCAAACCAACCAAGCTTCTGAGACTCACATTAAAACTCTACTCACAAGTTTAGCAATAAGAAGTGCAAGTTCTCCAAAAGGAAGTATAATGTTAGCCAAGCATGCTCTTCAGAATCCATTAGACTGGAATCCAGGAACATAGTTAGCAGTGCCCATAACCTGTCATCAAGAGTTCTTGATTATTCAAATATAGTGAATGCCAAGGGTTGGAGCATATTCACGGAATATATAGGTCAAGTTGCTTTTGATAAATACTTAAAAATAGTGATTACTAATTCTGAAAATTTCATATCAGGCATTTCATAACAAATTTTATTTGTCATAATAACTTTGCAAGGTAAGTGCCATTATCCCCATTTTACAAATGAAATAAGTAAGGATCAGGAGTGCTGGATCATCTTCTGAAGGCTTAGGACATAGTAACTGGCTGAGCCAGGAAAAGTCATTCACTCAACACCAAGCCAGATGCATTTCCCTACATACTGAGCTATTTCCTCAGTGTTTGCATGGTGCTTTTCTATGTATTAATTGCTACATTGGCTCTCGTCATCATCTCTCTGATGTAGGCATTACTATCCTTGTTTTAAAGAGAGGGCAACTGAGGTTCAAGAAAATAAGTGACATCTAAAGACCATAGAGGAAATAAGTGGCAATTGTCTTCCAATTGTGCCTAATTGCACCTGCCTGAGAATTAGCAACAGAACTCCATCATCAACCAGGAGAGTAAGATTCAAATTGAACTGAGTTGTGGTAGATCCTTAATCAGACACATTCCATTTAACTTTTTTCAAAGTCTGTTGCCATGGTTGTTAAGACCAGCATGCATTCCTTGAGATTACAACAATCTCACAGCTGACGATGCTGGAAATTGCGTTGTGAGGTGTCATTACGAGGGAGTGAAACCAAAAAATAATAAAGAAGAAAATTTAGTTTATAGCAATAGGCTTCAGTGCCCAAGATCACCCTTCCGTTTGGAATTGTATATAAATATTTTACCAACTTTTACTATTATTGTTAATTATTATTGTTATCATTGTTAAAGAAATGCATGATTTTCATAGAAAAAATATTAAATATAAAAAAAGTAGAAAGAAGATAGGGAAAAATCTATAATTCTAGCATCCCAAGTCAACTACAACTAACAGTTTGTTTTATTTTTATATAGTTTTATATATCCTTATGTATCTTTTACAAAGTTTTACTGGATATATAACTTTTGTTGGGTTTTTATTAAGGTATAATTGACATACATTATATTAGTTCAGGCGTACAACATAATGATTCAATATTTGTACATATTGCCAAAGGATATATAACTTTAGATCTTGCTTTTCAATGTACATTTTATAATAAATGTTATAACTTGGGCATAACCAGTAGCAGGTTAATGGCTGCTAAATTATCTACTGAGCATGGTTATCATGATTTATATAATATTTTGCTCAAAAGAACAGTCTTCCAGCTTTCACCAAGTGATCTCTATTATGAAAAACTTGGCAATTGGCATCATTATGCATAAAGGTTTTTTTTTAATATTAAGCTTGTTTCATTGGACAGACAAGTAAAATTAATGATCATTTTAAGATGCTTAGTAGCTATTAGTAGTCAAATTATTAGCAGTCAAATTATTTTTCTATGTATTTTCCACTTGTACTATAATTAGTATCATTTGAATATCCTAATTTCAACAAATTGACAGAAATCTCCCAAAATATTCCCAAGTATTCTTTGAACTTGTGTCATCCATTCCAAATTTAGCCATTGCAGCAGTTCATTCTCATTCTATAAATCATCCTTGGCCCCAAAGAAAATAATTGAAGACTTTTCAACAGATAACCAATGACCTCAAGTGAGCACTGCCGTTAAGCCATGCCCTTCACTTCACCATCACCTAATAATTGAGCACTCTAGAGAATGCAGCTATAACCAAAAACTTTTAGCACCCATATGCAGTATTGTTGTACAATCTGTTTCTGGATGTTTTTGCCGTGAAGGGACTTCGCAAAGTCTAGCCTTGTCCAAGTTGGTCAACAGCTGATCTTTGATGAAGCAACCATCATTTGTGAAAGGCCATTTCAGGTTATGTGCCGTCCCTTTGGATAGTCTTTTCTCTATAAAATTGTCCAGTGTTGGGATAACTTGGGAGAAATATTCCTTATAAGAGATGAAGCTAGGGCTCCACTGAGTCTTCAAAAAAAAAAATGTAGATGCAGATACAGATTATCTGTAGGGAAATGGAGAACTTTATTCACTAGAATCCTTCTCTGGACTGAGGAGTAAAAGGAATATTCCCAGAAAAGGAAAAGAGGAACAATATCTTGACTGAAAGAGGAAGAAGGAGAGGCAAGAGACATAGAGGGTCAGAGATTGACAGAGAACCAGGTAATCTTTTTGTTCCCATAAACTGGGAACAAAAAGGGTTTTTTTTTTCATGTCTTTGAACAGATGTATGAGTAAGAAAAATATTAACATATTTCATATATTTTGCTGAATGCCATAGTGTGTAAACCCCTGGAATAGCCCTTAAAGAAAAGACAGTAAAGACTCACATTATTTTCCAGTCTTCTGGAGTTAAATTTATAGCGTTTGGGAATGGGGGTGGTGGCAGTGAGTTGTTCTTATCAGGCTGTTTTATGTGTCACCTGGCAGGTCTCAAGGTGACTCTATACTGAAGTTACATAACGATGTTCCAAGGAAACCACTCTGAACCAACAGGGTCTTCACCAAAGCTCACATATTTTGTATGCTGATATGCCTCCCATCAACTTCGACCTCTCTCATCCTATCACTAACACTCAGATTATGACTTTCACTATAGACCTAAGCCCTAGCCACTGCTCCTACTTACAACTCCCATTTTTAAAATTTTCCTCTTAGTATGGGCTTTGCTATCCTGTCTGCACTACCCACACTCCCGTAGCATTGCTAGCCCTGCCTGGTTACTAGTCTTCAGCTCGGTAGTTTTAGCGTGACCTAGGCAGCTAACATCAGTCTATGCAACAGAGATAGTACACCAATTGCACAGGCAAGGGAAGATAAACTTATTAAACAACTTTGATTGCCATATGTCATTTTGACAAATTATAAATCAGAAGGAAAAATCAAAAGTCAAGTTGGAACTTCAGTATCATCTTCTGAAGCTATCATATCAATACACTATCTACCACTCAACAGGAGTAAAGTCACATCTTGTTTGAAGATTAGTTCCCAGTGTTAGTGTTAGGTGAAAATTCAATAGAGTAAGAAAAAAATTGCTCTCAAAATCCCTTAAATCATCCATAAAGTTGTATATAATATAATCCTCAACAATTCTAGAAGCCAAAAACAAGACAAAACAAACCACAAAAAAACAAAACAAAACAAAAATAGTTTTTCCTCTAGGATTAGAATGGATCACTAATGCTTCAGTTGAGCACCAAAGAAAATCATTAGGATGTGTTTAGAGGCCATGTTGTATAAAAAAATATAAACTGTGTTTTCAATTCTTGACAGAGAATCAGCATAGGAAGATGTTCCCACTAGAAGAGACACCAGGCAACTTGGAGAGATGTAGGAACGCCAGAATTATAGCTTCCAATTCACATTCACTCATTGAATGGACATATGAGCAAAAACATCTATGCATCATAGTAGTTATGGCATATCTACTCTTTAAAGTAAGGATGTCAAGCCTTCTTGGAGTATTCATTCATCCATTTATTCATTTGTTCCAGAAACACACACCATTTGCCCTACTCTGTACCAAATATCATGTTGGGTATTGCAACAGTTAATAGTAGAGCAGGACACATTCTTGATTCTCTAGGAGCTCATTGTCTCATGATGGAGACACAAACACTTGAGCCAATATTGATGATTCAATGCATGAACAGAAGCACAAGCATGAATTTTTGGGAACATGGTAAGAAGTCTTATCAACTTGCCTCAGATGGGTTGTGGTGGTAATCACAGAAGTTTCAGAGAAGAGGTTCATTGATAATGAATTTATAATTATCAGTGCAAAAAAAAAAAAAAAGAAGCTGGTAACTTCCACTCTAAAGGTAAAGAATATATCATTCATGCCAGAGTTTCTCCAAAAGAAAAGTTCACAATCTTCCTAGTACTATTTGTTCATTCTTTCATACACTCATTCACTTAAGTTTCTAAGCACTATTCTGTAGAGATTTGAGTACGAACTTTGGAGTCCCTTAGCCTGGATATCCTATGTAAATTAGACAATTACCAAAGTTCTCTAAATCTCAATTACCTCTTTTTTAATGTATGAAGAGTATATGTGATTTTTTTAATTAATTGAGGTGATACATGCAAAGTGCTTAGCATAGTGCCTGAAACAGACTAAATGGTCAATAAACATCAGTCACTGTACTCTTTTTGAAGAGGACTAGGAGCTGCCTGGGAAAAACTAGAGACAGGATTCTAAGCCAAGGGAAAAGCTTATGCAAACAAACAGAATTAAGAAAACACACTACGTGTTAAGGGAACAAGACAGTTCAGTTTGGTGATTGTGTAGAGTGTGTGGCTGAGGGGAGTGGCAAGTGATGAGATTGGAAAGATAAGTTAGGTCCAGATTGTGAAAGACTTTGTAAACTGTATGAACGAGTCTGAACTTTATCCTCCTGGCAAGGAGGAGACAATGGACATCTTTAATCAGGGAAGCAATATTATGGCTTTTTTTTTTTTTCAGGAAAAAATCTGGCAGCAGAGTATATGAGAGATTGGAGATAGGAGCATAGGAGGCAGGGATAGTAGTGGGAAATGTTTGCAATAATCCTGGCAAGAAGAATTCAGGGAGGTGGTAATGAGTGGGAAATGAAGTAGAAGAATCAGATTTGAGGGATATTTCTAAGGTAAGATTAACATAGCACAATAATTGATCAAATGTAAGGAATAAGGGAGAAGGAAATCTAGGATAACTCTAGCTAGGATTAAGAAAGACAAGAAAACAGAGGCACCGTAGAGTTTGTTGGTCAGATAAGTAGTATGTGTGTGCCAGACATGCTAGTGGAACTGTTGAGCAGACAGTTGAAAATTGGGTCTAGAGTTCATTGCAAAGCTCTGAGCTAAAGGAATAAATTTGGGAGTCATCAGAGAATAGTGAGCAGTGAGAGCTCTGGGAATGGTTCCAGGAAGAGGAGTTCAACATGCTATCTTCTTAGTCTATTGCATTACTTTCCCTGGTATTCACTCTTCTGAAATGAAGTGAAGCATAATCCATGTCACATGGTCTCCAAAAATAAGGTCTTCCAGTCATCCTAGAGCTATTCAACTTTCACCACATTTTATTCCACAAATTGCACCCATAGTTAAGTCACCCCACTTTCTAATGCAGAGGAAGTGTCCTATGGCATTGAATTAATCAAAAAATACATGCTTCTTGGACTTTGTTACTTCTTGATGGTGGACAGAAACCATGCCCTCTTACTATGAATAATCGGCCTCAACTTGTCCCAGCCACAAAATGTTGGAGAACTAAACTGCTCATTTTTTTACAAGGCAAGAATAAACTCATCTTCAGAAAGTAACTGCATACACATTGACCAAGAAGCCCCTCTTTTTATGACAGAAATCCAAGTTCAACATTCTACCCCTTTACCATCTGTCTTCTCAAATCTTTGGGAGAGTCATTCTTCTCTGTAGATAGATCTAAAGTCTTAATTGTGTCTCAGATCCATAATGACTTTATACAACACTTCCAGGACAAGAATTTTTTATTATAGATTTTTCTAAAGGGCTTGTGATGATCTTGGTTCCACCTTAAATATCAGCCCCAGGCCAGTTATGTGAAGCAAATGAATGCCTACAACACTATCATTTTTAAAAATAGGTCACCATTTACTTTGGTTGAGCATAGAGAATTTATAGGCAGGAACGTTATTAGGAACCATCATGCCTCATCACCCTCAAGCTAATGTTGGGAAAAAGAGGAAAAAAAAAGGTGCAGACTACCAAGGATGCCCACAAGCTGACTGATGGACAAGATTAACCAGAATGGCTTGGCAGTTTCCTCATTGCTCAATATAACATGTCTTGTTAACAGCAGGAGTCAGTTATACCAAGTCACCAGGGAAAGAACAAAGAATTGAAATTTAGAAACCCTGGGCTCACATCCCAGCTCCCATCTCAAGCAAATCAATTAAATTTTCTAGGGGGGCAGTGTCTCTATTTGTCAGTATCTCTATTTGCATAGAAAAGCAAAACAAAAAAACTTGTAGTTTTTTTAAAAAGTAGTAATAAGATAATAAGAGTGAAAATACTCAGCACCTTGTCAAGTAAGTAAAAATCCAATACTGAATTTGAATAAGAGCTTGGGATCTAAATAAGTTCATGGTCTGCTTATACCAGGTGTTGAGTCTTTGCTGTACGAGTTAGTGGGATAGAACTACTGAGGTCACAGATCTTGGGTCACATTAGTTGGAGAGTGTAGATGATCCATGTTCATATTAACCATCAACAGATACATTTCTATATGGGCGACTAAAAATGTCAAGACTTAGGAAGTAGTTGCTCTTCTAACTATGATTTTTCAGGTACTCCACAACTGAACATACTTTTACCACACCATAAAAAAAGCTGTAATCAGCTTCACTGCTGAAGTAAAAAAAAAAAAAAAAAAAAGTTTTTCTATACTTACAGAACTTGAGACAAAAAAGTCTCAAGTCTCAGTCTATATACCTGATATAAAAAAGTTTTGTGCAGAGAACTAGGTGCCTCTAAACCCTAAACTAGAGTTGCCTTAATATCATAACATAGAATGCATGACCAATATCGTGCATAACTTGCAAACCTATTTCTATTCCCTAGGAAATATGGCTATGTATGTATTTCCTGCCCTAGTACAAAATTGGGGGGAGAGAGGGGATTCCAAAGGAGTTAAAGGGAATATGAAGAACTGAAGAGAGCAAACTTAGGAAAGAAACCAGTTTTTCAAAGGTCAAAGATATTTAGGGATGCTTGCCAAGATAAATAGCATAGGTTCAAAGAAAAAAAACACCTATAGTGAATTAATATTTTAGAGCTCCGTCTCATGGCCCAGTATACGTCATTCTCCTTATATATAATAATGAAATAAGCACATATTTAGCAGATACTCACCAAGGAGAAATTGATTTCTGGAGCCCACCTGACATTCAACCCACAGCTTGCTACTGATACAAAGAAAGATTAATGTACCTGCTCACACAGAGTCAGTGGAGGAGGCTTAAGGTTGCATCTTATTCATGACCAAATCCTCTCCAGCCAACCATGCGACTTCCTGGAACCATCTGTGAGAAGCTGTGGACTTTGTCATCCTGGGCCATTTATCCAGGCATGATGTTTAATTAGTGCACACAAAGTTGATGTGAAAGGCTTGGCAGCTCATCCCCTCACCCCTGTTGGGTTCATTGCCTCATTAGAAAAGCCCTGGATGGCTGACCAGCCAGACAAAATTAACAAGCACATTTTTCTAACCATCCACAATGGCAGTAACTAACATTTTCATAAAGATTTCAGGTTTACAAATGCTGTTATGTATGTAATACTCTTCGTGTAGCTATTGAAGAGTAGTAGACAGAGCACCAGACCCTGGATTTGAAATCCCAAGACTAAATCTCAATTCTGCTATTATGGGACATTGGAAAAAGTATTCTGTCCTCTTTATGTCTCAGTTTTCTGCTCTGTGAAATGCCTGCATGTGAGTTGTTTGGATTAACTGAGATAGTACATGCGAAAATAACTACACCTTTGCTGGTATTCAGTGATTATTGCTGTGACCCAATCTACTGCCTTCCAACTCCTCCATCCATCTAGTTTAAAAAGCAAAATTCTCTGCTGTACCCCTGAAGAGATGGTGGCCCCAGACAGACCCTCTGAATAGATTGGACAACCACTGACTATAGAGGTTAACTGAGAAGACTATATATAACAGGAGATTCAGCAGGGCAAGTGGAGTGGAAGATAGTGTCAGATAGGTTTACATGTCTTCAGATAAGATCTCATTGGCAATCCAGACTTTAGAAATTATTTTCTGGCTTAAAGCAAGATTCTTGCTGGTTGCTGACCCAACACGGTTATGCTGTGTCCATGTGACCAAAGGAAACACTTTGAAGAAAACACAGAAGACTGTTAAAGTTTGATTCCAGAATAGAGATCTTGCGTCTTGAATCTTTTTCTCCCCCACACGTTCTGTTTCAAAATTCCTCAACTAAGTCCTGAGCTCCTTCAAGAGAAGGGGGCTGGAGCTCCTACAGGAACTGTATTTGAAGGAAAGCAGTGATTACCTCTCCTATCTTTCACAGTCAAATAAATATTTACTAAGTAAGGACACACAGCATACATTAAAATTAATGCTTCGCACAGCTTTGGAAATGTCTGTCATTTCTGTCAATGTTTCAATAGCTCCACGACTGTGAATGGCTCTGCTGTCTCTCAGTGAGAGCTGCCATTTTCCTGACGGTGCTCAGCAGGAGATCGGGGCTGATTATATACTCAGAGCCAAAGGACGAGCAGCTAAGCAGAGGAAAGCTCAAGGGAGAGAGGACAAGTTTATGTTCAGTGAGGTCTGCAGCCATTCTAACAGTATTTTTGGAGAGTAATTTAATGGCCATTTCAAATAAAGAAAAGGAGCTGCGCCTAATAAGGACATCCGTGTTTATAGACTATTAGCAAAAGAACACTGGAGAAAACTGACAATCATCTTTCCTTGGTTAAATAGCCTGTGCAGAGCTATGTCTTCTGTATGTCAAGTTGTCACCAGCCCAAGGGTTTAAGAAGGGACAGTTTGCACTTAAAAGATATTGATGCATGTGTTTACCCAAGTGTCATTCATCCAGTGCCTGTACAGTGTGGAGATATTTGGACTTGAGTAATTTTATTTTAGTGCTTTCCCCTCCTCTAGGAATAGTGTCAACTCCTGTCACTAATCTGGATGCTAAAGTGATGGCTAACAGTTTCATTAATGGTGTATTTGTGATCTTTTTAAAATGCCAGTGATCTACTCGTCTCAGAAAATACACACAACCATTAAGAAAGCCACTTTATTTTAGCCATTGCTCTTTCCATTGGCAACTTAGGTCCTTCTGCAGCTACAGTCACCAGAAAATGGAAGAAAACTTGACCGGCTATTTTGGGACAGTGAA
Source organism: Panthera onca (assembly GCF_046562875.1). NCBI lineage: Eukaryota > Metazoa > Chordata > Mammalia > Carnivora > Felidae > Panthera > Panthera onca. The sequence continues at coordinate 68,634,291 of NC_138351.1, forward strand.
AGAAACAGATCTGGAGAGCTGTAGAAATGGAGAAAGTAAGAGGTGAGATGGGAAATTGCAAACAGAGAGGTATGTGTTATACAGTTGACTACATTTTCCAAGTATTCAGAAATAAATTAGTGACATTCCTGAATGTGCTGGAATGTCTTGCTTCATTCCAGCTGTGTTTTCTCTGTGACTCACACATTAGGGTCCCATCTCTTCAGTTCTAATATGTGAATGGTCCGATTTAACATCAGTGCTGGCTTCCTGCACTTTTTTTTGTTGTTAGGAAAAAAGCCAGTCCTCTCTCCCAATATCTTTATCAATGAAAATGCTTCCCCATAAGAGGTATTTTACATCTTAAAAATGGGCTGGAAACTCACTACAGGAGCTCCATCTCTAAAAATTCTTGAAGTTACCAGGGTGTTTGAAACATTTTTATTATTTTAGCAAAAGTCGCAAAGAAAGTTGACTGTATAATTCCAACATTCAGGGTCAACATAGGTTTTAGTTTGGGTTTTCTAAACGCATCAAAACCTGAGATGAGGATTCTTGGAGGGGAGATTTACTGAAGAAGTGTTCTCAGAGTGGAGAAATCAGAACAGCAAAGAGAAAGTAGCCAAGCACAGTCTAAGTTCAGGCGAAGTTCCAGCCTCAGTATGAATCTGTGGGGAGCTCTGGAGGATAAATAATGCTGTAGAGTTTCTTCCACGTTGAGGCAAGGGAGCTAGAATTTCAGACATCTGAACCAGTAAACCACTAGCTCCAGGATGCCCCAGAGGAATATAAACTACCAAGCAATTTTGGCTCTTTGAAGATCTGGGCAAAGAGTATCCAATGGCCTAAGGATAGTCCTCTCAAGAAGGTATGACCCGTTAGGAACAAAACATGCAGAAGCTAGGGGATGGCATTGGAGGGGATCTGTCTGGAGGACCAACAGCATACCAGTGCCATCATATGGTCATTTATCCACTCCGCAGTCATTTAGTGCCTACTATGTGCCAGGTACTGCACCAACTGCTAGACATATAAAAATGAACAAGAAATGATTTCCTGGAAGACTTCAGCAGCTAGAGGAAAGCCCAGACATATAAAGAGACCACGAAATATAATGTGTTTGGTATTTTCAGAAATAAAAGCGGTACAAAATCACAATGAATAAGTGCCTACCAGCCAGGGGTGGAAGTCATGCAAAGCTTCAGAGAGAACATTGTCTTACTTTTGAACAAGTAGAAGAACTTGAATCTTTGTGAAAAGGATGAAGTCCTGCACACTCAGCCTTGCTGAGCTCTGCTCATACCGTGCATTATTGTTGTTTTTCTGAGACGTTCATTAAATATTCACCCAGAAAACATTTAGTGAGAACCTGATAGGTTCTACGAACAACAATGGGCACTGGGGAGACCAAGAAAAAGAACAGTCCTAACTCCTAGAGGAGCTTACATCGTGAGGTCATCATTTCCCACGTGGAAATTCACACCTTCTGTCTGAAAAATAGGGTTTACAGACTCTTGATACCTATCTATACCCAAGAATAGTTCATGAAATATATGATGTCAGTGGAAGTGCTGTCAATAATTAGGATCTCAGACCCCCCCCGGGGGGGGGGGGAAGGGAAAGAACATGGAATTTTTCCTTTTTTCATCATTGTGGAAGATGTGGATACAGTTAGCCACAAACTTAAATTCAAGTGACTATTAAATTCAAGTGACTATTATCCCTAGTGAAATATCTAAAATGTCTTAGTATATGGTCAAAAAATAAAAAGTAAATGAATTTTAAGCTCCCTGTGGTAGTTACTACCATAGGCAGTCAAACAAAACCGTATATGAAAAAGCAACAGAATGGTGATATCCAGGGCCCAGATCTGGATGTGACTGTCAGTAGAAAATGAAGGAAAGCAAATAATGTGGAGAAACAGCAAGTCGTAAGTGATTTTTGTCCCATGTCATCTGTTCCAGTCCACTGGCTGCGATGCCCTCCTCTGGCTAGTCCAAAACCTTCCCAAACTTTTCCAGATAGCCAGTTTCTACCTCTTTAATGAAATAATACAGACCTTTCTCTTAATTCTAGCAGTTCTTGTGTCTACACCACTCATTGAGCTCTTTGAAAATCATCTGGTCTTACTTCATAACTGTCTCTTATATCCCCAACAAGTTTGTAAACTCCTGGAAGGTAAAAAAAACCTTCTTATTCTTTTTTGTCTCCCCAAGCTGAGTACACGGCAAATGTCTTAGAAGGCAAATCTCATGCTTGCTAATGGAGGAAGAGACAGTGCCCCCAAACTCCAAGTGTGTCTTCAAATTCTGGTGGACAAAGCAAAATGTGGGTGCAGGGGGAGATTGTATATTGGCAACAATGCAGATGAGTCATCAAACATAGCAAGATTAGCCTGGAAATGAAACAGAGAATGGGATGAGATTAGGATTTGACTCTAGTGAAAAAGATGACAACCCTAATCAAAGGGTTGACAAAAAGCCAAGGGCAAGAATCAATTTCAGGAATAAGTCAGGATCAGAGCTGGCAGGGGCTAAAAGGCAAGAAGTTAGAGAAAGACAATTTGAAAGTTAGGTCTGGGCTATACTATACAGATAACTCCGCTGAGATCAACCTCCTTTTTTATTTAAAAATTTTTTACATACAAAAAGCTGTACATAATTAACGTATATAGCCTGATGATTTTGGACATACGTATACACCTGCCAATCGATTCATCACACAGTCTAATCCATAAACCTACTCGTCATCTCCATGTTTTCTCCTCCTTTTTCTTCTCCTCCTCCTCTACCTCTTCCTCTCCTCCTTCTCATTATTACTTTTTATAAGAACAGTTAACATAAGATTTATCCTTCTGGCAAAATTTTAGCGTACAATACAGTATTCCTTATGTTACAGTGTATGGTAATAGATCTCAAAGCTTACTCATCTTGTATAACCAACACTTTATACCCTTTAACTCATAACTCCTCATTTTTGCCTCCCTTCAGCCCTGGACAACCATATGCCACTCTCTGCTTCTATGATTTGATGATTTGACATTATCATGTAATTGGTATCCTGTAGTATTTGTCCTCCTGTGTCTGGCTTATTTCACTTAGCATAATATCCTACAAGTTCATTGTGTTATTGGAAATGGCAGGATTTCTGTCTTCTTTAAGGCTGAAAATATTCCACTGTGTTTAACATATATATGTGTGTGTGTGTGTGTGTGTGTGTGTGTGTGTGTGTGTGTGTGTATGCAACATTTTAAAAAATTCATTCATCCATCATTGGGCCTTTAGGGTGCTTTCATGTCTTGGCTACTGTGAATAGTGCCACACATGGAAATGAACATGGAAGTGCAGATATGTCTGAGATCCTGATTTCAAGTCCTTTGATATATAATCAGACATGAGATTGCTAGAGCATATGACTGTTCTACTTGTAGTTTTTTAAGGAACCCACATACTGTTTTCTGTAGTGGCCGCACCAATTTACTTTCTCACTAACAGTATACAAGCGTCCCCTGTTCTTCGCATTCTCACCAACATTTGTTACATTTTGGTTTTTTTGGTAAAAGCCATCCTAACAGGTATGAAGAAAGTGGCCGTCCCCTTTCAGTGACTAAGTCTCCACTTAACGATTACTGTCAAATTGTGTTGATGGCTGCCTCAAAGGATGCGAAGTTACATGTTTTCACAGCTTGTATGAAATTCCATTTTTGAGACTGAAGGTCTTAAAGACTAGAACAATTCTCTATTCTTCAATTTGATCTGCCGAAAAGATTATAGAAACTATGAAATGGCTATGCCCAAAGGAAAGAACGTGTGCTCCAGATAAACAATTTATTAAGACAGTTCTGTTGTTTCAAACAACTATCTTTGACTTTTTATAGGAATAAAGATAAAAGTAGGTACAAATTAGCTGAAAGTAGTTGGGGAAGCCCTTAAGGAAGCAGAAAATTGAATACCTAGATCAGCACTGTCTGTAGGACTTTTAGTGATGATGGAATTCTTCCGTCTCTGGACTGTCCAATCAATATGGTGACCACTGGGTATTAAGCACTTGAAGTGTGGCTAGTGCAACTGAAGAGGAACTGAATTTTTTATTTTCATTAATTCTAATTAATGTAAATTAAGATTAAGCACATGTGGCTAATGGCTCCCACACTGCAATGCTAACCTAGAGCTTCACCTTAGGTGGATGAAGAGAAAACAATAAAATAAGGTGGTTGAAGAAAGAGAATTAAAAAAAAATAATGACTAAAATCGAGAAAGTGATGAGGATGGGTAACAAAGTTGGTCAATAGAAGGAAAGAGCAAACCAGACCATCTGGGAGATCTGTTTTTATTTAGGAGAAGATGTGTTGCTAGGAGATATATCAGCCTAAGACCAAAGTTAAAATAGCTTAGCTAGGAGAGGTTAGATTGGCAAGAGGCCTTGTCAGGAAATATCAACCAGTTTCTACAATCTGGATGAATGTTGAACTAAGAACTCCTTCCATGTTCAACTTCCAGGATCATAAATAAAGCCATGTGCAGTGTCTGTTTTGGTTTTAGATTAGGCCAAAGAATATTCCTAAAAGACACTTTGTTTGATGCTACTTTCCAAGCTATGATAGTTCTCATTATATGAAAGACAGCTCTGACTGGTTCAGTGGTGAACCCCAGAAAAGAACTCTATAGAAAATAACACTCATCTTTACATACATTTCATTGATTTACCAAATGTGTAGATGTTTGTAGCACTTTGTCCATCAATCCACAGAAAAGCAGATGACTTTGCTTCTCATTGGTGAAATGGAGAACTCCCTCCATAGACCATGTGACCAAACATAGACCAAACAAACCAATCCTCCTTGTTCGTGTTCAATCATTTTCTGAACACTGGGAGACTCTACTAAGGTCATTAAAAACATCAAGGGTGGAGAAGTTCCTGCAGAAGAACAAGAAGAAACATGCTTTCTTTTTTCTTTAAACATAGGAAGCTGCTCCCAGATCAAGTCATTTGCATTGTTTGTGTTATACCTTCCCCTTGAGTAGGCTATGCCCATCTGACTATTATGTTTACATGTTACATAAAAAAACTATCCAGTGGAGGAAAAATAACTAGTATCTTCATAGAGCTAAACTGTTTAGGAAGCCTTTCTAAACCATTATCTCCTTGATCATATCATCTTTATTTTGCAAAAGACACAACAGAGACCACAAGAGAGGGGAGTCCACACAAGGTTACTGAGCTGGTGAGTGGAAGAGAAAGGGTAGTAGCCCTTTCCTTCAGCCAAATCTTAAATAAAAGCACCTACCTCAGGATCTGACTCTTGGTCCTGGGAATTGCTTCCTTTTTTTTCTCAAGAACACACACACACACACACACACACACACACACACACACACTCCATACTTCTCGGGTTGAAGAATTGTTTCCAGACTACAATACCTGAAAATCACTGGCAGGCAAGCAAAGAGACATCAATGCATTAAGATATTAAGATACTGTTAGGGCCACTGTGTGTGAGTCACAGACCTACAATTCTTGACCAGAAGTGAGAAGAAGGCAAAAAGTGATTTTCAAGAAAAGAAAGAGAAAGGTGCAACAAATATTGTTACAAATTTGAAATAGGAGGTGGACATTTTAGGTCTGAATTAGTAGCTGGTTGATAAGAAGAGCTACTCTATTACCATGTTCCAAACAATAAACTAAGAGTTTTGCAAATACTTTCCTTTTAAAAACAAACAAACACACAAACAAAACCAACAACTTGATTCTGTAGTCAAATTCTGTTGACTATCCATTTCTGGCTGTAGTCACAGAAGAAAGAGTGGACCAGAGAAGCTGTGTATGGCTTGTACTAAAGGGGGTCTCAGTCAGTCCATGTCCAACAATGAGGAGAAGAGAGCTTTGTAAGGATATCTATGGACTTTATGACAGAAATAATAACTATTATTTCTAAACATACAAAACACCCCACACTTTAAAAAACATTTTATATATGTTAGCTAAGTTGCCATTTATAATGACTCTTTATTATTTTCACTATATTGATGAAGAAACCAAATTTTAGAAAGGTTGGATATGTCTTGTTGATAATCATGCAGCAAATATTCACCTTAGACTTTAAGTAAAATGTTCTTTCATTCAGAGCAACAGCATCCCTCCCTTGAGCATCTCATAAACTAAAGGTCGTGTGAAATTAATATGCATATTTACATTGATGTCAATGAGCATAGGACAATTACTCAGTAAATCAAAGAATTCAGAAACATAGTACATTTTTAAATTCTTTCTGGTTTATATTCTCCAAAATTGTGCTTTCTAATTTAAAAACAAAAACTAGGAACATTGTGAGTACATTTAAGATACAATCAGTGATATGTTTCTAAATTTCAAAATTGTTCCTTATTTTATATACCAATATTATATTATCAATTTCTTGATTATAAAGTAACTTATATTCATTTTATAAAATTTGAGAGATAAAAGCCCACTTTAATTAAATCATCTATTAGTATTTTGATTCATTTTTTTTGTTTCTATGTATGTATGCATGCATGCACATATATGCCTCGTGAGCCACCAATTTTTTTTCTCAGATTGCTCATCCACAGAGGTGGAAGAGTAGACAAGCAGACAATGTGAATTATGTAAAACACTTCATGCTGAACAAGCCACAAAATAGGATTGCTAGGATTTCTCTAAGCCTCACTATTGGAGCAAATAGAGTATAGCAAGGAGACCTTGACCTAGTTCAACTGAAGATATCTGAATATTGAGAGCACATTTCAGTTGCTGGTCTTTCTCAAACCCAGGAATCTCAGTTAGATATACCAAAGTATATGGATGTCACTTAGAGACATGTCCTGGTAAGATGTCACAGCTTTATCCTAGGAAGGATGGACTCATTTCATGAATTTTAAGACCCAAAGGGCATAACTAGTACTTGCTATTCCCTATGACCTCATCTTAATGTTTTGTCTATTTTGCCAAAACATACACAGTCAGAATGTGTTAAGATATGACTGTGACCAATGAAATTGAGGACCATGAAGTTGGTTATCAGGACTAAGATAGTAGTTAGTAGGGAAGTCAGCAACCAGGAGGACATTCTTAGGATCAGAAAAGAGAGAAGGCTAACTTGCTCTCTCATTCACCTTCTCTATAAAGGATAAAATCTTAGAAGAAGACTATCCAAGATGATGTTCTGAAAAGCACATGAGCACAACTTGAAATCAACAAATTAATCCATGAATCATCTTGTCTATCCCATCTGTAAATACCATACCTCCTATCACACTTGAATGGAAATAACTGCTACATATGTCCCATCTCTGTGCTTGTGCCACCACTAAGCATCACCTGCAGTTAATAAAGCATCCAGCCTCAGAATCTGGCTCCCATTCATAATGAGTAAAAGGGTCCAATCTATATACTTCGCAGCTAAAATTCCCCTCTCAACAGTGATTATAAAATCAAACTGTTTTCATGGGACTTGTCTGTGTTGGGAATGTTCATCTTTTGTAAATGTCAGCTTTGGAAACCTCTGAGGTTCTTCATTCATCTCTACATACGTTTTCAATCATTTAAGAAATACGTAGAAAATATTGATCACTTATATATATTAAGCTTTGTGTGACATGCTAGGAAAAACTACAAATTAAAAGAAAGTTTGCTTTTTCCGCTGTCAACAAGCTTGTAGCGTGTTAAGATAAACATGAATAGCAAAAGAGCCAAGTATGTAAGTCAGGTGAATACATAATTAAATACTGCCCGGTGAGGAGGCCACTCTGATACACTAGAAGAGGATAGGACCCTGTGGGCTACAGACAGAGTTGTCTAGCGAAAAACATACTGAAGTCAGAACCTAAGTTCAAGTCCTGGCAGCACTATTTTCCAGTTGAGTGACCTTGGGCAACCTCTTTGAGCCTTTGAACTAGATGGCTTTGTCTTCTTCCTGCCATAAAATGCTATAACTTTCCATGACTCATCTTGAGTTACAATGAAGGTGGAATAAGCTTTGTATAAGTAGAAGGGAACAAAAGGGCATTTAAGATAGGAACAATGTGAATCCATAGAGCAATGGATTGTGTCTGGAAGGGAAGACCTTAAGGCGATGACAGCAATGCTTTCTGGATTGAGAGTTAACAAAAATAGACTATTGTCAACACCAGGGTTCCCATTTGCTCTCTTCCCCCAACCCAGGGCCCTCCCTTAATATCACCAGATCCAGATATCAGAAACCTTATCTAAACAGCCATCTACACAGGCAAAAAGAAGAGTTCAGAAGGGCTCTGATCTGAGAAATTTAGCTTTGTCAGGAATCATTTTGTTTTTTATAAGAGAAACCCATTCAAACTAGTTTAATAAAGAAGGATGTGTTGAAATAATACAGGAGGATCCTATAAGATCAAACTGTGTAATAGAACAACCAGGCCTCACATGATCTAGAAGGTCATCATGCTCCTACTCACTCCATTTCACCCTGAGCCACATGGTTTCTTTCTCTGCTTTGCACCCACTCTATTCTCCTCTTTTTGCATACCAGCCTGATCATTCTTGCCCCATCTAAAACATGACCACAGCATAACTCCATGACCGTAGCGTCTCCATGTCTAATGTAGCCTACAGCTTTTGTGACTCATTTCAAATTCTAAGGAGAGCATGGCACTGACCAACGGCCAGCTGTTCAGTTTATAATTTCTCTACTGGTCAGTGGGTAGATTTATAAATTCTCTAAACTTCCTCTAATTATCAGAGGCCAATAGAACTTGTAGTACCCATTTCTCGCTCCTCCAGGGCTTTGAGTGGGATAGGGTAAGCTAGGAGGAGAATTTACTTAGGACGAGCAGATCAACTACTGTTTTTGGTAGCAGCTACTGTTATGGCTTAGATGTCTTCTGGGTTAAAAAGAAAAATTGTTTGAACTAACCTAATGACCTAACTATCACTTATAATATATAACATAACTTTTATGAGAAAACATGCTTCAAGTTCCAAATTGCAACAAACTTTTGGGACAAAATATATTTTTAAACTGGGGGCTGTTTCCAAACAGTGTCTACTAACTAAACATGCCATGAAATGAAGGCATGGGTTAGACTGTGTCTCAGTTTGATTCCACAAGGACATTCCTTCCTACCACAAAATCTCTAACACCCGTGAGCTCAGATCTATACCTTTATGTGGAGAACAAAGACCACTCACTTAGAGAAGAATTTAATTTTAGAATGGTCAATGAGTGACTGAGAAGAAGATTAAGATGGCCAGCCTTCCTTCGGGACATTAAGGAGAGCTTCAAATGAAGGAAACAAACCTTTGTTTCATGGCAGTCATATGCCAGAAACCGTACCAAGGGCTGGATATGCATTTTCTTATTTAATCCTCGTAAAATTTTAGTAAAAGGCGAAAGATTTATACGATCTGAAGAGGATCCTCGTAAAATTTTAAAAGGAGATTATTGTTAATCCCAATCTCCAGATAAAGGAACTGAGACTCAGTGAGGACTGCTAACTTGTACAAAGTCACAAAAGTTGTGATAGAGTCAATATTCAACACAAAGTGCATCTGAGCCCAAAGTACATGCTCATCCATTATCTTCACTCACTGTAGGCAGCGTAGATGTTATGGACGTGGACTCCGAAACCATACTCCTGGAGTCCTGTCTAGCTCCACTCCCAGCCAGTCCGATGACAGAGGGCAAGAGAACCTGCACTTCAGTTTCCTCAGTTAAATGAGCTATTTAGAACCTATTCCAAAAGCTGTGAGGATTGAGTTTAAATATATGAAGTGTTTAGAAAAATTCCCGACGCAGCTTAAGCTTCTCGCCATTCCCTTTGGTGCATCCAGTTGGGATTCCTGGGCTTGAGGAGGACCAGCTACTTAGATATGCTCTCAAGGTTCAGATATCTTCAGTAGAACTGAGTCAAGGTCTCTTTGCATACCCATTTGCTCCAATAATCGGATTTGGAGCAGTCCTATTTTGTGGCTCATTCAGCATGCAGAGTTTTAGATAACTCAGATGACCTGCTTGTCTTTTCTTCAGCTTCAGTTGATGAGCGATCTGAGAAAGAAATTGGTACATACGAGGAACACACATGCATACATACATGTATATATGCATAGAAGCAAACACTCCATCAAAGCCCCTGTTGTTATTGCCCCCACTTTGCTTTGGAGGCTGTAATCCATGAGCAGATGACTAATACCATGGAAATCATTTGCCTAGATCTGATCACAAGCACACATCCTTATTTGCAAACTAGAAAATATATCTAAATGTTGAAAAAATGTAAGGAAATCCAAGGGAATGTACTTACCCAAGGAAACAAGGGAAAAGCCTGTCAGCACAGACATTTTGGAATGAGGGTAGAACGAATACCGAAGAAGTAGAAGAAGGAATAAAATATGCTATCAGAGTAATCTTCCATGCTGGCCCTAGGGGGATAAACTAAGTAACCTAATAGGTGTTTTCCATCTTTGAATTCTCTGACTAGAATAGCAATGAAGGTTTTAGCTCAGAATTGGGATGCTACAGCCAACTTAGGAGGTCTGCAGAAAGCAGCTTTTATATTACCTACCCACACCATGTCTGGCTTAAACTAGTGCTGACTGATTTCTGTTTTCATAAGTGCTCACCCACCATAACAACATTTCTACACACTATGTGCAATCATCGTGCACACATGCATACAATTATGGCTCAAGATACATGAGCGTTTGTGTATAGATAGATTTTGAAAGGTAATGTTCATCCCTGATGCATTGGTTCTCTGATTTACATTCAATACATAGAGAATGAAAGCATATTTCTTTTAGAAGGGAAAGAAAAAAAAACAGTAGCTGATGTAGTTTGGAATTTATGGGTCAAATATTAATTCCCTGAATATTTCAGTAAATGAGTATTATACTTGTAACTTGCAATGTTTATCAAAAATAATAGTGTGTGTTGGGGGAAAGAGGCTGGCGGGGAGAGAAAGCTATAACTTCCTTCAGACTTCATTATCTACATTATTTGGCCTACCTATTAAAATTATTATGATTATGTCTTTAAAGGTAAAAATATGCTCATACTGATCACATTAATTTCCTTATGGTGGTAATGAGTTTGAATTACAATGTAAAAATATCAGAACCAAATAACCACTAGTGCTCTTGCAAAGGTTATTAAGAACAGAAGATTTCTCCAGATGGTCTAGAAATTATGCCAGTTAAATCACTGTTAAATAACGTATGGGTCAAATTCCATGATCTCAAATTCAATAAAAATATTTTTTTTTGTTATACTACTTTTTATGATATTGCACGAGGTAGATAAATACAATATTAAATGAACAGATTTCCTGATGGAAAGTGAACAGGTTATTACCCGGGGCTTTTTTTTTTATCTTTTGCAAACAGGTATTTGTTGAAATGGAATCTGACCCACATAAACAAATTTATCTTTATGGATGTGAATCTGATATGGCAGAAAACCTTTCAAAATTCTATGCCACATGTTCTTTCCATTACTAAACACTTACAAGGATATGTTCTAAGTGCATGTAAAAGTTATTTCCATTGAATAAGGCATTTAATTCTATATGAATCTCAAAATGTAGTAAATTATTACAAAATGCTAACTCAAACTGTTACATTTAAAGACACTCAGTGTAAAATAAATGGGTGCCTAGAAAAATATCTGAATAACTATTTCAGCATTTAACTCCCTTGGATTAGAATCTTTAATTTGTAGGAGATGATTATTGCATACTCAGCCTTTTTTTTACTTTTTTTTCTTCCAGTGTAGTCCAGTGACATTAAAAATAACTTTCTTGCATTGAGTCTCCCACCTTGGATTTTCCCCCAAGGTGCTTGAGTTTACAAAAAAAAAAAAAAAAAAAAAAAAAAAGTCTTGGGGCACTTATTACCAGGAGATTATCACTGTACAATTTATAACCAGTTAGCATCCTCTTCTGTAGGCACCAGGCAGATGCTGTGTTTAGAGTTCGTGCAACCCTCATTCATTTGTACATTCTTTTTTCAACTAATAGTTATTCGTTGTGCCAGCCACTGTTCTGAATGTTTCATGTGGCTAGAGACAGAGTAACAGTCAAGTAAGAAGCAGAGGAGAAATCCTACATTCTTGAAGCAAGGTTCTGATTATACAGTACTTCCTTTGTTAACAATAATTGCTTGTTACCTTACGACACTATCCTTTAATTAGAAATGCCAATATAGGAAAACGTTACCTGAGTCTCACGCCTATTATCAAACGTAAGATATGTCAAAATTACATGAAGTTGTAGGAATGCACACTCATGATAATAACAGTCTTAATAATATTATAATAATGGTAACATCTACCACTTATTAGTACTAAGCATGTGCTTGACACTGTGACAAACATTTTACATTTAACCACCAGACTGTCAAAGCTCTTAGGGCAGGAACCATGTATGTGTCTTGTTCGCGACTACATCTCCAGTGTCATGCAAATTGTAAATATTCAAAAAGTACTTTTGTCAAAGGAATGAATAGCTGAATGAATGAATCTATTATCTCATTAAGTGCCTAAGAGATAGGTATTATTACTCTCTTTACAGATGAGTAAACTTAGGTACTCATGAGAGAGATGAAGTGTGCTTGGCAAAACCAGGGTTTAAATCCAGTTCCGATTAACTGCAAGGTCTGTGATTAGAACTACTCTGCAGAATGCCTTCTGGTGTTGTGGGTCCTCTGTCTCAATTCTTCATTAAACTACACATATTCTTCGTTAAAATAAGCATATAGTTCTCCTTCATTTGAGAAACAGTTTAAATTACCTATTTAAAAAAATTTTTTTTTCATATCACCCCTCTGTAAACACTAATTCAGACTTTATGCAGAATACCTACAATTAACGGCCAAAATAAATGCATCTAAAAACAAGTCTTCCCCCTCCCATCCCCACAATTTAATGTTCGCTTTATCAAAAGGAAGACAGCCTCTCAGGGATGCCCATCTGGTTTCAGTAATCCAGATCTTCTGGATCTGGATTCTGAATCAGAATCGCTTTTCTTTGAATGGAAACCTGGGGCAGTGAAAGTAACGTGAGCCTGAGTGAGGCAAACCTGGGCTCAAGGGCTTGTTCAAGTCACTTCGCCAGCTACACGACCTTAATACTTTAACTGCCGTGAGCCTCAATTCCTCAAATGTAAAATGGGAAGAACTAGAAGAAATCATGGTACAATATGTGCTACGTGCAAAGCTCTGAGTACTGTGTGGCATATAAGAGGCAAATTACATACTGGATTCCTTCAGGGGACATGTTGAAAGGAAGCAACGCGGAACAGCCAGAAGCAGATAGAAAACACTGGTGTGTGGAGGTTATGCCACTCCTGGAGAACACCACCGAGGAGGCAGGCGGGGGAGCTAAACTGGGGAACTCTCCAGAGGCCCCTGCTGCTGATGCCGGCTAACTGATGGGTCAAGTGGGTGCTCTTCTCCAGGAGAGGTGCCCAGAGGACGGTCCTTCAAAATGTAGCGTGGAAAGGGAGAATTGTCCCCTGACGCTGGGGCTGAGTTTTATTCTTTTTGAGAGGTCAGCGTCATCTCACGTAGGAAATGTCTCTGGGGTAGAAGCTGGTAGAGGGTCTAAGGTGTGAGAGTAGATGATCTCTGAGGTTCGATCCAGCAGTTGCATATTTTAATTCTAACTTATGACCAATTTGCAAAAGTAATTTAATATATATTTTTTTTATATTTTGAGAGAAGGAGAGAGACAGAGCATGAGCAGGGGAGGGGCAGGGAGACAGGGAGTCACAGAATCTGAAGCAGGCTCTAGGCACTGAACTGTCAGCACAGAGTCCAACATGGGGCTCGACTCATGAACCATGAGATCATGACCTGAGCTGAAATCAGACGCTTAACCGACTGAGCCACCCAGGTGCCCCTGCGAAAGTAATTTAAATGATCTCAATTGGCCTGTAAGTGCATCAAAGCAGAACACCAACCACAGTGTTGAGGAAAAGAAGGGAAAAAAGAGAAACTTCATATCACCCCAAGTGCAAAAACACATGCTAGTGAAATCATTTTAATGGAACTAGGAAGCACAGCCAAGCAGACTTCAGAAAGGGCAGTGCTTTCTCCCTCTTCTCAGCACCCCAAGAAAAATGCATTCTGTACTCACTGAATCTTCCTAAATATATGTGAGTGCAGCCTCAGAATATTCTAAAAGCATACAGGAAGAATAACCTATCAAATTGCACATTGAGAAGGGAAGGTTCTGCTCTCTAGCTTGGCAAACAACACCAACAATACACTGAATATCTGATCTGTGCCTTTTACTGGGGAGAGATTTAAAAATGATAATAAATGTTTTTACCCCCTAAATCTTGTCATTAAGTGGGAAAAGATAGCAACCAACATGGCAGAGTAAACTGATCACTAAATGGACATACCAATCATGTGCCACAGGAAAACAAAGATTCAAACTAAGAAACTAGAAGAAAGTTTCATGGAGAAATTGTGCTTTAGATTGAGCTTTGAAGAATAAGCAGGATTTGTAATAAAAAAAAAAAAAAAGGCAGAAAAAACAACCTCCCTAATTAAAAAATGGACAACGGCCATCGGCAAGCAATTTCCTCCAAAATGCAATATAATGACCAATAAATATGAAAAAAAAGAGATTAATCTTAACTAATACCAAAAAATGCACATGAAAGTAATGCAAAATTATTTTCATCTATCAGACTGGCAAACATTTTGTAAATGATAATATCCATATTGGCACAAGTAGGGATCTTGTGTTATGGTTTTTATGAGCAATCGAACAATATATATCAAGGCCTTTAAAAACGTTAATATAATTTTACCCAGTAAATACAAATCTAATATTCTGTTCAAAGGGAGAAAAAAATCAGAGACAAATAAAGATATATATCAAGGCATTATTTATAAAAATAAGATATTTGAAATTTTTAAATGTTCAAAACATCTAAGTAGTAAAATATAATGTCTCCATTACATGTATTTTAGAAGAATACTTAATGACATTGGAAATCTTTCCTCATATATTAAGTGAAAAAAAGTGTAAAATATGTGTATGTATACATAAGTATAGGTGCTTTGAGATAAATACTATTACAAAGATATATATTATAAAACTATTATAAAGATATAATACTATTTCTAGATTATGGGATTTTCTTTTATATTCAGTAACCTCTCCAGTATTGCAAAGTTTTAAGAAGAAAAATAATCTTGTTTAAAAACAATTTTTTGATGAGTTGAATTTAGACATGTAGAAGAGTGCAATGACATTCTGGGTTTAAAGAACAATACAAGTGAAGACAAAAAGACAAATATGAAAGGCACATTTGAAAAAGATAGAGTAGGCCAGTAAGAAGGGATGTAGTGGTAAATGAGACTGGAAAAGTAGTTGGAAGCAGATTATTGAAGACCTTGACTGTCATGCTAATGAATTAGTCCTGGGAGTAACAGAGATCCTTAAACAGGGTAATTGTGTGATCACATTGGTTTGTAGGAAGGCTATTTAAATGGCAGTTTGGGTTATGGAGGATGAATCCAAGGGGGAAAATCAGAAGCAGAGAGAGACTGTTGTCTATACACTCTAACCTAACAGTGGCTTCCAAATTTTTAAGACCATGATCTACACAGTTAGAAATACGATTTATACTGTGTCCCAATATAGTTGTATGCACACACACACACACACAATTATCCCACATAAGACTGAAACAAAGGTTTCATGAAAAAGTGGACACCCTTACCTTATGAAATCTACTCGAATACTTTCTGTTCTGTTGTGTTCTATTCCTTTCCACTCTTTTACCATTACATTTTTTTTAACGCTGGTCACAACCCACCAAAATAATTTTATGCGTCATATGTGACGACACTACTCTGAGATAAATCCAAGCCTCCCTCACTTCTCCCCAGCTCCATTCCTGAGGAGTGGACCAAGCTCCAATGATGCGTTAAGATGAAGAACCCAGAGCTGGACCATAGTACTAGGAGATGGAGCCTTCTGGGGAAAGAGCTAGGGGGAAGCAGCTTTTGATCTCGTGTTGAGAAATAATTTGGATGTCTTGCTCCCTTGGCCTCCCTTTCCTTCTAGGAATGCTCCTCCTTCCTGTAAATCATTTCCATGTAGCCAGTGAGATAAGAAGTCTTAGGCCTTGTCATCACCTTCTGCCAACCTACTCCACCCACAGCCAAAAGAAAACAAAGGTTAGCCCAGAAAAAAAAGGAGCCCGAAGCAGATGAGGAGCTGGCCCAGACATAAGCAACCCTTTCAGCTGGCATGTCATGAAACCTAATTCCTAAGATAGGAATTTGGAACGACAGCCCAAGCCAACAGGAAAATATGGTAAATGGGTGGGCTGCTGTTGGTACAACTTTCCTTTGGACACAAATTCATAGTGACTGTGGATGGAAGTTGTGCTTGCGCCTATCCTGACAGAAAAGAATTCGACAGTCCTAGTAAGAAATAACCCAAGCCTTACCCAGAACAGCGGTTGTGGGGGTGCAAGTGGAAGATAAATCCAGTAAACATATCTGTGATAGGATCCACTGAATTTGAAGACCAGTTGGGTTGGGGAAGGGAAGAATGACAGAAAGAGGAGTGGACTTTGGGAGGGGTGGTGGTTGGGCAGGGAATAACTCTGAGATTTCCAATTCAAGAGAATGGGATTGAAGCTGAGTGTATTCTGACATCATTAACAAGGCTAGAAATATGGGAAGTGGAGAAGATTTTATAAAGAAAATAATGAGTTGTGTTTTGGCGGGAGTCCCTATGAGAGAAAATTCGAAGTAAAGGGACAAAGGTATTGTATTCTCCTCCCTTGAAGGGTTTCTGTTTCCTGTGGAAGAAGACAGACTGTGAAGGGCAGTTGAACCAAATAATAAGTCAATTCATTATTACAAACATCTGGATTTGGAGTGAGCTAAGGTAGATCCCGTTTTGCATGTCAAATGCAAACAGCAACACATACATATAACCAAATTTTCTTGTTTATCTTTTCCCTTATCTTCTCACAACAAACCTCACAACCGGGAGATACAGGGTCATTACTTCCAGTGTGTAGATGAAAGTTGAGGAGGCTTACTGAAGTCCCATTTAGTTCTGGCACTTTTTTTTACCACTGCCCATTCTACCCTGCAGCCCCTTCTCACTACACAGTGAGCCTGTAAATTTGATCATGAGAAGAGAGGGAGAAGGTGCCAGCTGAAGAGGCCCAAGTAGAAGAGTCATCTCTAAAAGAAATTTAGAATATTCCAGAAGCCAGGAGGAAAAGACATGCCTTACTCAGGTTGTAAAATAGAATAAAATGTTGAACATAAAATCCAGGCCATTAGAAAACATTTCCATAATTTGATGCTAGTTACGTTATGAAATACAGCCCCAATGAAATCAATCTTGGAGCTTTACAATGACTCAGAAAAATCATTTCAGATAGAGAAGGAGAGTAAGGGAATTGAAATGTTTCCTGCTTGGAGCACTCTGTTGTATTTTCTTAGGCAGAAAAAGGCTTCCAACCATTTTTGAAGTGTGTTGACATAAATCATATATGCTTTAGCAATTGCAGCAAGTTGATACGTATGAATTATATTTTTATTAACAATTAGTTTAATCCTTTTGATTTAAAATGATTGAGTCATATTTTCCCTGGTAGACCAAAGTAGCGGAGAAAGAACTTCAATATTTAGAGAGGTCAGGATTTTAATTCTGGTCCCACGGCCTACCAGTTTGGTGCCTACAACTGGACAAGTTGTAACACAATTTATCTCAGTTTCATCACCTGGTAAATTAAAATCACAATACCCATCTTACATAATGGGTGTAAGCATGAAAAGAGATAAAAATGTATACGAAACCCTGATTCCAACACCTGATGTAACAGAAGCTCAATGAATAGTAGCTATGATGATGAAAAGGAATGAAAAAAAAAAAAAAAACAACTCACACACTACATGCCTGCTTTGAAAAGATGTTATTTTTCAGGTCGCTAGGGCAAAATTCTTTCTGGAGGTTTCAAACTTTTAATAAAACACAATATATACTTGCAAAATATATGTTTGGTTCTAACACTCATATTTTGGGTGACCCTGGAAAAGACACTTCGTCTTCTTTGGCTCAGACTTTGCAAAACACCAGGATAAAAACACTTACTTCTGACCTTTCCAGAAATATGGTGAATATTTGCTTTTCGATGATCAGTCATGGGTTTCCTATATCCGAGGTTAGTCCAGCTCTTTTCCTCAGGTCAACACATACCTACTCATGATCAGGTATACAAAACCAAACTGTTTCAGGCAGATAAGAGGTAAGCCTTTTTGGTCTAGGTGTTCAGAAAGGAAATATGGCCATCTTTCTAGGGAACCCTTCAATGTATTTAGAAATTTACACTCTTGGGGAATTCTTCCTTAAAAATAAACAAAATGTCCTTGTTTCGAGTATATTTCTTCATGTTCTAGCCTTAGCAGAGTTGAAGTACAGTTGGTTTCACCCTCTGAACAGCACCTCTTTAAATACTGGAGGATTTACAACAGCTTCCTCTCACTGTTCTCTTCTCCAGGACAAATCATCCTAGTGTCTTTAACCTCTACAGAGCATGCTAGAATGCCCTGATTCTATTAAAGTGCTTGGCACCCCATAGACCTTAATAAAATACTTTGGACAAACTGGTTAACGGGTTGACTTTTGCCATAGATCTTATTTCCCAAAGTTCTAAACGTGCTTGTAGCTTTCCTGTCCAAGTTCAAATATAGTATAACACATCACAAGTGGTGAGAAGCAGGAAGTCCATCACTGCATCTGGCACTGTAGTCCAGAGTGGAAAATACCGTTTGTTTCCTTGACAAGCTATCCTCGGTAACTGGACAAAGTGAGGAACAGAAGGTTAGTGCTCCTATGGAAGAGCCTCTACCCCCTGCCTGTTCTCAGAGGACAGGGAAGGGTGATAGAGACTGGAAGCAGGTGGAATTCCTGGTGCTGTTCAACAGGAAGCTGGAGAAAAGGCCTAAAGGTCTAATGGCCTCATAATTAAGGGCTTCTTCTACTCCACAACAAGTTTATAATCAGGAGTTGTCCTGCAGGAAGAAAAGGAAAGGACAACAACAAACGGGAAAGTCACTTTTGTGTTCAGAATTGGCGAACACAGAGGATGGAAGGCAGAAGACCTTTCCAACATGTTAAGAGCCAAAAGAGTACCTTTTAGTGTTTGTTTTGATTATATTTGCCTGTAACCCAGCAACTGGGCCCAGATGCCAGGAGCCCAAAGAGAACACTGCTGGTGACTGGTGTATGGAAAGAAAAAGAATTCCTTTTGTTTTCTTACTTTTATGGTTCTTCCCAAGGTGAGTGAAAAGGCTAGTCAGGACCTTTTGAAACTGTTTAGAACCCTTACTCATTTTTCTAACAACAGTCAGGATGATTTATAACACCACATGTTCTCATTGGTGGTTTCCTCTTTTTTATTTTTGAAGACAAGACACAAGTGGGAAATGTGAATCTTGAGCCAGAGTTAAGCTGATCTTTTAAGCAACCAAATGAATTTTCCAGTCACTATCCCCCCATCCTGAGGCTTTCCTCCCTGAATCACTGAGCTCTCCCCCTCACAAGGGCAACCATTCCTATGCTCAGTGTCATTCTAAACTTTTGGATTTCAAGAACTCCATGTTGCTCAATATTTTAAGTTGCTTTTGCTTAATACATTCTCCTTCTGTGTACTGAAAAGCAAAAGTGGTATGTTCAATGTCTGAAATTCATTAGATCTATTATGAAATCACACCAATATGATCTCAGAATTATATTATTTCAACAGATATATAGAAAAGGACAATACAAAATTAAGTCATTCTTAATAATCTTTGCAACCAGGTGAGTCTTCTTTCTTTAAGCTAAATCCCTCCCCTGTTACTATTTTCTCTTTTTCCTCACTTTATAGAAATAGGGAAGTGTGTATGTGTGTGTGTGTTATGTGTGTGGTGGTGGTGGTGGTGATGGTGGTGGTTTTATTCTAATTTAACCCTCACCACTCAGGCATTGAAGATAATTATTAATACAGTCCTTGACCTCTTCTTTTCTAGATGAATTAATCCAAGTTTTATGATCCTTCCCCCGCCCCCACCATGGGTCTTATTTGTTTTTTTGTTTTTTTTTCTTTTTTTTTTTAATTTTTTAACGTTTATTTATTTTTGAGACAGAGAGAGACAGAGCATGAACGGGGGAGGGTCAGAGAGAGAGGGATACACAGAATCTGAAACAGGCTCCAGGCTCTGAGCTGTCAGCACAGACCCCGACGTGGGGCTCGAACTCACAAACCGTGAGATCATGACCTGAGCCGAAGTCGGAAGCTTAACTGACTGAGCCACCCAGGCGCCCCCATGGGTCTTATTTGTATGTTAGAAAATAACTTTGAATTAAAATACTTCATTATTTCCTAGTTAATTTAAAGACTACTGGAATTTCCCAGGATGTGTTAATTTAAAAGAAAAAAATTACAGGTAAATTTCATTTGGCTGACTTATTTGGTGAATGTGGCTTTCTGATTAATCATATACTCTCTATATATTAAATGTACAAAATACATAATATAAAATCTATACCATCGTATATATTAATATACAAAAATTTTGGAATATATCTAACAATAAAACTATGTGCTACAGAATTTAACCACTGATGATTCAGATGGCATCTTAGAATCCTATACTGCTTCAATACCAGTTCTCAAAAGTCTATTATGCAGCTTCACTTTGGCAGGTTGAAATCAGCCATGATGGGAGTATTTATAACAGAGAAAGCAGTACATTCTACAAGGAGACTCAGTTGCTAAACATTCACCAGCACACCACTGGCTTCTAGGTTATTACTACAAAAATAATTATCAATTACTTATAAAATACTACTTCTAAAATCTATGCCCTCAGATATACCACAGCAGAGTAGAATAAATAGTGAAAAAAGTGAATAACCAAAGTCTATCTACAATTTTCACTCATGCTTAAAGTTTCAAAAATGCAACCTGATTTTATTTATCTTTAGTAATCATTTTCTAAGTTTTTATAACAAAAAAATTTCCTCACTAACTTAAAAGTGAGCAAACAGTAATACATGCTGAAATGACAGAATGTTTTAAATCTTATTTACAAGATTAAAAGGAGTATTACTATGTAAAGAATCCTTGACAATCAATAAGTAAAAGGTATGCGCCCCAATAAAACTTTTGGCAAAGAATTACAACTGGCTACTAATGTTGAAAACAAACCTCTAGGGGCGCCTGGGTGGCTCAGTCGGTTAAGCGGCCGACTTCGGCTCAGGTCATGATCTCGCGGTCCGTGAGTTCAAGCCCCGCGTCGGGCTCTGTGCTGACAGCTCAGAGCCTGGAGCCTGTTTCGGATTCTGTGTCTCCCTCTCTCTGGCCCTCCCCCGTTCATGCTCTGTCTCTCTCTGTCTCAAAAATAAATAAACGTTAAAAAAAAAAAAAGAAAAAGAAAACAAACCTCTACATATTGTAATAGAGAGATAAAAGTCAAAATAATAATAAGATTCTATTTTATCTGCAAGAATGGCAAAGCTTCATTTCTTAATAAAAATATCCAGTGTTGGTACAAGTATGGAGAAATAAGCATTCCTATACTGCTAGTGAAAATGTGAAATACCAAAACTTTCTAGAAAATTTAGCAATGTGCATCAAAAGCCTTAGAAATATATATACTCTATAACCCAGAAATTATCTCTCCAGGAATGTATCCTAAGAAAATAACCAGAGTTTGAAAACAATTAAATATTCAACAATATTAGATTGCTAAAGTAAATTGGATTATTAATTTTCCATTAAAACAGCTATATTGCATCGAGTATCCCATACAGAATTTCACATTAATGCAAACAAGGTAAAGGATAGGGGGTAAGTCTGATGTCAACAATTTTAAGGAACCAAGTTCAGGGCACCTTTGAGATGAGCATAGAACCAATTTATGACTCCAGATTCTTTACATAAAAATTAGTATAATTCAGGGTGCCTTGGTGGCTCAGTCATTTAAGCGCCCGACTTCGGCTCAGGGCATGATCTCAGTTTGTGAGTTCGAGTCCCATGTCGGGCTCTGTGCTGACAGCTCAGAGCCTGGATCCTGCTTTGGATTCTGTGTCTCCCTCATTCTCTGCCTCTCCCTTCCTCACACGCTGTCTCTCTCCCTCTCTCTCAAAAATAAATAAACATTAAAAATTTTTTAAACTAATATAATTCATCTTAACTAAGAGCCTTCATTATCACAAACAAAACAACTATAATGTGTTGCTCTGTTTACTAAGGTAGGAGACAATGCCCTGGGTCTTAAAGGTTCTAAATTCTATTCACACTATATACAGTCTTTCCTTCTACAACATTTCTAATAAACAGTACGTTTGTCACCCAACATTAAAAAAAAATGTTTTTAATTAAAAAAAAACTCTCTAGAAGTCTTCACACATGACTGTTGACACCAAAATTACACCAGGAGTGGAGATACATTGAGGTCCTTAAAAAACAAAGGGAACCACAATTTTCACAAGAGCTCCAACACATGCATTATCATTATTCAGAATTTCTTTTCTCCCATGTGTTTGGTTTTTGTCATTTTCTGCATTTTAAGTGTGAAACTGATAGTGGGATATTTAGAAAATGATAAAGACCAGTAAGATCTCAGTTCAGCATGGCAAATAATTATAAAACACTTCTGAACTACAAAAAAAGAGATGAGGAAAATTTACAAAAGAAATGACTAGGTCAGAATCACACTAAGAAAAGGAGGATCCTAAGAAATGAAGTTTAGCAGTTAGTCACCAGTTGTACTTAGGGCTCAGGGATTTGTGAAAGAATATAATCCAGTCTTCATCCTGGCAGATTTCCTGGCAGATTTTCATGTTTTGGTAAATATGAAAAAAACCTGGATTTCAGCTTTAAGCAAAGAATGAAAAGAAGAGAACAATAACATGTCTAAAGCTTTAGATACACGAGTTATAATTTTGTAAATAATTTCTCAGATTAGAAACAAAACAGTGATTAATTAAGATAGGTGGAGAAAATATAAGGCAATGAGCACATCTCAGCTTATGTAGAGAAGAAGGATGAGAGTCCATGTCTTGGACTAATTGGATAGATGCAAAATTGGTTTTACTGCCCTTTTCACTTTTTCTCTTGATTTCCTAAAAGTAGCATATGGGCAGATAGAAATGTTGAGGGGAAAAGGCCTACTCATGATTGGAAGGGGAATTCTCACTCCTTTTTGCTCCTAAATCCACATCCTACTGGGAGTACAGTACACCTGGGGAAAATTGGAATGCTTAAAGAAAACATACTCAAGATAGAAAGAAAACAAAGTGAAAAAAGAAAGAAACGAGAAAGAAAACCAAAACACTGTGTTGTCCTGAATTTCATCTAGAGATGTATATAAGCTTATAAAAATCAATTTAACTTAAACATTTTAATAGACATTCCCCAGTGAATGGAGAAATGTGAGAAAGACAACTTTTGGTGATTAAAAAAGATAGTGAAAAGTCTTTCCTCTGATGAACAAGTCAGAGCATGTCGTGTCTACTTTCATAGTCAGCTAAGCTCATGTGGTATTTGAATGAAAGGGAGGTAAAAGGTCTTGTAGGCTAACCTCCCCTGATTTACAGCTGGCTTCTTACATCATTCACCATACGTGTGTTGAGTTTAGACAGCCAAAAGAAGGAAGTCAGGGGACTGAGCTTACATCTCTCTAAGAGATAGAGGCGGGAAAATGAGGAGGGTCCAGCAAAGGAGACAGTGTGTGGCTCATGAGATTGGAGGAGAATCAAGAGAATCAGAGGTCAGCTGAATAGCATGTTCAAGGAGAAAGCAGAAGAAATTGAGTTTGACGGGGACTGAGATGTGACCAGAGGTTAGATTTTCTGCTTCTAATTTCCATACTTTTTCCATAACACCATCTTCCCTCCACCCCATTGTTACCTTATTTATGAGCTAGAGAGAGGATTCCCCCTCTCACTCTGGGGAGCTGCTTACTTATAATCAAGTTCACTGAAATTTCAATAGAAATGGTAAAAGAGGATGTCTTAGTTTGTGTTTTTTGAGACAGGGATTGAAAGAGGCAGATAGAGGGTGTACTAATGAGCATGTTATTGCTATGGGCAACTAGCTCGGTTTCATAGGGACCGTCTGAGGAAGCATGAAGGATATTCTCCAGCATTGTCAGGTGGGTCACAGACTCATTGGTTGAGAGTTTCCCACTTGGGAGAGTAAGTATTTAGCATTTCCCAGGTTGCCCTGTGCACATTCTCACTGCCAGCAAAAGTCCCTAGCCAGAGAAACAGAGAAGCTTGGGTATTTGAGGTGGGAAGCTGTCGGCATGCCCAAGAATTTTCATCACTACTGTAAATATGGGCATCTGCTATTGAAAATAATGCAAATCTGACTGTGGTAGCCCTGGTCCACACCACCTGGTAGGTTGTCTGGACCTTGTTCCTTTTTAAACTATGAACTAAGTAAGCTATTTGGGCAGATGATCAAGTGGTATTATTCTTAAGTACTTGCTAAATTGGGAGAAAATATATACTAGGTGAGAGATTATTTTTTAAACAATATTTATCGTGTCTTGAGAGTAATAAAATATGGCTTGATTAATATTAGAAAGGATAGCACTCTACCCACTTTTTACAAGAAAAAATTTTTTAATGTTTTATTTTTATTTTGGAGACAGAGGGAGACAGAGCGCGAGTGGGGGAGGCGCAGAGAGAGAGAGGGAGACACAGAACCTGAAACAGGCTCCAGGCTCTGAGCCATCAGCACAGAGCCCGGACGCAGGGCTCGAACCCACGAATTGTGAGATTATGACCTGAACCAAAGTCGGACGCTTAACTGACTGAGCCACCCAGGCGCCCCTACCCACTTTTTTTTCCAGAAATCTCTGGAAAACCTTCCAGTTTCTGTTGTCTAGAAAAAACAGAAGAAAGAAAATTATTGAAATAGAAATATTATAAATAGCACTCTATTCTTCTTTTTATTTTAAAATTTATTATTTAGATCCATCTAGTGCCAAAAATGATTTCACCTGGCTAAAATAAATATTAATATTTTTATGTGTTTTAATAATGTGCAAATCTATGTAAATATCTCATTGAAATGAAATTATTCCTAAGTTCCTCTGGTGAACTACTGTCATTATCTCAAGAAGCTATACTTCTACCGTTGATAAGCAATGGGTTATATTAAATAAATAGATGATAGACTTTTTCTTAGCATAGTTGTTAAATTTTCTATAGGGAACTTATCCACACAGATACGCCTTTAATTGGCAACACAGACCATCTAATCTAGGTTCTCACTAGAGAGCCCAGCTATTCCAAACAAATAAAAATATGGTTGTGAGCAATGACATTAAAAGAAGATTGCCTGAAGTACACGCATATATTCTCTCCTGTGGTTCTCTGGGTTGTCCTGGATGAGGTCAGACCATGGGAAACATGCCCACACAGACAGCATTGCTTTGACCCTTCTAGAACTACTCTTATCCAATCAGGTTTTGATATTATCCCACTGGCCTATTGAAGGGCTGCAAACAAAGCCACAGATGTCATGGTTCTCTTAAATGTTGAAAAACAAATGCAAACAAACAAAACCTTGCCTCTACCTTCTGAGTGTCTTGTCACTAATACTGTGTCTCACCTGTTTTGGCTTGCCCCAAACACACGTGTAGGAATCTATGCCATGCATTATTGTATGTTAATCCACCGCCATTGTGGTTATCTTTCTACTCATTTTTTCCCTTGCTCCCATTTCTTTATCTATTTTTTCCCTTTTTATTGAATTTATTTTTATAATTTGACCTGAATCCTTTGTAGAACTTGAAGAGAAAATTTTTTAAAAAGATGGTATGTGGGTAGGGAGATGGGATAAATGATTTGTGAGCATTTAGGAAAGAATACAGTGATTATTGGATCCAGTGTGGGTTTGGTAAGAATAAATCAGGCCAAATTAACAAGTACATGGAAATACCATGCATGTAATATATCCTAATTTCAAGAACATGTTTTCTGTTTCTCATAATATAGTACATCAGATGCTCTTAGCTAGGTGAATTCATGCCCGATTGAACAGTGATAACAAAGGAAGATTGATTGAACAATAATAACAAAGAAGGATTGATTAATGAACCTATTCCAACTTGGAAGAGGTCATTAGTAACACAATTCAAAACTCCCTCCTTTGCCTTGATCCTTCAAAGAGATCACAAAAACATTGGGCTTTGAGGATTGAGGATTTCATAAAGCTTGGTGAGATATCTAATAAAACAGAAAACAATATCAAGACTGAAAAACAGTTGGCAGTCTGAAGCAGGAGACCAATTTTTGCTTTAAAGATTGTATTTAACAAGGATAGTAACAATGTCTTAAGAATTAAACATAAAAGATACAAATTGTATTTCACAAATTCAAAGTTCACAAGTTCCAAGGAGAAAATCAAGACCTGGTTGGGTGAATATTTATTAAAAAAAAAATGTGGGGGAACTGAGTGGTGTCACGTTGACTTAATATAAGTCCATAACATTATTGCTATTGAAAGCTAGAATCATTATTGCAGTATTAATTGATGTTGATATTCAAATGAAAGTCAGTTAAACTCTCTGTGTACTATCATTAGCATTACACTGTTTGGGTTCAAAACCCTGTCTTTTAAGGACAGAATCATATCTACTTTTGGAGAAAGAAAATTGAGAGGGAGAGGCTCTAAAAATCCAGCAACAATTGAAGGAACTGAGGATATTTAATGGGGAACAACAACAAATTCAGTCAGAGGTACAGTTTTTTATACAGGAGGGCTTGGGATGGATTTGTTTTCAGACTTTTGGAAGACGCTCTGGTAAAAGAGAACAGGCATTTGGTGCTTTTCCAGACAGAAAAGGTAAGATTATTAAAAAAAAAAAAAAAAAAAAAAAAGCAAGATTATAAGCTACCTGAGGGTAGAAACCAGGTCTAAAGGATTTTAACATTCCTGGCAAGTCCAATTATACTGCAGGTGTTACCTGATACTCACTGAGGTAAGGAATTGATGTTATTAGAAGACAAATTCCAGCACTATATAGAGAAGAACTGTACAAGAAGTGTAACAATAGACTTTTCATATATTAAGGTTTGTATCACTGGAAATGTCCCAGCTGTAAAAACAGTAGGATGTAGTAGTTCAGATTAAGAGCATGGGTTCTGGGATAAGGCTGACTTGGGTTCAGATTTCAGCCCTGTGAATTAGCTGTGTAACCTCAGACAAATTACTTAACCTCTCTGGGTCTCAGTTTCTATCTGTAAATTATGTATGACGTCAACTAGCTTTCAGCTTTGCTGTGATGTTCAAGTGGAGACAATGTTTGTGAAGAGTTAGAATGGTGTCTGGGACGGTAGTAAATATTCAATAAATCATTATTATTCTGGCAGAAACTATATTACAGTCTTCCAAGAATATTGTGGAAGGAGTTCTTGCGTTGGATGGGAAGTTGAATAAATGATCTCTTGCTCTTGCTCACTTCAAACATTCTCTGATTCTGTGATTTCTCAGCACTATCCTTTTCTATAGCCTTAGTATTTATAACTGTCTCTAGAATTGCGTTTATGTCACTAAACTGGAAGAATTAAAGGAAGGCAAACTTTAGGCTCCTCAGTGGGAAGGACTGGCTCTTGTTCATCTTTATACCCGCATGTGCCTAGCACACTGTCTAACAGATAGTAAAGAATACCGCACTCACTGCATAAATGAATGAATGATCAAACAACTGAATATTTAGTTCATCTCAAAATGCAGATCTGCAATCTTTCAATGAAAATTTCAAGTACAAGTGCTTGACAATATCTGCTTGAGCAAACCATGCTTCCTTGGAGCCCAAATAAGAAAAGCCAATGATAAGGATTACAATTTACTTATCTCTAACCTTAGCCTTTTAAGAACACAACATTTGTTGAGCATCCACTATAGGCCATTATGTTTTCCTACATAATCTCTTTTGATCTGTTAACTCATCTATGGAGTAAGTATTATTTTACCTAATTTGTAGGTAAAGAAACGGAGTCTCTGAGAACTTAAAAATACTCAAGTCATACAACTATTAGGTGGTGTATACTTAGGCTTGAACCTCAGTCTGTTTCATCCAAATAGTAAGCTGTCTCTTTTAAAATATTTTTAACTGCAAAAGCACACGATACGTGCATATTTTGAAAAATCTGAAGTTAGCAATACACAGACCAAAATACTACAGTTCCTTTATAGCTATTCCCCACCCCTGCCAATCTCTGCATTAAGATGCTCCAACCTATAGGGGCGCCTGAGCGACCCACTTTGGCTCAGGTCATGATCTCACTGTTTGAGTTTGAGCCCCACGTCGGTCTCTGTGCTGACAGCTCAGAGCCTGGAGCCTGCTTCTGATTCTGTGTCTCCTTCTCTCTCTGCCCCTCCCCCACTCATGCTCTGTCTTTCTCTGTCTCAGAAATAAATAAACATAAAAATAAATAAAAATAAAATTTTTAAAAAAGATGCTCCAACCTCTAGAGGCAACTAGGTGGTTGAGTGGGTTAAGTGTCCAACTTCAACTCGGGTCATGATCTCATGGTTCTTGAGTTCGAGCCCTACATTGGGCTCTGTGCTGACAGCTCAGAGCCTGGATCCTGCTTTAGATTCTGTGTCTTCCTCACTCTCTGCCTCTCCCCTGCTCGTGCTCTGTCTCCCTCTCTCTCCAAAAATGAATAAACCTTAAAAAAATTTTTTTAATTAAAAAAAAAAATAAAAAGATGGCCCAACCTATAATAAATCACTTGTAAAAACATCCTTTTAGATACTGTTCTATGCACTTGCATACTTACATGATATAATATATAAACATAACATTTATAATATAATATGTGATATAAAAATGTAGCATTAACAAAATAAATACAATTTTTAATGTAATAATATATTTTGAAGATCCTGCCAAGTCAATACAAATAGGTCTGTCTTAATTGTAATGAAAGCATAAAAATTTGTAATAGTTTAAATTTATATGCTATAATTTATAAAATAATTCCACTATTGTTGGGTATTTAAGTAGCTGAAGATTTTCTCTGGTAAGAAATAGTACTATAACAAGCACATATGTACACATATGCAAATATTTCTATAAGATGAATTCTTAGAAATATAGTTTTGGGGGCCACCTGGGGGTGCTCAGCCAGGTGAGCATCCGACTCTTGATTTTGGCTCAGGTAGTGATCTCACAGTTGTGGGATCAAGCCCCGCACTGGGCTCTGTGCTCCTACTTGGGATTCTCTCTCCCCCTTTCTATCTCTGCCCCATACCTGCTCATGATCTCTCTCTCTCTCTCTCTCTTTCAAAATAAATAAATAAATGTTAAAAAAAATAGGAAATATAGTTTTTGGGTCAGAAAGCTATGAATAGTTTAAATTTTGATAGCTATCACCCCATTGTCCACCAAACCCTACTGTACAGATTTACATTTCTACAAACTCAGTACTTGTATATCCATGTCAACACTGGATAGTATTGATTTTTAAAAGATATTTGACAATCTGATGAATGAAATTCTTTTTTTTTTTTAACTTTTCAATGTTTGTTTATTTTTCAGAGAGAGAGAGAAAGACAGAGAGAGAGACAGAGCGTGAGCAGGGGAAGGGACAGAGAGAGAGAGAGGGAGACACAGAATCCAAAGCAGGCTCCAGGCGCTGGTTGTCAGCACAGAGCCCAACGCAGGGCTCGAACTCACCAACTGTGAGATCATGACCTAAGCTGAAGTCAGATGCTTAACCCCATGAGCCACCCAGCTGCCCTTGAAATTCTTATGATTATTAATGTTTCACTTCCATGATTATTAGAGATGTGATGTCTTTTTAATATGTTTTGCCCATTTTGTATGCCTTCTGCGAATTGCTTGATAGTCCATCCATTTTTAAAATGTAGATTGTCTTTTTCTTATTGAATCATTGAAACTCTTTGCAAATAATATTTATTGTTGTTATATATGTTGCAACTATCTTCTCCAAGTCTTTCATTTGTCTTTTAACTTTCCTCACCTATAAAATTTATTATGTAGATTCACCGGTCAATCTATGACATTTTAGAAAAACTTTTCACAGCCAAGATTATAAAAATATTTCCCCATGAGTCCCAGTATGTTACAGTTTTGTTTTTTCATGTTTGTAATTTTGATCCATCTGGAATTTATTTTTGTACATGGTGTGAGAAAGGAATATAACTACTTCTTCCCAAGTGGAGACATTTTTCCAAAGTTAAATCTAAAATAATTGATTATTTCCAACTGATCTGAAATACTGTATTTATTATATACTAATCCTCCCAGATGCATAGGCTGGCTTTGGATTTTGTATTCTTAATTGTGTTCCATTCTGTATTCTGTTATTTGTATTCTACCCTTGTCACTATATCTGTATAATAAATTTTATGATATATGATGAAGAGTTAGGCTTCATACTAGTCTCATCTTTGGTGATGATAATTTCCTCTTACAGAGGAACTTAAGAATCATTTATCAGGGTGAAAAAGTAAAGGCCATTTTGGTTGAGACTACTATGGATTTGTAGATTATTATATAGAGAACCAACAGTAGTGAGGCTTTTCATGTAAGAATGTGATATGTGTCTCCATTTTCATGTCATAAGTACTTTCAGTAAAAATTTTAAATACAATCCTGTAGGTTTTGCACATTTCATTATTTATTTTAGCTACATTATAGATGTTCTAAAAATTGTCATCTGTGCGATTGGGATCTTCTATCCCCATTGTATTTTCCGAATGGTACGATGACATACAGTGTGAGTCATCTACAAAGTAACCCTCCAGCCACTTCTTTCTTGCTAATTTTATTTGGGGTCTGCAACATGCCCATTCTCAGAGGATGAATCGTGATAAGGTCTAAGCCAGTCAGGGCAGTCTAAATGTTTGTGCCTTTACTACATGCTGACTTTCTCTAGCACTCCTGCCACGGAGGCTGGCCATAATATCTATCTAGTATTACACAATGTGTGATAAGAGGAATTCTGATCATGTTTACCCTTTGATACAAGTAAAATCCCTTTTGCTTCTGCCCCCATTCTTTCTTCCAATTTTTAATGCTGATGAGCAGGCATAGCACCTGGTTGGGATAAGCCATATGTGGCCATGAGACAAAAAGGCAGCATGTTGAGATGATGTAGCAGAAAGATGAAGTGTCTAGGTCCGTGAAAACGTTACCAAACCACTGGACATACCAATGAACTGTTTCCTCCTGATTCCTTTGTCAGTAAATACGATTTAAACCTTAATTCAGCATTCTCTAACTAAAGCTGAATGCATCCAAACCTATTTAGATGTTACTGGCATATGGGAAAATTAATAGATTTTTGTATGTTTCCCTTGTCCTCAGTTCCCTTCTTGAACTCTGAGTTTTATTCATTTTGAAGAGCATTGTTTGAGAGTTTCTAATTTGCATTTACAAATAATAACCATTTGGTCTCAATCTTTCTAATGTTTATTCTTACAATTTCTTGAAGTATCTTGAAGGCCAAGACCTCAGTGAAATGTTGAATTGTGTCAGTGAATAACAGGTATTTTCCTTGTTAATTCTGGACCTTGATGGCAATGCTTCCAATATTTCAGTAGTAAGTTTTGCTGTGATTTCCTGGTAGATAGCCTGATAATGAAAAAAGTATTCTTCTAGTATGAATTACTGAAAATTCAATTGTTTTATTTTGTTTTGTTTGTAATCAGAAATGGATATTAAATTTTATTAACAACTTGCTTTGGCATCTATCAAGATGATCATGGTAATTCTACTGTGTTCAGTTAATGTAATGAGCTACCTCAATAGATTTCCTGGTTTTGAGCATCCTTGCTTTTCTGGGATAACCTTATTTAGTCATGGTGAGTTATTTCTTTGATACACTGTTGAATTTTCACGTGAAATATGTTGTACAGAAGTTTTGCATTTATATTTATAAGTAATATTGATACAAAGTTTTGTTTCTGTATTTGGTTTGCTTTTGTTGGATTGTGGGGTTATACAGTAACACTAGACACAAAGAATGAGTATAAAATCTTTAAATAGCACAGGACTTAAACTGTGATGTCTAAAACTTTCTGTATTCTTTAAATTTTTCCATGATATACCTATTACTTTATAATAAAAAAAATTTAAAGATAAATTACTTTATAATAAAAAATTTAAAGATACATACATACATACATACATACATACATACACATATTTTACAAACAGGAATTATCATTTCTATAAGGTATAATGGTTTACCTAGTGCCTCTGCTGTGGGAGTTGGGAATTTAACTATGCTTTCTGTTTTTTCTGTGGTAATTGGTTTATTTTTCTTTTCCTCTTTCTTTCTCTTGAGTCAATTTTCATTATTATATAGATTTTTGGAAAAATATCCTTTTCACCTAAGAAATTCAATTTTATTGATATAATACTCTCATAACTTTTTAGTCTCCTCTGTAGTTATGTTTCTTTCCTTATCTTAATATTATATATTTGTGTTTTTTATTAGATTTATCTGATTTTTCTGTTGATAGCATAAGTGATAAAGTTTACTTCTTAATTTTCATAGACTTCTGTTTTTAGCACTCAATGGATTCTACTTAAAAACAGTTGGGGGGAAGATTTTTATATCCTTTGATTCAAAGTGTTTGTGTATTTTAAATATGTTCTGCTTCTAATTAATATATTTGAGGATATTAATTTTTATTTGATTAAAATTGGGTCACATCACGTAAGTTTTCATATGTAGTGTTCTCAGTGTTGTTTATATTTAATAGTCTGTGATTTCAGCTTGATTTTATTTTTAACCAAAGATTATTATGAACGGTATTTTAAAGTTTTTCAGTACAGTGTGTGTGTGTGTGTGTGTGTGTGTGTGTGTGTGTTTCTGTTCTTTGGCAGTTAATTTATAGTTTTCTTGCACTCCAATTTGTATTCTGCTTTCAGTACTTACTGAGATTATAGAGCTTTTCATAAGAGACTCTGAAAAACTGAGAACAAACTGAGGGTTGATGGGGGGTGGGAGGGAGGGGAGGGTGGTGGATGGGTATTGAGGAGGGCACCTTTTGGGATGAGCACTGGGTGTTGTATGGAAACCAATTTGACAATAAATTTCATATATTGAAAAAAAAATAAATAAATACTGAAAAAAAAGAAAATTTAAATGTTTCAAGTATCCAACACACACACACACACACACACACAAAAGAGATTACAGAGCTTTTATTTTTGTGGCTGAATGACTGGTCAATCTTAGTGAATGTTCTGTGGGTACTGAAAAAGAGTATCAGGCACACAGTTCTATACATATATCTGTAATCAAATATAATGAATGTGTTATTCAATTCCTCTACATCCTTTTGTATTTGAGGGCCACTTAATATGTCATTATTTTGTGAGGCATGTCAAAAATCTACAATTATCATTATAGTTTGGAAACTTCTCCATGTAAATATAACACATTGTACTTCACATATTTAGAAGCTATATCAACAGGTACAAAATGGTGAATTATTCCTTTTACCAATTAAAATGTTTTCTTTTTCATTTTAGTGTTTTTAATCTTGAATTTTATTTCATCTGATATTACTGTATTTTCTCCTCATTCCTTTTTTCCTTTTTGATAGTACTTACCTGATTTCTGGTTGGATACTCCCTTTTATTTCCAAAAATTCCTAGTCATTTGCTTTTATTGGCAACTTATTTAAATAGCTGTTTGCATTTTCTGTTTCTTAGACCATCATGTTGTTCCACACACCTCCTTTTAGAAACTGACAGATTCTGTGATCTTCAGATAAAAAACAGGATATAGAGGAATTGTACAACCCATTTAATCACCTTGAATAAAATTTATGGTTATTTATTTGGTTTAAAGGTATGAGAGTATACCTCAATAGAGACACTTCATCCATTAACATTTATTCTGAAAATTAACATAAATACATTAAATGATTTTATTTGACTTATTTTTATTTCTGAAGTTGTTTGTGTTTCCTATTATGAAATCCTCTTGTTTGTTTATCTTTTCTTCTTTTCGTTTCTTTCACTGCACTGATTTTCTCGTTTCTCATTCCTTCATTAATTTTGAAGTCACTGATCTAACACCTTAACTACTTTCTTAGTGAGATGAAAGAAAGTTGAACAGTGAACCGTCATATAAGATGTTAGAATCCTTAATCTAACTATATTAAGAAAAAGCTGATGTAAAGTTGTGAGGATTGGTAACCCAATAATGTGTCTATAATTTTGTAAAATGATAAAACCATCATTTGGGGTCAAAGGTTGAAAACAATAACCTATGTAAGGAATTTGGACTAAGTTAATATTACATATATGTGTGTAAATTACTACTTATATATGTATAAATTACATATAAATGTATACACATTTGTGTATAAATACAATATACATATTACATTAATGCCTCTGTATATGTATAAATGTATACATATATAAATTATTACATATTATATAAATTTATACATATATAAATTATTACATGTTATATAAATTTATACATATATATAAATTACTACTTCTATATAGGGCGATAGAGAGAAATTCTTCTCAAATAGTAAAACTTAAACAGTATTGAGATCTTTTCCAGTTTAAAGGGATAAACCTGATAATAAAAGAATAAATAAGAACCAAGAATAAAACTGACCCATGTTTGCTAAAGTAGACAGATAAATGGAAATAAATGGGGAGTACAGAAAGTTACATACAAAACTATAGTGTGTGATGAATGTAACCTTTCAATTACGTGGGCAAAGAAAAAGTGTTTAGCAATGCTGTGGCAATTAGTTAATAATTTGGGAAACAGTTGTTTGATTCCTACCTCATCATATACTAAAATAAATACTACACAGATTGTACAACTAAATGTGAAAATGAAAATCTTGAAATTTGAGGGAAAAAAACACCCATGTAGGTAAATAGTTGTCCTATTAGGAGTTGTGAAGACTTTTCTAATATTATACCAATGATAGAAAGCCTAAAAAAAATGAGTGATAAATTTGAACACAAAATATTTTAACTTCAATATATTAAAAAGCAGTATTATCAAAGTTAAAATAAAAAAAAAACTAAGAAAAATATTTTATTCCATATTATAAGGGGTTAATATCCTCAATGTATAAAGTGACATCACAAGTCATTGTAAAGACATAGACACACAATCATAACAATAAAAAATAAGCAAAGGATATAAGTTATTGAATCACAAAGGGAAAAATACAGAGGGAAGAGTTAATAGCAGTTCTTTCTGTATTTTCAGACTAGATATTATCTTATTTTTTCTTTCCTTTAACTTTACTGTATTTGCTAAGCTTGCTACAACACATACCACTTTTATAATCAGGAAATATAAATATAGATATATCAAGAAATATATAGATATACATTATGCAAAAAAACAAAAAACATATAACTATGTTATATTGGGAGTTTAATACTTTACTATGAGGAATGATGGTGCTATCTGGAATCAGAATTCCTGAGTTCAAGTCCCAGGACTCATTGAATGATTTTCAGTGAGTCACTGAATTACTTTGAGCCTTGGCTTCTCCAAATATAAAAACAAAAGAAATAAACTTCCTGTCATAAATTGTTGTGAGGAATAGATTTTTAAAATGTATGTGATAAATGCTTTGTGAGGATCATTTACAGATGTCAGACATTCCCATTGCTAATCCAGTGTGATAAGGCTTTTCCCAACCTCCAGACAAGTACCTTCTCTGTGCATCTTCTCTTATAAGTACCATATCCCTGGAGCACCTAGCTGGCATGACTCTAGATCTCAGGGTCGTGAGTTCGAGTCCCATGCTGAGGGTAGAGATTACTTAAATAAATAAATAAATTACACACACACACACACACACACACACACACACACACACAATATACATATATGTTTAAACACCATATCCCTTTGCCTGATGACGGCTTAGGTTCCTGAGTTGCTGAGGTGACAGCTGGACATGTCTTGGATTTTGCAACCTCCTCAGTGAATGGGACAGGAGCATCTTCTAGGGCCTGGCTACGGTTCTAAGCAGATGAAACACTAATAACAATCACTGTTGCTTTTCTTTTTCCATGTCATATGCTTTGCCATTCAGTTCTAGTATCCACAGAGCTAATTCAATTACCAAATCGATACTATAATTTCATGTTTATGACCTTTAAAAAGTCTCTACTAGTTTCAAATTCAGTCCTCTGCCATAAGTCAGATGAGCACACTGGCCAATCTCCTTTTTCAGCAATAGGAATAAGTCCTTTATGAATGCTGCATGATACAGAGGGAATGAAAAAGGATCAGAAGAATCAACTTTTCTTTCATATGATCCCTGATATGCAGAACAGTGCTGATTCTCCATTTATATCTCTATGCAAAAAAAAAAAAAAAAAAAAAGCAAAATTACAATTTTCCAGGTGAAAAGTCTTATGCCTCCTTATCTATTTTTTTTTTCTTTCTGATTCTAAGCCTATAAAAACCCTTTTAGATTGAAAGATGAGAAGGAAAAATGAAGAAAAACCCTAAACATTCTCAAGGAACAGAAGATGTTGATACATGGATAACATAATTAACTTCTCTGCTAATCCTCTGAGATTACAAAGAAGATGAAATGGACTGAAAGTCATCAAAATAATTTAGAGAAAGTATAAAAATTATTTATTGGTTGACTAAGCTGTTAATTACTGTTGGTTGTATAAAAGTATAAAATCTCATTTCTGGGAAAACTTATGAAGGAAAGGAAGGAGAAAGAGAGGCAGAGAAGAAGGGACAGAGAAAAGAAGAAAACTGACTTTTAAGTTCAATGCCAATTCCAGGAAATCTCTTTTGCTAGCATAGGCAAATCGGATGTACTAGAAAGTACCATGAAGAGGAATTGAGTAGGTGTGGATCTTCAATAACTTTGGTATATAATCCTGGGCATTTTTTCGTGAGACTGTTTTCTCATCTGGACTAGATCAGTGGTTTTCATACAGTGCTCCAGCAGAACATTGCTGATCCAGAAGGTAGACCGGTGAACAGTAGTAGTCTCTATACAATGTACAAAAAAAAAAAAAAAAAAATGAAGGGAAATAAAGTTCCCCCTTTGCTGCAGTTTATTTATTTATATTTACTATAACAGTTCCCATACTGTATGAATTTTTCTGAACATATACAATTGTTTCTTGGATTGAAATATCAATAAAGAAAATTTTCTTGATTTTAAGATTTTCTCTTCCATTTTTAAAAATCCTTTGGCATTACTGCCACATGTCTGGTAGCTGAGTTCTAGCAAATAAAGTGAACTAACAAGCAGCAATAGTAATAGGAGAACTTAGGTACAATTAATCTACTTGGGTTTTTTGTTTTTAATTATTGATTTTTTATTAAAAGAATTTTTTTAATGTTTATTTATTTTTGAGACAGAGAGAGACAGAGCACGAACGGCGGAAAGTCCGAGAGAGAGGGAGACACAGAATCCAAAGCAGGCTCCAGGCTCTGAGCAGTCAGCACAGAGCCCGACACAGGGCTTGAACTCACGGACTGTGAGATCATGACCTGAGCTGATGTCGGACGCTTAACCGATTGAGCCACCCAGGCGCCCCAATTATTGTTGATTTTTAAATTTGTTTAAATAGTAATGGATTGGTTTTCGTCAGGGCTGCATATTTTGATATTGAATTTCTAGACTAGAGACCTGTCTTCTGACTCAAAATTTAGAGGTTTTCCTTCATTTTTGCCATGTAACAGTGAAGCTCTGAGGAATTGGAGCATATTAGCTTATACTTAACAACTCCCATGTTCTTTATATACATTTAAAAAAATCTTCATAGCAATCTTATACATATTTAATTGTTCTTCTTTTACAGATGTAGAAACTAATGTCTGGAGTCCAAGATCATCACTATTAAGAGCAGGAGCTGGAAACCAGTGAGTCTATGTGCATTGCTGGATTTGGTTTTTTTATTCTGAACGTTAAATCAATAAATACTCAGATAAAGCATGCTCCTTGGAATGAGCAGATTTTCAGGATAAACATTAGAAGGATACTAAAAAGTAAAGTTGTTCTGCATTTTAGACACTTAAAAACATAGCTTTTGTGAAACATTGTTCTTAGCAACTTGCTGAGAAATCAAACCTCCACTTTAGTAAATAAGAGAGAGTGTGTGTAGATTTCACCTTATGGGGAAGGGGCAACTAATATGAAATCTACAAGGGGTCAGTCAAGGGTTAGTGGTTAGTGGATGAAAAGTGAAGTCAATTTGGTGCTGGCAGTTATACCTAAAATCTGTACTAGATGTATTGAACTCTTAATTAAAAGCTGTTTAGGAAATCAAATTAATATATGCAAGGATTTAAGTGTGTATGTTTTAAAATAATGATTAATAAAAACTTACGATTAAAATGTCTTTTAGACATTAGACAAACATTTGGTTTGGTCAATCATTATGATATAAGAAATTCTGTGCTGGCAAAATTCACTTGCAAGTTCTCAATTTTTTTTTCTTTTTTTAAATAGCATTTTTTAAATGTTTTTCTTTATTTTTGAGACATAGAGAGTGTGAATGGGAAAGGGGCAGAGAGAGGGAGACAGAGGATCCGAAGCAGGCTCTATGTTGACAGCAGAAAGCCCCATGAGGGGCTAGAACTCACAAACCATGAGATCATGACCTGAGCCAAAGTTGGAGACTTAACTAACTGACTGAGTCACCCAGGTGCCCCTCAATTTTTTTCTAATGACAAAAAAGATACATTGATTGTAGAAATGTTTAAAAATCTGAGAAGCCACAGTGAAAAAAAAAAATATACCCATAATTATATCACCTAGAAAAATTACATCACTTGGAAAAAACTATTAACACTTTCATTGTACTTTCCTAATTATTTTTCAATGCCTCACTACACACACACACACACACACACGTACAAATGTGGAATAATGCTACATCTATTGTTTTGAAATCTGGTTTTCCCTTATCAAAGATCATGTAAATATTTCAATGTTATTAATATTAATTATATTAATATTTCTTATAGAATTTGATAGCTATATATATGTTTTCTGTTACATAAGTGAACATATTTTCTTTAAACAATCACTTTTTGAGTATTAATGCCACAATAAGCCTCCTTGTATATAAATTTTTGATGATAGTCATGAATGGTTAGGTCAATTTCTAAAAGTTAAATTTCTGGGTTAAAGACTTTTAATATATCCAGAAAGATTGAAACTTGTCGCAGTCCCACCGAGAACTAGAGGATCTATTTTTCCATATTCTCAACAACTGGGAATTCTATATACTCTTCACAATTAGTAAATGTAAATACACACACACACACACACACACACACACACACACACACACAGTATATGTATTTCTGCCAACTTGTAGGTATAAAAGAATATCACTGCTTTCATTTTCATAACTGATGAAGTCGAACTTCATTCATATTAGCCACTAGCGACTTTATTTGATAATATTTGGTAATATTTTGAGATTTAGTGGAATTCCAGATTTCAAAATACAAGAGTAGAAGTTAGGAGACCTAAATTTCAGTTTTCTTTACACCATTAGCTTTGGAAGACCTTAGGTTAAATTATTCAATCTCTCTGGTCCTAAATTTCCTTTTGTATGTAAAATTTACTCAAAATACCCACTCAGATCTTCCAATTGTCCTTGTGAAAGCAAATTGTATTACTTTTATGAAAAAACAGTTACTGTATCACTATTTTATTAACAATATTAATTACCTCTTTGCAACACATTTATAACTACCAGACGCATAAAAGGAGGTTCTATCATTCAACTTTAAAATGTTTTTAGGGGCACCTGGGCGGCTCTGTCAGTTAAGCGTCTGACTCTTGATCTGGGCTCAGGTCATGATCTCACACAGGTCATGATCCCACGGGAGCCCCTACATTGGGCTCTGTGCTGACAGTGTGGAGCCCGCTTGGGATTCTGTCTGTCTGTTTGTCTCTCTCTCCCCCTTTCCTGCTTGCACTCTCTTTCTTTCAAAAATAAATAAATTAAAGGGGCACCTGGGTGGCTTAGTCAATTAAGCGTCCGACTTTGGCTCAGGTCATGATCTCAGGTCTGTGAGTTCGAGCCCCGTGTCGGGCTCTGTGCTGACAGCTCAGAGCCTGGAGCCTGCTTCAGATTCTGTGTCTCCCTCTCTCTCTGACCCTCTCCCGTTCATGCTCTGTCTCTCTCTGTCTCAAAAAATAAATAAACATTAAAAAAAAATTTAAAAATAAATAAATTAAAAAAAATGTTTTTAAATACTGAAGCGCCTGGGTGGCTCAATTGTTTAAGTGGCCAACTTCAGCTCAGGTCAAAATCTCAGCGTTCGTGTGTTCGAGCCCTGCATCAGGCTCTCCCCTGTAATCACAGAGCCAGCTTTGGATCCTTTGTCCTCTCTCTCTGCCCTCCCCCTGCTTGCAAGAGTAAATAAAAACATTAAAAAAAGAATATCCTTAAAAAAAATTTTTTTAAATACTTAAACAGCTAATTGACAATTCAATTCAAGCAAACCAGTCAACTCCATAGCAGTATATATGTGTGTATATAGGTATATACACATATGTATATGTGGTTTATATATAATTGTACAACATATAGCTTATATATAAGGTCTACATTTTCTAAATTTTTTATGAGAAGTCATTTTAATATTGGCACATTGGTATATTTCCTTTCAAGGTGATTTGCATGAGTGTGTGTGTTTTATCAAAAAATAATCAGTGATCATAATTTTGTATCTAGGCCTTTCACCTAGCAGGAGGTCATTTTTCTATTTAATTACAAAATCTTCCTAACAATTTTAAGCTGCCTAACACATCATAGTGGGGATATATTCTTATTTACTTTACCATTCCTCTTTTCTTAATGACAAATTATTTCAGTTACTTACTTTACCTGTACTTTTTTTTTTTTTTTTTTGGTATACATTTTTTTCTACATTTCTGAATGATTCCCTAGGGTGGATTCTAAAAGGAGGAATAAAGAGGACAAAAAATGTGATCATTTTAGGACTTTAAATATATATTGTTAATTGTGCTAAAACGACTTTTACTAATTTTTAATTCCTACCAGTAATATAAAATAGGAGGGCTTAACTTGGGGGTATACTGGCCACCACTAGACCACACGATCTTTTATTTTTCACTTTTTAAATTATAAAAGTGATTCATGTTTGTACACACAAAAATAGCTCAAACAACATTTTCTTTTCCATTTCTCTCACCCTTTGCCATTAACAGTTTGGCATGTATACTATCAGACGTTTTAATCCAAAAATTTTTTTGTTACTTTAATTTTAATAATATATTTACTTTGAAATGTACTAAAAATGTATGTAAAAAATAGCCTATTAGACCTGTGGTATCGTGGGTATTATTGCTTTTGAGAACGTAAAATTATTTTTAAAGTTGATTTAAAAATAATATATACTAAGTAAATAACATGGCAACAAGTCAAAAAAAGTCTTGAAAGTGATATGAGAATGACAACTTTAGGGAAATGCCATAGAGGCATAGCTTCTAGAGCTGATTGCCTCTGACCAACTCTGTGGTCCGACCAAGTCATGTCCCCTCTCTGAGCTTTAGTTTCAGTGCAAGTAGCAGGAATCTGGAAATACTGGTCTTTCTGCTAGAAAGGGATGCCTCAACAAGTGGGCAATCTTTCAGTTGAATCTTTCTTCTTAATTTTGGTTAATATAATCATAGTTGAGCTAAGGTTGCTCTCTTTCCTAAAACGATCTTCTCTATTTGGGCCCCTGGGTGGCTCAGTCATTTCAGCGTCTGGTCATGATCTCTGCTCAGGTCATGATCTCATGGTTCCTGAGCTCCAGCCCTGTCAGTCTCTGCAATGACTGTGCCAAGCCTGCTTGGGATTCTTTCTTTCCCTCTCCCCTACTCAAGTGCCCTCTCTCTCTCTCTCTCTCTCTCTCTCAATAAACAATAAAAAAAATCTTCTCTATTAAGAAATTTATGTAAAATTATGAGTTAGGCAGGACATTGGCTTTCTTTTTTTTTTAATGTTTATTTATTTTGAGAGAGAGAGAGAGAGAGAGAGAGAGAGAGAATTTTAAGCAGGCTCCATGCTCAGCACAGAGCCTGATCTGGGGCTCGATCCTGTGACTGTGGACATCATGACCTGAGCTGCAATCAAGAGTTGGACACTTAACCAACTGAGTCACCCAGATGTCCCAACATTGGCTTTATTTCTAAAAATTTTTTTCCTCTCTCTTTTTAAAAGTTTATTTATTTATTTATTTTGAGAGAGAGAGAGAGAGGGAGAGAGCGCAAGCAGGTAAGGGGCAGAGAGAGAAAGAGAGAGAGAGAGAGGGGGAGAGAGAGTCCCAAGCAGACTCTGCTCTATCAGAGCTCTGATAGAGCAGAGCCTGACATGGGGTTAGATCTCACAAACCGTGAGATCTCACAAAGCTGAGCCAAAATCAAGAGTCAGATGCTTAATCAACTGAGCCACCCAGGTGCCCCAGGGCATTGACTTTCAAATGAATGCCCAAATTTTATTTTAACAAAATATTACTTCTCAATAACTCCATAGTAGGAACAGAAATGCTCAAGTTAATCATAGTCTCTCCAAATTGGCTAAATTCCTGTATTGTTTTTGAGAAAGTAAAATAAAAAACCAAAACTAACTAGAGTTCGATAACCAAGTAGTGTAATTTTAAAGCCAGTGGTTCAACAAGTAGATCATGCATTGCAATTCTAACCTATCTTCTCTTGATCGTCTTTACATCCCTAACATTCAGCTCTGTGTATAGCATATTGTAGCTGGTAAACTGAATGATATTACACATGAATGTTTCATATTACAGTAACTAGTTTGATAGAACTGTAAATGTAACTTGTACCTATGGGAGAGAGACTTTTTTGGAGGGAAATTTAGAACATTGCTATTGAAACATCCTCTTTGGTATCCAAAGGTATACATAGACAGATTTATATGGATTAAGTTTAATATGTTATTGCCATTTCTCTCCCTTTGAGAGCTGTTCAGAATCATGACTCACCTACTCTGTGTTCTTATAGTCACTTCTCCTTAGGCATGGGCACTAGTTAACTAGTTACATATATCTGAATATGGTTTTATGAGAATATATTGATTTTTCTGTAAGAGATCAGAAAGAAAGTGCTAGGGACTTAACTTTCTAGATGTTTGGAGGGTCCATAATTACTGAATTTGAACTTTTCAAAAAAACTTTAAAGACTGAGCAATTTCCAACAAACGTTAAAGACCTCAAGGATTCAGAATAACCCTTTGAAATCACAAAGTATTTACTTTTATAGTAATTACTCAAATAGTAAGTAAAAGACTATATATACTGTGCTATGTGGAAAAGGAGTTTTACATAGTTTACATAGAAAATAAGTTCAAGAGGTGTGTCATAATATGGTGAAATGTTTAAAGATGGAATAATTAGGACTTCTGAAAAAGCCATATTCATTTGCCCTTTGTTTTGCGAAAATCATCGGCATGAACAGTTTTCCAGCTGGAATTTAGAAAGTGGGGTTATAAACTGGAATTTTTGTGTGTGTGTAGTTTTCAGTAGGGAGAACTTTTCCTTTCTTTTATGATAGAATGTAAATACTGAAACAATGACAGACAAGAGTGAATAACTCTTGTTTCAGTTGAAATTCTATTTTAATGTAGCCTCTGGACCAACTCTTCCTTCTTTCCATGATTCCTTCCTACAGGTGACAGAACGCCCTCCCCACCCCCCGCCCCCCATAAACACTTTTCTCTGAGAGATTTGGGTGCCTTCCTACCCTAAACCTTTAAAACCCAAAATGATTTATAGGCTACCCCTATCCTGCTAGAGGTAGGCATGTAAGTGGATTATATTTGCATGGGTCACTTTGATTGCAGGACTCCACTGTTTCTTGAACTAAAATTGCAAGATTTATTATTCTGTTAATGCTCATAAAGTCACTCTTTCGATGAGCCATAATTTCCCTTTATGAGGAGCCTGTATGCCAGTCACCCATGATAAGGGAGAAGAAAATTCAGACTTCCAACATATTCATATTTCCTTGTGAACATTAATAAAGTCTTGAAATCCCATAGGACTCCGGGGCACAATGGCTTGGGATACAGCAACAAAAGGCAAATTTCACGCAGTCAACATGTCCCTCATATTGTTGGCTGTGTGCAAAACCTAAGCTTTTCCATTTTAATGAAA
The DNA here is from genome assembly GCF_046562875.1 of Panthera onca. Classification (NCBI taxonomy): domain Eukaryota; kingdom Metazoa; phylum Chordata; class Mammalia; order Carnivora; family Felidae; genus Panthera; species Panthera onca. The sequence continues at coordinate 68,678,479 of NC_138351.1, forward strand.
AAAATTTAGAAATTAACCTTGCTGGTGAAGAAGATACCCCACCAACTAGGCTTGTATTATCTTTGTGAAAATTCTTAAGGAATGACATAACAAGAGGTGCGAACTTTCTCCTGTTATCTTAATGGTCTGCTAATGGCAAAGCATAATTACAGTTACTTAAGTGCCAACTTTATCAAGGTTTTCACTAAAACCTTCAGCCCCAGCGCTTTCCTTGACTGACCTAGCTTTTATTTAATCCAGTTGTTTTACTATCATTTGAAAGAAAGCTGCCCCCAATAACAACAAAAAGCCTAATCCCCAACCATGTTAAATTTCTTTCTGTTATATTTCAGTTAGATAGTTAAGGCACTTGTGACTCCAAAAAAGTCGAAAGAAATTGTGTATGGCATCATTAATTGAAAATTTAGCCTTTCCACATTCAAACAGCAGGGCTTTGCAGGAGTTTTGCAACAGTCGCCTCACGGCTTTGGGAAGTCAATTTGCTTCTAAACCAGAAGATGGTCTTCCAAAGGCTGTCCTGTATTTGGAATGGGAACTTAGCCTTTGTACCTTTCCCCCAATGTACCCACAGGAGAAGCCCGAAAGCCACCCATCGGTCTCTGGATCTCCTCGCTGCCTTTGTCCCTTCTAGACGTGGAGGCTTGGAGAGGAGGTTTAGTTTCCAAGGATTGGAGCGTTTGAAGGGCGGGGCCATCTCCAAGTCCATCTCCCCTTTTTGTCCTCTTCTCCTGGGACGGGAGGGAGGAGCCAGGTCCCCCCACGGCCGGTTCGGGAGCTCTCTGTCTCGGTCGCTGGAGGTGAGTCTGAAAGGGCGGCAGCCCGTTTAATTGTAGCGCAGGTTAATTTCTCGAGTTCACCGCAGTCGGTCAGCCAGCCGCTTCCCGGGTCTTTGCCAAGTGGGTTTATGAGGTCTGAGGCGTGTTGGGGCGCGCTCACATTCTCGCAAAAGGCTCCTCCCCAGGGCTCATTCCCCGACTGCGGGCAGCCCTTCGGTGCCCCAGGAGCCTTGGATTTCCTCTGACCTCGGCCGCTTCCTCCTCCCTCCCCACCGCCTGGTTCCGTGCGCCCCTGCCCCCGGGGAAGGGCGGCCCCCATCTTAGGACTTCCGACCCAAGCCAGCCCAGGAGGTACCTTCACGTCGAGGAAGGTTTTATCACAGCCTCCACAAACGTGCAGTAATAGGGGCTTTCAACCTGAAATACGATTGTTATTTTTCCGGTGCAGGGCTTGACAGAGAAAGTCAGCTTTTTATTAAAGACAAAGAGGTAAATTATCAGCTGGGGCACTGAAGGGACGGCGGAGACCTGGCGCGCTTCCTCTCGTCGCCACGAGGAATTTGTGGGGGAGCGGCTGCTGGCGCTCAGACACCCCTGGGGTCCCGGGGGAGGAGCTCGGGGCAGAAGGACTTCCCCAGGTCCCTCCGGGCACCTGGAAGGAGGGAGTCCTCCCAGTTCTGCACAAAGCCACGGGCATTTCAGTTCTGAGCAGCCTTACCTTCCTCCTCTCTCCTTTCTTCTTTCTCTTCTCTTTTGACTCCAGTCTCCCTTTCGCCTCTGTGCTTTCTCCTCCTTGTTCTCCTCTCCCTACTTTTTCTCGTCCCTCTCCTCGCCCTCCCCCTCCTTTCTTCTCCACCGCACGCGTAGAGTGTCATTTATTTATTTATTTATCACCCCCGCCATCAACACCCTTTTAGGGCTCCCAAGCTTTTCAATGTGAGTGGGAGGAGAAAAGGGCAGGAAGTGTTGACGGCAAGGGGGTGAAATCGTGCCTCTGGGTGAGAGATTCTGCCCCGGAATAAACGATTGGGGAAAATCTTGGAAAATGCGGATTCGGATCTGTTTATGAAAGCCCGCTATCCGATGGGAACCAACTCCGCGCGCGTCTCCTCCTCCCCTTTATTGTATGGGTTTATGGGTATATCTTCCCGGACTGTTGTTTGGAAGGGGGGGGGGGGGCGGGGAGGGAGGTAGTATTAAAGAGGACAATCTGGCCCTGGATCTTCAACACCGCGCCTTCTCCACCGGATGCGCGCTCCCCAATGCAAAGGAATCCAGCAACATCCCCCAATTCAGACGCGGACAAAAGAAACTTTAATTAAGGTCTCTGCCCTGCGCGCTGTGTGTTTCTCTCTCCCGATGCTGGCGATGTCCAACTCGGGGATGCGAGAAATAGAAATGGTACAACCAGCCCGTGCCCTTGAACTTCAATTGCTCCTGACTTGCTGTATTGATTTTTTTTTTTTTTATAGTGTAGGCACCCCCCCACCATCAAATTAAAGCTTTAGGAGACATTCAACCTGGTGAGGGGTGAGGGGGAACCCATTCCTTTGCAAAAGAGATAGTTCATCACGATTTGGGGAAAATTACACTAAATAAAAATTCAAGGTGTGAAAGCTTCATCTTGGTTCTCTTGTCTTCAACACCATGACACCTTATCATTAGAAGCGCTGATTGTTACTTTCCGAGCCTTTAGATGATCAGCCAGAAAGTGCAAACAACGCGGGGCTGGAGGGTGTAAAGTTATTTAAGTAGGCTTTTTTTTTTTTTTTTTTTTTTTTTTCCTTTTGGTGCGCCGTCAAAACATTTCACAAGTTAGGAAAATAAAGTGGTGGTTCCGAAGCTCGGAATGATGGGTTCTTTCCCTCCCCCATCCCCCCCTCTCCATATCAGAAAAGAAATAAAATGCACAATGAGCCTTTATTTCGGGGGAGAAGACTTCAAAATACGTGCCAGTAATGGACAATTTGAGCTTTTCACTGGAGATACTCACACCGCAAGCTGGAAAGGGATTAAAAAGCCCCACGTGGTTGATCTGGGTTTAGACTTGCAACCTCTAGTTCCCCATGTATGTTCTTTGCAAAGATTGGCCTCTAGATGGATGCGTGTGAGGGACTCTCTGGGCCCGGGGCTCGGCGCCTCGGGCTGGGCTGATGGTGGGAGAGCTATGAGCGGCCGGGCAGGGTCCTCACTGGGGGCTTCCTCTGCCGGCCAGGGCGGCCGGGCGCCTCCGGGACGCGAGCGCGCACGCCTCAGCCCGGCCGCCGCGCTCCTCGCACCGCCTTCTCCGCAGGTCTTTATTCATCTCATCTCCCTCTTCCCCTTCTCCTCCTCCTTTGCCTCCTTCTCCTCCTCTTCCTCCTCCTCCTCCACCACCACCACCACCACCTCCTCCTCCTCCGCCGCCGCCGCCGCCGCCGCCGCCGCCGCCACCTCCTCTTGCATCTCACTGGCCTGGCTCTGTGTTGCTCTGAGTGACAAAGACAATGTCCCAGCCTTAACTTTGCAACCACCTTGCCTCCTTCTGGGGTTCGGCGGGGGGGAGGGGGGACAGCAGCCGCAGCCTCAGCATCTCCTCCAGCTTCTCCTTCTGCTCTTCTCCAGCTCTTGGATAATTCTTTCCTGACCCCCCCCCCCCCCCCCCAGCTCTTTTCCTCATTTCTTTCTTGCTTTCTTTTTTCTTCCCGTCTCCTGCACGTTGTTGTTGTTATTAGAAAGGCTTCGCGCACCCCCTGGTGCTCCGGCGTTTTGTGTGGCAGGAGAAGATTGTCTTCCTTCTCTCTTTCTGTCTTGCTTTCTCTCTCCCTCTGGTTGCTCATTATTCAGAGAGAGACACAGAGGGAGGGAGAGAGAGAGCGCGCGAGGGAGAGGGAGGAGAGGAGAGAGAAGAGGAGAGAGGGGAGAGAGAGAGAGAGAGAGAGAGAGTGAGAGGGAGAGGGAGGGAGGGAGAGAGAGGGAGAGGGAGAGAGAGACGGATATCTCAGGTCATCTGCAGCTGCAGCGAGTCTGAGGAGCCGAGGAAGGCAGGGAAGATGGCGATCCTCCATTGCTGAGACCCGGCAGAAGCACATGAGACTCCCAAACAACTTCCACAACAATAACCCGAGCAGGAAGAGGAGAAAGAGAAAGAGGATAAGGAGGCGGTGGGGCTGGAGAACCCGAAACACCTCCCGGCGCCGGGACGCTTCTTCTGTAAGTTACTGCAATTAACAACCACCTCGGGGTGGTCCGAGTGCTCCGGGGAGGAGAGCGCGGGGCGGTGGAGGCACAAACGCGCTCATTCATTCGGCCAAGGAGGGTTGGTGGAGCGGGGAGGAGAGGAAGTCCCCTGCATGGACTGGCTGTTGGAAGAGAAGAAGCGAGCGAGAAGAGGAGGAGGAGGAGGGGGAGGAGGGAGAGCAGGAGGGGGAGGAGGAAGAAGAGGAGGAGGAGAAGCGAGGGAGGAAGAGGAGGAGAAGGTGGTGGTGGTGGTGGCAGTGGAGGTGGCTGTGCTTTTCCTGCTGGCTGCTCCTTCTGCTGGGGGGAGCGGAGCGCTGTGGCTTAATTAATTTCGTGTAGTTCTATGGAGAGAAGAGAAAATGAAAGATGAGTGAGAAGAGGGCTGGAGGCTTAGGACGGATGCTCCGAGTGTGGGGACAGGAGTAGGGACAGAGAGGGGGGCGGAGGGCGGGAGTCCAGGGGACCAGAGCCGAGAGCCGAGAGCCGGAGGGAGTGAGCGAGGGGCAGAGGAGGGAGCGCTCTGAGCCGCCCCGACCTGAGCGGGTTGACCTCTTTCTTTCTCTGTCCCTCTCCTTCCTTTCCCCCTCTCTGTCTGCCTGTCCCCAAGCCCGATGGCAAAGCCGTGCGGATTGGCACCCCCCCCCTTCCTCAGGTATTTGGCTCTCTCCTCTCTCTCTCTCTCTCTCTCTCTCCCCGAAGTTGGGATGCGGGGTCGGGATGTGTCGGGGGGTGGCTGCTGCCGCTGCTGGTGCTGCTGGTGAGGAGAGAGGCGAGGCGCGGGGGGCACGGGCCGGGTGGGGGGCGCAGGTTCAGGAGCAGCTGAGGAGCTGTCTCCAGGCTGGGGGTTCAGAAGCGTCTGGTGCAGGAGGACAACGGTTTCTGGAGAGGAGAAGCCATTACACACGCTTGGCTCTCTGAGGAAGGGAGAAAAGAAGGCAGGGGCCTGGGGGTCGCCTCACTCCTGGTGCAGTTCCCAGGGGTCTGCCCTCCTTCCAGGCGCGAGGGGAAGCCGCAGCCGCCCCCCATTGGAGCAGCCCCTCTCTTTCCCTTTCTTTATCTCCCTGTCCTCCATTTGCAAGCTGTCTGCTTTGGTTCCAGTCCAGACTCCAAAACACAAAGCTCCTTCTCACGTTCATTCTCCAGGCTTTTCACCATTCCTGAAGGAACCCTCATTTTCTTTTCATTGTAGCTTCTAACCTACAGAGAGGGAGGGAGGCTGCCTGGAGTTCCTTTTATATTCCTCCTCTACCCAAAGGGGGAAAAAAAAAGTTTTATTTTTAAGCACGCGTCTGGGATGGGAAAAGACCAACCAGTTGGGGCTTTCTCCCAGGGCTCCCGGGGGTTGTGTCTGAGTGTCTGTGTTGGTTGTTTGGTTTGCTTTGGTTTTGTTTCTGGAGGTGGCTTGCAGGTTTTTGGAGGAAGCGACTAGTTTGGTTGAGAGCTGGGAACTGAGTCAGGTAAGCCGTGTCATGTTGTAACTCCACCAGAAAATGGAGGAGAGCGGGTTTCCAGGAGACAAAGCTGAGATGAGAAGTGTTTATAAAATTATGGATGTCTCCATTTTGAAGCTCTGTTGGTGATGGCTGGAGGAGGAGGCTTGCCTGCCTACTCCTTCTTTTCCAGGGTGGAATCTTGTGGTGGTTCCTCACCATCTATTCATTATGCGAGGAAATGAGGGACTTGTAAGGGCTGCTCAGATTTTTCTCCCACCAAAGGAGTGCTTTCACAAGTTATTGAGGCGTTTGTTTCCATTTTCAAGTAAACTTTGGAAATTTTTTTTCTCCTTTTGAGTGGACCTGAAGGGTTTTGACCTCCTTCAGGAAAGGCAAGGCAAAACCTTAGACATTTTCCACCGAGGTCTTCACACAACTTTCGGCTGCTCCAGGTCTCCTGAAAGTCACCAGGAAATGTTATTTCCTCATGGTGAAGATGGTGGTGGCCCTCAGCTGAGATTTCGGAGTTCTGGGGCTTGGTTATCATCATGTTTTGATGCATTGCAAGACTTTATTGTCTGGTGTGGGCTGATTTCTGCAAAAAGGGAAAACAACAGCAACAACAACAACAACAACAACAAATCCTGCAAGATCTCAGAGGAACTGACTCTAGGACTGACTGACACCAGTTTCTCCAGAGTCCACATTTCTCTTCAGGTTGTTCCATTTGTGTCTAAGGCCTTCTTTTAGTTCCTTTGTTTTCCCCCTTCCCTTTCATTCTGCTCTTTTTTTCTGTGTTCTCAAGTACTGTAAGTCTTCAGAAATATCAGATGTCTTCTTAACAATGTCACTATGGAAACAAATTTTTAAGATATTTTGTCTGTTGAGAAAACCTTGTGTCCAGGTATCTTCACCTTTTTAACTGGGAAGAATTTAGTAGTCTTCTAGGAAGACATTTTGTGAGGATGATTTGAAGGAAGGACCCAGTCCTACCCCAGTCCACACACATTGACTGGAGCTCTTCACAGATTAGTTCTAGAGAATGTATGTAATTGATCCAAGTAAAGAACAAAATCCTGAAGTGCTTGAGGAATTTATAAAAGCCAACCATGGAGATGTTGCTTTACCATTAGGTAAGGTAGCCATCTTGAGGATGAGGGAAGATGTTGGGAGAATTTTAGGTGGACTGTTGATGAGATAGGTGAGGAAGCCTCCACATTGGAATGAAACCTTGGAGGAGATTCAGAACCAATTAATATATTGTAAGGAGGCTTGATTGGACCTTGTTTTCAACTAAGGGGAAACATAGAAAGGTACCAGCTTCAACAGAAATAAGGAACACATTTGCGAGCGACTTACACCAGCTCTTTTCTTGCTTTGCTTTCTCATTGTGTGTCAGATTTGTGTGTGTGTGTGTGTGTGTATGTGTGTGTCAAGTTCCTATGTCTCCAGTATTTCTGTGCATATTGAAGTGGTTTTAGATTCCAGATGTAATTATATTCTGTTGAGTAGCTGGTAGCAGTGTCATTCAGTAAAGGCACAGTGCTGTATATGACAACATCACATTTTTCAAACCAAACTGTTGTGTCATTAATTGAGGGTTATTGTTCTTCTGAGGAGTATGAGAGGAAAAGGAGAAATACATGGTTCTTTAGCTGATAATTGTCCATGGTCAATGAAGTAAAACCCTGTTTTTTGCAGACGAAGACGTATGGTTTTCAAGATTTTCAGTTGATGTGTGTGCTCATTTAAAAATACTTCTCTTCAGATCTCTGCTTCTTTATTAAAAACCTGGGCTTCTCCCAGAGCACTTGACAAATCTTACTTTTTGGAATCATGCCTTTTATTAATCAGTTTTGAATGTTGTCTTTTGATACCATTGCTTCTGCTCCTGAGTGGGACGTCATCAACGTTACACTTAAATTTGCTAATGTGTGTGTGTGGATGCTACTCGTTCCAACTCGGAAGCTCCAAGGCAGTGGAATAAAAAGAGTTATTTGGGAAAGTAATTACCAGGTAATTTTGCATCTAATTAACCACGTCTGTGTATGTAAACATAAATACATTGTAGGTTGATCTTGAAGCAAACTTCCATGATATCTTTGTTGTTGTTGTTGCTACCGGGACAGCCGGTTAATTACTTATTTTGGTGTGAAAAAAAATTTGACAAACTGGTTGCTAGTCTAGCACGTAGACTCACCACATGTTTTACTTTGTGACCAAATATTTTGGTGTCTTTACAGATAGTCTTAGAGTTGAGATTTCCTGGAGGGAAAAAATGTGGTATCTAAGAGGCATTTTGGAGTTTGAGAATAATGTTCTAACTGGTTACCTAAGAGACATGTTCATCCCTGATGCGCTTCATCAACATGGGAAGCACCTAATGTTAAAGATTCTTGCATTTTTCTAGGGCTACACGTTCGAAATGGGACAAGTATTTTGGATAAGGCGCTATGAGAGAAATACAGAGTGTCAAATTGAACATTTTTATTTGATGTCAAGGCTCAGAGATTTGTTTTGTTTTGTTTTGTTTTTGAGGCATCAAGTTGATGAGGCTCGTTATGCAAATTTTTTCCATGGCTCTAATATATCATAAAGAGAAATCATTCTGGAGAAATATGTGAGCTGTGAGGCACGTTGCCGTAGAAAAGATGCTCGTTGGATCTTTGTATTCCACAATTTTTCTCATGTTAGATTTATGTCCATCTAATTTATTGACCACATTCCCTGAGGACATGTTTTTTTCCACACCCCTTGGAGTTGGAAAGAACTTTGAGATAAGAAAGAAAAAATATATATGCACATACACATATGTATCTGTGTGTGTGTGTGTGTGTGTGTGTGTGTATCTTTCTTTCTAATGAGTCTTCTGGAAGACAGTAGGGGAAAAGAAAGCCAACCCTACTAATGGACTTTAGAGTCTTTGTGGTCAGTTTTCCTGAAAGAAAATAATGGCAAAATTGCCTTGGGAAGAGTTCTGCTTTCTGTATGTTGGAGTTTAATAGAGTCTAGTCTGTCTTGAATTCTTTCCTGGTGTTGAGAGTTCTTGGTTAAGGTAACCTTACTCATCTTCTTTGTGCTGTATGCCTTTATCAGACTTAGCGCTCACTGCCTCCTGGGACAGAACATGGACAAAGCTGTATTGAACGTTTCACGTTGAAAACTGGAGAACAGAGGTGCTATTTCACACTGCCACACTCACAAATTAGGAAATAATATAAAGAATGCATTCAGATTGCAAAGGATCTGACATGGGTACATGATTGGATGATTGGTATGTGGAAATTAAGGAAATTCAAAAGAGGGGGAGGAAAATATTTCCAGGGTCTATCATTAGTGATAGTGAACTGGAAAAAAAGTCAGCCTGTGTGTGTGTGTGTGTGTGTGTGTGTATAAGTGTGAAGGCAAGTATCTTTTGAGGTTCACATACTTAAGAAGTTGGTGGCTTTGAGAGAAACATTAGCTGGCATTGGTGACCTATTAATTGATTATGAGAAAATAGAGAGGAGAATAGATAATGCTAGGAGAAAATTCCTTTTGTGTGATATGCCAAGACATCTGGCAGATGTTATGTTGGGCCCTAAGGAATGGACAGTTTAATTTTAGCCCTAGCAAGGAAATGGGAAGTTCTGAGCTCTTTTAATAGCACAAGCCTTAGTTTGGGGAAGGTTGCTTAAAAAAATAGGAAAGGAAAAGAAAAGAGGCATTTATTGTAATATTGAAGAATTCCAGGGAGCACCCAGATTAAGCTGAAGTTTGGGAGCGATGGACAAAAGTACTTTTCCCTAAGTAGAGATTAATATAAAAATCATTTAAAAGTTGGCTAACAGGTACACTGTAAATGGTGAATATTAAGAACGTCTAATTGAGAAGCTAGTTGTTTTGTGCCTCCGAGAGATCATCTATTTCAGATCTCCCCTTCCCCCTGCATTTTATTGAAGAGGAAACTGGCACAGAGACGTGCAGTGACTTGCCCAAGGTCAGAAGGTTCAGTTGTAACAAAGCCAGGCCCAGAACTCAGGTCGGCTGACTCCCAACCCAGTGCCCTTTCCACCACCCCCCTGCATATGATTGTAGCGGTTTGTGAAACACCAGCTCTCCTCTCCAGAGTGAAAGCCTCTGTGAGAAACTCTGTAATCAAACCCTAGTGGGGCAGGAGTATTGGTTTTTTTGTCAGTTGAATTTAACATGTTGGGGCTGAGCATGGTTTCATTCATAGAAGTAATACACTCCAGAGACCAATTTTGTTCATGGGACTTGCAGTCGAGTCATAGATACTGGGTTCAGACTGCGCTTTTTCTTTTAATTGTCCTGCTCCCCACTATAGTTCAGTCATCCAGGGCTTGGGAGTCCTTTTCAAATGCCCTTCTTTGGAGGTTTGTCTGGGTCTATTGCAACTTACAAAAGTGCCCACAATTGGACTCAGAGGATCTCTTTTGCAACATGGTACAGATAAATTGGCTTCTTTCAGAGATGCCATTTTGTAATACTGATGAATGGCCAAGAGAGTGAAATCCAGTCTAAAACAATACTGGTGATTTTCCAGTGTTCCGGACTCCTCCAAAAATTTGCCCTCCATGTATCTTCTTGGAGCCTGGTTCTCTCTTGCAGACCGGTGGCTAGCTATTTGCCATTCCCCAATGAAGTCATGGGGTCATCCTTAAAGTGAGTTTTTAACAACATGGGGAACATTTAACCGGGGAGAGAGAGAGGGAGGGAGGGAGAGAGAGGGAGATAGGACAGTACTTTAGGAAGGGTGAAATGGGTTTCCACTTTTGATTCCTCTTGGACAAGTGAAAGTCATTTTGTGTAAAAAGAAGAGTGATGTTTGGAAGTTTCCACATATTCTAAGCTTCTTCCAAACTAAAGCATAAATTTTTAATCCAGGAGGCAGTCTGGAGAAGGTAGTGCTGGATGTGGACTTCTGGCAGAAACACAGAAACGCTATAAACAGTTGAACCTCAGTGTGGCACTCCTCCAAATGAGTTGACTGTCGAAAATAAAATGTTCCAGAAGAACTGGGAGAACAGGAAAGAAGTTAAAACAGCATGGTTTGCATGCCAGTACTGAAGGAAGAAAAAAAAAGTTGGGGTTGGGGTTGAGGGGGTGGGGGCATTGGAGAGAAGAAGATAATCCCAGATTGAACTGTCTCCTGAATTTATAAGACCCAGGAACAGAAGTTTCCAAGTGAAGGAAAATGGATTGTTATGAATGTAGACGGTATTTGCAGTTTACTAGGAAGCTCTTTTGAATCTCTTGTCCCCTTGAACTTTGTCTCTGGAGAACTGCACACACTGATAAATGCAAAGTCAGTGGGAAGTGCTTTGGATTTACATTTTCTGCTTAGAAATACTATCATAAAATTTGTCTACTTTCTAAGGTCTCCTGTCCTTTTTGGTTGAAGCATACATACATAAGCTTTTTAGCCTTTGGATGTGTGACTTCAACTCAAAGTTGGTTTTTTTCAGGACTTGGAAAGACAAGAGGTAGGTAGAGTGATGCGGGGGAAGAGGATATAGGTATGGTCACCTGCAAATGCACTGCCTTTGGATTCTGGCGAGCAGCTTCCTTGGTGTCTTCAAAGCGTTCTTGCCTAATTCCTAGCTGGAGACATTTTTTCTTGAGTTATTCTTGGAGAGGAGGTTTCTTTTTGTGCCAGGTCATGGGTATTTTGATACTGATTTTTCCTTGCTTTCATGTGTTTGCTTGTTCAGTTCCCTGCATGCTGCTTCTGGATATTAATAAAATACTGCTGTGCCTGTCCACATCTTAGCCCCAACTTCATTCAAAGAACAGAGCCTACTCTTGGGGTGTAGGGAAGGTTGGTGGGCACTGACTTACTTGTTCAAAAAATAAATACTTGAAGATGAAGACGGCTTAATTCAGAAAGTTATTTGCCAAGCTTTTGCGGAGACTTTTTGCAAAGACCATGCAAAGAAAATGGGGAAAATTCTACTAGGAACTGGTAGATCCTGATTAAAATGCGTTAGGATCACTTAGTAGGAAATTAAGCATTTGTCCAAGAGGAGTAAGCAAAGACTTACCTTTGGATTCATATTGGTTTGAGCACAAAAGGAGCTGGAGGCCCAGGCGAGACAACTGTGTCAGAAGTAATTAAGCCCGGGATTTGTGGAGAGGCTTATCTGCCACAGAGCCCAGCTGGGGAAGGCCAACCTCACTCCCTAAGCCCTCATCTGGCCAGTTGAACCAGAACAGGAGCTAAGGCCTTCACATTTTGGAATTTTTCTCTTCCCTGTTCAGATTTCAGGAGGTAAAGTTGCCATTTATTCATTTTTGCTCATGTCAGCTGAGGGCTTGCTTCTCTCTTGAGCTGGGAAATGCCAGAGGCAGGGGGGTGGGAGCCGATTCCCTCTGAGGGAACATTCTCCCTTTTAACACTATAAATGTGCCTATAACATTGTACTTATTACTCAGAAAATAATTGTGCAGTGGTACAATGTGGGATACTTGAAAGATGTTTGCTGCACAAAGGTTCCAATACTCACCTGCAGATTAAGAAATGGGTTTCTAAACCATCTCATTTCTATTGCTAATGAAAAGCTTTGGAAGGCACCTGTGAATTAGAGCTCCAGCTGCTATCATGGTAGGGGAAGTTAGGCCTTGAAAGGATACACGGATTAGCCCGTCAGAAAAGCAAACAGTAGCATCAGCACAAGTAGAAAATAGACAGGGTTGTTAAGCTAACAGAAAAGTAGGCTAAAGCATTGCCATAATTATGTGGTGGAAATTTGCTGGGAAGGAGAGCCTGCTTGGACGGGAGAAGGAAAAGAAGAAGAGAGGCAGGGGAATGATTGACAAGTCGAAGTAGAAGAGGTCTGTCCACTGGGAAGAGCCTGCAGGAAGAAGAAAGGTATTGCTTTTAAGAAAACAGTAAAGCAAGTGGAAAAAGACTTTGTAATTTGGTACCTATTGCACGTGAAAAATGAAGACCAGTGCTCAGACCCAGTCTTTGGTCAGTTCTTACTGTTAAAAAGGAGAAAAAAAAAAAAAAAAAGAATTGAACTTGGAAGACCATTTATGTGACTTCAGAAATCGGCCTTTCTGATAGAGGACAGATGGAAACTTGAAGGAACTGGTTAAGTGGGCCTAGGTGGAGATTTTCCTGGAAAAGGAACGAAGTAGAGAATAGAGCACAGCAGAAAACAGCTGCATTATTAATGGTCAGACCATGTGATAGTCCTCTCTAAACTTATCCATAGAGCTTCTCTACCTACGCTTTGAGTGCTAGAAGGAATGAAGAACAAAGACACGCTTCTTTCCGAGGGGAAAGGAACGGAGTGTGACAGTTACCTGCAGTCCAGTTTGGGATTAAGCTGTTTGCTAGAACTAGTCAATCCCAGAATGGTTAGTCTTCCTGATCCCTAATGACACCATCCCTCTGTGTTGTGACCAATTAGTCAGAAATTGAGTCTGAATCACCCGACCCAGATTGGACCTGGTCTAGGGTCCCTCGTGTGGGGTAAAATTTGAACACTGGGCCAGAGACCGAAGATGGCCAGAAATAGATACCAGCCAGAGATTATGTAAGGATTTCAGTAACAAGTACCTATCACCCAGAACCTTTTTCTCTTCAGTGGTTTCTGTCGTATTTTGTCTTCCGTGGAGACTGTTAATTGGTATTGGATAATGATAGCCAGGAAAGGGATTTGCATGGAAGAGACCATTTTGATCTGAATGTCAGAGTTCAGCTGCCAGAACTTCTCCCCCTTCTGCTGTCAATTGAATATTATCACTTCTGGTGCTGGGTAAGAATACCATCTATAAAAGGAATAAATACAATAAGTTCATCAAAAACTTCTGCCAGCCCCACTGGAGTAAGAGTATCACACGGACCTTCTACAAAAATACTACTTCTCTGGCGCTAACTAAACTAGTTAGCATTTGTTTAACATTTCATATGAACCAGGGACTGTTCTTCTGGTAGAGCAAACTGAGGTTTGGGAGGTAAAGAAATTTACCCACGGTCGTGGAGCTAGAAAATGGGGAGCCAGGATCACACACGGGGGGCACTACCTTCTGGCCCTCAGCTTGTGGGAACTGGCCGTGGTTATTACTTAGGATGCTAATAGCTTATAATCCTGATGGTTTATCTCTTCCAGTTGCTTATGCCAGTAGTATATCCTGGTGTTCTGGAAGGGAAATTTGAGTATAATGGAAAATTAATTGTAATCTATTAGTTGATATGAGAGATATAACTTACTGTAATAGCTTGACAAAGTGTGTTTAACTAAAGAGTACCCTGTTTTTGTTCTGAGTTATAGAGGAGATGGTGAAAAACAGCAAGAGACCATGTATGAGGAAATTTAGAGAATGAATATTTTTAAGCTGTACTGTGTGAAGTTCAGAATTATAAAGTAGTTATACATGTGGATATTTAAAAAGGAATACCTACCTGTTATGGAAAAAAGATATACTGTGTGACTTTTGTTTTTTCTTCTTCTTCTTTTTAACATTTATTTATTTATTTTGAGAGAGAGAGAGAGGGAGAGAGAGAGAGAGAGAGAGAGAGAGAACAAGCAGAGGAGGGGCAGAGACAGAGGGAAAGAGAGAACCCAAGCAGGCTCTGCAGTGTCAGCACAGAGCCCGATGCAGGGCTTGATCTCATGAACTTTGAGATCAGGACCTGAGCTGAAATCAGGAGTCAGATGCTTAGCCGACTGACCTACCCATGCGCCCCTTTCTTTTTTTTTCTTTTTTTCTTTTCTCTTTTCTTTTCTTTTCTTTTCTTTCCTTTTCTTCTCTTCTCTTTCCTTCTCTTCCCTCTTCCTTTTTTCTTTTCTTTTCTTTTCTTTTTTTCTTTTCTTCTTTTCTTTCTTAAGTAAAGAAGGTATCTTATTTTTTTTCCTTCTTAGGGCCCCTTTTGGAAGTCTCAGTGCCTCTGGTTTACTGTAAGCATGAGACATGTTTCCAAAAGCCACGCAGACATTTGAAAGTTAGTTCCCCTGTCTGATGGTCATTTTTGGAAAATAGCATAGATACTCTTCAAAGCACGGGTGCTAATATCCCCTACGCCCTTTCATGATCACCATGTGCTCTATTTAGATCATGGAGACATGATGAATGTTTTGGTTTTTATTTGCCTCTCCCTGAAACATCACAGTACAGTAAGGAAGCTGCTGTTCATGGATGACCACAAATGCCCTTAACAGAGTAACAAGTTGTACTAAGGGAGCTGGAGCAGGTCCAAATATCCCGAAGATATCCAGGACAGTAGCTTCCCTGTAAGACAGGCGGTTGGGCATTAATTGCTGAGCAGACTCTTTAACCTCAGAGCAACTAGTGGTGGTTTTACAAAGTTTTAACTTTGCTATGGATCTGTTTAGATGATCTCTTCCCAACTGACTTCACCCAAAACCTTTGTAGAAGGGTAAGCATGTGTCCTGTTTGTAAAGTGTACTGAGGAGGCCAGAGAGTCACCCATTTTTTCACCTGTCACCCATATCATTTACCAAACTTAACAAAACCATTGTTTTCTTAGATAAAGGCCCTTAAGGGGGGGGGGGGGGGGCGGGGAAGCCTCAGGAAAAAAAAAAAAATGACATAGTTGAAGAGAGTAACACTGAGCTATATACCAAAGCATGTGGTTCTCCAGCTGGGGAATTTCTGATTTAAGAGCCTTAGGTAGCATCTGCTGTGACCTTAATCAGTAGTGGCCAGCCCTCTAAGATGCTCCCTCAGACCAGCTTGTCTCAAAGACCAGTTCTTAACATGCGTCTCCGATTTTCCTCTTGATTCTTTGAAGAGAGATCTACCCAGGTTACCCTCAGGAGCTTTGCAGAAAGTGAAGGTGAACTGAATCAACCAATCTTTGTGGGTGCAGTGGTATCCAGTTGGGAGTAGGACTCTGTATTGGGAGAATACACTCAACGTGAGAGTCAGGGTGGGGGAGGGCATGTTCAAGGAGGTAAGTGTTTAAAGTCTATGGATTTCGGCTTGGTGGAGGAATCTTCCATTCTATTGAAAACAAAAGGAAACCTCTTCAAAGGCAGATTCCACTGTAATGCGAAAAAGCACATTGCCGTCACCACATGAAATGGCACGCATTTAGGAAAGCAGAGTTGGATGCTTCACATGCGTGGAAGTTCTCATCCTTGGTGCCATCTTCTCCTGGGGCTTTGCCCCTAATTAGTAATTTTGGGAGGCTGAGAAGTGACTTGGTTTTGAATGACAAATGTCACCTGTCCCTGACGTTCATCCCTACTCCTTGGTTGACTCAAGTGTTTGAGTAGCTCACCCATTCTTTTTCTGACCGGTGGCTGTAGCTTGTTAATAATGAAGGAACATCACCCATAGGTCCTGAAATTAGCAAGTGTTAAATGTTATGTGATTATTAGGGGAAAAACAAGATAATCTAGTCAGTGGGCTTAATTAGGTTGTGATTGCCCAATTGCTGCTTCATGATAATTATATTCATAACCCCGTTTCTAGACGTCAACTACAATTATCAAAATTGACCCTAGCACAGGTAAGTGTTAGCGATCTTATTTGAAGCAGCTACTGAACGGTGAATTTCCAATGTTTCCCAGGTGTTCCTCTGTGTTCCTTCTCCCCCTTCTTGCCACCTTCCCATCATCTTTTCTCCATTTTAGTAGAAAGACTGGTGGTAACTTTATTTTGCCCGTGACCATGCACATCTTGTAGCTAGTGTTGATGCCTACAGAAAGATACTTAACGTTTTTAAGAGTCCAATAGGACAGTAAAACATTAATACCTCAGCAAATAGGAATCTTGAAGCATAAAAATCCAAAATTGGCTAGGTTATTTTTTCTTAGCACATGACACCTGTTCAGTAGATTTAATGTGATTCATTTGAATAGAGCCTTTACTTTATAAGGTGTAGTCCTAAAATAAAAAACAGTCATCCATGTTTAAGATACTGTCTTATCAACGTGATCATTAAGGTCTGAGGAACAGAGTGAGAACTTCTAACTTTCTGTTATCCACACCCTCCTATCCCCCAAATTCATGACATTCGCTGCTAGAGTTATTCCAGTAGAGAAAGAACATGTCATTGTTGGGGACTTTATTTCCTGCTTATCTCTCTAATGAAGGCAATGATTTCTAGGAAATACAAACAACAACCTGTATCAGAAGTGGGTATGTCAGTGTGATACCATGAATCATTGGGACAGATTGTCACTTGGCAGCTTTCCCTTTCTGACATGCAGTTATATGAAAAAATAATGCACTGAACATTTGCACACCATGGCTAAACTTGAGTGCAGTTGAACTGTCTGAACAACTTAGAATTTGGTTACTGTATATTTGGGTGTATGTGTGCATGTGTGTTTATATATATATGTTATGTAAATGTATATGTATATATTCTCTCTGGGAGAAGGAGCTTATTTTTTGCTGAAACATTAGGAGTACAAATTTTTCAGAATTTCTGGGGGAACATGAAGTTCTTTGTGCTGTGGTCTTCATTAAGAAGGTGGTGTGGGGACGCCTGGGTGGCATAGTTGGTTATGTGTCTGGCTTTGGCTCAGGTCACGATCTCACAGTTAGTGAGTTTGAGCCCTGCATAGGGCTCTCCGCTGTCAGTGTGGAGCTGGCTTCGGATCCTCTGTCCCCCTCTGTCTGTCCCTCCCCTGCGTGCATGCTCTCTCTCTCAAAACTAAGTGAAACATTGAAAAAAAGAAGAAGAAAGTCGTGTGTAGTACATAGAGCATACTTTTTGGGACTGCACAAGCACGGGATGAAGTTTGTCTCTGTCCCTTCCTAGCTGTGTGACCTTGAATAAGTCACTTAACCTCTCTGTTCCCGTGATTTCCTACCCAATCAAAGGGAGATAATAGTATGAATCTGTAGAACTGACATAAGGACTAAAATATTATGTGTATAATAAGGATCCCGGTTCATAATGGGCACTTGAAAAATGATAGCTTCTTCCTTCCTTACTGATAGAGAAGACGGGGTAGAGATCTCCCAGGGCTTTGCCAGATGTGAATTGTTTTGTCCTTGGTCTTAAACTCCATTTTTTGAGTCCCTCCTGATTAACTTTGTGCCATGTCTTGCCTTAACTGATGAACGGTTCTCACTGCTGTTGTGCATTCGCAGGGAGATGTGCCAGATTGGGAGCCTCTGGTCTGCCTGACTGTGGACCCTGCAGTGCTCCCTATCTGTATTGGGGTCTTCAGTAGGGATTTGTAAACTACCTGAGGATGATGCCATATCCTCTGGGAATAGCGCATTTTCATGGTAACAGAGACTGTCCCAACCTTGCAGAGGTATATTCCCTGAAATGTTGTGGGAGAACAGTTTTTAATCAACATGAACTTTCTTGAGCATTTTGGAAGAAAGATGTTATTACTGCTCCTATAGTTTGGCATCATATCTGGCAAAAACGATTTGTCTGAGAAAGCTGAGTTTATTGCAAGGAAAATAGTGGCTATGGAGGCCTCTCTGTAGCTTTACTCGTTTGCCCTGAGCCAGTTTGAGGACTGTCCCGTGGCCTTGCTGAGAATCGCTTTGGTCTTCTCTGTGCAAATGTATATTTTTTTATTTTATTTTATTTAAAAAAAAAATTTTTTTTTTAACGTTTATTTATTTTTGAGACAGAGAGAGACAGAGCATGAACGGGGGAGGGTCAGAGAGAGGGAGACACAGAATCTGAAACAGGCTCCAGGCTCTGAGCTGTCAGCCCAGAGCCCGACGCGGGGCTCGAACTCATGGACCGAGAGATCATGACCTGAGCCGAAGTCGGACGCTTAACCGGCTGAGCCACCCAGGCGCTCCTCAAACGTTTATTTTAGTAATAGTCCATGTCTACTTGGTCTTACTCATGTACTGTAATATCAGATGCTTTGAGATCTTGGGCAAGGAGGCTAACTTTAGAGTGCCTGAAGGGTAGATGATATTTCAAAATGTAGAATGGTAGGGCCTAACAGGACTGACCTAAACTCATTTGCTCCAAGTCAGAAGAACACTATTGGTGGCCTCCGTGGTGACAGCATGGTGGTTGGTGACAGTGGTGGAAGAAGCAGAGAATATTTAAAAAAATGATTTTTAATGTTTATTCATTTTTGAGAGAGAGAGACAGACAAGAGAGCGAGTGGGGGGTGGGGCAGAGAGAGAAGGAGACACAGAATCCAAAGCAGACCCCAGGCTCTGAGCTGTCAGCACAGAACCCAACATGGGGCTTGAACCTACAAATAGTGAAATCGTGACCTGAGCTGAAGTCAGACACTTAACCGGGTGATCCACCCAGGTGCCCCAGTTAAGTGGTTCTTTGGTGAAAACAGTGTAGGGACTTTTCACCTTTAAAAGCAAATTAACCCGTGAAGATTTATTTATTTATCTTATTAAAAACTTTTTACATTTCAAGAACTTCCAGGGAGACAAGGGTGTCAATGGACTACTTTTTTAATTATAAAAAATTTATACTTGCCACTTTAAAATAGTCTCCAGAGATGTTTAAGGAGAGAAGAGACCATGCATTTATTTACTGGTGTTCAGATCTCTAGAATGACCTCGAGTGAGAGATTTGGGGTCTCAGAGCGTGGACCCCAAAATTACCAGGGTGGTGGTGGTGTAGCTGTGGGGTGTGGTGCCGGTTATAATAATATGGAATGCCCTCAAGAATATAAGACATGGGAGAAACAGTAGGAGCTGAAACCAGGACTTCTTAGGATGCCTGGAAATCGGAGAGTGGAAAGATTTCTCCAATTTCCTTGGAATTTGGTAAGGGCTATATTTGGGAATGCCGCCTTCACATGTGCTCGGTTCTTTACAACTGGTAAGGCCCTTACTTATCTGGGACTACAGAGTAGTAGAAAAGTGATTGATTTAACTTGGGTCGAGCTCCTAATTTGCTCCTAGCCTCCAGCTTATCTTTAAAAATGGCATTCCCTCTGGGGCGAAGGCTAAGAGGCATAATGTATGTAAAGCACCCAGCACCCTGCCAGGTACCCAATAAATGGCCACCTCTGCAGTTCATTTGCAGTGATCAATTAGCGGCCATCCAGTGCCACTGGTGCAGATGGCTTGCTCCTTGCCATTCATCTGCCGCCTGGCTCTGCACGCCTAGTTAGCAGTTGTGGGATGATATAGAGTTGGGAAGAATGTAATGTCCTCACTGGCATACCACGTGTTTTATAGGTGCTCTTGTATTTGAGAAACGTGTGTCCATCCGTCTCTTCGTCCGTCAAACATTTATTGAGCACCTTTGGAGTGCCTCGGCACGCCTTCAGTATGCCTGGGTGGTCAAACGCAGGGGGTGGTGTGGGATCTCGCTGTCAGTTGTGTTGGGTCCTTTCTTTTGGTAATTGAGGTGATTATGATGGAGATGGTGTCCTTGGCCACCTTTAAATAGCTTGGAGCCAGGGGCTGGTGAACTGTGGCTTTAGCCAGTGGGAAATGGATTCCTGTTTAGATGCTTGCATTTCGGAGTCTTTGTGTGTATATATTTACAATATAATTTGCTAACCGTGTAGTCAATGCTGCCGGGGTACGTAATCTGGCAGGCCATTTAAATATTTACTCCAAAATATCTTGTTCTCTGTTGGTGTGAAGTAGAGTTTCCAGATATTTTTAGGTCATTTTCATCTTAGCAACCCTGTTGGAGATGAACCAGACACACTGCTGTAAACTGTCCCCACATTTTGATAGAATTTAATAAAGTAAAGTTTAATGGTTTGGTCCCAAGAGGCAAACAGACCATCTGGTTAGCAGAAGGTTAGGTCGAGTACTGCATGGCTGCTGGGAGGGCCACGGACCAGCCCCGACGCACTGGTAATATGTCCAGTTGCTGAATGCATTAAGCATTGAAATGGTGCTTTCGCGTCTGCCGAGCCAGCAGTTCTGTTACCACCGCTGTGACGCAGGAGATAATTCAGCTGGGCAAGCGGCAGCATGGGGGTGGATCTACAGTACAGGATGTGTAATGTCAACATGAAGGATTGGAGCTGGCAGAAGGAAGGGAAGCACTCATTTCATGCCAGTGCAGGAAGCCTAGGGAGATGCTTCCCACCCCCTTGCATCTTGTCCTCTTCTGGAGCTTTCACATTACGTGTTAAATGATTACCTTGTGCATGGTCCATGGCAAAACTTCAGCTGATTCTCTGCCTCCTTTGGAACCTGTCAGCATAAACAGAGTGAACCACATTCCACACACATGTAGGGCAGGCAAAGGCAAGAGTTAGCTGCACAGACTGGGAGGAGGAGAAAGGGCTTCGTGAGGCAGGAGCATCTTTGTGCTTGAGATGGAATCCCATTGTCTGGCCCTTTGCGCTCAGATTTGAGACCGGTCATCCGTTCAAAGGCTACAATCATCTCAGAACATTGGGCTGCAGCTGTAGTCCGTAGAAGGCTGCAGAAAGGTTCCAGTGATTCTGCAGAAGCTTAGCAATTACATAATTGCTGTGTAACTGGAGGGAGCCATCAGGACTGTCTAGTTCCCCTGGAAAGAAAGCTTCTACAATTTAAGCGATAGATTATTTTCTCTTGTTAAACCTGAAAGCAGATGAGCAAGGACATCAAGCCACCAGGCTGGAACTGGGTCCCGTCACTGGCTTGAGAGAGGAGGACGGTCCAAATACACTTGGCTGGACACTCAGTGGACTTCACAGCTGTGTTAAAGGCAGAGAGAGAGAGGGAGGGAGGAGAGAGCGAGAGAGCGAGTACAGGATTCACCGGGTCTTGGAAAAGTGGATTCTTGTACCAGTCAAACACAGTATCTCACTTGTTTCTAATCTGTAAGACTACATTTTGTATGCATTCAAGGCATGGAGTATTCCAGAGCTGTCCTGGGAATGGGACCAGTGGAGCTGCACTTCATCACCAAGAGCCCTCTCAAGTTCTGTGCCTGCCCTGGAGGATTTTTCACAGCCTCTCTTTGAGTGAGGCACTTGCCTCAGACGCTGATCAGCGGAAGAACAGCAGGGCCTGACTCTCATCAGATGGTCCTAAATGCTGGGATCCTCTCCACATCAGCCCCTGGTAGCGCCTCAGCAGCCCTGGTGGCCGAAACAGACTGGACACTTTGTCTGTGGAGACCTCACAGCACAGGAATGAATTCCTTCTTTCAGCTACCTGACCACTTGTTTTCCATAGTTGAGAAAATCTGGAGGTGGGGTTGGTTAAATGTAGGCATGAGGGCCGCCCTACACCAGAGAGAAGCCCAGGCTCCGTTTCATCAGATACGAAACAGTCGTCTAAAATTAGCCGCATCTCCTAACCCAAGTGTGGACTTCATGTTTGTTTATGTTAAGTAGCTCTGGATGTCAGCAGCCCTGCCTTTCTGGTGTCGGATTTGAGCTGCTGCTGGGGTAGAGAGTGGTTGTCGGACTACATTTTATTAATGGCTTTAAGTTGGGCCTTTGATCGCTACGATATTCATCTCTCGATTGAAATGTGTTTGTAGTCAGAACTTCATATAGGGCAAATAAAACATTTTGGCTCCTTTGTGAGTTAAAAAAGGAATGGCCAGCAGGCACTGTAAGGAGTTGGACCTCCAAGGTGGATTGGGTCCACAGATTCCTAGACCTTTTACCTTTAGACCTGCTTTACTCTTCACCTCCTGCGTTTAACTCTGAGGTTGGTGGATGCACATAGTCTCTTTTAGAATTTTGATTCCTATGAAACTGTGTTGGTGGGTTTTCAAGGAGCCAGGCTGTCTCAGCAGTGAGCTTTTATTTTGTAGCAATCTGGAGGGGGGCATAGGATCACCCATGGTGACCCTTTCCTGCGTCATTCCAGACAGGCCTTGGCATGCTCCAGCAGATGAGTAAGGGTGAGGGCAATTGGCAGGAGGACCCGCTGAGTTCATCTTGCTTCGTATCTTAGAAACTGGCCTGACCTTGTTCCATCTTCGGTGTTTGGGCACTCTGAGAAACACTGGACCATCTTTCAAGAGTCCTGGAGATTGTGCTGGGAGCAGCACGCTCTCATGAGAGGAGGGAACACTTGACTTGTGCAGAGACCACATATAAGGGAACCTTTGGTATCCGTGTTGGGAAGCCTGTGAAGACCTTGGCAGTGAGGGCCAGGGTACGTAGTAGAAAGAACATAGACCTCAGAGCCAGTGAGTAGCTGGGTGACCCTGAGCGAATGATTTCATCTTCGATCTTCAGTTTTCTTATCTGGGGCAAAGGAAAAAAAAAGTCTACTGTGTAAGCTTCACATGGGGGATAAATGAGATCGCGAATGTAAATCTCTGGTGTGGAGCCCGATGTATACTGAGCACATAAAAAAATACTAATTCCTTTTTCTCCCATCCTTAAGTTTTCATAAAACACTTATAGGCAGAGCACTGTTGGCAGTGACTGTTCAGGAGTCAGAATACACTTGAGTCCGCATGAAATCCCTGTTAGGGGGCTTGTATTGGTGGACTGATAAACATTTAACATCTTGGCTTTAGGGGCTGGAGCAGTAGCTTTTACTACATGACGACTTGTAAAAGGCAGTGTGTTCCTCTATGAAACATGACTTCAAAATCTGGCAGATGAGGGGGAAGAGTACCTTAACTTCTGTTTACACTATCTTGAACATTCTGTAGTAGATTAGTATTAAGTTCCTTAGATGAGGTTCTATTTTTGTTTTTTGTTGTTGTTGTTTTGACGATGGTTACACAACTAACTCCTTTAAAAGAAAAACCTGACATTTCCCAAGAATGGCACAGATGGGAGATGGTTGGGTGTCCGGAATCCAATAGACAAATTAATGACCCTCACAGCCTCTTCTTGTTGACCTCTAGCCCAGTGTGCCATTCCTTATGTTGGTGTTCCATGAAGCCTTGTTGACTGTTTTCAGGTGAAAAGTTAAAATTTACCCAAATCGACTTTGAAGGCCAACCACTGGTTTCTCTTGATCAGTTACTGAACAGGACTAGACTAGAAGCTACGGAAAGGCAGGCCCAGCATCTCTCCTCTTCATCTGTATCATCAGTGCCTTGCACAGCGCCTGGGGCAGGTGCACAGTCAATAAGTAAGTGATAGGGTCGGGGAACCAAATCCAGCATTTTTTCAAAAGTTATTGTTCCTAAATTCTTGTTCCCTAATTACACCTCAATTTTTTAAAGACAGAATGGTACCTCTTAGTACCTCTTAGTTTCTTCTAAACAATGATTGCTACTACAGATATCACTAGTATAAAATAGCATTCAACGTTAGTAAATGGAGATTTGGCTCTGACAGTTTAATTTAAAAATTAGAGTTAATGTAAGTTCTTAATCAAGGGAAACTGCCCAGCTCTGTAATCCACATTAAATGGATTTTGGATTTAAGAATGACTAGATTGCAATCTAGGGTAAAGAAACCGAGGAGACTTTGGGTGTTGATGTTTTGCGAAGGATACTAATTTGAGGGTGACATTTGACTAGTATGATCCTGAATGACTCTTCAGGGGCATTGTAAAGTTAGATTTTGGAGGATTGAGTCTGAGACATTGAGAGGAAAAAGTCAAATTCAAGAATGCTTGAAGACTCAAGGTCGGGGGGTCTGGAGGAATCTCATTTGTAGATTTATATGAAAAAGGAAGACCAACCTTTTCCCAAGACTTAATTTGACCTATTAAGTCTATATGGATTGTGGCATGTTTTTCATGGGATAGATTGATGGTATGGAAACCTTAAGGAATACTGAAAAAAATGCTAGAGAAAGAAGAACATGGAGTGTTTCGTGTCAGTTTAACATAACTGGAAGAATGAAGCCATGGAACCAGGACGATAGTCATGTTTTTTGAAGATGGCCCAGCAGGTTCAGAAAACATGCTTCTCCACCTTTGACTTCAGTTCTTGAACATTCCAGTGGAATGATTTAGACCATTCAAAGTCTAATATGTGCAGAAGCCTTCTAGGTATGAGGTGACCTTGCAGAATTAAAGAAACCCACAGACCCTGTTAGTTCCAACCTCACCGAAGGACATATTCTGAAGAGCCAGCTCATTAAGCAAGCTTTTGAAGGGTGTGCGCTGCAGAGCAGTTTCCTGTTATTTGGTTAATGGTTGACCTAGTTCTATTGCCATATGCTTCCTGGAACGCATTCTAATATAAAGTATGTGTTAAAGCAAGACTAGGATAATAGCAGGAAAGTCAAAAGCTTCTGAAGCAGAGACCATATTAATGCTGGGCCAGTGAGGGCAGGATGGTGTATGGGTGGAAAATGAACAGACTTTTCTCTTCATGGTCCTGTTTACTAATTCTTACTGTAGTCCTCACATATCACCCCACTGCATTCCAAGGAGTTGCCTTTTCCCAAAGTACCTTGTGCCTATAACCAGCATTGTTCGTTCATTTCTTGTGCGTGCTAGGCCCAGGTAGATGTTGAAGTACCCTGAGTGAAATTACTATTGCAAGGAAAGATTAGATTAGATCTGGCTAATGGCAGGTGATTTTGTTTTTGTATTATTATTTTTGTATTGCCAACAAGGGATTAGTAAATCTTTTTGTCTGAAGTTTGGATGGAGTCCAGAGGCTAAGACTGAGGCTCCTTTGATTTATTTATCATTTTACCTGGAATCAGCAGCCTTGGCTGTTCATTTAGGTGAACAGGAGAGTCCACGCGATCATGAGGGCTGCTGAGCAAACTTTGCACCAGACACACGTGTTTGTTTTAACAGCTTCAGAATGTGAAGAATCTGTGGGTCTTGTCTGCTAATTGCTGGGTATTTGGGTGGTGGTAGAGGAAGCTGTTCTCTTCACTGCATATAAAGAAAATGCTTGAGGAACCACAAGTGTGTGGGGTGGGGTGGGGTGGGATAGGGTGGACAGTTCCTTTTAAATTTGCTTTTTTGAATCACCATAATTGTAGAATGGGACAACGATTCCTAAATCAGGCTGATGTTCAGAATCATTCTGAGAACTTGGAAACAAAAAGGAGGTTATTAAAAATAGATTTTTAGGTTCTACCACAGGAGAGGGATTCAGTAGGTCTAGGGTGGGACCCTAGAATGTGTATTCTTAGAAGCCTGATTTAGGAACCACTGGTCTTGGGAATTCAGTATCATTAGGCAGGCAAGGGAGGAGGAAGGAGCTACTGTGCTTTAATGTCTCATATGCAGGAAGGAGGAAAAGGAAAAGAGATGCTGTCAGAACTTGATATTTGTAGCTGCTAATAATTTGAGCTATGGAATAGGCTTTCGTCTTTTCTTCCCCAGGAATTCAGTACCTCCAGGGCACCTTAAGGGTACTGTATACTAAGTGATTTAGGTTTGGGAAATGTCATCGCAGTGGCATGCTACTTCCTGTGCTCCACCCCCATCACCGTCCTCTGCTGCCTCGTCCTCTTCCTCCCACCATGGAGACACTGTTAGCAGTGTATCTGTCATTCATCAATTAAATTGGACGGAGTTTTTTCATATTATTACCTTTGGCTGAAACAAAGGGATGTTACATTATATTGATTTCTGTATACAAAGATATTACTACCGATCCACCCAAATTGCTTCTGCTGCATCGTCATCTTCTTTTTCTTCCTCTTCCTCCTCCTCCTTCTTCTTCTCTCTCTTCTTCTGTTAACAATAAAGAGATGCACAAGTTGACTGTGGACTTGCTCTGTATTGCTGCCCACCTGGCCTGGTTTGAAGCCATTGCCTCTGATACTGGGCCACAGCTAAATAATCCATTTGTGAATCAGAACGATCTCGACTTCACCCTGATTGGGGTCTAATAGTGTGCCTGATAAATAGTTGATCTTCATTGCATAGTTAGTGGTTGAATGAATGACTCAACCAGCTAAGTAAACATTGCCCCCAAGAGATAAGAAGTAACTTGGAAAGAAAAAGATTCTGCTTCAAAGCAATGTGTGTGGTCAACGTTACCCTTTTTAGGATGTTTTCTGCATTAATCTCAACAAAAAGGAAAATGACCCTGTTTTAAAGTTTGATGGATTAGACACTTTGGCTTCCTGAGTAAATGCAGGGCAATTATTTCTTTTCTTTATGTGTTCTCTATCCCCCAAAACAACTGTCACCACTACTACCACAAAAAATCCCGGCACACATTCGAGAGAGTGGCACAGACCAGATATCGTTAAGGATATTTGATGTTCTTTCTCCATTCTTCCTTTGAGCTTTAAAGGTCTCGTAAAGAGTGAGAAGAATGTTGTTTTAGAAGAGTGGAAGAGAAGAAACAATTCAGAACGAAGAAAGTAAAGTTGAGGAAATTTCTCTTAGTGATGGTAATCTGTTCGTAGCAGAAAACAGTGGTCATGGCCTGAGAACTCATAGTCATGTCCTTGGCATGCTTAGAAGCTCCAAGAATGGAAGATAGTCTTTTCAAAGTTATTTTGAGGAGTTGGACACTACCTACTAGGCTTCTAATGCTTACCCAAGTTAAGAGGTTGAAGTGCCTCCAAGGCTTTAAGTAGCAGCTGAACATGTGATCTTGTTAACCCTGAGATGTTGTTGAATAGTGACTCAGATCACAGTGGCAAATGATCCTGCCCTGTTCCAGCTGCCCCAGCAGAAATCAGTGTTAGGTCACCCGTAGGCAGATGGTGCAGAGCTCATATCAAGACTTTAGAACAAGGACAATTTGAATTGGCTATCCTGCACTTGGGACTTACGTTGAGGACTGCTTGGTGTTTTGGATCCATCTGATTCCTAAGCGTTGCCAGTTTCTACCTCCACCCCTACCCCCTACCCTCTCATAAACCACTTGAAGAGAAGGGGAGGATGCCAGAGAGAGTCATGAATTCTCATAATGGTTTGCTCTTTGGATGGTTCCTCATCTAGATAGACGGAGGCATTTGTTTTCCCCAAGAAAAGGTAAAGTATGCCCAAGGTAGCCTAAAAAATGTGTGATGCCTATTTTGAATAAAATAATAGATGAATAGATTATATTTTACTGAATAATAATTAGGAGGTAACTCATATGCAAGAAGCTGGTTTGTTGCCCTTCTATGAGAGGAGGTAACTGCATAATGACTCACTGAACATTACTGATTTAGTACAAAAGAAACATGGGGGTGGGGTGGCAGGCAGGTGGTTGAGATCGATTGTGACCTCACCAGACCATTCTTAAAACTTTCTCTGTCTTTTCATGACTCCAGCATGTTTGTGTAAACCCAAAATTATTTTAAAGCTTAAAATGTCTTTCTGTTCAGCTGAGTGAATGCGCTGCCTATTTCAAAAGTTGATAATGACTCAAGGGTATCCAGCTCTCAAGATTCAAGCCACTGCATGTTGGCAATGATACCGAATCCCAGTTTTATAAATAAAATGCCAGGGTGCCGCCTTGAAGATCCAGACGTAGTCTGCTAGCACGTTCTACATCTTGATCCGTGGCTACACAGCAGTGTCGACTACAAAACGCAGACACAAACATACACACGAAACCAGGATCTAGGGTCCAAAAGGGAAGGAGTTACTGTCATCTGCCGTGAACATAAGGTGACTAGTTATATTCAAAGAGATGAAATCCCAAGCCAGAATGGATCTCTGAAGTCATCCTGCGCAACCTCTTAATTTTGCATCTCTGGAAAGGCCAGAGCGATTTGCCCAAAGTCCACAACATAAGAAGTTAGTTAGGGAATCCTGAAATGGAATTTCAGTTTCCTGCCTCAGCCATCTCTGCTAATTCCACTGGAACAGGTGTGCCATGTAGCTTCTATTTCTCGTGCCCGTTTTGATTGATTGGGAGAGACTGCCCCGAGCTCCGCTTTGAGGATCCTGTGCCTTGTTGAGGCTTGTTGGAAAGCAGTGGGGAGATCAAGCAGGGAGGGCTGCAGTAGGTGGGAGAGGGTAAATGCTAGACGGTGGCACTTCCCCATAGCTGCTGTCCCTTACAGTTAACGTGTTTTGAAATCATAGACTCATTCTCTACCAGAACACTTTCTCACTCGGTGTTCGTGAAGTCTTCCTATTTCTGAATGTTTTAAACCAAAGAAGATACTTAGTCGGGAACAGCTTATTCAGGCGACTTCTCCAAGGTCACTAAGTTGTTAGCTAGCAATTTGAACCCGTGATTGGGTGTTCGCTGTCTTTTGTCAACTAGCCTGGAGAGCTCCTTTTCTGCACTGTTCCTATATAGTTTGCTGACCTTGATGTTGGGGAGTCATCACTCAGCTCCCTGTTTCACTACCACCTTCTTACCTATTCTGTATGTTGTCCACATGTGCCTACATGCTTTGTGGGACCTCATAGACCATCTGCTGAATCATTTCCCTCCGTAGATGGTTCAGAGGGGTCATTAACTTGCACAGGGACCTGTCACAGCCTAAGTTGGGGAAGAGATCCACGCTAGCACCCTGAGTCTGACCATCACTGCTCCAAGGTATTTCCTTGGAGGTTTCCCACCTGCTACAATATAGTTGGTTTTGAAACTAGAAGGAACCTTGAAGGTTATTTATTTAATCTTATTTTATAGCCAGAGAAATGGAGTCCAACAACATTTAAGGGGCTTGCCCAACCAGGGCAAGTTGTCAAGTAGCACAAAACCCTTCTAAGTCTTAAGGAACAAAGCCAAACCCATGGTATACATTTTTTTCCTTTATTTTAATGAGAAAAACGGACTGTTTATCCTATCACAAAGGTCACAGGGGGCATGATTGCCTTGCAACATATTAGAGTCTATAGATTTCATATAGATGAAACTGTGGTTAATACAGGACTTTGTGGATTATCCTTATGTCATGTATGTAGTACATTTAGAAGGAAAAACTTTGGTCATAAATTTCTTGTAATAGGACCTCACTATAATTCCCTAACTAACTTCTTATGTTGTGGACTTTGGGCAAATCACTCTGGCCCTTCCAGAGATGCAAAATGAAGAGGTTGCGCAAAATTCATGCTTCCAAAGATAGGCTGACACGAGGGCACGTGAGGGGTATAAACGTGCCTGGCAATCTGAAGAGCGCTTGAACTTGAGCTTGTCTGGCGCAGTGCTAGGCACTTGAGCGCTGTTCTGTCATTGTGATTTTGTTTATCTCAAGGATTTGGAGCACCTTCCACCAGAGCTCTGTCATGCTTACGGCACGTATGAACTAATAATACTTTGCCCTGATTAGGATCAGTGTTTGGTGGGGAGGGAGCTATATTTCACAGGCAGAACGATCTGCTAATGTCTGATTTGAGATGAATGCCATTGGTAGCAATATAGACAGTTATTTCCCCTGCAGGCACAGCCCTTTGCCTCTCCTGGCTGGACTGGAAAACAGAATTGAAGGTCTCCTATTTTTGAACATCTTCAGCAGCAGACAGCTCCTTGAGCAATGCTACTTCCATCTGTTCCCATTGGCCACTTCATATCTATCCCTCTCCCTACCATATTAGCCGGTGAGGAAGGACAGTTCTCTAGATTTCTAAGGGATCTTGGTGCTCAAAAGGGTGTTGACCATGAGCCTCTTAGCAAGTAGGCGAGGTGGCCCACATTGGAGCCTTTACCCTCTGCTGGAACGTTTCCTTTTGAAGCGCCACCACTTATAGAATCATCAATAAAAACATTTCCCTTGCTCCTTCTGGAACCTCAGTCTAACCTTGAGCCTTTGTTTCGGAAGATAATGGTATCATTTTGGAAGATAATGGTATCATTTCTACACAAAACCTGGAACAAACCACTCTTAATTCCTTTTCCTCCCAGTCAGTCAGTTGTTTTAGCAAAATGATCCTCTTTCACTTTAACAAAAAGATTCTCTTTCTGGCTTAAAATATTCCGGATGTGCTTTAACTTGCCTTGGGGTCATAGCACATGTCTTCCAGGACTGATGAGTCTTGTCAGTTGCCCCAGGGTGAGAACTTTAATAAGCAAATTGCACACACCTGGTTTTGCAAAATATTGGCCTAATGGGGCACCTAGGTGGAAGTTCCCACTTCCACTCCCTGTGTACACACCCTCCGTCCCCACCCCTTTTAAAAGAGAGGCCTCAGAAATTGCTGCCTCTCCATTTATCTTGTAAAACTTTCCTGTCTCTTTGCTCCCCTGTTGTGATCGTTAACGAGCTCCGCTTGTTGCTGTCACTGCTGCTGTCTTGGATTTGAAAGTAATGGCAGTGATGGGATGTGGTATATGTGTGGGGGAGTCTGGTTAAAAGGGAACAGGGCTGGTGAACTCTCTTTGTCAGACTGTGCATCCCCCTGCCCCGCTCTTTGATTTGTGGCTGCCATGGGTGTTTGCTCAGCCTTTCCCTGCTCAGACTCTACTTGGCTAGTTGAAAAATGACAGCCTGTTTCCCTGTTTTTGGATACTGGACGCCTGGCTTACCTGTCTTTCACTCCTAAGCATTCATTTGATCGTTCATTCGAACCTCTGTTGAGCATTTGACTGCCTGCCAGGCTTTGTGCCAAATATTGGGGGCTAGGGAAATGAAAGACCCAGACCCTCACTGCCTTCTAGAAGTTCACAATCTAGTGTTTATGTTTCTCGTAGTTGGCAGGTGTAACACATTGACAAACCTCAAAGATGCATAATAGTGCATTTTCTTTGGATTCTGTGCTAATTGCCACAGATCAGCTTCCCCAAGTAAAACTATTTGGATGTCTTTCTCGTCACCCATTCTTTTGGACATGTTGGGGGTACCCAGGTGATCAGGAGGCAGGATCACTCCCTTAAGAAGCTGCAAGTGGCATTGATGTCTGTGTGTATCCAGACCAACTAATGGGCACGACCATTTCTTTGAGAGCTGCATGCTCCAGAGTAGATTTCACACCGATCTTGCTCGTATCACATCTGCCACCATTCCAATATGCCTACAGGATTCTAAGAGTAGGCTTTTTCTGCACCCGTCAACCTGTGCATCATTGGATGACATTCTGCCTGAAAGTTTATAAAATTTGGTGATGGCGTTTAGCTCTTAAGCCATAACAACATATGGCTTTCCTGGCTTTGAGTAGGCTGTGGATGACCTCACTCTTCAAACCTGTTATCAGCCCATGTTCCACCATCATTTCCGTGTATGTATCTCAGAAATTCCCGTCCCTGACCCAGCATCACCTGAAGAACTTCCAGTAACATTGGTGATCTTCTAGTCTTTTGGTTTGGAAGAGCATCCCAAAGGTCTTTAGGAAAATTCTTTCATCCGCTCCTGGAGTCCCTTTTTGGGCATATAAAAAGCACATGAAACCACTCAATCATTCATGTACTATCGTATCTGCCTTTGGCGGTTCTTTTATTCATATCTGTGAGCATGGCTATACATGTGTTGTATTATGCAGCTAAGCTCAAAACCGTTGTGACGGGAAATATTGGAGGCTTCTCCCCACTCACACTGACATTTAGGCTTACCTTCCCAGTATGGGTAAATGTCTCAGGTTAGCCAAATGTGTCTAGGGTCAGAGGACATATGCTCTGATATGGAATTCCAGAGGTCATTCCCTGCCTTTGTCCTCTACACCAAAGCTCATGTCACTTGCATCATGCTGTGGCATGAAACAATATTGCATCGCAGGGAGTGCATAATAGACTGTGTTGTCCAATTATCATGAGATTACTGAATACTTTTGCCTGGAAACTTGCCAGCAATAGTGAACAAAGAGATGCCCCAAGCCACTTTCTCACCTTTATTCTTGAAGACTAAATGGCATTCTTAATGTCTGATGGTTTCCTCTGTACCCTTCTTATTGAGTAGAGAATAAGGCAGTTTGTTGTTTTTTTTTTTCCTTTTTGACGAAGAATGTGGCTAGTACAGGAAACCAAGATTTTTGCCTAATTTGATGAGAATTGGTAAAAAGTCAAAGGTGGAAAGAGAATACACAGGCTGGAAAAGGAGATGACCAATTTCGAAGAAATGGGATATTGTTTGATATATTTACAGTAATGAAGAAAAGTTCTTCCTGGAACAAAAGTATTGAAGAAATAACAAAAAGAGGAAAAAAAAAAAAAAAACAACATTTCCCTAGCACACAAACTATGAAGCCCATGGTTTTTGTGACTGGAAGTTCTTACATTTCTTGAATTCTCCAACTTTCTGGATTTTTAAAATCTAACATTTAATTCCAAAATCTTTATTCATCTCTGTGTTTTCATTCTCTGTGAGTTATCTGTGTCCTCTGAAAGTTTAAAAACAAGTGATATTTTTTTTCTCATCTTTGTTGGCGGGGACACACAATGGGCTGCCTTTCCCCTTCTCTGTGGAAAGAATGGAAATATGGTAAGCAGCCAGCGGAGCTCCATACGGATTGACATTCCTTGCTTCTGCTTTTGAAGTTAAGATGGTCACGAGAGAGAAAAATATTTTCAGTTCCAAGCCTAAGAAAAGGACATTCCTTTTCATCTTGGCACTCTTGTTTTCATGGTATTGATTTCCCTCAGAATCATCTTCAATCCCATTAATAAGTCACATCTGAAAATGAAATCACTTTTGTAAGTTCTTTTCCTCTCCACACCCTTGGTTATAGAGAAGGTGACGTTTTCTTAAATTTATCTGAAGGAGCTTAGGATATATTTTCCTGGCATTTTTTGCTCTGGGTGAGTTCCCATTGTTGATCAAGCATATTCAAGAGAGGTTTCCAGAGCCCTGAGAGACCCATCCATGCATTCTGTTCTGTTAAACAAAGAAAAAATTAGAAAAAAGAAAAAGTTTAGTTTTCACCTTGCTTTAGAGAAGAAATCTCAGAGGAATCATTTTCCTTTTAGGAAGATTGGGGTTTGTAGGTTAAATTCCACATTATACAAATTCCCTAATGGCAAAGAAGCTTTGCAATCAACAGTCTTTCTTCAAAATGCATTTCTCTGTCGAAAGAGGGGATTCCATTTGAGGCCGTTGATTAAGACATGAAGATGAGGTCTGAAATTGGTGGTGGCCCAAGGTCATTGGTAGAACTAATGGACCATTTGAAAATTATTAGCAGCTGGTTTAATAGAGTTGTAATAAGTACAGCTGTGTGAGAAAATCCAAGCACAAAGCATTTGGAATGTTCCCTTTGAGGTCCTTTCCTATTGTTCTAGAATAATCCTGGTATCCATTTAACAAAAGTGCAACTTGGACGAAAGATGAGGTAGCTGTGTACACAAGCATGTAATACAGCTTTATTTGCTTTAGGTCTTTGACCATATTCAACATTTTTTTTTTTTTAATTTTGGCATCATAAACTTCTCTTGCAACCAGTACCATCCCCACCTTCAATGTTACAGTGTTTGAGAATTTTAATGGCTTATCTAAAGAGTTCTCTTTCTCCCACTTAACACTTTGTTAAAAATTTTAATCATATCAAAGGATTTCTGGAGTTTAATTGGCCAAACTCTGACGCAGTGGAGAAAAAGACAATTCGATGCCATACTTTGTAAAACACACCTTTTCTTAAAATATAAATATTTACAGTTTTATACAGCCCAATAGAAGAATAATTTCTCTAGATCTTTGCTTTCATATTTGGAGACACACACATATACACACATATGCATGTATGTATGCATATATAAATAACATTTGGTCTGTGCAGAAATATGCCTATTTCCTCCATCTGTCATCTGTACCTTGCTAACCCAGAGACTTGACCTGGAAGGGAGATGCGGAGAACATTCCACCCGTTAATGAGTTCCACAGCCATGAGTCACCCTGGCCCCAGGCTTCTCCTTTGCCTCATCCTATTCCTGCTCTCAGAGTCAGAGGTCTGGATCTCCAGTTGCCGACTTTGGAAGTGGGGCAGAAGGTGGGAGATGACACGGCTAACCTAAAAGCAAGAGTCCTCTTCTGCATCTCAGAGCAAATTCCCAAAATACACCACCAAGACACAAAAGTGTGGAAATCAGGTTTAGGTAAATCCCAGCCTTACATTGATTTGCGAACCTCTTTAGAAATTAGACCATGGGCTTTCAGCATAGATTATTTAAATGTGTTCTCCACAACAACTCCATGAAGCAGATGTGCTCTCTGTGACCTACAGAGGTCAAATGGCTTCGCCAAAGCGACAGCTGGTCGAAAGCCAGGACAGAGTCCCAAAACTTGTCTTCTGACCAGCCCTTTCCAGTACACCGTGGATGACTCACCCACGAATGACAAATGCTTTGTAGGCTTTTAAAGGAAGTTGGGGATATTCAGGAGACATCCTGAAACCTTGTGAGGATGTATCATCATGGAAGGAAATCACCATGCTCTTCATAGAGTAGTCCTTCTCAGAGCCAGGGCTTGCATTGGCTTATGTAGGTTGGATTTTAGTGATTATTGAGGACACGGTAAAGATTTGGTAAGTCAGCAGATGCCTACTGAAGCACTACACAGTCCTGTCATGACACTTTCCCTTTGCCTTTACTTCACTCAGAAGAGATGTACTCCAAATCATCCCCAAAGTAATATGCTCAAAGCAACGGACTCTGATGGAGAAGGGAAAGGGGAAATGCTCATGGTACTCAAGGGAGGGCAGACGTTATATTTTCTAAGGGCCAAATCACCTACTATGTTTGTTGTCTGATTTAATCTTAGCTGTATTATTGTGCAGCAGATCCAATTTTATTGTGATTTCTGTTTTGAATATGAGGAAACAGAGGCCCAGACCGGTTAAGTACCTTGCACATGGTCACATCAGTTAGGTGTCCGTGCAGGGATGTGAACACAGTTCAGCTGTGCTCTTTGCATTGTGCAACGCTGCCTACAGGCCTCTCAGATTGTTGAGAAACATGATACTGGCATTTCTGGTGTAGAGAAGTCCATGCAAGTAAGGGATAAGAATTATTGGCAACAGACTATGTGCCCAAATAATTTTTCTGTATCACCTCATCCAATCCTTACTGTAATTCTATGAAATTGTACTACCGTTTTGAGCCTGGACTCAAACTCACTCGGGCAAGTGGGCTCCAGGCCCGTGCTCTTAACTGCCGGGCTGGGTACTGCTAGGCAGACCGTGTGCCAGGTTCAAAATAGCCCTTGTTGGCCTAAGGTGTTTTTCAGCTGGATCATCTCTGGGGTTGGCGCATGATGAAAACAACCAGTTTAACAGCGTAGGTAAAGAAATTGTGATCTGAGGAAGACCTTTGTATCTCTATTATTACAGAAATAAGCTACCAAGATATTATTTCAATAAGCCATAAAACATAATATGACACCTTCCTTTTTGAATGGAAGGGATCCATCACTGGTTCATCTTTATCTTAAGGAAAATGTAAAGATATTGCAGGGCTGTAAGCCAGGGAACAGATGTGATTAGGTTAACATTTTTAATCTCCAGATGTTCAGCTGCAGTAGGGGACTACATCAAGGTGAGTTCCAGTGAAAACTCTATTGAAAATAAGTACTTTGTTCAAGTACTTGAAGATTGTCTATGTAGTAGACACATGTGACTACTGAGCCACATGTGACTGCCGAGCATTTGAAAAATGCCTCGTCCGAATGGAGATTTTGCTGTAAGTCTAAAATATATTGAATTTTGAGACTTCATAGATGAAGAAAGAATGTAAAATATCTCATTAACATCTGTTTATGTTGGTTACTTGTGGAAATAATAGTTTTGGCTATATTAAGCTAAATAGAATATATTATTGAAACTAATTACATCTGTGTCTGGCCATTAAAAGTATTCAATTTACATATGTGGCCTGCAGTATATTTCTGGTCTAGGTAATTTCCTTGCCATCTAGTTAGATAGAAAATGTATAAGAACGCCGTTATCACAGCTTGGTGCGGCATCTCTGAGTACCATCTGGCTAAAATATTCCAACCTAAGGACCCTTACTTCTTAAAATTCTTGGGTGATGTTCTACACTTTCACTGGCACTGTTCATTTTAAAATACAGTTAAGGGGTCCCTGGGTGGCTCAGTCGGTTAAGCACCTGACTTGGGCCCAGGTCACGATCTCATGCCTTGTGAGTTGGAGCCCCGCATCGGTCAACGCAGAGCCCGCTTCGGATCTTCTGTCTCCCTCTCTCTCTGCCCCTCCGCCACTCATGCGCATGCTTGCCCTCCCTGAAAAATAAACATTAAAAACAATTTAAAAAAATAAAATACAGTTCAGAATATAATTTTCCATCTATCACTGAAGAACTGACTGTTCTTGACATACGTTAAAAAAAAAATTGAGCTTGGACCACATCGCATTGTTACTCCAGATGGGTCAGGAAGTGATGAACTGGTTATTAGAGTTCACAGAGAGAGGGTTAGCTGCTGTCCTTTTTTCCCTTCTAAATATTTGTTTAGGTTTGACCCCCTCTTCTTCACCTCCGGTTCCTCTTCCCAGCCCAGACCTGCTTTATCTCATCCCTGGACCATCTCAGCAGCTGCCTTAGCAGCTTGCGTCTTACCACCCTCCCGTCTTCCCCTCCCGGCCTAAGAAGTCCTTCATAGTGCTGCCAAAATAATCTTGAGAGGACACAGCTTTCATTATATCACATTCCCCTGATTAAGGATGGTAAGAGTTCCCTGTTGTTCTCCCAATGAAGGGAGGGAGGGAAGAATCTGACATTTGAGACTCTAGATGTTATCTGTTTAATCCCTGGGAGATGGATATTTTTAGCCCCATATTTTTAATCCCTAGAAGATGGATGGATATTTTTAGTCCCCTTATACAGGTGAGGAAGCAGTTCTGTACCTTTACTAAGGTCAAGTGGTAGGTGATAAAGCTAGATCCTGGCTGCTAGGGTGAGGTCCTATTATATCTCTTTGATAAAACCTATGCTAGTTCTACTGACCACATTGGCTAGTTTTGAGAACACTCATTATCAAACCCCTGGACTCACTGTGTCCTCTGCTCTCCCAGTTCTAAACATCTCTGTACTTGGAAACTGTACCATAACAATCCATACTTCGTTGTAGAGTATTGAGAATTCTTCATTCTCTAGGTTTTTAAAATTTTTAGTCTTATCCCAATTTTATTTTAACCTCTGTGAGAAAAACCATGCCTTTTACCTGTCCATGGTACCCCCCCACCCCAGGTCTCCCTGTTTCTTGTTTTTGTGTCATGTCTAGAACCATAACAGCTACCTAGCAGGCACTCTCATGTTCAATAAATGGATGGTATTGGCACATGGTAGCTGATCAATAAATATGTGTTTTTGGATTAACTGAAAATGATTTTTCTTTTCAATGAGGTCAGGGAACACCAGGTCAATGACTCCCTCATCACTAGTCTAGATGTGTGATGAAATGGCCCTTGGCAGTGACAAGACACTTCTAAGCCAAACTTGACCTCACCGAGTCTCAGATTTCCCACCTTATCTCAGCTGTGGGATGAGATGGTCATGAGTGGTGGCCCATATATCTCCAGGGGGTAATGGATTATATTGCTTCTAATATTTCCTGGAGGGATATTTAAGGTGTTTCTACCTATTTGGGGGTAGATTCAGGGAGGAATCATTGTCCTCCATAGGGACTGTCGGAATAAAACGAGACATTATATGGAATGGCCAGTCGGTGGGGTCAACCGATTGATTCAGGTTTGTGTCCAGTTATGTGTTTCTGCTAAACTTTGCTTTTTCAAATCGCGTGGGACACCTCTGCTCCTGTCTGAAGTCTGAAGAGAGCTAGCAAAGCATTGATGTTTCGTCTATTTGCTGATTGGCAGTTAGTGTTCCGTGGTTCATCTTGGCTCTACCCCTTTTGTTCACGTGCCCACGTTATTGTGTGGACACATATTAAGTATTTAAACACCAAAGTGAGCACACACCCACCCTTTCCCTAAAATGTGGGCTGACTTGTTGGAACTGAGAGACTGTTTAGTTTGTTTACTTATTTCTCTGAAAACACTTAAACCTTAAAAAGAATTTCCAGCTTGTAATAACCAAAACATACACAAACATTATAGAAGTTTGGAATTCAGAGAAAGTGAAAGTTCTTTTTAACCCCACCCACAGAGAAAACTTCTGTTAGGGGTTTGGGACATATATCCTCTCTTTTCCTATGTTTATATCCTAGCATGTTACTACCATTGTCATTTAAATAGCAATAGACGATGCATTGTTTTGCAACTTATTTTTTCATTTATCTGAAATGTTAAGGAACACTTCCCCTAAAAATTCCTTAAGGAGAACTACAGGTTTTATAATGTGGGCAAAAGAGTTGGATGCCTGGGGTTCTTAGCTTTGGTGACAAGAGCTTTGCCCATGTTGTGTTGAACCTTGGCCATCAGTGACCTCATTCTACTTTCATATGTGGGTCTTTAAAGACTTTTTTTTTTTTAGTTATTCTGGAGAAATAAACTGTCTGGGGAGACCAGTTAGTTCTTTTCAATCCTGACATTTCTCATCCCCCCAAATACACCAGTCTTCTGGAATGCAGTAATGTTTTATGGTATTTTGTAAGGACACTCTACTTTGTCTGAAATTTCATTGCCAGAGGCAGGAACAGTATAAGGAGCATGGTCATGTACACAAGGATATGAGAAAAGGAGGATGAAGGTAGAAACATATCATTAAGTTAAAAAAAAACCCTCCAGATCAGCTGGGAAGTCTTAAGACAAGGACAGCATTGAGATAAGGAAGGAGATGCCTTGTGCTTGAGAATACAGAGGGAAAGAGGCCAGCAGAGGGTCCTGCTGATCTCCCTTAGGATGGCTTCCAGCCACAAGGCCCCTAGCTCAAGGCCACATGGGGCTGAGGCTGAAATCTCTATTTCTAATCTCCACTTCTCTGTCAGCACACCCCTCCACCTCCACCCCTCCACCCCATGTACACACAAATGTACATGCACACAGCCCACCAGCCCAGCTTGATTCCTTATTCCTGGGTACTAAGACACACTTTTCTCCACCTTTATAATTCTCAAAAAGGATGCATTTGTTACAATTAAAGTTTATATTTAGTATGCATGGATTTTTTTTCCCCTTGAAAATCTGTGTTAAAGTATGTCTCATAATAAATTTGCTTCCAAGTAAAGGAAGGAGAGCATGTAGGTTCCAGTCATTGGCCAAGGCTTGGGTTGAAACATACATAGTCCTAGCTTTCAAGGAACTCATAGTATGGTGTGGGAAGACAGGAAATTAAGCAGGTGGTACTCTGTGGAAAATGCTTGAGAGATTTAGGGACATCTAGAAAGGGACTGACCCCAGGCCTGAAGTGCCAGGCAGGGCTTTCTAGAGAAAGGGTTTCTCAACTGGAGATGATTTTTCAGCCAGTGGAAAACACTGTTGGTTTTTGCTACTGGAGTTGTTGGGGGTAGAGGATGGAGACATTACTGGTATCTAGTAAGTAGAGGCCAGGGTGCTGCCAAACATTTTGTATTGCCCAGGACAGTCCCCACCCAAACCAATCAATAATCTGGGCCCTGAATGCCTATGGTACCAAGGTTGAGAAACCCTGGGCTGACCTGAGACTGAGGGGTGAATGTAAACTGGTGGTGCTGGGAAAGGGGCTCAGGGTGGAGAGAGTCTTAGGTGTCCAGGGAAGAGAGTTACTTAAAGGGGAGCATGGCTCTTGTGGAGAATGGTGTGGAAGTAATGATTCAGTTTGATAAAAAGTATCCTCTCATTGGCCCTAAGGTGGTTGTTCCTGACCATAGGGAATTTGTTTTAGTAGAATGCTACTTATAAATGCCAGACGTAGGGGCGCCTGGGTGGCTCAGCTGGTTAAGCCTCTGACTTCAGCTCAGGTCGTGATCTCGCAGTTTGTGAGTTTGAGCCCCACGTTGGGCTCTGTGCTGACAGCTCAGAGCCTGGAGCCTGCTTCAGATTCTGTGTCTCCCACTCTCTCTCTCTCTTCCTCCTCCACTTGTACTCTCTCTCTTTCTCAAAAATGAAGATTAAAAAATAAAAATAAAAATAAATAAATGCCAGATGTAGAGGACTGAAGGAGAAGGAGCAGGAAAACAGTTTGTCTGTGAAAAGGGGGATTCATGGTAGTAATGGCAGTTATAATTGCACCATCATATATGTCAGAAACTATATCAAATGCTTTATGTTCATTGTCCAGATTATTGCACACAACAACCCTGTGAGCTGTGGATTTCCTCGTATGGATGAGGAAATGGAGGTTTGCAGAGTTTATTTATTCATTTTTTAAGTGTTTATTTATTTATTATTTAAAAAATTTTTTTTTAACGTTTATTTATTTTTGAGACAGAGAGAGACAGAGCATGAACGGGGGAGGGGCAGAGAGAGGGAGA
The DNA here is from genome assembly GCF_046562875.1 of Panthera onca. Classification (NCBI taxonomy): domain Eukaryota; kingdom Metazoa; phylum Chordata; class Mammalia; order Carnivora; family Felidae; genus Panthera; species Panthera onca. The sequence goes on from NC_138351.1 coordinate 68,718,826, forward strand.
CACAGAATCGGAAGCAGGCTCCAGGCTCTGAGCCATCACCCCAGAGCCCGACGCGGGGCTCGAACTCACGGACCGCGAGATCATGACCTGAGCTGAAGTCGGACGCTTAACCGACTGTGCCACCCAGGCACCCCAAGTGTTTATTTATTTTGAGAAAGAGAGAGAGTGAGCACACGTGAGCCTGGGAGGGGCAGAAAAAGAATCCCAAGCAGACGCCATGCTCAGTGCAGAGCCCGATGTAGGGCTCCATCTCACAAACCCTGAGATCATGACCTGAACCAAAATCAAGAGTCAGACGCTTAACCAACTGAGCCACGAAGGTGCCCCAGAGGTTTGGAGAGTTTAAGTAATTCATCAAGGATTCACATAGCTACTAAATCATGGAATTGGGATTCAGCCCCAGGCATTTTGGACTGTAACTGTATTGTTTCCCCAGGGAAGAAGAGAGGCCAGAGGGACATGGGTTGAGTGGGTGTGCTTGTATGTATCTGTGTATGTGTGAGTAGGTTTTCCTCTTGGATGAAAGTGAGTTTTAAGATGGGAGTGACTTGGCTAATATTCAGAGAGAAATTGAAAATCCAGATCAGGTGGGCTCTCTGATGAGGCAGGAGAGGACTGGATCAGGGGCCCAAGTTGAGGAATCAGCCTGGCATATGAAGAGTGGGAGCACGTCTTCCACTGTAGCAAGGGAAGAGGGATAGGATGGGTCCCCCTCTTGGGATGAGGAAGGGAAAGGCAGACAGAAGATGGAAACTTCTTTTTCTTGTCAGACATAGTGAAGAACAGAAGGCAGGTAAACATCAGGCTGCTGGGTAGAATTGAAACCAAGAATTTATAGGGACGTCCATCTGAGGTCAAGGAGAAGTTGAGAGAAAGCACTGATTTAGACCAATGTTGAGATTTTTTTCCATGTGGTTATGAGGAAAAGACAATGAGTTGGGCTTCATACTTTGATTTCAGGAGTTCATTGTCACAGTCTTCCTTTCACCTTAAATTCCTTAAAGGAGATGAAGGGTAATTTTTCTTTTTACAGAACTGAAAGGTTTTTCAGTGTGTAGGTAGAGCAATTTGTTGCTTGAAATTTAATTTATGTGGATATAATCAATTAAAAATTATCTTCATGACTTTAAGATGGGAATTCCTGAAATCACCAGATATGGCTCATCTGAGATGACTGATTTTTTAAAAAATGTTTATTTTTGTGTGTGAGAGAGAGAGTGAGAGAGCAAGTGGGGGACGAGCAGAGAGAAAGAGAGAGAGAGAGAGAGAGAGAGAGAGAGAGAGAGAGAGAGGATCCCAAGCAGGCTCCATCCACACTGACAGCAGTGAGCCTGATGTGGAGTTTGAACTCACAAATTGTGAGATCATGACCTGAGCTGAATTTGGACACTGAGTCGACTGAGCCACCCAGGTGCCCCTAAGATTACTGATTTAAGGGGTTACTAAAGAGTCCCAAACAAGGGAGAAAAAGGAATGCCAGGGTTGGCAGGAGAGTTAACATCTTTAGTAAGGTGAGCTCTAATAAAGCCATTGATAACCAATATCCTGCCAAATCACTACAGTGCTTTCCATTTGATGAGTGTTTTAAATGTTCAAGTAATAAAGTCTTGTTGAAAAAGTTTTAAACTATTAAGTAGAAAGTTATAGTGTTATTCACCTGGGCCCACATCCAGGTCCTTTACCTTTTTTATAAATTTTGGAAACTATCTCCTCTTTTCCAAGTGTTATTTTACTTTATTTTCGTGTACAAATGCATTGGCTAGCATTTTCACAACGATGCTCTGTAATTGTGATAATCCTTGTCTGGTTTTTAACTCGAATTCTTCTAATGTTTTATCATTAAGCATGAAGCTGAGGGGTGTGTGTGTGTGTGTGTGTGTGTGTGTGTGTGTGTGTGTGTTATCTTATTAACCCATTTTTATTAGAAGTGGATCCTGAATTTCATCAAATGCTGTCTAGTATGCTCTGTATTGATCACATTATTTTTTCTCCTTTGACTTCTTAATGTAGGAGAGTATAGATTTTCTGGTATTGAAATACTGCCTTCCTGCAGTGAATCCCACTTGATCATGGAGTAGTATTCTTTAATGTGCACTTGGATTTTATCTGAATTCTTGCCTCAATATTTATCTGTGTATTGGTTGCTTGTATTATGATTATAATTATTGTTTTTAAGCAAGCTTTGCTATTTGTGTTAACACTAGCTGTGGAAATACATTGATGAAACTCTTAAGACTCTAGGCTTTGAACCAGTTTCAAAAATACCTGATTTAATGATTCTTTGAAGGCTCTCTTGTGATTGGGCTGGTTCTTTGTCTCTTTCCTAGTCTTCCATTCGTATGGTTTCTTCTTGGATTAATTTTGGTAATACATGTTTCTAGACAATCATCCGTTGCACTTAGGTTTGCAAGTATTACTATGAGTTGTATAGAGTAATTTCTTTATTTTCATTTACATTTGTGAATATTTTCTGCTTCTTATCCTTAATTCTCTGTATTTGTGCCTCACCCACCCCCCACACACCTTTTTTCTTATTAGGCTAGCTAGAAGTTTTAATTTTATACAAGATTAAAATTTTTAAGCTTATTTATTTTGAGGGGGGTGGGGGGGGGACTGTGCATGGGGCAGGGGCAGAGAGAGGCTCCCTGCTGTCAGGGCTCCATCCCATGAATCATGAGATAATGATCTGAGCTGAAATCAAGAGTCAGACACTTAACCGAGTGAGCCACCCAGGTGCCCCAACAGTATTAGATTTTTAAAAATTGTGGTTATATGGTCAGTTTTATTGTTTTTTTAAATTTAATTCTTGGTTTTCTGTCTTTATCTTAATTAAATCATTTTTTTTCTACTTTTCTTCCTTCTTTTTTTTACTTGCATTGGATGTTTAATTCATTTAGTACTATTTCTTGGTTCTTATAAGAATTATTATTTCTTGATTCACAATTTTTATAGAACTATGAAATGTCCTCTAAGTACAGCTTTTACCAAATTCCATATTTTATATACATAACATTTTTAAAGTCACATTCTGTAGTTGAGTTTTTATTTCTGGTTAATCCGGAAGTTGTTTAGGAGAATGTTAAAAAGAATTTTCCAAGCGTGTTTGGAAGTTTTTGTCCTTCCACCCTCTCCCAGTTTTATTGCATTGTAAGTAGAAGTGATGGGCTTTTTTTCTGTTTGTCATTTATTATCTCCTAATTCTGACATGATAGTCTCTTGTAAACCTCCATGGGTGTTTGAAAATCTTTGTAATGCCCCACAGTTGCTTGAAATGAAAATGTGTTTTCTGTGTCCAGGATATAGAATTTGGAATGTGTCTCTGAACTTAATTCTATTAATTCTCTTCTTAGTTGTCTTTCTTCATTTAATCTATTAAGTGCATATGCCTATTCCTTCTTATTTGTTGCCATTTTCTTTATTTATTTGGTGATGTTAGGGAGTGTAAATGTTCATGATAAATCTTCATGGTGGATTGTACTTTTTTACATTATTAAGTGTTTTTCTTTTTGCAATGATTATTTATTTTCCGTTACTGAGAATATTTTCTCCTTCTTACCCTTAATTTCTGTAAAAATTAAAGATAGGCTTAAAAGCTTTTTTGTGAGTTTAACTTTGAATAATATTTATCATGATCTCTACTTTTCCTTTTCTTGATGTGTCTTTTACATCATTACTACTTTCAAACTTTTTTGTCTTTTTTAGTTTATGTGTCTCTTATAGACCAAGTGGAATAAGAGTTTGTTTTTTAATCTACTCGGGATATTTTCCATAGGAGGATTTGTCCAGCTTGCTCTTATTGCTATAACATATACACTTGATTCTAGTTAATTTAATTACTAGTATATTTCTGTGCCATTTCTTTTGACTTCTGTCTTTTACTACATGGTCTGTGTTCTCTTTGATTAAGTTCCCAACTCTTTGAGTAAGTTCCCAACTAACTTTGCAACCATGTTTAAAAGTAGTAAGAAAGCATTTTCTTACTTTAATATAGAAAATTAAAATCTATATAGTCTGTATTTTTATTACTAATTAAATTTAAAAAAAAATTTTTTTTAACGTTTTATTTATTTTTGAGACAGGGAGAGACAGAGCATGAACAGGGGAGGGTCAGAGAGAGGGAGACACAGAATCTGAAACAGGCTCCAGGCTCTGAGCTGTTAGCACAGAGCCCGACGCGGGGCTCGAACTCACGGACCGCGAGATCATGACCTGAGCCGAAGTCGGCCGCTTAACCGACTGAGCCACCCAGGCGCCCCACTAATTAAATTTTTAATTTTAATGTGCTTTATATCTTTACTGGGAGATTTATTATCTTCAGAAGGAAGCAATATCGAGTATTTTTATATGTTCTACTATGAAAGTTGAGGATATTCTTCCACTTATATGTATCCTCTAATGTCTTCCTCTTTGTTTCCGCTATTATCCTTGAGGATTTTATTTCCCTGGCTCAGTTGGTTAAGCCTCCGACTTCAGCTCAGGTCATGATCTCACAGACTGTGGGTTCAAGCCCTGTGTCAGGCTCTATGCTGACAGCTCGGAGCCTGGAGCCTGTTTTGGATTCTGTGTCCCCCTCTACCTGCCCCTCCCTGGTGCTCGCTCTCTCTCTCTCTCTCTCTCTCTCTCCCTTTCTCAAAAATAAATAAACATTAAAAACATTTTTTAAAAAGGATTTTTCCCAATTCTATTTAATTTTATTGTTATTCTATGGAATAATTTATTGTTATTATAGTTATTGCATTGAAGGGATTATAATCTTGTTTTGCAATTATTATTAATTACTCAGTCTTAGTTCTGGATGTAAGAGGACTCAGTGCTCACATCCTCTGTTTACCTCTACATTCCATATTCTTGAGATTTCAATTTTGAATTTTCTCTTGGTTGGATATCTTCCATCACTGAGTAGATATTGAAGGAGAGTTATTAGTAAGTGCTGCATTCCTTGACTGCTGATTGAAAATGCTTTCTTACTACTTTTAAACATGGTTGCAAAGTTAGTTGGGAACTTACTCAACATGCTCCTCTCTCTTTCTCAATCAAGCCTCTGTAGACATCCCTTCACTTCTCTGTCATTGAATGTTCCTGTCACAAAGTCCAGACTTTCCCCCGTATAATTGACCAATATTAAAATATCTTGATTTTATAGCTTCCATTGTTTATCTTTGAAATTCTGTAACTACCAGGATGTCTCAATTTTGATGATTCTCTGTTACATTTTCCCCAAACCACAGATATTTCTTTATTTCAACAAAATTATTTTCTATCACAGATTCGAGTGTATGTTGTTTTGCTCTGTTTTGTTTTGCTGTCTACTTCTAGAATACCTTTTATCTGTATGCTGGATCTCTGTTTTCAAACCTTCTTATCTGTCATCTTCTCTACCTGCTTTCATCTACTTGTCCTTTTTCTCTGTGCTTTGTGTAGGTTTTTGAAGACTGTTTTCCACATCATCAACTTTGTTTTTGGTTTGTGGATTTGTCTGTTACTACTTTAATATATTTATTGGTTCTTCAATGATACTATTTTTGTTGTCAGTTTCTTTCTTCAATTGCCAGCTCCTCTTTCATCTCATTCTGATGTCTTATCATCTTATCTTTGATCTCTTCTTTTATAGTATCTCTGTTAATTGTTGTGTGTAATTTTCATCTGTGCCCTGTTCTTTCAAAATAGATTATTCATTGGTCTTTTCCATACTGTTTCTCTCTCTCTCTCTCTCTCTCTCTTTTTAAACCTCAGCTCATTTTTTTCTAATTTATCTCTGATTGGAACATAACTGTCTGAACCTGCTCTTGGCCCCCAAGTAGGAAAGGTAATATCTCTTTAAATTTTCTCCTTAAGTCCTGCTGAATTCTGTGTTCAGAGCCTGAGTTTAGGTCTTGATGGGTCGTTTTAACTTCTATACCCCTTGAGTAGTCTGCTGTGGTCCTCTGGTTAGGTTCCTGGGCAAGACACAGTTGGTAAATTTTATCTCTGAATTCTATGAATCTAAGCTTTAAGTCCTGCTTTTGATTTGAGGGCCCCATTGATCTGTCATTTTGGTGTTGCCAAACTTTTTTTTTTCCTTTGTTTATGTTGTCCTCTTTTTTTCCCTTCAGCCAAGCCTTTGTTTGCAATTTGAGACAATTAGCCACCATTTTTTTCTGGGAGTCCCTTGGTTAGCTTAAAGCACACATCCTTCCTTTGAGGGATTTCCAAACACATCTGTGTTTTCAGATGTTGATTCTTACTGCAGATTTAGCCCTGTACTCTAGCTTTAGTGCGAAATCAAATAACCACTCCAAGTTTGGAGGTGTTTCCTAATAAGATTTTGTTTATCCCGAAAGCCTCCTATCATGGAAGAGTCTAGGGTTTTGAGGATTTACTGAGCTCTTAGTATTTTCTGGATAAAGTACTCCACAATTTTTTCCTTTGTGGATCGCCACATCCCTCTCTACAAATATCAAGGACATCATGTCATGAACTGGTCGGAAGTTTTTAAGGGAGATGAACATCAATCTGAGCATTGTATTGGCCACAATATTCACTGTTTCAAAGACAGGAACTCTGCCTCTTAATGTGCCCTTAATAGCTTCTGATGCTGGATTCCTCAACTTAGTCTTTTCCCACTAATTGCCAAAAAAGAAGTGAAATATTTGTAAACATTGGTCCTCTCTTAGGCTCTTGGAAGACTCTATAGCTATTATTGTATTCATTCAATCAACGGCATTTATTAGTAAGGTTCCCCATCCATTGGAGAAGGACCATTGTAGAGTTGGTCTCAGGGATGGTTTCATACAGGAAGAAGGATTTGAGCTTAATCTTAAGACTTGAGTGAGCCTCAGAATCACCCCGAGGGCTTATTAAAATACAGATTGCTGGGCCACCCCCAGAGTTTCTGACACATTAAGTCTGGAGAGGAGTGTGAAAACTTGCATTTCTAACAAGTTCTTTGGTGATGCTGAGGCTGGGCTGGGTCTAGGAACCCCACTTTGAGAATCATTGTCCTAAGTAATGGGAATTACTTGGACCTTCAAAATGTGTGTAACAGTATTGAAAGGAAATCATGAAAAAACTTAGACATCTCAGTTTCTTCTTGATCTCTAAGCCATTCTCTTCATTACAATAAGCGACCTTTTGTACGAGACACTTTATGGAGAATATTTAAAAAGTTAAAGATGATTCCCAGCCTTTCTGATACATTAGCTTTTTTTTTTTTTTTAATTTTTTTTTTTTAACGTTTATTTATTTTTGAGACAGAGAGAGACAGAGCATGAATGGGGGAGGGTCAGAGAGGGAGACACAGAATCCGAAACAGGCTCCAGGCTCTGAGCTGTCAGCACAGAGCCCGACGCGGGGCTCGAACTCCCGGACCGTGAGAGCATGACCTGAGCTGAAGTCGGCCGCCCAACCGACTGAGCCACCCAGGGGCCCCTACATTAGCTTTTTTAATATCCAATACAGGAGTATAGATGTCTACTAGGAATATAGATAAATAGATGACAAATACGTGCATACGTATATATGTAAATGTGGTAAAATATTCCACGTTGTGGCTGGTTTCAGAATATAATATATAACTTGAAGTAAAATCTGGTATCAACAATGTTCTGGAATTATTGGTCCGAGCCACCACTAGATGTGCTATGAGAAGACTGGCTTCCTTGCCAGCCATTTGTCGGACTGACTGTTCTTCTCCTTCCCATTTTAAAAGAACTGACCCTGATATTTCCAGATACCCTTAAGACTCATTCAGCCAGCCTCTTCAGTGACTTTGTTGGCAGTGCACATTTTCCATAAGAAACAAGACGATGTTCCTCATGGGGTAGATTTGGCAGGCATAAAGCTACTACGTAACCTTGTTCTGATTCCATGAGGTTGGATTCTGAAGAAAGATAATTCAGTGTTATAGCTCTTGTTCTTCTGTGTATACCTTTGTCAGCAACTTTCGGTCTTCCAAATGTGTTTCCAAAGTAGGAACACACTGTTTGCATGCCTAAGAAGGTCTTTGAACAGTCAAACTGCAGACTATGGATTTTGCACCTTTTCAGTTACTCTCCTGAGTGTAGAATTCAGAACAGAGGAAACACTGGAGGTTATTCTGGAGACTGCCTTCCCAGTGAATGAAAGCTCTTGTTAGTGAGAATATATGGGGCATGGCATGGACTTTAAGTGTGAATAGCTATTAACAAACTGAGTAACATTTATAGAGTGCCTTTACTCAAACTTTCAAATGATGGAATTCAAAAGATGTATTTTTTTTTTCTGGCTTCCGAGAATTTGTGTTTTATAAGCCTTGTGCAGATTATTTTTTGTGAGATCTTAGTTTCCCTATCTAAAAAGTGAAGACATTGGACCAAGTTGAACTATCTGTTCTTTAAGATCCCCTCTCTAGTGGACATTATGAGCCTAGAGGTTATTAACTTCTTAGAGTGAATTCTTCAATTTGACTTAAGGAAGGCACGAGTAATATATTGTTTCAATATTTTCAGGGAAACAAAGGAGAGGAAATTCTGCTCCTACCTAATTTTGTTATACTTCCCTCCACTGAAAATGTTTATATAGTTTTGAGCTATAGGGGAGAATTTTTCCTCAGGCTTTCTAGAATCTTTGCAAACAAGAATTAAAAGTTGTTTTTTTTTTTTTTGTGGAGGGAAGGCAACCAAGTAGTCTCAAGAATAGCCCCAGGTGATGATGCCAAGTGTCACATCAGTTCAGCGGAGCTTAACAGTGTTATAATTATATGGGTGGAATGATGCAGCCAGAGCACTTTCCCTATGGATGATGAGGAAAAGAATGATGGTCACTTACTCAAATCAGGGATAAGAGAAGGCTTAGAAATCCTTGTACCCCAGTAGGCAGCTAATTATCATGATATGGCTTCTTGAGTTTCATGCATGAGTTGGAGTGGAGGAGAAGTATTGTATTGCGTGAAGTTTTGTTCTTTTGGTCATGGAAGGTTCTCTGGAATTGCTTAGGTTGTTAAAAGTTTGGCTATCGGTTGGTACCACTGGCGAATCTTCTCCTGGGAAGTAGGCATGTATACATGCATGCATACCGTAAATCTCATCAGGACCAGACCTGTGCTGGGCCCTGGGGGTATAAGAACCAAAGGAACACATTACTTGTCCTCGGAAGAGTGATTTTGACTAGTCTGGGGCCCAATCACTTTGAAAGAAGATAATTTTACATATTAAAGAGGAGAAAATGTGCATCGTGTTTTCCACAGAAATTTTAGTTGGAGGCCACATGTTAAGTGTTGAATTTGACCCTGTTAATGACATTGACCCCTTATGCTCAAAGCTCATGGGATCATCAACAGTGCAAGGGCCTTATCACTAAAGAAAGGTGGCCCAGTCACTTACCTTTTTTTAAAGTTGTTTTTTTTTTTTTAATGTTTATTTTTGATGAGAGAGAGACAGAGAGAGAGGGAAAGAATGAATTGGGGAGGGGGAGAGAGAGAAGGGGACAGAGGTTCAGAAGCAGGCTCTGGGCTGACAGCAGTAAGCCCGATGTGGGGCTCAGACTCCCAAACCGTGAGATCGTGACCTGAGCTGAAGTTGGACGCTCAATCAACTGAGCCACCAGGCACCCCACACTCATCTTAATCATACATTTTTCTTGAGAAATTTTTAGTAAAATACCCAAATCAGAAAAAAATAAAACTATAAAAACTTGTGATCTATGACCTGAAGGCTACCTAGGTCATTTAGAACCATAGCATCATAAAATCTTTGTGCTGGGAGAGAATTTGCTGATCATCTCGGTCAGAGATACCCCAGGCAGGACCCCATTGGAAAGATTACAAAAGCAGGTGGGTTATATACAAAGACTGAAAATAACACAGACCTCTTGTCACAAGGTTTCCAACCTCTCCACTATTGACATTTTGGACCAGATTGTTCTTTTGTGGTGGGGAAAATCCTTGGCATCTACCCATTAGATGCCAGTTGCACCCCACCCTCCAGTTGTGAGAATCAAAAATGTCTGTCAATACTGCCAAATACTCTTGGACTGGGGTTTTTGATGGTGGTGGTGGAAGAGTGGGGGAGGGAGGCAAAATTGCCCCTGGTTGGGACCACCGCTGCCCTGTGATAACATGGGGTTAGTAAAAGAATATAACTCCCATGACTAATCTTTTAATGTTTGGTTGGAATCTTATCCTTCAGAATCTCTGATTCTTCCATTCATTCAACACATTTGCTGAACCCGTTGTGTGAGCTGTCCCCAGTGCTGAAGATACCAGTATGAATAGACAGGAATGGACTTGCTCTCAGGGTGCTTATGTTCTAGAGGAGGGAGACAGACCACAAATAGGTAATCATGTCAACAGTGAAGGAAGTAAAGCAGCGGAATGTGATAGAAAGTGAGTGTGGTGAGCATTGTGGAGAGGGGGCTCACTTTCATGGGGTCAAATGTTAGGTAGACAAATGCTAGAGTTGTCAGGGAATGCCTCTTGGAGGATAGAACTTCAGTGATGAGGAGTCAGCCATACAAAACTGGATGTTTATTTTCTGGATAGTAATAAAAGTAAAAGAGTGAATTAAGTCAAAAAAAGTCTTTCAGAGATGAGAAGGAAAATTTATACAACCCTCCCTTTTTGTATAATCTGATTTCTTCATTTAGCAAAATGCCCAAGTAAAGGCTTTGAAAGACTTGCTTAAGGTGAAGGTGGTAGGCAGAGTTCTCACACCTGCTGGGAACAAATTCTTTTACTTGCTGGATAGGCATTTCTGTATTATCTTTTTTTTTCTTTCTATCTTTTTTTTTTTTTTTTTTTTTTTTTTTTTTTTTTTTTTTTTAGAGCAGCCCAATAGTGAGTAAGCTGAAAAAACCAAATTTGTTGGGCAAAAATGAGATTTATTATTAAGGTTTTATGGAATGTGGGGCTTGGCTGAGTACTGGTGCACTCTTGTGTTTTCACATGGTGATAAATCCTACTCTTGGGTTTGGCAAACAAATGTCTTAACTTTCTGTTTAGAAGTTCTTGAGGGGTAGTGATTTTTAGGAGTAAACTTACTTGCTGAAAGTTGATTGGAGATTACAAGGGAAAAGAAATTGCTTGCCTATCATTTTTTTTAAAAAAACATTACTAATTTCTGGTATTTGCCAGTTCCATACAGAAACACATACTGTGTGTTTCCTATTATAAGATTCTATCAATTTGTTGGAACAACCAATGAATATGAATGGGCCATTTGGTTAGTTTACTAAGGAGGAAGGACAGCAGCCTCTGATAGCTTCTGCTATATAGGTGGAGGCTAAGAAGGGGGAAAAAAAGGCAGCTCACAGTGTCCTTGGGTAGGAGGATCTCGAAGTGTTCATGATCCACACAAGCCCAGCCATTGTTTATCTTTCTAGAAAGCAATCTGCTTAGGGCTTTCATCCTGATGGGGTAGTTAGATCAGGAAGCAGGGTTTGGAGAAAGACAGACAGACCCAAGTGTCAGGCTCGTATAGTCAGTTTTGTCAGATATAAGAAGTTAGGCTGGGAAGGTCATTGCAGTGCTTGGATCTGGCCCTTGTGTGCCATACTGGTATGAGCAAACTTGGACAAATTCGCATGTAAAAGAAGCGACTTGTCTGAATTTTGTGAGCAAACCATATACATAAGGCAATGAATGAGTCTCTGAGGCATTAGATTGGGATTCTTGTGGGCTTTTCCCCAAATAAAAGAGTTCTTGCAGCAAAGCTTTCTTCTACCCTCCACAAGTCAACAGCCATACCCCAGTTTTTGGTTTTGATTTGTTTTTCTCTGAGTGGTAATAGAGAACAAGGTGAATTGTTAAAATGGTTTCTAGAGCCATTCACTGAAACTGTGGAATTTAGACTTTGTGTGGTTGGCCAGACCTTCTGTGCCAGAAACAGTTACGGCCATGAAGGCATACCCAACGCCTGAGGTCAGTCAAGCTTTCAAACCCACAGAGGAGGTACTCGATGCATGGGTTGGTCTTTCCTGAGGTGCAAGATGAGTTTTACTGCAGCTTCTGCTTACTCTGCGTCTTAATCAGTTCTGTAATGAAGACCCAGCAGCATATCTGCAACTTCCCTTTAATTTTACAATTTTTATAATGAGAGTTCTTGTAGTGTGAAAAGTGTCTGTAGAAACCCAGGCAGCATTCTGAAGAGTCTATAAAGGAACACCGTGATTTTCTGTCTCTGCCGTTTGGGTGAGGACTGGCTCTCCAGGAGACAAATCCGTTATCTCTTGTTCTCAGTGCGGGGGCAAGAGTGGCTTCAAAGTTTCCAAGGAACTTCCTGATGGGCCCATGACATTTCAGAGAATTCATTCAACACCGAGAATGGCTTTCCGTCATTTGGAAGAACAAGATGAGCTGAGATCGTGTTTGTCACGGTTGTGTTTTGAGAATTTTAGCGTGAGGAGGCGTCTTGGTTTGTTTTGTTTCTCAAGGAGAATATTGTCAGGACACTTCTCAGAATTAGAGTTATCTAGCGAACTGCAGGTCCCCCTTCACAGACAATGAAGTCTAAAGCTACTGAGATACCACCCTGCTTCCTCCCTTTCTTTTCTAGTCCCTTCTCTCCTCTTTTATCTCCTTGTTCAAATCACACGCTTCCTTTTCTAAGGACAGGAGAGCTGGCAGGCTGCCGATTGGCCTGTTGGCCTCAATTAGCCTTATATCATTGCAAAGGAATGCATGAATTCTCCAGAAGGTATGTACTATCTCTTTCTGTGTTAGACACTCACTACCTGCTTTCATAACAGGTCACTCAGCCAGAATTGCTTCTTATTTACATATCTGACAGTTTTTTAGTCATTTAGATTGTATCCCTAGATGCTCATCTTATTTTAATGATGATCCCAAAGGTGTCTGTTATGAAATATTACTCAACATGTCCGGTGATACTTGGAAACTTTACACAGAACAAAGCTGAAGCGAGAGATACCCTGAAACGTACCATCGTGGGCCAGAGATTGAGTGGGCTATTCATCTGCAGATTGCCTGCTTCAGACTTGCGCTCATGTGCGAGGTCCACAGATGGACCGGGCTGACCACACAGAACAGAGGCTACGTACATTGGCAGGACTCAGGGTCTCATGGTATTTCTCTGCTACTATTTAAATTCAGTATCATATTGGGGGTTACATATGTGATTGCAAATTAATCCTTTCTCTTCTGAAAATTTGGTTTTGAAGAACAGCTGTGTCTCCCTTCTGAATTCCTTAATTATTTATCCTCCCTGATATGTTAAACCTTTCATTAGTGTGGTGAATTGCCAAGAGTACACAGAACTGCTTAGATCATGTAGCAAACAGTATAAACATTTGATAGGACATTTGAAGACACCACATGGTGAGCCAGGATCTATGGCAGTACCGAATGCTGTGGGATCGATGGAGGTAGTTTGTTGTCAGAAGTTCTTTGTTGGTTTATTTTGTGGGTTTATTTATTTATTTTTAACTAGAACATGGGAGGAGTACATAAATCATTTGGACTTACTTGGAAGGTGCTGATTCTGCTCTAATAGACAGAGTCCCTGTTAAATTTGGAGGGCACACACCCATCTCTGAGGTCAAATTAAATCAGTAAAATTAATTATTACATACACACACACACACACACACACACACACACACACACAGAGATTCCATATTTGTATTTGTCAGTTTGATCCTATCACTACTGTTCTCGGTCCTGAAAGGAAGTTTTACGTCAATTTCTCAGTCCAGTCCTGTTTGTAAAGATGCTTTAAAAGATTTTTAAATTACTAGCACTCCCACTTTGACCACGACAAGGGTAAATGATAAGTAGTGATGTAGAATACGCCTTGCTTTAAGAACAGCAGCCCACATTCTCAAGTGGATGAATTAGTGGTTTCCTCCCATTTTTCAGCCTAAGCATGAAAGTCCTTCCTTCCTACCAAACCATGGTAGTGCCGGGGCTCATAATTAGAAATGTTAATGTCCTGACACATGCCATAGCTCCTTGACCTCATTGTATCAGCCTTTTCTGATCTGCAAATGTATTTGTGGAATGATCTTTAGGTTCTTGATGTTTCTGTTTTTCTAGCTGAACTATTCCAGAGTTTATGCATTCCACTACCAGGCCTTGGATAATTGGTTTTTCCATTCATTGGAAAGTAAGAGAAGCACAAACAACAGGTGCTAACTAAAACCTTTCATCAGACTTGAGATTCCGGAGAACTGGGGAGCTCAGTGCCTTATAAATGAAACTAGGTTTCTGGAGTGGACAGAGGAAAAGCACCTTATGGTGTCTCTGGTTCTATTTCTCAAAGGCTTTGAAGGTTATAATTAGTTGCTACTGAATCCCCGTGGCTGTGGTGCCTCACAGCTTTATTTCTGGTCAACAGTCCTTCATCAGAGAACAGGTTTGATCTGGGTAAGGCCTGCACATGTTAGTTTGGGCACTTCCTGGAGACAGTTGGGATTTTGACTTGAAGACCATGTTTCTGCTCCTGGGCCATGCAGGCCTAGGGAAGCGTGTTCGTCAAGCTGCCCTGGGCGAGGGTTGATGGTCACCTGGGTTGGAAGAACACTGTGAGCCATCAAAGATGCCTCCCCCTCTCCAGGTATGTCTGGGCCATGAGCCGGAAGGACACGCAGTCAAGCTGTGGGAAAGCTGCCCCCTTTCGCCTTCGCGGAGGCATGAGGGATCCCTGGGGTTCTGAGCACAGAAAGTAGGTGGGCAGGCAGTGTAATTGACGGAGCAACTCCCTCTCCCCATTCTCCTGTGTGTATTCCAAATCCTGAGCAAGACCTCTGGGTTTTCTTTAAATATGTCTTTAGGAGTTTATCAGATATGGAAATTTGGATTTAGGGTTTCTCATCCAAACCCCACCTTTTGAAATCCCCAAACTAGAAATGTAAATGGAACAAAACCAGTCACCAATAACAAGTAGTACTGAAGAGTAATGAATAATTAGAATGGTCTAGGGGCTTCGTGCGTGTTGAGAGGATTAATCACTTAGGCACTAGGTTATTCGAGAATGAATCCATGTTACCAGGGCAGCTTTCATCGAGGGTGGTGTTAGGGTCTAGTCATTGACACCCGTTTGACCTTGAGGGGCCTGGAAATCCTGCATTGGGGGCAGGAGATGGAGGGGCTTGTTTGATTTGTAGATTCACCCCAGGACCTTCTGAAATGGCATTTCTTTTTAGTTAGTTCTGAAGCTTCCTCTTTTGCTTTTGCTTTTGCTGATTGGGTCAGTGAGGAAAAAAAAAAAAGTATTGCTAATCTCATTATGACTGTGTTTTTAAATGAAGTAAGTAGGTAGGAGATCAGGGCTTTTAGCTTTAAATCATCATTTTGTAGCAGATCAGTGTCTAGTTTAGTGTTTCAGTATTGCTCCTCTTGCTGGGTGGATGAAACAGGCAGATACGCAGAGCTAACTTCTCATCTCTTTCCTTGTTGTTGGTTTCTCAGAGGATTACCATCTGCTGTGAAAACATAGTCTGGTTGATGGATGGGTCATCCTCACGTCCGGCTCTCTTTGTCTGTGTGCCTCCCCCATTCCCTTCTTCTCCTCCTGCTCTCACTTCTTGCACGTGTGCGTGCCCTCCGTCTCATAAGCACATCAAGTTTCTGTTTCTTTTGATTGTTTAGGCCCTGCTGGAAATTTCTGTTTTCTTCTGTCAGCGTCTTCAGGAGAAATGTGTACACAAAGGCAAAATGGCTTTCAAAGGAGGCTCCGTCCTCATTTCCGTGCATGATGCAGACATCAGATTGAGGGCCATTCAGCTGTACCTGACGCTGGTTCTCTCGGCAGCCTGGAGATTAACCTCTTCTAAGGCTCTGAGCTATTTTTGAGGTAGAGACTGCAACAACATTAAAGCTAGAACCCATTAGGAAATCACTTTCATCATCTCTTCTTTTTCCAAATCAGTGGGTTTTTTTTTTTTTTTCTGATCTCCTAACCCTTTAATCTCCTTTGTAGCAGAACAAGGAGGCTGTTGGTTTGTGTTTGCATCCAGCGAAGTTAGAATCCTTGATAACAGCTTCAGAAGACACCAAGATATTAAGAGAACTGCACAGAGAGATGAATTTCATCTCCGGGTGGATGACTCAATGCTGAAGGTGCCCTCCTTTCCTTGTGCAGGACCAGAATTTTTGTTGATGTTGTGCAAACCAGTCTCAAAATTTCCGAAAGACACACAGCAGAAAGCCTTTTGTTGCATTATTTCTAAAGGCTTGAAGTTTTGAAGGGAAGAGATTTTGTTTTCCTCTCCGGCTACACAATGGAGCTTTCAGAGAACCTCTTTTAAAAGGAATAGCTACAGCCTTTGTGTTGAAGGGTGTGTCTGTTGGCAGGGTCTGCTGATGCAGACAGACTGGCTGGTGATTAACAAAGGTCATTAGACTTTGGAATCTGGCAAGCAGAGTCGGATGGTATGTCTTCTGTGTGTGGAAGGACGACTCCCAAGAAGCCAAGGCATTCTGGAGGTCCCCCCAACCCACCCCCAAATCCTCCTGTGGAACAGGGTCTGGTCCAGGATATCGTCCTGCAATTACCAGTGCTCTGCTGGGACTAACGAACAAGCTTATCAATCATGGGATAAAAGAACCTTCCGAGATCTTGGTGAATGACATTTGAGGAGGAGAAAGGTGCTGCCTTTCGGAAAGCAATGAAAACAGTTCATTCTTTGTTGGGAGGAGAAGAGCATAGGAGGAGCCCAGCCTGTTCTTCTACTGCTCATTTCTGATTGTCAGCCTAGCAGAATCCCAGAGAAGCCATGTTGTGCACGGAGGAGAAGCTCTGAGCTAAAATGGCTGCTCCTTAAAGCTCAGAGGACTAGGGCAGCTTAGTGAGTCTTAGAGCTTCAGTGACGCAGGAGCTCATATCTCTTGAAAGTGTGATAAACACATTCAGCAGAGCTGTGGCTTGTTTGGCTGAGATGAAAGGGCTAGGCTTGGGGGATGGGGAGTGCACACTGGATGATCTGCTTTTTTCTGTGAAGTGTTCTAAATGCAGGAGTCGTCTGCACCATGGAAAAATTTGTTTTCAGGTCTAATGGACTGTGCGAAAGGAGAAGTGGGGTGGGGCCTCAGTGACTGCTGTAATTTGATCCAGAGCTGATAGCAACCTCTTCCACACAATTTGGGTTGGTGCTTAGGCATAAAAGCTTGTGTATCTGGAATATTGAGACTTAGTTAGCTGAAAAGACTCTGGTGCACAGTTCAGTGTTTATTGAAAAAGGATAAATTGCTGGGTGAAAGAAGAGGAGGTAAATATCTGTGTCTCACTCTGCAAGCTCAGTCTGTCCAGAGCTCGACTTGCCAGAAGTTATTTTAGCAGGCTATCAGCAGGAGCATTCTTTCATAGAAAATCCGCCCGCAATGGCTCCTTTCTCCACGTTGACATATCACTAGACTTTGTTCCCCCTGCAGAAACAATTTACCTTTTGCCAGAAAAGTATAGAAGCTTGCTGTACAATAAAAGTATAGAGAGATTTGGCTACAGCTTTAGTTCTTGGACATCTGGTTCTAGATTACGGTGATTCAGTAGAGTTTGCGGTGAGCCCAATGAAGTTAACTCACCGATTAAGATAATAACCGGGTATCTCAACTCAAGGTATATATTAAGATAGGGCAAACTGCACCTTCTAATACATTTTTAACTTCTTAATGGTGAGCCTTTCCATTGAATTAATGTGAAGCCATCTATGTCTTTCAGTCACACAGTGAATACCAGAATGAAGGGAGCCGGGCAAGTTTTGCTTGACTCTACATCAGGTTCACAGTTTTTTGCGTTCAAGCATACGCTTCATGTTTGTGAAGGAGAGAAGTGGGAAAAGAGAAAGTCATGACTTAGAAGCCCCTCTTCAAAACTGTGTCTGTTACCTTAATGTAAATCGAGGTACCAAGGTGCGACTTTAAACTAGAAACTGGATTGTCATATAAAGTTGGTTGTTTGAGAATCTCATGAGAAATACTTTATGACCTAATTAGATTGGAGAAGCTGTTAGGTTATAATTGGTAGGTAGTAAAAAGCAAAATAACCATTTAGCTTATGAAACACACACACACACGACTAAACTGTTTGGGGAAAGGAGGAAAGAGGTGTACCCCAATATCAGTTAAGGTATTCAAATGATTAAAGGTATAATAAAAGCTCTCTCTACCACCACTCCAAGACTTCAATACTGTTTCACCATTTGGTGGTGAAATGTGTTAGAATATTAAAACAGCTAATGAAGATTGAGGGGTGCTTGGGTGGCTCAGTCAGTTAAGCGGCTGACTTCGGCTCAGGTCGTGATCTCACGGTCCGTGGGTTCGAGCCCCGTGTCGGGCTCTGTGCTGACAGCTCAGAGCCTGGAGCCTGCTTCCGATTCTGTGTCTCCCTCTCTCTGACCCTCCCCTGTTCATGCTCTGTCTCTCTCTGTCTCAAAAATAAATAAATGTTAAAAAAAAAAAAAAATTAAAAACAGCTAATGAAGATTGAAATTTGTCCTTTCTTCTGTACAGACAATCCTCTTTACTTCTGAGAAGGGTCTAGTTCAAAAGAAAAATGGGTCCAAGCCAGAATCAAAGTCAGTATTGACTTACCAAGAAATTTGAATTCAGTCAAGAAATTCAGAAACTACTGAAATGGTTAGACTTTTAAGGGTTTCCTTGACAAATGGCGTTTCAAGATACGTTTATTATATCAAACTGGAAAATGTTTATTTGGGCTTTCCCCCCTTCTTTGAAGTTACAGAGTCAAGGACATTGTCCCTATTATCTCTGGTTGCGTGTCTTTGGCCAGTGTTCCAACTGGCAGAGTTCAGTAACGGAAATCTGCCGATGTTAGAATTTTTTCCGTTAATGGACTTGTAGCCCCATCAACTTGGGATATGCAGTTAGTGCATTTCTTAAGAGGCTTTGTTCTGACTTCTGTCACAGGTTCCTAATGTGAGAAGGTAGGCCCAGATCATGGAGGTGCTTCAGTGCGATGGCTGTGACTTCAGAGCCCCGTCTTATGAAGATCTCAAGGCGCACATTCAGGATGTCCACACGGCATTTCTGCAGCCAACTGATGTTGCTGAAGACAATGCTAACGAGCCACGATCCGGGTCCATGAATGCCAGTAATCAGACAGAGGTGGAGTATTCCTCTATAAAGGACGAATTTGCGATCGCAGAGGATTTATCAGGTAAATCTTGAAGAATCTCGGCATATCCGATTTATTTCATGGTGCTCATCTACTTTTAGCCTGTAGCCATGGTTCTTGATATGTGTGGCTTTGTCAAAGTTTATTGCTCCTTGGGAGCCATTTTTGTGGTCTGGGCATCATGTTTCTCTTCTGGAGCATCCTAGGTTATTGCCCTTTCAGCTTCTTTATGTTTCTCAGTTCCCTTTCGATTTGGAGGACAAGAGAGTGTCTGGTAAAATTCTAGAATGAATATCGCAGCGTGTGGAACTTGTGTTTTTATAGCTATAGGGAACATTAATGGCCATGAGGTGAGTATTGTTCCTAAAGCCAAACGCTGTATCTTCACCTGCGAGAAGCAATATGTCTAGTTCATCAGTGCTTCGTTAATACTCTTCAGGGCCTCATCTCGAGACGTTAGGCCTTTTGAATGTGATGTTTATTGATGAAGAATAACTGAAAAGAAAAATTGATTTGCATGATGGAATTTCTTAATTCTCTTTCGTTTGCTTTTCTGTTCTCATTTACCTTCTGCTTTCTCTCTAGGTCAAAATGCAACCGCACTGGGGACCGGAAGCTACTATGGCCACAGTCCAGGATATTACGGTCAGCATATTGCCCCTAATCCCAAACCAACAAACAAGTTTTTTCAATGCAAGTTCTGCGTCCGCTACTTCAGGTCAAAAAACCTCCTCATCGAACACACAAGGAAGGTCCACGGAGCTCAAGCTGAAGGGAGTTCGGCGGGACCCCCTGTTCCCGGATCCTTAAATTATAATATCATGATGCACGAGGGATTTGGAAAGGTCTTCTCTTGCCAGTTTTGCACATACAAGTCACCGAGGAGGGCAAGAATCATTAAGCATCAGAAAATGTATCACAAAAACAACTTGAAGGAGACCACGGCTCCCCTCCCTGCCCCTGCTCCAATGCCAGACCCCGTGGTCCCACCCGTGTCTCTGCAGGACCCCTGCAAAGAACTGCCGGCAGAGGTCGTGGAGCGCAGCATCTTGGAGTCTATGGTCAAGCCTTTGACCAAGTCTCGAGGCAACTTTTGCTGTGAGTGGTGCAGCTACCAGACCCCCCGCCGGGAACGCTGGTGCGACCACATGATGAAGAAGCATCGCAGTATGGTCAAGATCCTCTCCAGCCTCAGACAGCAGCAAGAAGGGACGAACCTCCCCGAAGCGCAGAACAAAAGCGCCCCCAGCCCCACTTCCAATTCCACCTATCTGTCCATGAATGCTGCCAGCCGGGAGATGCCCAGCGCTAACGTCTCCAACTTCCGCGGCTCCATCAGTAACTCCATCATGAGACCCAATTCCTCGTCCGCTTCCAAGTTTTCACCCGTGTCTTACCCGCAGATGAAGCCGAAGTCCCCTCACAACTCTGGCCTGGTTAACTTGGCGGAGAGATCGCGTTACGGGATGGCTGACATGACCAACTCCTCTGCCGACCTGGAAACTAACAGCATGCTGAATGACTCCAGTTCTGATGAGGAGTTGAACGAAATAGACAGCGAGAATGGCTTAAATGCCATGGATCACCAGACTTCCGGCATGTCTGCGGAGCAGCTGATGGGCTCAGATGGCAACAAATTGTTGGAGACCAAGGGGATTCCGTTCCGAAGGTTCATGAATAGGTTCCAGTGCCCCTTTTGTCCTTTCCTCACTATGCATCGACGCAGCATCTCCCGTCACATAGAAAACATCCACTTGTCCGGAAAGACTGCCGTCTATAAATGTGACGAGTGTCCGTTTACTTGCAAGAGCTCATTAAAACTCGGCGCTCACAAACAGTGTCACACGGGTACAGCGTCAGATTGGGATGCCGTGAATTCCCAGAGTGAGAGCATTTCTTCTTCACTGAATGAAGGTGTGGTGTCTTACGAGGGCTCGAGCATCAACGGGAGGAAGTCGGGAGTCCTGCTGGATCCCTTGCAGCAGCAACAGCCACCGCCGCCGCCGCCGCCGCCACCGCCGCCTCCGTCCCAGCCGCAGCCACCGCAGCTACAGCCGCCGCACCAGGTACCGGCGCAGCCGCAGCCCCAGCCCGCACCGACGCAGCAGCCGCAGCCTCCCGTGCCAGCCCCGCCCCTGCACCCTTACAAGTGCACCATGTGTAGTTACTCCACCACGACTCTGAAAGGGCTGCGAGTCCATCAGCAGCACAAACACTCGTTCTGCGACAACTTGCCAAAATTCGAGGGGCAGCCCTCAAGCCTGCCACTGGAAAGCGAGACAGACAGCCACCCCTCTTCCAGCAACACTGTGAAGAAAAGCCAGACCTCAATTCTTGGGTTGTCCTCCAAGAACAATTTTGTAGCTAAGGCCTCCCGGAAGCTCGCCAATGACTTTCCCCTCGACTTATCGCCCGTGAAGAAGAGAACTAGGATTGACGAGATAGCCAGCAACCTGCAGAGCAAAATTAACCAAACGAAGCAGCAGGAGGACGCGGTGATCAACGTGGAGGACGACGAGGAGGAAGAGGACGACAACGAAGTGGAGATAGAGGTGGAGTTGGACAGGGAGGAAGAGCCGACGGAGCCAGTCCTGGAGGTGGCCACTTCCTTTTCGGCCCAGCAGATCTGGGCGAGAGATGCCGGGGAGCCCCAGAAGGAGCCCAACTTCAGAAGCGTCACCCACGATTACAACGCCACCAACGGCGCGGAGATTGAGCTCACCCTGTCTGAAGACGAAGAGGATTATTACGGCTCCTCAGCAAACATGAAAGATCACCAGGTTGCCAACACCGCTCTGCTGAACACCCAGACTCCTATCTACGGAACCGAGCACAATAGCGAGAACACAGACTTTGGTGACTCCGGAAGGCTTTACTATTGCAAACACTGTGACTTTAACAACAAATCTGCCCGGAGCGTCAGCACCCACTACCAACGAATGCACCCGTACATTAAATTCAGCTTTAGGTACATCTTGGACCCCAACGATCACAGTGCAGTGTACAGGTGCCTGGAATGCTACATCGATTACACCAACTTTGAAGACCTGCAGCAGCACTACGGCGAACACCACCCAGAAGCCATGAATGTACTCAACTTCGACCATTCGGACCTGATCTACCGGTGTCGGTTTTGTTCCTACACGAGCCCGAATGTCCGAAGCCTGATGCCACATTACCAAAGAATGCATCCCACGGTGAAGATTAACAACGCGATGATATTTTCCAGCTACGTCGTGGAGCAGCAGGAAGGGCTGAGTACGGAATCCCAGACGCTGAGGGAGATTCTGAATTCGGCCCCCAAGAGCATGGCGACTTCCACTCCCGTGGCTCGCGGTGGCGGTCTGCCAGCTACATTTAATAAAAGCACTCCTTCAAAGACCTTTACTCCAGAATGTGAAAATCAGAAGGACCCCTCAGTTAACACTGTTGTCGTTTACGATTGTGACGTTTGCTCGTTCGCAAGCCCCAACATGCATTCTGTCTTGGTTCATTATCAGAAGAAACACCCTGAAGAAAAGGCTTCCTACTTTAGGATCCAGAAAACCATGCGAATGGTGTCTGTGGACAGGGGCTCTGCCCTTTCTCAATTATCATTTGAGGTGGGTGCTCCAATGTCTCCCAAAATGTCCAACATGGGTTCCCCACCCCCCCCACAACCCCCGCCACCAGACCTCAGTACTGAGCTTTACTACTGCAAACACTGTTCCTACAGCAATCGGTCAGTTGTGGGAGTGCTTGTCCACTACCAGAAAAGACACCCAGAAATAAAGGTTACTGCCAAATATATCAGACAGGCTCCTCCCACAGCTGCAATGATGAGAGGGTCCGAGGGGCCCCAAGGCTCCCCCCGGCCACCCGCCCCCATGCAACAGCTGAACCGAAGCAGCTCTGAGAGAGACGGCCCTCCTGTGGAGAATGAGATGTTCTTTTGCCAGCACTGTGATTACGGGAACCGGACGGTCAAAGGTGTACTCATTCACTATCAGAAGAAGCACCGAGACTTCAAGGCCAACGCGGACGTGATCCGGCAACACACGGCCACCATCCGAAGCCTCTGTGACCGCAACCAGAAGAAGCCTGCCAGCTGTGTGCTTGTCGCCCCCTCTGCCGTGGAGCGGGACAAAACCAAACTGCGAGCGCTCAAGTGTAGGCAGTGCTCGTATACCTCCCCCTACTTCTATGCACTGAGGAAGCATATCAAGAAAGACCACCCTGCCCTGAAGGCCACAGTCACGTCCAT
The DNA here is from genome assembly GCF_046562875.1 of Panthera onca. Lineage (NCBI taxonomy): Eukaryota > Metazoa > Chordata > Mammalia > Carnivora > Felidae > Panthera > Panthera onca. The sequence continues at coordinate 68,742,112 of NC_138351.1, forward strand.
CATGCGGTGGGCATTTCTAGACGGCTCAATAGAAGCTGGCTACCACTGCGAGTGGTGCATCTACTCCCACACAGAGCCCAGCGGTTTGCTCCTACATTACCAGAGGAGGCATCCGGAGCACTATGTTGACTATACTTACATGGCTACCAAACTCTGGGCTGGGCCCGACCCATCCCCTCCCTCTCTCACCATGCCCGCCGAAGCCAAAACGTACAGATGCCGGGACTGTGTTTTCGAGGCCATGTCCATCTGGGACATCACCAATCACTACCAAGCATTCCATCCCTGGGCCATGAACGGTGACGAGTCGGTGCTGCTGGATATCATCAAGGAGAAAGACGCCGTCGAGAATGTCATCCCTCCGTCCGAAGAGCTGGTGGGCCCCTTGAATTGTGACAACAGTATGCCCGCTCCGCTCCCCGAGCAGGACGCCGAATGCCCGGAGGACGCCCGGCTTTCCCCCGAGAAAAGCATCCAGCTGGCCTCCGCCAACCCCGCCATATCGTCCACCCCATACCAGTGCACCGTGTGCCAGTCCGAGTATAACAACCTGCACGGCCTCCTCACCCACTATGGGAAGAAGCACCCTGGCATGAAGGTGAAGGCTGCCGACTTCGCCCAGGACATCGACATCAACCCGGGCGCCGTCTACAAATGCAGGCATTGCCCGTACATCAACACCCGCATCCACGGCGTCCTGACCCATTACCAGAAGCGACACCCGGCCATCAAGGTGACCGCCGAGGACTTCGTGCACGACGTGGAGCAGTCCGCCGACATCGCCCAGAACGACGTGGAGGAGACGAGCAGGATCTTCAAGCAAGGCTACGGCGCCTACCGCTGCAAACTGTGTCCATACACGCACGGCACCTTGGAGAAGCTCAAAATCCACTACGAGAAGTATCACAACCAGCCTGAATTTGATGTGTTTTCCCAGTCGCCCCCGAAGCTGCCAGTCTCCCTCGAGCCCGAGATGACCACTGAGGTGAGCCCCTCCCAGGTGTCCGTCACCGAGGAGGAGGTGGGAGAGGAGCCCGTGTCCACGTCTCACTTCTCTACCTCGCACCTGGTCTCCCACACGGTGTTCCGCTGCCAGCTGTGCAAGTACTTCTGCTCCACGAGGAAGGGCATCGCCAGGCACTACCGCATCAAGCACAACAACGTGCGAGCCCAGCCCGAGGGCAAGAACAACCTCTTCAAGTGCGCCCTGTGCGCCTACACCAACCCCATCCGCAAAGGGCTGGCGGCCCACTACCAGAAGCGCCACGACATCGACGCCTATTACACGCACTGCCTGGCGGCCTCCAGGACCATCAGCGACAAGCCCAACAAGGTGATCATCCCGTCCCCGCCCAAGGACGACTCTCCGCAGCTCAGCGAGGAGCTCCGGCGGGCCGTGGAGAAGAAGAAGTGCTCCCTGTGCTCCTTCCAGTCCTTCAGCAAGAAGGGCATCGTGTCCCATTACATGAAGCGCCACCCGGGGGTGTTCCCCAAGAAGCAGCACGCCAGCAAGCTGGGCGGCTACTTCACCGCCGTCTACGCCGACGAGCACGAGAAGCCGCTGCTGATGGAAGAGGAGGAGAGAGGCAGCTTCGAGAAAGCCGAGGTGGAGGGAGGCGAGGCCCAGGAGATCGAGTGGCTCCCGTTCCGCTGCGTCAAGTGCTTCAAGCTGTCTTTCAGCACGGCGGAGCTGCTGTGTATGCATTACACTGACCACCACAGTCGGGACCTGAAGAGGGACTTCGTAATTCTGGGCAGCGGCCCCCGCTTGCAGAGCCCCGCCTACCAGTGTAAGCACTGTGATAGCAAACTGCAAAGCACAGCGGAGCTGACCTCACACTTGAACATTCACAATGAGGAATTCCAGAAGCGTGCCAAACGTCAGGAGAGGAGGAAACAGCTTTTGAGCAAGCAGAAATATGCAGATGGTGCTTTTGCAGATTTCAAACAAGAGAGGGTAAGGATATGTTTTGATTTCCCTTCCCCCAGGAGGCCTCTCATCACTGGTGCCCACATGCACTTCTTCGTTGCCAGCCAGACTGCTACAGGCTTCCTAGTGACTTAGCTTGCCAGAGAGCTCAATAAGTCAATTAAACGTTTCGAGCCTGATTATCCCCCATTCTGTGCTCACCCTTCCCCACGGCCTGTTCCCCTCCCTGCTCCCCCCTCCCGAGGCTCCCCAGGGGAGGGTCGGGGTGGTTTCTCTGTATTTCCTTCTGCCAAGTAGCCTTATCTGAGGCCTAGTTACACGACAACGCTCGCTCTCTAAGGCAGCTGTGGGCCCGTCTCTTGGTGTCACTAGCACCTCTCAGCCATGTTTTGGTCTGCAGTGTCGGCTACATGAACCTAACATCTCCAGGAGTAGATTTTTGTTTGTTTGTTTGTCTTGGTCAAGAAGTTCACTAATGGCGCAGCTGTGCAACGTCTCACCTGCGTAGTTGAAATTGGTCTCAAAAGCAGATAACCTGGTGGCAGTGACGATGAGGCTTCTCCACAGAAATCTTCTCTACTCACAAGCTGTAACATATTTGGGTTCCGGAGACTTTGCATAGTAGGCAGTGTGCCACGACTCTGACGAATTCGTTATGTAAAAATACTCACATATTTCTCCCTTGGTTTTTAACCTGCTAATCCGCTTTGAAATAAAATCTGCTAGTACGCTACGAGAATAAATGCCGGCATTTGAGGGAGGGCTCGGAGTACTGATGGCTACCACTGTATTTTACCAGCCTTTTGGTCACTTAGAAGAGGTGCCAAAGATCAAGGAGAGGAAGGTGGTGGGCTACAAGTGTAAATTCTGTGTGGAAGTGCACCCGACGCTCCGAGCCATCTGCAATCATCTCCGGAAACACGTCCAGTACGGCAGTGTCCCGGCCGTGTCCGCCGCCGTGAAGGTGAGAACTGGGGCGGGGGGGTCTGGATGAGCGCTCTTGTGTGTGAGCCATTCGAGTTACTTATTAACCCCGTTGCTCAAAGCAGCTCAGGAAAGGGCGGCCCAGAATGTGGGCATTCCTGAGCTGTGCTTGGATCGGTCTGGCTTGTTTTGATTCTTTTGCAGGTTGGACCTTCTTCATCTTACGTGTCTCGACCTGGTCGCGTTTCGATCTGGTTCCCTTCCACGCGGATAGTTTGGTGGAAACGGAAGATCCGGGCCTCTCGGTACAGGAGGCTTTGGGTCGCCCTTCTGTTCTGCATTTAGTGCCATTAGGTGTTTGCTCTTCCGAGTTGCCCGAGCTCTTGAAAGGAATCAAGTGGGTCCTGTTCCCATCATCTTCTGCTCCTCCCACTGCGTGACTTCTTAACTGTTCTCATCTGGCTGACGGTGCAGAGAGCCCAGGAGAATCCTTTACTTCTTATCCTGGGTCCTCTGAGGAGTGTAAGAAACGTGAAGTCTAAAACCAAAAGCCCCCCCAGTCACAGCAGGCCCCGAGAACCCCTTGACCCGATTTGTCTCCTTCGTTCCCTTTCCCGGTTTGTCGCTGACCAGTGCCTCCCCTGCTCCCCCTGACCTTCACTAGGCCGCCCGTTTTGAACGTCGTAATCCTAAATAGCAGCCCCCGTTTCGGGAGCCATGCCGCCACCCCTGCCTTCCGGGACGTGGCGAAGCGCGTATTTTTGAGCAGAGAAGTTAATGAGTTCAGGACTCTGCTCTTTCTCTCTAGATACGTGAAATCTGCCCTTCTTGATCTTGTGTCCTATTTTGCCCACGTAGCATGGACGTATAAAGTCTCTGCTTTTCTTCACTGAAGACTGAAGCCTGCTGGCTGTCCGCAGAACGGTGGCGCCCAGGGGCGACGGCGGTCCGCTTCTTCCACGCCACCTCGGTGTGTTCCAGGCTTGTTTCCTGGACTCACTCGAGGGAGACAGAGCAGCTCTTCATGTGTAATCAGTAACCCACGGAGTCACCTCCAAACATGAGTGACTTCGAACCAGGCTGCTCCTTAATTTTTTCGGTGGATCAGACAGCAGCCTTCAGTCAGTGGCTGAAGTCACCCTCCGCAGGGTGGGGGTGAGCACGGATGGCGAGGGGCAGGATCCTGCCCTTTCCTTCACTTCTAAGGGGGGGCCCACGGCTCCTAGATGCCCAGACTGCTCTGCTTTTTTCCCCCTCCTTTCTTCCTTCCTTTCTTTTCTCTGAGCCATCACCCTAACCCTGCCTTCTGTCGGTTCGAGTGGGATTTCAGTGTGTTCTTTTTAAGATGGGAGATAAGTGAGTGAACTGTCTCCACAGTTGGGAGAGCCCCTCTCTCATGCTTCCCAGGCAGTAGCAGCCGTGTCCTCAGATCACCAGCACTGCATGAAGAGTGGCAGTCGGGTTTGCCCTCCCTCTAGGGGGAGCTGGAGAGGCAGGGGAGGAAGCTTTACCAGGAAGTCCTGAGGAGTTTGGGAGAATGAAGGGAGAGGAGGAGAGCTGGAGACGATGATGCTGGATATTTATTTTGTTGGTGGGGCATGTGTGTGTGTGTGGTTCTCTTAGCAGGAGGCCGAAGACCCCTCCCACTTGTTCCTGGATGGATTGGAAGCAGCCAAAGATGCCACTGGCGCCCTGGTGGACCGGGTGGATGGTGAACACTGCTTGCTTGATGGAATGTTGGAGGATGAAACCCGGCCGGGGGGATACCATTGTAGTCAATGTGACAGAGTCCTGATGTCCATGCAGGGGCTGCGTTCTCATGAGAGGAGCCATCTGGCCCTGGCCATGTTTACCCGCGAGGACAAGTACAGCTGCCAGTATTGCTCCTTTGTTTCCGCTTTCAGGCACAAGTAAGTGCTATCGAGTGGTCGCAAGCGGGTGATGGGGAGGAGATGCCATAGCGGTCAGCTAGTGCTCGGCTAAGCTAGAGCAGGAGAGGCTTGGAGGAGTCAGAAAGCCCCGCTCAAGGTTTGTGCCTGCTGTGTCGTTGGTTACGTTCCCTTGAGCCTCAGTCACCTCGTCTGTCAAATGGGACTGAGAATAGGAGGTTACCTAACATTAACTACGCCTGGCAAATACAGGCGTTTTTTAAATGAGTATTTTGGAGGCACTGCTATGATTTACAAGAGGGAAGACCAGAAAGTAGACAAATGTCCTGGTGTATCTGTCAGACATTCACCCAGAAACTAATCATCAGTTGAGGAAATAAAGTTCCATTTGGGAAACTGAGTGGCCTAAGGAGGTAAAATTAGGACTGTCGACCCATGTGACCAAAGGATCATTGCTTGATCTTGAAAAAGATCTTGAAAAGTAAAGAAGTTACTGATGCCAAAGGGATGCTTGAAGGACAGGGCCAGTGAGGAGGAGAAGGAGCTGCCTGAGGCCCATCACAGCTTTGGAATTGTAGATTTGGGGTGTTGTGTAAGGCTTTCGGGGGTGATGGGAAAAGCGATGGTTCTGAGAAGCAGCCACCGTTTGTTGCCTTTGTCTTTGAACTGTGTAAGAGAGGTACACGTGCAACAATGTGTCCCACCGTCTTGGATGGCGGTGACCGATTGCGAGACTGACCTGCTGTTTATTTTTACGATAATTAAAATAAATGTTGGGCTGTTTGCTTCTCAAAAAGATAAAGTGCAGTTAGTTGTTGAAAGGGAGGAGGAGGCGATGCTTTTACAGAGGGAGGAGGGGTTACAGGCTCTTTATTCTACGAAGCCTCATGGTTCATCTGTGTCATCAGAGCCACTGTGTACCTCTCATGAGTTCAAGAAGTATTTATTCAGCAGCATCTAGCCTGCTTTCTGACACCCCGTAGAATCTCAACAAATCGTAGCGCATACACGGATACGCCCTGTGCTAAGCAATGTGCTGGGGGCGTTGGGAGGGTGGATATAAAGGGGAATACAAAAGATGAAGAGACCATGGTCAGTGCACTAAGGGAATTTAGGGTCTAGTTGCGTTATAAATCAAGCCAGCGAGCTCACAAATGACTCAGCAAAATAAGGCACATATCTTTCAAAAATACAGCAATAAAACGCTATGAAGCTTCAAAGAAGGGAAGTGATCCACCCACTGTGGAAGAATCGGGAAGGTTTTACGGAGTAGGGAGCATTTGAGTCGAGTCTTAAAGTAGGAAGACAGGACTTGAAGAGTTCGGAAGGGATGTGCAACCTGGAGGAAGGGATGAGAGCATAAGGCTGTGGAGCAGAGTGTGAGGCTCGTGGGGGCCCAGCTGGCGGTCCAATGTCACTAATGTGTAAGTTCTAGGTAAAAGAGTAATGGAAGATAAAGTTTGAATACTTGAGTAGAGACCATATTTGGAGTCTTCGAATGTGGAAATAATACTTTGTCATTTATGGTACTGGCAAAAGGAAGTCTCCGAAAGGAGTAAGTCATAATTGCTAACATTTACTGAGCCTTCCTGTGTGTCAGGCAGCACGCTAAGTGCCTTCAGGTATTATCTCACTTTATTCTTAAATCAGCCTAGCGAGGTGTCGTCCCATGACCGTCTGTCTCCATTTTGTGGGTAAGAAAAGTGAGGAGGTTTATGTAACTTGCCAAGGCCACACGGTTTATAAGCCTTAGCTGGGGTTTGATCCCAACCGGCCTGACTCCATAGCTCATGCTCTTGAGTTGAAAAAAAGACGGGAGAGAGCAATTAGAAGGCAGTCATAGTAGCTGATCCAAGAAGTTCGGATGGGACTTTGGGAATGGTTAAAGGAAGTCAGATCTTCATGACTTGGACAAATTGCCTTCATGCAGGGAGTGAGGGATGAGAGACAAAATAAAGTACAGAGGGCACCTAGGGGTTCAGTCTGGTTGACTGAGAACGGTCGTGTCCTCTATAGAAGCAAGGAAATGAGGAAGAGCGTTAGTTTTGGAGGAGAAAAACCGATGGCTTTGTTTAGGGCTAGTTGAGTTTAAGGAAGCTGAAGGACACCCAGAGGGAGAGGTCCGGAGGCAATTGAAAGTGCTGCTCTGGAGCTCAGGAGAACATTATATGTTTAAATGGTAAGCAGCACCGATCCCATGTGAGTCATTTAGAAGGGAACCTAGTTCTCTGGGGCACTGGTACAAATTAGAACTTCTTCCCACACCTCATTTGGTAGATTTATTATTTTTTTAGCAATCATTATGAAATACTGGGAGTTCACTATAATTAAATAACTTCTTTATAAGTTGCTCTGGAAGACTGAGGTACAGTGAACATGGTTTTGTTTATCAGAAGGGATGACTGGGCCTTTGGATCACATGACTTTCTTCAAACACACCTGCACTTTGCCTCCATATTTACAAAGGCGTTGGAAACATGACAGTCCGTTGCAAGTAGCTCAAGTACTTTGACACTTCCCTTCCCCTCTTGAGTGTTCCCCACGGATGTAGGACTGAGGTTTAAAAAGAAAGTCCTTTTTAAATGCAAACTTTCTCTAACTCCTTTTTTTTTTTGGAAATAAGTTAAAGGACTATTTGATAGGTACTCCTCACTGACTTGGCAGAAAACTTGAATTCTCCATATTTTACCTTTTGTCTTCGGATGCCCTCTTCCAATTCTACATGCTTCTAGAGAAGGGAAAATGAGGGTTTGCTGTGGCCTGTTTGCACTGCCAGGTCTCTCAATCCAAAAAGGCTCTTGATCTCTTCCTTCCCTTAGCCTCCCCTCCCTTTGGAACAGGTGCGGCCACTCTTGCCATTTTTGTTGTTGTTTTGGGTAAGCATTGCCCTTGGAAAGTAACAAAATGACTTTGAACACCTTAGAAATGGGATTGCTAGAAAAGGGCAGTGAGAAAATACATGTAATTGATAATCCTGTCATTTTTCTTTCTCTTCTGTTTCTCTGCCACATCAAGTTTGGATCGCCACATGCAAACCCACCACGGACACCATAAACCATTCCGATGCAAACTCTGCTCCTTCAAGTCCTCCTATAACAGCCGGCTGAAAACACATATACTCAAAGCTCATGCTGGTGAGTTAGGCTCCCTGATGCACAGGTTCTCTGAATTGGAAATCCAGTGGTCTTCCCTGAGTGAAATTCAGTCTCCTGTCCCACACATGAGAAGGTTTTCTTGACGTGGTTGCGTGCTCATTTCTATTTTAATCTAATGAAGAAACACAAAGAAAACTTATAGAATCACCCAAAACCAAAATGCTACCAAGCCCACGTCACCCATGTCATAGTTGATTAATGCTACTAACAGGTTTTGGTTTTTAGAGGAATTTCTAAATCACCCAGCCCTTCTAATGGAAATGCATGAATTGTTACATCCACTAAAGATAATTCCCAACTAAAATAAAAGTATAATCTTGAGGAAGTTCAGAGGGACAAAGTACTCAAGACATGTGAGATTTCTCACGAGATGCCCATTGATATGTTGCTGTACATCAGATAAGAAATGACTGTGGGTCATGAGTGTCCAGGAACTTTGTTGGTCTCTGTAACTCTGTTGTTCCATCTCATTGCGCTTGCCTCACGGGCATCCCTCACCTGTCAGGCTCTGCACTAAGCATGCTATATTCATCATACTATTTAATCCTCATGACAGTCCTAAAGGGTGGGTGGTGTTGTCACCCTTCATGTCATATGAGGATACAGAGACTCAAAATTAAGTGACCTATTCAAGGCCATATAGATCATTCACTAATAATTTGACTCCAGAACAAAAACCTACATCCTTATCACTGACAAGATGCTGCTGTTCTCTCTTTTTTGCATGTGATGGAGGATGCCCACAGGTAGCAAATCAGAGCTCAGCCAAGAGAGGAAAGAGGTGTCCTGCAGGAAAGGCAGTGGAGTGGGGTCTGGGGGCCTCTCTGTGGTGTCGTCAGTCACTCGCAGAAGCCCAGCTCCACAGCACCCCGTGGCCCTCTCAGGTTTGGACCACCTTTCCTGGTGTTGGGTCCTGTTGGTCTGGCTTAATGGAGTAAAGCCACTGAGGCCATCCAGCTGCCCTGTGCCCCACTGGGCTGCGGATGGGATGGGGAGACTGGCTATATGGACTTCGGTTCGTCTGTTAGTATTTTTATATTTTCAGGAAAATTCTCCTAAAGGCTATGGAGTAAGAAGCTTCAGGGTTCAAACCACTACTTCCTAATGTGTGTATATTGTAAATTATTCAGTTGGGACACCATCCTGGGGAGTTTTTCTCATAGGTCTCCTTGTCAAAAGCACTTTAAGCAGTAGGAGTTGGGTAAATGATTTGGCCTGTGGGAAGGACTTGAAAAGAGTGCCAGAGGCTGCCTGCTGACTCCAGGGCACTGAGCTGACCAAGCAGACTGGCCTTCTGTACTCACTGGTTGGCGAGAAGGAAGCCTTCAGAAAGCGGGAAGTGGGGTGGGGACGCAGTGTAATTTGTTTCTCTGCACACCTTGGAACCTTGGTGTCCATGGCATGGCTTTTAGCCACTGAGAGTGGCTTGACTTAGAGAAAGCCAAACACATTTTCCAGAACTCTTGACTCCTCTTGTCTATTCTGGATGGATTGTTTTATTTTAAAGGGTGGAAATCCTATAGTCTGATCGGATAATCTGGGTTTGAATTCTCTTTTTATGATGTCCTACTTGCAACTACCCAACCAGGTTCATGTGGCAGGCTTGCATTAAAAATTTTTTAAATGGACTAAGGCAGGCAATAGTGTTATAATACAGTCATTAATATATATGAACATCTACATGTGTATATTATTTTGTAATTGATATTATATATATTCATATTTATCATAGTAATAAACACCATTGTTCACAAGCCGCCATTATCCTGACTCCTGGATAACAGCTGGGGCGACAAGTGACTGATGTTCTTGTTTGGGTCATCTGAATGTGAACTTCTCCTCTGCCTTGGGCTATAGCTCGTTGCGTCACTCAAGGTTCTCCGTAGTTCTCTTCAAGGCTTTCTTGGCCGTACATGCTCTGGGAGTCATCAGCGGTAAAGCAGAGGCTTAAGGCAGAATTGGAGATGCTGTGCTCACTTCACGTGGGAAACCACTTAGTGATTTTCAAGGTGGCCGGGAAGCAACCGCCTGAGCTCAGTACAAGCAGGGGCAGGGGTTTCCCTTCTCATCTCACAGGTCGTTTCCACTGGCCTGCAAGACTTTCATTGCTAGAGGTCTTTTCTGCTCCTTTTTTTCCCTCCTCTTCCTTCTCTTTCCTCTCCTCCGGTTTTAAAACTTCACCTTAAAAATGAATGTGGAAAAACTCATGCTCATTAGAGAAATTTTGGAAATGAAAGAAATAGCCAGTCACCCATAATCTTATTATCTGAAGACCACTGTTGTTAACACTTGATAACATTTCCTTTCAACCTCTATAATGATTTTTTAACAGTTGTGATTATAACTTAATCTACAATATATTGTGCCTTTTTATTTGTTTTTCTGAGTGTCAGGATTTTATTTTATTTTATTTTTTTTGCTGCTTTTTATATTATAGATTCTTATATATTCCACCCTTTAAAATATTTATAAATTCTTCAAGAATTTATTTTAATGAATGATCATTCATCAAGAAGCTGTGTTGGTGTTTACTTAATTGTTTCCATACTCCTGGAAATCCCTATGTATTAAAGGGTATTTTCTAGGGCCACCTGGGTGGCTCAGTCGGTTAAGTATCCGATTTCAGCTCAGGTCATGATCTCACGGTTTGTGAGTTCGGGCCCCGTGTCAGGCTCTGTGCCGACAGCTCAGAGCCTGGAGCCTGCTTCAGATTCTGTGTCTCCCTCCCTCTCTCTGCCTCTTCCCTTCTTGCACTCTGTCTCTCTCTGTCTCTCAAAAATAAACATTAAAGAAAATTAAAGAATATTTTCTTAATAGGAACTCTGAGAAGTGCAGCTATCTAGCTGCAAACGTGAGCATTCTAAGCCTATTGTCATAAGAAAACAAAATTGCTTTCTGAGTCCATGTAACCAGTGTTTGTCTGACAACATAAGCATGCCCGTTTCACAGCCTGGCCTTTTAAAATGTGGTTAATTTAAAAGCTGACTTGGGGCAAAGGTAAATCATTGTCTCGTTGGATCGTAGTAATCTGTGCCATAGTTCAGTGGTATAAAAATAATTAAAAATGCCTACTTTTACTGAAATGTCCTGTTTATAGAAGAATATTGGAGATACACACACACACGTTTATACATATACAACTATCTTTCTCTCTTTTAAAGAAATGACTTCAGGCGCCTGGGTGGCTCAGTCAGTTATGCATCTAACCCTTAATTTTGGCTCAGGTAATGATCTCATGGTTCGTGAGATCAAGCCCTGTGTTGGGTGCCGCACTGACAGTGTGGAGCCTGCTTGGGATTCTCTCCCTCTCCTTTCTCTCTGCCCTTTCCCCATGCATGCATGCTCTCTTGCTCTCTCTCTCTCTCTCTCTCTCTCTCTCCCCTCTCCTCTCCTCAAAATAAATAAATAAAACTTAAAGAAAAAAAGAAATGACTTATTTTTACTCATTTCTGCACTATTGATCAGGTAGGAACATGGAGTTTTATGCTGAGGTTTATGAACTGGTACAAAAACAAACAAAAAAACCCCTAAAAAACTAGGATGTGTGGAATTGAGGAGGTGTATAGTCAGCAAAGATGTAAAGAATGAAAATAGCACAACAGAGTTTGTGCTTAGTTACCTTGTGCTTGGAAAGCCCCTGATAGGCTCTTGGAGTAAGAATTAAGCATATTATATTCTGCAGATGATAAAAAGCGCCCTGGAATGAAAGCCAACATGGTCCTTTCAAGTGGAGAGAGGGAGAACGAGAGACTGGGACACCTTTCTGAAGGAGGGATCATGGGCATTTGGTTTCACTCCCTGTTGGGGAATCAGTTCATAGGCTCATCCCTGTAAGTAGAGCACGAAATGAAGAGGGACCAGGTCACTTGATCACAGAGCTCATTGAAGAGTTTCAATCCCAGAGGAGTGTTGTGTTTGTGGGAAGGGGCAGGTAGTTGGTCCGTGAGGGCTTCTTAGACCATGAAGTTGCAGAGATACTTCTCTCTTCTCTCGTGTGACTTAACTATGTCATTTTGTTTTCCACCCTACCTTATACCCTTCCCTCTTTTTCGTGTTCTGCCCCTTCCCGCCATCGTCTTCCAGGTGAACATGCCTACAAGTGTTCTTGGTGCTCGTTTTCCACCATGACAATCAGCCAGTTGAAGGAACACTCCCTCAAGGTCCACGGAAAAGCCCTGACCCTCCCCAGGCCACGGATTGTCAGTCTGCTCTCCTCACACGCTCACCACTCCTCCCAGAAAGCCACCCCTGCCGAAGAAGTAGAAGACTCTAATGGTAATGTTGGGCTCCCAAGCCCCAGCTAACCACCTAAGGTTGAGGAGGGCTGGGATCAATTGCCAGTCATTCTTTCTAGAGGAAAATCATATACAAAAACCTGACGGTTCAAGTGAAGGAAGAAATGTGGAAAGGTTGAAACCATAGAGAAATTGGAGTGGGAAGGTGAAGTGCCCTCGGTGAGTGTCTGGTGCCACGGCAGAAATGTCAGTCTAGACTCACGCGAGTGTTGGCTGTGTGGATGGACTAGCGTTGGAGTCTTCCGTGTGGTTGCAAACAAGAAAGTGGATAGGACGCCAGGCAGACTTATTTCGTTGTTTACTTAGTTACTTACTTATGTCCCGTCTTGTTTCAAAGAGCAAAACAAAAACAAAACCCATGAAGTATGTCTGGGTGCCCCTCTCCGCTCTACAGGACACAGAGGAGGAGAGGGAAGGGAGAGTGGATGGGGCAAGTATGTCTGATTCTGTCACAGGATAATTTGGGGGTAATGTGATTTCTTAGAGCCAGAGGATGTTGAGGAAGTAGCAGTTGGGAGGAGGGTCTAACTGCCCAGGCTTGGAGCTTCAGAAGAAATACAGGAAGCCATGGAGGACTCTCCTCACTGGCCGCGTACCCAAAGCTGTAGGGTGTGGGTGGAGCAAAAGGCTGGTTTATTGTTTTGACCAGACCAAGAAAAACAGAGGCGTTTTGGTCGTTCGGCTTTACCTCAGGTGACTGCGGAATCAGGTGCTTAGGACAGCAGGAAGTATGCAGATTCTCAGGGATGTGGAAGACCTGAGAGCTGCTCCTTCCCTGCCTCTCGTGCTCGAATCCCCTTTGCAGCACCTCCAGTAACCAGACATCTACTACCAGCTCGAGTTCCTCCCAGTCTGGGAACGAACTGTTCCCAAGGTCTACTGTTTCATTCTTGGGAGGAGCTTAGTGGGACTGGAAGGAAAGTTCATGGGCTCTTTGCAACAAAGGCTTGGCTTTGAGTCTGACTTCTCTCAATGCCAGTTGTGTTTTCCCGGGCAGTCTTCTGCATGCACATAGAATCGGATAACGATACTCCCTCCACTGATTATCTTGAGAGATTAAGGAGAAAAGGCACACGCATTAAACGCCCAGCACATCTGACACATGGTGGGCATTTAATAAATGGTCATTTCATTGCTGTGATTTTCATCCTTTCATTGCACTTTTGGCCTTTGGGGCCATTTCTAACAAGTATGAATTTGGAGTTATCTAAAGGTTTAAAAAGATAGTCTCTTCAGGTAACCTGCAGATCTGACAGCCCACCATGTCAACGTGGTCTGATTATCAGCTTATCAAGAGTCAACGAATAATCTTCCTTCGTCAGGTCTGCAGAAAGACAGTTGTGGAAGGAGAAGGGAAGGGGAGTTCCGAGACTAGAGCTGCCTCTATTGAGTTAGGGAACTTGGTGGCCTCGCCTTTTCAGTCATCAAATGCTGTGTTAAACACAAGTGCTCCTTACCGGTATTCCTGTCTTAAAGGACTTTGGTTTAACAAGGATAGGCTTTGTTATTATGACTGTGGCTTGTAATAAAGTGAATCTTCTCAATTGCTGTGTATTAGTTTAAAGTATAGGAGGAAGTCTGGTGCATATTGTTGTTGTTTTCTTGGAAAACTTGGAGTCTCAGAACTGGGGGTGGGGGGCGGGGGATGAGACAGGGAGCACATGTGAAATAGGACCCTGAGATTCTCTTCATCGGAAGAGATTGGTACGCCACAACAAAGGGCAAAATATCATTGGACGTAAATTGTAGGATATTTATTAACATGGTTTTTAATTAAGTGTGTTCATATGAAATGGATGCTATACCTGCGGAGCCATTTGGGTGAAATTGATCCGTCCACACCCCATTTCCAGCAAGGGCTTTTCCTGGGACCTTTGTCTCAATGGCACGCCTTTTTTTCCCCTTTGTCCTCCTCCCTTGAAAGGTGGGCCTCAGTCACAGGGCAAGGGAATCCCACAGATCCCTCACTGTACCCGAGACCTTACTCTGCCAAGAAGCTGCACTGGGCACGGAAGAAGCATAAATGAACACAGAATGATTCTGGTCCTCTGACAGCTTAAGACCAAACATATAGAGGAGACTGTCAGCATGGTTTTGAACCAACCATAACCCTAAGCCTGAGGTCTAACCTTTTTGGGGAGTGATTTCAGATTCTTGGAAGATGAGGTCAGGACCTTGAGGTGGGTGGTTGCAGAAACATGATGGTAGGATATTAACTTTCTGCTGAACACAGAGAGTCTGTCTTTATTCGAGCACAGGAAGATAATTTGCAATATATAAAAGTGTTTTCTTTTCCCTTCTGTAGAAAGAACACAGCGACCGTGAAAGCCCTTGGTGGCAGCTCTCGTAGTGAGGCCCACACAGAAGTCATTGGACCTACACCATTTTTAATGTATATAAATAACCTTTATCAATGGGTCAGCGATGATTAGTTTAATTTGATTTAAAAAAAAAAAAAAAGCTCGATTAGAAGGCGGGTAAACAGAAAGAAGACATCAAATGGGCTATTCTCATGAGCGAGTAACTCCATGGAAAGAGTAATAGTTTATTCGTTTAATAAATATTGTCTTGAACCGTTGCCGTGGGTCTTGCCTAGTTTTGGATGGCCAGGAATGACCAAAAAGGTTCGAGACTGGGGTGACTATTTGCTAGGGGGCTGAGTGGTGGATTCCTAGAAACGACTAAGTCTGGGGCATGAAAAAACAGCTGTGGGGCTAGACAGTAGCCTGTAAATCATGCCTTGAATGGTGTTTGAAACACGCATGTGAAATCCAATTGCACATTTTAATAGGGAGAAGCTGTGGGGCTGTTGGCTCTCAGTTCGGGTTTCCCACACTGCAGATGCCAGGACATTGTGAACACAGGCACCGAAAATGTGTTGCAGGCCTGGGGGGAGTAGAGATCCATAAAACCAGGGAAATCACCAGTGTGTCCTTGGCTTTCCGATTCCCTAGCGAGGGATGTGAATAAAACTAGTTGACATGCTCACTGTTATTTGCAGTGGTCAAATGCTTGCAGTCTTGAGAGCGAGCCAGTCTTCTCTGGCAAGAGGAGACAGGCTGAGAAAAGAAGGTTCTTCCAAAGCTGCTTTCCCTCCCAGCCCGGAGGGAGGGAGGGAGGGAGGGGATCCGAGAGAAGGTGGAGGGGAGGCTTCACCCAGCTGCCTGGCCACACACCGGTTCTGTACATAAACAGGGCTCTTGGGCTCTGGGCTGTCAGTCTTGACATGTTTCACCAGCACAAGAATCCTTTCTACATTCTCTGCGATCAGTTGTTGGAAGGAAAAGCAACGGTGGTTCTGTGTGTAGGATAATGGGAAATGACACATAATTGCTATTCTAAACAATGCATTAAGGGGAAATCATAAGGTTGTCAACAAAAGGAAGTGCATTCTGTGTATGTGTTTACTGGGTTCCTTCTGCCTTATAAAATATAGGACTGGTTTTATCACGCTTTTTCCAAGTCTCTGCATTCAGTACAGAAAAATACATAGATACGCACCTCTATAAAATCACAAAGAAACTAGCATAGCAGAGTTTAGTTAGGAGATTTGTTTGGGTCTCAGAAGCTGCACGATACATGGGCAGCGGCCATGTCATTTAAAGTTGAGCTATATGCTTTGTAAGTCAGGCCAGTGGTGACATTTCCTTGTTCTCCTCCCTTGAATTTTCCCGAAAGAACAGATTATTTTGTTTCTTCTGTCTACCCAGATACGCTGTGTGGAACTGCCGACTTTAGGAATAGCCACTGTGATGTGTTTGAAACAAAAATTAAGACACTAAGACCAGGTACAAGATAAATAAGGTGAATGAGAATAACATAGTTCTTCAGTCAACCTAGGGAAAACACCATGAACTTTTGGTCATGCTACCTTTTTCTCTTTACAGTGTGGGTCTCGATACAGTCTGCCCAATGGGGGAAGTCTATATGCTGTTAGGAATTAGCAGAAAAATGTTGTAAGGAGCTTTGTGATTTTTTTTTTTTTTCTGTTAGTAGAAGATTTTCTGTTAGAACTTTTCAGTTGGCTTTTCTATTCTTTTTTTTTTAATTATAAACATTTTTTAATGTTTTTTTAATGTTTATTTTTGAGAGAGAGAGAGAGAGAGAGAGAGAGCGAACACAAGCAGGGGAGGGGCAGAGAGAGACGGAGACACAGAATCGGAAGCAGGCTCCAGGCTCTGAGCTGTCAGCACAGAGCCCGACGTGGGGCTCTAACTCGTGAACCACGAGATCATGACCTGAGCCCAAGTTGGGCACTCAACCGACTGAGCCACCCAGGCGCCCCTACTCTGGTAACTCTTCTATTGATGATTTCCTCAGTGCTCTGTTGCACTCATGGGTATGCTGTTGGTTCTGTCCCCTGGTTTCTAATGGGGACAGTTAGGTATAAGTACATACTGAATACTTCTTTTGAATGACCAGTGGTTTCTTGGAGACATCACAATTTTCAATTCAGTTAATTTATATTGAGTCCCTTATGTCTAAGTAACCCCACAGAACCAAATTGTAGGGGGGTACATTTATTTCATTCCCATTTAAGAGTAAAGTTCAAGAGGCAAATCTCGTAAAGATGAACCCTCAGAGACTGCTTTAACAGAGATTTTTCTGATATATTCTG
This sequence comes from Panthera onca, assembly GCF_046562875.1. Lineage (NCBI taxonomy): Eukaryota > Metazoa > Chordata > Mammalia > Carnivora > Felidae > Panthera > Panthera onca. The sequence continues at coordinate 68,758,923 of NC_138351.1, forward strand.
TGAGAGGAAAAGATCTACCTTGATGAAGTGTTTTAAACAGGTCATTGTTCCCTGTATAACCACACCTTCTCTAGAGGTGGGAAACCGAAGGTTGAAACACGGTATAAGCCTTTCTAACTCTCAGAAGGACACGGGAAGTGCAGGAGAGCTGGAGAGGTGTGACGTTATTAGTGTGGTCACCTGGTAGCAGAGCCAAATGTACACAGTCGTTGACCCTGGAGGCGGCTGGCTTGTTCTCCGTATCTTTGAAAAAAACAAAAAACAAAGCAAAACAAAATCGTGTTTAGTTGCAGTGAAATCCAAATCCAGAGAAGCTGTAGAATGAAACTGACCAACAGAACTCCTGGGTCAGTAACCTCTTCTACCCCCAAATTTTACCCGCCAGGATTTTAACACAACGTATTGGTTAGAAGAGATGCTTTTTAGGAGACTTATACTGGGTAATTTATAGATAAGCCAGGGATGGGCAAACTTTTTCTGGAAAAGGCCAGATAGAAAATATTTCCAGCTTTGTGAGCCATATAACCATAAACACTGTGTAAGTAAATGGACTTGGATGTGTTCCAATAAAACTTTATGTACAAAAACAGGGAAGGCCCAGATTTGGCTTCTGGGCAGTGCGTCGCTGACCTCTGCCCTAGGTAACTGGGGGAGGAGAGTGGGGATTACAGCAATACCCATGAAATTAATCCAGTCTTTAATAAATGTCATTATAACCTTTATATTTAACGTGGAATAGTCCTAGATGCCACCTAAAACATAACTTGACCTAAATATATTCTTTATTTCATATGTGAAAGGTAGGGCATTAGATGGAATTTTTTAAATATTAGCCCATGAATTCCATTTAAGCTTAAAGGAAAATCTTCTCTAAGAATTATGTTGAGTCTAGCGCCAAGCTATCAACTCATTTAACCTTGACTGCGGCAATACTTGACACTTAAAAATTAAGATCTGAGATGCCTGCTTTTCAAAGAGAAGCTTTTCAGATTTCTAAATAGGTCAGACATAAAATTCAACCTTTAAGAGGATCCAATTAGTTGCTAGGGCATCAGACCTTCCACACAGGTTCCAATTGCAATCAGATTTCTCTTGGGGTGAAAGAAAGAAGAGGTGGTTTCTTTAAAAATGACAATAATGAAATGGAGACTCTAGAGTGAATAATTCTGAAGCATAAAGATTTACACCATTTCTAGCACCTGGGATACAAGGCATAATTTTAATGTCTTGACCATAATTTTTAATAGGTTCTGCTGGTCACAAAATTACCTGACCAGAGAATACTAACCTTCCCTTTTTGACATCAGACTTTCTACATTAAAACATGATCTAGAGTTTATTTTAATGCTTCTTATGAAGAATGGCATTTCTACTAGAAAGATTTAGAGGTTTGCAGCTCCAGTGGTGCAGTGGTACAGATGATTCTGTATCTTCTGTTACACGCCCAGCAATCTTTGGACGTGAAGCTGTTAGAACTTGGTGTCAGTGGCAAATTCGAAACCTCCAGAATCACCACCACCCCGAAGTCGAGTATCATGTGAAAGACCCTTCCCAGAGAACCCACCTGCCTGAGATTTCTGTGACTTTTTGAATTAGCCACAGTTTCATGTGCCAAGGATTAAAGAACATTTCAAGTGTAAGCTTTCTGTGTCCTGGGAACTTAGTCAACTAACCCATCTCCCTCTTCTCATGCCAAGAAAAACATTTGTTCATCAGAAATGTAAGCATATACTACTGAACTCATTCGGAGGTAGTTCCTAGCAACGCTGGAGTTTGCTGCATAATTCCACATCTGATTTTTGCATCTTTTGGTGGTTGGCTTAGATATTACCTTAAGTCTCCTAGAACCTACATTGTGGGAAGTAACTAAAAGAAAGAAGAAATCTGCTTTATTCTTTGGCAGAAAATATATTCTGCCGTTGATCAAATCCTCTAACACCACTCACCTTGGTCTTTTTTGGAAAGAAAGAATTTTCCTGGTCTTCTCATTGCCTGCGTCAATTTTCTTTCCCTGGAACTGGAGCTAGATATTTTAGCCCAATTATATTTGATATAAAATCCTTCAAACTCTTCTTGAGACTTGTGATTCTATAGGCCTTCTCCTGTCTTTCAAATATTGTTCTGCACTAGAGGATTTTACTCAAGCAGAAGGGAAGGGTATTGGATTTGGGGGAACCAGCAAGAATGAGCCATGATTCAGAGGTAGAGATCCTAGGACAGTCTTGCTGGATCCAGCAGAAGGTACGTCCTGAGCAAGATGAGTATGTGAAAAAGAATGTTTTTTTTTCCCTGTGTAGAGATGGGAAGAAGATGCTAGAAATAATCTTTTAGAAACAACTATTAGTTATTTTTAAAAATAAATTGTATGAGTTTTGATGGTACAGCCCAGGAAAGCATGTGCAGATGATACACACATTTTCTTGACTCGTTCATCATCCTAAAGACTATTCCTGTGGAAAAAATCCCAGTGGTGGTGGTTAAATAAAAATGGCAAGGTAAGTAATGGCCAAAGTGACATGAGAGGTTCAGGTAGGAGGGTCTGCTTGCTTTTTGCTGGATTCAGTCCCTTGTAGTCTGTGCCCAGGAAGGGATAACTTCCTGTCATAGGGGCTTTTTACTTTGCAAGCAGTTTCAGAGTCATGAACTTGAGTACAGGGCCCAGCTAAGGTTTTATTTACCAGTATACTGCTCTTCGAGATGTCATTCAAGGGTTAGGTTCTTCAGCTTCCTCAGGGACACAGAATATTCTTAGATGACTCATGCAAGCCACTCTCCTTATGTCATCTTTTATTTTCATGCGCTGTGAGCCCTCCACCAAGGCGACAGTGATAGCTAGTCCAGCATCAGGGCCTTCTAAAGAACCCCTTAATCTAGTCCTTTGCTTTTAAGCATCGCTGGCTATTTTTTCCTCCTTGACCAGTTTGAAAGTCATTCATTCTGGTTTTGCGATAAAGGGTTCTACATGTCTCTTGTTTAGTTTCTAAGTGATAAAATTAATCATGATTTTTATTCTTTAAATGCTGCTGATTGCCTCAAATTTGTCATCTGATTTAATGTGCCTGATGAATCAGAGGTACAAATTATTAGTCTCATTTTATAGCAAAGGAAACTAATACACAGAGGAGGAAAATGGTGAGTCCAAGAGTCCTAAAACACTTATGCCCTTAATCTTTGTGTCATCTCATGGGAGTCTTGTAGCAGAAATGCACATCCATACATGATCCAGAGTGGCTAAGATCCAACTGCCTCTTCTATGTTTGGAGACCCTGAAATCTTCCAAAAGAAACTAGAGGCAAGTTTTTATTATTGACTGATATTTAGAGCTTAAATTGTTGGATATACAGATAGCATTCAGTTAGAAGCGCAGAATAGAATGAAGTTGGAAATGGTACATTTGGATTTCAATAGTTCTAGCCATGGAGAGAAGAAATGGAAAGGTCATGGAGGGCTTCTTGGAAGAGGTAGGGCTCAGGCTGGGCCTTGAAGGATACATGAGTTTTACCCAGGTAGGAGGCAGTCCATTCAAGGTGGGAAGAGTATCAGAAGTGAGGAAACCTACAGAAGGAGGGATCCTAGGGCACAAAGAGACCAGGCTGGCTAGAATGGAGGGTGTATGTTCCTGAGAAGGCAGTTGGTGAGGTGAGGGGAGGTAGAGCCAGACTACAGTGGTACTTAGTACTAGGAAGAGGTCTTTAAATTAAAGATGCAGGCTGGGGGTGCCTGGGTGGCTCAGTCGGTTGAGTGACCGACTTCGGCTCAGGTCATGATCTCACGGTCTGTGAGTTCAAGCCCTGCGTCGGGCTCTGTGCTGACACCTCAGAGCCTGGAGCCTGCTTCGGATTCTGTGTCTCCCTCTCTCTCTGCCCCTCCCCCGCTCATGCTCTGTCTCTCTCTCTCTGTCAAAAATAAACATGAAAAAAAAATTAAAAATAAATAAATAAATAAAGATGCAGGCTGAACAGGGAAGACCAGTAGCAACAGCAGCAAGGGCTCTGGCTCCTTTGGAAGCAGGAGAGTACTTTTGAACTAGAGGGACAATCAGCTAGCATCTGTAGTCTTTGAGAATGAATGTGGATTAGAAATACTCATGAATAGGGGTGCCTGGGTGGCTCAGTTGGTTAAGCATCGGACTTCGGGTCAGGCCACGATCTCACGGTCCGTGAGTTTGAGCCCCGCGTTGGGCTCTGTGCTGACAGCTCAGAGCCTGGAGCCTGCTTTGGATTCTATGTCTCTTTCTCTCTCTGACCCTCCCCTGTTCATGCTCTGTCTCTCTCTGTCTCAAAAATAAATAAACATTTTTTAAAAAATTACACTTAAAAAAAAAAGAAATACTCATGAATATTAGTTCTCCTCTTTTCAGATGCCTACCGTAGATTGAGGCAGCTGGGTGGCTTAGTCGGTTAAGCATCTGACTTCGGCCTAGGTCATGATCTCATGGTTCATTAGTTGGAGCCCCATATCAAGTTCTCTGCTGTCAGCACAGAGCCTGCTTCGGATCCTCTGTGCCCCTTGCTCTCTGCCCCTCCCCCACTCATTCATTCTCTGTCTCTGTCTCTCTCTCTCCCTCCCTCTCCCCCCTCCCTCCCTCACTTTCAAAAATAAACATTGAAAAAGTATAGTTTAAAAAAAATGCCTGCATAGATTATTCGTTTTGATTACAAAAGTAACACCTACTCACAATTAAGGAATAGCTTCATGGCAATACATAACATAAAATACTAGCCTTAATGCCAGCCTTTTCGTTTCAGTACCTGAATTAATCTCTATTAACAGTTTGCCGTAGAGTCCTCTAGTGTTTGTTCTATGCGTATAAACATAGGTTCTATGCATATAAACATAGGGACCATAATATACAAACCATTTTTTTTCATGTTTTTCCTCTCACTTGATAAGTTCTATCATTGCTTGACTCTTGATATTTTTTTTTTTTTTTTTTTTTTTTTTTTTTTAATTTTTATTTGTGGGACAGAGAGAGACAGAGCATGAACGGGGGAGGGGCAGAGAGAGAGGGAGACACAGAATCGGAAACAGGCTCCAGGCTCCGAGCCATCAGCCCAGAGCCCGACGCGGGGCTCGAACTCACGGACCGCGAGATCGTGACCTGGCTGAAGTCGGACGCTTAACCGACTGCGCCACCCAGGCGCCCCGACTCTTGATATTTTAAAATACGAAGGTCTGTATCTCAAAACAAACAAAAATGATTCCCCTTCATAAAATAAATATTGTGTACTTATAAATGTTTCCATTATGTATGGGGGGGGGATGTGTTTAGGTTGGGAGTCTCAGAATTAGATAAGACCTTCGTGGTTTTGTCAGTCAAAAATCCACTATTTGTGTTAATTTTAAGGCTGGTCCATTGCCTAAGAAATTTCTTAAGGTTTTTTTTTTTTTTTTCCCTACTGCCTAAGGCTTAAAACATTTGAAATATTGGCAAGTTGTCCATAAGTTAAATGACAAAATCAAGATTGCAGACTGTCTAGACTGTTCTGAGTATGAGCTATAATGAGATTTTGCTAGGTGATAAATATAAAATATGCCGGGTAGCTTCTGACCCTCGTATTCACTTCCAGTACTAGACTTGCCAAATATTCTTATAATTGTCGCTTATCGCATCTGTCTCCCCAGCTAAACTGTGTGCTCTCTGAGGTCAAGGACTGTTTCAGAGCCCTGGCAGTTTGGCAGGCCATTCAATAAATATTTGTTGGTTTGAATTAGGGCCGCAGAAGGAACCACACACGAGGGAAACCGACAGAACAATAGTCTATATGTGGAAAAGCCTGGGAATTTTAGTGACTGAGCTCAGCTGTGCCACATCATGTTTGGAAAAAGCCAGTGGAATCGGGCTGCATGCGTACCATGCTATGCTGTCCTACACTGCTGCACATTTCCTTGGTCAACCTGTCTCTGCCAGTTCACTAACTTTGGCCTTCTCCCTACTGACAGCGCCATATCCCTTTCAACTTTATTCAACCAAAGTGACTAATCTCTTTCCTCTAAGTGGCCAAGAAGAGTGAACATATACCTTACTCTCTGCCACCTCGTGAGAGTATGTGTTTCTTTCATTTAATGGTCCCTTTTCGAACGCCTGCTCTCTGCTTATTTCTCTCTCCTTACCTTCCAGAATGTTCTTTTTCCTTCCTCAGTGAACTCTGGGCCAGGTTCACAGCTTCCCTTTTTACTCCAGCCATGACCATCGCGCTCTGGAATTCCAATATACTAAGACTTGATGATAATGACCCGACAAATAGTTGATCTCTTCAGGTAGGGAGACTTACCTCCTTGGTGATTAAGCTTCAACCACCATTCCCCTGTGGCTGAATTTACCATTACACAGTGCTTCACCTCCAGCATCTCAAATGCTTAGTTCTCTCTGACCTCTCTACCCAACCCAGGCCCTGGAAGTTAGCCATTTCAGGGGGGCTTTCTTCAGCATCCTGTGTCTCGAACTCCCTTGTCCTTCTCTGGTGTCCAGTTTGTCAGACCCCAACCCTGAAGAGCACTCACTCCACTTCCTCTGATGTTAGCCATTCTTCCCGGCTCCAATCCTAGGCTTTTCCGATGTGTTTTCAAGGTTATCTTTGTTAACCACAAATCTGATTTATTTTCAAGAATAAATTTGAGCTTATTCAGACTTATCCCTTTACAACGCCAATTTACCTGTAAGTATTCCAAGTGTTTCTCTTGAGTAAAAGAGACCGGAATGGAGTCACAACCACTGTGCTGGAAGTTGCAAATAGCTTCAGTCTGTCTTGCCTGCCCCAAAGCTAATAGTGGACAAATGGCGGGAGCAGCTATGTGGGTAATAGCCATGGCAGTCACAAATGATTATACTTGTGCATTGTGATTTTACTGTTACTCTGTTTTTCGGTTGTCTAAAATTTTGCCCATGGGGAAGTTCTTAATTAGGAATACAGAGAGGGGAAGATGAAGAAATGCACTTCTACCTTGCACGCACCAAGAGTAACGCCACCAACGTGTCCATTAGAAGAGACCATTGTGATAACTAAATCAAAGGCAGTGAAGTATCAGTAAAATTCCCGACTGACACGGTGAGAGTGGTAAGTCCTACATACTGTTATGTTAATAATAAAAGAGGATCATGTTTGCTAGTACATTACAGTATATTTTTGCATTTTTGTTATGTTACCTACATGGTGGAATACTGGATAACCTAACTCTTTAAAACATTAAATTCAGTGTAAAAGATGGATTAATTTTTTTCTCCTTTTACTTTTTCTATGACATTATTTTTATGCGCCTCTATCCCTGTAGCGTAACAAAAAGCTTTATAGTACTTTTCACTATATTTCTCCCTCTTCTAATTTTCTGGGATATTATCCACATCACAGTTATGCCTAGGGAAGAATGTTAAGAACATAGATGTTCACCTGTTCTGTGTTGTCATAGCAGCAACGAGTTTCAGAACTATGGGATGGAGGTCCGATAGCTCTGTGCAGGTCAAGGGCAGGCTTAATTAAGATTTTATTTATTTACGTATTTATTGACCATTTTCTGTTTTTAAATTTAAATCCTAGTTAGTTAACATACAAAGCAATTTTGGTTTCACGAGTAGAATACAGTGATTTCATCACTTACATAACAACATCCAATTATTGGCCATTTTCTAAATTGAGAGAAGGCAAAAGAAAAAACCATGTACGAGAAAGAAGTTTTGAAAACTACCCTACCATGCAAATTGGTGGTTTTCATGCTAATCATCAGAATCCCAATAAAAGGAGGTGACTCTACTTGAGCTGGCCACATAAAGCCATATAAAGTTGAGAAGTGCTAAGGGACACGGGACCAGACCCTTCTTGGGAGACCAGGGGGAGCAGCTCTTGAGCCTCTGGGCTTCCGGTGTCTGGAAGGGCCATGAGGGTTAACAATACCGACGGGTCAGCGACATTTGATGACATGTCAAGCCTGTCCCAAGTTCTGCCCGGGGATTCTGGTGGCCATGGCTTCCCTCAGGCACTCACACTCAGGAAACATCCAGATGTTCCACAGAACCTCTTTCCCAGCTCGTAACCGATTATTTTCAGTGGAATTTAGGAGGTGTGCTGCAGTACTGGCATTGGGCGGGACTCTTCTCTGTATCACTGGCTTCATTTAAAAAACTTTTTAATGTTTATTTTTGAGAGACAGAGAGACAGGGCGCGAGTGTGGAAAGGGGCAGAGAGAGAGGGAGACACAGAACCCGAAGTAGGCTCCAGGCTCCAAACTGTCAGCACAGAGCCCGACGCGGGGCTCAAACTCACAGACCGCGAGATCATGACCTGAGCCGAAGTCGGACGCTTAACCGACTGGCACCCAGGTGCCCCTCGCTGGGTTGATTTAAAAAAAAATTGGGGGGGGGGGGGCGGCGCCTGGGTGGTTCAGTCACTTAGGCATCCGACTTCGGCTCAGGTCATGATCTCACAGTTTGTGGGTTCGAGCCCCAGGTCGGGCTCTGTGCTGACAGCTCGGAGCCTGGAGCCTGCTTCGGCTTCTGTGTCTCCCTTCCTCTCTCTGCCCCTCCCCCACTCTCACTTTGTCTCACTCTGTCTCTCAAAAATAAATAAATGTAATAAAAAAGTTTAAAACAAAAATAATTTTTTTTTTTAGTGTTTCTTTATTTTTGAGAGAGGAGGAGGCAGACTGCAAGTGGGGGAGGGGCAGAGAGAGAGGGAGAGACAGAATCAGAAGCAGACTCCAGGTCCCACGCTGTCAGCACAGAGCCCGACAGGGAGCTTGAACCCACAAACCGTGAGATCATGACCTGAGCCAAAGTTTGATGCTCACCCAACTGAGCCACCCAGGCGCCCCATCACTGGGTTCATTTTAACTGAGCAAAGCAACTTGAGCTTCTGAAAATTAGGGGCAATTGATCTTTTGGAAACCATTTCTGTGTATAGACCCTCTTTAATAACAGTTTGCCCTGGGATGTTGGGCCCCTCAGTTTGAGGTCTGGCTTGAGAGCCGCTATAGGTCCCAATCCAGAAACCCACCCACACTGTGGGCCATGAGACACCCACCTGTACAGCCTTTGGCGAAGGTCCTATCCATTTCCATCTCTGCTGAGTGTGCTAAGGTAAACCATTTACCTTCTCTGAGCCTGTTTCTCGTGTGTAAAATAATGATGATGCCTCCTTTGTGGGGTTATTTCAAGGATCAAATGAGACAACATATGGAAATGCTTTCATATTTTAAGTTGCTGTAAGAATACTAGGTATTATTAAGGTAGTAAAATAGAAGTAGATTTCTTGTCAATTTATAATCGTGTGTCCTCACCCAGAGATAAATGAGGATTTTTTAAAAGTAAAACAGGAAAAAAAAAAAAAATCATGTCTAGCCTTAGAAACTGAATGAAATTTCTTTACATCAGGAGCTGCTTCTTTAGGAGTCTAAAATAACTCAGTGTTTGGAACGTGGTGTTTAATCTGGAGTCCTGTTGATCTAAATTTATTTGAACTTTGGGGCTTAATCGAATCCATCCACACAAGAAAGTCCTTAGCACTTGATGCTCTAATGGGCTGGTGAAATGCACTGATAAGTCCCAGTGTCAGACATCACTATTACCGGCCCTAATCAGTACATAGCTTTAATTAATGATAACAATAATTTACTGCATGTCTATTGATTGAGTACTTTACAAACATCTCATTTCATTTCGTCCATATGACAATCCCACGAGACAGGAACTTTTATCACCAGCTCCCTCCTGTTTTCGGAAGGAGGAAAAAAGGCCTAAGGAAGATCATGGTCACCACCTGGCAGACTGGGGTCGGGGATGTATGTCCGTCTGATTCCAGAGCTCTGTTGGCTATGTCATGCCATTTCCCTAAACCTCAATTCTTAGATGTATTACTTTCCCCTTGGAGAGTCTGAAAGGGGGAGCTTTTGGAGCCCCAGGAAAGTGCTCCTTGTTTGAAATATGAAAATCATTCTTGGGTATGACCTTCTGCAATTTGATCCTGCAATTGCAGTCTTAGCCTCCAAATCTCTTGGAAGAACCAATATTCTCAAAATTCTCAATTGAGAATTCTCAATTCTCAACCAGTATTCTCAATATTCTCAATACTTACTCGCCACATTATTCTTTAATTTATGGAATCCACGTTCTACCTTCAGCATTTCACTAAAACCACTCTCTCGTCAGGGACCTCACGTTGGCTAACTCCAGTGACGTTTTCTCTGGGAAAGAGTCTGTCCTTCCTTGTTCACACCTGCTACCTTCTCTTCCCTCTCCCGTCCGGAATGCCTGGCCTTTGTGACTCTGGCCCCTACCATGGTAATGACATAGGTTGACGACGACTCCAGACAAACAAGTCCATGGCCTCTTGCTCCTGCCTCATCCTTCTTTTTTTGTCCGTGGCATTTAAAACTGCTGACCTTCCTCCCGGGGAAATTCTCCTCCCGTGGTTTGGGACCTGCTGTCTGTTTCAGGCTCTCCTCTGGCCGCGCTGGTAGTACCTTGTTTTTACTGTGTTTTCACCTCTTTTCCTCCAGCTGCCAACACACAGACCTTGGTCTGGTCCTCGGTCCTCCTGGTCTGGTCCTCGCTGCCCCCCCTTCACACACACAGGGAATCAACTCACTTTTTAAATGATGCGGCCAAAATCCCCCACCTCCCGCCCTAACCTTTCAGGTTCAGTTCCAGACCCTCTTTTCCATCTGCTTCTTATTCTCTCCTCCCCAGGGTCTCACACAGCCTTCATCTCAAAAATTCTGAAAGGGAACCCTTTACCTTCTACCCAGACTTGCCCCTGTGCCAGGGCTCATTGTAGCCAGCCGGACCCATCTGTGTCTTCAGGTCTTCTTGGCCCATGATCCATCAGCCACTAAGCTGTCCAGAAAGTCCTGTTGTCTCCTGCCTCCTTACTTCCTCTCACCCCTCCTTCCCGCTCCCTCTCCTACCCAAGCCATCCCGTCCCCCTCCCCTTGTAAACTCCATTCACCTACACCATGCACTCAATCATGTGCTTTATTCTCCTACTCCAAAATCTTTAACAGCTCTACATAGCCTGTTTAAAAAAAAATTCCCACCCTCAACATTGTCCATGCCTGTCCCCAGCCACCCCTCCCAGCCTCTGTTCCCACATGTCCCCACCTGGCTTGTCCTTCAGCATTGTGGGCAAATTCCTTCACTTTTATGAAGCTTTTCATGGTGTCCCTGATGGGGCAGCTCTCCCTCCTCCAGAGTCCTCTGGTGCTGTGGCCTACCTCTCTTGGGGACATGTGTGGTCCATGCCACCAACTCCATGATATTACCAGAAAAGGAGCTCATTAGGGACAGGCTTTTTGTCCTGCTCATCTTTATTTTCTAAACATCTGGCACAAGGCCATTTTCTTCCTAGAGTAGATGTCCTATAAATGTAAAATGAAATTTAGTTGTGTCCTGTAGATAGTCATTAAACAGTTTAAAGCAGTAAATGTAGATTTGATTTTTTTTTTCCTTACTGCAGAACCCTGTTGTCTTCCAGCCACTCTGTTGACAACAGATGGAAATGCCCTTGGGCATTTGCTCTTTTCTTTGGGGGCTAACTCATTTGTAGTACGTGCTGTAGTAATCTCCCCTAACGACCCCAGAGCTCTGGAAATACGAGATCCAATGATCTGTGTATCTGCAAATACCTATCGTAAACGACAATAACCATGTTGTTGGTTAGTCATAACAAGCAACCTTTGTTAGCTTTATATAAATGTTTTCTTAAATTTTTGTTAAATTGTATTTTAATAAATTAATGCATTTGATTAAATTTTATTTAATTTGTTAAATTTTATGTTAACAGCTATTATGTTATGAACAAACAAACCATTTATATAAAGCCGAGAAATCCAGAAGAATATTTGATCACTTTACGAAATAATATTTTTGACCATTGAGTTGAAGCTAAATGAATGCAAGAAAGTATTGTGTTGGCACCTGGCTATTAAAATTTAGGGGTAAAATATAGATCTAGAAACCTTTTGGATGTTGCTGAGACCCTGTATTTGGAAAACCGACCACAGGATCTTGGCTGACACCCACACATTTATTGTGTTTGCCAGCATGTGGACATATCACTTGGTTTCCTGTGCTTCCTTGTTAGATTTTTGCACGTGAAGGGTTGGTAGGGAGCAGAAAAGGTAGCCTATTGAGTTTCTCTCTATCTCTCCCATAGGTAGGGCCGTAATCTATTCCAGATGTAAGTGTGGTGCATTCGATAGAAACAGTAGGAACTGAATTTCAGATGAACACTTCCAACCTGCTGGTAAAATCCAGAGCAGAAAAGACACTACGTAGGTGTTTTCTACTTAACAAAACGAAGTATGGAATCCCAGGCTGCTGCTGAGATTCTCTCAGCAAGAAGGAATGTGCTGCTAGTTGGTTTTTCTCACTGTGGGAATGCGTTTGTACCAAGCCACCTTCCCCGTCTGAGAGGGACTTGGTTGGGGCTGTGGGTGCAGTTTAGAGACACGGAAAAGGTAAAAATGTGAAGCCTCTGTCTCACCTGGTTCCTGCTTAACATCCTCCGGTGGCTGTCTACTTTGCCTTCCGAGTACATTCCAAGCTCAGCATGCAGGTTGTTATCTGGGCCCCACATTTCTCTCTGAGATCATTCCTTACCTCTCGTCGCTGCTGCGCCCAGCCCCACAGCCACGCTGAGTGCCCTGCCTTCGCAGATTCCTCACACTCCAGGCCTTGCTGTCCCTTCTTCCTGGAATGCCCTCCTCCCCCTGTTTTTGCCTCTCCTCCTCATTATTCCATTGACTTGGCTAATTCCGACTCATCCTTGGAAACTTGAGTCTTGTTTCCTCCAGAAGCCTTCCGGTCTGGCTGAGGGGCCTCCTTTGTGCTCCTTACAGATCTTTGAGCTCTCTTCAGTGACCTAGCACTGATCATACGCTGCTGTAACGGTCTTTCTTTCCATCTCCCCCAAGACCATCAGCTTTCCTGAAGGCAGAGGCCATCCTTTTATTTTTGGGTGCCCAGAGTATGACAGATTACCTCACACACCACAGGCACCCAAACAAGTTATTTGCGTGAGTGGATCTAGAAGTGTTGATGTTCACGGTACCACGCGCCGGCCATGGCGCTCGAAAGGCTGAGATGCGGGGCGGGGCGTGTGATGGCAGGGCTACCTCTTGGCTCAGATCAAACACTCGAGGCTCAGCCGAGCCACAGGCCCCCAAGCCAGCCTCGATGCTCTCGTTAGTCATGAAAGTAAATCCAAAAATCCACGCAGGCTGAGAAATTTGAGACAAGGTCCCCCACAGTTGGTAGGGAAAACCACATCATCAAGCAGCATATATGTGTATGATAGATCGAAGTGCTGTGCAGAGGAGAATGAGGGAGAGGGGAGTAAAGGACGGGGCCTGTGGCATCAGGTGGGATGGTTTGGGAGAGGGTCATTGATGATGAGGATGATTGCCACACCTATGAATTGGGTACCCAAGGACCTACTCAAAGCTGGAGGTGAGCTTAAAAAAAATTTGAAAGGAAAGCGACCCCAGCATGTTCTCCCCAAGAGAGCCTCTAAAGTTGGGAGGTGAAATTCGCTCTGACAATTCTTTTTGCAGCAAGTTGATTTGTGACCATGCTGTGTGCATTGTTAGCCAACAAAATGGGGCGAATCATTGAGTCTGTGGTGTTATTCAGGTCAAGCCCTGCCTTTGAGCTGAATCCAAGCCCCACGATCAATCCCCTCCCCACTACAGCCATCTCCACCACCAGATAAGCTGGGAGCTCGTTGCCAGAAGTAGCCATGCGCTTGGCTTTGCCCAGAATCAATCAGTCAAAAACTAGCTGCCGAGCTCCTACCGTGTGCCTGGAGCTGGGGTGAGGGTCAGTTACATCTGTTTAGAGCAGTGTGAGAGACGCCCATGCCGATCCTTCCTGCAGTCTAGTGAAGGAGACCAAATTCTTTCATTGATAGAATCCACTGCCTAACCGCTAACAGGCAATTTACAATTCAGTGCAAAATTATGTGATGTAGACTGTAATTGCTGTGGAACTGAGACCCTTAAAGCACTCTTTTGTGTGCCAGGAGACTTTACTTCACACACTGGCCTGCTCTGCACAGCACCCAGAATTGCCAGCATTATGGTCTTCATTGTATAGGTGAGGAAGCAGAGGTCTGCTTAACTTGTAACCAACCTCCACAGGGTTACAAGGAGGCCTCTGTGCACCTCTGGGTAGAGGAGAGGTTGCCTCTTCTCCAGCTGCTCCCTTGCTTTTCGCGTCCTGTAAGGTAATGGTGAAGATCAGTGAGAGACCTTGCAAGAAGCCCTTGACAGGTGTTAGACACAGAGCTGGCTGAGACAGTGGAAGGTGAACCTGGATGTCCCCACCTGTCCCGCTGCCTTCTTGGAGGCTTGCGCCCTACAGCTGAGCCCAGCAGCACTGAGAAGTATTCCTGTGGGTGAGTTTAGAGTGGGTGGGAGAGCTGTCTATCCTCAGGGAAGGACCTAGTGCTTTAGCGGTGATTAAAAATGTAGCTTCACCCAGAGCCAGGATTTTCTTACACTGGGAATAGGTGAAAAGAAAAGGAAAAATGGATAAGAAGCCCACTGGGTTTGTTGGTTAGGAGACTCCCGCTGCTGGGGGACAGTTTTAGCAAAACTCTGTGCTTTGAAGTGTGGCTGCTTATTCTATTCTTGACAAACCATTGTCTTTCTCACCTGATTTCCATATCATCTCTTAGAGCTCTACACGTATCTAAATATATATGCTTATACTCAGGTGTGTTCTTTCCTCCTGATTAGCTAATCTTTGAAGAAATTTCTACAGTTGCTCCCTGCCCGGGCTCACGGCACTGTTCCTAGCAAGCCATCCATTGTGACCAACTCCTTGAAGTCAGTAGGCATCCTCCCTCCAGGCAGGTCTTGAGGAGGAAACTCTGTGGTCTTGCCCACGGCCCGTGAGCTCTCAATGCCATCCGAAGTTGCTAGCGAGCTCTCTGTGGTTGAGGCCAACTCACTGATGTAGAGGCTTTTGTACTCCACGCTTTTCGTTGGATTTTCAGTGTGGTAAAGACATCCATACCATCTAAACGAACAGCAGGAAACATTACTTCCTCATCACACAATTCAAAAGAGTCACAGGTGAATTATGCATTTGGTATTGTAAGAGCTTCTCAACTAACAATGGCAGATGCCACCCAGAGTTTCCTCCAAAAACAACATTAGAAAAAGCCTCCTTCACCACACATTCATTCGTTTCCCTACAAATTTCCAGCCTGCTTCCAGGAGGGTTTTTAAGAACACACACTTTGAGTTACAAATAACGGTTAGTGCAGAAGGAATACCTACAATGTTTGCTAATGACTGTGGCAGAAAAAGAACGTGTTTTCGAAACTGGGGCATGCAGGAGCCCCAGGTTATATTCCTGTTTCTCCATTGACTAGCTGGGTAACATGAAGTCATCTCTGCTGTGCTGAACCGCCACCAGTCTTTATGCAAAATGCGTCGTCTGTGCGCTACATAACCTGGGATGAGCGTGCGTTCCTGATGGAGAAAAATTGGTGAAACAGTTGATACAGTGAGAATGTAGTGATAAATGTGTGAAAGTAATCCACGAATACCTTCTCGTGGATTGTAGAGGACTCCATTTTCATGGCTGTAGCAGTTGACTACAGAAGAGTCACGGTGTATTTAAATATGTGGTGCCAGTTACACCTGCACATTCTACAAACATCTGTGCCTGTCAGTGGGTGCAGAAAAGGGAGGAGAGAGTTGCATATAGAATCAACTAAAGTGGTTCCCAGATATCCTGATATTATCTGTTTCCAAGTTTAGACTTAATAGCAGATTTGGGGTCAAGACCAGAAATGATGCCTTTGGCTCCTTGGGATGGGCAGAGATTATGAATTTCTTGCCATTCAAATTCTCACATGTTCCAGAAGCCATTCTTCAGGTAATTTTAAAAAGGCCCAGGCTTGCTTCAGTAAAAGTGGGTCAGTGTTTCAATAGGAAGCCTCTATCCACCTCAGTATGCAAGGAGAGAGTGACATTTGGTTAATTGGATTTTCCTTTTAAATCTGGTTTTCCAGAACACTTTTTTCAGTTTGAACTCTCTTTGGATCTTAGTAACACATTTATTGAGGACCTGTTTTGGGCCAGGCCATGAGCTAAGTTCTGAATTTGCTAGATGAACTAAGATATGAACTTGCTAGATGCATGGATTATAGATGGATGGATGGATGGATGGATGGATGGATGGATATCCTACTTTGAAAGAGATCCTGCTTTGGTGGAGGTAAAATAAGTTAACTTCAATGCCACATGATGAGCACTAGTAGGGATTTTAATAGGTATGTCTAGAAAGATCAAGGAAGACCTTTATAGTGATGGCAGATTTGAATTGAGTTCTGTTTTGAAAGATCATGTGAGTTGAAAAGGCTGAAATGCAGCAGAAAGGCATTGCAAGACTGAATGATGCTGTGAGAGCAAAGCCCGCAGTGAATGTTAGGAACCTTCTGGGTGGCTGGCAACAAGCAGGGTGGGAGCAGGGTGGGTGGGGGGTGAGGTAGGTCTGGGGAGGAACAGGAGACCGGGAGCACCACAGCAGAGTTTGGACCTTTTCCTGTGAGACATGGTGAATCCCATGGTCATGTTTGCTTTTAGAAAAGAAAGGAATCTTAGGAGGAGAAGAAACTTGAAAATGGGAACATATTTTGGAAGTTCATGTCAGCAACCATAAGGGCCTGAACAAGCCATGGCGTTGGGGCAGTGAGTGGATCACAGAGTAAGTGCTTTTCAGGAGGTCAAACCAACAGAGCTTCTCACTCATTGAACATGTAGAACAAAAGAAACGAATCAAGGATTTCTTCTGATTTCATTGACTGGGTGGCTGGTGATGCCATTTGAAAAAAACCACTGAGAGACAAATGGTTTTGTCGCCAAATATAGGGCCCGGTGAGCTGCAAGTCTGAGAATCTTCTTTGTCTGAAATCAGACTTGCCTGGATTCCCCCCAAAGAGAGAGAGAACAGGAAGCTTCATGTAAAATAAGGCCTTTGAGAGACCGTTTCAATGAACTAAAATATGATGGGACACTAAGTCTCAAGAAGAGAAGGTTGCCCCTCCTCTGTTTTTTGCTGTGTTTTTGTCATTTTGAAGACTAATTTTTTGTTTTGTTTTGGTTTGTTTTCTCATCTATTCCCTGATCATATTTCAAGGTTTTGTTTTTACTCATCAGAATGACAGGAAGTTTTCAAAGTGTGTTTCCTTCAAGTTTGGCCTCAACCTTATTTTCAGGATTAGACGTTTGTTTTTCCATTTGCCTCCATGACAACCAAGCCCAGAATTCCTATATATAGTCATCCAGTGCCCATTGTCCCCCTGGCCATTGTATCATAATCTTGTGCATCCAGGCCAGAGAGCTCCACTGATGATGGAAGACGAGGAGGTGCTAGAGTCCTTGGCCTGGAGATTTTCAAGGCGTAATCAAAAGAAGGAAATAAAATAACGTGGCTGCCTCTGGAGATTTATGTTCCCCTTTAGACACTATCCAGAAGGAGTTGAAATGGCTTGTGTTTCATAGCTTAGTTTCTAATACAATTTTCTTTGGGAATGGCCCATAGAGAACATTTTTGAGACTCTTCAAAGGAAATGCTTGGAAAGTTGCGTCGATGATTTGTGGTTGGTGGTATCCTTCTGGATGCCAAGTTCTGCTCTGTGTTAGTAGCATGAAGTAAACAACAGGTACCTTGAGCAACAAAAGGATTAAATGGGGTTTCCAAAGGATTCAGATAGAACTCAAGAAAAATTATTAAATAAGTAAACTTTTGAATCTGTGTATCATCTTGACAACATACTGTTTAACATAAAATGATAGGCGATGGATGGATGGATAGATAGACAGGCAGACAGGCCTAGATTTAGGAAAGTTGTCCACAAATTCAATCCAGGAACATTCTCCTAAACACCTTTCTTCATGAAAGGACCAGGAGTCTCTGTGGCCGTAAAAGCACGTGAGGTACTGTTCTTGCCGATCTAAAATGTAAGTTCCACAAGGACCCTTGTTTCTTTTTCACTGATGTATCCCAAGTGCTTCGAGGTGCCTGGCATGTAGATGCTTCTCAATAAGTATTTTCTAAATTAATGTAAAATTGGGGGCAAATACATAGATTGAAACAGTAGAAACTCTCATTTGATGTAATCAATAGCCACCTTCTCAGTTACATTTGAAAGGTTCTAAAGGTAGGGAATCTTTTTTAAAATGCTTTAAGCATTTTACTTTCACTTAAGAAATTGATTTCTTCATCAGTATTGGGACATACGGTCAAGCTTATGTATTTGAGTCTGGGTCCTTTGATTGGAGTTCCCTAGTTCCTCTCTTATATAAACCACAGGCACCTACATTGTGTTATGTGCCAGTTCCAGATTCAGTTTCTTTTAAGTGGAGTGATAATTTAGACATTTGTGGAACAGTCTTAGAGCAGAGTCCTTCTAGATTTTTATGTTCTCAATCTTTTATAGTTGGTCCTGCCAAAACATAATTTGACAGAAATTTTTTTTTTAGCAACTTGACTTTATCAAGTCTTTTCAAAGCATTCAATGTAGCTTCATAGAAATGACACTTTATACCCATATTTCATCATGTTAGGTAATACTAATTAAATTGAACAAGCTCAGGAACAAATACAACAGGTACAAAGAAGTCTGGGGGAACGTGAAAGTGTAATGAGACCAGGATGGGAATCTCGATGCGTCTGTGTTGACGAAGCACCGAGGAGAGCAGATTCCTATCTGGATGGTTGGGGAAAATTGTCATAGAACAGGTGACATTTCAGCTGAGCTTTGAAGGATGGGTAGGTGTTTGCCAGCCAAAAAGAAGAGGAAGAGCACTTAGTAGCCCTGATCAAGGATTCCCAACGATGAAATAGGTAGAATGAGCAAGGAGTTGGGAACTAGCCAGAAGTGAGGCTGAAAACGGGCTCTGGGGCCGAACTGAAGAGCTCTGTGTACCGCACTAAGGAATCGAGACTTCGCCTTTGGGCGCGGGGCCATCCTCCTATGGTAGCCACGTAAGTGATGCATGCTACAGATCTGTGACGTGCACGCAGGCTGAACTAGAACAGACGTCAGAGGAAGGAAGACCACATAGGCTGTGAGAGCTGTGCCCTCAGGTTGTGAGGACCTGAGTGGACAATGGGAAGGGAAGACCTACAGGGGGAAACGATTGGAGCCGAGTATGACACACGTCTCCAGGACGTGGCACTTGGCTGAAGCGCTGTCGCCACAGGGCAGTTTGGAGGAAGAATCTCACGGTATGAAGTTGGACGAACCGGTGAGCTGTTCACTGACATTCAGACACGTGGGCAAGGGCGCAGAAGGGAAGTGTGGGCAAAGAGGAAGTCAGTCTTCAGCATGTTGGGTTTAAGGAGTCCGAATTTTTTTTCAGCTTTAGGTGAAGACTCAAATCAACTCAAAGCTCAGCTGGGTTTCCCATTGCAGCAGGGTTCTCTCTCTCCACCCAGATACCTGGGTCACTAGCACCCAGGTGAGCACACTTGGACTATTTTTGTCCCCAGGCTCAAGTTTATTAGCAGTGGGGTGGTAGAAATTGCATGGCATTCCAAAAGTTTCCTGGCTGTTCACTCAAGTAGGTCTTTAACTGCCCTCATCATTGTTAGTGTGCCCTTCTCCAATTTTCTATGATTTCTTGGCTGGAAATAGCGGGCTGTATTTCCAGCATATTTGGGTCCCACCCACACCCCCTCCATACTTTGGATATTTACAATATTTGTGGTTAAATTATCCACAGGTAATATCCTATTTCTGGTTCCTTATAGTACCAAACCTGAGCTGCTCAATCGCCTGCTTTTCTAAAGAAAACTACAATTTGTGCATTAGTTTGAACTTTCTGTGCTATGTTAGAAGATTTTAAATTCTCCTTCATGCAGTGTACCCCACTCTTGGGTGTACGTATTTTTCTGTTCAAACTCATCCTCTGATCTTGGTTCCTTTTCCCTGTTGGAATTAAGTCAGTTTTTCTTTTTTTTCTTTTTCTTTTTTTTAAAGTTTTGTTTTTAAGTTGATTTATTTTGAGAGAGAGAGAGAAAGAGCACAGGTTGGGGAGGGGCAGAGAGAGAGAGAAGAAGAGAGAAATCCCTAGCGGGCTCCACACTGTCAGCCCAGAGCCCGACACGGGGCTTGATCGCATGAACCGTGAGATCATGTCTTGAGCTGAAACCAAGAGTCAGACGTTTAACCCACTGAGCCACTCGGGTGCCCCATGTCGCTTTTTCTCGTGGTGATAAGAATGTAGTTACTTCATTTCTATTTATGACTTAAGGTGGAAGTGTTGGTGAATTGAACATTCCAGCATCTTCATGTCTAGTGGTGATTTCATTAATGAACACACTAATACTAGTTATTAAAGGACATTCAGGTTTCTCTTCACATTCCCCTCGTCTCTCCGAGACCCACGTTTCATCAGTCACTGCATACTGATTTTGCTTCTTCTCCACTAGTTCTTTGTGGATGCCTCTATGAAGACGTTTATTTTTTGCACGGAATCACAGTTATTTACATGTCTATCCGGGAGCCGCTTGAGGGCAGGAACCCAGTCCTACTGCCCCAGAACGGAGTCTCCTGTTGATTTTGATGTACAGTATATATTTGCGGACAAATGGATATAATTTAATCACTTGCCCCCCTGACCCCATCTACAGTTTGCTTCTCTAAAATCCTTTGTCTTTTATTTTCTCCTGGTACTCGGTTTGCACTGACCAAAGAGCCTGCCTCCCAAAGTCTGCATGAAAATCTAGCTCAAATGTAATTAAATGTCGTTGCTGGCACCAAGATTCTTCTGCGACTTTTTCACCTTCACTCACTTCCTCTCTGTGGAGCTGCAGAAAATTGAGAATTGATCGTCCTGTACAGCTTCCTTTTTGGATCGCTCAGTGCATAAGGGGGCTGTCCTCCGCAGCTCCTACAATTTACTGCCCAATTGATTCTTACTCTTCCTTGTGTCTCCCTTAATCTTGGAATAGTTAAATTCTCCCATTACTGTTCATTTGTTCTCCTCGCCTCTTTTGTTCCTTCAGTCAATGGGGTGAGCTTGCAAGACGTGGAGAAGACCTGTGTTGTCACAACAGCTCTGCTCCCTCTCCCGCTACACCTGAGCTCTGGAAAGGTGCCCCTTGTGTCTTCCTTGGCTTTGAGTCCCTAGAGCCAGCACACAGCCTGGCACTGACAGGGTGCTGACCAAATGTGGGGAGCATCAGAATATTCAAGAAAGCTTCATTCCACTCCCAGAGTTGACTCGTTTGTCATCTGCCCTTATAAAATTACATTTTTTGTGATCGTTTCTGTGATGGCTAATTTCCGGAGAAAAAACAAGAAAAAAAAAAAAAAAAACCCTCTCGAACTGATAGTCACCCAGGTTTGGCTGGCATTGTGGGAGCTCGAGTATGGCAAGAAGAAATCTTCCCGTTTCTCCAAGAACATGGCTACGTGAGAGGGGCGAGAGGTTTCATCTGGAACCCCACCCCCTCCCTGGTTTGAAATCCTGTCCCAGAAGCCCCGGAAAGTACCCGTCTCCCATCCATGTACATTTCTTTTTCCAGGCACACCCCACCTGAGGAATTTCAGAGCATTATTATTTGGGGGCAGTTTATCAAGCATCTAATGAAAGCATGACATTTGGGCTGGCTGGTTTCCCATCTGGGTATTTGCAGTGCTCTCCTGTGCCACCTGCTTGTAGAATTGCCTCCTGTGTGATCGCAGTGTTTTGTTTCTATAAAACGTCTTGAAGGTTTGGAGATTCTTTTTCTTTTCGACGAATCTTGCTTTATTTTTTTCCCCCATGTCCTCTGAAATGCTTATTTTAGTGTTTCCTTTTACATCCAGTTTACTGTTATTTTCTATCCTGTTTTCATTTCTATCTGTTCTGAAATTATTTTCCCAAGTATTTCAATTTTTCTGTCACCTTTTCTCTCTCCTCTCTGCTACATATTTATCGTTGATGGAACACTCTGATGTTCTTTCTCGTTCTTCTGATGTGCATCGTGGGACCTGAGGTCACCATTAGATATAGATGCCTGATGGGCAAGACTCAGATTTTAGAGTCAGACGAATCTTTGTCCAAATCCAACCTCTGCCTCTTACTAGCTGTATAGCCAGCTGTGTCGACTACCTCATCGGTGAAATTGGGATGAGAACTCATACTGCACACCATCGTTGTGAGAATTAATTGCTGGGTGTTCAATAAATTCCAAACCCGTGTCAGTAAGCACCATGACCATCCACGCTAAAAGTCTAGTTTGATCCTGATTTTACAAAATAGAATTCTTTCCATGGATAGTTTACAAAATGGATAGCTAATGTGACTTAGATTTATTTTACAGCTACAGCTGTACAGTATGATGTAATTTCTAAAACTTTGCACATAAATAGAGTCACAGGTCAGAGAATTAAATTGATAGACTGCATATCTCCGGGTTGGGTCAGGAACATAGGGACCAGCATCATCTCTGCTGTTGGTTCCATCACAAGTATTCCTGGCCATCCAGGTGACAAAGACGTAGCCTGGTTTAGTTTCCCACTGGATTTACACTCCTGTGCTTCTGCTGCCATATTTCCCAGTGACCGCAAGCCTGGCTGTCTGAAGCACAGAATGGTTTCACTTTCCATAAGCTTGGAATGAAGAAAATGGTCTTAATGATGATATTTAACCTTGGTGATGTGCCCTTCAGTACTAACAATCTGTTTGCCTTTCTAACCTGGGCACAAAACGACCCTGTTCCTGCTCTTCAGGCTGTGCCTTGTGAACAAGCTGGAATTTTAGGTAGTTAGCAAGTGGGCTTTTTTAAGATGGGTGAAATCATACACGCTCGCGTCTTTGTCACTTTAGTGCCCAAAGTGCTAAAATTGTACATTATTCACAAACTCCCAAGTGAGAGAGAATGAGAGACATAGTATATCTTGGCACCAGAGAGGAAAGTAAAGCTCTAAGGAGACCCAAAACGTTGTAACCTAGGCTTTACTACAGATGTACCATAGGCGGTGAGGTTTGCCTGTCTTTGTAAATGAACCACCTGTCCATCTGATTTTAGCCAGGCAAAAAGGAATTCATAGCATGATACATGAGGCTGTTCCTTTTGCCATTTAAGACGGAAGGGTGATGAGCCTCCCTTTCTTGGAATGCTTTTCCTACGACTTCTTGCATTTCTATTTCTTCAAGTTTCATATAACATATATGCTGAAGTCAAAATTTAGAATTCGCTTTTTGGGATGGATGGAATAAAACGCAGTAGACCCTAGAGACAAGAAAAATGTGTTAAATCCAAGGAAACTCCCTTCCGTTGGACGGAGTCTCCCTAAGAGATTAGCGTAGGTGTTAAGTTGGGCTGGGTGGAAAGCAGGGGGAGATGAATTTACGTGGCCTGTTATCTGCTTGGGGAAAACTTACTTCTTTACGACTTCTGCTGTAAAGGGATTGACGTTGTCAGGGGTCTGTCTGTCTGATGTGACTAGCAGCTGACCGGCAGGACTTGCTGAGCTGGGTGCTGTGTCTTGTTGTTGGTGGCCGCTTTTTGAGAAACGGACTGTTCCTTGGGGTGTTTGTTTCTGGTCTCTGGGCAGATTTGCGGGTGGCAGACGGCTCACGGGCCGTGGACCTGGCTTTGGCCTTGCTGGGCACGGAATTCCAATCCCGCAGAGCAAAGAGCAAACAAGAGGAAGGATGGGCTTGTCGGGATGGTGGCTGGGCAATGCCCAACCTGAAGCTCAAGCCTGTGTTAACAGGAGAGGCGGAATGTGCCTCGTGCTTTACTGTGCGTGTATTTTAAGCAGAAACTAGTCTTGAGAGCTTAAATAGAAAACATCTCGAACAATCCATGAAATGGTAAACAAACCTGCTATTGAAAGAAAGAATGAGAAGTTGACAATTGAGGTATTGTGATCCTGAGTGGGTTCATCAGCTAGGGCTGAGGAATAAAGAAACCAGAGATAAAAGACTTGGGTAAAATGAATTCACTTGTGTCATTCCTTTCTTCCTTTGTCTTCAGTTTATACCTGGTAATGAACCCAAGGAGGCTCGGAGGTATTGTTCAAGTTTCCTTTTGTTTTATTTTTGTGTGTGTGGCAGGTTTGTTTACAATTTCCAAAGGGGTTTTTCTCAATCTTGAGGAATACAAATTGAGAGGGGGGGAGAGGAGAGCAAGAACGGAAGGTATTTGAGGATTTTGAAGACAGGAGGTGGCCTCACAATAAGGGAGGCTGCTCTGTTTTTGTTTTTCTTCTCCAAGAGGCCGACGGGATGGATGGACTCTGGTTTCATCCAATACGGGTTTTACAGAATTCCTCCACGTCCTGCCTCGGGGAATCGGGCTTTGGAAAATTAAGTGTCCATCAAATCAGGAGGAGGCTGGTACAGTTTCTATCCCCTTTCCCCCCGCCCCCCGCTTTTTGAAAGCCTTAAAAAAAAGAGCCCTTTGTTGTCTTTTCAAGGAAAGTTACACTGAAATTCATCTGTGCGGTATTCATGGACTTCATTTGTGCCAGTCATAGGCAGCCGTAGGTTCTGCGGGACAATGGTGTTGAATGCGTAGCCCCAACACTCAAAGCAGCGTGTTGGGAAAAGGTTCAAGACCTTTCTTTTACTCTCTCTCTCTCTCTCTCTCTATCTTTTTTAAGAAACGGAGATTTTCCCACCTCCCATCTAGATCAGATTTCTCCACCACATGCCATTGAAGCTTCTCAGGGCTAAGATTTATGCCTGTCATTTCCCGACATTTTCCTCCGAATTGCAAACTTTAAAATACCTTTTAGGGAAACTTATTTGGAGTTTCATTTTAATGGGATTTATGAATAAATCTCCATCTTAATGCTGACTAAGCTTTAAACATCCATTCCAGGAGAACACTATTAGATCTTTATATTTTAAATTTTAAATCATTTGACTGTGAAGGCATAAAACATTTTTATATTTGTGAGCACCATGTGCTCGAACATTTCTGTTAAAGACCTTTTTTTCCCCCCTTGAATCATTCTGGGCTCCAGAGGAGGAGATATTGCATCAACTACTTTCCTTTCTCGTGTGGATGCCTTGTACATTCTTGCATTTATTCCTCTCCCCTGCAAGGACAGGTATACCTTGGCAGCCTGTTGCCACGCTGTGATTTCCTTTTTAAAAACAGTTTATTTTCTTCCTTCACTTTGAAACCTTTAACCTCAGAGTTTTATTTTTAAATGCTGTGAGCCCTCAAAGAAGTGACGCTTTCTTCCTACCTGCCTTTCCCCAGATCTGTGTTGTAGGATGTAAATGAAGATGAAAGACGGATCATAGTCCTCATCTTTAAAAAAAAAAAAAAAAAAAAAAATACTCCACACTAATGTCGGGGCTTTCAAGTGTCAAACCTCTACTGTGTTCTCTGTGTCCGGTCTCGTTTTCCCCGTCTGTCCACAGACTCCTCCTACTCAGAACCTCCAGATGTTCAGCAGCAGTTGAACCACTACCAGTCCGCTGCCCTGGCAAGGAACAACAGCCGTGTTAGCCCCGTGCCTCTTTCTGGGGCCGCCGGGGGTGCTGAGCAGAAAACCGAAGCTGTTCTTCACTGCGAATTCTGTGAATTCTCCTCTGGCTACATCCAGAGCATCAGACGCCATTACAGGGACAAGCACGGCGGGAAGAAGCTCTTCAAGTGCAAAGACTGCTCCTTTTACACAGGCTTTAAGTAAGTGACATGAAGAACAGCCCCGAAACACAAGGTGGCTGCGCCTGTTCCGCCCCTCACCACACTCTTCCCTACACTCTCCTGCTTGGAGCTCAGGGGAGGCCCTGCCCGTGGGATGATACAGGCATTAGGTCCAATCTTCACAAAAGGAGGCTACTTCCAGAGGACTGCTTTGGGGTTTGTGAAAGGGGTTTGGGATGAAGAGCTCTATCAGAACAAACGGATTTAAAAATTAGAGCCAGTGGGCACCCAGGAAGTGTGAGTTTGCGGTAAGGGATTTCTCTGGCCCAGTGCATGAAGCAATGAGTGTTTTTCCCTCGGAGGACTATCCTCCCTTTTTTAAATTTGTCTTTGAAAAAAATATGTATATGTTTTTGAAAGCAAAGTGAAAGTCAAGAGAGAACCCAGCAATTGTGATTTCCCTGCTACCCTTATAGGAAATTTGTATTTCTTAAGATCATATTGTTGAAAGACAGCCAGAGAATCAAGACTCCAGCACTGTGAAGACTAGAACTGAGCCAATTTTAGGGAGATGGTTCCAATCTGGAAAAAG
Source organism: Panthera onca (assembly GCF_046562875.1). Taxonomy (NCBI): domain Eukaryota; kingdom Metazoa; phylum Chordata; class Mammalia; order Carnivora; family Felidae; genus Panthera; species Panthera onca. Next base: position 68,785,124 of record NC_138351.1, read on the forward strand.
ATAATCCAAAGTCCCCTTTGCTCCTGTGTATAACAGAATTGGCGAACTCAAAGAATGGAGTGTGTCCAAGGGTGTAATCTAGACTCTTGTGAGTTAATCTCATCCTGTGCAACACTGCTTAGGTTAGTGGTTACGAGTGGTTACCTTGGAGCCTGACTGCCTGGGTTTGAATCCCAGCTTTGCCACCGACTGGCTCTGTGACTTAGGACAAGTGCCTAAGCTTCTCTGTTCCACCTGTTCCTTACCTGTGAAAAAAAGATAATAATACTACCTAACTTCTAAGACTCATGTGAGGAATAAATGAACATTCTATCCAAAGCGCTCAGAATAGTGCTGGCACAAAGGAAACACTAATAAGTGTTACAGTATCATGGAGAGCTATTCTAATAATATAATAGTAGGTGCTGTGTTACAGATAGAGGCTGTTACTGTCTCTTCCTGTTGCAATTAAGACCAGAGCCTTCGGCCACTCTAGTACTCAATATAGACCCCAGACAACAAGGAGGGCAAAAGTGGGCTTCGTGGCCAAAGAAAAACATGAATTGGAAGAACAAGTCTCTTCTCCACCAACATCTTAGTTGGGGGATTTTTTGGAAAATGTGTTCTATCTCTGGCTATTAATTTGGTTCAGTTGTTTTTCAGATAAATATGCATGTGACCTTAGAAATGGGAAAAGGCTAAAGACCCAGATGACAAGGGCCCCCTGACAGGTGTACGTGTCTCCCTGAAGAGAAGTACTTGCATTAATAAGAAGGGGACCTTGCCCATTAAACTCTTGGTTTCGTCCATTTTTACGAGACATTTAAGGCTTTGTAAATGCGGCAGTTTTTAAAAGGAGGGGAAGGCAACGATAATCCTTCCTTCCCCCTTCAGGCTGTTACAACAGCCATATTTGGTTTACCTGATCGTCTGCAGCCATGATGTCCCAGCCAACTTGCCCTCCCCACCCTTACCTGTGAAGAGTCACATGGGCAGCCAGTCAATTAGCCTGATTCTAGTCCCTCTCCTTCCGAGTGTGATGAGAAATATGTTCTCATAGGGATTTTGGTTTTATATTTTTAATAGGCAACTTTTAATCTTGAAGACTAAAGTGTATGGGGAAATCCATTGCTTTTCAAACTAAGCTGTGAACCCAGCCAAGTGGCAAAACTTTCAAAAAGAAGTTACCGCTGCACGACAATGTTCAGTTGTCTGAGGAGTGACCAAGGAGCCTGTGGTCAGCAACATGATTAACGACTACAACTTTGGCCCCTCAAGCTGGGGTGTCACACCCAGAGGCCCCGTAGGAAGATAGCCAGCAGGGGATGTGTGGGTGACATGATCCCCTATCACACTCATTGCCTGTCCCCCACACCTCTCTCCCAGATCTGCTTTTACTATGCACGTGGAAGCCGGGCATTCGGCGGTTCCTGAGGAGGGCCCCAAAGATCTCCGCTGTCCTCTCTGCCTCTATCACACCAAATACAAACGCAACATGATCGACCACATCGTGCTGCACCGAGGTAACCTTCCTAAATGGCGGTTTTCTTGGGGTACAGGGGTGAGGGTGGATTACAGGGACGCCCTCTCAGGGTGGCCTTGGCACCTTTTCCTTGGTCCCCTGTTCCTCACCTTCTCTCCAGGCAGGAAATCACAGGGACCGCCACAGTGACGGCCAACGGTAAAAACTCCTTCCTGCTGCGAGGATTTCCTCCCCGTGGAGGGAGGCAAAGGTGCAGGGCTCTGCCATGCATGCTTCTCTGGGGCTTCTCAGCGTCAGGGATTTTCACCTTGTCATTCCTCTGCCCTCACAACCTTGCTGAGGAAGGAGTGAATGAGAAACAGAATGGGCGGGTGAGGACTCATTTATAAAATGTGAAGAGCTGCTATATGGTTGTAAGCAATTCCCTGGAGGGAGACCAAAATGATGATTTCTGAAAAGCAGAATGCAGAGTTTCCCTTGAAATGGATGGAGAGAGAAAACTCTTAAAAATAAAAGTGGCCTGATATGTCTTAGAAATACCATAGGCTTCAGATTTAAATTCTGGTTTTAAAGCCTCTTGTATTCACCCGCTGTCTCGTCTATAAAAAGAGAGGACAGTCAAGCCTACGAAATAACGTGCAAAAGGTCTAGTGTGTTCCCTAGTGGAGGCATACCGGGTGTTCCATAAATGTTGGTTCCTGTTGATAAACAGGGATATTTCTTTCAAGTCCTCTTTGGTTTTTCTTGCAGTTGAGTTTACTCTTGGCCAATTAAAACACTGTTAAACAACAGGCTTCCTCCGCATTGGAAGGAAAAATATGTTTATGTAAAAACTACTTTGTCCTAAAAAGATTCAAGCCAGAGGTGGATGGAGAAAGAATACCGGAATACCACTGATCTCTTGCTGTTTCCATCATCCACTGATCTTTCCATCTGTCCTTCGTTCCTTCCCTCCCTCCTCGTCTTCCTCTTCTTTCTCGTCTGCCTTCCTTCGCCTTTAACCTTTCAAGAAGCTTTTTACTCTTTGCCACAGGTGCCTCAAAAGCAGTGAGTGTCTTCTGCCATCCTGCTGAGATGTCACTCACCCTGAAATGCTGCATGTTTTCTGAGCATTTTCAAAGTTGCCCACATTTCCCCAGAGCCGCGGGCTTGGGCCATTGCATTTTGTGACACTTCGCCCATCTCTGCTGCGCGCCCCGCGGAAGGCCACTCTAACGAGACGTGAGGTCGCTGCCGGCCGGGACGTCCGCCTGCAAGCGGGGAGAAACAGCATAGGAACATTAGGCGGGAATTCTTGGCCAGAGTGGTCCCACCCGGTGCTGCACCTGGGTCACCTGACTTCTGGTCCCCCGGCCCATGTGTTGTGGTGGCTCTGTGCCCCCTCCCAGTGCGGGGAGAGGCTGTGAGTAGTGTTGCTGCTGAGCAAACAGAAATGGGGAGGCCTCACTTCTGTGGCTGATTCCCTCTGGGTTCCCATCTTGCTGCCTGGCGGAGTCAGAGCTTCACTGTCTAGCGAGCTCAAGGGTTTTCCTTCCCTGAGCCGAGAATTCTAGAAAGCGGGTAAGGGGCACAGGGCGTAAATGCTAACGCTGCGAACGCTGCACTTGACGCTAAGTCACTCCTATCCAATGGCATCGTGAGGGCCAGTGCTGTCACTTGTGTGCCCGCTCCACATGTGTGAAACAGGAAACTGAAACAAACCACTTTTTCTTCGATTTGCTCTAGTTATTTGCGGTCACCTCACAAAGAATTTAAGGTATCTTAAAGGTGTTTGTGCAGCACTGTAGGATGAAAACAAATGGGGAGATCGGGGCAGAAGTGCAAAATACGAAGCAACTGGAAAGTCCCCCGGAAGTAGGAAGAGGTTCCCCAAGAGCTTGGTGTCCAGCGTATGCCCTGAGGTGCTGTGCACCTGTCAACGGTGGGCTGTGGATTTACTTGGCTCTGAGGTTCCAGCCTCCCGCGGCAGAGAAGCAAATGGACTTCAAGTGCCTGTTAGACCTTTGAAATTTTGTTCGGGAGATTTCCAGGAATCCTCGACCCTGAATCCGGAAGGAATTTCTCCAGTGGGGTCCCCTGAAGGGGACCACGTACGATGTAGTGTGTATCATCCCCACCACAAATACAGTGGTAAGTCCCTCAGGGACCATGAGGGCCAGGCAGTTGAGCTGGAGTCACTCAAGTGGTAACCGTGCAGCTGTGAGTCAGCTCCAGTCCTCCGATCCCGTGACCCATCCATCATACTGCCCGTCACTGGTTACATACAGTCTCTTCTGTTCATTTGTAGAGGTGACTTACAACAAAAGAGCCATCTACATATATAAATACTGTTCTTCTCAGGATCAGAAAGCGCACAGTCTGGAATAAAGGAGTATCTGGGGATTGGTAGTGATAATGACAACATCAATAACCACAACAGTCACTATTACTGAGTGCTCACTAGTACCTAGTGCCACGCCGAGTGATTTCAGTGTTATTTTATGGAATTCTCACAAAACCCTCTGTGGTGGGCATTACTGCTATCCCTGATAACAAGGGGAAAAGGTTCAGAGAGGCGGAGAGCGACTCAAGATCCAAATGACTAATAAGTGACCCATCTGGGTTCTGAACCCAGGCTTGTCTGCCCCACAGCCCATGCCTGTAACTAGCAGGTCACTGTCTCATCCTTGGGAGGTTGGTCGGTGTCACCCGTTGAGCATTCTAGTGGCGGTGGCAGCTGGGTCTGAGGATGGAGTTCCCTGTGGGGCTGGAGGTCGGAGATGAGGACCACTGAACCACAGGCGGCAGGTGCCTCAGGACAGCCATGGCTGCCATCTGTGTCCTGGCCTGACTTCAGGGTCCCGTCTCAACTCAGAATGGCATCTCAGTGGGACGCTGGTCTTGACAAGTCAAGAGACGGGGCTGGGCGTCTGCCTTGCAACTTCAGGGTGGGGCCGATCTCAAAGTAACAAGATGTGGTTCCTTCTGCACCTGTGCCCTCCTGGCTCTGCAGAGGAGTAAACATCTTTGGCCTCTAGGGCCTGCAGTAAGAGAGCTTTCTGAGGCCTTGGTTAATTAAAATACTTGGGACGAAAGGCAAGAAAAACAGCTTCTGAACTGGCCCTGGACTGAGATCCTGCTTGCAAGAATAGAGTTTCCTTAGCTTTTTATGCCTAGACATAATGATACATTTAAATAGGGAGGAAAGGGAGGAGAATCCATTTCACTCGTGGGAAATCTGAATGGGCAGCGATCATGGGTTTATGTTGGCTGTGGCCAAAAAGAGCGTACTGTTTATCCATGCATTCAGCAAGCATTCATTACGTGCCACACTGTGCTGGGTTCGTGGGCAAGATGAGGTGTAGGAGGGCGGATACCCGCCCTCCTCAAGGAAATGAAGCATGTGCTAGCGAGGGATGGGTATCTAGGAGATTCACTGCGGCCGGCGTATTTGTGTTCGGGGCAGTGAAACGTGGTGGAGGGTTTTCAAACTGAGCCCTGATGACATTTCAGCAGGCAGAGAAGACTGAGGGTGGGGTATGTTGGTTTCCTGGGTGGCTTAAAACACCAGTGTACTCTCTTGCTGCTCTGGGGCCCAGAAGTCTGATCTCAAGTTGACAGACAGCAGGGCTGTGCTCCCAGTGAAGGCTCTAAACAAGAATCCTTCCTTGGCTCTGCCTGGCTTCCAGTGGCTCCCAATATCCTTGTCTTGTAGCTGTATCATTCCTTTCTCTGCATCTGTCTGCCCCTGACCTTCCCTGAGTGTGTTTCCTCTTCTTACAAGAACACTACTCCTTGAGCTCAGGGCCCACCCCAATCCACTATGACCTCCTCCTGACTAGTTACATCTGCAGAGACCTATCCCACTAAGGTCACTTTCTGAGGTTCTAGGTGCACACACATTTCTGAGGGGCACTCTTTGACCTACTACATGGGGGAGGAGGAGGAAAAATTTCAACTGCGCAGGTAGGTGGAAACAAGATGTGTTGACAGAGTGGCATTAAGAGTGTTCTGAGAGGGGCTGACGGGAACGGGACAAAGCTGACGTGTGTTCTGGCCAAATTAGGTAGGGCTCGGATGCCAATGTAGGAGTTTAAACTTCACTCAGTAGACAGATGGGAGTACCAATTTAGCAAAGATTGAAACAAAGCATTGGTAGACCCATTTCTTTGAGGAACTTGGGTGAGGTTAATTTGGTGAGATTGACCATGATTGGACCAGTTTAGAAAGGGAAAAAGTAAGCCCTGAGATTTTTGTTTGAAGGAAAAGGTTGGTGGTAGGACTTTTCGGTGGGTCTTCATTCAAGGCAACAAATATTTATTGAACATTGACTATATGCTAGCATTCTTTTACGCTCTAGGGATACTGCCATGAAGAGTCAGTCAAGGTCTGTGCACTGAAGGAACTTGAACTTTAATGGGAAGAGAGACAATGAACAAGGGAAGAGATAGTTTCATGGGTACATTTCCACAGAGTTTCTCAGTTTCCCACCACGGGAAGCACGACCCTTTATGCATAGCTTTGCCTGCCTGCACCTTGCATACCTAAGTGCACCCGGAAAATTGGGTACAGACTGAATTATAGGGATGAAACACAGTTTTCCCCGAGAAGTTTATCTATAATTATGGAACTGTGTAATCACTGAGGCTGGTCTCCAGTTGGCGTATTAGCTTAAAGCTTCTGTGTCCCAGCCTGTAACCCCAGTACTGAGGCAAACACTGAATTTAACACTGAATCCTACAGGTGGGTGTCTTTTTGGAACAGAACTAACCTCCCCTAATTTATCTGATGTCTGTCGTTTTTCTTGAAAAACAAAATACGGTGAGTTTGCCAATCTTTCATTTTATTTGTGAAAGTACACGTTCCATCCCCATCAAATACCTTTGCCTGTTGGAATTAGAGGTGCAGTTCCCAGCTTTCTCTAGCTTCACAGTGGTAGCCCAGCTAACGTCACATTTAATAACTTACCAGGAACCGTTGGCCTTATATTTATGTGTGTCTGTTTAGGGTTCTGTTTTGGAATGATTGTTTTTTTAGAAACTCTTGTTATGTTTTTAATGGCTTTCTAGTACTGGGCTTTTATCTCTTGTTTGGCTGAGAGTAATGGGTGGGGCTTTGGTTTTGGCCCAAAGTGGGTCTCCGCCCTTTAGCACGATCATTTGCATACGGGTTTGTTGGAGTGAATGACTTCCAAATCTCTCCATGCTTCCTTTACACTTGGCAGGTTGTGGGGAGGAAACCCATGTGTGTTGTGGTCTGCCTTTCAGGAAGAATTTTTACTTGGTGATTCTGGACTCCACAGTGATGTGGTTTCTCTCTGTTTTGAACAGAAATGACCCTCCGCCCTCCTTGTAGTTGCAAATCTGCCGATTTTTCCACTGAGCACCACGGGAGCTTGATGGCACACACTTCTAGGCTCTTTTGCACCTTAGTTCCCGCAGGCTACCGTGTGGCATACTCTGGGGTCCAGCCTCTTGGGTTTTATGTCCAGCTGCAGCCCCAAGCGACTTTTGAGTAGGAAGAGATGAGAGACAGAATCTATCTTGTAGTCAAACTGGTGAAGTCATAATATTTTTGCAGCCAGCTCTGGAAGCTGAGTCACAATGAGTGTGATTCAAGCCTTGGTTTTTTTACTCAAGGTAATTTTGAGAGGTGTAAAGTCAAGAAAGGCCCACAGTTGTCGCTGCCCCCATAGGGGGAAAAAAAAAGCCCTTAGCACTCAGCTTCTGTAGCCAAGACAGGGCTCCATCCATACCTGGAAACATTCCAGTCTCTAACTTTATGTCCTTGACTTGCCTCAATAATGAATAACCTCATTCAGAAAACAGCCGGTGATTCGCCCGCCTTTTCAAAGTCCGTCTGTCTTGTGTTTTATCTTGGTCATGTTAGCCATGTTTTTAGAAAGTGAAAAAAAAAAATTAATGTCTTAGTAAAAGTCCATGTAAATAAGAGACTTGGGATGTTGGGAATGTCTTAGTTTGGAACTGGGAAGTCTTACGTTTCAGGGTAAGTGAGCAGGAAGTTTCCTATTATCTAATTCAGTAGATATTCGAAAGAAATTCAGATAGAGAGGGTTGCCTTACAGATGCGTGTAGCTTTTGTATTCTTAAACGATTAGGTGGAAAAGCCTCGTAAATACACCACGTGCAGATCGGATGTTCCAGGAGGAGGGCACTGGCCAAGGTCAGGCAGGAGACCTGTGTTTCCAGGTCACAACTTGGTTCTGAGCTAGAAGAGTGACTCTGAGGAAGTAGTTCACCAGACCAGTCCTCAGTTTCCACATCAATAAACTAAAGATAATAAAACTGTCTTGGCAGAGTGTTACGAAGAGAAAAAGCAACAGTGAGGGTAGAGTGCCTGACGGCACTTGAAACCTAGTGGGCTCTTGGTAAATTGCCACAGTCATTTACGTGAGTTATTATCTAAACTCCACAGAGTATTTTGGGTGCTCACGACTTTGGGTAAAATTCACTTAGACACACATAGTGAAATTGGAAATGGCCAAGAAAACTGACCAAGGTGGTAGAGGAATGGAAAGGGAGACCCATTAAAAAACAGGTCTGAAAGAAGCGATTATTTACAGGCAGAGGTGAAGCCTGGGGGCTGACTGCGTGGCTGTCTCCAAGGTGTTTGAGGCTTCGTTACGTTGAACATTATACCAGCCGTTGTCCAGCTCCACTGAGCTCAACGGAACCAGAGCCAGAGGCGGAGGGTGGACGTAGTAGAAATGACAAAATACAGGAAGAGCAGAGCAGGGGGATGCATTCTCAAGGAAGGTGCCAGAAAAGTTTGTATCAGCACTTCCCATGAGCTCCTGAGGCATGGGAGCTGGTCCCAGGGGTTCAGCCTGTACCCCTATCTCTTGCCGTGAGCACCAGCTTCCTCATGGTTTTTGTCCACGCGTGTCTTAACCCAGAGCAGCTGGAGGTGATGCTCAACACTTTGTGTAAGAGCAGCGGTGCTCGACCGGAGTGCATCTTGCCTCCTCAGGGTGCGTTCGTCTGGAGGCATTTTTGATTGTCACTGCCGGGGAAGTGGGGGCGTGCTGGCATATGGTAGGTAGAGGCCAGGGATGCTGATAACTATTCTACAATGCATAGTCCAGCCCCCACAGTAAAGACTTATTTGGCCTCAAAATGTCAGTAGTGCTACTACCGAGAAACCCTGCACTCAAGGACTAGAACATCATAGCATGGGCTTTCTTAAGGCTCTGGCTGGCTCATGCCCGAGCATTTTTTTCCCCCGATTACACCAAATCATGGAACTGAATGGTTAGAAGACTGTTCAACATTTGCTATTCTAAGAAAATGTGTGGATTACATTATAATCATGTGTTTCTTAGCTGTCTGCTCTACTTTGGTTTAAAAATATTTATATTTCTAAATAAGCGACTGACTCTTTGTATAGGGAAAATAACATATGCATTAGAGCTCTGGGGAGTGAGCAGCAGACATCACCTTCCACGCTTCCTCTGGCCAGCTTTTTGCTGCCCAATTAGTCGCTGTATTCAAGGACTCCCAAGGCAATGACCGCCCTGCAGTGAGAATGTGGTGGTGGAGACTAAGGCATGGCCTTGGGTGGGGAAAATTCCCCGGGGGTCAATGCAGGCCAGCAACAAAGGGAGGGAGGGCTCACGGGGAGAATCGCATCAGTGCACAAAACACTGATGCTCTGGAAGCACACAGCTACTCAGTGACGCTGAGAAGAAATCACGCTTTCTTGGCTTAATAATACATTGCTGTTTCTAAATAATATAAGTATATGTTGTGCGCGTCCATTTGTAAACTTTCAGAGTCTTCTGAAATCCAGACACAGCATGAAAACACACGCTATATTTGATCCCTGCATAAATAGCACAGATTTTAATTTTATCCCAGTTATGGGTATCTGGCGCGTGCACCGATACTCTGGGCAGACTGGTGTGAAATTTAATTTGAGCAGTTAAACACAAGGGTGAGAGAGTGCAAAATAAACAAGCGCACGCATTTCCAGCCCTACAGCATTTGGTATGTTAATGGGAAAAGCACCCAAATCCTCTCTCTCTTTTATTTTTTCCCTTGTGACAATCAGATTACAGATTGTCTGAAAAGGCACAAATCCTCCCTATCTCCCACGCCGCCCCCACCTCCCCCTGCATGTTGCCTGCAGCCATTTCATTTGTGAGCTCTTCCGTAGTTAGAGCTGGAGTTTTAGTGAATGAAAATGTACAGGTCCTTTGTTTTTAGATTTGTTTTTAGATTAGAGATCCCCTTGGTTTTGGGACAAGGAAAACAGTCTCCTTGAGAACGTCTTGGAAGGGGAAACAGGAGTGGAATTTGGAAATGGTAGGACATAAAGGATTTGCAGTTGGACAGGCAGGGATGCAGATCTCAGCTGGGCCAATGGCAACATTTGCGACCTCTGGAAAGTTACTCAAGAGCCCTGTTCCTCGCTTTACTAATTTGCAAAAACAGGAGTAACTCCAGCCTAGTAGAGTTGCCTGGAAGGTGCACAGAGGCGGCACAGAGGTACTCGGCGGCCATCCGTCTTCTTCCTGCTTAGAGCCATCTGTAGGTCCAGCCTAAATAGCACTTGCTAAGGAACTGGGATGTGCTCGTGGTTGCTGTCAGTAATCATTTATGTTGGTGAAAATGGCAGCCACTTCTGTTCTTCTCCCCTCCTTTGACCACCTCCATGCAGGAGTTAGTGAGCACCTTCCAGCCTGCCCACCTCTCTGTAAAGATCATTCTGGGTGTACGCAGAGAGCTTTTGGTCACACGGGGCGCCTGGGTGGGTTAGTCAGTTGAACGTCTGACTTCAGCTCAGGTCATGGTCTCACGGTTCATGGGTTCAAGCCCCACATCGGGCTGTGCCGACAGCTCAGAGCCTGGAGCCTGCTTTGGACTCAGTGTCTCCCTCTCTCTCAGCCCCTCCCCTGCTCGCGTGTGTGTGTGTGTGTGTGTGTGTGTGTGTGTGTGCTCTCTCTCTCTCTCTCTCTCTCTCAAAAATAAGTAAACATTAAAAAAACAACACCACCTACTTGTGCCCGAGGAAGGTGCTGTTTGGGGAATTGAGGGAGGGGCAGCGCACATTTGAGTTTACAGACACGGACGCAAAGCTGCAAAACTGGGTGCATTTTTCCCTATATTCCAAAGAAAGAGCACGTGCTTACTTTCCCATCAGTAAAAATCTCCCCCTTTCCGTTCAATTTGTTTCCACAGAAGAGCGCGTCGTCCCCATTGAGGTGTGCCGTTCCAAACTGTCAAAATACTTGCAGGGAGTAGTTTTCCGCTGTGATAAGTGTACCTTCACCTGCTCCAGTGACGAGAGCCTCCAGCAACACATAGAAAAGCACAATGAACTGAAACCTTACAAATGCCAGCTCTGCTACTACGAGACCAAGCACACGGAGGAGCTGGACAGCCACCTTCGGGACGAGCATAAGGTACCTGCCCTTCCTGCCCCCGCCCCTCAGCATACGTGGGAGGTGGGGAGGGCGCCTGGCAGGGAGACAGAGCCGAGTTTAGTCACACCCACCATGTGACTTGAGCCAAAATGTTTAAGGTGAGGTTCGGTGTTTTTGCTATGATGAAAGAAATACAGGGGCATTTTAGAGAATTGGAACACATAGATGGGGACAAGGAAAATCACCCCTCACGCTGCCACCCAGATCCAACCGCGTAACATTTTCTGTCTCTTTGCCGCCCACCTTCCTTTGTTGCACATCCTCCCGGCCACACCATACATGAAGTGTCGTGTCCTCGTCACATTTTTTTTTCTTGACGACCTAACAGGAATCATTTTTCCGTATTATTTTAAACGTATCGTCACAGGAGCTGACCAACTTTTTCTGTAAAGGACCAACAGTAAATATTTTAGGCTTCGCGAGCCAGATGGTCTTAGTGGCAACTCCTCAACTCTGCCCTTGTAGCAAAAAAGCAGCAACAGACAAGACAGAAGTGAATGGGCGTGATGGCCGGGTTCCAGTAAAACTGTATTTCTGGAAGTAAGCGGCGGCCTGCACTACGGTTGCTGGCCCCTGTCCTGGTGGCCGTGCCACCTTGTCCCTCAACCATGTAGGCTGTTTCCAGTATTTTGCTAACTACAGAGATTTTCCAAGGCATTCCTATTCGTGTCTGAACGCTCTAAGGGCCGTAAAATACATGTTTTATTTGGGGAGGAGGATTGATAAAGAACAAATCTGTACAAGACCTGAAATAAGGGGTTTGTGAAAAACTTCTCTTCAGAGGTCTTCTGATCAGAAGGCAGAATCCTATAGGACAGCTTCAGAGGGCTTATTTGGCACATTTGGGAACTGAGAGCATTGCTTCTGGTTTTGTGCATTGCCCAGAGCGCAGAGGAGTTAAGATTTGTATTTGTTTCATGAAAAAAAGCCTATTGGAATGTTTTCTAATTAACCAACACATCCAACAGATCAAGGGAGTGTTTACTTAAGGCGCAATGAGGATCGCTTTTGAGAGTTTCCTTTTTCTGTGATCTGTGTCCTCCTCTTCTCTGACCTTACAAGCCCACGTTATCAAGATGTTAGTCTGAATCATCCGCACCCGAGGGTCAGAATTTTTCTGGGGGGTGTTGAGAAAGAAGTCTGAGCTCTGTCCCCGATCCACAATGTAATGGTTTCATGGTCACTTTTCTGCTTTGGAATGCGTTCATTCTGTAAAGTGTCTGCCCAAAAACGAAAGCAGAGAAGAAAAGCCTCAATGTCCCTCACTGAAAAACTTTTTTCATATCCTTCCTTATTCAAACTTCCTGGGCATTTCTGCCCCCCAGACTCAAAAGGAAAACTCACCCATTTCAAACCCAGCTCTCTACATTTATGCACATGGATCTTATTTATGTCACCACCTCAGATCTTTTTATTATAGCGTTCAAGCCTTTGGGCTGGTATTTTGGGAGAGAGCAGACCCGGAAGATAAATTCTTCTCTCGTGGTTACACACTTGCTGTGAGTCACCGGTGAGAAGGTTAGAACCATGCAGATGTGGAAACAGAGGCTTCCCGAGCAGATGCGGAAGGTTAGGGCTTCCGGGTACCCATCAGGGAAATGGGCTGCTCTGGAAAAGAGGGGCCCAATTTAGAGCCTTTGGAACCACACAGACGTGAGTTTGAATCTTGTCTCCACTATTTACTGCACAACTGCAGCAAGTCACTTCGGTTCTGTGTCTCTTCTCCGATTTCCACATAGGAATCGTTTTCCCTTTCCCAGAAGTTGTGTAGGTTCAGTCCTGCTATCCCCGCACTGGAGAGCCAGTGTGCTTCTCTCAGGAGCTGAGCTGTGCTACCCACCAGAAAGGCACTTCTATTCCCGAAGAACTAAAATGTATTTTAAACTCACTAATTATACCTTGCATCCTAGAAATGGTCTGTGATATTGTATTTTCACTATGCCATGTTAGGTTCTTTAATTTTACTCTTTCTCTTGGCTGACCAGCCTGTTGAGTCCAGTGAGCACCCTAATTGAGGCTAAAGAGCATCGCTCCCAGGATGCTTAATGATGTTCGTCTGGGTCTCAACTATTGTTCAGTTTATGAGACTCGGGCTTTTTACTGATGGCAGCGCTTTCTTTTCCCCATTTTCTATCCCTTCGTCTCTAAATGATGAGGACAAAATGCAGTTCGAATTTTTTAAAATAATTCCCCAGATTGTTTATTTTATAAAGGAGGATAGCAGTGCTGCTGAAACTGAAGTTTCGACGGGTAGGCAGTGACATACACTGGGTAAAAGTGGTCATTCATTGTGGTGACGTCAGCATTTATGGAAGGAGTATAAGAGTGTCGATGTACAGCGTACTGAAGTGAAGTTTGCTAATAATTCAAATATAAAAGACAAGGACCATAAGGCAAGAACAAGAAATTCAAGAATTGGAAAGGAAAGAAATGAAACCACTCTTGTTCACAGACAATGTGATCTTTGTACATAGAAAATCCAAAGTAATCTATTTAAAAAGCTGCTAAGAATATTAACTTAGTTTAGCAGTGTTGTAAGATATAAGGTAAATATTTAAAAATCAATTCCATGTCTGCATACTAGTAATGGAAATCTGAAAATGAAATTTTAAAAAGATCAATTTTGTTTACAATAACCTCAGAAAGAATACGTTTAAGAATAAATTCAACACAAGAACTATGAAAGCTGCACACTGAAAATTACAAAATGCTGTTGAGAGAAATAAAAGAAGTAAGTTAATGCAATATGTACCGTATTCCTGGATTAGAGGACTCTGTATCGGCAACTCTTCCCAAATCGATCTACTGATTCAATGTAATCTCTGTCAAAATCTCTTTTCTTTGATAGAAACTGACAAACTGATACTAAAATGTAAATGCAAAGGACCTAGAATAGCCTGAACAGTGTGGAAAAAGAACAAAATTGGAAGACTTCGCCCTTCCTGATTTCAAAACTTAACCTTAAAGCTACGATACTCAGGAGCATCAGTGGTGCCAGAAGTCCAGAAATAAATCCTCATCTATGTGGTCAGTTGGTTTTTATCAAAGGTACCAAAGTAATAAGGAAAAGATGGTTCTTCAACAAACAGTGCTTGAATAGTTGGATTTCCACATACAAAACAATGATCGTTGACCCTTATGTCACTCCCAACACAAAAATGAAATCAAAATGGATCATAGACTTCCATGTATGAACTGAAACTATAAAACTTCTGGGAAAAAAAAGTAGAAAATCTCCCTTGGGTTAGGGGAAATTTTCTTAGATATTATACAAAAGCTATGGACATTAAAAGAAAAAAAAATCGGTAAATTAGACGTCGTCAAACGTAAATTTTTGCTCTTCAGAGACACTATTAAGAAAACAAAAAGGCAAGAAACAGATTGGAAGCAAATTGCAAAGTCACTTTCTGGCAAAGGATTTTAACCAAAATACACAAAGAACTTTTATAACTCAATAGTAAGAAGGTAATAATTCAATTAAGAATTAGAAAAAAATTTGAATAGACACTTAACCTGTGAGGCTATACAAATGGCAAATGATCCCATGAAAAGACACTGAGTAAGATTCCTCATTAGGGAAATGCAGATGAGAACAACAGTAAGATACCACTACCTACCCACGAGAATGGCCAAAATTAAGACTGATAGTGCCAGGGATGCCTGGGTGGCTCAGTTGGTTAAGCATCCAGCTCTTGGTTTCCAGTCAGGTCATGATCTCAGGGTTTGTGAGATCGAGCCCCACATCAGGCTCTGTGCTGATAGCTCAGAGCCTGCTTGGGATTCTCTCTCTCTCTCTCTCTCTCTCTCTCTCGCTCTGCCCCCCCCCCCAACTCTCGCTCTCTCTCTCTCAAAATAAACAGTAAAAAAAAAAAAAGACCAATAGTGCCAAAGTGTTGGCAAAGTCGTGGAGAAACCAGAAATCTCATATAGCACTGGTTGGAATGTAAAATGGCATATTCACTTTGGAGCACTTTGGCAATTTGTTTAAAAGTTAAACAGACACTGGGCGTCTGGGTGGCACCGTCGGTTGGGCATCCGACTTCAGCTCTGGTCAGGATCTCACAGCTTGTGAGTTCGAGCCCCGCAATGGGCTCCATGCTGACAGCTCAGAGCCTAGAGCCTGCTTCGGATTCTGTGTCTCCTCTTTCTCTGCCCCTTCGCTGCCCACGCTCTGTCTCTCTCTCTCTCTCAAAAATAAATAAACATTAAAAAATCATAAAAATATATATTAAAAGTTTAACAGACACTTAACCATCTGATCCAGCAAATCTACTTCCACATAAAGTGGATGGATAAACAAATGTGCCATATCCATACAACGGGATACTACTTGTCTATAAAAAGAAATGAATCTACTGAGACACAGAACAACATGGATGAATCTCAATAACGTCATGTTAAGTGGACAGGATCCAGACATGAAAGATCACATGTTATATGATTCCATTTATATGAAATTTCTAGAAAAGGCAAACTATGGAGACAAAGCAGATCAGAGGTTGCTTGGGGCTGGAGGTTGGGAGATGGTTGCAGAAGTGATGAGGGAACTTCTCAGGGAGATAGAATTCTTAAGCCAGATTGTGGCTTAAGGGGTTGCATAAACGCATGAATTTACTAAAACTCCCTAAACTATTTAAAACAGATGAGTTTTATGGTGAGTAAATTATGATCGTTGACCCTTATGTCACTCCCAACACAAAAATTAAATCAAAATTCTTCCTACCTGAAAGATTCAAGTTTCCCAAGACCTATATATAATATATATATTATATATTATATATATAATAGATCCTCAGTAAATGTTAATGTCCTACAGGCTTTTACATCTTTATAAACTTGATCCTGGGAACAGATAGATCTACAAGATGCTGAAGTTTCCAGATTATTGTGCTTACCGCCAAAAATAAAGTGTGCGGTAGACTTTAGCAATTGGTTGGAAATTAAGGTTTACTTTTTTTTCCCCAGTAAGACTGTGTGTTGAGTGCATTGCTCATCATATTCTTCCACTGGTAGCTTTGGGTGATTTTTGTGTGGTGGGGGGGAACCTATGGAAGAAACTAAGAGACCGTAGGATGTATTTGCAGCCAAAGGACTTTGTTCATTAGGACTGGACGTCCAAACCTGGACTTCGGAATTCTGCCTGCAAAAACCCATAGACCTCAAGGAGTGTCTCTAAATTTGTCACACTGTATCTATCATTCATGGACTAGACAGAATACTGGTACAGCAGGAAGGATCCTTGAAGTCAAATAAACCATTCCATTTAAGAACCAGACTCCCAAGTGCACTGGCTGTACACTGCCATGTTTATCCTCAGAAGCCAAGGTGAAGTAGAAGACATATGACAGCACCCTCATTTTTCACGTGACACACAGCATCTTGCCTTTCTAGACCTTAATCTTTGCGCCCGTGAACAAAGACTCACTTGCAATCTCTTGGAATCTAAAGTAAACAGTCCAGGAGGCTATTTGAAATTCTGTTTTTTTCATCCTTCAGCTCTGTTTTTTCAATCTCAGTAGGTCTGTTCTGTGATTTCTATGATTTCAGTCCCTCCCTCCTTCAGTCCTTCCCTCCTTCCCCCTCTCTGTCACACACACACACACACACACACACACACACACACACACACACACAAAATGAAGTCCTGTATCAGTAGTGCCATTCATCAGTAATGCTGGTGAAAGATGAAGACATTTTTAAGAACCATGAAGTCATGAAAAAAAAATACCTTGCTCTTCTCCCATTTAAAAAACATTTTTTAAAGAAAGTTTAAGTATATGCAGTACCTTGTTAGTGTTCTTTATGATTCTGAAGTCTCTTTGCTAGTTTAAGGAACATAAAAATATATTATCTCTAACTTGGTTAGCTCATAAAATTGTCATGTTTGCTATATTAAATTTAGAAGGATAGTCTATTCAGGCAATACACATTCACTAATTGAATTTACTCTGAAATGTTTTTAATTTTTTATACAAATGGAGCCTCAGGCGGCCGAACTCTAAGGAACTCGTATCTCTTCCTCTTACTTTTTGCCAGTCTAGGGGAAGCAGCAGAACATTAAGCTCGGGAGGAATCCCCAACATTTTAGTTTTGCCAATAAAATCGTTCAGCTTTCTGGACTAGTGAAATCCATAGTGGCAAAAAAGTCACATAGAGCATTTGTGTTCCGCAAAGGAAAGGAGAAGAAACAAAACCAAAGGAAAACCTTCCCAAATTATAAAACACACCTTTGGCCACACTTTTTTTTGGATTGTATTTAATTTCAAAACTTAGTACCAGCAGCTTTGTCTTGATCGACTGAGGATTTGTGCAAGGCGAATGTTTCTCTAAAAGATCATGTCATTTCAACTCTGCTTAGTCTTGCTTCTTGATTTGTCACCTACAGACCCTGCTTCTTTCAGGGACTTTGGAAGACTGAGAAATCAGAAGTAGATGAGCAAGAGGTGTGACCGTTTTTCAGAGGGATGTGCCTCGCAGAACCACACATGTTATTTTTCAAGTAGGCAGTTGAAGATGTTCTCTGCCTATAACTTTTGAAACTGTCCACTAAACTCTCCAAGGTTCATTGTTCCTGCTTCCGAGGCCGCATGAGACTGCTCCTTGGTTAAGGCACCTATTTCAATCTGCCTCAACTTACACTTAACTCTTTAACAAGTCTTTGTCTTGCCATTGGATGCAACATTCTTGAAATGGAAACCGCATTACTTATTTGTCTTTTCTTCCCAAATCTAGTCATAGTTCCCTGCGTACAATAAAGTATCTGGTAGCTGTTTGCTAAATAAACCAATATATGAAATCTCTTATCAAGTAGGAAATTTTAAGTATCCTGCTTGTTCATGTAAGCAAAATGTGGCAGCATTGACCACATCTTTCCTCCCTAGATTTTAAGTTTAGTACATTGGCAACAGCTCATTTGGCCAGCAACAAAGTTCTTTGACTTTCTTAATGATGCTTCTTACTTGGCTTTTTCAGTACCTGTGACTGCAGTTATCCTGAGATTTTCCAAATAACTTCGTTTTGTCTGGGCTTTTGCTGAGCTAGGTCTGGCAGAAGCATCTTTTCTGCTTCTGACTCAGTGATTACAAAAGAAAGTAGATATTCTCCTTGACCTCTGTGCTCCATACCCTCCTGGGTACTTTTCTGTCCTTTCTTCTTATTGTTCTTAGAAAGGTTTTTATTTTGAAAAAAATTCTCAAAAGACTCTACTCCTCTATCCCATCAAGTTTTACAGCATTATAAAGTCACAGTACCTTTTTCTGCCTTCCTCTTATGTTCAGTCGGTATCTGGGGCGGGGTGGGGGGGGTGGCGAATTTTGCATTTCTCTAGGTGATTTGCATTATAATGGGGAAAGCTGGAGCCATGGCATCTGAAGATATGAGTTCCAATCCTGGCATTATCACTTAACTTGTTTAGTGTTGCTTTCCTCATCTACAAATATGGAAGATAACACATCTCTCTCAGAGTGGTCATAAGGGTTTAAGGGATGCATGTGAAAACACTTGGATTAATTTTTCGTATGTAATAGATATTTGTTAAGAATTGAACAAAATCTTTTAGAAAATGTCTAGTCTTATTAGCCAGCAAATTTTTATCATTGGGTACAGTATTATGAAGTTCTTTATACTTTATGGTCTCCCATGGTTTTTATGTTACCAGTACATTCAAATAACATTTATTGTGTGTCAACTCAATGACCGACCTTATACTCTGTACTTACTTAAAGCTAAATGAGAAGTGGTTGCTACCCTGGAAGAGTTTATAAGCAAGGAGGTAACACAAGCTTAAGTAAAGAACCACAAGCCAGCATGACGAGTGCTTGATAAAGGTGTCTACAAAATAGGAGGGCAGCACGGAGCAAAGCAAATATGGTGTCACGGCTTCTCTTCCGTAGAACTTTAATATACTTAGCTGAATGTCCCTTCTAGGAGCTTTTACAGGAGCTCTGATCGAAATGCTCTGAATTCAAGATTTTTACCTGCACCTTTGACCATCTTCCTATAAGAAATCGTAGAGACAATGCTGTGCTGACCCTTTCTCCTACTGATTTCATTCTTGTTCTGACTTTCAAAGATAGGCAGAGATCGCTGGGTAGACCACCTGATATTATTATTATGTTTTAATGTTTATTTATTTATTTTTGAAAGAGAGAGCACAAGTGGAGGAGGAGCAGAGAGAGACACACAGAATGTGAAGCAGGCTCCGGGCTCCGAGCTGTCAGCACAGAGCCCAACATGGGGCTCAAACTCACGAACTGTGAGATCATGACCTGAGCCAAAGTCAGAGGCTTAATCGACTGAGCCACCCAGGCGCCCCTAGACCACCTGCTATTATAAGTCAGAGGTTGGCAAACTCTAGACCATAGATCAAATCTGGCCCACTGCCTGTGTTTATATGGCCCACCAGCTAAGAATGGTTCTGATATTTTTAAATGACTGAAAAAAAATCAAGAGAGTAGTATTTCATGACACATGAAATTATATGAGTTTCAAATTCCAGTGCCTGTAAATACAGTTTCATTGGAACACAGCCATGCTCATCCATTTCTGTATTGTCTGTGGTTGCTTTCAAGCCCCAGCGGCAGTTGAGTAGTTGTGACAGAAACTACATGGTCCAGAAAGCTTGGAATACTTGGTTATCGGGCGCTGTGCACAAAGTTTGCCCGCCATGCTGTAAGGCCTTTAAAATCTTTGCAGCTCTACACATCCTTGGTATGGGACTGAGATGGGCATTTCTCGTGTAAGAGGCAGCTTTCCCGTGCTCTCTGGTGTCACTTCTTCTAGAAATAAAAATGTTCACTTTGGCCTTTCTTCGTAACATGAACATGCAGTGTTAGGTGACGTGAACATCCTGACAGCTTGTCCCTTTTGAAGGTACAAATGTTAAGTAAGAAGGAGGGGGGACTCTGGAAACATTAAGGGATTTTTTCTTCATCGCGATCTCCCCCATTTAATGTCTGCGAAGTAATCTGAAGACAAGGGTGTCTGATTTCATTCTTTCGTTAACCAGCAAGTTTATATCAGTCTTGCCTGTAAGACTGGGTTTGTCACCATAGGACAGCATGAAAATGCATGTTCAACTTGTAATATTTGTAAATCATATAATACTTCTCCCCTTAGAATAAGCCTCGAATATGGAAATTCCTTCATATCTAGGGAAATTCATTCATTTTGCTGAATGGTTAAAAAAACAACAGACAGAAGGACAAACATAGTTGCAAAGCTTGAATACGAGGCGCGAACATGGAAGGGTTTACAACGTCAGCACACTCCAGTGTTCACGGGTAAAGGTTCTGCTGGTTGTTGGCGGTTCATCTCACATTCTTAAGGGCTAGTGGCCTGCACAGGGGACTTTGGATTCATGGGCAATCGCAAATAACTTTCATGGATATAAGGATCTATATATAGTTTTACAGTCTGAGGGATTATGTATTTGAACAAGCCCATCTTCAAACACATGTATGGTTTCTTTTGCCTTCCAAAGGCTTCAAGGAACCAGGTTCTAAATCTCGAACTCTTACCCTTGGTCTTTCTCCCTCTCTTGTGGGCCTTTTGGGAGACAAGACAGTCAATTTTTTTGGCACCTCCAGAGAAAGAAGTGAATTTCCCTCAGTATGTCCTCTGCATATGCGCAATCTCTAGGTCCGGAAAGTAACTTACTGGTATGATCACTTCAGAAGCTGACCTAGAAATCTGTTGGGACTTCAGTAAAGTCCGTGGCTTTTGAGTTGATTTCACATCTGGAAATTTAGCCCATAAAGTGAAAGCTAAACATGAAAGAAAGATTTATATACAGTAAGATGGCTTGCTGCGTTTTTAATAGTGAAAAGCCAAGAAGAGCCAAAGGCGAACTCATATGGGGGGAGTCAAGTAAGGTGTAGTACATTCAGTTGGTAATAGTGATTGAAAATGATTATTAATGGTATTTATACCATGCCAGGCATAAAAGAAAGCAGGATACACACTTGTAGGTTTTTTAACATGATTACAGCAATCAAATAATCTATGCATAGAGAACAGGAATACAGAAATACAATAACTCATTAACAGTTATATGTATAGATAGTTGGACCTGAAGCTTTTTCTATTTTCCAGTTATTCTTCATGCGTGCTTTTAGGAAAGAAAGACATAGTAAATTAAAACGAAGAAGTACTGTAGGCAGGAGAGAGCAGCACCCCCTCTAACGCAGACACTGCACCAGCCGTGGAGATCCAGCTGTGAACGAGATGCACAGAGTGTCTGTCTGTCCGCATGAGCTTACAGTTCAGTGGGGGAGGCTCAGGCCATAAATAGTTAACCACTGAGCGGGAGGAGTTATAAAAGGTGGGGGGGGGGGGGGGATGCTGAGGAAGCATAGAGCCAGGACATTCAACCAAGGAGGAGTTTACGGAGGATGTAGTGACACGGAAGCAGGGCTAGAAGACGGAGGAGTCCCTGAGTAACAGAAGCAGGTAGAGAGAATTTCAGACAGAGAAAGTGGCCTGTGCAGGAAGAGGCAGAAATTCCAGAGCATGGCGTAGTCTGGGAACGTCAGTAAGTTCAGGATGGTGGCAGTTCAGGTGGTCTGGAGAAGGTGGGCCCGGTGAGGAGATAGCTGGCCATTTCCAACTACAGTGAGAAGTTGAGATTTTGTCCTCCGGGCAAGCGGAAACGGACATGAGTAGACTTACATATTTATTTTTAATCGCTCAGACCACACGGGAAAATAGATGCAAGACTGGATGCTGGGAAAGCAGCGAGGAGGGAGGGAGGGAGGGGGCTTGCAGTATTCCAGATGAGAGACGGTGGCTCAAAACTGCAGCAAGGGTGGACCTGGTGGGTATGATGCTAAGTGAAATAAGTCAGAGAAAGACAGGTACCAAATGATGTCACTCATGTGGTATCTAGAAAAGGAACGAATAAACAAAGAAACAGACCCATAAATACAGAGAACAAACTGAGGGTTGCCAGAAGGGAGGGGGTGGCGGGAGGGGCAAAACGGGTGAAGGGGAATAGGAAATAACAGGCCTCCAGTTATGAATGAGTCACGGGGATGAGAGGCGCAGCGTGGGGACTAGAGCCAGTGGTGTTGTAATGGCGACGTGGACTGATTGGACGTATCTACCATGGTGGTGACCGTAGCATAATGTATAAACCAATCACCTCATTGTACACCCAAAACTACTGTAATATTGTGTGTTAACTATACCTCCATTTTAAAAACCACGGTATTTTTTTTTTAATTTTTTTTTTTAACGTTTATTTATTTTTGAGACAGAGAGAGACAGAGCATGAACGGGGGAGGGTCAGAGAGAGAGGGAGACACAGAATCTGAAACAGGCTCTAGGCTCTGAGCAGTCAGCACAGAGCCTGAGGCGGGGCTCGAACTCACCGCGAGATCGTGACCTGAGCCGAAGTCGGACGCTTAACCGACTGAGCCACCCAGGCGCCCCAAAAACCATGGTATTTTTAAAAAATGAATATGATAAAGCACTAACATCTTTGAGAAGTAATTAAAATTCCAAATAATAGTTAAAAGACATTTTTAATGCATCAAGGAGTCTTCCTGTTGTATTAATATCGGATGGCTGATTTGGGAATTTAAAGTTTAGGGAGAACCCAACATCGTAAAGGGTTTTTATTTTAAAATCTTCTGGTTAAATAGCAAAATTTTGAGTTTTCACTTTGAAATCTTTTAATTGCCTAACAAAGATTTTAGAAAGCTTCAGGACAAATAAATCCCGGGTTAGCCCCGGATGAACGTCATACCGTGAAAATGTCATGTACTCTTTTAAAATTGTGCAGACTCCAACATGTTAACAGTTTTCCGGTGGAGGGATGATGGTGACGGGAAAATGGGCAAATACAGTCCTTAGAAAAACCCAGAAGGAGGAAAAGAAAAACATAACATTTGGTTTTGTGACAGATCTCCTTCTGTCATGAGTTCCCTGAGAAGCAGGGGCTTCTCCATCTAGCATGGGGCCTGGCATACGTGGGGTCCTTGTTGAAGGAACGAACAAATGACTGAACGGATAAATGACCTGATTAAAGGAGACATTTGAGGATTCTTTTTGACCTATCTTATCTTGGTTTCCTTATTTTCATTTCCTGGCAACGGCCGCCCTCATGCCCTTCACACACACCTGCAGTTGCCCCGGCTAGAGGTGCAAAGCGGAGGAAGGTGGTCAGAAAAGGCTACGCTTGGGGCACCTGGGTGGCTCAGTCGGTTGAGCATCCGACTTCAGCTCAGGTCATGATCTCATGGTTCATGAGTTCAAGCCCTGCATCAGACCGCTGCTGTCAACCTGCATCAGATCCTCTGTCCCCCTCTCTCTCTGCCCCTGCCCTGCTCACACTCTTCCTCCCTCTCTCTCTCTTTCTCTCTCTCTCTCTCTCTCTCTCTCAAAAGTAAATAAACGTTTATGAAAACAAAAAAAAGAAAATTTTGGTCACATAAGGATATGTTACTTTACACATATTTCAAAGTTAGGTAAATTGGAACCTTGCCTCCTTTTCCTGAAAAACTGGCAACCCAGAAAACTTTTATTCAAATATTTGTCATAAATGCTATTTGGTTAAAACGTAGACTTTGTGGCTAAACATAACTTCATAAATATTCATTTACGATGCTTGTTATAAGTGTTTCCAAAAGCCAAAATTGGAAAAGGCCACGTTCCCAGAAAGGAGAAGGAAACTACATTTTGGGGAACTATTATGTTGTAGGTACTGGGCTGACCCCCTTTAACAAATGAGGACACTGGGGTTGTACCTTGAGTAACTTCCCCACAATCTCGTGGTTAATGGCAAACTGTGAACTTGAAGTCAGGTCTGTCAGACTTCAAACCTCATTCTCCTTCTGCTCTTCTTTTGTGTTTTTATGTCATACAAACAAAGAAATAAAAGTCCTTGTGGGTCTGGAGGAGTGAGGCGTGGTAGATACATCCCAGGTAGGAAGGTGCTGTAAGCAGAAGTCCCTTGAAGACAGTTACTGTGAACTGTTAGCAAGAAAGAGCACTAAAGATTCTGAACGTGACTCTTCCTCCCTCTCACCTTAGTCCATTAACTTTTCATTTTAATTAATTCTGCAGATGAGCAAAGCAAGCTCTTGCCTTCCCTGAGCGTTTAGCAACGAGAGCAACAGAAACTTCTTTTCTCCCTCATGTTGGGCTGTTGGCAAAGTCCACTGTCAACCGATTTCATGGATCGCATTATTAAAGTCGGATCAATTTATTATTCCTCTCACTTTAAAAGTGTGTTTATCCTGAGTTTTCTTCCTCCTTTTGCACGCTGCCTACCTTCTACAGGATGTTGTTGGGGCAATATTAAGTCTTTTTACAGGACTGTCTATTGGCCCTGCTACTCTGAGTCTTTTTCTCTCACATTTGTCACAGTTGATGATGATGTTCCCATCTGCCAGGCATATGGAATTGGTGGTGCTCAGCAAATCTTTGTTCCAGTCTGGTCCCAGAGAGTATTTTGGGATTATCTTGTAAATTCTCCCTTTCTTCTCCTGTGCCCTCAATATGCTCTGTCTCTTCTGTAGCAGCTCTTGAAATCTAATGAATGATGTCTGCCTTCCCTCCCGAACTAAACTGTGAGCCTCTGGAGGCCAGGACAGGGTCTCATCTCACTCATCTCACTCATCTCTGTGGGTCCCTCCCCCGGCCCCCAACAGGGGGAGCACGGCACCTTCCACAGAGGAATAGCCCATCGCAGTTGAATGACTTGAGACATACTGTTGGCTTAAGTCCCGTGCTAACCTGTCGTTCCTGATAATTCTATGCATACAAACTGGAGAAATTCTGAAAATAGATTAGTCAAGAAGGTAAATTTTGTGCTACTGTTGACGTAAGGACCCTAAACGTAACATCATTACAAAGTTTTTTTAGTGTGGATTTTTATTTCCCTTGGGTGTAACTCCTTTTAGGAGTTACTCGTCTAGATTCTTCTCAGGTAGTCCCAGCTTCAATCTACAGGTTATGGTCAGCTTTGAAAACAGTAACACTAACAGTGACAGTATTGTTTTCCATTTACTGGAGTCAGGAGTTGGATAGTTGTTATCTGGCCTAAGCTGGGGTAGCCCCCAGACCTCCAGGTTTATAAGACTGTGGGGAAGAAGGTTGTGACTCTCATGCTAAGTTTTCAGGAACCTTCCAGAGCCTCTTCACCTCCAGACGTGTTTGAAACTTAGGTAGTTTAAGAAAGTTACACCTTTGAAATCAACTCAAAAGGTATCACTGGACACCTACTCTGTACCCGGGCTTTGTGATACTTTGATTTCCTGTTGACTATAGCTCACATTTTATACTAAATCTAGTAAGGAAGGTCCAGTGTTCCTTTAAAAATGTTGGAATGTGGGGTAAAGGACAGACCCGCCTCTGGAATAGTCAAAGTGAAGAAAAGGGTCTCCTAGGCACTGGTGTTGTACTGTCCTGATTCCAAAAACACGGTCATTGGAAGATGATGTTGGAAAGATCTCTCCCCCAGGGAGAACTCTGTTCAGTCTGCGGTTCATTATTCTCTCATTTGTTTGGGCCTTTTTCAGGTGAGCCGTAACTTTGAGCTGGTTGGACGGGTTAACTTGGATCAGCTGGAACAGATGAAGGAAAAGATGGAGAGCTCCAGCAGTGATGACGAGGACAAGGAAGAAGAAATGAACAGCAAGGCTGATGACAGAGGTTAGTCTCAGCCCTGCCCTCGGAGGCCCAGATGGCATCTAGCACGTCCATGGTGAGACAGAAGGGAGGCAGAAGGTTGTTGTAGGAGGAACAGAAGGAATGATCCTTCTTAGTTAAGTAGCAGAACAGACTGACTTAAGAAACATGTCAGGGGCCATGTCTTTGTAAACTATTACCAGCCATAGAAACTTCAAGGAAAACAGACATTTTCTAACTATAGAAACTTAACTATATGTTTGTTAAGAAATATATGGTGGTGATTTGTTTTTAATAAGGACCACTGGTGTCTGGGGAAGCTTCACAATAAGGATGGGCAGACAGTAACACAGAGGACACCGTAAATGGAAATGAGCTTAACGTTTCATTACGAGGAATGTAAGTGAACTTCCCATTGAGCACTTACGTAAAATTGCTGCTGCTAGGGCATCCACTGCTGTGTGGTGGGGGAGGCTGCAAAGAACTTGAACCCTGAGCCCTCTCCGGAAGTCCCTCTGCCTGGCCCTTAACACCTTGTAAAGAGAGAGAAAGGGAGCGACAGTTTTCATTCAGCCGTGTGTTCACAAAGCAAGCTTTCATGGGATTTGTGTACTCTTTTTCCAATTTCCTCTGAGTCCAGAATTATTCTCAAGATAAAGCTTTTCAAAAGTATATCTATATAACCATTCAAAAAAAAATGTAGGCCTACATTTATATGATCTAGAGTTGGTTTTCTGTATTGTTCAACATAGAATATTGTGGAAGTCCCCAGAGGGTGCATATAAGACTATGGGTTTCAGATGTGTTAGTGTAGTTATTAGGGATTCATCAAAAGCACCTGGATAACAAACATGAGAAATACACAGGATAGATACCATCCCAGTGATGATAAGAATGGGATGAGGTTATCAGCATGGAGCATCCTTATGTGCCACGTCCAGTATTTTCTTTAATCTGGTATCATGTAGAGGGTTCTGCAGTTGGCCTGCCTGAATTTGGCTCCCAGTTGTGCTATTAACTAGCTCTATGGCTTTGGGTAAATCGTTTTATCCCATCTGCGTTCATTACTGACAATAATAATATCACCTACCTCCTAGAGATGTGGAGAGCTTAAATGAGATGATGTACAAGACACCAGCGCAGTTCCTGAAGCATAGTAACCACCTCATCGATGATAGCCCTGCCATGTCATGTATTATCATTTTGCAAAGGGGGACATACAGTCCCAGAAAATTTAAGAGTTTGTTCAAAGGAAAAACATATATATTGGAAACCGAATTTAGGTCTTCTGGCTCCAAAGCCAAGATCTCTTTACACTACATCTCATTTCTCGAACACTTGGAGCAGTGGGATGTTCTTCACTGAAGGGAACCTAGACCTGAATCCCCTTAGGGCCTCCCTCCGAGGTGCACGTCTGCAGAATGTCACTGTCTCCCCTCCTTACCCGGTGGGTCTGCAGGCCTCCAAATGCCTCTTTGGTGGCCATTTCGCTTGGAGGTTCTCCTCCCTGTTCTCTTTCCTGCCCAGCCCCTCTTCCACTCCATCCCCACCATGACAACCGTAGCAGGGGACCACAGGTTTGCAGTGTGGGGGTCCATTCGGGCCCCTGAAGTCCCAGTGAAGACAACAGCAGGGACTGCCCGCTCTTCAAAGCCCCCGCACCCATGGTCAACCTGAAAAATGAGTGGACAAATAAAACACCCTACCACGTAGGTTGATTGCCCTTGTAAAGTTACAACTTTTATTAGTAGATGCCTTAGTGATCCATTTCTTGCAAGGGAAATGGCTGTGATCTGAGGAAGCATGATTTCTAATTTTCTTTTCCTTTTTTTTTTTTAACATTTCACAAATATGTTCTTAGTGATGAATTCTTTAACGTCTGTGCACTGTTAGCAGAGTTCTCCAGAAGAGGATGCTTTTGACAAGGGGGACAGAGGCTCCTTTTGCTTCATGGTGCTCTGTGCCCTGCTGTTGTTTAGGAAATAAGTTATTCCTTGTTGGTTACTATGACTTGTTTTCATCTCTAAGGCTGAGCACATACGATTTTAGAGGTTACAAGTGTTGCAGAGGCAAGAGGCCCTTTTAGTCTTCCCCTCCCCGTGACTCCTCCAGAATGAAAGCATAGCAAATTAGAAAAATAGATGGCAGTTAGGTACGTGGGGCACCAGGCAAATTTCCTTCCTTGCCTGGCTTGGCCGCCCCCTTTGCGTGGGCACTGGGGCGACAGACCAGTTCGGTTTGACTGTAAAGAATTTCATGGTGTCTGATCACTTCTCACTGGAAAGTGTAGTATCCACATTCATGAGCCGTAACCACATGGCGGGGGGGAACGTCTTTGGGTAGAGGGGCATGTATTCCTCTCTCTGAGGGTAGGGGATTTACATGAGTAACTTCTAGTAATGTTAATGAGAATTACAAGCCTAACCCTCCCCATCCCCCTCTCCGATCCTTGAAAGAACAGCCTCCTTTGTCTCATCTCCTTTGAATCCATTCTCCACCATCTAGGTATATTCTTGCCAATGAGAAGAAATGGCACACAATAGCCTCGGGGAGTTTTTGCCAGACGGTCTGTCTTCTAGGAGTAGAGCGGGAGGTGGCTTTAGTGCAGCTCTCAGGGCTGATGGAGAGCTATTTGATGTGTGACAGGTAATGACTGGCCTCCTCCTTTGAGGATGAAACAGCATGAGCCATTGGAAAGAATAGACGACTGGTTTCATGTTTCCTAAGGGTAAAGGAGCAAATGTGCCAGGAGCATGCCCCTCGTTGGCAAGTGTAGACTTTCATCAGGCACGCTCAGTGCAGGGGGCTCATGTCCTTGTAGCCACCCCATACCCAGCGCCCTTTCCAACACGGGAACTAGAGAGAAGACTGACCGTGGCCATATCGCAGGTCCTGCCTAGGAAGCTCGGAGGGAATTTGAAAGAGAAGAAACCAGGCATGAAGAAATCAAAATTAACCCAAGCAGAATCCTCCCCACCCCCCTCTCATTATGCAGTTGGGAGGAGTCAGGAAGGCATTCTGTTGATTTCTTGCCCAAGATAATCCCTGCTAAGGAATTAATGCGCAGAGCAGATGGTGCTGTCTCATTTCCAATGAAAAGAATCAAGGAAGATAGTCTGTGCAATTATTTTTAATGGCTTGTGTGGTGATCTTCTTAATTTGTGAGAAAATGTTTCATCTTTTGTTAAAACTGGCCCATTCACGTAGCGTTTTGTGCTAAAGATTAAGGCAGCACAGAGACACCTATCCTGTTAACGTCATCCTGAGGATTTGATTAGATGAAGTGTTTCAACCAGGGGACATCTTCCTGTAGCATCTTGTATGTACAAGCACAGGGTGACCAGATATGTAGAGATGATGGACATTTCCCCGTATGCTGCCCTCACTCTGCTGCGTGGCTGCAGGACCGTCTCGGCCCTGCTGTTTATTATCCACAAGGAGATTGGCTCTCTGTGGTGTAATGAAAGACATATGGGCTTAGGACTCGGGAGAACACAAAGGCCACGTGAGCTCTCATCTTTGAGTTTGCCAGGAGGAGTGGTCTGTAAACAATTAGCCAGCCAATCCACATTGATCAGACCCCTAACATGTGCCCAGCGCCATGGAGAAAACAAAACGACCGTCAGTATTTGATGTTTGCAACAGACCTTCCAGAAATGTCTATACCCCCACATTCATGAGTACCACCAATTGAGGAGTAGATGTCAGGCAGCCAGCCAGGGGCCCTCACTAGCTCAGGACATACTTTTACAAACTGGCCTCCCCGCTTCCCAGGATTCTCGTTCACGCTAGCTTCTTTGCTCGCAGATCTCATTCAGTGCTCGTTGCCACCCTGTGAGGTGTTGATTATGACATCCGTGACAGATGAGCACGAGTCGTGAGCCCTCAGCTCTACTTGGAACGCATCGAAACCCTGAGGTCTGCTACGCGTAACCTGGTCCAGTGCCTCTATATTCTTTTTAGTGAGCAAAGATAAACCTGTGTCAAATAGAAAATGAATAGGTGCTAAATAGCGAGGCACTGGTAGAGCATCCTAGAAGGAAGAGATTCGATAGAAAAAACTGCCGAGACGCTGTTGGAATGGACAGAAGGGGTTCTTCGGGCCAGAAAGACCCAGACTATTTGTTTGTGATGAGGCAGTGAGGAGGAACGGGGCTGCTGGGGGCCTGGGACCCAGGAGCTGCTCTTGACGGCTATCCAAGAAATGCCCTGACGTGAGAAGCCAGTAGGAGAACTAAGAGTAAGGAATCTGGAAATTGCCTTCATGGAGGGTTTTACGGGTGAAAGTAGGAAAGAAAGGAGGTTTCCTAATGAATGTTGACTTCCCTCTTCTGCTTCCTCCCACAGCACACAGGTAACACTTCTGCTTTCTCCTCACAGATCTGATGAGATTTGCTGACCGTGGGGCTGCTATTAACACTGAGAAGCGTTTTCCATGTGAATTTTGCGGACGGGCGTTCTCACAGGGCTCTGAGTGGGAAAGGCACGTGCTCAGACACGGCATGTAAGTTGAGCCATCCCAAGATCGCCTTTGCCCAAAGTGAGAAGTGGCAGGGAGAGCAGGTTCTGTTTTTTCGTTTTTTGGTTTTTTTTGTTTTGTTTTGTTTTGTTTTTGGTCCCCCTGACAATCCGTAGGCCCTTCCCTCTGTGTCACACTTTATTTCTGGGCTTGGGAGGAGAGGCAGCCATCAGGAACTAGGTTTCTTCTTTTCTGTTGGTTTTTTCAATGGTCACCCAGACACAACTCAAATGAGGAAAAATCATCTTTACGAAAGACAAATCCCACTCAAGCCCTCGCGTGGAAGTTTAGCGTTCTCCAGCCAGTGTCCCTTCAGCTTTCATTAGCCTGACATTCTCTGATAGAGCGTGGACCGGGGTCAAAAGATCTGGCTTCTGTTCCTGCCTCTGTGATGACTCATTCCCTGAGTGGCCTTGAACATTCCCTCGCACCTCTTGGTGCCTTCAATGCTCTGCCTCGGGGACAGAGCCAGCTTCTGCCTGCCTCCCAGGTAGGTGGGAGCATATCCGTAAAACACTTATAAGATCTTTGAACATAAAACTGTCCCCTAGACGAGGCACTCTTAGTCTGCCAGACAGAGAGAACCCAGGAGTCAGTTCCTGAGTAGAAAATGCCCCTGAAACCCCAAGCATCTAAACTTCAGAGACCCTAACTAAGTTTCCCTAGACATGGGTTCCATCTTTGGGTTTTTACTTTTTGTTTGTTTTTTTATGATTTGTTTCTGGATCTGTCCATTAAATCTTTACCTGAGTTGCTCTTTTAGTCTTCATAAATACAGCCAATCTCCAAGCTTATGGGTTACTCAGAGGAGTTTGAGCATAAGACAGTTCTTGCTACTACTACCAGTTATGACCTATCACCCAGTAGAAGAGGGAACATAAAATAATTATGTTAATGTGGACACAAGGCATGATATAATCAAAACAGAGTATAATAATGGCTATTTTTGTAGGTTCACATCTTTAATAAGATGCTGAAATACATGACCTAAGCATAACATGTAGCAAAGGATAAATCGCTCAGAATTTACTCATATGTTCATGGCATTTACGCAAAGGAAACCCCAAGGTCTTTTTAGGATCAGGGAAATAAGGACTTTTTTGTTTAATTAGGAAAAAAGGCATACTCATCCATCTCTACCATTACTGTTTCTCCAGGGCGTTGAATGACACCAAACAGGTGAGCAGAGAAGAAATCCACCTGAAGGAGAGTGTGGAGGACAGTATTAAGATGCCCTCTATAGAGGAAAAGGAAGATGATGAGGCAATCGGGATAGACTTTTCCCTAAAGAGTGAAACAGTAGCCATCTGTGTAGTAGCTGCTGACAAATCTCTCCTGGAGAATGCAGAGGCCAAAAAAGAATAAGCGTTTGGTGAACTTCTTAATCAAACCGTACTTGAACCGTGATGAGAAAGTGGGGAGGGCCAGCTTGGGCTGAGAAGGGCGGGGACAGAAAAGAAGACAGAACAAAGCTGCTTTTTAGGACTGAACAATCTATTTTCAAAGCACTGGTACCTGTGTGAGTGAGTATGTAAATTAAAGTTATTTAAATGGTTGGAATATGTGGCTCCTTTTCCATCACTACACCTTTTCTTCCGGATCTTCATCATGGAAGTGTCATTTGTTGCGGAATATGGAAGCACCTCCCATGCACACGGTGTGCTCTGTGGTGGTCTTGGACAGGATGTGGAAACAGAAGCTCCGTGACAGTACAAGACTTCTCTTAGGGGAACAACTTTTTGACGCACATCTTTCGGTGCGTTTTTCTAGTTTTAATACCTTAAGCTTTTTCAAGACCTAACTGCAGCCGCTTTGGGAAAAAACAAACAAACAAAAAAAAACACAAAAAAACAAAAAACAAAAACAGAAAACAAAAAAACTGCTTTGCATAAAACAGTCACCTGTTTCCTAGTACCTCAAACTTAACCAAGGGAATTCTCTGCATTTGTCAGTACTACCTGTCGTCGTTGTGGTTAAATGTAGAGAGAACTGCTGGGCAAGACGGTGAATGGAGAAAAAAAAAAGAGAGTTTTAAAGAAAGGAACACAAATTGTGCTTAAAATCCCCACGTGGGTTTTATTTCTTAAAATACTGTGATTTTTTTAATTATTTTAGTAAAAAACAAAACAAAAAAAAGAAACAGACTTTAATTATTAGATAACTGTTTGTGAATTGTCATCCTTTATTCCAGGTAAGCTGTTTATTAGTGTTCAACTATAATTTAGAATTTGGTAGATTCATGTGAGCTAATTTTACGGTGACTGTGGAGTTTTGTTTGCCACATGTTTATTTTCTATCAATTTGAGTGTTACAAACACAGCACAATTCAGTTTTCACATAAATTGTTTTTTTATGTGCGTGTTATTGTTGTTTTAATTTGGGGGTAAGGGAGATTTAGTTTTTTGTGAATAGGAATGTCTTTATTTTAAACATGGAAATAACAAAGAAGTTAACTTTTTTCCCCCTTAATTTAACTAAAGAACCAAACTTTTCGGCACAGCTATGCAGCTTGTGGGCCAGACGAGGAAGTCCTCTTCACCCTTTTGTTGCTTGTCCATTAACACATTATCCGTCTCACACAAATAATTTCTGTTAGGATGGGCTGGCTTTTGTGTGTGATTTAAAAATCTGTGTTCTGTTTTTGTTTGCATTGTGTTTTGGGGGAGGGTTTTTTTCATTTATTTTGTGGAACAAGGGGATATGCTAGAATCCCATCCCTTTGGTGAGTGGACAAGAAATACTTATATCCTATAAGGAGCCTGGAGAACTACTTTTTTTTTTTTTTTTTTTTTTTTAATGTAGCTGCCAGCTGCTCTGTTTCCCAATATTAGCTTTTTCAGGAGGGAGCAGCTTAGACTAAATCTAAGTCTACATTTATAATATGTTCTGATTGTGAACAAAGGGTTTCATTCCAAAAAGTAGAAAAGAACTTTCCTTGAAGCCTAGGTTATAGAAGCCTGTGTGTGTGTGTGTGTGTGTGCTTGGATGTGTGTGTGCTCGTGTGTATGCGTGTGTGTGAGTCCTTTGGTTTTCATGTTTTGTTTTTTTGTTTTTTGTTTTTTGTTTTTGTTTTTTTTACTTGGAAGGGTTGTGGGAGGGGGAGGGAAGAAAGGGGCAGGGAATCCTGAGATGACAGTGTCCCACACAGCTTCAAATAAAATCCATGGAAAGATATTGCATTTGTGGAATAGGTGCTTACTTGAAAAGCATGTTCTTCTTTTATTTTCTTGCTGTTAAAAAAGTTTTATTTGTAGGGAGTTTCTTTTAATTTAATTTTTTTTTTTTTAGGGATGGGGGCCATCATGTGGAAACCAGACAATGGGGAAAGTGTGATCTAGACAAAGATAACATTTTGTGTCCATATTTGTTTTTAATTGGCCTCATTTCAAATGTATTAAACAGTTCCATACCTGGATTGGGTGTTTGTATGGTTACCAAAAAAAAAAAAAAAAACAAACAAAAAAAACAAAAAAACAAAAACAAAAAAAAAAACAAAAAAAAATCAAGCAAAAAAAAAAAAGGAAAGAAAGAAAGAAAAAGGAAAAAAAAACAGAAAATAATTGTGACATGCTTTTATCACTACTTTATTTTTCAAATAACATGTAAATATTGTAATCCATTGGATTTTGTTTTGCTAACCTGTTAATAAAAATATGGGACCATTATCCTTTTAACAAGGCTAGAATGTCATTTTTTTCTTTTTTCAAACATATACCTGATATTTTGTGGCCGCACATTTTGGATGCATTATTATAATTCTGTTGACTGTAATGACATAGAATTTACAACATTTTTTTGTTTAATTTATACAGAGGACATTTTTTTTTTCAGAGCTTGAGAGAAGATAAATAGCAAAATGAGAACCTGTTGACTCCAATAATCAGTGTTTCCCAATACTTGATAGGAGAGAGGGAGATTCTGAGTTCTTGAAGCCAAGGGTTTAAAAAACAACAAAACACACCAGTAGGTTATTCAAGTTGTTTGCAACATACATTTTGTAATGAAATGTGAAAAATTAATAAAGAATTTTTTTCACATGTGTTTATGTGCATCTGTTGTAGATCATTTTACAGATAAGAAATGTGGGAATAATAACAGTTGTCTTTCAGTGCATGTACAGGAGAGCTAATTCAAGCCACTGAGTCTACACAGGTATGGAAAGCAAAGGTAATAGTAAGGTGAGGTATGAGCTGGGAGTTTTAAAGTTAATATTTCTACATCAGATATTTATCACCAATTGGGGGAATTTTATGGAAGGAAGGTTTTCCACCAAAAATGTGAATCAAAGTGCTCAATGAAGCTCGAGAAGGAGGAAGTACTAACGAATAAATGTCATCTGGGGACCCTGAATCTATGAGCACAGTTATTTTAAACTACTGCCACCAACTCTCTTACACCAGTAATTATTATTATCATTAACATATTCTTTGAGCTACCCTGTTATAAATCAAAGGAAAAATTAATAGTCATGAAAAGTAGAAGAGTAAATTAAAACCAACATCACTGATTGTTAAACTCAGCTGATTTATACGATCTGCCTTCACCAGGGTTAGGAGAAGAAAGGCTCACAGATCATTTGTCCAGAACCCGTTCTAAAAATTTGGTTCTCAACTGTCCTTGTCCTCCTTATCCCTTCCACAGAGGAGAGTTTTTAAGACACTTAAAAGAGCATAAAACACAGAAAACAGAAATTTGGATAAATCAGAACCCAAAGGGAAAATGAGGACTGAGTAGCAAAGTAATTATGGTGGAGAACTGACAAAAATGCATTCTGAGAGGCCATACATAAACCATGTATTTGGCTCAGAGCTTCCTGGTAGGCAAGGAAATGAAAGATCAATCAAGAATCACATTCACATTCACATTTACTTTCAAATGCTCAAGAGATACTCAACCTTTTCCAAAACTGCAAGCTGAGAAGTTTCTTTGTGTTTTTCTAAAGGAGAGAAAGTGACGTAGAACTTGTCCATTGACAGCTGTTCTCTTGTGGCCTCCATCAAATAACAGTGTCTGTATTGAGTTGATGTCTAATCCATACTCCCACTTTGTTTTATGGAAAGTAAGTGGAATATACTGATACATTAATCATGGTAGGGACTGCAACAGGGCAACTCCTTGGAACCATAGAGATTTAATTCTTCCACATGTTCTCATGAGGGTCAGTGTGAGGTATGCTTCCGTCTGGTGACTCAGGAATCCACACTCATCTAATGATGCTATCCTTTCAATACACGAATCCTAGGATCATTGTTGAGAGCTTTGGCTGATACACTTCCTCAAATGCCTCCTCCAGGAAGTAGCACCTATCACTTCTCACTTCTCTGGCCACGTGGCCCCATCTAATCACAAGAAAGGGGTTAAGTGTGTGGTCTTGTCTACCTGTGTGCCCAGGAAGGCCACCTGAGCTGACAATCTCTACCATAATCAGGAACTTCATAGAAATGTTCCTTCGGAAACAAGTGGGGTGGGGGTGGGGAGTGGTCAGAAACCTTCCATCCTTTGCAAAGCACAAGATGCAGGTCCTGTTAACCCCTGCACTTAACCAATATTTTTGAGCAAATATTTGGTGGAAGTCACTGTGTGACAACGAACGATACATGCAGCCCCTTTCTTCTGACAGTTTATGAATAGTGAGGCCAGAGGTGCAACGTGGGGAAGATGTACTGCAGGAGGTGCTGGGGCTTGCTGGACCATTAGCCACCTCTGTTGATCCTGGCCACCCTGGGGAAAGATGGCCTTGATTGTGAGCACCTTTCCTCTGTCCATCTGAAAGCTCACATTGGATTTAGGAAAGGACACAAGAAATTGGTTCCTCATACACATTTGGAGGGTCTTCAGCCCTGAGTTTAACAAAAATTACAATTGCAGCTCTCCCAGGGCTGTGATACAGAGGACAGCACTCGATCCTAGAGACCGTAAGACGCTTCAAAGTATCATGCTCATTATTCCCCGAAAATGTCAGTTCTTTTCCAAACATCCTGCTCTCTGCACATGCCGTTCCCTCTGCCTTCAGTGAACTTGGATTTACCAGAAATTACCTGCCCTATAAGACCCAGCCCAACTGTAACTTCTGATGTGAAGCCTTCCTTGACTCTCTATGCGTCACATGATAGAGTCACTCTACTTATCACCTGCCCTCGTCTTAATAAACATTTATTTATTGAAGACTCTTCTCTTCCCCACCCCCCCACTCCAGCTTAGACTTTAGCTGAGACACACTGCTGTCAGATGCAGCTAGCCTTTTTAAATTCAAATATATTCCTGTTGATACCAAGTGTTAGTTCTCATCTGATTTGGCATCTATGTTACATTTTCTTTCGGAAAGCTTGAGATTGCTTTTTTAAATATCTAAGTAAAAATATGCAGCCTGGTAGATGAAAAATGTCTTTGTCTGAAAGTCTCGGCTCTCTGAAAAAAACATCAGAAGACTGAACCGGCAGTCCCCCTGAAGAGGTCACTTCGGCCATCCTCCTGCCGTCTTGCTCAGATGTGAATAGGAAATGGATGGGGAGATCCACTGGGTCTGAACATTTGGCATCAGTGGCCACCAGCCACGGGGTAGGAGACGCAGAAGCCAGAACCGGAGGTGACGGCGGTGGAGATGTGTGGCTTTGACAAGTGGGTAGACTGTTAAGATGTGTGGTGGTGAAAGCAAGCCCCGAAGGTGGG
Source organism: Panthera onca (assembly GCF_046562875.1). Taxonomy (NCBI): domain Eukaryota; kingdom Metazoa; phylum Chordata; class Mammalia; order Carnivora; family Felidae; genus Panthera; species Panthera onca. Next base: position 68,821,829 of record NC_138351.1, read on the forward strand.
GAAGATGGGTCCAGAGGCAGGCCTGAGGGAAGAGGTTTTCTTGGAATACGAGCGAGTTGGACATGTTTATTATACAGAAGGAAGGAGCCATGATAGCAACAGGGTAACTGGCAAGCAGATTCATACTGGGTGTCAGGCCACAGGAGAGCAGTGAGCTTTGCAGACAGACAGGGACTCTTTCCTCCTAGGCAGAGAAGAGGAGAGGAACGTGATCTCCATGTGCATCCATAGGTGGAAGATGTAGGTGGGGAATGAGTTCATGCTGATGAGCCTTGTCTTTGAGGTGGGATCCAAAGTGACAGGTGGGGGATGAGTTGGCCGGTGGAGATTTGGAGCTGCTACTGAGGGTGGGGTAGAACTGAGTGGAGGGGACAGGGAAGCAGAACAGAACAGAAAACATGATAGAAACAGCTGACTCCAAGGTTCTGGGGTAATAGATCTTTTGCTAGGAATTCCCTCACCATCCCCGCACCACTGCCATGCCCCCCCCCCCCCTGCCCCGCCGCCCGACACACACACACACACACACACACACACCCCACAACCACCATCACCACCTAATAAAGAAAGGAAATGGAGAGACAGAGAGAGCCAGCTCTTGGAATCAGAAGGGATACTTCCTTTCTCCGCCTACTTAATTATCTGGTTTTTTGAATTAGGGGTGGAAAGCAAACTCGCCTTGTTCCTATTCACGATTTCTCTCTTGAGTTTGCTCCCATTAATGAAACAGCTTAGTTTGGTTAGCTAACTGCATGCATGACTTCCAAAAACCACATCACAATGCAGGAGGAATGCAGCCTCTAGCAACGCTACAGCAGCTTAACCACATTGTTTAGAGAGAGGAGCAGGGCAGTGCCAGTGCCTCTGAAATCCATTTAAGATGTGTGAAAACACAAGATTGAAATTCTGACCTTTCCCCGAAGCTGAGAGAGTCTACTCCAGGGGGCTGTTTGGAAGACTGCAGCTACAGGCCTGGGCCCATCCACGTCTCCCCAGGACTCTTGGCCCCCAGTGGCCCGTCCAGTTGGGAATCCCTGCCTCTCTGTGTCCGTCTGTCCCTGAAGGCGCCAGCCTGAAGGCAGCTGGGCACTTTGGAAGAGGAGATGCTGAGTAAAGAACAGCACTGGGGCCAGAAGAGAAGAGAGGTCGTCAGAGGGCAAAGAGAGGAAAAGGGGAAAACCTTATCTAAATCCTGTGGGTCCTGGTCAACGGTCAACAGTCACCCACTGCCTTTTCAGATTTGCATCAGAGAGGATACTCCACCCCCATGGGCTTTCTGATGCTAACCCGGATGTCAAAAGGTTGGCGGCATCATGGGGCATGAGGAAGGGCATGGAGCTTGGGATTTGATTACCGTGCCTGTAGATGGTGGATAAATACAGCAGCGCTGGTTGAGAGTGCTGTGTGTGCTAGGCTGTCTCAGTTTAAATACTGCCTCATCTGCTAACTTAAGTGGGGAGTGAACCTCCCTAAACCTCAGTTTTCCCATCTGTGTAAGTGGAGATAAAAGTACCTAGTCACATACATATTACAAAGATTGTATAGAGAGACATATAGAGCACCGCCTCCCCTACCTCAAAGAACGGGCTTATGGAAACTGCCAGAGTAGGAGAATTGCGGTCTGGAGAAATAAAGACCTTCCAGAGAACTGGGGAGAAGGTAGGGGACACAACAGCAGCAAACCTATGAAATGTCTTGTGAAGATGTATTTTTAACTTCTCCTAAAATAGAGTAAAAAAAAAAAAAAAATCCGTGACATTTAACACATATTAAATCACAAATAACAAGTGCTATCCAATTAATTTCGATTTACCATCCCTTGCTTTTATGAAGATTTTCAAGGTCTCCCTCTCCTTAAGTTTTAGAAATTCAGATGTCGGCTCAGAGACAGATCGAGGAGTCCGCTGATTGGCTTGTTTGTTCTCGGGTCCGGGTCTCCGTCCATATACTCACTGTTCACTGCTTCCCTGGGCATTGCTCTCTCTGTTCCCCAGAGACCCAGGCTCAAGGTGCCTCAAAGAACAAACCTCAGGCACCATCTGTGCACACAAGGTGCGGTCCTCCCCTGGGGCTCCCGGTCTCGGGAAACACTGCCTCTTACCTAGCCACCCAAGGAGAAGTCTGGACACTCACTCCAGCTCCTCCCCTTCGGCACCTCCCCAGACGCCCCTTGAATCCACCTGCCGCTTGAATCCAAGTGCGGCCGCTACCACCACTTCCTGTCTGGTTTCCTCCCATCTAACCAGGCCACACAAGGCAGCCAGAGCCGAGGCAAATCTGATTCTGTCGCTTCCTTTCTTTTTAAAAAAAATTTTTTTAACATTTTTATTTATTTTTGAGAGACAGAGCATGAGCGGGAGAGGGGCAGAGAGAGAGGGAGACAGAATCTAAAGCAGGCTCCAGGCTCTGAGCTGTCAGCACAGAGCCCTGATATGGGGCTTGAACCCACAAGCCGTGAGATCATGACCTGAGCAGAAGCCAGACGCTTAGCCAACTGAACCACCCAGGCGCCCTTGTTGCTTCCTTTCTTAATGCCTCTCAAGCCCTTCTAGCTCCGTCCTCCGGACCCCTGCCCCACAGATGCCAGTGACAGCAAACATCCTGTAGTCAGTCTCCCAGCCATTCCTCATGCACTATCCATGAATGCACCATGCCTTTCCACACACCGCTCCAATTGCCTGGAACTCTTCCCTCCACCTTCAACCTAACTCCTCTTGCCCTTGGCTACTCAGCTGAGGTTTAACCACTCTGTGCTTCAGGTTTTTATCCCATAAAATGAGCATAATAATGGTACCTTCTTCACAGGTTGTTGGAAGAATGAATGAGTCAAACCACATAAAGCGTGAAAAACTGTGCCTGGCAGTTTGACAAATGCTAGCTATTATTATCCTTTCCAGGTAGCCTTGACCCTGAACCACACTCCCCAGGTTATGTGTTTCCATATTGCCCCACACTTCCTTCATCATGACACTTAACAAATGGGACTCAAACTGAATCACTAGACTTAACATTCTAGGATCATATTTATCTCTGTCATTGCTCAGGGTAGGGCCAGGAGCACTGTGGGGATGTGCTGAATGTTAGTTGAATGAATAAATATTCAGGCCAAGAGGCCCTTTTGCCTCATCCCAGATGACTTACAGAAACTCCTTCTCACTAGGGCTTCTGACAAAATACCCTGTGATGCTTGAGTTCCTGCCCCAGCTCTCACTAACCAGAGACAACCCCATCAACGCACTGTGTTGGGGGCATGACAGACAGGGTTACTCTCTCTTTCACTTAAAAAAGGAAAAAAAAAAAAAAAAACCACGAAGAGGGAAACGACTTAGTCATCACCGTCAACCTTGGCAAATAAACATTGCTATTACATACTCCAGAACTCAAGGAGCAACACATAATTAGGCACAGGTTCAATCAGCAGCAAGATGCAGGTTAGGTGAGAGCAGAAAATGAGTGGCTCATTTGCACTGCAGAAGAGGTGAGGATGTTGATTTTCATGCAAACACTGTCTCTAAGATTCCCAATTAAATAAGCACATTAATATTTTTAAGGCCCAACCGAGGTGAAATGCTTTTTCTGAGAAAAGAAGCAAAGAAGCTGCATATCTGTGTTTCAGAGTGCCAGGAGCAGATTTATTGTGACTTTACTTGTTTTCTGATTATAAGCGTAATATATTTTCGGGTCGCCTGTATGGTTCAGTTGCTTAAGTGTTCGACTTAGCTCAGGTCATGATCTCATGGACCATGAGTTAGAGCCCCGTATCGGGCTCTGTGCTGACAGCTCAGAGCCTGGAGCCTGCTTCGGATTCTGTGCCTCACTCTCTCTCTGCCCCTCCCCGACTCACATTGTGTGTGTGTCTTTTTCTCTCTCAAAAATAAATAAACATCAAAACAAAATTTTTAAGTAATATATTTTCATTGTGAACATCTTTAAAAATACAGAAAACAATAAAGAAGAAAATAAAAATCTCTAATAATCTTACACATATGGTCCTATCATCCATTTGATTCACTCTATTTATATTCAGTAACTCATTCAGCAAATGATCTCATCAGTCCCATGGCTTTAAATGCTGTCTTTATGTTCATGATTCTCAAATTAATATTTCTCACCCTGTCCACTCCAACAAGTTCCAGGCCTAGATGTCAAAGAGACAGAACCTTGTGGATATTTCATAGCATCAGAAACTCAGATGAACTATAGGAAACCTCTTGATTTCTACCCTCTCCTCAAAAAACTGTTTCTGTCTCTAACCTTCTCCATATTAGTAAAGGCCACTGTTATCCACCCAGGTGCTTAAGCCAAAAACTAAAAATCGCACCCTACCTGTCACACACATTTAGTCCATCAACAAGTCTTAACTCTAAAAAAAACACCCAATTTCCTACGTGTCTCCCATCCCCACTGCCATCACTCAAGTGCCAGAGATCAGCATTTGTTGCTAGGGACAATGTACAACCAGTGCCCTGATTTCTCTCTTTCTCTAGTCCTCAAATAGCAGTCACAATGATATCTGGTTACTTTCTTAAGCCTGATACCTAAAAGCAGGATGGCAAAAACATAAATAATTTAAAGCCTTGATTATATATATATATATATATATATATATATATATATATATATATAGCAGATTTACAGAAATCACCTCCCATTATCCACCATACCAGCAGGGTCTGAGTGTCTGGTTTTTAAGATAGTGTCCCCACTTGTACCACACACTTGGCCAAGAGCAAGCTTGGCTCTTTTCGCTGGTTTACATTTCTCCCTCTGCTACCGACAGAAGCAATGATTACTTCTTTGATCATTTCCTATCTGTATAGCAGTATGGATTTTCAATCTATGGCACAAGTGAATCAAAAATGTAGCTTTTAAAATATTTCCTCTCATAATTAAACTTCATATCTATCTGGAACCCCCACGTTGTCTAGTAGCAGGAAACTCAAATCTATTTAATTCTAGATAAACTCAATCACGTAGGGGGTTTCTCTGTCTCCTCAAGCTTAAACTCAGTCGGTTTGGAGTTTCTCCACTCCTTCTTCTGTTCAGGACCTGGGGTTTCTCTAAATCAATTGGGATAGTGGGATGGGGAGTGGCTTTATAGAATCCTAGTGGCAGATAGAAAAAAAGGGAAGGTGATGTGGGTTCACCTGTCACCTGCCTTTGCTGTAATATACTAAAAAGAACTTTATCTCTTGTGATTTTGGGGGTTAGTCCCACTTTTATCAGCTGAGAGAGTTCCCCTTCACCGCTGTCAATTCTAGGTGTGTCAGTTGGTCCAAGCAGTCCACATCTGACCCTCTTTGGGTCACGGGGAATTGTCAGACCCTCCTCTATGGCAGTCTGGGGCCATGCAAGACAGAATGAGCTATCCTGGGCTCTCTATGTGTCCTGCTGCCATTTTCTCTTTATTTCCAGCCCACCATACTACCTCTCTTGGGTTAAAGAGAGTTCTGCATGGAATGTTCTTCACGTTTTCCAAACCTGTCCAGCTGTTCTATCGTCTCCCGGCTCAAGGAGGAGAGGGTTTAGTGTGGTAGACCTGGAGATCCACGGCTGCTGCCCAGATCCTTCTTTATGGAAGGACCAGCTGCAGGGAGTGAGTAGAATCAGCAAACACGTCCAGCTATCAGCTCCTCCCAGATGCTCTTCGCACCTGATGCAAGGTCATGCTGTTGTCAAAGCAGCTTGTACCAAAGACTAAGGTGGAGAGTATAAAGTCCAACCATTCTGCCCAACAGAACAACTTTAGTAATATTTGCTCCAGAGTTCCCTACCAGCCAAGGCTTGCCTCTCAATTTAACTTCTCCCTCTGTCCAATCCTGCTTTCTTTCCCTGCCTTTCATAGATGTTAATTCCTAATAAGCATTTTGCACCTCAAACTTCATCTCAAGGTCTACTTGCAGAGAACCCAACTGGTAACATTTGCTAGCTGAGCCATGTTCAGCTTGTCAGAAATACTCATTGCAACTCTTGTTCCCCCTAAGAACCACCCCCCACCCCCTTCTCAGCTCAGCTCCTGGAATCTCTACAGACTTTATAGAACTAGACTATTCACTTTAAAAATATTTTTAATATATTTTTATATTTTGGAATTTTATATATTTCTTTATAGTTTATATATTTTTACATATCATCACACATTCTCCCCAAATCTATTGTAAATAGCATAGCATATGGCTTTTGGCACGAGAAAAGCCAAGCTTTTGAAACTCAAAAACCTTTTCTATTAACCTGTTTTCTTTGCCAGGACTTTGAAAAGGCTCTTTTGAAACTCAAGATTGAGAATTGATGCCTTTGTTCTCTTTTGTTTGGCTGTGGCCTCCCTTCCTTGAGGCAATGAGTTTAGACTGCCCTAGCTGCTGCCTGAAATGATAGAAGGTTCCCATGGTATATTAGACACATGGAGGTTTGTGTGTGTGGAACATGGAAAATACTTGGGTTAACTTAAAATCTCATTTTAACTTATTTGCCAAATACCTGTAGTCTTCTAAATACCACTGAAAACAGTTGGAGCTCACATCTGTGCTGGTTCTGAAACCTAAACATGGAAGGTGAAGCCACAGCAAGAGTGAGAGCTCTCTAAAATCGTAACTGTCAGCATTTAAAGCTAAAAGATGTTCTACCAGGAACTTGGAAATAAATTTTCTCCCCAAAGAGATATGCAAAGTCACCTGAAAGTGACAGAGTAGCATTCAGAAGAGTAGGGCTGTAATACATCTCAAAGGATAGATGGTTCAGAAGATGGAGTTAGAACTGATAAAGCAATATCAGAGAAGGAGTCTCAGAAGCACATGTGGACAGTCCTATTAGAAAGCCCTTACCTACTGTGTAGGCTGATGGCTGCAAAATGTTTGTAGTGTTCTGGTACAGTGGTGGCCCTCAGTGAAACACTCTGTTCAGTCCCTTCCCTTGAATCTGGGCTGGTCCTGTGACATGCTTCAACAAACAGACAGCAGAAGTGATTCTGTGCCAGTTGTGGGCATCACCCTTTAGAAAATCTATCAGCTGAGCCCTGAGTCCCCATGCTAGGAGTCTGGCAACACTGATGGGGAGACCTGTGGAAAAGCCACATGGAAAGAGGGGTTCTGAGATCATATGGAAAGAGAGGAGGTCCAGCCATCCCAGCACCCCAGCTGAGCCAAACCCCCACTGACCAGCAATTTAAAACATCCACATGAGTGACCCTCAGTAAGACCAGGAGAAGAGCTTTCCACAGAGCCCAGCTCATTTTGAAGAATTATATGAATCAGTATCATTTTCTGCCTTAAGCTGCTAAATTTTGTGGTGGTTTGTTATGCAGCTTTAGTCAATTGCAAGGAAGCTATAGCATACAGACCTCAAGTCTTCCGAGTTATGAAATGAATTTATCAGGCGTCCTCATTAATGCCATTAAGTATTCAATTTATCGTACTCTGTGCTAATTCACCCAACAACCTTCCAACCCATCCCCCAACCCTCTAGTCCCTGCCCTGCCAAGCAGTTTGGACATAGGGAAAAGAAGTCACTAGTAAAAGGCCAATGAGAGCTTTCTTTCTGGCTTGTGGGTGGTTGACGTCCGTGTCCTCATGTGGCCTTTCCTCAGTGTGTGTGGACAGAGAAAGAACAAGTGCTCTGGTCTCCTCTTATAAGGACACAATCTTATGGGATCAGTGCCCCACCCTTGTGACCTCATTTAACCTTAATGGCCTCCTCCTATGTCCTATCTCTAAATATAACCATACCTGAAAAATAGCCTCTCATTTCACAAGAAGTCAGGAATGTTAATGGTTCCATTTGTGTCTCAACCTGATTAAGCTGGGGTTGGTAGCTGCTTGATCCCATTTTCATACTCTGTGCTTTCCTCTCCTGCGATAGACTGCTTCACTGGCACATTCACACATTGGATCACTTTTGTTGCAAAGCCATAGAGCTAGTGGGAGATTTGTATGAAATTGTATTTATAAAGAGAGGCTTCTCAAAAAGAACAATTCTTGAGAATGTCACCAAGTCAAAGAGACACATTTCTTCAGCGAAGGGAGGTGATTAGTTGAGGTACTTGTGATCTAATAATTACGGGTCGGTGGTGGGAGAACTCTCCCCAGATTGTCCCCCGTCATGCTCTTAGCCTTGACATAGTTTAGAGGCCACTAGCTCTCCCACTCTGGATAGGTGACCTTGGGCAAGTCAATTAACTTTCCTAAGCCTGTTTCCTCATCCTGAAAACAACTTCCCTTCCAGGGCTATAATGTGGGAAGAAAGAGATAATGGATATGAAGGAGTACAGTTACATAATTACTTTGTTGAAGTGGCCAATCATCATAGGTTTCTGTGAGGCTGATTTTTTCAGAGAAGACCTACCTAAAAGGATGATCAGGGATGGGTTTGCTGCTTTAAATGAACTTGCTTCATTTCCTATCCCGACCACTGAGGACAGCTGAAAGCTCATAGAGTCCATGAGGAAACCAAAGCTTGGTACCCATGTCAGAAGCAGCTCCTGGGTCTAAAGCAGTGTTTCCCAAGCTTTAACATGCCCCAGAGTCTCCTGGAAGCTTATTAAAACATCGATGACTGCATTCCACCCCCAGAATTTCTGGTTCAGTAGTTCTGGGGTGGGTCCCAAGTATTTCCACATCTAACAAGTTTGCAGGTGTTTCTGCTGTCCAGGAGACCACACTTGGAGAATCACTAACCTCAAAGAACTACAGACCTGACATAGTGTGTTGCTTCCCATGCAGCCCATTTTCACAGCAGAGCCAGCTCTATTCCCTGTCAGTAGAGAAGACATCTCTCATTTCACAAATTAGTAGGAACCTTTTCTCATACTTTCCCAATCAGTGGTCAGAAGTGAAAGTCACTGGCTCATAGTGATTAAACTCTAGAGCTGGCCTGGCCAGTCATCCTGGGAAGAGGGTTTAACCACACACCTAAATGAATGTGTTTGATCAATAATTAAGTGAGCTGTTTCTGGAATGATTGTGCTGATGAAGCCATGGTCATGCTGCACAACATAGGAGGCAGTTAGGAGCGGTTTTGCTTGTTCATACTGGGTTCAAAAGGGCTTTGGGAATTACAAACCTAGCCTCACAGAATAAACATAGTTTTTAAAGCAGGGAAATCAGCCATTACTGACAAGTAATGGTGAAGGAAATATAGTGCTGCTAAGTGTTGGTTTCGCAATCTTTCTCATACTTGAGAATTACCAAACTTGTGAAGTTGTGTCCAATTCCCACAACACTGAAAATATCAGGTGCTTGCCTCCCTGGCCTTCCCTGCATTTAGGGGACTGATGAGGACTCTGTCCATCAGTGCACTGACTTCAGACTCCACTAGAAATTAAGAACCCAAGAAGCAGGGATCATGAAAAAACTACCTGCCAGTGGGCAGGTCTACTCTACTGAGTTTCTAGAAGCATCTGGGAAGAAGTCCAGAGATATCACAAAGCATGTTGGTGGCTTTGGATATGCAAGCTATGGCACCTGATGGCACGAAGGCTGCACTGGTGCCTTCACCAGGCCAGTGCTGGGCCCGGTTGGGCAGTGGGATTCTGCCTTACATAGCACCCAAGTCTCATGCTAGAGGCTTTTTGGGTTTTTTTTGTTTTTTTGTTTTTTTGGGTTTTTTTGCTGTTGTATTTCTAACTTTTGCTTGCAGCTAAGAGCCCGGTTCAGAATTCAGAATAAGTTTAACTCTAAAAGAAAAAAATAAACTCTGAAAGAAAAAAGAAACAAGTTTTGAGTTCTGCTCTTCCCTATTTTGGCCATTTTGAGTAAGTCTCATAGCCTATCCAAGCCATAACTCCTTACATGGTGGTAGGGAAGAAGAGGAATCTCTTCCTATCGGTAGTGGAGGAATAAAATGAGATAAATATGTGAAAATGCTTTGAAAACCAAATTGTACCATGAAAATGTGAGTTAATATTTTTATATAAATGCAGACTAACACATACGACCTCTCTGAGACTTTGTTTTGGCCCTTCCTCAATATTAGTGATCCTTTGCTTCTCTGTATCATCTGTACCTTGAAGCAGCTCTACTTAGAGCATTTTCACACTGAATTTTAGTGAGTTGTTTATTATCCATCATCCCACTAGACTATGAGCTTCCCAAGGGTGGAGTCTTACTGATCTTTTATTTTCCCTCTGTTGTCTATTGGTATATAGTAGGTTTACAGTGATTGTCAACAGGATGAAATTTTTTTAAAAAAATTGCTAGGCCCTCCATGAATGTGCCAGGAAATCTCCAGCTCAGGTGCAACTCTCACTTTTTTCCTTTGCAACACTTTTGGAATCTGTCGCGAAGAGCCCCAGTGGACAAGGGAGTGATCAGATGGAGTATGCTCCTGGCGAGGCGACCAGTTGTCCTACAGGTGCAAGTGACGGACACAGCAGAGGAAAAGTGTCTTAATTGGTAGCGTGAAAAACATTTCCCAGGTGCTAGCCTGGGTTGTAAGTGCCATCTGTCCTGCCACAGAGGATTAAAGGGAAGAATACCTTTCTCTGGATTCTGGGGACAGCGTAGGCACCAAGATGAGCTGTTGATATTAACTTGTCTGTGTTCCACCTGGATAATTGCAGGCGAGGGAATCTGTCTAGGGTTTCCATTTTGAAAGCAAATGGATGATGCAGTGGCAGATCTCTTGTTCCCAGGTGTTTGGTTGCATTTGTTAAAGGGTTTTCTAGGGAGAATGAGAATTAAATATTTTTTTGGACTATCCTGGAAGATTTTGTGTCAATACACTCCATGCTGTTTGATGTTTGATCTCCCAGTAGCAGAAGAAATGAAATGTACTTCTTCATTCTTGGCCTGTCTTTTCTTAAATAGCCTTTTGCATTCATTTTATGCACTCTATAATTATTGAGTTCCTGTGAAAGGGCCAAGTCCTGTATTGGGTCCTGTGGTCACTAAGGAAGATATGACATTGTTTCTGAAGTCAGTAAATTCACTGTCTTGGATGGGAGGTGAGGTAGGGGCTCAGCCATGGAAACAAAATACAACATAATATAATGAACAATAGAGGTGTATACGAAGAATAGAAAGAGGGAGAGAAAGAAAGAGAAACAGAGAGAGAGACAAAGAAAGAAAGGAAAGAGGAAGAGGAAGAAAATACCCTCAGCCATGTCCAGGGATCATAGTCCCTGTGGTTGTATCCTCTGCCTCCTCCTTCATTCTGTTTGAATACTGCCTCTTCCCCATCATTGAAGTACCAGCAGAACCATTAATAATAGTGCTTCTCTACTGTCCAGAAGTAAGTCACATAGTCCAGACTTGGCCAACAGTATCATAGCCTGGCCATCTTTCTATCTTCCATGATTGATACAAGGATAGGACACGACCAAAAGAAGGTCTCTCTATGAGACTGGCTATAAGGGCACAGAGAAAGAGAGGGTTGCTCTCTCTCTTGAGATCATGAACTGGACATGGCCATACAAACATGGAGCTGCTGGAGGTCTTCTGTGTTCATTAGGATTGGCCAGGCTATGCTGTGCTAACAACTTCTAAACCTTAGTAGCCAATAGCAAAGGCTTATGTTTTGTTCATACTTCTAGTCCACTGGGTCAGCTGAGAGATCAGTTCAAGTTCCCTCCCCTTATGTGGGACTAAGTAGCTTCTAATTCAAATTTTGTTGGTCACCATAGAAGAGGAAAAAAAATCATGGAATGGTCATGTGCTGCCAATTAAATGTTCTAGCCCAGAAGTGACACATATCACCTCTGCATACAACTCATTAGCCAGAACTATTTCTGTGACCCTACCCCATCACAAGTGGTCCAGGAAATGTAAATCATCCATGTTCCCAGAAGGGGGGGATAATTAGAAATACTTGGAAGATAGCAGAACTGATATACAGGAGTCTGTTGTGTGCATATATATAAATGTACATGTATATATAGATGTGTGTGTATATTTGTGTATATGCATATGCATATCGACATATATATCTCTTTACAAAAATAAATATGTGTGTGTATGTCTATGGGGGAAGAATAGAGAGATAAATAGGAGTATACGTATGGATGGATATAGGAAAGAGAGAAAGATCTCTGTTGGCATTATAGGCTAGAAGATCCCTTTCAGTTACTTTGGCCAATAAAGTCTCTCTTGTCTAAGCTAGTTTGCTTTTGATTTCTGGCATATACACTCAATTGTCCTTAAAAACATAGGAATCACATAAGGTGCAAGAATAAATCCACATCTGAGCTTTGGTTTCTCCCCTAAGGGAGGGCTGGGTGCTCCAGATATGAGAATGATACAAGCAACACGAGGAAAGAATAAGGCACCATCTTGGGAATGTTGAGATGCCTGATACAATTGCATTTTCACTGCACAGTCCAGATGATTCTGAATATGCACAAGTTTGAGAACCTATGCTTTAAAGAATACCCAATGATTCACATCTCAAAAGTCTCCCAACTTTGTTACTTCATTAGAGCAATATTCTAGAAACTTAATATCCATTATCCATCACACTGACCCTGTGAAAACGCACCTTTTAAAAAATTCAACTGCAGGGGCACCTGGGTGGCTCAGTCGGTTAAGCATCTGACTTTGGCTCAGGTCGTAATCTCGCGGTTTGTGAGTTCAAGCCCCGCGTCGGGCTTTGTGCTGACAGCTCAGAGCCTGGAGCCTTCTTTGGATTCTGTGTCTCCCTCTCTCTCTGCCCCTCCCCTGCTCATGCTCTGTCTCAAAAATAAGTAAAACATTAAAAAAATTAAAACAAATTAACTGCATATCCTTGGCTTTCAATGGCTGTAAGCTTCTTGAAAGAAGGGCTAAACCATTAATTTATCTAATTATTTTCCTAAGTTAAGGGAATTCCTCGCCTAAGACAAAGGCTGGCACCTGTGGTTGAGCTAATGCTTTTCCTTGACACCCACAAATGAAGAGTCAACGAATCATGAATATGCACACAAGTATTACTGCTAAGTTGTTTTGGTTTGCTTTTTGGTGGGGGGAGCATCATATACATTCGTAAACATCAGGATGTTAACGCCCCTTCATCTAATCCACACGTGAACCTCATGCCTTACACCTGATGAAGTAAATAAAAGTCAATGAAGAACAGCAGCTTCATCTTTAGTAATAGCAATAAAAATAGTAACACCCCTTTATTATGTAACTTCTCTGTGTCTAGCTCTATGCGGAGTGTTTATATGCTTGATATGATTCTGGTTCAGAACACCCCTGTGATAACTATGGTCATCCCCATTTTAGAGATGAAGAAATTGAAGCCCCAGAGAGTTTGAATAATTTAACTGCAGCTAGTGAAGTCAGGATAGGAACCCAGGTGTTTCTTTTCCACCACACTTACCTCTCTGCCTCTCCAATTCCCCAATCCCCTACTCCCAAATCCACTCTCAGTGTGCACAGCTGGGGGAGAGAGTTTCTGGCCTTTGTGGCTTTTACAGTGGAGGGTGAGCTTCTGGCAAGGAAGTTAGGGCAGACAGGGGATGGCTGTTAGGAAGGTAGCCAGCAGCAGCTGCCCTTCCATGTCACATGGGACAAGGCTGAAGATACTTGGAAGTGTTTACTCCAGAGGGGAGAATAATGAAGAGGGTGTGGCTGTCCTCTCCAAACATCTTAAGTTTCTCATAGGAGGCCTTTTGAAGGTAAACCTAGGACAATGGTGATGTCAGCAAGCATCTTCTAACACCCGCAATGAAGAGAATGGGCTTGAACAGAGGGGAGGTAACTCAAGGGGTTCAGATGGATGGAAAGGCGGCAGACCATGGAGAAGTGGGAGCGTTCTGTGGGCAGGCACACCTGGATTGATCTAGCTCTGCCCCATCTCAGCTCTGTGACACAGGACAGATCATTTAAACTGTGAGTCTCTCTTTCTTCATTAAAAATTAAGCCCAATAATACCTATTCTACAGGCTTACTGTGAGGATTAGAGGTAATACGTGTTCAGAACTGCCACCGAGCAATGGAAATGATACTACAATCATTGCTATGGAGTAGACCTCTCTGTTAACATAGTCGGTATACATTTAAGAATCAAACAAGAAGAGTGGAGTAGTGAAATGTATTACCTGTGGGTATCCCACAAGGTAAGAGGTCTTTATTAACCACAAATTCCCAAAACACGGAACAATTTTCTTGGTGATATCAAGACACTTTTGAGAGCTGATTGGTGGGCAGTGGTGGTCTTTTTACAGGAACTGTTTGCTTTGTGTGTGTTGTGGGCGGGGATGGAGAGGTTCCACCATTACATACACATTATCTCCACTAAGGGATCAAGTTACTCTTGGACATAACCGCAGCGAGCCTGTTATCTACCCTCAATCTCTATAAAATTCTCACCACTGAGTTTACAGTTGATTGATTGTTCATTCCACATACTATAATTGCTTCATTAGAGGCTTCAGATGGTTCATTGTGTTGGCAACTTCCTACAAAACTGTCTGCACAATCAGGGCCAGACACATGCCACTTGAGTCATCAGGAATGGAAGCGTTTGTTTGTTTGCATGTGTGTTTATTTTCAAAAGGCAGCATATTACAAGAGATTTAATTCTGAGGCCAGGTGTGATCCCGCCAGATGGGGGACAGCCCATGGGCAAACAGAATCCCTCCCTCTGTAATCTCAGCCACGGCAGGACGGTAGCCACCATCCATTTAGTGATGACTCCCTGATTCCTAGCTCCAGCCCTGGTCTCTCTCCTGAACTTCACACTGAGATAAACAAATAGCTCCAGACACCGGTCCCCCATCATTTGGATTATGCCACAGGTATGATCTACTCAACATCTGCTCTACTGAATGTTTGATCCCCAATGAGTACTGACCCCCCTGAAGCCTGTATTCTCTCTCTTGCTCCATCCCAGTGAGCCAAGCCACTATCCACGCACAAGCAGATGTCTGCTCATGGCCTACGTGTCTGCCTTCCCCTTGTCCTCCGCACCCGATCACCATGCCCTGAGAACTCCTTCTACTCCATTTTTCTCAGCTGGTCCTCCGTCATTTCCACGGTCACATTCTTGGACTAAGCTGCCGCTATCTCTTCCATGGAATACAGCGACAGCCTCTTCTCCTTGAGCTCCATCATTTAAAGCCCTTCCCAAACTTTCCAACATCCTTAGCAAAAAGTCTTAAGTGACCATGTTACACCAGATTATACTTTTTCTCAGCACTATGTATTCTTTTCTTTTAAAAAAGTCCCTATTTCTCATAACCCTCACTCCTCCCTGATGTGGGGCTCTTTCTCATTCACCATGGATTAACCTCCTGATTAGCAGGCTGCCAGCCCCAGAGAAGGAGCCAGGAACTACCCACTGACCTGTTACCATGACGAGAAGTAGATGGTATTCCTGTGAGCTGGCTTTTCACCCCCTACACCAAGGTGACTTCAGGGAGGCAGAGAGGGACATTTCACAAATCAAATGGGCAAAACATAACAAATCAGCCTACTCTGAGAGTGGGATACAAGGCCCCTCACAAATGTGCCTCTGTGGCCTCAGCTCCACCAAATCCTACCATCTTCTCCCACCTCTATCACTGTGCAGTCTGTGCCCACGTGGAAGGAGTTTTCTCTGTTCCATAAGCACCCCATGCACTCCTAGCACCATTGCTTTTACATATATTGTTCCTCTGCCAAGGGGGCCTTTTCCCTCCTTCCCCACCTGTGGAAATTCTATGTATGCTCAAGATGTCAGTTCAGTTCACCTCCTATGTCTCAGTCAGCTTGGGCTGCCATAAAATCTTACCACAGACTGGGTGACTTAGCAGATACTTTTTCCTCACAGTTCTGGAGGCTTGAGTCCAAACTCAAACTGTTGGCCTGGTGGGGTTCTGGTGAGGACTACTCTCTTCCCAGCTTGCCTTATCACTGCCTCCCCACCTGGTGGAGAGAGACAGCTAGCAAGACCTCTTGTGTCTCTTGTTATTAGGGTGCAAATCCCATCCCAAGGGCCCCGCCCTCGTGGCCTCATTTAACCCTAACTGCCTCCCAAAGGCCCCACCTACAAATACCATCACACTGCAGGGCTAGGGCTTTAACATATGCCACTGGGGGACACATAACATCCCTCTGTGCTACCTTCATGCTCTACTGTGTACAATCATTCTGATGGCTGTGAATGTTGAGTACTTGCTATGGCTTTCATGTTCTTTATTTCTTTTGATTCTCACTGCTATCCTAAAAAGGTCATACTTTGGTCTCCACCTTAGAAATGAGAAAAAAGTTTCCAAGTGGATGGACCATTTTCCCAAAGTCATGCAACCACCAAGTGGAGGCCAAGTGGAATCAGGAGCTCCTGACCCCACAGCCAGGGTTATCCACTCTCCCCTACCACCTAGACCTGGAGTTGGTGAATATTTTCTGGAGAGGGCCAGGTAGACAATATTTTAGGTTTTATGGTCCACACATTCTCTGTCATAACTACCCAGCTCTGCCATTGTATGCAAAAGCAGCCATAGACAATAAATAAATGAATGGACATTGCTATGTTCCAATAAACTTTATAGACTCTAGATTTTGAATTTTGTTTCATGTGTTATGAAATAGTCTTCTTTTGATTTCATGCCCCCTGCAACCATTTAAAAACATAAAAACCATTCCTAGCTCACAGGCTGTACAAAAACACACAGCTTGCAGATTCCTGTTCTAAACAACTACAGTGAACGTTAATAGTATTTTTTAATTTTTTATTAATTTTTTAACTTACACCCAAGTTAGTTAGCATTTAGTGCAATAATGATTTCAGGAGTAGAATCCAGTGACTCATCCCCTACATATAATACCCAGTCCTCATCCCAACAAGTGTCTTCCTTAATGCCCCTTGCCCATTTAGCCATCCCCCCACCCACAACCCCTTCAGCAACCCTTAGTTTTTCCTCTATATTTAAGAGTCTCTTGTGTTTTGCCCCCCCCTGTTTTTATATTATTTTTGCTTCCTTTCCCTTATGTTCATCTGTTTTGTATGTTAAAGTCCTCATATGAGTGAAGTCATATGATATTTGTCTTTCTCTAATTTTGCTTAGCATAATACCCTCTAGTTCCATCCACATTGTTGCAAATGGCAAGACTCCATCCTTTTTGATTGCTGAGTAATACTTCATTGTATATATGTATATGTGTGTGTGTGTATATATATATATACACACATATACATATATATATATACACACATATACATATATACACACACACATATGTGTGTGTATCTATATGTGTATATATGTGTATATATATGTATATGTATATACACACACATATACCACATCTTCTTTATCCATTCATCTGTCGATGAACATTGGGCTTTTTGCATACTTTGGCTATTGTCAATAGCGCTGCTATAAACATTGGGGTGCATGGGTCCCTTTGAAACAATACTTAGGGAAATACTTAGGAGTACAATTACTGGGTTATAGGGTAGTTCTACTTTTAATTTTTTAAAATACTGTTTTCCAGAGTGGCTGCACCAGTTTGCATTCCCACCAACAGTGCAAAACCGTTCCCCTTTCTCTGCATCCTCACCAACATGTGTTGTTGCCCGAGTTGTTAATTTTAGCCATCCTGACAGGTGTAAGGTGGTATCTCATTGTGGTTTTGACTTGTGTTTCCCTGATGATGAGTGATGTTGAGCATCTTTTCATGTGTCTGTTAGCCATCTGGATGTCTTCTTTGGAAAAGTGTCTATTCATGTCTTTGCCCATTTCTTCACTGGATTATTTGTTTTTTACATGTTGAGTTTGATAAGTTCTTTATAGATTTTGGATACTAACCCATTATCTGATATGGCATTTGCAAATATCTTCTCCCATTCTGTTGGCTGCCTTTTAGTTTTGCTGATTGTTTCCTTTGCTAATGCAGAAACTTTTTATCCTGATAAGGTCCCAATAGTTCATTTTTGCTTTTGTTTCCATTGCCTTCAGGGATGTGTTGAGTAAGCAGTTACTGAGGCCGAGGTCAAAGGGGTTTTTGCTGGCTTTCTCCTAGAGGATTTTGATGGCTTCCTGTTTTACATGTAGGTCTTTCATCCATTTTGAGTTTACTTTTGTGTATGGTGTAAGAAAGTGGTCCAGGTTCATTTTTCTGCATGTTGCTGTCCAGTTTTCCCAACACCATTTGCTAAAGAGACTGTCTTTATTCCATTGGATATTCTTTCCTGCTTTGTCAAAGATTAGTTGGCCATACATCTGTGGGTCCATTTCTGGGGTCTCTATTCTGTTCCATTGATCTGAGTGTCTGTCTTCGTACCAGTACCATATTGTCTTGATGATTCGAGCTTTGTAATTCATGTTGAAGTCAAGGATTGTGATGCCTCCAACTTTGTTTTTCTTTTTTCAGGATTGCTTTGACTATTTGGGGTCTTTTCTGGTTCCATACAAATTTTAGGATTGTTTTTTCTAGCTCTGTGAAGAATGCTGGTGATATTTTTTTTTTTTTTTTTTTTTTTATTTATTTTTGGGACAGAGAGAGACAGAGCATGAACGGGGGAGGGGCAGAGAGAGAGGGAGACACAGAATCGGAAACAGGCTCCAGGCTCCGAGCCATCTGCCCAGAGCCTGACGCGGGGCTCGAACTCACGGACCGCGAGATCGTGACCTGACTGAAGTCGGACGCTTAACCGACTGCGCCACCCAGGCGCCCCAAATGCTGGTGATATTTTGATAGGGATTGCATTAAATATGTTGGCTGCTTTGGGTAGTATCGACATTTTAACAATGTTTGTTCTTCCAATCCATGAGCATGGAATATTTTTCCATTTTTTTGTGTCTTCTTCAATTTCTTTCATTAGCTTTCTATAGTTTTCAGTATATAGATTTTTCACCTCTTTGGTTAGGTTTATTTCTAGGTATATATGGTTTTGGTGCAATTGTAAGTGGGATCGATTCCTTGATTTCTCTCTGTTGCTTCATTATTGGTGTATAGAAATGCAACCAATTTCTGTGCATTGATTTTATATGCTACAACTGTGCTGAATTCATGGATCAGTTCTCACAGTTTTTCGGTGGAATCATTTGGGTTTTCCATACAAAGTATCATGTCGTCTGCGAAGAGTGAAAGTTTGACTTCCTCCTTGCCGTTTTGGATGCTTTATATTCCTTAGTGTTGTCTGCTGAGACTAGGACTTCCAATACTATGCTGAATAACAGCGGCGAGAGTGGACATCCCTGTCGTGTTCCTGACCTTAGGGGGAAAGCTCTCAGTTTTTCCCCCTTGAGGATGATATTAGCAGTTGATCTGTCGTATATGGCCTTTGTGATCTTGAGGTATGATACTTCTATCCCTACTTTCTTCAGGGTTTTTATCAAAAAAGAATGCTGTATTTTGTCAAATTCTTTTTCTGCATCTATTGAGAGGGTCATGTGGTTCTTGTCCTTTCTTTTATTAATGTGATATATCACATTGATTGACTTGTGGATATTAAACCAGCCCTACATCCCAGGTATAAATCCCACTTGATCATGGTGAACAATTCTTTTAATGTATTGTTGGATCCAGTTGGCTAGTATCTTGTTGAGAATTTTTGCATCCATGTTCATCAGGGAAATTGGTCTGTAGTTCTCCTTTTTAATGGGGTCTTTGATTTTGGAATCAAGGTAATGCTGGCCTCAGAGAATGAGTTTGGAAGTTTTCCTTCCATTTCTATTTTTTTGGAACAACTTCCAAAGAATAGGTGTTAACTCTTTAATATTTGGTAGGATACTCCTGAAAAGCCATCTAGCTCTGAACTCTTGCTTTTTGGGAGATTTTTGATTACTAATTTGATGTATTTACTGGTTATGGGTCCGTTCAAATTTTCTATTTCTTCCTGTTTCAGTTTTGGTAGTTTATATGTTTCTAGGAATTTTTCCATTTCTTCCAGATTGCCCAATTTATTGGCATATAATTGCTCATAATATTCTCTTTTATTGTTTGTATTTCTGCAGTGTTGATTGTGATCCCTGCTCTTTAATTCTTGATTTTATTTATTTGGGTCCTTTCTTTTTTCTTTTTGATCAGACTGGCTAGGGGTTTATCAATTTTGTTAATTCTTTCAAAGAACCAGCTCCTGGTTTCATTGATTTGTTCTACTGTTTTCTTGTTTGTTTGTTTTTCATCAGCATTGGTTTCCACTCTAATCTTTATTATTTCCCATCTTCTGCTGGTTTGGGATTTTATTTGCTAGTTCTTCTTTCAGCCCTTTAAGGTGTAAGGTGAGGTTGCATATCTGAGACCTTTCTTCCTTCTTTAGGAAGGGCTGGATTGCCATATACTCCCCTCTTATGACCGCCTTTGTTGCATCCCAGAGGTTTTGGGCTGTGGTGTTATCTTATTCACTGGATTCCATGTACTTTTTAATTTCCTCTTTAACTTCTTGGTTAACCTATTCATTCTTTAGTAGGACATTCTTTAGTCTCCAGGTATTTGTTGTCTTTCCAATTTTTTTCTTGTGGTTGATTTCGAGTTTCAGAGCACTGTGGTCTGAAAACATGCACAGTATGATCTCAATCTTTTTATACTTCTTGAGGACTGATTTGTGTCCCAGTATGTGATCTATTCTGGAGAATGCTCCATGTGCACTTGAGAAGAATGTGTATTCTGCTGCTTTAAGATGAAATGTTCTGAATATATCTGTTAAGTCCATCCTGTCCAGTATGTCATTCAAGGTCATTGTTTCCTTGTTTTCTGCTTAGATGATCTGTTCATTGTTGTAAGTGAAGTGTTGGGTCCCCTACTATTATGGTATTATGGTATTATTGTCAATGAATTTCTTTATGTTTGTGATTAATTGACTTATATATTTGGGTATTTCATGTTGGCAACATAAATGTTTATAATTGTTAGATCTTCTTGGTGGATAGACCCCTTAATTATGATATAATGCCCTTCTTCATCTCTTGTTACAGTCTTTATTTTAAAATCTAGATGGTATAAGTATGGCTATTCCAGCTTTTCTTTGCCATGATAGATGGTTCTCCATCCCCTTACTTTCAATCTGAAGGTGACTTTAGTTCTAAAATGGGTCTCTTGTAAATAGCATATAGATGGATCTTGTTTTCTTATCCATTCTGTTACCCTATGTCTTTTGATTGGAGCGTTTAGTCCATTGACATTTAGAGTGAGTGAAAGATATGAACTTATTGCCATTATGTTGCCCATAGAGTTGGAATTTCTGGTGTGTTCTCTGGTCCTTTCTAGTCTTTGTTTCTTTTGGTCTTTTTTGTTTTGTTTCCTCTTTTCTCTCCTCAGAGAGTACTCCTTAAAATTTCTTGCAGGGCTGGTTTAGTAGTTATGAACTCCTTTAGTTTTTGTTTTTCTGGGAAACTCTTTATCACTCCTTCTATTTTGAATAACAGCTTTGTTGGATAAAGAATTCTTGGCTGCATATTTTTCCAATTCAGCATGCTGAATATATCCTGCCACTCCTTTCTAGCCTGCCAGGTTTCTGTGGATAGGTCTGCTGTGAACTTGACCTTCCCTCATAGTTTAAGGACTTTTTTTCCCTTGCTGCTTTCATAACTCTTTCCTTTGTTGTGTATTTTTGAATTTGATTATGATATGCCCTGTTGATGGCTGTTTTTTGTTGAATCTCGTGGGAGTTCTCTGTGCTTCATGGATTTTGATGTCTGTGTCTTTCTTCAAGTTAAGAAAGTTTTCTGCTATGATTTGATCACATAAACCTTCTACCCCTTTTTATCTCTCTTCTTGTTCTGTGACCCCTATGATTCGGATGTTATTCCTTTTTAATGAGCCACTGAGTTCTCTAATTCTTATATTATGCTCTTTTGCCTTAGTTTCCCTCCCTTTTTCTGCTTTATTATTCTGTATAAGTTTGTCTTCTGTATCACTGATATGCTGCTCTGCTTCATCCATCCTTGCCTCTGTGGCATCCATTTGAGATTGCATCTCAGTTATAGCATTTTTAATTTAGTCCTGACTAGATTTTAGTTCTTTTATCTGCACAGAAAGGGATTCTATGCTTTTTTCAACCCAGCTAGTGTTCTTATTATCATGATTCTAGATTCTTGTTGAGATATCTTGCTTATATCCGTGTTGATTAAGTCTCTGGCTGTCATTTTTTCCTGTTCTTTCTTTTGGCGTGAATTCCTTTACTTCATCATTTTGGAGGAAGAAAAAGAATTAATAAAATTAAAAATAAAATAAAAAAATTAAAACAACACAAAAAAATCAAATAAGGGAAGCTAAATTCTAGGTGTGTTTTGGTCTAGTTGTTGAAAGAAGCTTGATAGAATAGAGAAAAAAGGGAAGAAAAGGAAAGGAAAAAATGGGGAAAACAGTAGGAAAACGTTTAAAATTTTAAAAATGTATACAATAAAATAGAATAAAATGAAATGAAGAAAGTAAAATAGACTTTAAACTTTACAAAAAATAAAAAATATAGAAGAAAAATTAAAGAAAAATTATTTTTATAAAAATGGAAATTAAAAATAGATTTTTTCTCTTTCTGTATCCAAGAATAAGAAAAGAAAAAAAAATGAATAGATGGACCAGTGAACAGAATTAAATCCAAATGAAATTACATCCAGTTTTCCTCAGAAGTCAAACTATGAAGCACTTAGTTTATAGTCCATAAACTAAGAGGATGGAGAGACTTGTGGTGGTCCTCTAGGGCTTGCTTGGCACAGGTGGATGGGGCTTGGTATAACGGCTCCATTCTCCACTAAGTGGCGTTGCTTAGCTTACTGGGGTAGATCTGTGTGGCGCATGTAGGCATGTATGTGCATGCGTGGGAGAGGTGAAAATGGCATCACCCAGCTTCCCAGTCTCTAGCATCAGAACTCTGTACTCTCGCCAATCAGCAATCAAGCAGCTCTCCTTTGTCTCTGCCTTCTGTCTACTCCCTGCTTCTACACTCTCTGTGACCAAGCCATCAGCCTGCCAAGCGGCACCTCCCTCCTGAACTTTATCTCGGATGGGTTCTGTGTTTCCAAACCCCTCACTTTTGAGGGCCCTGCAGCTTGAACTGCTCCTCCAACCCTATGGGGGAGGGTCTCGCTGAGCAATGGCCGGGTGCTGGCCTGTTTCCAGGAGTGCTTATTCGACCATGCCACTACAGAGGCCCAGAGATTGTGGCCAAGTGCCAGCCTGCCCCAGAAAAATTTTGCATGATTGTGTAGCAGCAGTGGTCCAGGGGCTATGGTAAATCACAATACACATCTGACACCAGGCTTCACTGCACCCTCATGTCATTCTAACACCAGCAAATGTGGCTGTAATCTGGGGTTTTTTGGGACATTTGCCTGTGGGGAGGCTGCACAGCCTCTACCAGATGTCCTCCCAGCAGGGGAACTGCCTCTCCTCATGTAGCCAGAGGACCCCCTCAGACAATACTGTCTGTTCCTAGGGATTCACCCTTCCCAGCAGAACACCACCAGGTATCAAGCTGTGGAGTTTCTGACTCTGCGCTCCCCTGTTTATAGAGCCTTAATGGTATTGAAACCCTCTCCTTTCTCCTCTCTCCCTTTCTTGCAGTTCCTTGCGGGTGTTTCCACTCTTTCTCTTTCTCTCCAGCTGCTTTCAGGGAGGGGGTGCTTTTCCTGTACTCTCCCCACTGTCTACATCCTCTCTCTGGAAACAAAAACAGCTCCCTACCCTCTGCAGCTTCTCTCTCCCAGTTCACCTCTCTGTGCCACGTACCTGCCAAGGTCTGTGGCTCAAGTTAAGCAGATTGTTGTGTTAGTCCTCAGATAAATTTTCCAGGTGTGCAAGATGGTTTGGTGCTGATCTTGCTGCATTTCAGGGACAAGAGAAGCAGTGAACTTCCATGCTGCTCTGCCGTCTTGGCCACTCCCCATAGTAATTATTTTTACACATGTCTCTCTTCTCCAATATCTCCTGACACCCTCAAACAGGGGTACATAATACTCCTGCCATGTATCCAATGGCCCTCTTAACATTTCCCACCTCAGGGTCTTATCACTTGTCACCCCCTCTGCCTGGAATGTGTGCCCCACATACACATCAGGGCTGCTTCCCCACTTACCTCTCCCCATTTAGTGGTCTTCTCAGCAAGGCTAGCTGGCTGCTGTCTAAAACTGTAGCAGCCCCTCTGTCATTCCTTATCTCCTTTATTCCACTTTTTCTGTCCCCTTAGCACTTACCACCATCCACCCAAACATCTATTTTCCCTGTTTGTCTTGTTTATTGTCTTACCCTCCTTAGAATGTGAGCTACGTGTAGGCAGGGCCCTCTGCTTTGTTCACTGCTGTAAACCCAGAAGCTAGAAGGATACATAGCACATAGTAAGAGCCAGACAAATATTTCATTAACCCATTCATGCATCTATGTCATCCAAGAACATCTAACATAGAGTATATTCTGAAAAAGCTCTGATGAATAGATTGATGAGGTATGTCACAAGTTTCTCCCGAGATCTTACATTTTGGGTTTGTAGAAACTCTCTCATTTTCCATGGAGTCTGTACGGGACAGAAACAGGCCCTGCCCTTATTTCTCTGGCCTCCTTCCCCCTTAAGCAATGATCTGTGCTGAGATTTCTTTGAGGTGTGAACTCTTGACCCTGATCTGGAACGCTGAGCTGGAGGCTCTCAGGGAGAAGGCAGGACGTGACTGGGGCCCGGGCATCAGCTTCAGACAGGAGCAGCAGATGGAGCTGGGGACAGCTTGGTGCGGGAGGCACAGAATTCTGGCAGAAAAGGGAAAAGGTGTGTGCCAGGGCTCCTGGGCCGGCTGGCAAAGGAGGACGGGCTTCTTGTTAAGTTAATTGAGGTAATTTTTGCTGCCACCTTTTGGATAGTAACAAAATTCTCCTTCTAGCAGCCACTGATCATATCTCTACCTCCTGCCACATTCCTTTGTAAAGAGACAGTGCTCTAAATTTAGCTACATTTATTTAGCTATTCCTTAAAACTTTGTCACTTAAAAAATAATTATAGGATTTCTCTGACAGACTATAATACATGGAGTGCACCAAATTACAGGTATAATTTGGAGATCCAGCTGGGATCACCAAATAAAATTGACAGCAGCAGACTAATTCCAGAATAATCCATCGGGCAGCTGGAGAGGCTTTGTTCCTTAGGCCCCTCTCCTTCATCTGCATATTGAGTGAAAAGATCAAAGGAACCAAAAGAAACTAAAAGAAGGGGTCTCTAGGCCAAGGAACGGAGGAGCCCAGGGATGGCCAGCCCCAGAGCTGGGAAGACCACTCAGTCCCCACAAAGTCATATGTGCTCACCTGAGTGCAGAGAAAATTAGGATGATTGACCCTGTCTTTCAGCCAAGGGCCTGACATAGATGACCTCTAGGAGAGGAGGGCATTTTTTCTTTCTTAAAAAAAATTATATTGGGTTTTCTATGATTGTTAACTGCAGAAACCAAAGTTAGTCTCCCAGGGGAAGAAAAATGACACCCAGGAGGAAAAGAGCAGGTCTCTCTGGGAAGTGATGGCCCCACTCAGCAGAAGTGGACATAAAAGCCACGAGGAGATGAATAATTCTGTTTCTGATTCATCCCACAAACAGTGCTGAGCTCCTGCTGAGCTCCTGCTTTGGTACAGAGTGCCCCCACTGGGGACACACTAGCAAATCAGAGGGATGAGGGAGATCCATTCAGTCTGAAACCTTGTGTAGACACTGCAGAAGAAGGGCTCAGGAGGGGCAGAGAGGGCCCAGGGAGAAATGCTAGAAGAGCACTTGGGTGCAGGGACAAGGAACTGGTAAGGACAGCACCACCCCAGCTGGTGCACAGTGATATCTATGGCTTTCTCTTTCTCTAAATAAGACTCCTTTCTTCACAGAAGCCTCATTATGGCTTGCTTTTGGGTGGGAGTAAAGGGCTCTCTAGGGTTCTGGGTGGAGGCTGGGGTCCAGGGTTGTAACTGGTCCTTCTGAAGTTATCCCAGACATATCTGGTGGCCAAGAATGCCCCCAGCATTAAGACAGCCAGCTAGTGCAGTTGCAAGGAATGTTCTGGGTGTTCTCTTCCAAGTTCTATGTTTGGCAGAGTGGCTGACTCAAGCCCAGAGCAGTTAAGAGACTTGTCTCAGGCCACAGAGGAAGGTAGTGGCTACGTCGTGAAAAGAAGCCAGCTGTGTGTCTCAGTCCAAGGCTACCATTTTTTTAAATATTTATTTATTTTTGAGAGAGAGAGAGCGCGCGCAAGTGGGGGAGGTGCAGAGAGAGAGGGAGATACATAATATGAAGCAGGCTCCAGGATCCAAGCTATCAGGAGAGAGCCTGATGTGGGGCTCTAACTCACCAACTGCAAGATCATGACCTGAGCTGAAGTCAGATGTTCAACCTACTGAGCCACCCAGGCACGCCCCCCCCCCCAATTAGTTTTAAGTTTTATTTATTTGAGTAATCTCTACACCCAAGTGGGGCTTGAACTCACCACCCTGAGGTCAAGAGTGACACGTTCTTCTGACTGAGCTGGTCAGGCGCAGTGCTCCCTTTTAACAGCAACTCCTGGGCTAGCAGTAAGAGTGCTGGCATTGGAGCCAGCTCTTCTTAGGTGTGAATCCAGACCCTGGGTAGGTCTTCCAAAGCTGCTGCTTCTTCATCTATAGAGTGGGGATGTCATCCCTACTAGGGAGGATCAAATAATCCAGCTCTGTAAAGTGCTGAGCAAATACTGCTCACCATCATATTTTCTCATCCATCGTTCAAATCCCAAAGGGACCCAACCTGCTGACTTCAGCCATAAACAGAACAGCACAATACAGCACAGGAATGGGGGCCAGGTGATTATGTCACCAGAGCAGCAGAAGGAAGAAAGCAGGCCCCCGTACCATCCTGCTGTCCATCCCTCTCTCTGCCCCTCTTCATCTCTCCCAGATTGAGTTTGGGTGAGAGAGTCACAAAGCTGCCTACTTCCTGCAGCAGTGCTGAGGCCCTGCCTGGACAAAGGCCAGGAGGCAGATCTTGGGCATTTGACCAGTTCTTTCCTGCTGGTGTGAATATCTCAACTGTCAGCCTTTTCCTCCTTATTTTCCAAGGGTTTAGGACACTGTCCCTGGGCTACCTGACTCCTTGGAAGCCAGAGGCTACTCTGTATTCTTCCCTGTCTCCTAGAAGGGGTAACAGCCACCTCAGCCACCTTGGAGAGTCCCAGGCTGCGATGGCTGCTAGTTGATGACCAGCTCACAGATTTCCATAGCCCTGACCACTGCTTCTAAGAGTCTGTGACCAGAACCACCAGCTCTACTCAGGGAAAGAGGGTGATCTCAGGACTTTATGTGCTAGTACCTGAGGAAGCAGGGGAGGCCTGAGCTGCCCCTGCAGACAATCTTCCAACCAGTGACTACCTCCAAGCATGAGGTCCTGCACCAACTACAACACAAAATTAATACTCACTGAGCACCGACTATTTGTGAGGGTCTTCCCTCTGCACAACCACACTGATCCTCCAATATCTGCCAGGTAAGAAACTACTACTCCTGTTTCACAAATGAGGAAGTGAGAGTCCAGTAAGGTGGTGAAATCTGCCCAAGGTCATGCAGCCAACGGCAACATTAATAATAGCAACAACGAGTGCTTTTAATAAGCCAGACATTTTAGGTACATTTCCTCACCGGGACCTCACAATAATCCTGCAGTGGTTATTGCTCTCCCTGTCTTCCAGATGAGAGGGCCGGCATGGAAGCCATTAAGGCCTTTCCCAGCCACACAGGCAGCAAGGGAGTGGTAGAGCCACAGTCAGACCCAGACCCCACTGGCGGCCTCCTGTTCGCAGGGGCTGCTTCTGGATTTAGACCCCTGGCTCCTGACGCTAAGCCTAGTATTCATGCTTACCATCTGCCACTCAGAATTCTCACTGCAGAATCACCAAGGGAGCTTTTACACACGAAGTTCTCAGGCTCTGCCCCAAGACTCTTGTTCTGCAGATGTGGGAAGCACCTGTGAGGCCGTGTCTATAACACGCACCCAGGTACGACATTCCCGTTGCTGCCTTCCTAATTGCCAAGGTGCTGATCAAGTGAGATCTTGTCGGTCTCCTTCTTCCATCCTCAACTTCTGTCCTCACCACAACTGATGCTGTCCTTGCCTGTGTCACTAACAGCCTCCTCTTGTAAATGCAGGGGCCTCACCTCCACCAACCTCTCAGAGGCAACCTGCACCAGTGATCACTCCTCCTCTGTGAAACTTTCTCTAGAATATCCCTTCTCCTAAGGTTTTACTCTCACCACTCTGGCCTCCCCTTCTTGGCCTCTTACTGACTTCCCTGCCTCCTTCTATCCCTCTAGTCTTGCTGTTCCCAGAACTCTGTGTTCAGCCACCTTCTTTTGCCGTTTTCCTTGCCCCTGGTGACCTGGTCCATCCCACGGCCTCAGTGACTACTTCTGTGTTGATGATGCACCTCACCTGCTTGTAGCTTCCCTAGAGCCCCAAGCTCACAGAGGCCTCTGTACATCTTGATTGCATACACCTGGCTGTCCCATGGGCACCTGGCATGTCTGTAATGGAACACACCATCTGCACCTGCTCTTCTTGGGCACCTCATCTCTGTAAAGGATCATTCACAGGTCACTGGCGGCAGAAAACTAGTGGTGTATGGGGTGAGGGTACATCCCTAACTCCTCCCGTGTCCTGTTATGACTAAGGTCTAGAGATTCTAGCTTTTTTTTTTTTGTAAACAATTCTCTTTTTTTTTTTAATGTTTATTTGCTTTTGAGAGAGACAGAAAGAGAGACACAGAGACCGAGCACAAGTGGGGGAGGGTCAGAGAGAGGGAGACACAGAATCCAAAGCAGGTTCCAGGCTCTGAGCTGTCAGCACAGAGCCCGATGCGGGGCTCAAACTCACAAACCGTGAGATCATGACCTGAGCCGAAGTTGGGACACTCAACTGACCAAGCCACCTAGGCGCCCTGAGAGATTCTAGCTTCTAAACATCTCAAAAGCACCCCTGCTCCCCATTTACATGGCCACCATCCTGTTTTTCTTCTCTTCAGTGCCCTGGTGCATTACTCTGGTCTCTTATTAACCAGGTTCTCATCCACCCAACCCACTTTCCACCCAGAAGCCAATCAATCAGGCAGTCCCATTTCCCTACTGAAAACCATTAAGTATTTCCCTATTACCTCTTTCCCTATTCCCTATTACCAGCATAAAATCCAAGCCTTTTATCTCCCACACAAAGCACTTCCCGAGGGGCCAGGCTTTCCTTTCCAGCCACATCTATAGCTCCCCACCAAGCAGCCCTATGTATGCTCGAGCACTTAGGCCTGTGCACAGTTCTGGGAAAGCTTTGGGGTGTTTTGATATCTTTGCACATGTTGTTCCCTCTGGCAGGAAGCCTATCTCCATCTCCATGTTCATCCTTCAAGTCTCCCTACAGAGGCACCTGCTCCAAAAGCCCTCTCTGACCACTGGCTTTGGTTAGGTACCCCTCCCTCACCTGCCATAGCACCTAGGCTTAGCTCTTTCCAGGCACTTAACACCAATCTTTAGCTGTCACAATCTGGTCTGCCCCACCCACCAGACAAGCAACGTCCATCTCCTTCACCTTCCACTTTCCAGGGCGCAGGAGGGACCAGGGGCTCTTCATGAATGCCCGCGGACTAGTAATGATAAAAATAATAACTGCATTATTTATTGAGGACTTAGATCACAATGCTATGTACATGCTTTATATCACTTAACGTGTACAACAAGCCTCAATGGTATTCCCATTTTACAGATGAGGAAACTGAGGCATTGGGAATATTACATAATTTGCCCAGGATCACATCTTTAGCCCATGACAGAGTGGAGACCAGAGCCACAGTCCAACTGAGTGAATGAATCAATGGATGAGGAAACCATGATTCCATGAGGCAGAGTGATAGAGCCTCTGCTCAGAACTTAGATAAGACCACACTCCAGTAGTAAGTTAGCCATGTAATCCTCCGTAAAAGTCACTGGGAAATGAATTCTGAATTCGCCATGGCAGAGAGAAGGCCATTAGCTCTTTAAAACTAATCAGACATCCCACAAATCTGAGGGCCTGAAGTCACCATATTCCTAAGGGAAACAAGAGGAGAAGGGTTTTCCTCATCTGCCCCCTCCCCACCATCCCCCTCAGCCCTGTCACCCATCCTGGCTGCCCACTGAACAATTCCCAGCTTTCCCTCCTTTCCTGGCAGCAGGATAGGCTGTGGGCTGAGCACCACAGACCCCATCGCCCCCTTCAATTACCCCCAATTCCAAGCTATGTCGGAAACACATGAGGGCAGAAAAGGCTTGAAATCTGTGTGCGGGAGAGGTTGGGAAGGTTGAAGAGAGCAATTTTTGTTTCACATCATTCCTTTGTATAATGTTGTATCCTTCTGACAAGTCCGCATAATACAGCTTAACTTCACCAATTGCTGCCTTAAGAGAAAACAGTGAAGACCTATCTTTAATGTCAAATGAACAATGGGCAACCTTCCAGAGGAGGAAAATGACTTGCCTTGAAGGAGTTGGAGAAGAAAAGTGCACAATGTTCCAGCTTAACGTGAGGGGGGAAGAAAGTCAGCAGCTGTGTGTTGGCACGTCAGCTCCCCGGCTGCAAGACTAGGGCGGCCTCCGCCAGCCTCATCTGTCTGTTGAACTGCAGGCTGAGGAGGAAGCCTCTTAGCAGGAGTGGGTAGAGACAGCGGGTGTTTATTCCCAGGGAAAGTCGAGCTAGCCCCCCTCAGCACAGGTGTGTCTGTGGGTATACATAGAGTATAGACATCGATGTAGAACTTTCCTTTCAAAGACAATGGATACCTGGAAGCATTTGTGGAGCCCCTGGGAACTCTAGCCACTGGTTCTCCTTCTCCTGCCAGAACCTTTTGTTTGCACCTGATTCTTCTCATGTGTGGCCGTTCTCCACAAGGCATTGAGATGAGGGTAGATTTTGACCAACCTTGGCACAAAGGCTCGGCAGACTAAATATCACTTAAATTATTTAAATGATTTAGGCTTTTTTTCATGAGATAGCGAGCATTCAGGCTGCCTTTCCAAATTCAGATTCCATACCTGCCACCTCACTTCTGAGACTTCAGTCATAGCAAGCTTCCTGATGGTGTGTCATGTCATGTGATCTGCTGTATGCCTCAGTGCCTTTGCATATGCTGTCTTTTCTTTTTTTTTTTTTTTTTTTTTGTCTGAAATGCCCCTGGAAAGACCTACTCATCCTTTGAGGCTTAGATCAAATATTTTCTCCTTCAGGAGTCCTATCTGAGCTCTTTTGTGAGTTTGCCATTCCTTCCTGTGGGCTCCAGGCTACCTCTATTAATAGCAGACGTTACCCTATATGAAATTTACCAGTTTACATGACCTCTTCCCTATTAGGTGATGAGTGTTTCAGGAGCAGAGGCTTTTGTCTTATTCATATATACACGTACATATACATATCAATAACATATATATTCATAACCATGCCCTGGACCTAGCTCAATGTTTGGCACATAGTGTGTGCTCAATAAATGCTTATTAGATTAAACAGTCTAAAACTCGGGTTCTCAATTTTGGCTGCAAATTAGAATTACCTGAGGAATTTAAAACAAAACAATGACAGCATGCGTATCACATCAGAACTTGTTAGAAATGCAAAGTCTAGGGTCCATTTCAGACCAATTGAATCAGAAAGTCTGGGGTGGAGCTCAGCCATTTGTGCTTCTACAATCCTTCCACACGATTCAGATGTAAGCTAAGTTTTCTTTGTCTAGAAACTCATGGCGAAATGACATATTTAATCACCCAACACATATTTTTCTTGGAAAAAAATGGGAGAAGGGGAAACAACATAGTATAATCACTACTGTGCAGTGTGGACACAATAGCATGTATAGATGCAGATAATACAGGGAGGACAGGGTTAACCAAGTTGCCTTTGCCCTGTGATGGAAGGTGTTTCTTAGCCAGCCAGTCCAGCCTCTCCTGGTTCTATCTTCTGGCAGAAACTCCCTTGTCTATTGACCCTGTGGCCACAGCTAAGAGGCACATAGGACAGCTTTCCCTTCTCAGTGCTGCTCACTCTTTTGATGAGCTCATGTGTCTGGGACAACCCTCGGAGTTGATCTCTCAGTTCCAGATTATCATTTGTCAGGCTTTGTATTTTTCAAGCATTTCAACTTTCTAGAATCTTAATAAGCTCTTAGTTGATTTGCATCCAGTGAAATCCAAAGTCAGAATTACGGGTCCTTGAATCTAGACCACTGTCTGAAGTTTTCTGTCCCTTAGCAGCAGGTGTTCCTATCCTGTGTGTTGTATCCTATCCTGCTAATGATGTACTGGGGTCGGGGTGGAGTGGGGAAAGTGCTAAAATTCCTTCTGCTTCCTTGCTGCATCCTAGAGGGTGGCTTTTTTTAATTTAATTTAATTTTTTTAAATTTACATCCAAATTAGTTAGCACATAGTGCAACAGTGATTTCAGGAGTAGATTCCTTAAGGCCCCTAACCCATTTAGCCCATCCCCCCCCACACCCCCTCCAGTAACCCTCTGTTCTCCATATTTATGAGTCTCTTATGTTTTGTCCCCCTCCCTGTTTTTGTATTATTTTTGCTTTCTTTTCCTTACGTTCATCTGTTTTTTCTCTTAAAGTCCGCATATGAGTGAAGTCATATATTTGTCTTTCTCTAATTTCGCTTAGCATAATACTCTCCAGTTCCATCCATGTAGTTGCAAATGGCAAGGTTTCATTCTTTTTGATTGCCGAGTAATACTCCAATGTGTGTGTATGTATATATATATATATATATATATATATATATATACCACATCTTCTTTATCCATTCATCAATCGATGGACATTTGGGCTCTTTCCATACTTTGGCTGTTGTTGATAGTGCTGCTATAAACATGGGGGTGCATGTGTCCCTTCGAAAAGGCACACCTGTATCCCATGGATAAATGCCTAGTAGTGCAATTGCTGGATTGTAGGGTAGTTCTATTTTTAGTTTTATGGAGGAAAACCTCCATACTGTCTTCCAGAGTGGCTGCACCAGCTTACATTCCCACCAGCAATGCAGAAGAGGCTAGATGATGGCTTTTTATGCTGTAAAGATGTCAGGAAAGGGTGGAATATCATGGTACCTCCAGGTTCCCATCTTTTCTCCCTCTCTGTTTTTACCTCCCAACACTTCACTTATGCTAAGGTTACTGTGATAGAGAACTGAGCTTTTCCAGCTCGCAGCACTCCTCTCAGCCATCCTCAACAACTGATGGAGATGGTGTGGGCTTCCCTGAGAAAGGCTGTTTCTGTCCCACTCAACTTGCTTCATCCTTACAGGCTATTACTGATGGCCATAAGAAGTATCTAATCTTCTACAATATAATTGTATTTTCTATCTCTAGAACATAGTTTGAGTCTCAAGATAGTATATGTGACAATTCAATTCCATCTGCCATGGAAGACATGACTGGGATTTCTGACTCCCCAGCCAAGAACAAAGGAATTCTTGGGGCGGTGCACCGCACTGTGATTCAGCCAGTTCTACATTTTAGGGTATCACATATAAAACCCTATTTCCAGAAGGCAATGGCATTATTATTTAGGACTTATTTCATTACAATGGAAAGAAACCCTACTTTCAATGGCTTAAACCAAAAAAGGGGAATATATCAGCTCACCTGAATGGGAAAGCCAAGATTTTTGCTGCCTTTAGATGAGGTTATACTTAAGGCATGGAATTATGCCATCAGTCTACTCTCTCTTGCTCCCTTAAAATTTTAGCTGTCTTCCTTTGTATTTGTTTCACTCTCTACTGGTAGTCCCAGGTTGATATTTAACCAACAATAAGAAAGCACTACTTTCCTAATAGTTCCAGAAGTGCCATTGCTAACTCTCATAAGCTCAGCGTGGTCACATGCCCATCCCTCAACCCATCACTGTGGCTACAGAGGATGCCATACAATGACTGACCGTGTGCCCAAACATGGAGCCAAGAAGGAAAAACAGGCCTAACCTAAAACACACAGTCTGAGTGTGGAAAAGATGTTTTCCCAAGAGAAAAGAGTGATTCTGTTAGCAGAAGAAGAGATGGTGGGTGGGCAAACAACAGAAGTTCACTTTAAGGACCACGGCTGTTTGTGCTGGCTATTGTGTCCCCAGGGCACAATACAGTGCCTGCCACATAGGACATGCTCTATCAGTATTCGTTGAATGGATGGATGAGTGAATGAATGAATGAGTGAATAAGGGAATTCAGACATTATCTTTATATTCCATTTACTCCTGGGGGAGCTCAATGGAATATGAGTTCTTCAAGAGCTTCCATGCGTTCCAATGTACAGTCTAATTTTAATGACCCCTGGATATGCCCAGTTGGAGAAATAATTCTCTTCTCCCAATAGGGATCCCTTTTTCCAACATTGTCCCAGAAGGAAAATCTGGCAATGTCCCCACAAATTTAAAAATACAACATAAGTTTTTCTGAAGCAGCAGAGTTATATATTGATTCTTTTTAAAAGTTACTTATTCTGCATTTACTGAGCACCTATCACATGCCAGACACTAGGCGAAGTATAGAATATAGGTATAAAAAGTCATAACCTCTTATTTTAAGAAGATCAAGCCTAGTGGACAGACTAAGTGATTGAAAAAATGGAGGCAGGGGCGCCTGGGTGGCGCAGTCGGTTAAGCCTCCGACTTCAGCCAGGTCACGATCTCGCGGTCCGTGAGTTCGAGCCCCGCGTCGGGCTCTGGGCTGATGGCTCAGAGCCTGGAGCCTGTTTCCGATTCTGTGTCTCCCTCTCTCTCTGCCCCTCCCCCTTTCATGCTCTGTCTCTCTCTGTCCCAAAAATAAAAATAAAAAACATTGAAAAAAAAAAAAAAAAAAAAAAAAAAAAAGAAAAAATGGAGGCAGCTTATGGAGTAAAAGATTATGGTCTTTGGTGTCTGGTTCCATCACTTAATTACCATATAACATCAGAAGAATTAACCTCTTCAAGCCTCATTTTCCTTATCAGTAAAATTAGTTACAATAATATCACCAACTTCATAGAGGTGTCAGGTGAATCAAATCATAATACACATGTGCAACACGTAGCTAGAGCCTGGAACAAATGATAGTGCTTCTAGTTGAGTCTGTAGAAGTTCAGAGGAAGAGCAAGTAACTCATCCTGGAGAAGTCAAAGGTCTCATGACAGATCAGATTTGAGCTGGTTCTTAAGGATGAGCAGGAGATCAAAAAGCAGAGGGTCTAGGGGAGTGCATTCTGACAGGGGGATCGGTTTATTCAAAGCTTTGAAAACCCAAAGAAAATTGGTCATTTACAGAGCAGCAAATATTTCACGATGCCTTATATATTGCTGGGATAGTGACAGTAATGGAAACGTATGAGATACCAACATTCAGAGAAAGAATGAGGATTCTGGGATTTCTTTGTCCAATGGGAGTACAGGGCACCTGGGAATCCCTGCCCAATTACTACAAATCATTGTGTCCCAGGTAAGTGGGTGTCAGAATAGCCATTATCTCCTATACATGCATTAAGACGGTGCCTTTCACACTCTCAACAATAGCCAAATTATGGAAAGAGCCTAAATGTCCATCAACTGATGAATGGATAAAGAAATTGTGGTTTATATACACAATGGAATACTACGTGGCAATGAGAAAAAATGAAATATGGCCTTTTGTAGCAACATGGATGGAACTGGAGAGTGTGATGCTAAGTGAAATAAGCCATACAGAGAAAGACAGATACCATATGGTTTCACTCTTATGTGGATCCTGAGAAACATAACAGAAACCCATGGGGGAGGGGAAGGAAAAAAAAAAAAAAAAAAAAAAAAAGAGGTTAGAGTGGGAGAGAGCCAAAGCATAAGAGACTGTTAAAAACTGAGAACAAACTGAGGGTTGATGGGGGGTGGGAGGGAGGGGAGGGTGGGTGATGGGTATTGAAGAGGGCACCTTTTGGGATGAGCACTGGGTGTTGTATGGAAACCAATTTGACAGTAAATTTCATATATTAAAAAATAAAATAAAATAATAAAAAAAAATAAATAAATAAAAAAAAAAAAAAAAAAAAAGACGGTGCCTTTCAGATGGATGGAGAAGTTGAGGGTCCATTTACAGTTCCTTCCAAATGACTAGCAGTAATTCACAATATTTATTATTCAGAATCTGAGTGAAGCAGGGATGGTGAGTTGGCGGAAGTCAGGGGGAGTAGGAGATGGCTTGACTCCTGGGGGAAAGGTTGGGATGTTCAATGAGATAATATCCATAAAGCACTTTGATCTCCCCGAGGCACCATGCTACATCTCCTGTTTGGAGACTATGAGATCTGGTGAGATAATGTTTCTAAGTAGAGATGCCAGAATAAAGGAATGCTAGACAGAACAAAGGGGAGAAAAGACTTGCTCCTTAAGTAATTTCCCTCATCAGCACCAAGGCTAGAACCAGCCATCACAATAAGCACAAAGAAATGCCAGTTTGCCAATATGGGGACCTGGGTCCAGATATGCAGGTCTACACGGCATCATCTTTCTCCAGGAAGAAGCCCAGCCCTTCCCACACCAAGCTAAATGCCAGGCTTGCATCAAACAGACTGACAAGGCTCCTGAGCCTTCCTCTCTGCTCTGGCCCTTACAGTTTCTCTCTAGCCCAGCTCATGTCCCATGTCCCCACCTAATTCAGATTGCCAGTTTTGAAAGAGGGAAAGAAGACCAGCTTCCAAATTTCTGACTAGCTGCTTACTGATGCCAGAGGCCTCTTGTGGTTTCATGCCATAGAAAGAATACATACTTTGCCCCCAAGATGGGCAAAGGAGGGCTGGGCTGGGCTGGGCTGTGTAAACTAATGTTCTTTTTCTTTTCTCTCACCCTGCTCAGTGCCTCCTTTTCTCTGGATCATTCCCTCCTCCCTGCCTGGCATTACGAGGCACAGAAGACCCAGTCCCATGAAACTCCGGACAATCCACTCTATACCCTTAAAGCCAAATTCTCATGTAACGTTTCACATGGATCCTTACAGATCCTTATCATGGCAACTGGCTGGCTCTTCATCCAACCTATTCACGCATCCTGGAGAGAAATTCAAAAGGGTGTAATAGTAAAATATTCACAAAGAAGAGAGAAGTTTAATTCTCTTTGTCCCCTCACCCAAAGTTTGCCCCCCTTCACCATGACCCAATTTTATGTCCCTGATGATTCAACTTGAATAGGATCCACTATAGAATTCCATCTCCTCACACATTTACATCAGTTATAATGAAATTAACTGCTGTAACAACTGATGTCCAAAATTGCAGAGGCCTGACTTTTTTAAAAAGCTTGTTTTTAAAAAAAATCAATTAATTAATTTATTGTTTAATTTATATCCAAGTTACTTAGCATATAGTGCAACAATGATTTCAGGAGTAGATTCCTTAAGGCCCCTTACCCATTTAGCACATTCACCCTCCCACAACGCCTCCAGCAACCCTCTGTTCTCTATATTTAAGAGTTTCTTATGTTTTGTACCCCTCCCTGTTTTTATATTAGTTTTGCTTCCCTTCCCTTATGTTCATCTGTTTTGTATCTTAAATTCCTCATAATAGTGAAGTCATATCATATTTGTCTCTCTCTGACTAATTTTGCTTAGCATAATACCCTCCAGTTCCATCCATGTAGCTACAAATGGCAAGATTTCATTCTTTTTGATTGCCAAGTAATACTCCATTGTGTGTGTGTGTGTGTGTGTGTATATATATATATATATATATATATATATATATATATATCACATCTTCTTTATCCATTCATCCGTTAATGGACATTTGGGCTCTTTCCACACTCTGGCTATTGTCAATAGTGCTGCTATAAACACCTAGTAGTGCAATTGCTGGTTCGTAGGTCAGTTCTATTTTTAATTTTTTGAGGAACCTCCATACTGTTTTCCAGAGTGGCTGCACTAGTTTGCATTCCCACCAACAGTGCAAAAAAGATCCTCTTTCTGCACATCCTTGCCAACATCTGCTGTTGCCTGAGTGGTTAATGTTAGCCATTCTGACAGGTGGGAGGTGGTATCTCATTGTGGCTTTGATTTGTATTTCCCTGATGGTGACTGATGTTGAGAATTTTCTCATGTGTCTGTTAGCCACCTGGATGT
Source organism: Panthera onca (assembly GCF_046562875.1). Taxonomy (NCBI): domain Eukaryota; kingdom Metazoa; phylum Chordata; class Mammalia; order Carnivora; family Felidae; genus Panthera; species Panthera onca. The sequence goes on from NC_138351.1 coordinate 68,859,759, forward strand.
CTTCTTCTGAAAAGTGTCTATTCGTGTCTTTTGCCCATTTCTTTACTGGATTATTTGTTTTTTGGGTGTTGACTTTCATAAGTTCTTTATAAATTATGGATATTAACCCTTTATCTGATATGTCATTTGCAAATATCTTCTCCCATTGTGTCGGTTGCCTTTTAGTTTTGTTGATGGTTTCCTTCACTGTGCAGAAGCTTTTTATTTTAATGAGATCCCAATAGCTCATTTTTGAAAAGCTTGTTTTTTTATTCACGGTCAAGGTGTGTGTTTTTCTGCTGTTATGGGAAGCATGTCAAGGGGCAAGGAGAGAGGGTGGTATGGACCAAAAATTTCCCCAGTGTCATGGCATTAGGAGATGGGCTTTTGGGTGGTGATTAGGTCATGAGAGTAGAGCTCCCCAAAATGGAATTAGTGTCCCAAGAAAAGAGACACAAGAGAGATGATCTCTCTCCACTATGTGAGGACACAGCAAGACGGCATCTACCTGCACCCTAGGAGGTGAGCTTTCACTAGGAACTGAATTGGCCAGCACCTTGATCTTGGAAATTCCGGCCTCCAGAAACATGAGAAATAAATTTCTGTCATTTAAGTCACCAAGGCTATGATATTTTTGTTATAGCAGCCTGAAGCGACTAAGACAGAAGCGGCTGTGTTTCATTCAGAAATCAAGGTTGTCACCTTGAACGGCTCTGCCATCTTCATCAGGTGGCTTTCAAAGTCATCCTGGGTGTCGACCTTCACTTTGCAAAAAGGAGGGGCGCCTGGGTGGTGCAGTCGGTTAAGCGTCCGACTTCAGCTCAGGTCACGATCTCACGGTCCGTGAGTTCGAGCCCCGCGTCGGGCTCTGGGCTGATGGCTCAGAGCCTGGAGCCTGCTTCCGATTCTGTGTCTCCCTCTCTCTCTGCCCCTTCCCCGTTCATGCTCTGTCTCTCTCTGTCTCAAAAATGAATAAACGTTAAAAAAGGAGAAGAACATGAAAGATTAAGCGTGAGAGACTGTTGCAGTCCAGGCCTTGAAGGGGTGCGTCTCAGGGCCGTTCATATCCCACGGACTAGAATGCAGTCACACAGCCCCAGAGAATTGCAACAAAGGCAATGTGTTGTTGCAGTCTTGCCACCGCCACAGGAGCAAGGTCAAAAGGTTTGATGAAGAACTGCCAGTTGCCATGATATGGATTGCAAAGGATCCATGTGGGACATGACATGAGAATCTGGCTCTAAGGGGATAGAGTTGAGGCTCTGGAAGAGCAGCAGACTTGTGTATCTAACTTAAGCCAGGGAGACCACCGAAGATGTATGGAAGATGAGATGTTAGCCCTAGCTCTCGAAAGCTGCTTGCAGGGACCTTATGATCTAGGGAGGTGGACACAGGGCTGAGGTCCTAGAGGCCCAGAGCAGTGGGGAAATGCCACATGCTGATAATTGCAGGCAGAAATGAGAAGAGCAGCCACATGGACAGTGAAACAAATGTAGGGCTCAATGAAGGAAGTGGTTGAAGAACTCATCCTTGCATAGTCTAAGGCTCTGAGGAAAATGGCAGACATGTGGGAGGAGAGGAGGCCTGTGAGTGGGCATGGAGACCCTCTGCATATGAAGGGAAGTGGCACGGAGGTTGGTAAATGACATCACTGGGGGCAGGAAAAAAGCTGTGGGATTGCCTTAAAGAAGGAGGAGATGCAGACAATGTTCTAGATGGTGAGTGGGAAGGTAAAGGCATCCCAACGCCACCAAAGGTGCTGAGGTGGAAGGTGTGAGGGGGTGAGCAGCCTTCAGTCCAGGTGAAGCCATGGAGGCCCGCACCAGGAACCCAGTGAGGACAGGCAGGGTCTTACAGAGGCCAAGCATGGAGGTCCAAGGGGAGAATCACCGGGCACTTGGGCTGGGGCTGAGTTGGGGTGGGGGGGGTGCTTTCAGAAAATGGGAGAGTACAAGTCCCCAGGTGGACTTTGGGCTGAGGGAGGCCGTGAGCCCCGAGTGATGACCAGTGCATTCCACTGTATGTAAACTATACCTTGATTTACTTAAAACTGGAATAAAAGCTCCTGAAGGCAATTTTAATTAATTAATTAATTAATCTTTTATTTTAAGAGAGAGAGAGAGAGAGAGAAAGTGTGAGAGTGAATGGGGGAGGGGCAGAGAGAAAGGGAGAGAGAGAATTCCAAGCAGGCTCTGTGCTAATAGCACAGAGCCTGACACAGGGCTTCAGCTCTTGAACCATGAGATCATGATCTGAGCTGTGAGATCAAGAGTTCCACGCTTAACTGAGCCACCCAGGTGCCCCTACAACTTTGTAAATTATGTAAATTACATAGAAAAGTTATCAACTACTTCCCCCAAATGAAGAGGTTTGTGTTATTTACACATTTTTATAGAGGCATAAAATACGAACAGGATAAAATTACTTTAAAAATGTATATCAACGGCTAACAGGTGAGTAATAATGAATATTTAAGCAAGACCTGAAACTCAAAGAAAGAAGTCATTCTGCTGCTCTTTTCCTCACTCACATTAGGCTTATCTGCACTGGCAAATGTTGCGACAGAGAAGCAGAATTCGAGTTTCGTCGGGGAAGGAAAAGGATGGATTCTACTTTAAAGGTTAAATTTCGATCTGGGAGCTGTAACAGCACTGTCAAATAATGATTATTGTTATTTTTACAAATCTATTTCACTTTAAAACAAGTTGGGAAATTTCTGACTTAGTTTAAATGAGACCTCAATTCTCCCAGGCCTGATCAGCCACCTGAGGCAGGGTCTCCTGCTGGAAAAGTGCTGTGCTGAGTCATTAAAATGGCAGCTCCCACTGAGAGAAATAACGGAGCCAGATTCTCCAGGCAGGGCTGCTGAGCAGGAGGGGTGGGAGGGAGGGAAGCTAATTTTTCTAGGCAGATCTGAACGCTTCTTTTTCTTAGGCACTCTTAGTCAATATTTATCTAGCTATTCAGAGAATTATAACTAATCATTTATCTCTTTTCCCTTTTCATTATATTTCTCTGCCTCTTTGTGGTACAGTGAACTTGAGCAACAGAAGGAAGTTCTTGCCTTTTTATTGCACATTTGAAGGTATCAGACGTAAAACTTCTGGCAGAGGAATGATCGGATTGTGAAATTCAGACCGTTGGTGCAAGACCTGTGAAAAATAAGCCTTTCCCCCGTCTCCTTCTGGGTGTAGATTTATAGAGAGTTAGACGTTATGAAGTATGATTTATTTTTCTAGAATCTTTTTTATTTTTATTTTTTTGTACATTTTGGGGTGTCACTAACCCAGTCCTTCTGTGACTTTGGACATTAGAGCAGTTTCCCTGGGAGAAGAAATGTTGTTTGCCATTGCACAGTACAGTGGGTCACACAGCAGGTATCATCTGAACAGTAAAAGGTCTCAATTTGCATTTCAGTAAGAACCCTGGAGGCCAAGGCCTTCCAGCAAGCCCTTTTGGTGGGGGAGGGGGAAGCACTGACATGCCTGATCACAGTCCCCAGAGGACAAGAAGTCAGAGGATAAGAAGTCAAAGGTCAAGGTCCCCTGGAAACACTGTGAAAGGCAGTTTGTGCACAGATGTTTTCTTGGGAAGGAAGCGAAGGGAGCAGAAGGGAGAGTCGAAGAAGGATGCAGGTCCAGTGGAAACCCAGGGGAGCTCTGAGGTGACTCCTCAGTGAGGTCCAAAGTTGAGATGACAGCACTGGGTCTCTGTGTCCCACACTGACCAGTGACCGGATGGCCTCTTTCCCAGGGAGGAGCTACCTTGGGAGAGGCAGCTCCCTTTGGCTAAGGACAATTCATAGACTGCAGTCTCCCAGCAATGGGGGGCATCCAAATGGCACACCACAGCATCCACTATGGGGCCACTTTTTACTGCCCAAGCCTTTCTTGCACTCTAAGGGACTCTTCTCTATCACTTGCATAGGGATTTTCATTTGTATGATCCTTCCGCATCTACTGTCTAGTTTCATAAAGCATATGAGAATGCTAGATGGGAAGGGAACATGAACTAATTCAACACACTCATTTTATAAATGGAGAAATGGAGGCCAAGACAATAGCAATAATTCACTCGAGGTCCTATAGTTATAGCAGAGCTGGGACTGGAATCCCGGTCTCTGACTTCCCCACTCCCAAGTTCTTCCCACTATGCATGGCTGCTGCTTCCATTTTATTCTTACAGCGCCCTTGAAGAATAGGCAGGAGAGGTATTGTAGATGTAGACGATACAGATACAGACACAGATGTATAAAGACAAAGTGACACCAAGGCTCACAAAGCGAGAATGTCTGTCTGATGACAAAGCTGGTTCTCTGTGAATCACATCACACTGAGGGCCTCTCCCAAGGGCCCCCATCTCTATTCAGTTCAGCTCAATGGTCCTTTTTTTGAGCAAATGGACATTGTGCTAGGTCCTGGTGATCTAAAGATGAATTAGATACTATATCAACTTCCAATGAGTTTGCTCTACATAAGTGGGGAAAAAAGAAGAAAATTACAAATTGGTTCAATGTCATTCAGTAAATGTTCTGATAGAACTAAACAATGCTGTCAGGGTACAAAGGAGGACCCCAACTCAGCCTCAGGACTTCCTGAAAGAGACAATACCTGAGGTGTTCTTATTTATTTATTTATTTATTTATAGATCAAGAGCATGTGAAAGTTGGGGAGAGGGGCAAAGGGAGACAGAATCTTAACCAGGCTCCACGCTCAGCATGGAGCCCAACACGGGGCTCAATCAACGATCGTGAGATCATGATCAGAGCAGAAATCAAGTTGGAGGCTCAACTGAGTGAGCCACCCAGGTTCCCCCCTGAAGGTGGTCATGTTTGAATAAGAGACCCAACACCTCATTTTCCCCACACATCTCCACCAGATTTTCCTTGGCATTCCCTAGCTCAGGTGGTGGCTCCATCATCTACTCAGTGACTAGAGCTGATAAGAGGGGGCCAGGGCTTGGCTTTCTTCCTCCTTCATTCTACCTGCAACAAGCCATCTGCTGCTGAGGATTCATTACTAAGCTGTCTCACCACCCCTAACCCTCGCCTTTGACTTAGTTTATATATCATGACTTCTTAACTTGATGAGTAAAACCACCTCCTATCTGGTCTCCTTGCCCCAGTTTTGCTCTGCCCTTTCCTTTCTGTCTGTACCATCTTTCTACAGGACAAATAAAGTCTCTGCCATTCCCTGTTAAAAATCCTACCGTGACCTCACACAGCTTTATTCTAATATGAAAGCCTTGACACATGGTTTCGATACTGCTCATCTGCCTGGAAAGTCCTTAAATGAATCCCCTTTTTACCTTGCAAACTCCTGTTCTTTCTTCAACACTCAGCTCAGACACCTCCTTCTCCAGGAAGCCCTCTCTAATGTCCCCATTGCACCCTGTGTTTAACCCAACTGAGCCTTTATCACACAGATCAGTATTCACTGATATAATTTCATGTATTTCCTGCTAAGCTATGAGATCCTAGAGGGTTAGAGGTTGTGTGTGGGGGTGGGGTGGGGGGTTGCTTGTTTGATTTGTATTCCAAACACCTGCACATGGAAGCTGATCAGTACTTGTGGAAGAGAGGCAATCTGGGGTAGCAGGAATGGCTTGAGCGAAGGCATGACAGAATGTAACAACGGGGCGCTTAGGGTTACATGGCAAAAAGTATCATGATAATGTAAAGCAGGAGAGGGTAAACTTTTCCTGTAATGGACCAGAGCATACATATTTTAGGCTTTTGGGGCCAAGAGGTAAAGTTCAAGACACTATGTTGGTACTTGTATAACCATTTAATATGCAACTGTTCAGAAATATAAAAACTAGTCTTAGCTTTTGCTCTGATCATGAGGGCCAGGTTTGGCCCATGGGTTGTCATTTGCCAGCTCTTGCCACAAAGGATGATGAGTTCCACAGTCATGGAAAAGGCTGGAGAAGTAAGTGGTTGCCTAATTGTGGAGAGCTAAAATGGCAGGTGTAAGACCTCGGATTTGATTCTATAATCAATGGCAAGCCATCAAAGGGTTTTAGGCAGGGAAGTGAGTAGATAGGATCTGTATTTTATAAAGGCTCATTTGGCTAGAATGGAGAAGGAACTCTTCATCTGGGCAGGACAAAACTGCACCAACCCAGTTGCCACCTTTTGACTCCAACACAGAAGCATCTCAGATGGATCCCAACACCATCTCTTCTCCTGAATTAAGAATTCCTGGCAGAGAGTCCCCAGTGACTATAATCTCTTATATCTTCCTGTATGGAATAGGGGCCTTGGGTTGGGAGAACATTCCAAAGGGATCACTTTCTTTTGCCCTTCCATGGAAAATGAATCAGATCATTTATAACCAATGGAACAGGGCCCACAAAGAACATTTCCTGTGGATCTTCAGATCCAGTTCTGCCTGGATCTCCTCATGACAATAGTTGTGTATCTGACCTTGACTTCACATTAGTCCCAACTCCCACACTTAGTTCCAAAACAGGTATTAAATCACTCAGGAGCTAAGCCAAGCCAGGCTGAAAGAGGAAACAGCCTTGGCCAGGTCTGTGCTCCAGCATACTCTACAGACATCAAAACAAAGACAGGGTAAAAATCTAATGAAATCACTCTCAAACAATGAAAGCAAGATGTTGACATCCTTTTCAGGGTCTGGCCATAATTAAGACATAATTGTAATGTCCATGGATAAGACAAGCAACTGAGTCAGAAGGCTTTCCAGCAGGAGGTCTAAGTCAGATGATGACAATTACTGGATATTACAAATCTGCACAGGAGTTAAATGGGTATCTGCTTTGGAATATCTGTTTTGATTTAGCGAGGCCACCCCCAGAACGATTAACTTAACAAAGGCCTCTAGGGTGGCCACACCCACTTTTATTCCCTATATTAACTTTCCTCTCCACACTTCCCTCTAAGAAAGCAACCTTGACCCTGACTCTACTGATCAGCTGAGGTCATGGTAAGCATACTTCACCATTGTCTTTCTGGTTCTGCATTCTGTACTCAACTTCCTATAGAGGAAATGTGTTTGTGTTGGTGTGAGATCCGATCTGTTAGCTCCAGGTTACAATGAGACCAAATTAGTCACTCAAATGCTGAGTCTTCAGCAACTCTGTCCTTCCCACCTACCCCCTCACTTTATTCAGGTGAAGTGGCTTCCTTAGGGTTCTGCAAAGATCCTCTCTACACTATGTCACTAAGGAAGGATAGAGGTCAGACTTGACCAATGTTCTCTGAAGAACTTTTGGTTTTATGAGTTCTATTCAGAATTGTGCTTTAGAAACATAGCTAATATGTATTAAATAACTTGAGATTGTCCAACTTCAAAAGTTTTAAATTATCTTAAGAAAGCCATCATGAGAAATGTCTGCAATTCTCCCCAAATAATCTATCTAATATGCTGATGATCAAATATTTAAGTTTTTTTTAACGTTTATTGATTTTTGAGAGAGAGAGAGCGACAGAGCACGAGCAGGTGAGGGGCAGAGAGAGAAGGAGACACAGAATCCAAAGCAGGCTCTCGGCTCTGAGCTGTCAGCACAGAGCCCGACGTGGGGATCGAACTCACAAACCGTGAGATCGTGACCTGAGCAGAAGCCGGATGCTTAACCGACTGAGCTGCCCAGGCGTCCCTAATCAAATATTTTAGATGCACTATAACAACAAGTTGCTAGGTCTCTTAAGGATCTTATGGTTCAGACCCTCATATTTTAACAACTAATATCCAACTTTTAAACGGGTATCCTGGTGGGGAATGTGATTGAGATTTTGAATTAAACAGAATCTGTGTAGAATACTGTGACTGTAGCAGATTATCCCACTAAACCCTTGGCTACTGGTGACCTGCAGAGCAGTTATTTATTTCCTGCTGTAGCAAGACTTCTGTCCATCTTTAAAGAGAAGACCTTGCCTAACAGGTTACATTTAGTTGGGGAGTCCTTCTCAGAATTACAGGGCTCTGGGAGTTAGAGGTATTTATAGGACATTTGTAAAGGATTATTTCTGGATTGCTAAACCACTTAGTGACTTGTTTTGAGGCTATCCAGTTAAGAATAGGGTACTGTCTAAGAGGAAAAGGAAGCTCCAGGGGTAACAATAACCCAGACATCCTCCACCCCCGACCACCACTGCTCTTAAACCTTTTGATAACTGATGAAGGGAGGCCTATGACCAGGTATTAGAATTCTGCCTTTACAAGATTTTTGTCAGTCCTTATTTTATACAGAGAGGTCAGGCTTAAGTGCCTGGGCTAATGTTAATCTAGGGTAAAAATCTTAATTTTTAGTCTACAACTCTCATTATCAAAGGCTTATATATACGTGAGACCAGGTACTCAACCCACAAATCCAAACTTCCTTAAGATAAGCAATCATTCACAAATTTGGGGGATATGTGCAGTGGGTCATGGTGTGTGGTCAGTCAGAATGGGAACCTGCCTTGGTTCACATCACGCATCCTCCTGCTTACACATCCACTGGCCCGTAGAAGTAAGGAGGCAACATGTGAGAAAGGCATGGGTAGTGATAAATGCTGCATCCACTATTCCAGGCTTAGCCCACCATCCAAAATCACCCAGATTATAGGAGAGAGATTGCTTTTAGTATGTGGGTTCTAGGCCAGAATTCACCAGATGAAGGAGAAATTCCGAACGTAACTTGCTGAGAGAAGGCCGTAAACTAGAGGAAGTGCAGAAATCTGATAAAATTCCAAAGTGGAGATTGTGTGTGGACCCTTTGATCCCCTAAATGAGTTAGGTGTCAGATGGCTCAAGTTCCTGTTGATGAGTGGCTCTTGGCTTCTGCTTGGCAGACTCAACTGTGTTGGGCTATATGGGGGTAATTCTCCTAACCAGAGCTCTAGACAATTAAATATTTCATAGAATCACCATGACTTTTTCGGGGCTCATTTCCTGCACTTTGACCACATGCAAGGGCCCGAGTCTCTCTCACCTGATGAGGGAGCAGTCCTCAGTAGCCAGCTCTATTGTACTTTCTGTATAACCCCAAACTCCACAGCAGCACTGCTTCCCCTTTCAGATGTCTCCTGGTGCCTTAGCTTGGGGTCCTAACTTGAACGAAGGTCATAACCAAGTCTACCTCTGGTAGACTAAGGCACTGACCATGGCCCCATAGGCCGGCCAGGGCAGGACGGACCATTGTGGGAGTGCAGACATCACTTAGCTTTGCAACTCTGCTTCCCCCTGAATGAATGCCATCAACACCCAATCTGTTTCTAGACCTTGTGAAACAAAAAATCTAGTCACTGCTGGAGAGCACCTCCCTGTTACACCATCACGCACTCATCAACTCTGAGGGACACTGCATAATCCCTTGGTAAAGGGGAGAAGCTAATTTTTGGAGCTGGCTGGGTTCACTCGAGTGCCCCTGAGTTTGGAACGGAGGGAGTGGACACACCTCTGACACAGTTCTAAGATGAGAGGTGGGCGGAGAGCAGGGCAGCTCTGTTTTACAACAATGGCAAGCATGCGTCAAGTGTTTACTAAGTGACAGGCATTGTCGAAGGAATTCGCATGTATGACGAGGTCATTAGAGCCTCCCAACAATCAAAGTATGAACTATTTTTGTTCTTAAATTATGAATAAGAAAAGTGAGGCACAGAGAAGTGAAGGAATTTGATGCAGATAGTGAGGGGTCCTCTGGGGAGCCAAGCCCAGGCTGCTGGCTCCTGTGCCCTTGCCACTACACCACTCAGCCCCTGCGAGGACTGTATTTCACATCTATCATTGAATCTTTCCAGGGATTCTAGAGCTTTACTAAGCCCATCTTACAGATAAGAAGTTGAGTCTCAGAGAGGGTACGTAATTTTTCCAAAAAGCACAGGGTTAGTCAGCACCCAAGCAGGGATTTTAATCCCTGCCTCCAAAGCCCACACTTTCCCCCATACAACACACTCAATAGGTTCATTTTCCAGAAGTTTTGAAACCTATGAGGATGAAAGAGAGAAGTGGGGAAGGGGGGGGTGGGTGGGAGAGCAACTGAGAAGGGAGGGAAAAAAATTGATATTTAGGGAACAATTAAATTAATGAAATATTTATTTTTCACACATGTTACAGATCTGAAGTTATATTGCATGAGGTTCAGGACATAAAAATATATTATGTGTTACTTGTTTGCAAATAAAATGTCCAGGCCTCATTCACTTCATGAACTAGGAAAGGTTTGAAACACATTGGGACAACTTAAAAACAAACAAAAACATAAGACCCTTAGGGGATACAAAAAACCCAAAAACATGTTTTCTGTTCATTTAAAAAAACACTGTCATGATTTCTCCTCTTTGGTTACTAAGGGCTCTGCATCAGTCGCACACAATTTGCAGTTGACCGTTTGAGAGAAAGTATTTTGGCCCAACTCTGCGGCTTCCCTGCCTTGCCCACAAAGGGTGGCACGTTCCCGAGCACTGCCGCCATTCATCAAATGGGCTTGGCTTTTAGACTCAGCTTTTAGAGCCACCCCGTGGGGAAGGGCAATTGTTCCCCACGGTCTCAAGGGAAGACATCAGTTTGGCGGTGACAGTCCCCGAACCACATGCGTAATTGTTCTGAGAGAAGTATTATAGGACCAACAAAAAGAAATCTGTGCTGTATTATTTTGCAGGTTCCAACTGGTTGGATATAAAACAAAACAAAAAAGAAATTACATACTTGATGTGAAATTAGAGCATTTAACATTTCTGTTTCTTTTCGACATTTTAATCTATTCCTCCACGAGGATAGCTAATGGTTGTCTAAAAAGCTTTTGCCACTTTTGTACCGCATTTTAAGATGCCTATTTTCTTTAGCTGGTCCTTCCAACAAAATCATGTTCATTTTGTTCTTAGGATTTATTTCCAAGGATACAGTTCTTAGAGTAATTTAGGAATTATCCAAAGAATTATTAAAGGATTTAAGAGTCTTAATATAGCAGTATTAATTTACTAAGAGAACCTTCAGGAAATTTGTTTGAATGTCTGGTGGTGAGAAAAAAAATCTTAGAAAAAATAGAACCATGGGCTTTGAAATAATTAATAATAAGAGAGATGGAGAAATGTAATTGTTATAAATAGAAGTTTTTTTCACATATAAATGAGTATGTGTGTAGATTACACTTACATCAGGCAAATTCCCTTGATGGTGTTGTGCTAATATTTTCTTCCCCAACTACATTATATTTTTCCATCATCATGAAGAGATGATGTGTAAACTTATCTACAAGGAAGGGTGATGAGCTTGTTCATGAACACTTTCTCTATCTACAGTTCTACTCCTAAAGCAAGTCCTCCTTTCCTCCTAGGCTTAATAATAAGAACGATTTGGGTTTCAAAAGTCATATTTAATATCAGAAAGCCAGTCCTTTATGTATTTCCTTGTGTTGGCTACTGCTGAATGAGTCAGATGGTCTTCATTAAACGATCAACTTTGAACCTAGCAGAGTACACAAAGCACAATCCACGACTCTGCCGACTCTTCTTCCCCCTTGTGCACATTCGAATGTTTTCATCCATAACAGATGAAATGCATCACCCTCACTAACATATCACCCAGTAACAAGCAGGACACAGAAGTTCTCCTCCATGGAATAGTTCTATAATTTGTGGGAAAACGCTGTGAAGGCTACGTATGGGGGAGCAAGAGTCCAGAAGGTGTGCTCAAGTGCCCAAGAGGATTCATAACTTGCCTTCCAAGGTGGCAGGTCTGTTCTTTCACAGAGCACTAGCCTTTCTTTCACAGAGCGCTAGCGGATATTTTAGAAAGAGCATCTGGGGTGGAGCTGAATGGTGGGAAAGAGAGAGAGTGGTTACCTTTCCATTGGTGCAAAAGGAGAGAAAAGAAGGACCCCTTGTGGGTGGGCAATAGAAAGAGAACCAAAGGAAGGGGAGATGTGTGAACTTGGGGTTCCAGGCCGAATGCTGTATAATGTATGTGCTAACCCTCTTTGTTCATTACACAAGGAACAGATTGCTCACAAATGTAGTTGGATGAGTTAACTCTATAGAGGAATTCAGAGAAGAAGACAGAGAACAAATGTCCGGTTTACATTCTCTTGAAATCAACACAAGTAGCTGTCCCTACCTCCCAAATCTGCAGGCTTGAAAATGAGCTGAAAAGTTGTGAATGGTGTTCTGCTTTCTAGAAAATGAGTGGTGGAGTATTGACCCCAAGCTCCTTCCTATGTAACTCAAGAGGAGGATCTATTTTATAGTGAAAGTGTTAGAGACTATTTTTTTTAAGTTTATTTATTGAGGGAGGGAGAGAGAGAGAGAGAGAGAGAGAGAGAGAGAGAGAGAGAGAACGATTGTGGGAGGGGCAGAGAGGGAAAGAGAGAATCCCAAGCAGGCTCCATGCTGTCACTGTCAGCTCAGAGCCCGACACAGGGCTGGATCCCACGAACCATAGATCATGACTTGAGCCGAAATCAAGAGTCAGACATTTGACTGAGCCACCCAGGTGCCCGTAAAGTGTTAGAGATTTTTTTTTTAGTACAAATCATTATACATTTCTTTAAACCCTTAGAGTGTACAACACCCAGAGCAAACCCTAGTCTAAATTATGGACTCTTTAATGACTTGACAATGTAGGTCCATTAAATATATCATTGTGGTGGGGGATATTGACAATGGGAAGGCCATGCATGTGTGGGGATAGAAGGTATACGAAAAGTCTCTGTCCTTTCTGCTCAACTTTGCTGTGAACCCAACACTGCTCTAAAAATAAAGTCTATTTTTTAAAAAGCAGTCTCTGCCTTTACCCTAAATTGACTTTGTTTCATACCATTTATCACTATATGAATGGCTAATGTTTTTATGACTTATTATCTGATTTGTTTTTCTCTCTCTTCTCACTACAGTGTAGGGAAGGGACTTTGTCATTATAACCATTGTATTTCCAGCACTTTGAAGATGTTTGGTACTTAGTAGGTGTCTAATAAGTATTCATCGAATAAACAAATGATAGTAAGACCATAAATATACATGATCCCAAATGAATGATCTTTGGTAGAATTCAATAATTTGGTAGGCATGTGACCACAAGCAAATCACTTCCCATCTCTGGGATTCATTTTCCAAGTCGTCCAATAAAGAGCTTTCCCTAAATCAGCAGTGAGCAATCCCTGGTATGAAAAGTACATGTGGCCCACCTAGTTACACATATGATCTAATTTGTGTGCTAATTTATGATAAGTAATATCATCTTTGATCTAATTTAAGCATGAAGTTAGAAACTAGAAAGCTGCTTCCTTTGTGCAACTTCTCCAATATGCACAGAAATTAACATTTCAGCGACTAAAAGGTGGTGCCAAATTTCTCACTGGCATTTTTCTATTTAATAAGCAGCTAACTTAAGTTATTAAAATATACATTTCTCTGCAGGAATCAATAAAGCTATTTTTTTTTTCATTCTAACAGAAAAAATTGTGCATACCTTTTCTCCCCTTCGTTGGCCCTGGTACAAGATAAAAAGGTTGCTGATACTTGGTAGACTCTCTAACTCTTTTTGGAGATAAATGACTAAGGTTTATCAAAGAGGACGTGGAGGTGGTGTGCAGCCAATAAATCTCAATTAGTCTATAGTAATTCTGTACTATCGTTACAAATCAGGGGCTCATAACTAAATCCCCTGGAACGACTGTGCTTCCTACATTTTGTTAACTATAAGGTAAGGTAATGGAAAAACAAATGAATCACCAGCTCCCTTGACATCTATTATTATTTAGGGTGATAGGAAGAGGGGTAAAGGAGGCAGCTGGCAGGAACTGGGTTCTTTGTTTTAACTCCACACTTGAAGACTCTTGCTCTTCTTTATGGATTCTGAACTTCATGTGTAATTAAATCTCCAAAGAATAGAATGACGATTGGCAAGTTGCCGCTCTAGGAAATGTGATTGATTGAACAATACATTTCCAACTGTTCTCTCCGCTTCCACACTTTTCCTTTTGCAAGGCATACTAAACACCACCATCATGATACTGCCTAGATCTGACCATATTGCTCTCCTGCTCAGAAACCTATGAAGTCTCCCCAACACCTGGAAAATCCAACCGAGGGTTTTAGCAAGGCCTTCGATGCTTCTGGTCTTTGCAGAATGAATGCTCTCCGTGAACTTCATGAGGCCCTGAATGGATCCTAGATGTTCCTCTTTTCCTCTGTGTTTCCTCTCTTCCTCCAGACTGAATGTACCTCTCTGTCCACCACCCCCCACTCTTGCTAGTACCCTAGAAACTCATAGCGATGCCCTCCTTTTCTGGAAATCTTCCTATAGACCTATAACTACACATGCTCTTTGGGAATTTTCGATCTCTCAGATTGACAGTGACTCATTCTGCTTTTAATAGACTTAATTATTTGATTCTTATTACCGTTTCAAGACTATAAGCTTCCTAAAGCCTGGGACCAAGTCTCATTCATCCGATTCCAAAACTGCATTCTTTCCACTGGTACAAACTGCTTCTTTCCTTAGGAGGAGCAGCTAAACCACTTGGCAGTAGTCTATCTCTTTGAATAGGAAACATTCCACCGGGACTCGTAACTTCTCTTTAACACACAGGTGGCCCTAATTCTATCTCCTGTCACCCATTTAAAGAAAGACTGTGAGTCACAACAGCAAGACCCCCGCCCTCCCACCCCCCACAGTGAGGTCAGCACATGACAAGAATGACTGGTAAAGACTACGCCAGCCTGTCCTTGTAGCTAAGCAATTGCATTTGCAATCCAGAAAGGGCCGGAGGTGATCCCCTTCCCCTTGGCCCCTGTATTAGTTTCCTGTGGCTACTGTACCTAATTACTAGGAACTGGGTGACTTAAAACAATAGATATTTATTCTCTCACAGTTCAGAGGCCAAAAGTCCAAGATCAAGGTGTCTACATGCTCTCTCTGAAGGCTGCAGGGGAATCCTTCCTTGCATCTCCCTAGCTTATGAGCGATCCTTAGTATTCCTTGGCTCATAACTACATCATCCCTATGCTTGGTCCTCACATGGTGCTCTCCCCGTATATCTCCTGCCTCTGTGTCTCTTCTCTTTTATGAGGACACCAGTCATACTGGATTAAATCCAATTATCTTAATTTGATTACATCTGCCGAGATCCTACTTCCAAATGAGCTCATGTTCACAATTCCTGAGGGTGAGGACTTGAACGTATCTTTTTGGGGGACACAATTTAACCCACGGTGGCATCCACTCCCTCCCCCCTTGTACAGCTTACTATTCATAGAGAGTTACGTATGTCACTGTTCATGGTCCTGTCAATGAGCTTGAACCTCCCACTCTTCACGGTCCCTCGCAAAGACAACACTAATGCCATAATCTTTGAAAAAGAAAAAATGATTCCTTTTTAAAACATTAAGCTATCATTTTTAGATTATTATCTTTAATTGTGGCAAAATACATATAATAAAATTTTACCACCTTAACCATTTGTAACTGTACAGTTTCAGGGGCATTAAGCACATTCACAGTGTTGTGTAAACATCACCGCCATCCATATCCAGAACTCTTTCCATCTTGTAACACTATAAACTGTGTACCCATTACACAACAACTTGCCATTCCCCTCCCCCATAATGGCTTTTCTAAACACAGAATCAGTCACTAATGACTGATAATTGAGTTGCTCTAACCCAAGGTTTTGATTGTATACACACACACAAACACACACACACACACACACACACACACACACATTGAGTAGAAGTGAAATAATGATACTGGTGATAAAGTCTCCACCATAGGTAGGTATAATAAACTAGTCTGGTACAATTGAGAAGAGTTTTATGCTGCTTGTCCCAGAATGTGACCCAATTCCCTCATTTGACTGACGAAATTATTGCCTAAGCAAAAGTGACTCAGGCCTCTTGGGGATGTTTGTGGTAAATCCTCATGGGAAGGTCTCACTGGCCTCATTTGAAAGTGCATTCAAATCAATGCTACAACATTTGTTTATAGCTCTTATCTGTGTCAGACACTACTCTAAGCACTGGGACACGGAAATAATACATTCCCAACTTTAAGAGCTCAAGGCCATAGTAGATATAGATAGCTAATACTAGGAATATCTGGTATTTGTCTTTTCTTTTTTTTTAAATACAGCTTTTCTATCTTTAAATATATTTTAAAGGGTGCTACATGTCAACTATACTTCAATTTTAAAAAAGGATGTTAAAATCTTTCTTTGGTCAACTTCCTCTTCTTTACCCCTCTGCTTAATCAGTCCCAGACTCCTGGTATCGTACTTTTAAAATATTTTTCAGCAGAGGAGCATGACTGGGTGGCTCAGTATGTTAAGCATCCAACTTTTGATGTCAGCTCAGGTCATGATCTCACAGTTTGTGAGTTTGAGCCCCACGTCGGGGTCTGCACTGTCAGCCCAAACCCTGTTTGGGATTTTCTCTCACTCTCTCTGCCCCTCCCCTGCTTACATGCTGCCTCTGTCTCTCTCTCTCTCGCTCTCAAAAAAAAAAAACCTTAAATATTTTTCAGCAGGGATCAGTTTGCAAGGAAGGATAAGGCATTTGTGGACATGAAGGAGACACTGGAAAACACAAATCTGAAGTTCAAGAGAGTTCTGTGCTGGAAGAAAGGTTTGAGAGAGGCTAGCTGGAATTGGTCAGAGGACATCTAATGGAATTGTTCTCCATGAGTGTCCTATCTGGTGCTTCTGCAGATTTCCCTGGTCTGAGGGAATGCGTACTCCTTCACAAAAGTAATATTGCCCAGAAGACTGTAGTGTACCTTTTCCCAGAAAGCCTTCAGACATCCTGAACCTTCTCTTTCTTTTTCTCTTAAATGTTGATATTCTGTCCTAGATCCCTTCTTATGGTCACTTTATACTGTCTTCCTGGTCCATCTCACATAATCCTGTAATTCTAATTACCATATATAATCTGATGACTTCAAAATTTAAATTAACAACACAGACCACATTCCTCAAACTTAGAATCCCAGATCCAATCGCCTATAGGCATTTCAGCTTAGAAGTTCTACTGGCATAGTCCTTGAGCATGTCTAAAATTTATCTATGTCCCACTGCCAAATCTCTTCATCCCATGCTGTACTGTGTGTGTATGTGTGTGTGTGTGTGTGTGTGTGTGTGCGTGTGTATGTATTGTTTTATCTTGGTGAACTGCACTAGCATCCATATCTTTCTTCCCTCTATCAGGGAGACCTGGATGGAGAACAATATAACTCAGAGCTGCAGGATTCTCAACAGTTTGGAATTAGATCATCTTAAATTCAGGGAGATGTAAGAACACATCAAAGAATGATGACACACTCTCCAACTCCCGTAATGTTGTGTTCCCCATTGCAGCAGTGCGTCAGAAATTAGGTAAGACTGAGACTTGTAGAGATTACCATTCCAAGAATAGACACACTGAGAAAAAATAAAACAGATCAATATTCTATACTCCAAAGCCAGGATTTTCAGAGCTGTTCACTAATGAGTCAGTGACTTTTTGTCCTTAATTTGATGAATGGGTTTTAGTGACTATCGCTAATGAGAAGACAGAGAAAAAATGTCTTTATATAGATTGTGGGATTTTTTTTCAATTTGACTCCCTATTACTTTTCAACGTTGGATAAAAGAAAATAAGCAGGACAAGAATTACCTGGAAGGGCTGATTTATTTGGATGATGTGCTTGTTTTTGGTAGGACCTTCATGGAATGTACTTCCTGGAGGTACTGGACCTTTGATGGAAAATATACCTAATACTATAGTGCTCTTTGATATTATTCTTTTGATCTCACTAATGATATTATTAAATGTCACAAGAAAAATATTACACAATGGACCCTACCCTTCCAATTACAGAAATTTGAAGGTATTCCTAGAGTTCCATGGAGGAGATTTTAAAAAATGATTCTGGAATTATGAAACCATAAATGAGTTTATTCAAAGCTATCAGGTCAAGAACCCAGCAGCAATAAGGTCCAGAGTCCTGGTCTCTGCATCATTAGAAAGGAACACATTGGCCAGGTCTTTAGGCCCCTGGTGGATCACTTGAGCTTCGTGGGTCCAGGGTTCCCTTTGGGGATGATGAAAATGTTTTGGAACTAGACAGAGGTGCTGGCTGTACAATTGTGAATGCACTAAGTGTCACTGAATTGCTTACCTTAAAATGGTTAGTTTTATGTTGCATAAATTTCACCTCAGACACGTTTAGAAAATCCTGTCAGCTGGTAGTGGTTGAACTCTCCTGCTCCAATGACTTCCTAGTTCCTTGGCAATGAATCCCCAACTATTACCATGTGCCCCAAGACTCTACAAATCTGGCCCTGCTTCTCTCATCTCTCTTTACCTTCATGGTTGCTTGTTCTACACTAGTCATACAGCCTTGTGGGCTCCTAAGCACAGTCAAGTTTGTTTTCATCTCAGGGTCTTGGCCCTTGCCGTTCCCTCTTCCCATAAGGCCCTTCCCCTGGTTTTGTGCAAGAACCATCATTTTCTTATAACTCAAGTCTCAGCTCAAAGCCACTCCCTTGGAGAAGTCTCCCCTGATGATCACATCTAAATTAGTCTCTCCTTAGGCACTATTGTAACACTTGGATTTGTTTCCTTTCGAGCACTTACGCCATATGAAATTATTTCCTAATTCATTTTTTACTTGTTTAATATGTTTCTCTCCCCTAGAAGGTACATAACATGTGAAGAAGAATTTTGTAGATTCTGTTCATTACTCTATCCCCACCTCCTGACACATGAAGGCATCACAGATTCTTTGTTGCATAAAGAATTGGAAGGAAGGAAGGAAGGAAAAAGGGAGGATGAGAAGGAGGAAAGAAGGGAGCGAAGGAGGGAGGGAGAGAAGAAGGGAAGGAGAGAGAGAAGGAGGGAGGGAAGGAGGAATGAATGACCCAATGAATAAAGGACGACTGTTATGTCATATCTAGGCAGGGTTGGGCCAGAATTCTATAATAGATTAACAAAGTCGGCCAGGGTTGTAGAACAGTTTTGAAGAGACACAAAGGCCGTGGTATGCTGATAAATGTTTACTAACTAGTTCTCAGAGTTGGGGCTGGGGGTGGGAGGTGATGTCCCGACTTGTGGCATTTGTCAGTTTACATGGTTTAAACATTCCCATGGCTGATTTCAAGCAATCAGTGAGTTGTGACCTGGCTCACAAAATTCCTGAAAACGTAATAATCAGCTCTCGTGAGCTGGTCCAAGCCAATTCCGGTGCACCACTGGAGGAAATGACGTGTACTTGCTGTCCCTGAGATAGTTCCATACGTGCCTTTTACAGAGAGAGAACCTGAAGCCCAGAGAAGAAAAACAACTGGATCAAGATTACACGGCCAGTGCACAGCAGAGGCTCGTTCCCTGCTTCAAGGCTGTTTTTCTTTGTAAAGACCTCCAGGTGCTGTCAAAAGAAAGGTACCAAGAGACACAGCACAAGCTTCTGCCTTAAGAGGGTTTATTGAAAGAGCTGTGAGGCTGTGTGGCAAAAGCTTCTGGCAAGGACCCAAGCAGGTTGACAAACTCTTTGCTTGCCAGAAGTTTGGCTAGCCAGGAGGATTTTCAACACTTAACATTTCACTCGGGGAAGGCTCCTCAGGAAACTGTTGGCTTATTCCGGCCCCATCCCCCCCCCCCCGCGAACCCAAGTTGCTTCTTCAGGCTGATGGACCTTAGCAAAAGGACTAAGGAGCTGACTGGCTATAATTCAACTTTTATATCTCAAGGAGTAAAATTTAGGGACATTCATAAAAATTGGTTTTTGTTATTCAAAACAGAATTCAACTCAAAATCCAAAAGAACACTTAGGACACACACACACACACGGGAAGAAAAAAACAAAATTCCTTCCCTTGCAACTGCATTTCTTATCAAGGTCTATTGTAACACTGAGCATGGTGTTCATTTCCCAGGGATATCCATGTAGTTGACTGTTGGGGCTCTTTAAGAGCAGAAAACTTTGTTTTTAATATTAAAGTTTATTTATTTATTTTGAGAGAGAGAGTGTGGGGGGGGGGGAGAGGGGCAGAGAGAGAGGGAGACAGAGGATCCAAAGCAGGCTCTGTGATGGCAGCAGACAGCCTCATGTGGGGCTGGAACCCATGAACCACGAGATCATGACCTGAGCCTAAGTCAAACACTTAACCAACTGAGTCACCCAGGCACCACAACTTTACTTTTTTTTTTTAATATTAAAGTTTATTTATTTATTTTGAGGGGGGCAAGGGGCAGAGAGAGAGGAAGAGAGAGAATCCCAAGCAGGCTCTGCACTGACAGGGCTCGAACTCACGAACTGTAAGATCATGACCTGAGCTAAAATTAAGAGTCAGACGTTCAACCGACTAAACCACCCAGGTGCCTTGAGCAGAAAACCTTTCTTACTCATCTTTGTTTCTTTCCTAAGTTTGAACTCTCAGAATCTCCCAGACATCTCACACAGAGCCTGACTGATTTGCTGACCTGAGAAACATAGGATCCCACGACCAAGCAGAAGGAAACAGCAGGTAGGAGGCCTGCGTTCTAGCCCTAGCTCTCTGACTGGATGGTACGGACTTAAACCATTTCCTCTCTTAGAGCCTCAGTGTTCTCATCTGCAAAATGAAGCCACTGGACCACAGAATGGCCAAGGTCTCTCTGGTCTCTCTTAAAATCTGAGTATAGGACAGTTTTCAGATTGCTAGGATGCAAAGTTGGTGAGCTATTTCAGAAGGTAGCCCTGTTCACCTTTGTAAAACTGAGCAAAGCAGCACTAATTGAAAGCACATAGTCTGTAGAGCCAGGTGGCCTTGTACTTTTAATCCTGCTCCTCTCCACGACTAGCTGTGTAACATTGGGCAAATTACTGCGCATCTCTGAGCTTTGCATCCCTTGTTTGTAAAGAGAGACTCTTAACCTCTTAATGGGGTTGTTGTGAGGAGTAAATGAAAAAAGACAGATGAGGTTCCCAGCACCTAGTAGGCAGTCCACGAACAGTCATGTCTTTGCTGTTTTCCTTTTTTCCTCCCCGGTCAATTTAAATATATACAAAGGCAAAAGGAATAATATCACTCAAATATTTTGGAGTAACTACACCTAACATTTGGGTTGGATTTGCATAAGATAGAAGATCACTGAACCTCCCCCCACAATACGGCATGCAAGCTTGCTATAGTGACAAACCACACTCTTCTCTTGGCTGCTGAAATCGATTTATCCATTAGCAATTTTATTAGTGCTTCTTCTACCCAGTGAGGCTTGTCTGTAAAATGGAAAGGTTCATAGATTAATAGAAGGAAGGGAAGGAGGAGGAGAAGGGGGAGGAGAAGGAGAAACCAAGTGGAGAAATGGCTGTGCATGGCTGCATCTGGCCCCTTCCGCACAAGGGTTCACGTGTGGGGAAACATGCAGAGGAGAAAGGTCTAAGCCAATGACATTACTTGAGTGACTCTGGTCACTTGTGCCCTTCACTTCAAGGGCAGCAGTTAGAGATTTCATCTAGAATCAGTCTTTTTTCTGTTTTAAGGTTCTGTTTCATGTGACTTAAAAATTATTATGCAGTTCACCTTTATGAATCACAGAGGGACACCTGGGTGGCTCAGTTAAGCGTCAGACTTTTGATTTCAGCTCAGGACATGATGTCACAGTTTGTAAGGTCAAGCCCCACATCAGGCTCTGTGCTGATGGCACTCAGAGCCTGCTTGGGATTCTCTCTCTTCCTCTCTCTCTGCCCCTCCCCTACTCGTGCTCTATCTCTCAAAATAAACAAATATGAAAAAAAAAAAAAACTTTAAAAAATGAATCACAGAAGAATAAGGAAAAAAAACAAAACACTGTGTTTGCTTCTAATATTATATATGCTTATAATTTTTACTATGCATTTAGTAGCATTACATTTACATTGGTGGGATTAAACCAGACATCAGGTTTAATGACTTTCATCACTTAATCAGGAACAACCGTTTTTCTATCAGTAGAAACCAACATCACCATCCGTTTTTTGGTGGCTTATTATTATGTTGTATGGGTCTAGAAATACTTATTTAACCAATCCCCATTATAGGCCATTTTGGTGTTTTCACAACTGTGCAAACTCACAGAAGCGCTCTGAAAGAAGTTAGTCTGGTCCTGAAAAGACAGATCCTAAACAAGTGGAAGGAACAGATACCATGGCAGGAAGCTTTGGAACTCTGCTGCCCTGTGCTTCCGGCACTCTTCCTAAGCACAGAGGGAGAGAAGGGCTAAGGCAGTCTCTGCAGCTGCCAAAAATTCTGCAAGAATTTTCTTGTTTTTAATGCCATAGATCAGGACTTGGCCAAATCCAGCCCTCCACCTGTTTTTTAGGGCCTGGGAGCAAAGACTGGTTTTTACATTTTCTTAAATGCTTGACGATATCCAAAGAATAACGGTTCATGACACATGTGAATTATGGGATTCAAATTTCAGTGTCTATAAATAAAAATTCTTTTCACCTCACATAGTTACCAAAGTTTTATTGGGACACAGCCATGCTCATTCATTTATGTGTTGCCTATGGTGGTTTTGGGGCTATGATGGTAGAGCTGAGCATCAGCAACAAATATCTTCCTGCATATGGTGCCTAAATTACGCCTCTTATATAGTTTGCCAATGGCGGCCAGGGTCTATTTCCTACTCAACATTAAAACTTCTTGTGTTCTTCATTATGTCTAACAGTCATTAAAATCTGGGACTTTATAATATTATAATGTCTAGGCTTGGAGAGATGTTGGGCTCTAGACCAGCTCTGTTACTGATGAATTAATGCGACTCATTTTTTCTTCAGTTTCCCAGTCTGTAAAATAGGCAAGCTGAATTAGATCTCTAAGGCACTTCATTAATTTATCCATTCCACAGATATGTTCTTAGTGCCTACTACATGCCAGCCTCCAAGAAAACTCTGGAACTTCCTGATAATGTCTATGATGTAGGACAATATTCTGTGCTTTCCACTGACATGCCAACTACAACTGATGAGAAAAGGAAATGTAAAGAAATCTACCAGGAAGAAATCCAGAAGGGTCCCGCACTGTAAATGTAGGCAAATGACTTCTCCTTGAAATTAAATTTAGAGTCTCAAGGAATTCCAAATGCAAGAATTTCTTGCAAGAGACTCTAAAGAGAAAAGGGTGTATCTTGCACCAGTACCTTCTCCTCTCTTAACCTTTCACCCACTCCAATCTGCCAGAGGACCTCTTTCTGAAAATACAATGGTAAGATGTCACAACTCAAAGGGACTGCTTCATTTGATGGAGAGGAATTATAGCCCAACTCTTTTTCATAAAAGTTTCAGATCTTTGTGACTTTCTGATTCAGTAATCACTAATTGAGCTCCTGCTGTTGGGCACATCTGTGGCTTGGGGTGTGCTGTGTCTGAGGCGGGGTGGGGGGGAGTCCTGATGTGACTTCAAAGCCTAAAGTTTCTAAAACTTTGGCTCTCTGAACCCAAATAGGGTTCCTCAGGGGACACCAGCTCAGGGACTTTCTAAGAGAGAAAGGCTGACCTTTTCTAGATTTCTCAGGCATTGTAAACCAAGGACACTTTGAAGCCATGAATGTATCTTTATAATTATTAATATAATAATAACAGCTAATATTTATTAAGTATATATGTTCTAAGCTCTGCATTAAGTATGCTATATGCATTTTTGCATTTAATCCTTATAATAACCCCAAAGATAAGTAGTATCAGTTTGTTTTCCATGAAGAAACCAAGGCTCAAGGAACCTAAGTAACCTGTTCAAAGTCACTCAGTTAGTTTGAGATGCACCAGAACCAGGAGTCAATGTCTCCAACTTTCAAGTCCTTGTTCTTAATCCTAAACTATGTTACAGTTTTATTACCCTCTTTCCTTTGAATGCACACACACCCAATTCCTTCGAACTGCCTCCACTTTCTGCAATTTGATTCAATTTACTCCAACTAATACTTAAGTTTCTACTCAACGTCCCAATAAACAGCCCACCTCTGATTACTTTGAACAATTTTCTGCTAAGCCTTTTTATGTGTGTGTCTTGATTAACAGCTGGTTTATAGCAGTCACACAGAAGATCTCATCTTAATTATGATCTAGCATCTCACATCCACTAGACTATGTTCCTTAACATCCGGGGTTCCCTTAGCTTATCTCTATCTGCAGAGCTTAGCCCATTGCTGGTGTACCAGACAAGAATATCATGGTAACAGTCACATCCTTGAGCCCCTCCTAATGGCTCCTGGACCTCCTACAGACCCTGCTGAGGGCTCAGCCTTAGGCAAGCATGTTTTATTATGTGATCCTCTCTTTTTTATTTATTTATGTTCTGTGGGGGTGCTTAAACAACAGAAATTTATTCCTCACAGTTCTGAAGGCTGGCCACTTCAATCCTGGTGAAAACCCTCTTCCTGGTTTTCTTGCTGTATCCTCACATGGCACCTTTACATTTACTGGAAACTTAGAATGGGATGCAGGTGTGATAGGAAGGTGGGGAGGGAGGAGAGAGAGAGACTGAGAGGAATACATTGGAGATAAGGGTAAAACTTTAGAATGACAAGACCTAAATTGGATTGTTGATCCAAAAGATTGGATGGACAGAGGGAAACGGAGCGTGCCATCAAAATGCAGTTGAAAGACCTGCTTGTCTGTGAGTGAGAAGAACCGGAGAGGGCCAGCAGAAAGGGGCCTGGTGAACCCCCCCCCCCCCCCCCCCCGGAGAAGGAGAAGACCACTATTTACAAGGAAGAGGCGGGCACCGAACTGTTGGGCTCATTTACAGGGAACGGAGAAATACATCAGAAGGAAGGGGGACAGACTCACACCCCAGGTTGGCTACCTCCTGGATCTGCAGCAGGATCAGTCTGAGCCTCTGTTTCCCTCCTCTGTAAAGGAGGCTCTATTGTAATAGTTGCTTTGGGGGGTGGGGCATCACTGTGACAATCAAGAGAGAGAGAAAGGGCTTGTATACTGTGTACACCGTTTCTTGCCTTTTATTTATTTATTTTGTGGGAACATTCATGAGACCAATGCTGACTCAGGTGAGGAACACCCATCGCCTTTCTTTAATTTTTTTCATGTTTATTTATTTTTGAGAAAGAGAGAGACAGAGTGTGAGTGGGGGAGGGGCAGAGAGAAAGGGAGACACAGAATCCGAAGCAGGCTCCAGGTTCTGAGCTGTCAGCAGAGTCCAGTGCGGGGTTTGAACTCACAAGTGGTAAGATTATGACCTGATCGTAAGTTGGATGCTCAACCGACTGAGCCACCCAGGCGCCCCCGCCCATTTCCTTTCTTAATGGGATTGTGGAAAAGGATGCTTTGCCTTTCATCCAACTGCATGTGACTCCGACGAATGCTTCCATTCCCAAGCATTTGGTTTGGTTTCTACTAGTAGATGGTGTCTACTATCTGCATCATAACAACAGTGATGTCTATGGCCTTGGACTGTCATTGTTCCATGGACTCCAGAAAAATGTGCAGGTTGGTGCTTTTGAAATACCTTCACTCAGACTTAGAAACAGTTGACACTTCCTATATACTTGATAATAGTATTAAACTAGAAACGTGGAATTGAAACCATAAGAAAGAGGTAGGCTATCTTGCAGTTTGTATAGTTATTGTATAGGCTTCAGATTTGACTCTGAGTTTCCTGACAGCCAAGGCAAAAAGGTAAATATGTTAGATTACTTAATTCTTATTGTCCGGGGGAAGGCATACCAATTTTTAAGACAAATTCTAAAACAAATTTATTTAGTGAATACTGTGATACCATTGAAAATAGTTTTACAGCAAATGCAAAGACATTTTGAAGATGGCTGCTTCTCGAATCTGTCCTCAATAAACACCAAGGGAAAGATATTCAATCATAATTCCAAACTTTTTGATCATTAGGAAGCTAATATCATTATCAAGGATATGGCCCAGTAACTTTTGGTGGTCCAGTTGTATACGAAGACAGAACTCAGAACATGTTCCAGAACCAATAGAGTATAGTCCCCTCATTAGTATATCCAACCATGGATGCACATCAGGAACAGGTTATGAATCAGAATGCTGAGGGTAGGGCCTGGAAATAGCATTTTCTCTGACGTTTCTCCTAGTAATGCCAATGTGAAGCCACATTTAAGAACCTCTGATAAACTGGGGTGCTTGGGTGGCTCAGTTGGTTAAGCGTCCGACTTCATCTCAGGTCATGATCTCACAGTTCATGAGTTCGAGCCCCGTGTCGGGCTCTGTGATGACAGCTCAGAGCCTGGAGCCCGCTTCAGATTCTGTGTCTCCCTCTATCTCTGCCCCTCTTGTGCTCTATCTCTGTCTCTCAAACATAAATAAACATTAAAAAAAATTTTTTTAAGAACCTCTGATAAACTATCTTAGCAAAGGAATTAAGCAACATAAAACTAGAGGTCAGATCTTCCCAAAAGGACCACCAAGCATTCACTGTTAGTAGCTAACCTTTTAAAAAATGTAAACAAACCCTGGGTTGTCCAGATAATTTGAAAATGCCCCCATCTGCATTTGATGGGTCCTGGTGCCCCCTCTTTCCATGGTTTTTCAAACATGAGATGTTTGGGCAGTAATGCACTTAGAATATTGGCAATGGAGAGCGTCATGCTCGTTCATCTTCAAGTACTTCATTCATGCTGCTACCCTGACACTTCCCCTTTCCCAGCTCACTCCATGCTACTTCACCCACTCCCATCTCGCCCCTTGCAAACTCCTACTCATTCTTGTGACCTCCAGTTAAATGTCATTCCATACAGGAAGCCTTCCCTGGACACATACCTGGGCAAGGCCTGCCTACCTTTGGCTCCTTCCTGTCCCTCCCAAGGACTTGTAACTGCTTCTTCTCTACTCTACTGCGAGCTGTCCCAGGGCAGACCCTGTTCGGTCTTTTTCATCCTGTATCCCTGGTGTCCAGCATAAAGCCTACTGTATCATAGATGTCTAATAAATATTTGTGGATGGATGAATGAATACATGGTCTGCCATATTGTATACATGCAGAAACTGAGGACCAGGGAGGCACTTACTCAAAGTTCAACTGAACATCAGAGCCAGGACAGAGCCAGGACTAGAAATAATGAAGAAGATCAAAATGCACTGACCCTTTGCTAAGTTCCTGGCACCGTGCTAAGCGCTGTTCATCCATTATCTAGGTCAATCCTCATCAGATGACTATGAGGTAGTTCCTAAAACCAGGTACCGTCCTGGATTCTCTCCCACTGCCTCTCATCCAATCCCTTGTCAAATTCCGCCAGCCCTACAAAATACATTTGAATCTGACGTCTCTCTTTACCTCCACCATAGATGAAGGCACTGTAATTGATTGCCCAAACTACTGCAATGAACAGCCGCAGACTGATCTCCAGGCTTCTACACTTGGCCCAACGCTATTCTGCAACAGCAGCCAGAGAGATACTGCCATTTCCATTTCCAAGGCCAGGCCCATCTCCTGCTTAAAACTCTCTGGCTTTCCATCACACAGAAATGAGACAGAAGTTTCTTACCAGGGCCTGTGAGACCCAAGAGGATCTGGCCCCTACTGGCTTTCTTTCTCATCTACCACTTTCCTCTAAGCTTGCTTCTCTCACCATACTGGGCTCCAACAGCCTGACTCCACCCAAATGTGTCTACTTCTGGGCCTGTGCCCAGGCCGTGCACTCTGCCTGCAACATTACTTCTATTTTCTCACTGCCCAGCTTCAGATCTTGGCGTGGATGGTTCGTTCTTGTCATTGTGACCTCATTCAAATGTCACCTGTTCAGAGAAGTCATCCCTAACCCACCCTAATCTAATTAGTCACCACATTGTGCTGTTATTTCTCTTTATAGTGCTCATCACTATATAACATTCTTCTTGTCTAATTTTTTATAAGCCATCTGCCCCCTTCACTGTTGTATTGGCCCCGAGTTATTATCAGCCTCCAAGACCTCATCTATCTCATTCACCATTGTACCCCCATACCTAGAACTGCACTTGCTCATTGCTTATTACAAACTTTCCGAATTAATGAATCAGAAATACCCATTTTTCAGATGAGAAACTGTAGCTCGGAGAAGTGCACCTTCTCCCCAGAAACTTCACTCAACCCTAAAATCTAGATTCCCTAGCTTGAAGCCCAGTGTCCAGCTCTCTCCATCATTCCAGATTTCTAGAAGGTTAAGGCCTGTGAGGTTTTTCCCTCTAAGGAGGCTGAGATTCTCAGATGAGGGCTTTGAGAAACCATCCTCCTCCCCATGGACTTTGAGAAGCATGGCACCAGGGCTCCAGCAACCAATCGCTGCTGCCCAACCCATATGTGAAGACATTTTGGTGGGCCCCACTGTGCCATTCAGGGAAACAGCCCTCATATA
The DNA here is from genome assembly GCF_046562875.1 of Panthera onca. Taxonomy (NCBI): domain Eukaryota; kingdom Metazoa; phylum Chordata; class Mammalia; order Carnivora; family Felidae; genus Panthera; species Panthera onca. The sequence goes on from NC_138351.1 coordinate 68,888,002, forward strand.
ACTCCATTCCTGGGCCTCACATGGTAAGAATATCTCCATTCTCCCTGCTATAGAGCCACTGGGGAGATGGCGATGTGTATAAATAAGACGTGACCATACCTGAGGTGGCTCTCCCTCTAGAACCCTCAGGGTATGAGAGGCCCAGAGGTCACCAAAACGGAAAGGTGAGGTAGAGTGGTGAGTGAGGGCTCTCCCGGGGATGAACTCTGAGTTCCAGAGTCCAGGCTCCATTCCTGCTGTCCTGGGATTCTGTGTGGTCACAGCTGGAGGCAGAGAGAACGCGGGTTCTACCAAACACTGGGTTGATTAGCCCAAAAAAGACATTTCGCTAAACCTCAGCTTACTTGTTTGCAAACTATTGATAGCAATCCCCACTGCACAGCCCCACATGGTGGTTCTCACTCTATTCACTCAGGTGATAAACCTGGTAGAAAGAGGCAGGCAGGAGGGTTACTGCTGAGGATGTATTTGAAGGGGAAGAGAAGATGAGGTAGAAGGAATTTGAATAACAATATTCATTTCCTTGCACTGCACTGTTTCTTTACAATGCACTTTCACGTCTATGTCTGTGCGACTCCTCACAGCCCCCCAATATGCACATTACTATTATCATAATTACCTCTAACTCACAAAGACAACATCCACCAAAGAGAAGATACTGAGTCTGATGTATATAGAATCACGTAGCAGGGGGTAACCATCAAAAGCAGATCTCTGTAGTCAGAAGATATGTATTTGAAGTTGCCTTCTACCATTTCAATCCCTGTTAAAGTCTTTGAATATCATCTTCTTCTGTAAAATGGGGACAACGTTTCTCCCAGAGCTGTGATCTTGCAGGTGAAATGCTTTAAGATGAATGCCACAGCTCTAAAATTAATGTGGTAACTTGTCCCATTGGGGGATGCTACTGGCTTCCCATTTCACGTCTTCATGAAGGAGCACTGATTCTTTTGGAAAGTAGTACTACCTGGCTGCCTTCCAGAATCTGGGAGAAGCTTCTAGCATAATCTGGCATAGGCCATTAGTCTTGGAGAAGTGTGGCATAACTGCAGCCTAGAGAAGACATGAATGTGAGATGTCAGAAGCCTCCTAGCCACACACAGGGGACCCTGAGTCCCTGCTGGGTTATCACCCATGGGTCAGCCTTGTCCACTTTTGGAGAGGTCTGGGAAGACCCAGGGCCACAGTCCTGAAAGCATTCAGAGAAGGATAGCTCTGCCACAAAGCCAAAGGGCTGAGGCCTATGCTGTTGGAGAGACATGGGTTGCCCCTGTGAGCTGACTCTGCTCATTCTCAGGCAGAAGAGGCCAGAATCCCTTCTTGTCCACACCTTTCCTATCTGCCCCTGAGGCCGAAGGTGCTATCTACTAGCCCCACAGCAACTGCTCTGTGCACAACTTCAGGCCCAGCACACAGTTGCCCCTGACCTCCTCATGCTGGCAACCACTTTTTGTGCTGTTTAACAGCAGTGAGAGGAGCTGTGGCCTGCCCTGGGGAGTGTCTGACGCGAGAGCAGGCACTGAATTGATTTCCAAGATTAACTGTCATCCCCAGCTGGGAAGCAGCACTCACAGGAACTGAGCAATCTTCCTGGGTTTTCTCCTGCTTCAGAAATCACTTTCTCTGCCAGGTGTCTCAGAAGGCAATGGATTGATGGGTCCTAGGAGGTCTTTTCTGGTCACTAAAAGATAAAGGCCTCCAACGTGCGAGTGGGAGGAGGCACCGAGAAAAACTCCAGTAAGAAGGGCACAGCCTGTGCACGTGAGTTTCATCTTCTTTGCTGTGTGGTCCTAGGCAAATTGCTTAACCTCTCTGAAATTTCAGACCCTCACCCAAAAAACAAACTATTCACACTTACCTTATCGTGTGCTTCTGAAAATTAGAGAAAATTGAAATACACAAAAGTGCCTGGCCCAAAGAGACTCAATGAAATGAATGGTGGCCATAATATAATTCCTACCTCACCCAGAGCTGTTCCCCCAAACTGGGCTGAAATTTTCAAGAGGAACTACACCAAATAAAAGGGATGTTAAAAAGAAAATGAACAAATAAATATTTTACTTGAATTAGAAAACTATGAAATTTTCATAGTCCAACTTCCCGATGGTTTCAGACCTTGGTAGCTGAGATCACCTTCCCCACGAAGCTCACCTGCCCATCTCATCTCTAGGTAGTCCACAGGTCATTCCGGTCTCCAAAAAAGTTTTGAGCTTTAGCTTATCCTGTTTCTTGGACCAGTGCCAAAGCTCTACCTTGTTAATTTCAACCCTTTTCCCTTTGAGTCTCCACGCCCCAGGGGTGCTCCCTCTGGCATAAGATCCCTGGTTCCCATGTTACTTGCAGGACTCTGAGGTCCAACTGCTGAGATCCAGTGAGGATCTGGGCTATTAGCCATGCCTGCCCGGGATGTCACAATGTGCTCACTCCTGCGAAAAACAGCTTCCCTGACACCATTCCTAACCTAGCACTCAGTGCATCTCACCTAAATCAAGATCACACTGTATGCCTGTTAAAGATGCAAAGTCCTAGGCAGCACCTGTGCCTACCCACAGAGAATTTCTAAGGGTGAGGCTAGGAATATGCCCATGCAAAAAACCCCCAACTCATTATTATGCCCATGAACATTTGAGAACCACTCAGGTGCAAGAACAGGAAGGACTTTTAAAATGTTACAGTCCTCTCCACTTTTATCTGAGAGGAAGAGGGTGTAAACATCTGAGTGAGGCAATCCACCAGGCAGAAGCATCTGCTATCTGTGAAGCGCTCCACATGTTTAAGGAATTGTGATGAGGAATCTGAGGGCATAAGACTGGTTCCATATTCAGTAGATCTATGTATCATTTCACGTAGCACAGGACTGGCCAGCAGAAGGCTTGCACTGAATGTTGAGTTTTATGTCAACCTCCCTATGATGGGAAAAGGGCATAGAAGCACTTGATTTTTATTTGAATGTTGCCAAAATGAATTCAATTTTATAATATTACAGATCGCTTGATATCCACAGAGAAAGGATTTGTGTACACACACACACAGACACATACACATATACACATTTGGCTAACAGCAACAAAGACACATTCTTTCCAATTTATGGTGAAAAGAAAGAAATTTAAGTAATATTGAGGGCCTACTACATGCCTGCAATTTTTTCCTCATACAGGGGCACCTGGGTGGCTCAGTCGGTTGAGCGTCCGACTTTGGCTCAGGTCATGATCTCGCGGTCTGTGAGTTCGAGCCTCGCGTCGGGCTCTGTGCTGACAGCTCAGAGCCTGGAGCCTGTTTCAGATTCTGTGTCTCCCTCTCTCTCTGACCCTCCCCCGTTCATGCTCTGTCTCTCTCTGTCTCAAAAATAAATAAACGTTAAAAAAAATTCAAAATTATCTCATACAATCCTCTCAATTCCCTTAGGTAGGTATTATTAGTTCTATCCTCAGATAAAAATTGTGGCACAGAGTTGAATAATTTTCCCTATTTCCTTTTGCTATGAAGTGGCATGGCCCATCTTCAAACTGGAGCCTGGCTGACTTAAAACCTGTACACTTGGCCTTTATTCTTTGCTTCATTCTTAATTGATAGTTGTGTGCCTCTTTATTTTAACAAAATATGCCTAAGGAGATCAGGGTCTATGAGGGAGTGTGAAAGAAATGGACGAATATCTGTATTAGGAGGTTGACGTGGATTTGAAGAGAGATATGGTGTTGTAGGGGTTCAGAGGAGGTGTCATTTGCATCTCATTGTGGAGATTTGGGATTCACCTGCAAGGACAGGAAAGATTGCTCTAGGGGAGAGAGAGTGTAAGGGCATATTAGCTGGCAGGAACAGCATGAGTAATTGTGTGGAGGTGCAAATAGCAAAGACTCTAGATTGACTGGAGGGAGCAGCAGCTAAGGCCTCAGGAAGGAAGAGAGCATGGGCCTATAATATGGCCACCGGGTGTCATTTTATACTTCTTCAGCAATACTGTGCAGCCCTGCAGACTGGAGGCACAGGACCAACACCAGGACTGTTTAGGTAGAAACGGCCAAATGGCAACACATCATGGTTGGCAGGAAGTATCCTACTATTGGAACAGCTGACTCTGGAGCCCTGACTGGGCTATAAAGCAAGGAGACTGGCAGAAGGACATTGGGATGGATCATGAGAATATGACAGATTAATGATTTCAAGAGTAGGAGCTCATGAGGTGCTTAATAATTTGTATGCCTTTGGCTACAAGAAACAGAAAACTGTAATCAATTAGTTTAAATGACAAGGGAATATATGAGTTAACCCACATAACAAGAAGTCCATAGGCAGGGCATCACCAGATGATCTTACAACCTATAGACTCTGACCTTCTCTAAATATTAGCTCATCCTGTGGCCGGTAGCTAAATAACTACAGGAACTGCAGAGGTCAGCTTCAGAGAGCACATTATCCAGAGGAAATGGGGATTGTCTCTTTCTTGCGTCTCTTATCAGAAAGAAGGAAACTTTCCCCCCAAAACTGTCCAAAAGACTTCCTCTCATCTTGCCCATAACTCAACCAAACACAGCAGAGGGTAGGAATTCTCATGGTTGACATCATCTGGAGTGAAATAGATGTTGGGGACTCAGCTAAGCAGCCACTACAGGGGAAAAGGAAGGAATCCACATGTTCCTTCTAAGCCGCTGGGTGTTTCTCACACATCCCCTCTTTAAATTCTTCCATCCACCCTCCAGGGGTATGCTCTTACCTTTTCTGGATTAAGAAAACAGAGGCTCTGGGAGGTAGCCACTGCCCAGGGACTCGCATCTCCACTGTGTTCCAAAGTCCCTGCCTCTTTTTATTACTCTACACTGCAGACTGAGAGTGAAGTGGAAGACAGAAGCTGTGCTCAGAGAGGGGATTTTCAGTATTAAATATCTTACATGTGGCAACATTTCTTTTGAAGTGCTGCATGCTCGGTTGGCTTCAACGAAGACCCTCTAGGACTGAGGACTGTGAGAGCAACAGTTGAAAACATCATCAAAAACAGACTCCTCCAACAGGTAGGCTTCTCTGGGGAATAACCCTGGAAACAGCCAATCACAGGGAGGAGGGTTGGTCAAGTTCCAGATGCTGAGGGGTCCCCTGACAAACCACACAAAACGAACAGTGGGTGAGGGAGGCTGGGTGAGGAGGCGGCAGGCCTGAATAGGTTGGCTCAAACATCATTATCTTCTTTCCCTCCTCCTCTCCCATCACACCAAATACGGAAACAGATACCCGCCTACCATCTGTCCCTGAAGAGATACAGACAGCTCCACCATTCATCCTCTAGAAGTGGGAACCAGATGGGGTGACGTTTTCTTTTTTTCCTGGGCATTCAGAGAATGGGAAATCTGTGAGCTGGAAGCAACATGAGTGGTCATCTAGTCATTTTGAAGGGGAGAAAAATCAGGACCCAGAGAAGCCAAGTCACTTGTCCTGGGACGATAACAGAGCTAGGCTTGAACCAAGTCTCCATCTTCCAGACCCATGCCCTTTCCACTGCACCATACTGTCTTCCATCAACTAGTTGACAATCAAAACTGAAAGCAGAAGTCTTCTCTTTTCCTGAGAGAATCCCAAGCCCACCGCGTTTGATGTCCCAGTGTGGGTGAACATTCTCCAGAGTCCCTAATGAACTGGCTGTTCACTCTTAGAGCTGATAATGGCGAAGCCTTCCCCATCTCTCCACCTTAACCTTTACAGAGCAGGGTCTGCGCGGACTGCATTTCACATTTTACTCTACAGTCACTTCCTGTGTTGTGCCAGTAGTGTCCCCTTACCTCTGGGAGCTAAATATACTTTTGCTCTTTAGACATGTAATTTCCACTACATTTTAACAACACGAGGCTAAACTATGAGTAATTGTCAGGGTTCAAAGCATGCAGGAAGAAGTAGCCTGGAATGACAGCTGCTCTTTATTTGGGGGCAAAGGTGACCATAATTCCTAAAGAGCAATGAGTTGGATTTTGAACTCAGAGACTCACTCAAAAGAATGGGAAGACTGGAAGGATCCCCAATCTCAGGTTCTAAAACTTAGAAAATTATGGGGGTTGCTCTACCATTCTACACTCATCCCAAGCAGTCGAGCTCTTACCCTGCTTGACTTTGAATCCTAGTGAGTTCTGGGTGATCAAAGATGACCCCATATTGCAGGAATTCCCAGAACTCGCCTCCAGGTCCTGTGTACCAGAGGCTGGTATCCAGTCAACAAGAAAAAGCAAAAAGATTTAGTAAAACCCCATTACTCGTTTGAGAAGACTTGCAGAATCTGTCAGGAATACCTAGTGTTGAGTTCAATTGAGAGTGATGGTAGCAGGACATGGGCATGGTTAAGTTCTCCCCTTCTGCCACAGGAATGCTGACAATGTCTAATACTCCTTAAGTCACTCCTTCAGTCAGTGCCCTGTGTAAGGGCTAACTGTAACTCTCTCTACTCTTCTCCTCTCCCCTTTGTTCATCACGACCTAAGGGTGGAAATCCAAGTTACATCTATCCTTTACTCTCCCAAAGCACCCTCCAGGATCTGGACTAGGATGAGGCAAGCCAGGCAACTAGACCACAGTCACTCTGAGAGTCATTAAATTCTAGGTGTCTGGCATGCCTCCCTTATTCCTTATGTAGTCATCCTCATGAATATGCAGGAGGTGAGTAGTGAGTATTTGCATAATGTTCACTTCACTACTGGAAATTCTCAAATGTCTCCCCAAAGCCTGCAGGTCATAGTCCAAACTACTGAGTGTGGCCAACACAGTCCTTTCTGGGCTGGCTCCTGTCCCAGTCCCTGCTTCAGAGACCTCTACTCTTTGCCTTACATTGCTTTCCAGTAATCCTCAACTCTTTAGGGTCTCCTCCCAGGGAGTCTAGCACAGACTCATACGCTATTAATATGCTGATGCCAAATGATGGCAGAAATAGAAAACCTGAGGAAGAGGTGTGGCAGTGGCTAAGAGGGCTGGCTCTGATGTGATCTTGTCACTGTGAGGAGCTGTGCCCAGGGACAACTGATTTTTCTCTAAGCCTCAATTACCTCCTTTAAAAAGAAAAAAGAAAGAAAATAGGAAAAACACACCTATTTCATTGGCTGCTGTGCAGATTAAACAAAAAGTTCATGTAAATCTTTAGCACAGTGGTTGACACCTATAAGTGCTCCGTAAGTGGTCGTTAATGTTCTTACAAATTGGAAACAAAATCCAATCTTAGAGAAGTATTTATAAATCTACTGACTGCAGCTGAATTTCAGGAGGTGACAGTGACATATAGGTAACACTTAGATGCAGCCAGTCATCCTGAGAAGTCCAAGTTTTCTCTTTAACAGGTGTCTGCCAAGACCAAGAGAGAGAGACACTTTTCCAGACTGCAGACTTGTGCTAGAAGGTGCCACGGAAGAGTAAAGGTACGGAGTCTGGGTTTCCATGTATCAGTAGCAAGACCCCACACCAGAATTTGTTACCTCATTACTTAGTGTCTGAGCCTTGAAGAAAACATGTAAATTATGCAGAAAGGCACCATATTGTTGGAGGCAAATGAGACCTTCATTATCCCTGTGTGAGCAGGGCTTAGCCAACAGAGCAGAGAGAAACAGTAAACCCATCAAGGTCTGGCAGCACAGATGGGCGCTCAAAAAGGTTCCAGGGACCCTCAGAGTAGGGCCAAATGCTGTCGTTATTCAAGCAGTTAACACATGGCTAGGCACGTGGTGTGTCCCTAATGATTCTGCTTCTCTGCAGCCTTCTCTAGGGGAGGCTGTTCATCTGCCCACAATCCTCACCACTATGCCCTTAACACACACAGCCTACAACCCAGAGGGTTAGTATTCTCCTAGTCCTCTGCCATTCATAGCAACTTCCATTCCCATGTGATTTAAAGACCCTCCTGTCTCCATGGTCACACTACTAGGCTACACCATTGTCTTCAACTCCCACCCATTTTACACATTGACTACATTCAAATTCATCCCTTATGCTTACTGGGTACCACAGCATCCAGTGCCTGGCATGAAGTAGATACTCACTCAACATGTGCTGAACATTGGCACTGGTTCAAAGCCTTACTCTTCACCCCAATCCCTGTTGCCATCTCAGATGCCCTCAAGATCTGTTGAAGGATTCTTATAGCATCTCATCCTCCAGAGTCTTGCTTTACCTATTTCCATAGCCTTCTCTTCCATTCTTGGAACTCGGATGTATGTGTGGCCTGCCAACATCTACATCTAAAATCTTGACCTAAAAAAAATCATCCATCAATCAATCTTTTAAATTAATTAATGTCTTTAAAATCAATATTTTATTCTTTCTTGTCTCCCATTCTTTACAAACCTGATCCAAATCATCACTGCCCTTTTCAAGATCTGTGCTACATCTGTTCTCCCACAACCCCAATTATCTCTCACTTCATATGGTAAAGGTCACCATATATAAATTCCCTCTAGATCCCTTCCCATTCACTTCCAAAATTAACTATATTTTCACCTATTGTTATTTCCTCACTTGTGGTCCCTTAGGAAGGAAAACTTCTTTGAAAGCAAATTCTCCTACCCTTGCATTCTATCATAATCTTCCTGAAATGGTACTCATTTCACCAACCTGATTTTATCTTTTATCACTCCACCTTTAAAGTTACCTCCTATTTGTTAAACCCAGTGAACTTTCAGTTCTTAGCCTTAGTTGGTTAAACTGAAGCATTTGAGAAGGTTGAACACATCCTTCTCAGAACCCTCTTCCTTTTCTTCTGATCTAGCACTCACCATGGGTTTGTTTTTTTTCCTCTATACTCATCCTTGCTGGTAGATACCCTTGGGCCCTTTACCTTTATTCTCTCTTGAAATTTTGGTATTCCTGAGACTTTGTCCTACACCCCCTTTTATTCTTAATTTATACCCTTTTCTTGGGTCATGGTACCCACTTGCATGGCTTCTACTGAATCTGTGCCCATATCACGACTCCTAAATCTGTCTCCAGCCAAGACCTCTCCCTTGAATGTCAGATCCTTATACCCAAATAAACACAGAAACCTCTGCCTGGATATCTCTCTAGACCTCAACATACTCAAGACTTTGTGCAGTCTCTTCCCCATCGTATCTACTCTGCTCCTGAATTCTCTATCATCTTTTAGCAGTGCTATTGTCCACCTAGCTGAGGCTCAGACATGTAAATGACTAGGACACAATCTGGTCTAGTATTTTTCCTTCTCTCACTGAGACTGGGTGAGGAAGGACTGGGTCTGCCACGGGACGGACTGCAACAGTTAGCTGACCATCAGGTGTGAAGAAGCCTTGAACAGGGAGATATTTTTAGCCAGGATAATTTGACTGGGATGTATGTAGGGACTTCTAGGGTTTTTCAGAGAGAAAGAAATAGAAATTGAGAAGCGATCTCTGGCATCTAACTAGCAGGAGGTCCATGTCATTGATCAACATCATTGAAGACTATTATTTTAAGAAGTTTTATCCAGTTGGGAAGATGTACTTTGAGTGCTTAAGTATTGAACTCTGAGGTGAGGTTTGGGAAAAGCAAATTCTGGCTAGCTTCTTCAAACCCTCCCACCAATCCTGTCCACCTACCAGATATGACATAAAACAAAGAGAACTTTATGTTTATGCATCATGAAGATCAAAAGTAGCTCAAGCCAAGAAGATCTGCAAAAAAGTCATATGCTAGCAGATCAACCCTTAAGAGTCTACTTTTATATCTTTGAACAGCTTATTTAAATTTCTGCCTTTGTCCTGTTGCAGATATTTCTATAAGGATTGAACATGATTGATATAGCATTATTAGTTCAGTGATGCAGATAGCATTATTATTTTGGTACTCCCTATCACTCATAGGTAATTCACCTCTTCAAGTGGCCAACATTGCGTATGAAGTGCCACATCAACTCCCGATGCAGGCCAGTTTGAGAATTCTTGTGAGCAGCCTCTGTATGTTGATAGAACTCTGTGAGTTCCAGGTGACTGAATTCCCTCATGGTCTGAGTGATCCAAACATCAGACAGCGATGCACATTTACCAGAATACAGGTTATCATGGCTCTTTCTGCTGTGACGACATGGTAGGAGAGTTATGTATCAAAGAGAGCACATACGCTTTACCTTGCTTTAAGTAAATAGCCAGCTCATAAGGCTATTAAGGGGTGGCAATAGACAGTAAGATGTGTAGGAGCAGTTAGAGAATCCAGAACAGGCCCCGTCCCATACAAACCATAGGCCTCCTGAGGTTTATGTCAAAACTATAAGGAAATCATTGATGAATATTAACCAGCATTAGGCAACATCACAATGTAGTTAGCACAGGTTAAATCTAAAGATTTCTATGATATGTTTGTAAACTACTGGATAAAAGACAATTAGAAGCAGGACAAGTGTATAATAAACATCCTTCAAAATGAAAAAAAAAAAAAAGTAAATAGCCAGCTAAACAGATTATGCAAACGAAGTGTCTCCAAACACATCTCCAAGTAAAATGGGTAGACCTGTGTATATTAGCTGAGGAAGTATTACTCCCATTTCACATATGCAAGGTTACAAGTGGTATCACATTTTTTTAAATGTTTATTTATTTTTGAGAGAGAGAGAGACAGAGCCATGAGTGGGGGAGGAGCAGAGAGAGAGAGGGAGACACAGAATTGGAAGCAGGCTCCAGGCTCTGAGCTGTCAGCATGGAGCCCGACGTGGGGCTCAAACTCACAAACCGCGAGATCATGACCTGAGCCTAAGCCAGATGCTCAACTGACTGAGCCACCCAGGCTCCCCGTGATATCACATTTTAAAGATATCTTTTAATCAACGATCTTAAGTCTCCACTCCTCCAAGCTGTGGAGAATTCAACTTCAATCCTCCTCTCAGAGGGCAGGGTGCTGGAATGTTATATAGTGCTATGGAACTTGGGATCCTCTCTCACCCAGAATCATTAGTTATCAGTTCATACTGTTAGTCTAAGACACCCGTTGTCCACATGCACATGGTCCCTTTGGGTCCATTGCTTGTGCTGCTTCTGGGGCAAAATAATATTTATCAGGTCTGGAAATCATGCAGCCATTCTCCTCTGAGGCCTACCCAGATCAAAGTGTCGCTGCCCATTCTCATGCAGCCCACTGCCCTCTCTTTCTTTCCCTGATTTCCATAGATCCTTTCTTCGGTCTGTCTTTCAGGATTTCCTTAATAACACTACCTCTCTGCCCCCTCCCTCAAGAAAACCCAGCATAGTCTTCTCAGTGGGTTTAGACTTTGGAAAACAAAGACAGTAAGGGAAGTCTCACGTAGGCCACTCCTGCTTTCTATTCTATCACAAACATCTGCTGAAGCAAGAAAACACAGAGCTTCCTCCCTGCCTAAATGAAGGGAAAGAAGAAAACACACAGGCAGAAAGTATCATTTTGCATCTCCAAAGCTGACTTCACCATTTAGAGTTTCCACTGGTGTGTACTCTGTGTGACAGGTCAGTTACCACAGGAAAAGTAGGATGAGATGCTTTGCAGACCAACTCTTGGACAGCATCATGGTGGGCTGGTACCACTACTGGTGAACCTACTCCTATAGGTCAGCAATAAAAGTGACATCCTGCCTTCCATTCCAATAAGACACCTGTGTCTTATCAGAGAATTTTTTTCACATATATTATTCCATCAGAGTTCCCACAGCCCTAATGTCAGAAAAGCTGTATTATCCTCATATCACTGACGCTCCAAGAAGTAAAGCCATTTAGCAAGTGTGAAGTAGAGATGGGATATGAACCTATGTCTATCTGACTCCTGGATTCCCTGCTCCTTGCACTCCCTGAATATTTACCCCCATTTTCTCTCCCCCCATACTTGGCAGGGCTACCCATAGCAAGGCTCAGAGCCCAGAAAGCCAAATGGTCATCACTCCACCATGTGAGGCCAGGCAACACCTCTTCCTGACTGCTGGTTCTTCACTTGGAGCATCCTTTCCCCACCTAAGTGCAGCTCAGTGCCCCTCCCCTCATGATTTCCCTTACAGAAGGCTGTGAGCTCTGTGTCTTTGTGTATCTGTAATTTAACCAACCATCCCTCCATAATGATCTCCCTTGTATTTTGGCATTTATACACATATCTCATGTCCTCCAGGACATTACTGGCTCTGGAGTGGTATGACCATGTCTGAATCATTGCTGCCTTCCCAATACACAAGGCCTGACCTAAAGGAGATACACAAGAAATGTCTCTGAAATTGAAGGGTGAACTGGAGATGAATGAATGTATGAGGAAAGGAAGGAGTGAGTGGATGAACTAATGGATTGAGTTGAAAATGAAAACAATGGATGATACCAAGAATCCCAAGCAGCCCTTATGGACAGTGGTGAGACAGTATTCACTACAAAGCATGAGAGAGGAAACAAACTGGGATTAAGAGGATGCCAAAATGCAAATATAATTCAAGGTCTGTGAAGAAACACTCCTAGGACCCAATAATTCCATGTTTCACTCTGAATTCACTTTATGGGTACTCATTTCTGGAACTTCACTTTTATAAGGCGCTAGCCCTTCTTTCTGATCATTAATCAATAGCCATGATGCAACAATGCTATCAGGGAGAATAATTTTGGTGTGCCCACACTGTGCCAGGTGCTCTTGCAAATCTCTCACTTAATTCTCACAATGATATGAGACCTGTAGTTATATACCCCATTTTACAGATGGGAAAACAGAGGCTTAGAAAACTTAAGCAACTTTTAAGATCCCTCATCTAATAAATGACAGAGTCAGAATACAAACCCATGTCATCTGAGTTCAGAGCCATCTCTCCTAATCCCTCTCCCATCTAGGTTTCCAGCAACATGGCACCATGCCTGGCTATGACAGCAAGCTTCCATTCATTGAGCACTTGCTATGGGATTCACCGAACACTCTGTGGACACTGAATTCACAGCAATCTCATGGCGGAGGCACTGTTTTGATCCCTACCTTATACACAAAGATACTAAGGCTTGTGTGACGGAGTGACACCACTAGAAAATGACAAAGCTGGAATTCGAATGTAAGCTGACTTCTTCCAAAACCCATGCTCTTTACCCAATGCTCATAATTACCGTGTCCCAGAAGAACCACTCATAATTTTCTTTCTTGTTCAGTAGATGGTTGTGGGGTCATAGAAAGAGCCCTGTATTTGAAACTGGATTATTTATGTTCTAGTCTTGGTTCTTCTGCTTAGGTTTGTACCTTGGACAAGACATTTAACATTTCTGAGCCTCAGTTGGTCATCCATATGATGGAGGCAATCATGCCCCCTGTGGAGCTATTGTGAAGGTTAATGAGGAGTCAATGCTGATGAGCACACTGTGCAAACCTCTATTTCTGTGAAGGAGAAGGGGGTCAATAGATATGATTATGCTTGTCCTGGAAGTGGATAAAAGGAGTCTCACAGAGATGAAGTGTCTGGTCTAACGATCTCACAGAGAGTCCGTTCATTAGGCCAGGAACAAAGCCCAGATGTCCCTAGGCAGTAGTCCATGTGCCTTTTGCTAGGTGGCCAAGGATCATTATTTGCAAGGATGAGATTCTGCCAGCCCCACAGTGCTTCTTTGGTTTCAACATGCATCATCTTTTCCCCCTCACACACCACCCAGCTCTTTCGAGGCCCCTTGACATTCAGGGTAGAAGTCTTTTTCCATCGTTCTTTGCCTTAACTGTTGAATTAAGTGGTCTTGCTCTGTTAAAGAGGTCCACCCAGAATGAGCAGTCTGGAGAGAAGGCAGCGTGAGCCTGGTCAGGCTCGCTTGTCAAGTGCTTGAGATCCTCTGCTAATGAACACCGTTTGGAGCTGCTCGGGATTAAGCCATTATCTGTGCGATCTTCACCTGACCCTTTATGGACCAAAATTCATTCATTCCAATTTCATGCTTAACTAGGAAGGTTTTACAACTCCTTTCTCCCCTGGTATCATTTCTCTTCAATCTCCGGGACCCATTATGCAGCAATTTTGCTTTCCCCAATTTCATTTTCACTTTCAAAGTGAATGTCATTTGTCAGGCAAACCACATATTCTTTGGATCCCTATCTGTTAAATTATTTCTGAACTTGACTTTTTGGGGCCCCATTCTGGCTGACCTAAATTCTTCTCTGTCTTCTACCATTTCCCCCTTCCCTCTGAAGGCAGCCATCTGAGGCTTCATTGCCTAAAGAGGCTGTTTCTGGAAGCACTTATCTGTTACCCCAGTTGGATAGTTATCATTCCTATCTAAATTAGCTAGTGTGATCTTTTCTCTGAACTCCAGGCAGAACCGATCCTTTGTATGAGAACTCCTCATCAGGTTTCAGACCCATCTGCAGCGCCATTCTCAGATCATTCTCTTTGGAACTAAGATTCAAGTCCTCAATGTTTCTAATGCAATGTTCATCTCTGTAGCCACTTTTCAAAAGAACAAGCCACTCTTGCAGAGATGGTGCCTGGAATCCCAATTAGGCCATCTCTTGCCCCAAGGTCATCTCAGAGGAGGTGCCCTGCAAGGACCCCCTCGTCTTTTCTGTCCTGGTGTTGCCAGCTTCAGAGAGAATGTGTGATGGAGGGGAAGGGGGTGTTAGGGGGAACAGCTGCAGAGTGGCAAAGAGTAACTTCATACAATTCACCTTCAGAGCAGCAGCAGAGAGCTTCTGCAGTGAAACCATGACTATTAACACATGTCAGAACTGATCTTAGGGGATGGGCAGCCCTACTCTACCCTAGGTTGGACGGACCATGGACAGAGTGTTGGGCTGTATTTGAAGTGCCCCAATTCCAGAGGACACTACTACATGTAAATTGCACAGAGAATAGCCAAGCTTGTGAAGAGGCCAAACTGTGTTAAAGACAGTGGAAAGAACTGAAATGTTTAGCCTGGAAAGGAGAGCCTTTTGTGGGGATAAGCAGGGTGGAAAATTCTATCTCAGACTCCTGTTTTACAAATTAGAAACCTGAGACTTGGAGAGCACAGACCTGGGGAATAAGCAGAGTGAACTTTGCAAAGAATAAATGAGATCATTTTGCTTTACTGCTTAAAACCCGGCCAAAGACTCCCGATGCTGTCAATATAAAGGGCCAACTCCAAGCCATGGCCTCCAAGACCCCCTATGATGGTGCTGGTCCCTGTGTACCAGCTAAACTGGTACAACCAAGAGACCCCCCTCCAACCATGGTTTAAACAAGGTAGAAGTTTACTTCTTGACCTTGCTATAAACGATACCACAAGTTGCAGAGTAGACCATAATTCAATAGGGGCCAGTTAGCAGAAACTGTCAGCTGATACTTCAGGAACATACCCATGAATGAAAAAGAGACCCTTGCCTACTTCGTGTACATGGTGAAGGGAAACAAAAGTAGACTGGGACAGAAACTGGAAGGTGGCCGACAGCTCAAGTGAAGATAAGCACATCTTTAAGGAATGAAGTGTAATGCTAATGCTAATGTGGTATGTGCCACATTTAAGGCCATGAAGACTGTTAAAGTTTTCTGTAAATTAAAAAGTTTGCATGATAAAAAAAGTCAGAGATGAGGAGTCAAGGGCAGGCAGGGATGCTCTGTCATCCTCAAAGAGGAGCTTCTGGGGTGCAGAATGGCACCACAGGGAGTGTAGAATGGCACCTCAGGGTCTGGTACAGTGGCAGCTTTTTGGGGAGCCGCTCCCTGCCCACGCTACCGAGCAGAGCTGGCCCATCATGTAATTTATCTCAGTGCAATACCCTACTTGTTTCTTTCATCGTACTTACTATTATTTATACTTATTCACTTGGTTTATTTTTGTCTATCCTTCCTCCTCATCTCCACCCCACTAGACTATAATCTTCAGGAGGGTATAACAGGGTACATCTTGAATTTCCAGCTCACTACTGTATTAGCTCTCTATCCCTGCTTAACAAAGTACTGCAGAACAGAGTAGCTTAAAATAATAAACACTCACTATCCACAGTTTCTATGGGTCAGGAATTATGAAGCAGCTTGATGGGTGGTTCTGGACTGAAGTCTTTCATGACATTGCAATCAAGATGTCCGATGGGCTGCAGCTCTCTGAAGGCCTGGCTGACACTGAAGGAGTTATTCCAAAATGGTTCACTCATAAGGTGCCGGTTGTTGGTAGGAGGCCTCAGTTTCTTCCCACATGGGTCTCCCCAAGCTGCTTGAGCATCCTATACAGTATGGCAGCCGGCTTCCCCAAGGGTGAGCAATCCAAAAGAAAGCAAAGCAGATGCCTCTATGTCTTTCTGACTTAGCCATAAAAGTCACAGACTGTCATCTTTACAATATCCTATTGTTTACACAGGTCATTCCTATTCACTGCGGGAGAGGACCACACCAAGATTGTGACTATCAGAAAACGGGGTTGAGGAGGCACCTGGGTAGCTCAGTTAATTATCCAACATCAGCTCAGGTCATGATCTCATGGTTTGTGGGTTCAAGCCCAACATCAGGCTCTGCACTTGTGGTGCAGGGCCTGCTTAGGACTCTCTCCCTCTCTCTGCCCCTCCCCAGCTATCTCTTTCTTAAAATAAATAAATTTAAAAAAAAAGAAAACTGGGATCACTGGGGGCCATCTTGAAGTCTGGCTACCATAACTACTCAACCCCCAGCTGCCAATATTGAATTGACATGTGGTAAGCGCTTAATATATGTTTGTTCAGTGAATAAAAGAATGAAAGAGCCCAAGTAAACTCAGAATTATCAAGATTAGTAACTGAACCCAGTCTTGAAATCAAGTCTTAAGTTTCCTACTAAGTGCTCTTTCCCTATGACTTTGCCAACCATGGTCTCTCTTTTCTAATCCTCTGACACACAGCCCTGTCTCTCCCAGCCTATGTCAGCCTGTAACCCACTCTGGTGATGGCCTTTCCAGTAAAGAAAAGCATCGCTGGGATATGTCTTCACTGGAGTACTTGGCAAGGAGAGAGCAGAAATCCTGGGAAGCTGAGGGGTTGCAAGGGTCTGTCAGATGCATAAGCAGCACTTGGCAATCTGAAGCTATGGTTTGGAAACTTCAGTTTGCAGAAGAATCTGCCAGGGATTTGGTGATAGTCCACAGTGGGACCCAGGATTCTGCAATCAGGAAGGTTGGTGGAATGTTCTCATTGCCGATGGTTAAAAGACAAGCACTCGCATTCCTGGGGCTTCTTTGCATCACTGAGCACATCCTTCCAGAGAGCCCATAGAAGGGTGGTTGGGCCCAGGGAGGGGAAGCCCAGTCACAGAGCTGCCAGGGTAAGAAGATTCTGACAAGCTCAGGAAAATCAAGGCCAGGGAGTGACAGCAAGAGGACAAGAGGTTCCTTAGTAGTTTATTTGTATAGAACTTGAGTGTTAGGTAGTTGTGGTGTTCTTTTTTTCTTGCAGGGCTCCCTGGTGTGTGTGTGTGTGTGTGTGTGTGTGTGTGTGTGTGTGTGTGTATAAGTCAGCTTCTTCTGGTATCCAACTGGGGATTTGATTCATTTAACTTGTTCAGCGTCAGTTGCAATAAACCAGGTGGTTTTGCATAGCTCATGCAAATCACTTTCTCCCCACACATGGCTACAGTCCCAGCTGCCAAAATGTTGTCATGTTCTTGTCTCCAGAGCCTTAATAATAAGAAAAAATAAGTCTGTAGCATGTATGTGCTCAACACTCTCCTTGGTTATCTCTGAGCCTGTGCGGTCACTGCTGGCTCTGTCAATGAGCCGGTTCAAGCCAGGAGAAGACGTATACAGATGCCAGTGGAGCTGAAGGGAAGTGCTTTGGCTCCCCAGGTCACAGATTTTGCTGACCTATTCAGAGCTTCCTTTATTAGAGCCAACAAAACCTTGGGTATGGAGGCTAAAATCCAAAATTCCAGTCCTGCCTTTGTATTACTGACTAGATTGGGGCTCCTCCTAATAGTGCCCTAGTGCCCTGATTCTTGGGGGAATTAGGTGAGACATCAATGTCAAGATTCCCAATTGGTTTTAGTTCATGGTGCAGAAATAGATAAAGCACACTGGGGGAAACATGAAATGTTACTTGTGACCAAAGATGATCTTTAGAGGGTTCTGGTCACCCCAGCTTCTGCCCATCAACCCTGTGGCTAAGGGATCAGTGTCTCATGGTAAAACTGACTGACTAAAGGTCACCCAAATTAGTGGTCCTCCAAGAAATGTATGTGGACCCATACACAGCCACGTGTCTTGCTTTGGCCAATGATATGGGAGAAGTGACATGCCACCTCCAAACAGGATCTTTAAGAGCCAGAGTATAACTCTGCCTTGCTCTTTCTCTTTAATACAGTGGCCAGCAATGCTACAGATCACCCTGGACACCGAAGTAAAGACTGTGTGGAGTAGAGCCACAGCCAACCCTCAGTAGCCATATAGTATGAACAAGGAATGAACTTCTTTTGTTTGAAGAGATTTGGGGGTCATTTGTTACTACAGCAAAACTTCTCCCATTCTGATGATGCCATGGCACACCTGATGAGACCCTTTGGTCTCAAGAAAAGCTCTAGTTAATTGGAGTGTGCCAGACAAATGTTAGCCACTCACTTATACAAGCACCAATGGAACATAAATAATTTTCTTGAGTTTCTATCAGCTTTGTCCTCTGGGGGTTCAGCTTTATCTCCAAGCTTATAAAGGGATGACTAAAAATTCCAGTTATCATATCCATACAAAAACAGGTCATCTCTTTCTATGTCTCTTTCATATAGAATTAAAAATTACCAGAAGCTCTGTTGAAGCTTCTATAGCATATAATGATAATGATAATGAAGAGCATGGGCTGCAGAGTCACAGAAATCTGAGTCCAAATACTGACTGGGTGATCTTTCGGCAAGGGACTTAATCACTGTTTCTATATCTGTAAAATGCAAATAACAATAGGATCATTGCCAAAAATAAATGAGTACATACAAGGGTTTTGGACCAGTGCCTGGTACATAGAACATACTTTGTGCATGTTAGTAGTGGATATGTCATGTTCTTGCTCTCCCATCTTATGACTTTTCATAGTAATCTTCTAATATCATGAATCCCACCTTCATCTCCCTTGCAGCAAATTTATCCGTGGCCAACTTTCACCCACAATTATATAGGGAAGGGAATTCTGGGAAGCATAGTTCCAGCTTAGCCAGATAGACAGCTATCACGGGCTGGAAAGGTAGATCATGGCAGACTGTGCAGCCAGGCTAAGGATTTGGGTGGGGGCACAGAGTAAAGTCTTAGAAAATTGTTTTCTTTTTCTTCCCTCCTTCTCCTCCTCCTCCTCCTCCTCCTCCTCCTCCTCCTCCTTTATATATAGAGAGAGTGCTCACAAGCGGGGAAGGAAGGCAGAGGGAGAGAGAGAGAATCTTAAGCAGGTTCCATTCTCAGGGCAAAGCCTGACATGGGCTTGATTCCACAACCCTGGGATTGTGATCTGAGGCAAAATAAGGAGTCAGATGCTCAACTGTTTTCTTTTTAAGTAGATATGGCTTAACTAGCTTTGCATTTAAAAAGACCTATTAGGTACCAGGGTGGATAATGATTGGTGGTGGGAGACAGGAAGCAGGAAGAACCAATTGTTGCAATATTTTGTAATTTCTAAGGTACTGCTTTAAATCCTGTGGAACAAGGTGAGATAAGAATGCACAAGCAAACAATTGCTAGAGTAAGTTTAGTCCTTTTTTTAATGTTTATTTATTTTTCAGAGAGAGGAGAGAGAGAGAGAGAGAGAGCAGGGGAGGGGCAGAGAGAGAGGGAGACACAGAATCTGAAGCAGGCTACGGCTTCCAGCTGTCAGTACAGAGCCTGACACAGGGCTAGAACTCACGAACCATGAGATCATGACCGAGGCCGAAGTGAGACGTTTAACCAACTGAGCCACCCCGGCGCCCCAGGGTAATTTTAGTTCTAATTGTCTGTAATGCAATATAAAAAATAAAATACAGGTACACACACCAGATTAAGAAACTTCTTTTTTTCCCCAATAGACATTCAGTCCATTCCATTAGTTTCCCAAAATGTGGTGTTGTTATTAATTTAATTCTGGATTTTTCCCATTAAACAATGTAAGTGTGTCAAATGATCAAAATAATTCACTCACATTTTCCTCCTCATGCACAGTGTAGATGTATGCTATGAAAGACAATGAATCCACTGAATTAGAACCAAAGAGCTTTCTGACTAAGCTTTAGATTTGTGTGTCAGTTTTAGTTCCAAAAAACGCATTAGGAAGTAAGAAAGAAGGAAACACTCACCTCGAGAAACAAGCCTCTGCACTAACCACCCAGGTATTCCCCTCTCTCTCCCAGCCTTCCTTGTGATTGCTGGGGCTTGGTGTTCAGTGCTGCCTGATGGGCTGTGAGCAGATGTGATGTGTCCCACATCTGGGCTGGGGCAGCGTGGAGCTGGGGTGCCTCCTTCAGTTTTTTATTTTTTTTTTTAATTTTTTTTTCAACGTTTATTTATTTTTGAGACAGAGAGAGACAGAGCATGAACAGGGGAGGGGCAGAGAGAGAGGGAGACACAGAATCTGAAGCAGGCTGCAGGCTCTGAGTGGTCAGCACAGAGCCTGACGCGGGGCTCGAACTCACGGGCCGTGAGATCATGACCTGAGCCGAAGTCGGATGCTTAACTGACCGAGCCACCCAGGCGCCCCAAGTTTTTTATTACCTACTGTGGTGACTTGAAGGCAACAGACAACAGAGCCACAAGATGAGGAGGGTTGTCTGACCAGGATGGGGCTTCATGTGAATAGAAAAATGGGCTTTTATTATGAAAAATAAATTGGGGATTTGTTACCTTGGCATGGCCTAGCATAGCCTGGCTAATACACCTGCCGAAGTCAGTGTCAGGTACTTTCACACCTATTCTCCTCAATGAGCCACCTCAATGAGCCTGTGACAAACATAGGGCATGGGAAGGAGCTTACCTATGTACACAGTTCGCACTGATGGAACTTGAACCAACAGGTATGGATCCAAAGCCCATGAGTTTTCTATCCGACCATACAATAGCACATCCTATTCCAACTACAGAATCTAAAGGATCTGGCCATGGGTGGACAAGAAGCATTGACTTCTTGAAGTATTGAGAGGGACACAAAGTTCTAGCTGGTCCAAGGTCCTCATCAGGTGTCTTGGGCTTTAGGTTTGCCCTTCTGACCTCTGCTTCAATTTCTTTTTCCTTTTAATTCTGGACGCAAAGTAGCACTGTGGTTAAGAGCATAGATTTTTGGAGCTCTGCCACTCACAAGCTGTGTGACCTTGACCAACATACTTCACCCCCACAAGCTTCAATTTCCTCATTAGCAAAAATGAGGATAAAAGCACTTATCTTATAGGGTGCTTACAAGGATTAAATGAGATGGTGTCTGCAAAGTGCTCAGTGTGGGGTCTGGCACATTGGAAATACTTGGTAAACGGCAGAGAATAAATGTGATGGCCCAAAGCAGCCGTTCATTTTAAGGTACAATAGATTATTTTTCCAACAAATGCTTTCTCCAGGAGCCAGCTGTATAAATAGCCTCAAGACACAATGGGACCACAGTCCTAACCTCAAAGGCAAGGGACATTTTGTCAGCTTGCTTCCCTCTCCTATGTGTAAATTCATGCCTACATTTTATTCCCATGACTAGTTGCTATTCTCCTAAAGAGTTCTCTGGATCTGGCATCAAGCAGCCTGTTCTAGAAGAGCAGAACTTCCTTTAGAATAGAGGTTCCATCATGAATCTTAGGAACCTCAAAATCAGTTCTTCACCTGCGAAGTAGGAATGCCAAATTCCACTCGATAGGGTTTATGGGACGACTCAAGAAAATCCCACCAGGGAAAACCTGTCACACTGTTCCCAGTACTGGGTATTTCATTAACTGAGCAGTACAAATCTCCTTGCCTCAGAAGGGAGGTACCCTGTAGACAACGGTGGAGGGCTCAGCTATGTCCTGAGGGGCACACATGCCTTTATTTTTTGTTGTTGTTAGTGGTTTTTATTTTAAAAAATTTTAATGTTTATTTATTTTTGAGAGAGAGAGAAAGACAGAACATGAGCAGAGGAGGAACAGAAAGAGAGGGAAACACAGAATCCAAAGCAGACTCCAGGCTCTTAGCTGTCAGCACACAGCCCGATGCGGGGCTTGAATTCTAATACCATGAGATCATGTGAGATCATGACCTAAGCTGAAGTCTGACACTTAACTGATTAAGCCACCCAGGTACCCCTTTTTTTTTTTTAAATTTATGTTTATTTATACTAGCATTTTTAAATTGTGATAAAAACACTCAACATGAGATCTATTCTCAAGTTTTTAGGTGCATAATTATAGTAATGCAAGCTACAGGCACAAGGCTATAAAGCAGATTCTAGAACTTGACCATCTTGAGTAAACCAATACCAACTCCCCATTTCCCCCTTTCCCAGCCCCTGGGAACCAGCACCCCACTTTCTGCTTCTATATGTTTGACTGTTTTATATGCCTCATACAAGTGATATCATACAGTACTCATCTTTCTGTGAATAGCTTCTTTCCCTTAGCATAATGCCTTCTAGTGTCATCCATGTTTTGAATATAGCAGAATTCCCTTGTTTTTTTTAAAGTTTATTTATTTATTTTTAAAAATACTCATTTATTTTGGGAGGGGGAGGGGCAGAGAGAGAGGGAGACAGAGATTCCAAAGCAGGCTCTGAGTTGTCAACGCAGAGCCCAGGGCAGGGCTCAAACTCACGAACTGTGAGATCATGACTTGAGCTGACGTTGGACGCGTAACCGACTGAGCCCCTCAGGTGCCCTTTATTTATTTATTTTGAGAGAGAGAGAGGGAACATGAGTGAGAGAGGGGCAGACAGAGGGAGAGAGAACCCCAAGCAGGCTCCACACTCAGCACGGAGCCGAAATCAAGAGTCAGACACTTTAACTGACTGTGCCATCCAGGCGCCCCGAAAAACACCAGTAGAGATACTGAGATACATTTCAGACATTTTTAAGAGATGCATTGTTGTTTTTAATAAATCATAATGTATATCACTTTATACCTACTTTTTGCCCTTTGGATCTATCTTTCCACATTGGTATCTATAACCAACTACTACTTATTACAACAGCTGTATAGTGTTTCCTTATATAGACATAGCTTGGACTATAGCTGGTTTCCAGTTTTTTGCTATTACATGTAAAAATGTGACCCTCAGTGCTGAAATAATCACGAGGCAAAGCATTATTAGCTTGCTGGCTAATTTCTGTCCCCACTTCTGACTCCCTTGCTTGTCCCAACTATAAATAATTAAACGTTTTCCAGTTAAACCTAATTACATATTAATCATTCCTAAGTCAAAAGATCATTGCTGAGATTAATTATAACATAGACACTTGTTCACAAAAACTTGATCCTTATTTCATATCAGAAACAACACATTAATCTACAGACTGAACTTCATAGACCATAATGATCTTTTACAACAAACAGATGTCAAGCAAGTCTTCTCTGGCAAGGCAGCAATTACATTACTACTTAATAATCCAGACATGGGAAAATGACTTCCAGAATAAGGGAATCTGCTTATGAAAGCAGTTTTTAAATTATGAGCAATGTTGCAAAGTGGACAAGAGATGGAGTCAGACAAAGTAAGGTTAACATTGGCATTGATCTTTATTTGCTGTGTGCTCTTGAGCAATTTACTTAACTTCTCTGAGCCCCAGCTTCCTTCTCTATAAGATACTTATTAACATCTACTGCAGGTGTTACCCCTCCTTGACTGCTAAGACACTGAAAACAGCTAGAGTGAAGGCCCTCTACCACTCAGAAGAAACTGTCTCTTGGTCCAATTCTATATTTGACATCTCAGGCCAACGGCATTCTTCATTAATAGAGTGGCCAAAGAATCTACATCCACACTGGGCCACTTTTGAGACTTAACTGGGGCACTATAAATAGTTAGCAGGGACACCAGGTGCAAACTTGAGCTCCCCCAGGCAGACTGGCAACCCTACTATTAACCAGATCATCACCAGTCTCCATGAAGCAAGTGGGAAAATCAGGTCATTTCATTTCAAAGTGGTCTCAGTTGTTCCCCACGTGATCAGGAAAAATTAATTCAATCACAGACTGAAGTGTGCACAAGGTTTATTTGGCCTTTATTCGGCCACAAGGTTTTATTGGGCCTTTGGTCCCATCTCTGGTTTTTTTTCCCTCTTTTTTTTAAAGTTTTATTCACTTTGAAAGGGTGGGGAGGTGCAGAGAGAGAGAGAGAGAGAGAGAGAATCCCAAGCAGGCTCCCACCTTCAGCACAGAGCCTAATGTGGGGCTGGAACCCATAAACCCTGAGATCATGACTTGAGCTGAAGAGTCAGACACTTAACTGACTGAGCCACCCAGACGCCCCTGGCACCATCTCTTTGAATCGTCAATTCTGTCTTCAGTCTTCTTGGAGCTAAGAAAACTTCTTTATTATGGGGAACCTATGAATCTTATTGTGCAAGTTTATATGATTTTGGTATAGTTTTCCATTTATTTGCCTTTTTAAAAAATTTATTATATGCCAAGTCTCAGCCTAAAATAATGGGAACTAGGGAGATGACTGAACCATAGTCTTTGCTTTTAAGAAACCCACAGTTAAGCCAGGGAGACTACCACAGAAGCCGCTCACAAAAATGTACCACATGAAAAATTCCAACATGGAGGTATGTGCAAAGCACTATGGGACACAGAGAGAACGGTGATTAATTCTTCCCTAGAAGGCATCTCAAATAACATTTTCTAAGTGAGGAAGTGTGGGGAGTCCCTTCTAGGTGCAAGTGTAAGAAAGTTGGAGTGTGGAATGTGTGAGGAACCACTCAAGATAGTGTGGCTGGAGGCTGCTATGAAGGCAGATAGTGTGGAGGCGGGGAGAAGGGCTGGCCTGCAAATTCCTCTCTCTGGGTTTTCTACAACCTTCTTCAGCTGTGGGAATCTCAACTGAGAAGTGTTTCAGCTCCTGTTGCCTATTAACAAACTCCCAACGGCCCCAGAACTTCTCAGAAAGTTCCAACACATTGTCTTTGAACTTATTTAACAGGGATGCTACTCTCAATTTTTTAAAGTGTGTGTGTGTGTGTGTGTGTGTGTGAGAGAGAGAGAGAGAGAGACAGAGACAGAGAGAGACAGAGACAGAGAGAAAGTGATGCCACATGCCCACTAAACGCTACCAGATTTTTGCCACCATTTTGTATCAAGACAGCTTTGTGGATACATGCCATATTCTGACCTTTAAGACACTGATAAGTGATTAATTTGTAGAAGAATGTTTCCTTGTAGCATTCAAAACTGGTCTTTCATATCAAGAACCAATGTGAGACTGAGCCTCATCTTATACTGAGTTTACATCCTTTTAAGAGATTTTCTGCTATCATTTCCGTAGGGTAGAAAAAAATCAATGTGATTCTAAATAATTCTGACCTCTTTAGAAGGCAACAAATGTTGCGTTTGATTCCAAACAAACCCTGTGTTTAAAAAAAAAAAAAAAAAAGAAAGGCCAGTGAGAAGGATACGCAGTCTAGCCATATGGAGGTGTGATGACTCAAAGGCAGCTCCATCTCAGAGGGGCCTACTACTCACCAACAGGGGGAGCACTCTCACAGAGAGTAGAGCAGATGTGACCAGGTCATCAATTTGAGGGTGGAGGGAAAGGGTGTCCCAGAGTTTTGCAAATGGGCCTCCATTAAGTCTTTTGCTTGTAAGTGACAGAAACTCAATTCAAACTGGGCTCAAGAAAAGCAATTTTAAAGGATTTATTGAATTTCTTAGTAAAAAAAATCAGGGGGAGGACTGATTAGACATGCCTGAAGGATATTACTGAAAGGTATCTCTTTCTACTTCAGCTTTGCTTTCTTATTTGCTGGCTTCATTCTCAAGCAGGTCTTCTCATCATGCTGACAAAGTGGTTGCTCAATGCAAAATTGTTGCCCTGGTTCATGTCTTTAACAGCTCAGTAACCCTGGTGGAAAGAGAGGTTCTAGGATTGAGTTCCTCCCCTCACTGAACCAATGGGGGTCATGAGTCAATACCTGACCCAATCATCATGTACAGGGAGTGAAGTAGGCCGAGTGAGGTAACTTATTGTTATTATCCAGGCTGATCATCCTGGATCTTAGATGACGGAATTAAGGGGTCGGAAGCAGGGAACCCCATTTGGGCCCAGTAAGCTGAGAGATAGGGAACAGTGGTTCACCATTGCTATGGCAATGTCTGTCTTCTTTCCCTAATCTGTTTTCTTCCTAGATACACATTCTAATTAATGTTTCCAGCCTCCTTCACAGAGGACACAGGGTGTGTCCATGCGACTGAGTTCTAGCTAATCGAAAGTGAGAAGTAATAGGTTATCAAAACCACCCAGCCAACTTTGGAAGCCTTGAAATGAAGATGGTGGATGTACAGAATGGAAGGAGCCTGGTCCCTAAATCTCTACTGCTTAGAGGAAAGCTGCACACCAAATGGGAACACCCATTGTGGATATTCTATCATGTATAAAACACTATGTTTAGGGATTTGTGTGTTACAACAACTCACACTAACTAACAAAGATGCAAATATCAAAAAGAAGGGGGGGATCTGTAAACTGAACAGACAAAAATAGCTCATGCCTACTACAAAGCTTCTTTGTGTTCAGTGCTGGAAATTTCAGCCTGATGGTTTTAATCAGTCAGTAACCACAGCTAAGGAGTCCGAAGACATGGGTTCAAGGCCTGACTCTGCTACTTATAGCTGTCTGACCGTGGACCTGTCACTTCTCTCTACCCCTTGGGTTCTTCATCTGTAAAATGGCAGATGTAAAGTGGTGGTGCAGTATCTGCTTGACTGCCTAGCTGTGGGATTCAAGTACAACTGAGTTAAAGTGGCAGTTAAAGTAGACTATAAAGTACTGGGCTAGCCTGTAAACCAACTGAAAAATATGCTAACCCCGTTGTTTAGAGTGAAGCACTAATGAATCCATTGGGCCTCACAGGAAATTTTTTTTTTTCCCATCCAGAACCATAAAGAATAGCACCAGGAAGAAAAAGCTTGAGTAAGAAAAAAACCTGAGTCGGATTTACCTCCTGTCCTAGGGAGAGAGACCAGCACTGCAGTGGCCAGGTCTATAGGGCAAGTGTGAAGCTTCCCTCCTTCCTCCCTTCCTTCTTTCCTCTTCACTGTCACTCAGATCCAATCCACTGATCAGAAGAGTGCTTGTTTATGTGTTCCAAAGCTGGCCAGTCCTCAGGTCTCTTCCCCTCTCTCTTGGACCAGTAAAATCCAGACCAGCCCAACTTCTTCGGGGCTGCTCAGGGATCCTTCCAAAATTCAGTTGTGCCATTTCTCCGGGCCCAGAAACCCATTTTGAATTCTGAATCCAAGACACATGAAGCCCCTTTCGGCTTGGCTCACTATCAGCTCTCAGCCTACCCTTTCTAGTCTTATCTCCAGTTCGGGTTGGACAGACCTTCTCTCCACACCCTGGTTATTCCAGCTATCTTCAAGCCTTTCTCTGGCTGGGAGTATGGAGGGGCAGGAGGCAAATGCAGAGGTTGACTGGGAGTGCTTCTAGAGAAGTAGGAACTGGAAAGCTGGGGCTGGGAGGTCAGCAGGCAGTGCAGTGGCGAAGAGAAGGAAGAAGAGCGGAGGGAAAGGAAAAAAAGCAGGGGAGTTTCAGGAAGACCAGTGTTGAGGGTGGGACTGTTGAGGGTGGGAAGGAGCTGCAAGGCAGAAAAAAAGTAAGAAGATGTTGGTGTGGGGGAAGAAGCAGACAAGGGAAACAACACAGACCAGAAGGAAAAAGAAAGTGACAAGAGGGAGGGGATGGGTCCTTGGCGTCAAATGCCGCAGGGAGGTCAGAGGGACAGGAGAGACAAGGAGGAAGTCTCTGGGTTTGGACGGGAGAGAGCCACAGAGTCTTTTGGTGGAACAGCTGGGGTGGGAACCAGTCTGTGGTAGATTCGGGGATGAGGAGGAGGTGAGGAAAAGGAGGCAGTGAGAGGAGCCAAGCTTTTGGAGAAGAAAGGCTTGAAGTAACCTGAGCCAGCTCCCTAAAAGGTAACCCAGTCTGCTTGGCCACTGGTGGTGGGGAGTCGCTCTCGGAGTCACCTACACAGATTTCTGTGGTCACACCTGTTCCCACCACCACTTGAAAGCAACCGAACAACAGGTGCTGAAATCCCACCTACTTCTGAGCTCCCCACTCACTCACCTGGCTCGTAAATACCTCCCATCCTGTGCTCCTCGAGGCCACACCCCACAGCCTGCTAACAAAGGAGCCGTGCCCAGGGTTGACCATGGACAGGATGCACGCTGAGCACAAGAGTCAAGGGAATTAAAACACGATTCCTCTAAGTAAGCGGTGGGTGACCTTCGGCAAGGCACCTCCCAGCCTCTGTTGCTTCCTGTGTCGAATGACAACAGTTCTTACTCTACGGGGCAGATGTGAGGATCAAATCAGAAACCAGATGTTAAACCTCAAGGGAAACTGTAAAGCTTTCCAAGAGAGTTCATTGTTACCGGTGTCCTGATGGTGGAAATGCACATTTGCTTAGAGCTTGTCAAGCATGTCGTCCTGCATTCCCCTCTTTCCCTCAGAACTCACGTCAGAGGCATCAAAAATCCTGCCGGCTCGACCTTGCAAACATATCAGCAATCTCGCCAGCTCTCCGCTATCACTATAGCCAAACTGGGATCGGTGCTCTCTTGGAAAGCTGTAAGAGCTGTGCACTTGGTCTCAGGCCTTACACTCCTGCCCTCCTACCCTCCTTCTTCTCTTCAGAGCAGCTGGAGTAGCCCTTTTGCAAGTGCACCCACGTCACATCATCCTCCCCTCAAAACCCTCTGGTGGCTTCTCGCTGTGTGTACAAAACAGTCCAAAGTCCCTGCCATGCCCTGCGTGGCTCCCCATGCCCTGCCTCCCAACATCCAGCAGCTTCTGGCTGTGCCCTGAGCACACGACGCTTGCCTGTGCCCACTTCAGGGCTTCTGCTCTGAGCTATGACTCATTCCCTCATTTAATTCAGGTCTTTGCTCAAACGGCACCTCACTGGGGAGGTCTCCTGACTATTCTCTCTCACAGGGCCCCCTCCCAGCACCCAGGCCTAACCCCACTTCCTATCTCATTCTTTATTCCCTTACCTGGTGTATGTGCCTTTGCAGAACACTGAACTCATGTTCCTGTGGGTTTGTTTGCCACCCATCTCCCACCCGCCCCCAGTCAGTTGCAGGTGTTGTTAGGATAAGGGCTTGTCTCTGTCTTGTGATCCTCAACACCTAGAACAGTGTCTATTGGTCATAGGCCCTTAACGCATATCTGTTGAACGAAGGAAAGAATGAATGAATGCTCTTCCCACGTCCATCTCGGTCAGCAGCGTCCTGAATTCTATCCAGCCCACTTCACACAGACCAGCATATCCAAACAGATGGCTTCTGCTAAGCCCCTCGCACTGGCAATCTTGACTCCTCGAAAGGAAAGGGAAAGAGCACGTTGCTTTATTTGATCCATGGAACAGTTTTTAGGAATATCAGTTTAACCTTCTGAGTGGCAGTGAATGGTGTGATCTCTGACTTACTCTCTTTTTCTTTTTTAGGACTTTACTTTTTAGAGCAGTTTTAGAGCAAAAGCAAGAGGAAGGTGCAGAGCTCTCCCATCTTTCCCTGGCCCCTCCACATGCATCACCTCCCCCATCATAAACAGCCCCTGACAAAGTGGTACATTCGTCACCATCAATGAACTTAGGCTGGCACATCATAATCACCCAAAGTCCGCAGTTCACATTAGGATTCATTCTTGGTGGTGTACATCCTGTGAGTTTGGACAGATGCGTCGTGACATGTATCTACCATGATGGCATCACACACAGCATTTCTGCTGCCCTAAAAAGCCTGCGATCCACGTATTCTTCCCCCTCTTCCACTGGACCCCTGGCAACCACCGGTCTTTTGATCATCACCATAGTTTTGCCTTCTCTATTCTAGTAAGAAGTGGAACCATTCTTGTTGCACAACATTCCAACAACACAGTTATATAGATAGTAAGTAAAAAGCTCCTTCCCTTCTCCCACACTCTTCCCATCCTGCTTCCCACCCACCCCCCCAAACTACTATGGATGGTTTGATGTGTTTCTTTCAGGACCTTTTCTATGTATTGACACACACATAAATCTCCCTTTCTAAAAATGGTATCGCATTGTGCATTATGCTGTAATTTACTCTTTTACTTAGCAATACATCCTATGGATCTTTCCATGTCAGTTCATCTAGGTCACCTGCATCCTTTTTAGTGGCTGCCTGGTATTCCTTGGTATAGATATAATTGTACTTTATTTAATGTTCTGTGAAGCATATAGGCCAGCTCCTATTTTTGCCTATTACAAAACTACTACAACAAACGTCCATGGATATACAACACAGTACACATATATATTTCTGTAGAAGAGATACCTAAAAGACAAAAGGACATTCTCAATGATATGCATGAACGTTTAAAAATAGAAATAAGTATACCATAGAATAATCTTTTATTAAGAGAACAATAACATCATTTCCCAAAGACTGAACATAAAATAGGATAGGGGAGAAGGAATTAACATTTAATAAGGGCCCATGGAATTTCTGACCACTCTAAAGGGTGGGTATTATCGCTGTCTGATGAAACAGGAAACCAAGGCTCAGAGAGGGGACATGGCATGCCCAGAGTCCCCCAACTAC
Source organism: Panthera onca (assembly GCF_046562875.1). Lineage (NCBI taxonomy): Eukaryota > Metazoa > Chordata > Mammalia > Carnivora > Felidae > Panthera > Panthera onca. The sequence goes on from NC_138351.1 coordinate 68,918,585, forward strand.
TGGCAGGCAGAGCTGAGACCCACGCTCAGTGCTGTTATGAAGCCCATCGTTTCTCCAGCACACTGTGGGGCTTTCTCTTCACCTTCCTTTCCCTGCTCAAGAGAAAGGAACAAATTTTGCTTGTGAAACTTGATGATCTGCAAGCACACATTCCCATGTCACTGGCTGTCTCACCTAGAAACCGGCCTCCTGCTTTATTGCTCATCGGGAAACCAAAGGACCATCCAAAGGGGGTGTGCCTTCACAGAAAATCCCCTCCAGGTCCTTCCCCAGGAGAAAGGAGAAAGGTTCTTTTGTGAGGCTGTCTCCACGTAGGGGACCTCTTCACCACTGTCCCCGCTTAGACTGGTCTGCGCCTGAGGCTTCTTGCGGCTCCGCCCAGACCTGGAGAGGGTGTGGCGAGGAGGAAACAGATCGCTCACTATCTGTGTAGCGAAAGGAAGCACTTTCTTGGTAACAAAGGAGGCTCCAAGATGTCTTGATAGGTTTGCTCTCAAAAGAAAGCCAGAAAAGTCAAGGGGGCCAAACATGCACCCATCAAGACATCCACCGTCGGGAGTCCGGAGTCCGAGGACAAGAGTAGTGTAAAGGGGAAAGCTGAGAAGTGGCTGAATATTCAGAATCGGAGGTCATGAGTCAGAGGGTCCCAGCATGACGAGGCTGGAGGGAGCTTGGAAGGTCTGCCAGTCTGGCTGCTCAGCCAAAGCGTGGGCATCTCCTGCTGCCTTCCTGCCAAGAGTCAGGCCTCCCTGCTCTTGCTCTGCTCACTTCCAGGGAGCACATCACTGCCCCAAACACAAGGTCCACCTGTGAACGTCTCTGCCTGTCACAGTGCTTCCTTCCAGTATTTGGAAACCCGCCACCCCTTTCCTTCCACCCACTGGTCCTAGGTCCACTCCCCCGAGACCCCAGAGAACAAGTCCAGTCCTGCTTCCCAGAGACGGCCCTTCCAGCCCTGAGAAATGCCCAAATTCCCCAGCGGCTGTGAAACCTTCACAGCAGGTCTGAAGGGGGCTGCAGGATAGAAGCTTTCTCTTCTTAACAAACAGGTCTAGCCTTTCTGGTTAGGAGAGCTGTCTGGACAAAGAAAACCAATCCCGCTTGTCTTTTGAATCTGCAGCCGGATGGGAAGGGAACAATAGCCCTGGGAGAAGTGGGGGGAGGACCTGACTCTTCACATCTTAATGAAGGTGTGAACTTTGAAGCTTTATTATGAACACTTGAAAGCCTACCCCTGGTTAAGCTCCTTTCAGCTGCTCACAGTCACCCTGGATAATGAGGCCGCAGCTGTGTGGGAAGCGCTGGGGCAGGAGAAGGGGAGGCCCAGGGTTATCCGGAGGCAGGAGCCTGGCCGGTCCTGGCAGAAAAACCACCCTTGGCTGCAGGCTCTGCCTCGTGACCAGGCCCTGGTGGCTTTCAGGGACCGGGAACTCGCTATGTGAGCCCAAGGGGAGCAGTAACCCTATTAAGAAGAAGAGAAAGGCCTGAAGAGCCCTGTTAAAAACAAAAACCAAAAAAAAAAAAACAACTTCCTAGGTCATGAACATAACGACTCACACCTAGATGGTATCTTACATCATCACACCATCTTGATTCACACAAAAGCCTCTGTGAGGCGGAAAGGACAGTGGCTCGGAGAAGTTAGTGGCCCTGAATGAGGTCACTTGGCCAGTAAATGACAGGTCAACTGACTGTAACCAAGATCTCTTCCCACCCCACAACCCAGTCTTCCCCGGAAGCCTCCAAGTCAAGTGTCAATGTGTCCACTGAAATGTCAGATCATGAGCAGTATTCAAACATGACAAAATAATATCTAACATTAATCAAGTGTTTCCTATGTCCCTCAGCACTGTACTTCACCTGTTTGCAGGCATTATCTCATTTAAATCTCATAACAACCAAATGAGTTATTAGTATTATTATTGATGGGGAAACTGAGGCACGGAGAGGAGAAGTAACTTATCCAAGTTCATACAACCAGCAAGTGGCAAGGCTATAATCTCAACTCAAGCTGTTTAGAAGCCTATTTCACGTGTCCCCAGTATAAGAGTAACACCTGTTAACTATAGAAACTGAGAAAACCTATAGGAAAAAAATTCAAACATGAGCACTATGTTCACATCTCGACTTTATGCACTTATGTTTTGCATGTACTCATTCAATATGCATTTACCGAGCATCTCCTGTGTGCCAAGCACTGTTCTGGGTACTGGGGATCCAAAAGTGAATATGACCAGAGGGCCCAGGTCCTCAGGGGGTTGACCTTCTGGGGGCACCTTCCTCTGTATTTCACTGACCCTGATCATATGGAGGTGCGTAGGCTTCCTCCATGAGCACTGCCTTCATGTAGAGTGCCAGAGGGTTATCATTGTGTAACGAATATAATCACAGTGTAAAGAACCTGTAAGGGTTATTTGAATGCTCATGTGCCTCCCACCCAACATCTGTGTGCTCAGTACCTCTATGCTAATGGCTGACATGGCAGCAACTAATGAATGTGCCGGATTTTCCCCTCTGCTGGGCTCAGTTTCCACAAAGACATAAAGTCACTCTGATGCTCTGAAGGGCAAGATAGCAATTGGACTACAAGACATAACTAGTCCCTTGGGCAGAGAGCTCACTGTTTAGCACATGGAGCCAGGCCTGCCCTCCCAGCTGGGGCAGGAGAATGGCCTTCTAAGTATTAACCTCCTGTTCACTAAACAGGGAAACTGAGGCTTATAGAATAGAAAGTCATTTTTCCAAAGTCACCTTGAGCTGGGAATCAAAGTCAGGTCTGTATAGCCAGGCCAGATTTGAAAGACAACAGGGCTAGGGATTTTCTGTATCTCAGAGGCACAGGTGACCTATTTACCATCCCAGGATGGAGGGATTTCCATCCTGCAGGGATCTGGTCAGTTAGAATGCAGTCAGCAGCTGACCGTTTGTGGAGTGTGGTTCTCAACCTTTTTGTTCCCAGGACCCCTTTGACACTCTTAAATATTATTGAGTCTTACCACACACGCACACACACACACACACACACACACACACAGAGGTAACTATGTTAATTCTGTGAGTCAATGGATGTGTTAATTATTATGATTTTAGTAATGATTCCACAATGTATATGTGTATGTATGTCAAATCATTATATTGTGCACTCTAAATATATACAATTCCATTCATCAATTATTCCTCAATAAAATTAAAAAAAATATTAATGACTCCAAAGAGTTTTTGTTTATGTGGATTGTATCTATCAATATTTACTGCACCAGAAACTAAAACTAAGAAGTTTTTAAAATGTTTATTTGTTAATTTATTTTAAAATAACAATAATAAGCCCATTACTAGTTAACAAATAGCATATGTTTTTACAAATAACTATATTTTCTAACACAAAAGAATTTATTTTTTTCAATATATGAAATTTATTGTCAAATTGGTTTCCATACAACACCCAGTGCTCATCCCAAAAGGTGCCCTCCTCAATACCCATCACCCACCCTCCCCTCCCTCCCACCCCCATCAACCCTCAGCTTGTTCTCAGTTTTTAAGAGTCTCCTATGCTTCTAACACAAAAGAATTTAGTGGGAAGAATGGTCTCGTTTTACGTTTTTGCAAATCACTTTAATATCTGGCTTAACAGATAAGAGCTGGATTCCCATTTCTGCTTCTGTAGTCAATCTGTTGCAATATATTGTTTCGGTTGAAATATATATGAAAAAATACAGCCTCACACAGATATGTGCTTGGGAAAGGGAAAAGTACTTTAAGAGTTTTTTCAGATAACTGCTGTTATTCTTCATCGGTACTTCATCAAAACTCAACATAGAGTAGCTTCTTCTTTTTTTTAATGTTTACTTATTTAATTTTAATGTTTGTTTTTGAGAGAGAGAAAGACAGGGCATGAGTGGGGGCGAGGGGCAGAGAGAGAGGGAGACACAAAATCTGAAGCAAGCTCCAGGCTCTGAGCTGTTAGTACAGAGCCTGATGCGGAGTTTGAACTCATGGACTGTGAGAGCATGACCTGAGCCAAACTCAGATACCCAACCGACTAAGCCACCCAGTGTCCCTAATGTTTATTTTTGAGAAAGAGAGAGACGGAGAGGGTGGGGGATGGGGGGGGGGTGGACAAAGGATCTGAAGCAGACTCTGTGCTGACAGTGGAGAGCCCAATGTGGGACTCAAATTCATGATCCATAAGATCATGACCTGAGCCATTTACACAGTTAACCGACTGAGCCACCTAGGTGTCCCAATATAGAGTAGCTTCTTTTTTAAAAAAAAATTTTTTTTTTTAACGTTTATTTATTTTTGAGACAGAGAGAGACAGAGCATGAACAGGGGAGAGGCAGAGAGAGAGGGAGACACAGAATTGGAAGCAGGTTCCAGGCTCTGAGCCATCAGCCCAGAGCCCGACGCGGGGCTCGAACTCATGGACCGCGAGATTGTGACCTGAGCTGAAGTCAGACGCTTAACCGACTGAGCCACCCAGGCGCCCCTAGAGTAGCTTCTTAAAGATGAGTTGCAATGTGGACTCTGAGAGCATATCAGAGAACTTTTCATACTCAGTTACATTAAAATCCATTGGTCTATCTTGGGTTTTGAATGGTTCTGTTACACATGCGTGTTTTATAATGTTATGCATTGGTCATTTGGAAAGTAATAGTGTGCTGAGCTACGTAGATCTTCCAGATATTAACACATTTCATTAAAATAGCCTCTGGAGGGGCGCCTGGGTAGCTTAGTTGGTTAAGCGTCCGACTTCAGCTCAGGTCATGATCTCACGGTTCATAGATTCAAGCCCTGCGTCGGGCTCTATGCTGACAGCTCAGAGCCTAGAGCCTGCTTCTGATTCTGTGTCCCTCTCTCTCTCTCTCTCTCTCTCTCTCTCTGCCCCCTCCCCCACTCACACACACTCTCTCTCTCAAAAAAATAAATAAACATTAAAAAAATTATAATAGCTTCCGGAAAACCTCACTGTATTCTCAGGAGGGAGTGCAAATGGAAAAAGGACAAATAATATCTTATTATGAAAATAGTTCTGACTTTGGGAATCCCCTGCAAGGGTCTCAGTGACCCCCAGATGTTCACAGACCACTTTTGAGAACTACTGCTCAGGCATAAGGAACGGTGATGACCACTGAGAAGTCCAGGTACTGGTGGCTGAACTCCAACGCTCTGAAGGCAGGAAATGCTGGGAAGCTGAAACTGAGACTAAGGCCAGTCCCATGGCTGGGAAAAAACAGAGTAAGAGTGCTTGAACAGGTGCACAAAGGTCATTCCACATGAGCAGCACAAGATATCTGAGAAGCTGCAGAGGGGCCCAGCAGACAGGAGACAGTCACTAGATCCTGGGCCAGAGAGTACATTTCAGCCCCACAGAAAGTACACCTCCCTCCTCAGCTAGACAGTGTCAGGGAGCACAAGGCCATGCCAGCTAGATAGAGCAGAGTCAGGAGAGGCCAGGAATGAAGAGTTTGGGGTGGATGCTGGTGAAGGTCAGCCTATGTGGAAAGAACACCTTCCAAGTCTGATTTTGTCTATTTCTTTGGGATTGGGATCAAAGTAAGAAGAGTCTAGAAAAAATAGGATCAAGGGGTATGGGATGACAAGAAAGGAAGATAGAAAGGATGCTTGGGAACAGTAGGCACCCAGCTTGCCCTGTCATGTTTGCAGGCCTCTGGGCCACCACCTGACCCTTCCTGGGAAGTGTCTCTTTTCTTCATTCTCTGTCATATCCTCTGTCAGGCTCTCATCACGTACCTTCTTGAACTGGTTTCTCTGCTTTCAGGGTCAGCCCCTCCAATCTACACCCAACCCTCAGTCGGAGCTCTCTTTCTACCATACATATTTGGTCACATCCTCCTCATGCTTAAAACCCTTAAGGATTCTCTCTGATTGTCCGCAGGTCAAGTCCAAATTCCTTAGGGTAGCACAGACAGGCACCACCTGGCCTCTGCTGTCCTTCACACTCATTTCTTCTTGTTCTAGCACCAAACCCTCTGTTCAGTCACCAGCACTTCCTGCCACCCCTCAAACATACTCAGAGTCTTAAACAAGGCTGACCCAGTCAGTACCCAATAAAGGTGAGTGTCAGATCCCTCTGTCCCTAACCCTCACCCTATCCTTCGTTATCTCTGTCCTTGCTTTCTGCTACACTCCTGTGTCTGCATAGACTTCTAGGCTCTGCATCCGGTTTCTAGTCCCTTTAACTTAAGGGCAATTTTAGCCTACCTGGGTTTGACTTTCAGTGCTCTCTAGCTGTTATTTGCTTTTATCCTGTGATATGAAGGAACATGGACCCTGAAGACACCCATGTCCTAATCCCCAAATCCTTACATGGCAAAGAGGCTTTGTCATACTGAACCTGTCTACTTACCTGATGTATTCCTGAATCTCTGAAAAGTGAAAGTTCTGTTTGTTTTCTGAACAATCTTCTCTGGCTTTTATTTCCCATGCCTGAGTTCTCTGGAGCCACTGTCCATTTAACTGAGAAACATAAGAGGAAAGCAAAGGCCATAGCATCCAGGGTGCCTGCCACATTGGTTTCCTCTCTGTTTCTGAAATGGCTGTGAGACTAGGGCTTAATGGTATCAGAGGAAGAAGAACATAAGCAAACCAAAGGTTGGAAGAAAGCTGGATTTGAGATTTGAATGCTAACTCTGATATATCCTAGCTGTGTGACTCTGGGCTAGTTGCTTAAATTTTCTGAGCCTCAGTTTCTTCATCTGCAAAATTTGGATGATAATGCTTACTTCCAAGGTTGTTGTAAAGAGTAGGCCAGATCACGTATAGAATGTTCCCAGTACGGACCTGGCATACAGAAGGCACACAACCAACAGCATTTAGTATGAATGGAGCACAAAGGAACACAGGATGTCCATTTCATTTTGGCCACACACTCTAACCACTAGGGGTCACTAAAGAACCCCCTTCATTTCATCCCCCAGGTGGAGAGACTCTAATCTTTGTTAGACTAAGAACTCAGGAGGACACCATGCCAGGAGATGAAGTCTTCAGGGGGAGAAATGGAAGAAGCTGACGCTTCTGGGTCAAGAGCTGACTCTCAGATCTCTTTTTGTTGGTAGCGTTTCTCTCTTCCTTTCTATGGCTGATCTAGTCAGGTGGACCAAGGGCAAAGGTGTGCTAAAGCCTAGCCAACTGCTAAATTTTCAGGGATTCTGCAAGATGGTTGCCAAACAGCCATTATTAAATATTAATTTACAAGTAAATCATATTAAAAACAAAGGTAATACTCAAAAATCATTACTTCCTAATTACAGTATTTTACTATTAGCTATGCTCTTGAGTTATTTATGCCTATTGTATGTTTACAGTGGGAATATTTTTTTAATGTTTTATTTATTTATTTTGAGAGAGAGAGAGAGAGAGCACAGAGAGAGGGAGAGAGAGAATTCCAAGCAGGTTCTTCACTGTCACTGTAGAGCCTGATGCAGGGCTCAATCTCATGACTCTGAGATCATGACCTGAGCCAAAATCAAGAGACAGACACTTAACTGACTGAGCCACCCAGGCACCCCTACAGTGGAAATACTAACTAATGTTGTGCTACCACACATCTCTTCCCAACTGAACATTCAGTGATGTCATTTTGTTAGCTTGAAATCTTCCATGGTGGGGGTATTTGCATCACATAAATTGGCAAGTACTACAGATCTGGACTTGATATATTGTTTTGTTGACTGTCTAGAGTAGAGGCCAACAAACTACAGTCCAGGGGCCAAATCCAGCCCACTGTCTGTTTTGTACAGCCTCCCGTGAGCTCACAGGCTAGCATGGTGAGTTGCAGAAACCAAGCTCGGCATCCCCCTCTGCCTTGTGTCCCCCCCTGCTCCCAGCACCTGCTGCCCTGGCTGGTGACCACACCTTGCCACTGCCCAGATCCATGCTGCTTGCCTTAACACACTGGAAAACCTGCTGTTGGAAACTGCTGAGCACTGAGCTGTAGAATCTCAGTCCAACGGTTGGTGGCTTGGCAAGTCACTCTCCCTCTTGTCAGCTGCTCAAGTTAAGAAGGCAAGGCTCTCTAGAAGAGAAGGGTGCATCAAGATCTGGGTGTCACTAGGACAGAGAGCAAAACTGACCTTGGCGGTCAACATGTACTGCTGCTCTTCTTGTGGACAAAGTGAAAAAGCATGGCTCCTCTGTTGGAGGACAGCCTTTGCCTGGGAGAAATGTGGTGCTAGCAGTGACATCAGTTTCTCAAGCTCAAGAATAACTCACTCTAGCAGACAAATATGCAGTTATAATCTAGTTAGTGAGTACCATAATATCGAGGCATGTAGGCAGCTGGCTGGATCCAAACGTAAAAAGTGAAGGGGAGGGATAACAAAATGAAAACGTTGTCAGGGAGCATGCACACCAAGTTGCCCACGGAGTTCTGCTCTACCTCAACTGGGCCAGGCCCAAATGTTCAAAGATGGGAACTGTCTCAGAAGGAAAGTTCCTTTTTCCTCATTGGGGGATAGCACTTTATACTGGAATTTGGCCAAACTCTGGCTTGTGTCACCTCCCAGGATTAATTTTAATGGCCTCCCAGAAAGATTTTCATATCACACTTCTTTGACAGAAATGTGTGAGGGTTCCCAGTGAGAAACAGAAGCAAATGCCCTCCTTCCATCTGATGTTTTCTTGTCTAGGAGAAAGAGACTGGGTGGATCCATATTCCTGATGAGTCTGAAAGACCCAGGGTGAACCCTAGAAGACTCAAGAGGTGAGCATCTATTCTACCATGTCTCAGATGAGGAGCGCTTTACTTGAGGTTTATAATATGTTTCAGATTACACTGCAGTTGCCCACGTATTACCACACTCGCCCAACTTGGCATGGAAGAATGAACACAGATTCTAAGAGCATGGGTCCAAATCCCACCTCTGTCACTTAACATGGGCCCCCATATAAACCACTTCATATGTTAGAACCTCACTTTCCTCATCCATGAACTGGGATTCATTATATAAACTCCCTGAATGGGCAGCTGTGAAGATGCAATGAAATATATGTGAAGCCTGATGCATAGAAGGCGCTTACTGAATGGCACCTATGTGTGCCGCAGCCATCAGGCTCACAAAAGCCAGCTTCAGAAATCGGGCCAATTCGTGGTTAAACCTTTACTAGCCTGAAATCATTCACGGTGTTAATATTTATACCATAGAAATGAGAGACTGCCACATATCAGAGCTCCTTCTTTTTTCTGGAGATCCAGTTCACCAGTACTCCACGGTTTTCATTATTATTTCCCTTCCTCTTCCTTATATCCTAGAGAAATTCCGGTGAGGTAGTATCATTACCCCCATCTTACAGATAACAAAATGAGATTTAGGTTAAATGACTTGCCCAAAGTCACAAATACCCACTTTTTTGGGTCTACAAATCTAGTGCAATCGCCACTCTACCATAGCAGTGTGAGTGTAATTTTGAGTACACACAGAGTTTATCTTTTTTCCAGCCATTTCAGAGGAGATGTGACGTGTCAGGGCCTGGATTTCATCCTGGACAACTTGGTTTTATTTTCTCATCAGAAAGCCAAAGTTCTGTGCCTGTGACAGATAAAGCCTACCTCACCTTCAGGGTTTCCCATTTGTAACTTTTACTGTGTATTTATCACTGCATGTCTACAGGCACTTCACCATCTACATAGTATCCTTCTGCTAAGCGGCTTCGAGGGCTCCAGAAACATTATCTCATTGTCCCTTTACCTCCTAATGGAGAGGGTTGGAGACTAGAGACCTTATTTCACAACTAAGCAAAGTGACTTGGCCAAGGTTGCCTGAGAAACTGGAGGCAGTGGCAGCCAACGATCCTTTTCTCTCCTGCCTAGGCTGCCCTACCCATGAGCAAAGAACAGAGTAGCAGCTGCAGCCTCTCTCCTAAAGGAAGAGAAAATGTCAAGGGCTATCAAGACTCTAGCCGCAGGGCACAAACTCATTACCAGCTAGGGTTAAGGATTAAAAAAAAAATCCCCTGCATGATATACTATTGTCCAATTATGAGCACCACCCAGGCTTGAAGCAGTTGACATTGTTCACAATCAAGATTCTAAACCCACTCTAGATAAGGATATAGTTTGCATTTTCTGGCCATGGGATGATGATGAAGTAGATCCAAAAAAACCCCCCAAAAACATATATATAGATACAGATATAGATATAGATATAGATATAGATATAGATATATATCATGGAGGGAGAGTGGTTCATGCGGCCAGATTATTCAAACTGACATTATTACTATTGTGCCCAGTGATAAAGAAGAAAATAAAGGCAGAGTCCCACTTGTCTAATTTGATTACCTGAGAAGCTCTGTGTTGATTACCAATGTCTGCTTGCAATTGAGGGCTAAAAAAAAAGAAATATCTAACCAGCTGAAAGCTGGGAAATCACACAGAGGGGCCTGAGGTCTGTGTAAATGAAATTTAATAATAAATGGGATGTGCTCCCAGGTAAAGAGGTAAATAATAGGCAGAGAAAGAGGAGGTTCAGATTATATTGGTGGGAAGGGGATTCTGGCCAACCTGACATATTTGGAGAAATGGCCTGTGTTGAGAAAGGAGGATAGGCTCAGGGCAAGAGTAAAGTGAAGGAGGCAGAAGAATGAAAAAGACAGTGAATCAGAGATGAAATTATGGTGTGGGTCTCAGGAGAGGTGATTATAAGTACTATTACAGGCAGTGTACAAGAAGGCTTCTGTGTATAGAGAGCTAAATGTGGCCAAATAAGGACCCCAGAGCTAAGCAGAGAAAAATTGCAAGATGGGGGGCTAGCCTAGCATCTGTTTGTAAGCCACTGGCTAGGAAAGAAGGGGATGGGTCAGAATTTGTCCTGCCCCAGCACATTAGGAAAGAACCCACGTAGCCAGGTAGCACTACCCACTGGGCACCTGACTCTAGTGGTGGCCATGCCATCGCTTAAAGATACTGACAACATCTGCAACCTGCAATCAAATGGCCCAAGTGAAACACTTTGCACTGATGCAGTGGTGCTGATCTGAGGGAAAAAATGATAGGCTTGGAGTCACAAGACCAGCCTCTGTTCCTCCTCATCTGTGAAATGGGGATAATAATAAGTTTGTGCTTGGGAGTGGAAGGTTTGCGGGGGAAGAAGACAATTTAAAATAAGAGGAAGGAAGTAGCCCTCTAAAGATTAAAACTGTAAAGTCGGCATTTACAGATAAAAGCAAAAATAGGCAAAGTTCCATTAAAGTGACAGAAGAAATACCCAGGCTGCGCAAGATTTCGCTTAAAAGTATCAAGATCTCCAAAGAAGGAAATTGTGCAACCAAAGGGGACTTGATGAAATGGACGCATCCCCAGAAAGAGAATCAGGAGCAGTGCTCCTTCCAGGGAGTTCATATGATGTCTTACCACACACCTAGAGAACTATGGCCTCATGAACAAGAACACACCTACTGTGGCCATATTAAGATGAGACTATTAAGTATTCCAACCACCGAACTCTATGTCTTGGTTCCATGCTCAAGACCCAGCCTTCAACTTAGCTTATTCTACTGGGGAACGACTCAACTAATTTAGTTTCCCCTGGGTCAGACCTAGAAGAATGTGTTGGCTTTACTTGGAAAGCAAGACCACTGTGTTCACTGAACTTTTCCCAGGTCAGCAGATAGAGGAGGAACCTTGCAGCCTGCCCAGTGTTCTCCCACACAGCAGTGAGGTTCTGTTCTGCCAGGAACCTGCTGGGCTCCAAAGGTACAGAGCTACACCAGACACTGTCCTTGACTTTGAAGAACCAATTGATGGGGAAACCACGCATACCAATAATAGAATATGATCAATGCTAAATAGAGACGTGTAGTTAAATGACTCTGTGCCTCTATGACCCTCAACTGTAAAATGGGGTAATGAAATAAATGAGCTGATACATGTAAAGCACTCAAAATAGTGCCAGGAACCTAGCAAGCTTTCAATAAATATTAGCCACGAGCAATTACTGGACACAGTAACATGTATCTCCACTTCACTGTACATACAGTACAGCCTCTTGACTTTGGAAACTTTAATGTCTTCATGCCAATTTTACAGCTGTAAATGTGCTTTCTCATTAATATTACATGATTATCAGGATATAAACACTATGCTACATGCAAAAGAATAAAAAACAGTTTTGTTCAAGACTGAAATAATTTATAAAGTAGGGAACAGAAAGATCTTCTAACACATTCACAGGTTATTTTAATACTTTCCAAATAAATGCCAAGGAAGGCAGTGTTTATAAATAGCACTCAAAACAGCCCCCTCCACTTTCTTGGTGAATGTGCACCAGCTTGTCAATGTCCCCATTGTGCAGGGCCCAGAACTGGATATAATTAAATCCTATTACCCAAGAAAACTTGCAGCATAGTTGGTCTGACACATTTAATGATTTGTTAACTCAATCTGCAAACATAATTGGAGTAACTCTTTGCCTGGGAGGTGGGGGATGAATGTGATGGTACAATGCCATGTCTGCCCTTAAAGGGCTTATAATCCAGTGGATGGGCTAGATATGGAAATGGCTAAATGTGGTCTCAGCCCAAAGTAAATGAACACTAAGTAAACATTCAGCAGTTGGAATCACCAATCTCTGGACTCTTTGAAGGCAAGGCTTTGTCTGTACCCCTTCATCTGCAGAGAAAAGATGCCCTAGCACAATGATGGGAATTCTCAACTCTGAAGTCAGCTTGCCCATGTATAAATCTCAGTACAGGCTCTTGTCAGTTGTATGATCTTGGTTGGGTGAGCTTGTTAGCTTTTCTAAATCTATTTCTTCACCTTTTTAAATTTATTTATTTGTTTTGAGACAGCAAGAGAGAGCAGGGAAGGGCAGAGAGAGAGGGAGAGAGGGAGAATCCCAAGGAGGCTCCTTGCTGTCAACACAGAGACTGATCCTGGGCTCCATCTCACGAACCATGAGATCGTGACCTGAGCAAAGATCAAGAATCAGACACTTAACTGACTGAACCACCAATTGCCCCTGTTTCTTCATTTTAAAAATAAGTATAATTATAATAACTATAACATAGGGATATCTCTAATATCTTTATTATCCCATAATAATAGTAACTATCTCATTGGATGAAGGTTGAGATAATGGGCATAAAACACACATGACAATACCTGCCACAAAATAAATTAGTATTAATTGTACTCTGCTCACTTCCCCTAACACCTAGCATAGAGCTAGTTCATAGTAGACACGACTAGTAAATGTCTGAAGAAAGATGCAAGAATTAAATAGAGTAAATAGATCATTTAATTCATGAGACAAATCATTGTGTGGGAATAAAGGTAGAAAAGTAATTATTCTTGCTTGGGGAAACAAGAAAGTTTCTTAGAAGAAGATGCAGCATTTGAGAGAGCCCTACAGTCTGGACTAATAAGAAGCCCCAAGCCTGCATGGCATATGTGGAGCAGGGTAGATACACGTGGAATGAGGTGGGAGCCATGGGGACAATCTAAGTACTGTGGAGCTTCTCTTTGGGGAAAGAAGAGCCAGTGGAGATTTTAGTAGAGGAGTTTCATATAATATCTGTTTTTTAAAGTGCCATTTTGGCCACCCACAAAGAATGAAGTCATGGGGTAAGAGAGCAGAAGCTGGGAAAACAATGAAGAAGTTAATACAATAGCTCAGGGAACAGGTATGGGAGTCTGACCTAGCACAATGGCTGTGGGAATGGGGATGAGGCAGAGAAGGCTTATGAGAATGGATCAGGTGTGAGGGTAAAAGAGAGGGGGCAGCAAATGAAGATTTTGAGGTTCCTCACCTGGCTGATTGACACAGCTTGTATTATGTAGACAGATTATTGTTAAATCACAGAGAGAAAATGGTGCATAATGGTCAGTTATTTCTTCTGAATCATATAATCCTAGATTATCATGGTGGATGAGACCAGCCCCTCAAACATTCACCATCTGCTGCATCAATTTCACTCATCTGTGCCCTAATTCCAAAGCAGCTTCAGGACTTCTCTTACTCTTAGAAAGGCTGGACTCAACACCGAACTTAGAACTGCTTTCCCATGATTTTCAGGCTTTGGTTTCAGTTTGGCTTCTGGAAACACAGATCAAAATTTGGGCCTTCTTCTCTAAGACTCTCTTTCAGATTCAGCTGGCTAAATAAGAATTCCACCTTCATTTTTCTAATTGGTCCATTAAAATAACATGAGGTATTTCATCAAATATTTTGCTGAAATCAAAATATGCTGTTTGCCTCTCTCTGCGCTACTATTCTATTAAACGTGCCACCAAACATGGAGAGGGTCTAGTTATATTAGTGCTCACAAACGAGACACTAATTTACCATCAATTTTTGAATAGGCACCCAAAAATTATTTATTTAATAAGCTATCCTAGAATTTCCTTCAAGATCCCCAAGCTGACTGCCTAAGTTCAATTGTAATGGAAAAACTTCTCTGGAATCTCACAGTGCCCCCAACACTTGAAGGAAAAGTATATGCTACTTTTGTGACCTTGACCACACCAAACCAGATTTACCTGGCAGGCATTTGTGTTTGCTGATCCTTTTCACGACATACTCCTTGTGTGGCTGGTTCTTTTCCATCACTCAGATTTCAGCTTAAATACCCCTTCCTAAAGGAGACCTTCCCTCACCACCTTTTCTGGACTCACCCCACCCCCAACACTTTCCCATTGCCCTGTTTTATTGTTTGTGTAGCATTAAAAACTATCTGTAATGATTTTGTTCACTTGTTTGGTTACCATAAAATGGAAGCCTCCTGAGGATAGAGATGTTGCCTTGTTACATGGGACAGTCCTAGTACCAAGAATACTGCCTAGCACAGAGCCTGTGCTCTGTGAGCTGAACATGTGTGTATGAATGGTCACTGGCTTGGAATTCTAACTACCCAGCCTACAACCTTTTCAGCTTTCACAATCCCTAGGATGACGTTGTTGCTTTCTCCCAAGGTTCCTGTCACATCCACTTTGCCAAGCAATTTTTCCTAGTTGGTCAGAATTAGGTCCAGAACAGAAGTTCCCCAAATCTCTTCCGCTTCTGGCTGAAAAATGAAATTAGCAGCCAAGTCAAGCAAGGCAAAACGGATCAGATGCCCTGTGTGAGGCTGCAGGAAGCTCCCAGCAGTTACAGCCCACACACTGTTCCTCATGTGGGGAGGTCTCATCCCCCAACTGTCTCCTACTATCATACATACTCCCCAGCTTTAAGAAGAGGGTGGATCTGCTCTGGCACTTCCCCATGACTGACTGACCTCCTTCTCTTCCCTGAATCTGGTTCTTGATTCTCGGCTTTAATGACTGACATTGGACCAAACTCTGATAGCAGCTCTAACCATGAAGTTATAGACAATGTACGTATGTGTGTAGGTATATGTGTGTGTGTGTGTGTGTGTGTGTGTGTGTGTGTGTGAACCACTCAAACTGCACAAAATAAGAAGAGGAGTAATTGAAAGTCAACAAAGAGTCTCATGGAATGATTGTCCCTGTCTCTGCCTCGCCCCCTCTCCTTGGGGCCACATGCTCTTGTGTCCCTCCTTCTTTCTGCAGGGCTGAGTCATGCTCCCCTTTCTTAACAACTGGCTTGCTTGCCTTGATTATGGTTTATGTGCTCTCCCTAAACTTTGACTTGCATGTGCTGTGGCTTTGCTTTGTCATGTTGCAAACTTCATCTCAAGGCTGTATGACCTTTCATCTCAAATGCCCACCACTGATTGACTAAAGTCCCTAGCCTGTCGGTTCAATTACTTAATAGAAAAAAATCTGAAAGGTAACTAGGCAGCCAATGAATTGTCTTGTTTCAGGTGTTTATCTTTGGTTCAATCAGGCCTGGGTTGAGAGGCTATCACGTGGTTTGTAGAGATGCTCCTCGTAAGTGTGGTGAGTGGGGTTTCCTAAGGTGAGGGGTACAAGAGAGATGGAGATCTCAAAACATTCTAATACTCTTGCTAAAGTGACTGTTAGTTGCTTGGTACTGCCTTGTCTCTCTGGATTGGAGCCCAGTTCAAACCTTCATACCATCCTGGACGTGAACCTCTCTCCCCAAGGAGGAAGAGGACCCCATCTCTGCAGTAGTTACCAGCCCTTGTTCTGCTCTTAAGGTGGATTTCTAGAATCCACCTTAAGGTTTGGCTTCTAGAATCAGCCAAACATATTGTCACACCTGGGTGCTGACACTCACTGCATTGGATGCAGTTGGTCTTAGGTACCACCACCACAAGAGGTGTTTGGAAATGCGTAAGAATGGCTTTGGGTTGATGGTGATAGCTGCTGCCTTTTGGTGGGCAGAGGTCAGAGATTGTGAACCTCCTGCAGCATGCAGGACAGTCCCTCTCAACAAAGACATGTCCTATCCCAAGTGTCAGCAAGGAATACAAATAAACTGACAAATCCATCCAATCAGTCATCCATGTATGTGTTCAGCATCTTTACTGCCAGCTACCACACTACTCTGGGAATAAAAGATAAATATGTGACCGATATATTTATTTATATATTATGAAAATATATGATAAAGATAGACAGTCTTTGTTCTGGAGGCTCTCATGGGCTAAAGGGGAAAAGAGTCATATGAAAATCATACCAAACGGGAAAATAAAGAAAAACATTAATTCTAGATTGAAAAAAAAACAAAACAAAAACAGCTGTATAAGAAAGGAAATTAAAAAAGTAAAAAGAAAAGAAAAGAAATAAAATCATGGTACACTATTTGGCTCAGCAGGAAGAGATATGAAATCAAATCATGTAAAACTCTATCAATTTAACAAGAAATGATGATGCAACTATTTGGCAGGGAGGATGAAGGAAAATGAGAAGTGGGGTGGTGTTTGTCTAAGAACTGAATCCTCACCCACCACAAAAGGAGGCAAATAGATAATTTCAATAAACTGTATGTATATATATAATTTCAATAAACATGGATGTATAAGCACGTTATTCAGGAATATGGAGATAAACTCCAGAAGGCATAACTAGGAGAGCTGGATTGGCTGTCTCTGGGGAACAGGGTAGTAGGACAGAGATCAGCTGGGTTTTGGTAATAAGCCTTATAGTATTATTTAAATTTTTGATCTTGGTATGTGTATTATCCTTTGATATAACATTTAATTTTAAAATTATTACAATATAGACTATGTCATTATGAACCCTATCTTAGAAGAATATACAAGATGCTATGCATTTATTCTTTATATTATAATGTCTGTAATTAGGAAAGCTGTGAAAAGGTTTTGCTAGGCTAAGTGTGCAGGTCTATGGAAATACACCAGCAATCCCCAACATATGGCTAAGGCATGTTCCAAAGGCTTATATATATTTTCTTAGCACCTCTGTTGGAACTTCCTCTGCTCAGCCCACCTGGGGAGAAAGCAGAACCTCCAGAATTTCAGCCTTGGCTGCCACTCAGGCTGAGGAGGAAAGGGTAAACTGTGACACGTACTGGAGGGAGAGGAACTGGGAGCCTGGGAGAATCCAAGAGAGAGAGGTTGAGGAGAAAGGAGAGATCAAGAAAAGATACCCAAGGGGCAGCATGCAAGGATAGAGGTGTCTGTGAGGCCCCTTGCTGACTCTGGGGTTTCCCAGTTCCCCAGCTTATAACTGGCGATTTATCCACCTCCTCTTCCATCTGTAAGATCCTAGCAGGCAAGGCCCACACTCAATCACTTCTGAATCCCCTGCATCTGACGGGGCACCCTGCCCATGCTCCCTAAATAGAGAGTTGTTGAGCATTCATCCCTGATAGGAACTGTTCTTATATATGAGCATGGATGAACATATAATATAGATGCTGTATCCATATACAAACACGTTTAGTCTTGTCACACACCCAGTGAGGTAGGTATTATTAAGTCCATTTTATTTATTTTTTTTTTAATTTTTTTTTTTACATTAATTTTTGAGAAACAGAGTGAGACAAAGCGTGAACAGGGGAGGGGCAGAGAGAGTAGGAGACACAGAATCTGAAGCAGGCTCCAGGCTCTGAGCAAGCAGTCAGCACAGAGCCTGATGCGGGGCTCGAACCCACGAACTGTGAGATCATGACCTGAGCCGAAGTTGGACGCTCAATCGACTGAGCCACCCAGGCTCCCCTATTAAATCCATTTTACAGGCGAAGAAACTAAAACACTTAGTGATTCAGAATTGCTAATGAAAACACATTAAGCTCATCTGAAAGCCCAGCTCTTTCTTTTCCTTCTTTGTTTCTTTTTTGTTTGTTTGTGGGGTTTTTTTTTTGGGGGGGGGGGTTGTTTCCTTTTTTAAAATGTTTATTGGCACAAAAACAGACAGTCAGATCAATGGAACAGAATAGAGAGCCCAGAAATGGACCCACAAACGTATGGCCAACGAATCTTTGACCAAGCAGGAAAGAATATCCAATGGAATAAAGGTAGTCTCTTCAGCAAGTGGTGCTGGGAAAACTGGACAGCAACATACGGAAGAATGAACCTGGACCACTTTCTTACACCGTACACAAAAATAAACTCAAAATGGATGAAAGACCCACATGTAAGACAGGGAGCCATCAAAATCCTCGAGAAGAAAGCAGGCCAAAACCTCTTCGACCTCGCCCGCAGCAACTTCTTACTCAACACATCTCTGGAGGCAAGGGAAACAAAAGCAAAAATGAACTACTGGGACCTCATCAAAATAAAAAGCTTCTGCACAGTGAAGGAAACAATCAGCAAAACTAAAAGGCAACCGACAGAACGGGAGAAGACATTTGCAAATGACATATCAGATAAAGAGTTAGTATCCAAAATCTATAAAGAACTTATCAAACTCACACCCAAAAAACAAATAATCCAGTGAAGAAATGCGCAAAAGATGTGAATAGACACTTCTCCAAAGAAGACATCCAGATGGCCAACTGACACATGAAAACATGCTCAACATCACTCATCATCAGGGAAATACAAATCAAAACCACAATGAAATACCACCTCACACCTGTCAGAATGGCTAACATTAGCAACTCAGGCCACAACAAATGCTGGCGAGGATGCAGAGAAAGACGATCTCTTTTGCACTGCTGGTGGGAATGCAAGCTGGTGCAGCCACTCTGGAAAACAGTATGGAGGTTCCTCAAAAAATTAAAACCAGAACTACCCTATGACCCAGCAATTGCACTACTAGATATTTATCCAAGGGATACAGGTATGCTGTTTCGAAGGGGCATATGCACCCCAATGTTTACAGCAGCACTATCAACAAAAGTCAAAGTATGGAAAGAGCCCAAATGTCCATCGATGGATGAATGGATAAAGAAGATGTGGTATATATATATATATATATATATATATATATATATATATACACATATATATACAGTGGAGTATTACTTGGCAATCAAAAAGAACGAAATCTTGCCATTTGCAACTACGTGGATGGAACTGGAGGGTATTAGGCTAAGTGAAATTAGTCAGAGAAAGACAAATATGATATGACTTCATTATTATGAGGACTTTAAGATACAAAACAGATGAACATAAGGGAAGGGAAGCAAAAATAATATAAAAACAGGGAGAGGGACAAAACATAAGAGACTCTTAAATATGGAGAATAAACAGGATTACTGGAGGAGGTGTGGGGGGGGGGGATAGGCTAAATGGGTAAGGGGCCTTAAGGAATCTACTCCTGAAATCATTGTTGCACTATATGCTAACTTAGATGTAAATTTAAAAAAATAATAATTTTCAACCTCAAAAAAAAAAAAAAAAAAGGAAAAGATTTCCCCCAACTCTCAACTCTTAGAAATAACCACTATTATTGTGGTTATAAATACACAATATTAGTATATTAATATATAAAATATATAAAAATTTAAAAATCAAAAAAATGTTTTATTTTTTGGAGAGAGAGGAGCACAAGCTGGGGAGGGGCAGAAAGACGGGGACACAGAATCTGAAGCAGGGTCCAGACTCCCAGCTGTCAGTGCAGAGCTGGATACAGGGCTCGAACCACAAACGGCGAGATCATAACCTGAGCCGAAGCTGGATGCTCACCTGAGTGAGCCACCCAGGTGCCCCTTTCTGTTTCCTTTTTTAATTGAAGTATAGTTGATACACACGGTTACATTAGTTTCATGTGTACCACACAGCTATACGTTATGCTGTGCTCACCACAAGTACAGCTACCATCTGTTACCATACATCGCTATTACAATACCACTGACCATAGGAAATCCTAGCTCTTAATCAAATATGGCTCCCGTTCTTGGGAAACTGTTTGTTTGACTTACAGTCCACCACATCAACATAGCTCCTTTTTTCTAGTTCTACAAATGCAATGGAGGGGGAACAGAAAAAAAAGTGAGCTAATATTTCTTAAGCTATTTTTATGTGCCAAGCACTTTGCATGTGCTATCTAATTGACACCTCACAATGATCACTTTAAGCAGGTGTTATTTATTTCCATTTCACTGGTGAAGAAATTGAGAGTGAAAGAAATGAATGGCTTTTCCCAGCATGCAACAGCTGATTAGTTACAGAAGCAAAATTTGAGCCTAGGTCTGTCTGATGACCACGTTCTTCAAGGTAGCCAGTCTTCTGTGCATCCTAGTGACAAGTCAGTCCAACCTTGCCAAGCCAATGCTGGGTGATCTCAATGCTGGAGATAATGTCTTGGGAGGGCCGATATTTGGGGATCTCTTCTCATCTGTGATTCGATGTCTCTGCACATCAGTGGAGGGATCACCTCAGCATTTAAGATGTTTCTTGTGAACGTTGTGTAGTTCTCTGGGCAGTGAGGACAATCTCTGAACCTATGGAACCCTGGTGTTGTGTGGGCCAGGCCGGACAACCGTGCGGTGGACATTTCCTGGTTCATGGAAACATGTTAAGCTAATGGTTGGAAATATTTCAAGTCTTTTTCTTTTACCAACGGCACCTGTTAGTGCTCGTCCGTGCCCAAATCTGGTATTGAATGATGCCTTACATACTTAGCTATTTTAAATTTCATATATCAATATTTTATGGTGTTCCACAAATAGCCCAATTCAAGACATAGATAATGTCAGTCCCACTGCCTCTCCTGTCCATCTCTGCCTGCCCATGGCTCAGGGTACATGGTAGCTGTGAAATGAAGATTTTATTTCTTAAAGGAGGAGAAAAAAATCATTGTCATGTCTGTGTTCCTTTCTAAACCCAGCTCTTCCACAAAAGGGTCCTATCCTTTCCCACATGCCCGAGGACTTCACTCCTCCCCAACCAATGC
The DNA here is from genome assembly GCF_046562875.1 of Panthera onca. Lineage (NCBI taxonomy): Eukaryota > Metazoa > Chordata > Mammalia > Carnivora > Felidae > Panthera > Panthera onca. The sequence continues at coordinate 68,939,772 of NC_138351.1, forward strand.
CTGTTTGTCAAGTCCTCTTTATGGAAAAACTCTTCAGAGGTGCTGTCCAGCCTTGTGGTCACCTCATCATCTCCTCCCTTTCTCTCTAAAGTCACTCTAATCAGGCTGTAGGTCCCATCATTCTGCTAGAAGAGAGCTTGCAAGGTTACCAATGATCTCCATGTTGCAAAATCCAATAGTCCATTCTCAGTACTCTTTTCCAAATTCCCAGATCATTTTGCGCCTTCTTTCTTGCAACATTTTCTTCACTTGGTTTGTCAGGACATCACTCTCTTGTGGTTCTCTTTCTGCCTCATCGACTAGTCATTCTCAGTGTCCTTCATTTGCTGCCCCTTCTGCCCCAGTGCTCGGTTCTTAAGATGCTTCTCTTTTGTACCTATTTTCCCTCCCTGGATGATAACTCACCCTACTCTGTCTTAAATGCCATCTGTACTCTGAAAACTCTCTGATTTATAACACCAATCTGGACCTCTCTCTGAAAGCCAGACTTTTTAATCTACAACTGTCTGCTTGACATCACCTCTTGGATGTTTAAATGGCGTCTTAGACCTAACAAGTCCAAAACCAAACCTCTGGTTTCCCCATTAAAAAATTTTCCCCCATATTTCTGCCCATCTTGGAAATGGAGACTCAGTCCTTCCCCGTGTCCAAACTTGGAATCAACCTTGGCACTTCCCTCTCTCAATCCAATGCATCAGCCAACCCTGTGAGCTCTACTTTCAAAATGTGTCCTGTATCTGACCACCTTGTACCTCATTCCCTGGCGTCCCCCCAGGTCAGAGCCACTATCCTCTCCCCGCTGGATTCTAGCACTAGGTCCTGACTGGTCTCTCTGCTTTCCCATGCTCCTGTTAGTTACATTCTTCCCTGCCCCCAGCAGCCAGAGTGACCCTGTTAAAATGTACTTATATCACGGCCCACCTTTGCCTGCTATCTTTTGCATGGTTTGCTCTATCAATCCCTCAAATCTCTGTTCAAATGTCATCTAATTAGAGAACCCTAACCACTCTATTAAGAAGACAAATCTTGGTGCACCTGGCTGGCTCAATTGGTTAAGTGTCTGACTTTGGCTCAGGTCATGAGCCAAAGGTTCATGAGCTTGAGCCCCACATCGGGCTCTCCACTGTCAGCACAGAACTGGCTTCAGATCCTCTATCCCCCTTTCTCTCTGCCCCTCCCCCACTTGCATGCTCCCCCCCACTCATGCGTGCTCTCTCTCTCAAAAATAAATAAACATTAAAAAATAGAGACTAACCTCCATCTACCCACTGCACTCCCTGTATCCCTTACCCAACTTTATTTTTCCTCATACACAAATTTCCCCCACTATCGCAAAGTAGAGCACCCCAGGAAAACCTCTGTAAGCCAAAATGGTGCAAAGCAAAGAGGCAATTACTATTAATCCATATACAAAAAAAATTTTTTTTAATGTTTATTTATTTTTGACAGAAAGAGAGACAGAGCATGAGTAGGGGAGGGGCAGAGAGAGAGGGAGACACAGAATCTGAAGCAGGCTCCAGGCTCTGAGCTGTCAGCACAGAGTCTGACACAGGGCTCGAACTCATAGACCATGAGATCCCGACCTGAGTCAAAGTCAGATGCTCAACCGACTGAGCCACCCAGGCGCCCCAGAAAAAGTTTTTTAAGATTTTATTTTTAGTAATCTCTATACCCAGCCTGAGGCTTGAACTCACAAACCAGAGATCAAGAGTTGCATGCTGTACCAAGTGAGCAGCCCCTATACACAAAAACTTTTAACATTCTCAGACCCCCTAAAAATAACCTCTTTTAGGCTTTTCTGAGATTTTAGGACACATCTTGCTAATAATGGATGCACAAAGTAAATCAACATAAGGCACAGATGCTCACAGACATAGTTTAAAGCTTTGGAGGCTGGATGCTGAGATGCTGTGTGTCTTCCTGGGGAAAGAGCTTGGAGGATTGTCCCTGCTGCTCGGGGTGCGTGCTGCCTCCATAATGGCTCTCTGCGACACAAACATTGAACACTAGTTTTGCAACCTTCGGATTTCTCTCTGTTAGTGGGAACAGGTACTAATGGAAGTCTTCCAAAAGAGCGAAATGGCGTACCAAGAAATTCTGAAAAGTCGGGGGTACCTGTAAATGTTCTATATTTATTTTGTTATGTATTTATTTGTTGTCTCCCTGTTGAGTACTAATGCTTTGCCTTTTGTATTCACTACTTTCTCCCTGGCACCTAGAACCGTGCCTGATTCAAAGTAGGCAATAAATTCTTATTGAATGAATGAATGACCTCAGTACAAGAAGTGCCAAAACAGAAGTGTGACCACAGAGCAGGGCATGATCCCCTATTTGGAAAGGAAGAGGTAGTCACAACAGCCTCCTTGGACAACACAATAGGACATTGAGTTTTCTAGCTAAGTTTGAGAACTACTGTCCAATAACAAATAGGAATTATGCCCTTTGAAGCTTAAACTTAATTTCAGTTCAAATATCACCATTCACAGGCATCATTCTCTTTCGTGAAAGAGTCAAGTGTGACTCCCATCCCAACTTCTTTTACATAAAAGAGATCCTGACTTTGGGGCTCAACAGCGCCCAACAGAAATGAAGGCTGATGGCTGTCAGCACAGGGCAACCTTACTGTCCACGGTTCAGCCCACAAAGAAGGTGGGCAAGAAAGAATATTTCCTCAAACATTTAAAGGACATGTTTGGCCAAACCAGACCTGCAGGAGGCTTAACGTTGCTGAGGCTGTTTTGTTCTTCTACTGGAACAGAGACAAAGGTAGTGCTTTGAGAGAATGGAGTCACGCCCATACACAGAAGGGGGCACTGCCCTGACTCTGAGGGAGAGCAGGTTAATTTCAGCAGCTGCCACTAGAGGTCTATTCACAGCCAGAAATAAGAAGAGCCATCATTCCTGCAGCCTTTTCAGGGCTCCTAGGGAGCCTCCTGCCCTAGGCTCTGCCCCCAGAGTATGCTGAGCTCACATCACAGCTTCTAGTCCCTCCGCTGTGGCCTTTTTACCACCTCATGTTGGGTCGCCTTTCCCCCCAAACCATGGGAGGACAACCCTTAGAAGTGCTGACTGTCGTGAGCCCACGGTTAGAGGGTGGACAAATGAGGTGTTTCCTGATAAGTAAACATTTCTACGTTCAGTAGTAACACCGCGATTACCCAAAGCAGGTCTTCTTCCTGCCTCATGCAATAAATATTTCCCCCAAAGATCTACCTAGGAACAGAGTTGTTTTCACGCAGAAGAAATGAGTGCTTACACCTGAAGGAAAACTGCAAGAATCCTGAGTGGTGAACTGGTAACTCTGAATAATCTGTTTGGTAGATGAATGCCTCAGGACTGCTTTGTGTGGTTCTCAGGTTTGTCTATAGGTAAGTTAGAAGTATCAGCCCTGTGTATGTTAGAGTCCAGTTATACTTTTCGTGCAGATCCATTCCATTGTTTTTAGTGAAGTAAAATTTACATAAAATAATATTTGTCATTCTAACCATCTCGAAGTGTGCAATTCAGTGGCTTCCAGCACATTCGTGATGTTGCATAACCGTCACCACCAATTCCAGAACATTTTCATCATCCCCCAAAGAAACTGTACCTGTTCAATCATTCTCTACTCCTCCTTCCTTCAGCCCCTGGTGATCGTTAATCTGCTTTCTGTTTATATGAATTTATCCATCCTGAGCATTTGATACAATTGGGCATTATACAATATGTGGTGTTTTGCGTCTGGCTTCTTTCACTGAGCATAATGTTTTAGGTTCAGCCATGTTGTGGTAGGCATCAGCATTTCGTTCCCTTTATAGCTGAATAATAGTCCACTGTATGGACATACCACATATTCTTTATCACTTAGCAGTTGATGGGCATTTGGGTTGTTTCCACCTCTTATCTATTATGAATAATGCTGCCATGGACGTGTTTGTACAAGGCTTTGTTTGAACATCTATTTTCATTTCTCTCGGGCATATACTTAGAATGGAATGATTGTTCGTTTGTACTGAGCACCTATTCTATACCAGACATAGGAGTACAAAGAGGATTAAGACAGGGACCCTCCCTCTCACCAAGTAAACTCCCTCCATGCTTTCTGCTTGCTGTTCGTTTGTTCAACAAAGGTATACCAAGTGTCAGAAATACATCGCTGGACTAAATGCACAAAAGTCCCAACTTCTATGGAGCTCACGGTCAAGTGAGGAGATAGGAATGAAAGATGAGCAGATAAGATAATTTCAGATGAGGGTTGATGGCTATTTTAAGTAGCACAAATATTCAATTGTGTACTGGGCAATTCCCAATCGCCATAAAAACACTTGATAATCAGCATGTCTAAAACTAGACTCCAAATATTTATCTCATTCTCTCCCCCACTTAACCTGGTTACCTTCCTCTAACTCTGTCATTGACCTGTCCAACCAGTGACTCAAGCCACCATCCTAGAGTCTCTTCAATTGTCCCTTCTTCCAAATCACCACACATAAGTGGCCCAAGTCTTCTGCATTTCCCCTCTGTATCTTGAGTCAGTCTCCCTTCTCCATTACTCTTGCCTCTACCTAGTAGACTTACAATTATCCCTAGATTTCTATAGGGCTTCCTATCTCCTGTAATCAAATCGTCATGCCAGAATTATCTTTTCTATCATGCAAACCCAATCTTGCTGTCTGTCCTCCAATTTAAAATCTTCACTAGTTCCACATTCCACACAGGGTCAAGTCCAAATTCCAGTCTGGCATAAAAGGACTTCCATCAGCAAGGCCCTGCCTACCCCTCCAGCCATCTTTCCTCCTGGTCCTCATATCACCTTCTCTCCAGCAGAAATAAAATCCTTTGCTGTCTTCAAATCATACCATAACCGCATGTTGTTTTTCTCCCTCTGACTTGACCTTCCATTTTCACCCACCTCATTCTCTCAGAAGCCTCCCCACCCCCACTGGACTGATTTAAATGCAGTGCTGTCTTCTCCAAGCTTAAAGTGATTAGCAATTGCTTTTGCTATTCTGCAAGGGTTGATTTTCTTGTAGGAGAAGCCCCGTGTCTGGTTACTTCTATGTCCCAAGGGCTGAGTGCTTTCTACAAGGTGTACAAAGATTTTAGCCCCTCTGAACCTCAAGTTCCCTTTTGCAAAAAGGAGTCAATACTACCCACCTCACATGGCTCTTGTGAGGATCAAGTGAGCAACACTTTGTAAGACAAATAAACAAGCAAACAAATAAAAAAATTGCCCAGAGCCTCGCTTGTAGAAGGCACTCAAACCTTGTCACTGTGTTTGTCCATCACACTGCAGCAAGAATTCCCTCCACTATCCAACTGCTGCCCCAAACAGCCTCTCCCCAAGGCCTCTACATTTCCAGCAAAAAAACACCATCTGAATAACTTAGGCTCTAAACTCCTTTCCTCCATTTCTGCCTGTATTCATTTGTTCACAGGGACCTGCTGAATTTTCCTTTCACAATGTTTCTAGCAACAATACCTCCCTGTCCATTTCCAAAGGCACCCCACCCTAGTTTAAGAGCTGATGACCTCGAGTATGAATTATTTCTTTCAATCTCCACTGGTATCCTCACTCCCCCCCCCCCCCACCTCCAAGCCTCTTCTGTCCCACCCCCCCCCCCGCCCCCACCCATCTTCTCCAAGGCTCTCTGTACTGCAGTAACCTTCTGAATAGGCGCAATTGCCAAAGGTTCCAAGTCTATCCAAGCACATACAGGGGTGAAATGTGAATTGGTTAGTTATGTTAAAAACGGTCCAACAACCATATCAGGGGAGTGTTGCTGATGACTTCCCAAAGCTGGAGGAATTATGTTCTTCCATGCCTATGCCTGTTCAACTTTTGGTCAGTGTTATGAGTGAATTACAGAGAAGACGTTAACCAAATTGTAAGTGACAAAAAACGTCAGAGGGATTGCAAATATGATAGGTATTTTTTCTAACCTTCTACAATGCTGAGTGAAAATGAATAAGGTATTGTGAGTAAGAATACATGAAGTTTTCTATTAAGATTCCAAAAATCAATTGTACACACACCAGGCCAGGGTGCTCTTGCTTAAAAATGGCTCATGCGAACAGATGGGGTAATGTGCTGAAAAAAAGGTGAGTCACATAAGCTTGGTACTGTGAATTCAGTAAGTAATTGGCCCATTGTTCTTAACTTCATGCACATGATATCTGGAATCTAAAGGGGAACATGGACCAACTGCACAGTATCCTTGAATGAACAATCAAAATAATGAGGGGTAAAAATAACAACAGTGGAAAACAGACATCACCATTTATTTCCAAATTGAAGATGGAACCTCAGATGAATCTGTGTCACATCATTATACAAAAGGCCAATTTTGTTCAAAGTCAGTAAAAAGCAACCGCCTAAAAGACAGATAATGTGAAGGATCACTTTGACCAAAATGGCATCTCAGTTGTGCCTGTGACCCATTGCAATTGCTTCCACATTTGGGTCAAGTTAAATATTCATTGTTATTATTATTATTTTTTTTCATTTAACTGAGAAGTAGAATTCAACCCTGCTGTCAGCTAGACTGTGATAAATAGTGTTTCTAACCAAACAGAGGCAAGGCCATACGGGGGTTGAAAAAATTACTTCTGAGAGATTGTTGCTTTCTTACCAATGACATCCCTAGCCCTGTTTTGCTCTTTCTAATTCCTGAAGAAGGATTTCTGAGATACCAAGTTGCTGAATTACCCTCAGTTCCTAATGGCATCCAATACAAAACTAGTTCCTGTTTCTCTAGTCTTTCCTTAGGGTCACCCAAATCCTCCAATAAAGCCTTCCCACGCTCTCTTACCAAGGCACCATGTATTCTCCTCTACTGCAGCAAGGTAAATAAACCTACGTTTGTTTAACTAGAGACATGTCTCTGGAGGTCTCTGACTGGTGGACTTTGATACTACAAATATTTGTTGAGCACTTTTTAAGTGTTAGGTACTACACTAGGTGGTGGAGGAAAGCAAAGAATTGATTACAGATTAGAAAATAGAGGAAGCTGGATCAATTCCAGAGCTCTGGATGATAAGAACTAAAAAGAGAAGTCAGGAAATAAGCCAGAGTAGCAGAAGTTAGATGGACTGTGTACCAGGATACCTGGCCTGCCCCTGTCTCCCACTGCAGGTCCCTGCTGAACAGACACAGCCAGACTCTGTACCACGTGGCAAAGAAAAAGGGTGGCCACCGGCCCCAACAGGGCCTGTTCTATAGACTAGGAGCCCATGACTTGTGTGGCCTTGCTCAAAGAAGATGAGTTAGGCCAATTATATTTCTATTTCAGGATGTCAAGCTAAAATTCACATAGGCCAGTTCCAGCTGGCAATGAAGTCAAAAGGATTATCAAAGGTTACCCCATTGTAGAAGGATCTGGGTGGCCATTATGGACCATCTGCTACTGAAGCCTGGAAGAAACTGATCAACAGACAGGTGAGACTAGAGGTCATGAGCAGAGGGCAGCAGGGCTGTCTTAAGTGAAGCCAGGAGGTCAGCCAGAGATAGAGCAGTCCTTTTGTGTGATATCTCCATTCAGGTTCCCATGAAGCCTGGGGGAACTTGGGTTCCTGGTCTTGGATTCTCATGAGCCTTTCTCTGCAATTCATGCCCCTTTTGATAAGCTAGCTTTATTACTACAATTAGAGCACTAACAGGACAGGAAAGAAGGAACAGGGGATCCTTAAACAACATCCCAAGACTAGTAACCTAGAAAGCAGAACGGCAAACGGTCGTGAATCAGAGTTCACACAGTAGCTTCTGAGTTCAGCATGGGAGAGGAGAGTAGATGGTGACGGGGTTTGTGTGTGTGTGTGTAAAAAGATATATGTATGTAAAGAGATTTACATATGTAAAGAGATTTATTATAAAGAATTGGCTCACATGATTACAGAGACTGACAAGTCCTAAGATCTGCAGGGTGGGTTGCCAAGCTGGTGATCCAGGAAAGCCAATGTTTCAGTTCAAGTCCAAAGGCAGGAAGAAAGCCAGTGTCCCAGTTCAAAGGCACCTAGGTGAGAATTCTCTCTTATTTTGGGAGGATCAGCCTTTTCGTTCTATTCAAGGTTTCAGCTGATTGGATGAAATCCACTCACATTAGGGAAGGCAATCCACTTTACTCAGTCTACCAGTTCAAATGTTATGCTCATCCAGAAACACCCTCACACGTATCCAGAATAATGTCTGACTAAATAGGTGATCTGTGGCCCAGTCAGGTTGACACATAAAATTACCCAAGGGGCGGGGGTAGGGAAAGGGATGGAATTTCTCTTGCTGAGTTTATGTTTAGGCAAAATGTTATGGTAATTAAGCAAATAGGTTTTTTTTTTAAAGGACTTAAGGAGCTATCCCAACTTTGCCTGGGCTCAGCCCTTATCTCTTGTCTGGAAGGAAATAGGAAAGAACAGCAGTAACAACAACAACAACAACAAAAACAGGATAAAATCCATGAATCCTGGTTCAGCACATGATTCTTGTCACGGCACATTGAATGCTACAGTTGCTGCTGGGGTGACGGCTTCCACTGACTCCCTCAGATACAAAGAGGGAGTAGGAAGACCACTAGAAGTGGAGCAACCAGGGCCCCAAAATTCTGAACCACACAAATCTGGGTCCTTGGGCATTCCATTGCTAACCCTGAAATTGTTGTTTTGCATAAGACGAAATGTTTTCATAAATAGATGTTTTGCTATTTCACAAACTCAGACTCTGGCCTCCCAGCTTAGAAAACTACTTACTATTAATTCAGCCTCTAGTAAGATGCTCACACTCTTTGTGCTTGGGACAAAAGGACTGTGGCACGCTCCTGCCACCTGGTGGCAACATGTTGAAAACCGCAAAATAGCTTTAACCCTGAACTTCTGATTTGGGCAAAACACAAGACAGAAAGGACACGCTTTGGGACTTGTATTAGTGAATCTAATTTATAGGTCAATAGAACAATAAACCTTGGGGGAAACTTAGTGATTACTGAGTCCAACTACCACAATTTCCATATGAGGACAAAGCAGAGAGATACTTCATGACTCACTCAAAGCTACATAGGCAATAAGTGACCAGAGCCACCTCATCATCTCTAATCAAGTGTCATTTCCCCTCCAAACCAACTCTAAAGCCAACTCTCTTTCTTTATTTGAGGCAACTGAAGACTTCACTAATTGGCAGAGTGGTGAGCAATTAAAGATAATTATAAAGCAAACAAAAGGGACAAATTTTCTATTGTGAGATCTCTTTTGTAACCAGCACAGGTCTTTGTAAAGAGATTATCTTTTCAGAAGTGACAAAATTTTGCCAGGGTTGAATTCTGAGCTTGCTTTTTCAGCTTAAATGAACAGAGACGGATGGATATCAACAAAATCAAGTGAGCGTTCACTTCTCTCTATAGGAATGGTGTATTCTTTTTTCATTTATGCTTTTGTTTATCAAATTTGTGTAAAACAGTTCTGTGTTGTGCTAGGGGCTGGGGATACAATGAGGAGAAAAATGAACAAGATGTCTGCTGTCACGGAGCTCACAGCCTGGTGGAGGAAGTCAGACAAGTTGACACTCCGGTACTGTGCAAGGTAGTAACAAGGATGCTGCACATGTGGTCAGGGAGAAGGAGTGAGCTCGGACTACAGGAGGCAGCTGTCAACAGAAATAGAACTAACTATAGCCTCTGGTCCTGGAGAGGTAGCAGTGTCTGATGAGGGAAGCAGATTCCAAATGTGGTCAGAGCCAGACCAGCCAATAGGAAGTGTAAAATGGTAGCACTGTTAAGACTAACAAGTCAAGTGAGAGTGGGCGTCAGGTAGAAGATCCATATGGTCCATTGTGCCTCCTTGGCTAGGGAGAGCTCACCTCTGGAATGCCAAATACTTGGTGTGGCTGTCACCAGAAACAGGAGGCATGGCCCAGGGAGGCAGTAACAAAGGCTGGACCATTGGGCCCCGGGTCTCAGCAGCCCTGTCAGGACAAGACTACGTCAGGATTGTCTCAGGGACTGGGATTAAACTGAACCAATAGGCAGTGGGGCAGCCAGCACAGATGCCTTCTGGGGTGAGGGTGCTAGCAGGGTCCAGATGGCAACTGACCATAACGCTAATTCGTACCTCTGTGGTTTTCTGTTCAGACAAATGTTGGCCCCTTGTGGGTTTAGCTTAAAGCCACTAGCTGTGTGGGGCCAAGGTCCTACATCTTTGATTTGCTTTAATTTCCAATTCCCTGATAGTTGAACTTAGAGGAAGGGATGATCAAGAGTCCTGGCTACTGGGAAGACACCATGGTGCTTCAGAGAGCAGTTGGGAAAACACTGCTAGGTCCCCTGGGAACTGAGCTACATCCCAGTCTGGGAAACTCATTCTGTCCTACTCATAATGCAGCACCAGTCTGTATGGCTTTAGGGTAGGCAGTGAGCCCGCATCCTTTAATATGTCTAATCCAACATCTCCTTGGGAAGAATATTGACCCTTCCATGCAGAAAGTTGGCTTGGAGCAAAGAAAGATGGAAGACAGAGTTTGGTTGATTCATGGTGTCATGTCTTGTCCATTTGTTGGGCTGGGTCCTCCCTGAGGAACTTTCCACACCCCAAGTCTGCCCTGGGACATTAAGCTGAAGTGAACTTTGGCCCGACTGCAAGAGATCTGTTTCCGCCAGGGCTTGGTCACAGACCAGCCCTGTGACTCTGAGATAGTTCTCGTTCACTGACTCAATTTCCTCAGCTACTCCTGGGATAATTTTCAACACCGAGGAAAAAAACTAGTGTCAGGGCCAAAAATAAAAACGTTATGCTAGATATTAAGTGTCGTCCAAGAGACAGTAAATTTAATGGCCCCAAAGTGGTTTCAGGCCTCTGAGAGAATTTTACTTCTCGAGCATTGGAGAAGCTTAAGTGCAGCCTTCTATTTCTGTTCTGCATTCGGAAAGTCATAAATAGTTAACTGTGTGAGTCCTTTTTTAAAACCTCCCAGGAGCATCTAAAAATAGCCTCTGGGGGCTCAATGCATATTTCCTCGGGTCCTCCTCTTAATCTTTCAATATTGGTGGTGACGATTTACTGTTTCTGTCACCCACGGACATGCACAGACAAAAGCGGCTAGGCTGGAAGGCAGAAGGAGGTAGCGAGTCAGAAAGGTCCCTTGGGAGGGGAAACCTAGCACTGATTCAGTATATGCACGCAGGGATGAGAGACGTCACCTCTCCTTGCCTTGGTTTCCCTACTAGTAAAAGGAGAGAGGTGGGGAAGTCCCCCTCTCCCCAGGGTGCAGCAAGAATCTACCCTTGAGTGGGAAGCTTCAACAGCTTCTTCAGCGAAGCAGGGCCTGCCAGCAGCCAAGTGCTATTATGACAAGTCAAGTCCACACTCATTATGTGCCTTTGCAGTGCATGTCACCCCTGCCGTTTCCTATCTTCAGGCCAGAGAGGGGCTCTCCTGCCAGTTTTCCAGCCCAGTGGCATGACCCGAGGCTGACTGTCCATCACAAGCTTGATGGACAAGGGCAGGAACGGCCAAGCCCAACTCAGCCGCCTGCCCTTTCTTCCCAGCCATGTCTCTGCTTTCTTTATGCGTCACCACAACAGTTAAATACCACCTCTCTCCAACTCGCAGCCCATCTCCTTCAGGAAGGCACCCCTTGCAAACAGACCACCAGCCCAGAGCACTCCTGTCGCCCCAGAAGGAACAGTAGGGCCGCACATACCAGGCGGCCTCTGTGCCCTCCGTCTTCTCTCCAAACACTCCCGACAATGCACGGTGATTAGCTGCATGCCGGGTCCCCTGACACCCCTTAACCTGGAAAATCAGGCAGACTTTTCGCGACAGCAATCAGCTCCCAGACACATCGAACCGTAATGTGATTACGCCATTTACCAAAATGCAAAGAGAGATACTTGAGGCGTTTCTGATTAGGGCTGACATTATCCCTCTAATGGGCCACGGCATTAATCACAGCTGTTGCTATGACTATGGCGATGGTGGGGAAATAACCCCAGCTTGATTCTGGGCCTACCGAACGCCGCCAAGGAAGAGGTCAGCTTTTGTTAGGGACAAGGCAGCACTGCTTCTTCCTGCTCGAGAAGGGCTCTCTATTGAAATCGCACCAGCAGCCAGAAAGAGAGGCCTCTGTTTTCTTTCACTACGTTGGGGTTTTCTGGTTGCATTGCTCAAGATGACTAGATAGCATTGTCCTAGGAGGGGCTGGGAGGAGTGGGGAGGGGGGTACGGAGGCTGATTTGTGGGGCTGTCAGAGCCTTCTGCTTTCCAGAACTGTGTCTTAATTGCTGGTGGACCCCTGGGAATCATGTGGGGCATGAGAACCTGCAGGCAGGGGGAGGGCTGATCTGTGGAAAAGCCCAGCTTTTCCCATGGTGTAAACACTCTGGGCTCATGCTGCTCTCTCTCTTCCAGAGCCTCTAAAGCATTTGGCAAAGGCAAGCCCGCACCACGCACCCTGTGACAAGGCAGATGGAAAAACAGGCGGGAGTGCAATGGATCTGACAAGCCCGTATGGAAAACCCCTCAGCCTCTGCTCCGTGCTACAGGGAACCCGGGAACGACAGGGTTGGGCAGACGGGACAGGCAGTGGGTGCTGGGGACGGAGCCACTGGAACCTTGCTCTGGCTACTTAGTGGCAAACCGTTCCATGGACCCAAGTCAGCCTTCTTGCAGGTGCAGATAGGCACCGAAAGGGCACCGGCAAGACCGGCAACATGGCACGGCCCCTCCTCATACCACAGGAACAGAGCATCGGAACAGAATCAGAAGATGCCATGGCCCTTCTAGAATCTTCTCTGAGCCTTGGTTTTCCCACCTGCAGAGTGGGGGCAAGGACATCTACTGTGCTGTCTTCACAGGGGAAGAAAAATTCAAGGTACTTCATTTGGGGGAAAGTGGCACGTAAACTCTAGAGCACAGAGCTTCAACCATGGCTGCATTCTGGAGCCACCTATGGAGCTTTTTCAAGGTCTGATGCCTGGACCCCAGGCTCAGCCATTCCAGTGTCACTGGGGATTTTGCAAAGCTCTCACCTGCGGCCAAGGTTGAGAACCATTACTCTCCAGTGCTGTGGGGAGCTGTACCCCCTCTCTGAGCCTCAGTTCCAAAGCTAACGTATATTTTTAATGAGGATGAGAATTTTTATAATAAAAGGCTTTTGTGAGGATCAAAGTAGAAAACATATAAGAGTGCATAAGGTGGTATATCCCAGATTCCTAATTAATGCTTAAGGCCCTCATTAGAGGCCACTGTCTCCGTTTCAGGGGGAAAAAAAGCCTTGTCCTCAGGGCTGAGACCCCAGACAGCACTTCACACCTTAACTGTGTGACAGCACGCAAGCTACTGAATAACAGGGAACATCTGCAGCACCCACAGCCTTCCGCATGCTTGATCTAGCTTAATTATAGCAATAACCTGGTGAGGCGGGTGCAGCCCATTGTCACCACCCTCTGAAGCAACATCATAGGTGATTCAGGCAGTCAGTGGTGGAGCTGGGATTTTAGTCCAAATTTGTCTTGTTCTGAAACTGGAGTTCTTTCTACAACCTTCATGGTTAGTTAGAACTGACCCGAGTCAATTTTGTCATTCACCACGTACATGCATGAGGTCTTCAGGCCACAGGTCTCTGTATGTTATAATGAAAGCAGGTGTCAGACAGAATTCTGCCACACAGACTCTCATTTATTAGCAGGCAGGTGCAAAAACAGGCATGTGGCTTGCTGTGTGAACTCAATGATACCCGGGATCGTTGTTCTTTCAGGTGCCCCAACACAACCTTGCATGAAAGCCTTGCTCAGGGCAGAGGTGACATTTTTAGCACCAGGATTCAGCTAACCTTGTAGTTGGGTCACGAGAGAAAAATTCTCTGATAATCAGCCCCCAAAACACAGGATCCATTTGGAGTCATAAGCTCACCATACTGCTCCATTTAGCTAACACAGGGAGACCAATCAGAAGGCCAGCAGAACATTTCAACCCAGAGTTGACAGAGGCCTTTCCCAATGGCTGTGAGGAAGGAGGAGAGGGGGTTACATCATTCATCGAGCCAACCAAATATGTGAGCACTGGATGAGCTTCCTAGGGTTGCTGTAACAAAGTACCACAAATTCGGTGGCTTAAAACAACAGTTCTGGAGTCCAGTAGCCCAAGACCAAGGTTTCAGTAGGGCCATGCTCCTGTTGAAGGCTCTGGGGAAGGGTCCTTCCTTGCCTGTCCCATAGTGTCTGGTGGGGGCCAACGATTCTCGAGTTCCTTGCCTTGTAGCTGCGTCACTACAATCTCTAACTGCTGTCATGGGACTGTCATCTCTCTGTGCGTCTGGGTCTCTCTGTGTGTCCTTTCTTCTTCCTCTTCTTAGGACACCAGCCATAGTGAATTAGAGACCCACCCTAATGCAGTGTGACCTCAACTTAACGAATTACCTCTGCAAAGGCCCCATTTTCAAATAAGGTCACATTCTGAGGTTCCAGGTGGACAAATTCAGCACAGGCACCTACATCATGCCAAGTGCTGAGAGAAGACAAAGGTGAATAAGATCGCCTTGCACTTGGGTCACTCACCCCCCAGTGAGGGGGAACAGCAGGTGAGTGAGTGCTGGGAGAGCAGTAAACACACATTGCTGGGCAGCACAAAGGAGGCTCCTTTCCCAGCTTACCAGGGTCATGGAGGCAAGCATGGCCTCGCACAAGGCAGCTGGGTGGAGGAGGATGGGAGGGCAGCACAGACAGAGGGACAGGTAGGCTCAAGGGTCTGGTCGTAGCGGCAGCAGGACTGGTTTGTGGAGACAGAAATGTGGGTTCTGTGATGGCCAAGAGGTGACAGATGAAGCCAAACTTGGGCAGGGGCAGGTCAAGAAGGGTTCATGTGCCAGTGTAAGAAAGTTAGAATTGAATCCTGCTGAAGCTCAGGAAGCCAGTGGCACATTTTAAGTGAGGGAGAAATGTAGTCATATTAGAACAATCACTCTGAGGCGAGGAAAAGGATAAACTGGAAAGGTTAAGATTGGAAAGGGGAATTGTATACAGGGAATGATAGGGTTCTACATATGGCAGCAACCATGGGGATGGGGTAAAGGGAACTGGTTTAACATTTATTCAAAAGAGGAAATCAGCCGAACTTTCTGATCGATGGAATGTTGGCTATAAAAACGATGGAATTGGTAATGGCATGCAAGGTGTTCTGTTTGGGTTGTTTTGTGTAAATTTCAGTTCTTGAGGTCATCCATGAACTATCTGGGAATGGACCAAGGACAGAATCCTGGAGAAGTTTGATATTTAAGAAGCAGTAGGAGAAACCCAGCTAGAAAAGGATACAGAGGATAAAACAGGCAAGTGATACATTTGGAGAGTACTAAGCAGGGGGCCCCTGGGACCTGGCCAGAGCTGGTGCCTGAGGGGCAGCACTGGCTGAGGGAAGTCACTGGAGAAGAAAGGACCCCGGGGGGCTTGGAGGCCCAGGAAGGAGGGTGGGGTGGGCACTAGGACCAAATAGCTTCATATTGGGAGACTTGACCAAGTCTTGGTGTCCCCAAGGGCAATGGCATCAGGGCAATTCATTCATTTGGTTAGTTAACTAGGATGACCAACTGTCCATTCTGGTTTGCCAAAGACTGTTCCAGTTTTAACACTGAACACCTAATATCCCCCTTCCGTCCCAGGAAAACCAGGATGGCTGGTGGCCCTAGTTAACAAACACTTCCTGCACATCTGCCCTATGCCTTGTACTGTGTTGGATGGTGTGGAGCTTAGTAACACCCAGAGCAGGCTTTTGATCACTGCACAGCCTGGCGGGGAAAGAATGGGTTAGAAGTGCTTAAAGTCTGTCCAAGGGTAGGTTCAGATTCCTCTCTCTCACTGCCAAGGGTAAATCAAAGGAAGGTGGTTTGATTATAACTTAGGCCAGTATAGAAAAACATTCCTAGCAAAATAAGGTTGTGGTGTGAGTTCAAAAGAGAGTATATTAATAGAGATATATTAATTTCTTGAAAAAACTTGAGAAGGACAGGAATCAGGCTTATGCTGTGTTTTCAATCCAACAAAAGCAGTGTGGGCTTTCAAGACAGTTACATTAAAATGAGGAATAACTTCTCTTACAAAGCTGAGGACAGTCAGGGCCAGAAGGAAGGAAGGAAAGAAGTCCACACAGGATAAAATGTGCTTGGTTTTAGTCACTCCAGGAGAGGACCAGTTATAATTCAGAAAGGAAAATTGTCGAGTCTTGCCTTCAGTCCCCCCTATTAGTTTCCTAGTGTTGCCATAGCAAATGACCACAATCCAGGTGGCTGAAAACAGCAAAATTCATTCTCTCCCAGTTCTGGAGACCACAGGTTCCAAACCAGTGTCAGCACAGCAGCAGTCCTGCTGTCTGGGGCAGGGAAGCAGGGCGGGGGCGGGGAGCCGGAGCAGGATTCTGTTCCTTGCCTCTTCCAGCTTCTGGTCACTCTTGGTGTCACTTGGGGTCCTTGGATGGCACGTGCATGGATCTCTGCCTCCACCCTCACCTGGCCTTCTCCCTGTGTTCCTTTGTAAATCCTCCTCTTATGCTACCTAATCTCCCTCTGCCTTACTCTTGTAAGGACAGCTGCCATTGGGTTTAAGGCCCACCCAGGCAATCCAGATGATCTCATCTCAAGATCCTTAAGTTGTAACTCCATCTCAAAAGCCCTTTTTACACATGAGGTCACATTCACAGGTTCCCAGGATTAGGACTTGGACACATCTTTTTGAGGGTCACAATTCAACCGATGACACCCTCATTAATATAAACCAAGCTCATTTTCCCTGCCTGTGTGTTGGGAGAGGCAAGGAGAGCCCCCAACCCTGATAAAGAGCCCACCTTTCCTCAGCCCCAGCTGTATATGAGCATGAAAGCCATTGATAGGGCCTCCATGTATGGCTGTCCAGTTTGTGCACTGCACAAAAGCCCCTGGCTAAGGGATAATTGGGGAGGGTACTGAAATACAGCCTATTCTCTGGAGTTCAAACCATGTGCCTTGTCAGCACTGCACCCACTGAGATAAAGGAGAAACTTTTTCCCTCCCACAAAGGTACTACCCAGGTCCTAAGCACTGTGCCTGCTCAAGGGGGCTCCTTTTTCTGATTTGAACAAAGGTGCTGTATAGGCCAGGGAAGAACCTGGCCTTTGACACGCATTACTTCAAGTATGTTTGCCAATGGCCAAACAGAGGTGATGCTACAATCTAATTACTAAAACTTTTAAAGACCATGCAAAATTTACCAGACATTAAGAGAGACTGAGAAGAAGCTGATTAGTTTTTTAGGAAGCAGTGGCACAAAGGGTTTGAAACAAGGGGGAAACTGCAACAGGTTGTGAGTTAAAGGGAGACTGTCTCTAGAAGCACAGGGAGGGAGTGGACGATTTGAGGAGGTTCACAGGCCAGAAGAATCTCCATGTAAGGACACCCTCATTCTCACCCCAATGCCCCCTGAGTGGCGACGCCTCATCCCTTCTGTGATAGGAGGGGACAACGTAGCTAGGCTGAGATCTGTCCCCCAAACCCATGTCAGCTTGTCCCATGTTCTGTAAGATTTCACGTAATCACCTGAACTGCCTACAGTAAAGACCTGCTTGAACATTCCAGGCCTGTATGCCTTTGCGTGAAGAAAGCTCAGCGCTGTGGTATCTAAGCCTGATAGAGGAGAGCAGGGACATCCTCACTGTGGCCAACTGTGTGTCCAGCAGCAGATTCCCACAAGCAATGACCCACTCGGAAGAAGAGCAAGACCAAATCGTCAACCTGATCTGCCCAGAGACCAGTGAGACACCCATCCTGTAGCAGAAGGGGGCAGGGGAAAAGGAGCCTCTCCTTCCAGTGAATCTGCCATCCCTTAGTGTGTACAACCCCCAAAGCCTTCCCACAGCCACAATTTTATTGGATGCTCACGCCAATGTCCCCCGGTAAGCCCATTTTACAGATCTGGAAAATGAGTTTCAGAGAGGTGACAGTCTTGCTCCGAGGCAGGACTCCCTACTCTTGGTCCTATTTTGCCATCCCGAGTAATGACTTTCCATTCTCAGTCCTTCTGGGTCAGATGTGATGAGAATCTTAAGGCTAGGTTCTAATCTAGACTTCCTCTCACAGAGGTCTCAGGGCATGCCACTTAACCCTGAAGCATCATTTACTCTGTAAATAAAAAGGAATAACAATTATCTTCCCCATGATGTCACTGTGGAATAGCCAATAAAAAATGATTAAAAAGCAATTGCCAACAATTGAAGTCAAATACATAAGAGAGTAAATAGCTGTGTTCTACTAACTGCCATGGGAATTTAGATATAATTAAAAAAAAAAAAAAAAAGACCAATCCCTGGATATCCATGCAAGTTAGAGGGAGTCATTAGTGAGATGGAAAGAAAAGTGGGTTTTCTTGACGGTTTTATTAATAAGAAAGAGAGTAGATGTGTATTGTTTGTCAAAAAAATGAGATTTTCAGGAGCATATGGCAAATTAATCATTAAGACTCTCTTATGGCTCAGCCCCACTTAATATGTTCTCGGTGGTGTATACAACAAACTTGCAAAATTACATTACGGTAACCTATTAAATGATTCATCAGGGTCACTTCCCCAGTAGATTTAGAATCTGGTGCTTATTCATGCTTCCCCCTCGGTAAGCTTTATTATCTTAATTGTGTTTGCCAGTGGCTAATTAAAGGTGATGGTACAAGCTAATTGCTAAAATTTTTCAGAACCACGCAAAGTATTTATTTTGAGAGGAGAGGGAAATTACAGTTCCATCTTTGGCAGCAGAAGGGATGCATTGCGATTTTAACAAATGGTGGGGCTGCTGCTCCTTAAGAGTTCAACATCAGTTTAATATGCAAAGTGACTGGCTGACAGCGTGGACCTGGAGGCTGAGAGCTATTACTGCTCCCCGTATCCAGGAGCACACAGGCTACAGGTAGGCTCGTGCTCTGTGGCTTTGAATTCTCATTGCCTGGGTTTGGTCCATGGGGACCTTTTCTCTCTCATAACCCTTAACCATAGCAAGAGGGGAAAACCATGGGGTAGGCAAACGGAACCCAGGCTCAAGGACAATGTCACAGGCAGGGTAGGCCTGAGCAGACAAACTCCAGGTGATAAAAAGTGCAATCTGTAAGTAAAGGGCACACCTCAAAGAGCAGAATAAAGTTATCTGACAGTGGGGCACAAAGAGAAGGGATCCAGGGGAGGCAATGCTCTGAAACTCAGGTTGGCAACCCTGAGAAGTCTGGCAACAATAACCAAGTGTCAGACCCTAGATTGGGGTCAGGATGGAGACTGGTACCCAGGGAGGAAGAGAGTAGAAGACAGTGGAAGAGGAGAATCAAGGCTGAGTCTCAAACACAAAGAGTACCCTAGCAGCAAGAGAAGAGGGCTGATGCTGAGTGCTATTGGGTGGGGAGTTGGAGATCTCAGTCCCAACACAGATAGCTACTCTCACAGAAACCTTCACTGTCATGACATTTTGTTGGGTCGAGCAGCAAACACTCCACTCCTAAGACGTCTTCCCCTTCAGAGGAGGCTGGAAATAGACATTTCAACACCATGGCTCGCTTGCAGCTAAGGGTTTGCCCTACAAATTAGATTCTGCCAACTAGATGCACTCAAGCCAGATGTGAGTGGGAAAAGTGAAGTGGAGATCATTTTCCTGCTGTATTTACTGTTTCTCCAGACAAGAAAGCTCATGAACATAGAGGGCTGTGGCAACCAGGAGAATGTACCTCTCACTTCCCCGCTGCAAGCTCTGGGGACGACCCACCTCCCTGCTACTGCGCTCTGAAATCCACCCTCACATCACCCTCAGAGGCCACGCTTCCCACGGGCTGGGAATTATCTCATTCCAACCAATTCTCACACCGAACCAGGTCTTATTCTTAGCCCCATTTCACCTTTGAGGACACTGAAGCTTAAAGAGATTATGTCATTTCCCCAAAGTCACATGGCTAATAAAGGGTAGGCTCTCCTGCCAGATTTATGGTGCATGCACCTTGTGCCATGTGCCAAGCCAGGACCTACGCATAGGTTACTTCTCACACTCCCCACTATAAAGACAATGCCAACACCAGGAATTCAGCAGGGCAGGCTTGGCTTAGCAGGATCTCATTAAGAAAGTTCCATTGTTGGCTTTCTTTTCCATGTTGCCATCACATCTATAACAATTCGGATTGCCAGATAAAATAGAGAACACCCAGTGAAATTTGAATTTCAGATAAACAATGAAAAATTTTTTAGTATAAGTATGCCCTGGGCAATATTTGACCATGCGTAGACTAAAAAATTATTTGTTGTTTATCTGAAATTCAGATTTACCTGGGTGTCCCATTTTTATTCATCAAGCCTAACGGGTCTAACGACAATGAACAAACCCCTCCCAAAGAGACAGGGGAAATGGTGTCCAAAGCCATGATGTTATAAGAATTTCTAAGTGTTGCCTAAGATGCAAATCTAGGCATTCATAGAAGAAAGATAATAATAGCAACAATAGCCGCTTTATTGAACACCTTTCTATATGGCAGGCACTTTTCTGAGGACTTTCATGTAATAACTCATCCTAACCCCACAACAAACCAAAACCTCACAAACAGGCACTAGTGTTATTCCCGACTGACAGACACCTGGGACAGACAGAAACGTGCCCAAGGACAGACAGACAGCAAGCCAAGGGGCTAGGATTCTAGCCATGATGGTCAGTTCTCAATACCAGATGTTTAACCACTATCCATTCTCATAGACAGCAAGGCTGAATTTGCCAAATTATACAGGGAATATTCAATTCAGGGCTACAGAAATATCCTAGATTCCCTCTTTACGTGTTCATTTCCAGTTACCACTAATCTAGGTCCTGTGTTTCTCCCTAATAGATGCCATACCCATTCTCCCCTAGTCTGATAGCAGTCTAACCAGAGCTTGTGTTTTTATTTTTTATTTTTTTAATTTATCTTTTTTCTGGAGCTTGTATCTTTTTTTTTTTTTATCTTTTTTTGTTTGTTTGTTTTTTAAATAGGCTTCAAGCCCAGCACGGAGCCCAACACAGGGCTTGAACTCATGACCCTGCGATCAAGACCTGAGCTGAGATCAAGAGTTGGACACTTAAGTGTCACCAGGTGCACCTAGAACTTGAATTTTTTAAGCTACAATTTTTTTATTTAAACAATACTGCATGCTAACCTTTTAAAATCTTGAAATAAAAGAGTACAGAAAACTACAGAAAGTGTAAAGAAATTTAACATCAGCTTTATGTCCATTTTTTAACATGCTATGTAGCCTCCCAGTTTTCCAATAGACATAGACATTTTCTTCTGACTTGCTTTTCTGGATCATACCCTACACACTGTGTTGTGGCTTCAACTTCCAATATGTTGTGTATATACTTCTTTTCCACAAGTGGTCTCTGAGAATGCTGTGGGCTGAAATCTGTCCTCCCAAAATTCCTATGTTGAAGCCCTAAGCCCCCAGTGTGACTGTGTCTGGAGTAAGGAAGTAATTAAGGTTAAATAAGGTCATAAGGGAGGGCCCTAATCTGGTGGGATTAGTGTCCTTAACAGAAGAGACACAGGAGAGTTGACTCACCCTCTCTGCCTCAAGAGAACAACACAGCAAGAAGGCAACCAGCTACGACCTAAGAAGAGAGCCTCCCCAGAAATCAACCCTGCCAGGCCTTCATCTGGGACTTCCAGACTCCAGGACTGGAGAATAAAACAATAAATTTCTGTTGTTGAAGGCACCCAGTCTGTGGTATTTAGTTATGGCAGCCTGAGGTGACTAATACAGAACATGAGTTTTTTTTACAACCGTAATACTCCATCTGATGGATATACCAAATTCACTCAAAAAATTCCCCATTGCTAATTCTGTAACCTGCTTCCAAATCTGCACTTTCACAACTAACACCTACTGTATGGAACCTTTCCTGGCTTGTTACCTTACGATCGCTTGCTAGAAGCGGAGTCTCTGGCAGGTGTGACCGACTGTCTCAGTTTGCCCAGGACCATCCTGGTGTTTGCACTGAAAGCCTCAGATCCCAGGAAGCCCTTCGGTCCTGGTAAACCAAGACAGTTAGCCACAGTATCCCTTGGGTGGAAGGCAATACGTGTTCCATGGCCGTCTTGCACCCACTGCTGGATCACCCACCAGACATGTGCTTATTTCCACACCTACAACACAAGAGGTTTCCCTTCTGAGGTATAGTCCCTTATCTGTCATTTACATTTACATGCTTCAGCACAGATAGCGAGAAGTATGAGGTGTAAATTAACAGTAATCTATACCCTAGAAACAGTTAATTAATATGTGAAGTACCCTAATCAAGAATCCATATTCCAGAGATGGCTGGTTAGCATTTGAAAGACCCTAATCAGGAGCCCCCACTCCAACTCCAGCGACAAGCACCGTGACAAGTGCTTGCTTTAAATACCACTATCTGAAGCGGCATATTGAGCTTGTTAATTAGCATAGGGATATTAGAAATAATGTTTCATTGGCAAAATGCGAGTTATTCAAGAAATATTCTGCCTTGCATCAGAATATTTTGAAAAATCTGGTATCAAAACCCAGCACCCTAACACCTTTGGAGTGATGCTTTAGGTGAAGAACTCCATTTGATCCTACATGTGTCAGACTACGGAGACCTGGAAATTGGGGGAGGCGGGGCTTTGGGGGTTATCACAATGACTAGGGGGTAGTAAGGATGGCTAGCAGAGTTCAGGGTCATGGGTTGCAAAATATCCTACCATACCCAGGAAAGTCCAGCACCCAAAATGCCAGGGATGCTGGAAAGGTTTAGCTAATGATCAGAACCTTGTGGTATTTTTGCCTCAAAGTGAACCTTTTGGGTTGTTCAACCTCAAGGCCAGAGGGGCCACACCTCAGTGGGCTTACCAAACAGGTTGACTGATCTTTGTGTCTATTTTCTGTTACTGTTTTGTTATTTTGTTACTGTTACATGTGGCTGAATTCGGTCCAAGACTTGCTTGCTTCATAACACACCACCCAGATGCAAGGTTTTGGGCAAGGAGGCTTACTGCCCTCACCTCTAATCTTTGGAAACCAGGAGCATGCAACAAAAAGAAGCTAGTCATTGTGAATAGGCAAATCAGCCTAGGTCAGGTCACAACAATGGTTATCTTTTTTTTTTTTTTTAATGTTTATTCATTTTTGAAAGACAGAGAGAGACAGAACACAAGCAGGGCTGGGGTGGAGAGAGAGGAGGACACAGAATCCGAAGCAGGCTCCAGGCTCCGAGCTGTCAGCACAGAGCCCGACACGGGGCTCGAACTCACGGACCGCGAGATAATGACCTGAGCCGAAGTCGGACGCTCAACTGACTAAGCCACCCAGGCGCCCCAACAATGGTTATCTTTAAAGTTTGCTTTATCATGTCAAGATCCTGCTTTCAGTGCCTGCTGTTAAATGCCAAGAAAAAGGGGCGCCTGGGTGGGTCAGTCAGTTAAGCCTCTGACTTCAGCTCAGGTCATGGTCTCACGGTTCATGGGTTCGAGCCCCGCATCGGGCTCTGTGCTGACAGCTTGGAGCCTGGAGCCTGCCTTGAATTCTGTCTTCCGCTCTCTCTGCCCCTCCCCCACTCACACTCTGTCTCTCAAAAATAAATACATTTTAATATTATTATTAAAAATAATAATAAATAGATAAATAAATACCAAGAAAAATGAAATGCAAAGAAAATGAAGCTGGTAAGTTCCTCTGTTTGATTTAAAACAAAGCATAAGGTCTGATGCTACTGTTTGCTGAAAACTATGCCAGATAAATGTGAACCCATGTATACATGCATTCTCCTTGGTTAATCAGTTTTGCATGTGTCCATTTTATTTAAGTGATGGACCAGCTTTAAATTTGATCCTCCAACAGGCAGGCTGAAACTCAGAAGTGATACCACTACTGGTAGGAAAGAGGTCCTCCCCAAAGACAGGTCTCCCCACAGCCAACAGGAATACCACCAAAGAGAGCCAGCAGAGGCTTGGTGGTGGAGGGCAGGTTCTCTATAGTAGCAGATCTCAAACTCGACTAGGCATCAAAATCTCTAGGGGCCCTCAGGTCCCTGAGCCCTGCCTCTCCAAATTCAGGAGGGCTGACATGAGGCCAGAGAATCTGCATTTCAAACAAGCTCTGAGGTGTTGCTGATGCTTTTGGTCCTGCGACTATACTTTAAGAACCATGGCTCTCGTTCTCAACCTTGGCTGCACATTAGAACCACCCGGGGAGCTTTTAAAGCAATCAAGACTTATGGGATGCCTGGGTGGCTCAGTAGGTTAAGCGTCTGACTTTGGCTCAGGTCATGATCTCACTGTTTGTGGGTTCGAGCCCCGCATTGGGCTCTGTGCCGACAGCCTGGAGCCTGCTTTGGATTCTGTATCTCCCTCTCTCTCTGCCCCTCCCGTACTCCTGCTCTGTCACTCTTTCTCTAAATTAAATAAACACTAAAATTTTTTTTAAAAATCAAGACTCAGGCCACACCCCAGAATGATTGTATCAGAATCCCTGGGGTGGGGCCCAGGCCCCAGTATTTTTTTTAACACTCCATAGAGAATTCCAAAGTAAAGCCAAGGTTGAGAACCATACTTCCAGAAGGAGGCCAGAGTCAAGCTATATCCAGCTTGGAATTCTCAAGCCAGATAATAATAGCAGTAACAATAACAAAGACACAATTTATTAAGTCTGACTATATGCCAGTTTCTATTCTAGGACTCCTATAGGCATCATCTGATTAATCTGCACAAAAATCTATGAAATAAGTATTTTTGAGCTTTTTATTTTAAACAGATGCAACTCAGGCTCTGAGAGGTCAAGTGGCTGGCTAAGGTCACTCAGGAAACAACTGGTGAATTCAAACCCAAGAGGATATGACTCTAAACTCTGTGTTTCTTAATGACCCTGTGAAGCTCCCTCCCTATTCAAAAGGGTATGTGGAAACAACAGCTACGTGAAGGATATAAAGAAAACACAAAAGCAAACAGAGGAGGCTGGGGCAGTTTTGGAGGTGGGGCTGGTGCCCACATGTCACCTTTAAGCATCCTTGTGTAGATTTCACAGACAGACAGGGTCCATCTGTGGAGGGGGAATGACTGGGGATAGGGATCTTTATGCCTCCCACCCCATGTTCCAGGTCAAGTGGAGACATCTACTTTGAAGGAGGTCTGGAAATGAGAGCATAATGGAGCTTGGCTTAGGGAGAGGAGAGTCAGCATTGGGACACTAGCAAGTTCCCCTGGTATCCAGGGTCTGGGAGCTAAACCAGCCCCTGCCAACCACAAGGGATGCCCCTCACATCACACAAGTGGACGGGCCATGGAGCTACTGTCCTCCTGAAGCCCCTCCAGCCCCACCGCCCGCAGTCATATGCATACACAGTCCTTCACAGCAGACGGGCACATATCTGCATGTTAGAGCCACTTGGAAAGGTTTAAGATGTGAGGATTCAGGCCCCTCCCCCCTTGATTCTGATTTAATTGGTCTGGGGTTAGGTCTAAGCACACTTTTTTTTAAATGATTCCTGGGTAGTTCTAATGGGCAGCTGTTTTAAGATAGCCATGATTTACTTTACCCCAGCACAATGTGATGTTATTACATCTTTGGATTAAGACAATGGTTCTTGATCTGGGCTGTAGGCTGAAGTCACCTGGGGAACTTCCAAAACTACCAATGCCTGGATGCCACCTCCAGGGAGTCTGATAGATTTGGTCTGCAGGTGCAGTATTGGTATAAAGTTTTAAAAGTTCCTGTAGGTGACTCCAATAGATGGTCAAGAATGAGAACTACTGGATCAAGTTCTAGCTCAGAAATTGATAGTATATTTAAATATAAAAAATCCATTCTAACCTAGATACCCATCCTTCAAGATACTCGTTCTGCAAAGGGAAAGTACTCCATGTTCTTCTATATCCTATCTCAATCAAGAACAAGTGCTTTGAAAATTAGCATACTGGACACCTAAATGAGTTTTTATTAAATAGCATGATGAATGTTACAAATGGGCTCTCACTGGTGAAATTACAGTTATAGAACATATATATAGGCTGATAATATTTTTTAATGTTTATTTATTTTGAGACAGAGGGTACACCAGGGAGGGGCAGAGAAAGAAAGAGAAGCCCAAGCAGGCTCTGTGCTGTCAGCACAGAGCCCCAAGTGGAGCTTGATGTCACAAACCATGAGACCATGACCTGAGCCAAAATCAAGAGTTGGACACTTAACCGACTGAGCAACCCAGATATCCCAAGCTAATAATATTTTAAAGGCACCTCTTACCTTTGTGGGAGTAGGGTATGAGAATCCAGTGGGGCCGATACCCTTTAATCTTAGGGTATCTTATTAGGGATATTACACTAGGCATATATTAGGAATATATTGCCTTAAACTACATATCTAAGTGGTTCCATGTTTAGTCATGAATTCTCAAAGATTCTGCCTAATGTCAGATCTGTGGGTGACAGGAGCCTTGCTTTTATTTCAAATGAATATTGGATATGAGGTGTAGATTGAGCACTTAAGAGCAGAATTCCTTAAGCTCAGGGAAGAGATCGTATGATTTTTTTGTATGATAACTTGCTAATAAGTTATCATAGTTAATACATATTTGTACATCTAGCAGAATTTGCATATGTCCAAACTCATCAAATTGTATACATTAAATATACACTTTTTTGTATATCAATTATGCCTCAATAAAATTAAGAAAATATAAAGACCCTCCCATCCACTTTTTAAAACATTTATTAATTTATTAAAATTGTCATATCTGAGGGGCGTCTGGGTGGCTCAGTCAGTTAAGCGTCCAACTTCAGCTCAGGTCATGATCTCGCAGTTTGTGAGTTTGAGCCTTGCGTCAGGCTCTGTGCTGACAGCTCAGAGCCTGGAGCCTGCTTCAGATTCTGTGTCTCCCTCTCTCTCTGCCCCTCCCCTGCTCATGCTCTGTCTCTCTCTCTCTCTCTCTCTCTCTCTCCCAAAAATAAAGATTAAAAAAATTTTTTTTTAATTGCCATATCTGAAAAAAAACAGACCTGTTAGTGAGGTTGTGGAAGTATTTAACTGTCACTCACTGAGGCACACCAAAGCAGCTCCTGATGGCTGTCAGCTCAGATCTGGCCTGGCTCTAACAGGAATCTCATGGGCCACTCTGGAATGGTGTCTGAACACAGACAAAGACGAGAGCATTGTCCAAACCACAAAAATGGCCAAACACCCTCTTCTCGTGCTACTGTGACTGAGGCTTCTTCACGCATTCCAGCGTTAGTCCCGCCTCTTAGATAAAAGAGGACCAGTCCCTTCTTTCCAACAGTACCCAACCCAGAACAAAACCATGCTTCCTTGAACTCCTGCCCAAGTCACCTGACACAAGCCCAGATTCCAGAACAAGCCCCTTCTACAACTCCCTCGCTGAAACATCCTAAAGTTCTCCATCTTGTTTTGTCTCCCTTGTTACAATGAACCAATTGCATTAGTTTTCTATTCTATGTTACTGCGTAACATATTACCTTAATTGTAGAGGTTCAAAAACAGTAGAAATGTAGCACTTCATAGTTTCCCTGGGACAGGAGTCTGGGTATAGGTTAGCTGGGTCTTCTCAGTCTGTCACAAGACCAAAATCAAGGGGTCAGCTGGGGCTATGTTCTCATCTGCAGCTTGAGGTCCTTCCAAGCACACTCAGGTTATCAACAGAATCTGGTTCCTTGCTGTAGTAGGACTGAAGTCCTGTTTTCTCGTTGTGTGTTGGCTGTTAACTTTGACCAGGGTTCATTTTCAGCTCTAAGAAGCCACTTCCACATCTTAGCCACACGGGGTCCCTCCACAGGCAGTTCACAACATGGTTGTTTGCTGTTTTCCAGCCCAACTGGATGATCTCCCTAATGTTTCACTTTCTTTTAAGGGTTCACCTGATTAGGTCAGACCCACCTAGGATAATCTGCCTTTTGACTGAGTAGTAACTCAGTTGTGGGAGTGACATTCCAACATATTCACAGGTCCCACTTAAATGGGTGGGTGGGGTGGGCACTATACAGGACTCGTCCACCAGGGGGCAGGAATCTTGGGGAGCATCGGTCTGGTACACCAAGAAACCTAACTTTTGACTACAAATATGTTCCTGGTGATCTTTGGCGGAAAGGCACCAACACTTCTCAGCTATCATTTTCTACTAAAACGAGCCTAAGACATGCATGACCAGACTACATTAAATCAATTCCTAATGCCAGGATGGGAAACCAAGGGGCAGACTTGCCAGGAGACGTTACTGAGCCCCATCCAAAACATCTGGGTGAATCACGGCCTTTTTTCATTGGCAGAGACACTGTAAGCCTCTCCCACCAAAAGGCAGGGGGAGCTTGATACCCAGAGGAGTAAAAAGAAATCTGTTGGCTCAATGACCTATCCACCAAATTTGAAATACTTGTCAAGTGACCTATTCCCAAATTATAATAACTTTACCCATTTATTAAAATGTATCCTGAAGAATATTCTTGAGTATATTCAATAAGTAGTAATACAGTAGTCCCCCCCTTATCTGCGGGGGATAGGTTCCAAGACCCTTGGTGGATGCCTGAAAGTGTTATTTTCCCTATATATGCTGTTTTGTTCCTATAAGTACATATCTATGATAAAATTAGTCACAGTAAGAGACTAACAACAATAACATAATAAAATAGAACAATTACAGCAATATACTATAATAAGAGTTATATGAATGTGGTCTCTCAAAATACCTTATTTATTCATCCTTCTTCTTATAATGATGTGAGGTGTAAAATGCCTACCTGATGAGATAAAGTGAGGTGAATTGCATAGGCATTGTGACTAGCATTAGGCTATTATCATCGGCTTCCAAATCAGCTGACCACTGGTAACTGACACGATGGAAAGTGAAACCATGGATACAGGGGGACCCTGTATATTCTCTTAGATATAGGAATGATGAGCAATTCTTCCCTTCTATTAGAAGCAAAGGATACTTGCTAAGTGAGCAAATAAATGGTTATGTCCATTATCTATAGTTTTGAGCACCTCCTGCCCCAGGAGTCCAATTTAAATTATCCCTTTGGAAGAAAATATCAGAATGACTGGGCACCTGGAATTCACATCCAGTTGAAATATCTCTATGAACCACAACAGGTTGATTTTGCTCCCTAGAGAGGTGTCCTTAAATCCCAATTCTCTTTTAATTTATGTGAATCTTTCTTTTACCTTCTTCAATCC
Source organism: Panthera onca (assembly GCF_046562875.1). Taxonomy (NCBI): domain Eukaryota; kingdom Metazoa; phylum Chordata; class Mammalia; order Carnivora; family Felidae; genus Panthera; species Panthera onca. The sequence continues at coordinate 68,968,929 of NC_138351.1, forward strand.
TTCAATTACCTTCTTTTACTCAAACTATCAGGATTATTCGTGTATTCATTTGTTGAACAGATCTATCCTGAGCACCAACTATATGTTAGGTGCTCAATATGGAGATACAGCAGTAGACCATAGAAATTTCCCCCTTCGTGGTGTTTCCAATGTAGCAGAGATATTCAACAACAACAAAAGACAAACACTAACACAGTTACAAATTCTGACCAATACTAGCAAGGAAAAATGTAAGAGAAAAATAAAACCATGTGCTTGTGATAGTTACAGTAAATACACCAGGAACATTGAGTTTGAACATTTTTCTTTTCTCTTATCTCTCTACAAAGACTAAAAGATACTCAAGAGAACGAAGTCACTGTCTCAAAGAATGTTCATTGCAGCATTATTCTCAATTGCCAAGACATGGAAATAACCTAAGTGTCCATCAATGGATAAATGAATAAAGAAAATGTGATACATATAAACACACACACAGACACACACATTGGAATACTGTTCAGATGAAACTGGAGGGCATCATGCTATGTGAAATAAGTCAGAGAAAGACAAATACTGTATGACCTCACTTATATGTGGAATCTAAAAATGCTGAACTCACAGAAACAGAATAGAGTGATGGTGGTTGTCAGGGGCTGGAGATGGTCAAAATTGGGAGATGTTAGTCAAAGGGCACAAGCTTCCAATTACAAGATGAGTAAGCTCTGGGAATGTGATGTACAGCAGGGTGGCTATTGTTAACAGCCCTGTATTACGTACTTGAAAGTGGCTAAAAGAGATTTTAAATGCTCTCACCACATACACACACACACACACACACACACACACATGCACACACACACAATGCAATTATGTGAAGTGATGGAGGTGTTAAATAAACTTACTACACTAATTGTTTTTGCAATGTATCAAATCATCACATTGTACATCTTACACGTAACACAACACTGTATGTCAATTATATCTCAAATCTCTAGAAAAAAGGAAGAGGCATCCACCCTGGGAAATGTGAAGGACAATTAGCAATGTGCCTACCTGTCCAAGAGATAAGAGATGGACTTGATCAAGTTTATTTCAGGAATAAAACAGGTCAGCTGTGTGACCATGACCTTCTATTCACCTCATTTCAACTGGAAAAACTAGAGACCCTGCCCCTCGACTCAAAGGTCTCCACTCCTGATAATACTTGCTCCATCAATCTTTGTTGTCAAGTCAGCTAAATGAGAAGTGCTTATTCGCCTTACGGATTAAAAATATAAAGATACCCATACTGAATATATTTAATGCCCATTAAAATTGTGGATAAAAGTCAGGAATACTTCATGTTTAAATATTTACCAAACACAGATAAGTCTTAGGTCTTAAATAGAATCGTATAATTTAGTTTAGTTTCATTCATTCTAAAATAAGGATCCTCCACTGTAATTATCCAGGTAAAGTCGGTTACTCTCAAAATCCTTCCTGGATTCCCCCAGGCACAGTTATTAATAGTTATGTCCTTCCCTGTGCTCCCATAAGACTTCCATTACAGCTCATTTTTGCACTGTTCCATAAATATCTTGTCTTTGAAATTACTTTTCTGGCTCTCTTACTCAACTGAGGCCCCAGAGAAGAACAACCTGGTCTTCTTCATCTGTGTATCCTTGGTTCCTAGCTGAGTGCCAAGTTCATAATAATAAAACCCAATACAAGTTTGAGTGAATAAGCAAAAGATATTGCACAAATCTAAACTTATAACAAATGCAAGAGGGTGACACTTGATTCTTGACTTGGGCACTAGATGAGGAAACAGCCATGCAAAGATCTAGTCAGGAACAGCATTCAAGACAGAACCTCTAATGCCAAGGTTGGGAGGAGAGGAAGGAAAAATTATATAGAACGAAGGCTACTGGGAAAGTGAAAGAAAGTAGAGAAAATGAGGTCAGAGCATAGAAGCAAAGGCCAAATAGTGTGGCCTCTTGTAGGTCAGGATAAGAAGTTTGCATTCTATACTATGTATAATGGAATTCGTTTTCAGCAGAATTACATATATAATTTGTATATTTCAAAGATCACTCTGGCTATTGTTTGGAAAATGGAGTATAGAGGTGTGTGCTTGGGAGCAGGGAAACCCTAGAAGCCTAGTGCAGAAGTATAGGCAGGAGATGATGGTGACCAGTTCTAGAGCAGTAGACACTGAGGTGGACAGAAGTAGCTGACCTTGAGCTATCTTTTGGACATTAAGGCAACTTGATAAGTTGGATGTGGGCAGGGCTGCTATTTAGCTGGTACATCCCTGGAGAGCCCTCACAATGGCCAAAATACTGAAATATTTCTATACAAGTTGGTAAATAGTCATAGCCAAGAGCTCCGAAGTGGTGGCCCCATTCCAACACCCCAATATACCCAAACTTCCTCTAAAACGAAAAAGTAAAATATCAATGTTTGACATGGTAGGGACCCCACTAGACAACTCGACAGCTCAACTTTATTCTGATTGGTGGGTCCCATGCTGTACTGTTTGCTAAAGATCACAATGGGATTTAAAGGGCAGGGAAACAAGAGGAATTGAGTGCTCCTAGGTTTTGGCTTGAGCTATTGGATGGATGCACTGCCATTTACTGACATGGAGGAACAGGAAAGGAATAAGTCTGATGGCAAGAAAACAACAATTCTGTTAAATTTGATACTTATATTTTTTTAACTTTTTTTGTTTAATGTTTATTTTTGAGAGAGAGAGAGAGGGAGAGAGAGAGAGAGAGAGAGAGAGAGAGAGAGAGATCATGGCAGGGAGTGGGGGGTGCGCAGAGAGAGGGGCACAGAATCTGGAGCAGGCTCCAGGCTCTGAGCTGTCAGCACAGAGCCCTACAAGGGGCTTGAACTCGTGAACCATGACATCATGACATGAGCCAAAGTCGGACGCTTAACCCACTGAGCCACCCAGGCGCCCTGAAGTAATTAAGGTCATGAGGGTGGGGCCCTAATCTGAGAGGGCTGGTGGCTTTATAAGAAGAGGAAGAGGTTTTTCTTTCTCTCTTTCTTTCCCTCTCTCTCTCTCTCTCTCTGTGTGTCCCTCCCTCCTTGCCCCGAACCCAACATACACACACCATCTGAGGACACAGAAAGAAGGCAGCTGTCTTCCAGCCAGGAAGGGAAATCTAACCAGAAATCAAATTGGCTAGCACTCTGATCTTCACCTTCCCAGCCTCCACACTTGTGAGAAATACATTTTCTGTTGTTTAAGCCACACAAGCTATGGTATTTTGTTATGGAAGCCCAAGCAGACTAACGTAATATGTATTCATATAAGAAAGATGGAGAAGAAAATTAAAAACAGAAGAAAAGAAGGCCAAAGATGGAGGCAGAGGGGCGCCTGGGTTGCTCAGTTGGTTAAGTGTCCAACTTCGGCTCAGGTCATGATCTCATGGTTCGTGAGTTCAAGCCCCACGTCGGGCTCTGTGCTGACAGCTCAGAGCCTGGAGCCTGCTTCAGATTCTGTGTCTCCCTCTCTCTCTGCCCCTCCCCCCACTTGCTCTCTCTTCTCTCTCTCTCTCTCTCTCAAAAATAAATAAACATAAAAAACATTAAAAAAAAAAAAAGATGGAGGCAGAGATTGGAGTGATGTGGCCAAAGACAAGGAATGTCAGCAGCCACCAGACGTTAGAAGAGGCAGGGAACATATTCTCCCCAAGGATCTTCAAAAGGAGTACAACTCTACAGAGGCTTTGATTTTGACCGAGCGGCAGAGATCTCAGACTTCTGGCCTACAGAACTGTGCAAAAGTACATTTCTGTTATTTTAAACCACCACGGCTGTGGTAATTTATCACAGTGGCCACAGGAAACAAATACACACACCAAGGTAGTTGGGAGGAGAGGTGGTGTCATGTCCCTTTTACAAATGAAAATCCAGAGACAGGAATGTTTATGACACTGGGCCAAATCCTTCTGACTTGTAGGGCAGACAACTGCCCCACCTCTGCCTTCCCCGTTAGATTAGCCCCATGGCTTTCAGCAGGACTCTTTCGGGGCCTCTGCCCTGTGTGATGAGACAGAGGTGACAAATACTCTCTCCCTGACCAAACCTTAACAGGCTTCTCAGAGCCTTTTTAACGACCAGGCCTTGACCTTGGCCTGCATTCTGTCCTCAGCCTGCCTAGCCTAGTTTTATCAAGAATCCTGCTGTTAGTCTAGTGAGAACACCCCTCCTCCCCAACCTTAATATTTGATCAAATTCCTCAATCCCCACCTTTGATGCCTCAGTCCTTGGCCTTCCTTTAGCAAAAATTCTGTTGGGTTTGTTTGGCAAGAATCCCCCTACCCTTGATGTCTCTCCTTAGTAATTTTTTATCCATTGACCCCTTCATTCTGCTCATCAGCTATAAATCCCATTTGTCCTTGCTATAGTCGGAGTTCAGCTTGATCTTTTTCCTTTATTGCAATAGAGCTGACCCTTCCTGTAATAGTCTTGAAAAAAGTCTTCCTTACCATTTTCACAAGTGTTACAATAATTTTTTCCTTAACAGGGGTGCATTGCTGGTATATCAACTACTGATTTCCAGAAGTTAGGAGCTTTGAACAGCTCTCCCTTCCAAATTTCAAGGTTGCAGCTGCTGCTAAAGATGTCGCATGGGGTTAGAAAAAAGAGGAAATATTCCTGTTCTCTTTAGAGATACTTGTCTTTGCGCTGAAACCCCTTATAACTTTTGCATTATGAAGAAGACTAAGAGAGCTAGTCCTTCTGTTTTGTCTTTAACCTTCCTTCCTTCCTTCCACTCTTTCTTTCATTCATTTATTCAGGAAATATTTACTGAGCCACAACTATGCACAAGATTCCACGCTCTGTGCCATAGGGTTATAAATATGCAGACGTTATAACCACTGCCCTCAAAGGAGAAAGGAAACCATGGTAGGAATCTGAGACCCTACCATGTATCTGGCAGCATGCTAGACATTTTCACACATCCGCTAACATTTAATCAATCCACAGGACCAGAGAGATAGTTGTTATTTTTCTTTCTTTTTTTTTTTCACCCTTAACAGATGATAGAACTGATTCTTAAAGAAATTGAGCAACTTACTCAAGGAAAAGGAAGGACATGATCACAAAGCAGCTGTTGATGAAACTGGCTGAGTGGAAAGAACACAATAAGAAAGAACAATAGGAAAGACCACAGCTATGAATGTTGGAGGTAGGTCTCAAAACCAGATGTTAGACATTGAAATCTATGACCCCTTTTCTCACTGTGATGTATAACAATTAAGATATGCACACAAACCACTAGAATACAAAGTAAATAGAAATAACTTTGCTGTCCCAAAAGAAAATGGGTAAAGACCTTGGAAATCAAAGAATTAAAAATACAAAGGAAAAGAAATACTGTGTCTAATACACGCAAAGCACTTCACTTTGTATATTCACATGCATGGTCTTTTCATTTTATTGCAGTAACAACATTTAACACAAAATCTAGCCTCTAAACAAATCTTCAAGAGCACAATAGAGTATTGTTGATAGGCACAACATTGTACATCAGATCTCTAGAACTCGTTCATCTTTCATAAATGAAACTTTTTGCCCACTGAAGAGCAGCTCCCTATTTCCCCCTCCCCTCAGCCTCTGGCAACCACCATTCTTCTCTCTGCTTCTACGCATAATCTTATTCAATTCTTCAACAATGCTGTAATGAGAGACATCTCACTTTCAGCAAGAAAGAGTACAAAAATCTTCAAGGAAAAGGTAATGCCAGTTCTGTACTTTGAAGGATGACAGTAGAGCATGGGGAACCAGAGAGAAGACACATTCCAAGGCAGGAAACAGGGTGCTCTAGAAAAAGGGAGGGGGTGGCTGGGTGGCTCAGTCAGTTGAGCATTCGACTTCAGCTCAGGTCATGATCTTGCAATATGTGGGTTCAAGCCCTGCATCAGGCTCTGCACTGACAGAATGAAGCCTGCCTGGGATTCTGTCTCTCTTCCTCTCCCTTGCCATACGTGCTACCTTTCTCTCTCTCTCTCAAAATAAATAAGTAAACTTAAAAAAAAAGAAAGAAAGAAAGAAAGAAAGAAACAAAATGAGAAGACATGATCACAAAGCAGCTGTTGATGAATGGGCTGAGCAGAAAGAACACAACAGGAAAGAACAAAATGTGGAGAACCCACCTCTGGGCATGCTCAAGTACCTGGTCCTTGTTCAGTGTGCCATGGGAGCTCCTGACAAGGAGGCCAGAGTAGACCTTTGGTAAAATGTGGTGTGGGGTTGACCTGAAAAGGATGGCAGGAGAGCCCAGGGTCAAGAGAACCTCATGAGTGGTTATAAGGCTCTCCTGGGGCAGAGGCTGGGGCTGGAGGAAGTGGAGAAGCACATAGTAAGATGAACACATACACAGTTTTTCAAAAATAGCACTAAAGACAGGAAAAGCTATGGCTCAAAATAAATAGTTCTCTTTGAGAACAGAGGCAGCAATGGGCCTACGCTGTTTTCACTTAAACACACATTTGTTAGATGCTGAGCGTGGCAGCTGAACAGCAGCGAACCACCTCTTATCTCCAAATCCAGGCCATTTCACTCCTCTGCCCAGAGTCTGAATAACAAATATTCTACTCCTCCAAAGAAAACAATGTCATTGAATGAGGTAGAAGTATAAAAAATAGGATGGCTTGATTTTATGGACAGAGTTTCATATGATATATCACAACTTGCCTATTTCTTTTCCGGTTGAGACACCAGCCCGAAGAACTGACCTTGGAAAGTCATTTTCTTCCTCTTTTCAGTACAGTTTTAAAAACTGAAATGTTTTTGGAATTGGAGAGACAAACCTAGGACTGCAGCTTATAGCAAAGAAAGGATAATCAGTCTGTTCAAAGAACCAGAGTTCTTCTCACAAGACTGATCAGGAACAGCTGGAAGTATGCCCAGCGAAGTCTATGGATTATGCAGTGATGGAACTAATTCACTGGCACCTGTTATTCTTCAAATACTTCACGTTATGGATTTACCAATTAATAAGACAATCCCTGACCTCACGGTGCCTACAGGCATATAGAAAAATTCCCATATGGTGTGATGGGAACAACAATATAGAGCATAGAGGTTTGGGGAGCCGGTGAAATTTCCCAGAGACCCAAGTAAACAGGCACCATCCAAGGAAGAGTACGTCAGGGTTGAGAAGTCAATGTCTCCTAAACTTCCACACTATACTTCCTGGTTTCAAACTACCTTACAAAGGTACAGCAATCAAAACAGTATGGTACTTGCATAAAATTAGACATACAGACCAACCAAAACAGATTCAAGAGCCCAGAAATAAACCTTCACATATATGATCAACTAACATTTGACAAGGGAGCCAAGAACACTAAATGGGGAGAGGATAATCTCTTCAATGAATAGTGCTGGAAAAACTGGATAATCACAGGAAGAAGGATGAAATTGGACCCCTATCTTATACCACTCACAAAACTAACTTGATATGGATTCAAGACTTCCCCCAAACTTTAAAACTCCTGGAGAAAAACAGGGAAAAGGTCCTTGACAGTGGTCTTGGCAACAATTTGTTGTCTGACTCCAAACATCAAGATCATTCTTAAAGACTTTTGATCTGGAATTGAGTATAGCTATTTTAAGCATCAAACCTGGTTGTAAAAACTTTCCAGAAGCAAAATCGTTTTCTCACTAAAAAAATTAACAATACTTGGGGAGCTGGGGTGGCTCAGTTGGTTAAGTGTCTGACTCTTGATTTTGGCTCAGGTCATGATCTCACGGTCGTGGGATTGAGCCCTGCGTCAGTCTCCATGCTGACCACGGAGTCTGCTGGGAATTCTTTCTCACCCTCTCTCTCTGTCCTTCCCTTGCTTGTGCTCTCTTGCTAAAAATAAATAAATACACATTTAAAAAAAATTAATAATACTCAATTTGAATATTTTATGTAAACTTACTATCATCTTTCTCAACATTTAATTTTCCTTGTAATTACATGATGTCAAAAAAAAATTTTGTTCACCTTGTCATATATATAGATGCTCCCAGAATCCTTTCTGTCTACCCACAACGTGCTGTAAAAATACAATCATTTTCTGTCAGTGCCATGATGCAACAGTAGTCCCTTACACTTGAGCACATGATCTAATAGCTTAGGGAAGGCTTCTTTCCAACACTATCTTGAGTTAGGTGTGGAAGCTTCGAGAGAAATTTTCTTATGAGAAAATTGCTTCAATGTACATATTTTTCAGTTTGCATGCTGTATCAAAAGCATACTCATTATGTAGTGTGTGAAGAATGTTTCCTAAAAAATTTGATCTTCAATTATGGATCTCAGTTCTCAAGATTGTTGCATGAATCCCATCTTGGGAGGATTGCTCATGGCTACCTCATTCCTCAGGATCCTCCCTCCTCTGGCAAGACCTAGAACAATCTGGGCTCTGCAGTCTCCAAGTTGTTTGATATTAGCAAGCCACGTTTTCTTATTTGGTTATTTGGCCACTTAAAGCAAAAACAATATAATCTAATTTCAGTATACTCTTTGGCTAATTTCACTATTTTCATTATTTTATGTAAAAAATATTCTCTTGGAGTCCCTGGGTGGCTCAGTCGGTTAAGCGTCTGACTTTAGCTCAGGTCATGATCTCTTAGTTTGTGGGTTCGAGCCCCGCATTGGGCTCTGTGCTGACAGCTCAGAGCCTGGAGCCTGCTTTGGATTCTGTGTCTCCCCCTCTCTCTCTCTGTCCCTCCCCTGCTCGTGCTCTGTCTCTGTCTCTCAAAAATAAATAAACATTAAAAATTTTTTTCTTTAAATATTCTCTCTACTCTTTTAACTCAGTTGTAACATTTTATCTTATTTCTCCTAGTCTGACCCTGTTGTGGAATGGGAAGACTGGAGAAGTGAAGGGGTTCAGACAAAGTCTTGCTGAGTTTCCCCTATATTATCATTGTTCATATCTGTGCTAGGCACATTCACATGCTATTGCCAGTCAGTAAACAATCCTACAGGATAGGAAGTAGTCGATCCAACTTACAGATAAGGACAGTGAGGCTCAAAATGACTTAGCAATTGCCCCAGGACACATCTCTAGTGAGCAAGTGAGGGTGTCAGGAGTTGTAGTAAGACCTGTTACATTTGGAACCTGTGCTCTGTCTACTCCCACAGTGTTTCTCAAACTTCAATACGCTTCTAAGACACTAGGCATCTTAAAATGTAGACTTCACAGGTCTGGGGTGGAACTTGAGAGTCTGCATTCCTGACAGGTTTCTAGGGGAAGGCAGGTGCTGCTCCCCAGACCACACCGGAGTTAAAAAGTGCACATGATTTTAGGCTTCTCAGAGCACATGGGCATCAAGGAGATGGCCCAGATAGAGCCGTCGAGGTTATCGTTTACAGCTGAGTTAGCCCTCTTTCGCTGACTGGCTTTTGATCAGGGTTCCAATGGATGGCTAGCAAGAGCTAATTACAATCCTGACTAATTCACTGTCAGTTGTTATTCATTAACAAATTATGTTCCTGACAAACTGCTCTAGTGTGGTACCCTAAGTACTGTAATTAAAATCTTAGAAAGTTGCATGTGAGCTTAATTGATTTCCTTAATGTATTACTCAGACTAAACATCCCATTATTTTGTCTTGATGTTTATGAAGGGGCAGAAGTCTGCTGCCACCCAGGCAGCAGATACACGGGCTCTGCGTTAACAGGGAGCCTGCCCGCTTTGGGGGCCCGGACACTTGCCCAGTAGTGCTACCTGGGCGTTCAAATGATAGTGGCGATGTCTCTCCACCGGAAGTATTCACAGAGGGAGGGATGGAGGGTAATTTGACTTGTGCCTCGAATTAATTTGGGTCCTCCTGGGGTTTCCCAACATTGAGAGTGCTATGATGACTCCCTAGTGTACCGATAGAGAAAGAGAGAGAAGCTTCCCCAGGCTGTCAGGGTCCCCTGTCCTACACAGGCTCTTGCTTTTAGCACTGGGCACCACAGGGCAGAATGGGAGAGGCAGCTGGGAACAGTATCTACACTTCAGCTAATGTCATGTGTGATGCAAACAAGTCCAATGTATTTGGCAAATTTGGAATGCCATGGGCAGCTGATACCAATATTACAAGCCATTGACTTAGACTACATGTTTTCATTCATTCATGTTTGACAGCTTCTTAATGAGTACCTAGTATGGGCCAGGCAAGGCCCATATTAAAAATAATAGTACATTTAAAAAATTAAATTAAAAAAAACAACATGCAAAATATTCACAACTTTAATAATGGCAAACGTTTATATAGTAAATGCCAGGCACCGTTCTAGGAACTTTGAACATATTAACTCATTTGATTCTTGCTCAGTTCCTATGAAGTAGGTGCTTTTATTATCTCTGTTTTAAAAGTGAGAAAACTGAGGGGCGCCTGGGTGGCTCAGTCAGCTAAGTGTCTGACTTCTGCTCAGGTCATGATCTTGTGGTTCATGAGCTCAAGTTCCACATTGGGCTCTGTGCTGAAAGCTCAGAGCCTGGAGCCCGCATTGGACTCTGTGTCTCTTTCTCTGCCCCTCCCATGCTCATGCTCTCTGTCTCTCAAAAAATGAATAAAATGAGGGGTGCCTGGGTGGCTCAGTTGGTTGGGCGTCCAACTTCGGCTCAGGTCATGATCTCGCGGTTCATGGGTTCGAGCCCCGCGTTGGGCTCTGTGCTGACAGCTCAGAGCCTGCAGCCTGCTTCGGATTTTGTGTCTCCCTCTCTCTGTCCCTCCCTTGCTTGCTCTCTCTCTCTCAAAAATAAACATTAAAAAAAATTATTAAAAAAATGAACAAAATGAAAAAATGTATAAGTGAGAAAACTGAGGTAACAGAGAAGGTAAGGAACCTTCCTAAGGTCACACAGCTAGGATTCAGATGCAAACAATCTGGCTCTCACACCTTCCTTGGACCCCTGTGTTATGTTCTCTCTCTTTACTAAAATAATAATAGCTAATGAAGACTTAGTGTGTCCTCATGAGTAATTTTATACTTACAAAACCCTAATGAGAAAGGTACTTCCATTATCACAATTTCACAGCTGAGGAAAATGAGTCACAGAGAGGTTGCTGACTTGCCCCAAGGTCTCCCGGCTTATCAGTGTCAGAGCCAGAATTTGAGTGCAGGCCCACAACCTGTACTCTTAATCTCAATGCATCTTAGAACTAGCAGAGATCTGGAAAATCATAAAGATTTGGGGCCTGTACAGGCCAACCAATATAAATAATTAAACTCCAGGTGATCCTGCCCTAGATTCCCAACAGAGGAAGATAAGGCCCAGGTAGAAAGTGCAAAGCTGGGATGTGAAGGCAGATGACCCAATGTTAACGCTACCCTGGACCTCGGTATTATCATGTCTCTTGCATACCTGCAGTTCTTGGACGCTATTTTCCTGCCCTCCACCCTACTCACCCTCACTCGGCATCCAAAACAACAGGGGTGGACCACATGAGTCTAAGGATAAACGTTAACAGGCTGGCAATATGTTGCATTATTCTCCACGCACTATATATTGAAGAAACTAAAATGTGCTTAAATTTTAGAACTTTATTTTCATTTTTTATGAGGGTACATATCAGAAAAATGCAAATTATAAAAGAAACATTAGTCACATTTTCCTGATTCTGAAAAGAAAGGGTGTCAGTTGTGAGGTCACCGAAAAGAACTGGACTACTTTGCTGGAATGAGAGACGGAGCTTTCTCAACAGGTTATTTCTCATGCAGCACCAAGTAGCTGAAGGAGGACTCCCATCATCCGCCGGCTGCCCTCAGCATGATGTGCTTCATTTGTGCTTTCAGGCTCTCTCCTTGGTTCTGGAACCACAACCTGACGTGATTCATCCCCACTACCCTCTGAGTCACTTCCTGGGTCACTCTTCACGGGCTCCCTCACCACAAATGGCATTATTTCTGCTTCTCTCAGACAAGTGCCTTTGCGTATACCTCAACCCAGGCCTCCAGATCATTTTACTCTCAGACTTGTGCCCCAGGCAACACAAAGTCCTTTCCTTCCAGTTTCCCGGGGTGATCCGACTCGGTGCCATCATCCCTGGTGAGCTACCTTCAGCAGTTTCCACTTGTTATCATGTATGTTTTTCTCTCCGGTAAACCAACCTTGTATCCTTCCATTGGACTGTCCTGTTGGTAGAACAAACTGGCTTTCCAGTTTCCAGTTTGTGGCTTTTAACACATAAAGTTCAACTGTTTATATATATATATATATATATATATATATATATATATATATATATATGTGTGTGTGTGTGTGTGTGTGTGTGTATGTGTGTGTGTGTGTGTGTGTATATACACATACTAGAAACCCAAACTGTAAATTTCTATCATATTACTAAACAACAACTGGGTTTGAGCTTAAGTTCAAAGAATCATGTAGACATTATTCATCTCTGCAAACTCCATTTTCAATTCTTATGCAGGATCCTGGAGCATTGATGACTTAGCTAATAAAAATGCTGTTGGAAGTTAAAAATCGCTCCTGGGGTAGTGCTACCTTTCAGTAAGAAAGTTCTTAAAAACACTTGACAGAACTTGGCTGCATGTGACAGATTTTTCCCTCTATACAAGTCACTGTATGCACGCTGAAGAGGCAATGCAATCGTCAGAAAAGCTTCAACCGTTCTTTTCAATTTATTTGATATAAAAGAAAACATCTGGCTCAGGGTATGTGTCTAGAATACAAACTATTTGTGAAGCAGGTATGATGCTGGTACCTGGTAAAAGCAGAATTTCTTTTCTTCTCTTTTCTTCTCTCTTCTTCCTTCCTTCCTTCCTTCCTCCCTCCCCCCTTCTTTCTTTCTTCCTTCCTTCCTTCCTTTTTCTTTCTTTCTTTCTTTCTTTCTTTCTTTCTTTCTTTCTTTCTTTCTTTCTTTCTTTTCCTGGAACTGCCATTGGGAGGTTACTGGCAACTTTTAGTTTGGGGAAGTTGAGAAAGCTCTCAGAGTCTTTGGAACAGAGTCCTTTTGTCTTTGGAAGTTTTCCAGGATTGGCCCTGTAGTTATATAAACACGAAGCAAGTACCCACCCACTGTCCTTGGCGATAGCAGTGAGGTCACCATAAATCTCAATGCTGATGCTGCAGAGCAAGATGCCAAGTGCTCTGCCCAGTGATGTAAGTGGGGTATCTTCCGCCAGAACCATGCCCTTGAAGAGGGTGAGAAATGTTTTGCCTAAATGTGAATCTAGACCAGGACCACTGGTATAAGTAGTATTTAAAGAGTAAATAACACCAACTTTGTGAAATGTATTTTCAACTATTTGAGTGTTTTCAACACCATAAAAAAAAAAAAAAAGAAAGAAAAAAAAAAAAGCAACCACCCACACACATACACATACACATAAGACATTTTAAATTTTAAAAGATATTGTACACTTTACAGAGTTTACCAGTAAACACATGCCACAAATATTTAACATAGAGTTTCAGAAACAATACTTACCCTTATTGTGTTTAATGCTGACATTTCTATATATTCTATGTCACTGTTTTTAAGGTTGGCTGTGTTCCACTGAATTCATATTATGACCTTTTAATGGATCATGATTTGCAGTTTGAAAAACTTCCAACTATTGTGATTGCTTTATATGGGTCCAGTGATCAATCTGTGGAATCCAAGAGATTTGGGGCCTTAGACTTTGAGGTTCAGGGACCTACAGAGATGACAACAATTTGCTTTAAAACACACCAACACAGCCAGTTAGTTTTAGCTTTTGCCCTGGGAGTAGCTGGGGCAGTCAGCTGGCATTCTGATGTGCACTCGATCCACCAATGCGTTTGCCATCTGTACCTCAATAGTCAAAGCTTTGCTAATTTGCACATGGAATGTCAAAAATGGGTCTTTATTGTGCAAAATGGTGTCCTGTTGATCAGCATTACAAATGTCAGAAATGGGCTCTCATTAATGAAAAGTATTCTTTGTCAAATATATTTCAATTTAAAAAACGTTTTTAAAAGTTAAAAAAAAAAAAACATTTGTAATAAAGCTATTTCCAGGAATGTGGAAACATGTATTCTTAATACGTAGACTGGATAAAATATCTCCACCCTTGCGCGGCTGTCAGAATCCAGACAGCCCAGTAACTACACTAGGGACACTTGATTGCTAAAAGGCATGCACTCCAGTGTGTGGCCATCGATGTGGAATATCCTTGTTGTCTGATATTGACTGAAAGGGTGACAGAATCCTGCCTCTGCAGTCTTGGCTTTTGTCTCCAGTGAACAGAAGTTCATGCAAGGTGTTCATCAGACCATCCAAAAGGCCAGACAGAGGCTGTGACTTCATCAAGCTTCCAGAATAGATAGCCGTGACCTGTTTTGTGCCTGCCTGCTAGTGAATGTGTGTTTAGCAAATGTCTGCTTGTGGGGCAGAATCTGGGCTGAGACTTGTTCCATTATAATATGGTAGCAAGGTTATGTGGGAGTGGCAAACTTTTACCCACCTCAAACTTCTTTGTCTGACTAGTGTTACCTTTAAAAAAAAATTTTTTTTACATTTATTTATTTTTGAGAAACAGAGTGAGACAAAGCATGAGCGGGGGAGGGGCAAAGAGAGAAGGAGACACAGAATCTGAAGCAGGCTCCAGGCTCTGAGCAAGCGGTTGGCATGGAGCCTGATGCAGGGCTCGAACCCACAAACTGTGAGATCATGATCTGATCCGAAGTTGGACGCTCAACCGACTGAGCCACCCAGGTGCCCCTGACTAGTGTTATCTTTAAAAAAAAAAAAAGGAGGGGGGGGCGCCTGGGTGGTTTAGTCATTTGAGTGCCCAACTTCAACTCAGGTCATGATCTCACAGCTTGTGAGTTTGAGCCCTGCATCAGGCTCTGTGCTGACAGCTCAGAGCCTGGAGCCTTCTTTGAATTCTGTGTCTCCCACTCTCTCTGCCCCACTCCTAATTGACACTGTCTCTCAAAAATGAATAAACGTTAAAAAAAAATTTTAAAGCAACTTTAAAAAACAAAACAAAAACCCCAAAAGGGGTGCCTTCGTGGCTCAGATGGTTAAGTGTCTGACTCTTGATTATGGCTCAGGTCATGATCTCACAGTTCGTGAGACTGAGCCTCCCATCAGGTTCTGCACAGATAGTGTGGAGCCTGCTTGGGACTATCTCTCTCCCTCTCTCTCTGCCCCTCTCCCACTCGTGCTCTCTCTCTCTCTCTTAAAATAAATATATAAACTTAAAAAAAAAAAAAGCCCTGAGAGCTGTGGTTACCAATTGATTAAATCCATCCAGTTCATGGGACCCTTCCACAATTGCAAATCTATGTGAAGCATGAGGGACCCTCAGAAACAGGTTACTTTGGGGGAGAAAGGTTGACAAATGTGACCAGCAGAACAGATCTATAGAGCATGTGAGTATTCTCTTGACTCAGAATTCAGCTGGTGACAAAGACTCAGCAGAGGAAGGGTCTTCAAAGGATGGGGACATATGATAATTTTACCTTATTTTTAAATTTTCATTTTAGAAGTCTGGGAGATCATTTTATTTTTTTAATTTATTTTTATTTAAAAAATTATTTTAATGTTTATTTTTTCAGAGAGAGAGACAGAGTGCAAGCAGGGGAGGAGCAGAGAGAGAGACACACACAAGAATCTGAAGCAGGCTCCAGGCTCTGAACTGTCAGCACAGAGCCTGATGCAGGGTTTGAACCAACAAACTAAGAGATCATGACCTGAGCCAACTGGGCCACCTAGGCACCCCATGATCATTTTACTTTAGATCACAAAAGGAAATAAGGCCTTATTTGGTAATCAGAGGCTGGGGAGGCCTGGAAATTCATAAGCCACATTTAAAATCGTAGTAAAAGGGGCGCCTGAGTGGCTCAGTCGGTTGAGCGTCCGACTTCGGCTCAGGTCAGGATCTCGCGGTCCGTGAATTCGAGCCCCGCGTTGGGCTCTGGGCTGGTGGCTCAGAGCCTGGAGCCTGCTTCTGATTCTGTGTCTCCCTCTCTCTCTGCCCCTCCCCCATTCATGCTCTGTCTCTCTCTGTCTCAAAAATAAATAAAGGTTAAAAAAATTAAAAAAAATTAAAAAAAATAAAATAAAATAAAATCATAGTAAACAGTAAGAAGGATTTTGTTGACATTCTACTCTATTTAAACACTGGTATTTTAGTTACGAAGTTTGCTTTCTCAGGATAAGATTGTGGGAGGAAAAGTGGCAGGACTCCCTGTGAGCCTCAGATATATTCATGCTGAGTTTCAGACCTTCCTGACAAACAAAGGGATAGGCCATAACTGAGGAGCAGTGAGGAAAGGGCTTTCTGAATTACAGGACTATTTGGAAGGAAGCTAGTGGAAGAAGGTCTGAAAAGTGTCCAGGAGAGATAAAGACGAAATGAAGGATTTGTGATCTCCCTTGTGTATCACTTGCTGGGCCAGACCATGAACTAGGTCTGAGCTCTCCGGGCTGCGGGCAGGACTAAAAGGAGATGTGGGGATATTGCTCCCAGTGTCCTGGACCTGGGGAATTAAGTGTAACCCAGAGGGGAAGAGGGATCTTCTCTCCATCGCCGTATGGATCCAACACAGAGAAGATTCAAGGGATTACAGAGCCACTTAGAAGCTAGAGAGTCTGGGTCTGCATCTTGGGTATCACTTAGAGACCACAGACAACAGTGTTGTCACCCAAAGCCCTGCCATCAGCGATAGTGCCGAGACATGACCACTGAAGGGCTTTTCTGTTGGTGGACATGGACTGTATAAGCCAGAGAAAAAGAAATTGAGATCAGTTTCATAGGCTCCTTCAGTTTGGGACAAGAGCCAGAATTATTTGGTTATTGCCCACACTGAGCTCCATGATACCTATTTATACAAGACTTGAGGAAACTTGAGATAAATTTGAGGATCTCATTAGGATTGCAGTGATTATAGATTCTCCTTCAAAAATCGAGCCCGAGACAAGGGCTTGTGTATAAGCAGTTTATTTGGGAAGTGATCCAGGAAAGTAGGCCAAGAGGAAATGGCAGTTCAGGAGTATATTATCCAGTTGGTCACTGCTGGGTTACTAGGGCTCGACCCACTAAGACCTTTTAAGGAGACATATATATAATATGCCTCCATTACCCACCAGCTCTCATCCCCCATTAGAAAAGGGATGCCCCGTTGGGCTTTAACTCCCCTGCCCTTTTAGGTTGTGCATGCCTGAGTGGGTCTCCATAGCCATCTCACAACACAGCATTAAAGAAGTCCCAGGGCAGAAGGCCATGATGCAGATGAAGTGAGGCGCTGTCAGAATATGTTTGCACAAAGCTAGCTGCTGCAGCAGGGGCTGGAGTAAAAAGGGGGCTGAGAAGATGTGAGGATGGTAAGTGGTTCATACCAAGTGTCTGATATTGTACATCTCTTGCACTGCTCACATCCACTCTGCCCTACATTAAGTCCCATTCAGCAGGCAGCATTCAATGTGGGGAGACTTCCACAGTCTCCACAAGGGACTTAATACAGGAAGCTTCCTGGAAAAAGCTACAGTCCCTAGTGCTGTAACTGGTGTTGCAGGAAGGGGTCTGATAGTGTCCATCTGCTACCAAGTGCCTGGCTCATACTTTCCCCATACCTTCATAAGAAAGGGGTACCTTTATAAGAAAGGGAAATTATCAATTATGTGAATTGGAATTCAATTTCGAGTAATAGACAACGGACCCCAAATGGCTTAAACTGAAAAAGTGAACTTATTCGGTCATATAACCGAGCAGTCCAGGAGTAGATATGGATTCAGATGGGGCCCAAGGCAAAACGTATGTGGTATTGTTGCCATGGAAGAGAAGGGGGGGGGGGCGGGAAATAGGTGTGTATTTCATCAATATTTAAAATGTTTGCCAATATGATAAATGAAAAAAAATTTATTTGCATTTCCCTAACCAATGCTGGTCTAGTGGTTGAAGTGGGATTTGAACACAAGCCAGCTAATCCAGAAATGCATATTCTTTTACCAATACCCTATGCTATACCTTTCACATAGGCTTCATTTGGAATCCTGAACTAGAAAAAGGCAAGAAAGAAATAAAACACTCTCATATCTATGAAGATGATAGAAGATTTAGAAACTTTACCTGGGAAAACTTAATGGAAATGGGAACTGTTTTTCTTATGGCTAAGTTTATAAAGGCTATGAAATAATGCAACATCTTAAGAACTTTTTTTTTTAATTTTTTTTAAATGTTTTTATTTATTTTTGTGACAGAGAGAGACAGAACATGAGCAGGGGAGGCCCAGAGAGAGAGGGAGACACAGAATCGGAAGCAGGCTCCAGGCTCTGAGCTGTCAGCACAGAGCCCGATGCGGGGCTCGAAACCACAGACTGTGAGATCATGACCTGAGCCGAAGTCGGACGCTTAACCGACGAGCCACCCAGGCGCCCCAACATCTTAAGAACTTTTAAGGGCCTTTTATTGAATGAAAATCATGAAAAGATTCAGACCCACTGGCAGAAGAGGCAAGGGACTGAACTGGAGCCAGAGGGAATCTACGTAGTCACAACAATCACATCTCTTAACAGAAAAGGTACAACACAGGGACAGGTGTAGTGGATGGGTAACTTGTTTGTCTACCCTCAAGATCCCAGTTCATGTGGTCCTGATGGAACTGTGAATAATGATGCCACCCTCCTCCCAACTCAACAGTGGTCACGTTGACCAATGACTAATCAATATGCTTACTTCCCAGCTCATGGTGGATGGTTCCAAGATGAACAGGTGATATAAGCAGAGCTGGCTTGAGTGAAATAGAAACAGGAAACGTATATTTAAGGATATTTAAATATATACACCCAGGCCACCAAAAAAAGGTGGGCAAGAAAGAGAAAGGCAGAAAACAAAACAGAAGTAGTATCAGTTAGCACATGGTTTTGCAGCGAATAGAAAATAGGATACGCAATAGTGCACGTTTTTTTGCTAGTCCAGCAATGCAAATCTGAGTGGAGTCCTCCCTAGGAGTTTGCTGCTAGAGTAATCGGAATACCTCTTTTCCATTAGGATTGATAACCTGGCAACTGAAGCCAGCAGCATCCCTAAATTTCCAAGTCATGTGAGCCAATAAATTTCCTATATTGCCTGAGCATGATTTGTTCAGATTTCTGTTTTCCAACAAGAAGTCCTCAACCAATATATTAGCTCACTCTCAAGTCTATTGGAGCTCATTCTTCTGAGTCTATCTATATGAAATGCCCTGTGTGCAAAAGGAGGACGGCCAGTTGCCTCCTCTTGAGATGGGTCCCCTCTCACCAGAGATCCATGGTAAGTGTAATGGAAAGAGAATGCAGGATGAGTGTGATTCTCACTTCATATTCTGGGAAGTACATTCATTGCTCCCACATTCCTTAAATATGATTCCAGAACACGTAGGTAAGAGGCATTTAAGTGATTTACAGTGTGTAACAGATAAAGCTATAATCCTTCCTCCTTTGTTACATGAGAAATGAAAAGTTGATTCCTTCTTACAATCATTCACACAAACCAGATTCTGGACCAAGTTGTCAGCCGTCGTGTGATCAGCCAAAACACTGGGCTTTTTAAACAGTCGTTTCTAAGCCTCGTCCAGTAGAGCCAATTTATCAATCAGGATGTGAGCTGGAAGCAAGGCTGTGACGAATAAAGACCGACTGCAGCCAAATTTCTGAGAGCCTTTGTAACTTGGGGCTTCAAGGGAGCAGAAAAAGGAGCTGAACTGAGTCTCTGATGCTCAGGTGTTTGGGGTCCACGGGGAAGGGGAGTAACATGAAGCCACAGTAAGAACAGCCACCATTTGTGGAGCTGCTTCTACATGCCAGGCGGGCTGCACGTTTTATCCCACTTGATCCCCGCAAGTATGCTGTGAAGGAGGTATTTTTAATCCACAGATGCTCACATGGAGACACTGAGGCTCATAGAAAAAAGGTCTGCCCAAGGTTGCATAACAGCACATGGAGGATCCAGAAGTCAAGCTCAGTTCCAGCTTGTCCAACAACTGTTGGACACTTGTCCTGTGTGCTGCTCAAAAGCCTGTATTTTCCCTACACCATTATATGGCCAACTACGGTAGTGTTCATTAAACAGCTTTGTATTTAAGGCATTCCTTCAAGAACTGGACTTCTAGGCAAGCCCTCCGAAGGAATCAAACCACACCCACAATTATTACAGTATTGCTTGGTCTTCTCTTCTAAAAGAATCCTCTTCTAGAACAATTGTTTACTACCTTGAAATGTTGCCTTATAAAATCTCAGTTCAAAGGCTGTGTATGTCCCAGAAAATAGACAGATTTCTTTTTTGTTTTTGTTTTTGTTTTTGTTTTTTTGCCACTGGCTTAACAGCACATTACTGTCACTCACAAGAAATGGCATCTTGATCTACGGTAAATCACATGATACACTCGTTTTGTATTCTAGCTCTTGCCCTAATTATATGTATCCTTAATTGAAATGTTTAGATGGTGGAGATGGAATCAGTTTATTAATTTTACAGCGTCCACAGATTTCCCCTCTCCCCTAGCCTGCCAAAGAGATCCTGTAATTAATTACTTGCCCAGTCTTTCTCTTCAGGAGACTTGAGAAAATAAAAGAATCCCTCTAATTATTTTGTACTTATTTGTGCTTCTGTTAACCTGACTCATCTCCAAGACAAAACCGCCTGGGACATAGCTTCTAGAGAGCTACACAATAACACCTGTGAAAAGTTAGCAGGACACCAGGTACAGAAAGCACGTGTGTCTGGTGGCATGGCAAGGTGGGATGATTCCTGGAGCCACACCATCCCTTATGTGCTCTTCACAGTGCTATCGGGGGATTACATGAAACAGTACATGTGAAAATTCTTTCTGAACTAGGAACACTGTGTAAATGTGAGCTGTTACAACCAGGCGGTGTGTGCAATGGAGATTACCTTTTGCCAGGGGTAAGCATTTCAGCTTATATAACACTTTTCATTCCAGGAGCCCTGAGCCCTTGTAAATATTATCCCAAGAAATATCATTTGAAATAAAATGCACATAAACAAACAGAATCTAGCAAATGAAAGCATCCTTGATGATGAAACGATGAAGGTCTTCAATGAGAACATCAACATTTTGACATGCCAACACTCAAGGATGTCGCCACTGTAGTCACAACACCTTCTGAGGGGAAAATCAATTCTCAACATGACTGTTTCCCGTCAGGGCTGTTTGGGTGAGCGGCGAGGAAGAGGGACACAGAAGGGCAAGACATTTTAAAAATATGAATTTTATTCCCATAGCAGTACATCGGAAAACTCAAATATAACTCCACAACTCTCTCAAGAGTTTCCTTTTTGTTTTCCGATGGTAAAGAGAGAGAGAGAAAATAAGCTGTCATTATCAGAATGATCAAACGCAGAGAGGAGAGAGGCAGAGGTAAGTAAAACACCAATTACAGTGCTGCCAATCTGTGTGAGTTGGGCCCCTTCCAAACAACAGTGCAAATGGATCTGAGGACACGGGGAAGAGGACGGAGGGGGTAGGGAAGAGAGAGCTGCCAAAATACAAGCCGGGGAGGCGGGAGGCGGTTAGAAATCGCCCCCTGGTGCTCTGGCAACAGTTCAATCAGGCAGAGCCCTGTACATTCCCATGCACCAATTCCATTGTGTGTGTTCGCTTGCGGATTTGGCTTCTGGCTTACTCTCTTTGTTTGGGTAGCTAGGCATGAAAAAGAATCATCCGCAACTAGAGCTCAACTTAATTCCCAATTCCTCTCTGGAAACTATCTGTTGGCATCGTGAAATGTTCTGTGTAAAAGGCCACGCTTCGGCTGGTCAAAAGAGGAATTTCAGACCCTCCATCAGGGTCTTTGTGGATAAAGGTAATTCTTGGGGGTTGACAGAGGAGTCTGTACCTCTGGAATAAACTGTGTTGCCCCAGCACCTCACTGTTCTTGCCAATGACAAACAGGAACCCCTGACAATTTTTCCTCTCTCCTGGCAAATGGGATGATGGCACAGCTGTTTTCTCTCTATAAAAAGACAGTCACTCTTCTCTGTCCCTCCAGCTTATAACAAAAGGTCAACTTATGTTAGTGATTGAACTACCATGTAGCATATGAAGAAACACAAAAGAAATTCACCAGGAGAGACTCTTAAGATTTCTAATCATTTTATCCACATTCTAGCACCTAAATCTGAGTGTGATGCTCACCAGGTTTTGAATGAATGTAGGAATAGAAATTTGGATTAATATTGTATTATCTGCTGTTTTCAGAAATCTTCAGGCAGGGTATTTTTTTCCCCCAAACTTATTTACTCATGGCACCATTTTTCTAAGAACATCCTCTGAACACACTAGATTATAATTTTTTTAAGTTTAAACATTTTATTTCTTTATTATTTTTAATTTACATCCAAGTTACTTAGCATATAGTGCAATAACGATTTCAGGAGTAGAATCCAGCGATTCATCCATGCAGGGTAATTTTAACCCCTGCCCTTTTTCCCCTTTGGGTCGGGGAAGCTACCTTATCATATTATAGCTGCTTTGATTTGTATCAAGTCCCTGTCGGGTTCAAGACACATTCAGAATTTCTCTGTGAGACGTGTTAAAAACTGGAAGAAAGATTAAGTGAATGGATTTCTGGTAAACATGAAAGATTATACATGCAAATTTGTCTTTCCCTTCCCAAACTCTTCTAAAATAACAATAAAACATAAGAGCAAAAATAAAATATGAACCCACAAGAGAAGAAAAAAGGAGATGATAGCAGATTGTAAACAGTCACAGTATTTTGGGAATGGAAATCCAAGGAAAGGAAGGAAAGGGGGCACAGGAGGAGGAGTCAACCAGAAGCAAACCAGTTCATGCTCAGAATCCCCAGAGTCATGGGAATTAAGGATGCCAGGGTGCCTCCAACGGCAGACATGCTGAATGGGTTTGAAAACAGGACAATCAATTGCAAGGTAACTAGAAAACTGGGACCTGTGCTCAGGTGATCAATTAAGTTTGTTTCAGTAAATTTGGAATTCATTTAATTAGAGGATAAAGCTAAAGTCATAATTAAATGCTCTACCCCAGAAGTGACAGATATTGCTCTTGCACGTAATATTAGGCCAGAACTCGTCACATAGCTCCACCTAACAACAAAGAAGGCAGAACGTGTCGTTCAACTGTGTGTCTGGAAGGGGAAGAGTGTTAACAGCAGAGCCACACGAATGACTACCCCAGTGCCCAGGAGAAAATTTGTATACATGTTATTCCAGAGATGCAAGAACTAAGAGTCAGCATGGAAAGAAGATGGAGGAAAAACAATTAGACATAGGAGGAGGCCCAAGAAAGCAGGAGTCATGGATGACCAGGAGGAAGGAGAGAGAGTGAAGAAGGAAGCAGGTGGTCAATGCAGAAGTTTCTGATAGAAGATGGACCATGCACAGGAACGCAGACGGATTTAACACAAGAGGCACTTGAAGGCAGCACTCATTCCCTTGATGAATTTCTCAGGGTCACAATTACTGTCCCTCAGCCTAACTCTAACCCCACATCTAACCTTAATTATAATGATGCATACATAAGTCTGCCTTAGCCTGATATCACCGAACATTCTAAATGTCTAATCAATTTGAAACCCCTTCCTCTGATTTCATTCTTAAAGGCAAACTTCTCCTTATGATTCAGCTTTCTTTGAAGGTCTTCCTTCAGTAAGGGAATGTGTTAGTCATAGTAGAGCATTTCAGACCACAGGTCAACTCCATTGCTCAACGGGTAAATTCAAAAACCGGCATTCTGCTTTTATACATCAGTGGGATAAACTTGGTATATATGAATCTCTCACCAGATGGTTCCACCCTTGATATGCAAGTAAATGTATATTTACAAATGTAAATATACAAATGTAAGGCCTATGAGTCTTATGTACAATATCTGAATTTTTCTACAGTGAGCATTAAGAAGGAAAAATCCAGGGGTGCCTGGGTGGCTCTGGTTAAGCCTCCAACTTTGGCTCAGGTCATGATCTCGTGGTCCATGTGTTCAAGTCTCATGTTGGGTTCTCTGCTGACAGCTCAGAGCCTGGAGCCTGCTTTGGATTCTGTGTCTCCCTCTCTCTCTCTCTCTCTCTGCCCCTCCCCACTCATGCTCACTCTCTCTCTCTCTCTCTCTCTCTCTGTCTCTCAAAAATAAACATTAAAAAAAAAAGAATTTAAAGAAGGGAAAATCCAAGGAAACAAACTCCATGGGGTGCCTGGGTGGCTCAGTCAATTAAGCATCTGACTCTTGATTTTGGCTCAGATCATGATCTGAGGTCATATGATCAAGCCCCATGTCAGGCTCTGCACTGTTAGCATGAAGCCTGCTTTGGATTCTCTCTCTCCCTCTCTCTCTGCCCCTCCCCTGCTCACATGCATTCACACACTTTCTCTCAAAATAAATAAATATTTTAAAAAATAAATAAAACAAACTCCATGTTGAAGGAAGAGGAAGGAGTTAAAAGAATTCAAAGGAGGGCAAAGTCAGAATAACAGGGGATTAGGAAGTAACAGAAACAGGGAAAGAGATACCATGAACAGAGGCCGCAATTTCAGAAACCTAAAGAGCTTGGTGGCCTCCTTATTTTTGCTGAATTTAAAATAATTGTTTACTAGGGGCACCTGAGTGGATCAGTTGGTTAAGCATCAGATTTCGACTCAGGTCATGATATCATGGTTCATGAGTTCGAGCCCCACGTTAGGCTCTGTCCTGACAGTTCAGAGCCTGGAGCCTGCTTTGGATTCTGTGTCTCCCTCTCTCTCTCTCTGCCCCTCCCCACTCACACCGTGTCTCTCTCTCAAAAATAAACATTAAAAAAATTTTTTTAAAGAAATAAAACAATTGTTTACTAGGCTAGGAAGTACGCGATTTGGCAAAATCTAAGTTAAGGTATTTGATGGTGGAGTGAAAATACGAAACTGAATATGTACCAGAAGCCAACGAGATACTAGATTTTTCTACTTCTAAAAATAAGTATGCTGGGGTTGTTAAAGAAATTTTAAGACCAGATTATATATTGCATGACAATAAAATAATAAATTACAACATTATATTATGATGGAATACAACTCAGTCACCAAAAACAGATTGCTGGAGAGTATTCAATAGCACAGAAAAAAGATGGCCTCAATATAATGTACCATTGGAAAACAACAGGGTTTTAAAATGTGTTCACATTCTCCTATGTTTATTGCAGCATTATTTACAATAGTCAAATTATGGGAACAACCCAAGTGTCCAAATTACGGAAACAACCCAAGCACCCATTGATAGATACATAAAGAAGATGTGACACATAGAAATATATATATATACATAATATGTATATATGTATAATACATATATACATATACATATATATATATAATGGAATATTACTCAGCCATAAAAAGAATGAAATCCTGCCATTTGTAACAAAATGGATGGATCTAAATGGTATAACACTAAGTGAAATAAATCAGAGAAAGACAAATACCATATGATTTTACTCATATGTGGGATTTAAGAAACAAAACAAGGGGGAAAAAAGGAACAAACTAAAAATCAGAATCACTATAGAAAACAGACAGATGGTTACCTGAGGGGAGGCACGTAGAGGGATGGGTGAAATAAGTGATGGGGATTAAGAGTTTATCAAGATGAGCACTGAGTAATGTATAGAATTGTTGAATCACTGTATGTTAACACTGTATGTTAATCACCTGAAACTAATATAACACTGTATGTTAACTACACTGGAATTAAAATAAAATAAATAATAAAATGTGTGTGCATTATTATACCAAGTTTGAAAAATAAAAAAGACTGGAAGATCTCAAAAATGAGGATAGAAGTGGTGGTGTGGTTATGGCTGATTTTTATTTTACTCTTTTTACTTCCCTGTGATTTTCAAATTTTTCTATAATGAACTTAGAATTCTTTTAGATATCATAAATTACTTTTATAGAGAAGCGTGTTTCCATTAGCAACTCTGTTTTTCAATTATTTTTGTTACTTATATTGGAATTAAAAACTCGTTACATATATTAAATGTAACATTTTTAAATGCTCAGGGTATATATGTTCCCGACTGCTTTTAAAATGAAATTGGAATTAGATGGAATAAGAGAATTGAGACTGGAAAAGCTCTCTGAGGGTGATGGCAAAGGCGTGAAACGCCCTATTTCACATATTGCAAAATACTCACCATACAAATGGTAATCTCGTGGACGTATTTTGCAGAATGCAATACAAATAAATTAAAACCTGACTTTAGATTCTCTCGTAGATTTTAATATACATGCAAAAAGTTTCCAAGTTTCAAATTGAGCTAAAAGTTTCTTTTTACATTATATGAAAATGAAATAGGCAAATCGATATTGAATAAGATCATGGAGGAAATAGTCTACCTGCCTAAGAGAGTATGCTATTGTCAAATACTGGAAGCATCCTTCATAGACTTACAGTACATGTGTCAATTAACAATTAATAGTCTAAGTACAGTTCTAAGCTCCATTTAATGATAGAGAAGAAATGGAGAGAGACTCCCCCCATCTGACGGATTCTACTTTCTCTGCAATGACTCAGGCAAGATCATCTGAGAGTGAGGGGCCAGTGTGAAGTTCCGACGTCAAGGAAGGTGGAGAAGCATAAGGTGACTTTGCAGAGAATAGGACAGTATGTCTACCAGAAAAACGTTACATTGCCATGGCTTGAAGGTTGACTGTGGACTCACATTATTTTCAGTGATACAAACTGAGTGGTCTCACTGAGCAAGCTGGACACATAGGATGCAAAGAGAAACAATTTTATTCTTCACCCCCAACTGCCTGTTTGAATCCTCTTGGGTCTACTCTTTCCAACCCTTCAGATGAGACATTAGAAAGTCTTTTTTTTTTTAAATTTTTTAAGTTTATATATTTATTTTGAGAGAGAGAGAGAGAGCAGGGCAAGGGCAAAGAGAGAGATGGACAGAGAACCCCAAGCAGGCTCTGTGCCACCAGCTCTGTGCTGGTGCCACAGAGGGCTCAAACTCATGAACCATGAGAACCATGACCTGAGCCGAAATCCAGAGTCAGACCCTTAACTGACTAAGCCACCTAGACACCCCCAGGAAGGTCTTCTGACTGTGATCATTTCAGATAACAAGATGTCCTCTGGTCATTTCATCCCCAAATCACAACCTCAATGTATAAATTAACATGCGTGATAAAACTCCAAACTTCATTGCAAGCTCGGATATGCTTTAGACCAAAGGGCCTGCAGTGGGGACTGGGATATTCATCTCTATTTCCCCGTTAGTGCTACTTCTTCCTGACCCCCCACTCTGTTCCTCCACCATTTGATCATTACTGGGCCGTCCAGGGCGGGAGCAGAGACAACAGAAAGGTAGAAGGGGGGAAGGCCTTATTTGACGGACACAGATACAAGCTGGTGTAGTTTCCCTCTGGTTCTGACTGTTGTATCCAGATAACTAATTTACTCTTTCACGGGAGCATCCGCAGCCTCCTCAGAAGCTCCTGTGCTGCACCCTTCCAACCAGAATTCCTTGGTCTCAGATGGTGCCTCTCCTCTAGGCCACCTACAATTCCCTTCTGCTTCTCTTTCCAGTGGAACCCCTGACCTCTTTTTGCTGAGGACACCTCACTGACCGCAGGAAGCCCTCTGGATCAAGATTCCTTTCTAAACAAACCACGCTCACATTCCCACCATCAGTTTCACATTTGGTCCCTGCAAAAAGGCAGCTTTGGCCTGGCATAGGCCAGAATGTGGTTATTTCCCAAATGCAGCCCTCTGCTGTGCTGACACACACTTTAGCCAGCCTCTCATTAAAGACTTTTTTCCCTAGGCATGAGTCTAATGTCTGTCTGTACCCCTCCAAGCTTCAACATATACCTATCAACGATGATTATGAAGCTCCCTCATGGCTAGGGGGGTAAGTATGAGGGAGTTTCGGATAGGAAAAACTCACAGCTCAAGGTCAGTGAAAAACAAAGATCATAAAACCTGTTTTCATCCATCTTCTTTAGGAGTCACGCACAGGGAGGGGCCAGTAATTTGCTTTGGAATGCGATAGCATTTGGCATCCTTGGTCCTGGGGCCTCAGTGAAAACTGGAACAGAGGGCTCTATGTTAACTTTATCTTCCCTCTGTGCAATGTTTCTAATATTACTCAGCCTCCCAGTTGAAGAGCAAGATGGCTGGTTTCGAATTATGTCAAACAGGAATGATGAAAATAGAGTGGCAAGGGGACTTGAGCCCTGGCAAGGGTGATTGAATTGAGGCACCCTGGAATAAAAGCTGGATAGGGAAAACAGTAAAGAAGGTCAGTGAACTAAAAGGCTCAGGAGGTTGGAGAGTGTAGAAGGCATGGTTGAGCAAACATTCTGGAAAGATACTTTTAGCAGTTGATTGGCTAAAGGGAATGAAGATGAGAAAGGGTTGAAGAGTTTGGGGTTTGCAGCCTGGCAGACTGGCCAGTGGTTATGGAACTGTTGGCAGGTGTAGAGTATTGCAGAGGTGAGCTGATTTTCAGGGCATAGTGATGAACTCCACCTTGAACAAGCTGAACTTGAGAGGACAATGAGACATCCAAGTGGAAACGTCACGGGAGGGCAGATGCTCAGAACAACAAGGTTCAAGATGTACCTTTCAGAGCCAGGACCAGAGGTATTATTGGGAGCCAGAGGACTCAACGACTTCCCCAAAGGAGAAACTAGAAGGCAGAATGCAAAGGTTGAGGACCACTAGGGAAATGTACCTTGTTAAAAGGAAGGGGTTTAAAGAGGACCTGTTAACAGAGAGGAAGCAGAGCTCTCTGTCATCCAAGAGAAAGAGCTGCATGTGAGAGTCAAGCTAATCTGTTCTGAAGAGTACTTCATCCAAAAATACCTCTTCTTCCTCTTCCTTCCTAATTACCTTTATTGCCTGGTTATGCAGCTAAATCTCCTCCTACCTCTCAAGCTTGGTTTCCACATCCATAAAAGGAAGGTAATAATTGTATTTGCCTTTTAGGGCTGTGGTAAGGAGACAGTGAGGCAATGGGTGATATGCCTGGTGCAGAGTACAAACCCAACAAGTGTGAACTATCCTTATTATTGTCATGATTTGTCATATTTGCCTCTCATCAATGGTCACTCTTTTACAAGATAAGTATATCAAACTTATTTCCAGAGGGTTTGTGTTTTGTTTTGTTTTTGATTTTTTGCCTCTCACTTAGCTCTTCCCTCTGATAAAAATGGCACTGGGAAGAGAGACTAATTCAAACGCCAAGACCGCTAATAGTCTGGCACAGTTAAATAAATACGCTGTCATCGTAACACTGGTTTGATTTTCAAGTCCAAAGTTCAGAGGTCACTATTTCCTCTTAGGGACTATGCCTGCGGTTTAGAGACATTGCCACCAGCTGATTGATGCTTGCTGAATTACGACACTTGTTTACTGTATTAGTTTTCTATTGTTATCTAACAAATTAAAACAATTTTTTTTTAATTTTTAATGTTTTATTTTTAAGACAGAGCATGAGCAGGGTAGGGGCAGAGAGAGAGAGAGGGAGACACAGAATCTGAAGCAGGCTCCAGGCTCTGAGCTGTCAGCACAGAGCCCGATGCGGGGCTCGAACTCACGAACTGTGAGATTATGACCTGAGCCGAAGTCGGACACTCGACTGAGCCACCCAGGCGCCCCCAAATTAAAACAAATTTAATGGCTTACAACAATATCCCTGTACTAGCTCACAGTTCTGTAGGTCTGAAATAAGGGCACAGCATGGTTAGGTTCTCTACTCAGAGGCTCACAAGGCCGAAGTCAAAGTGTCAGCTACAGTTCTCATCTGGGATTCAGGGTGTTCTTACAGGCTCACTAGTTGCTGGTAGAATTCGGTTATTTGTGGTTATAGGACTGAGGTCCTTGATTTCTCTCTAGTTGGTTGGCTGGGGACGTGTCTCAGTTTCTAGAAGCATATCCTTTCCTTTGGCAGGTCACTACATAGCTGTATGCTTTCTTCCAGGCCAGCAGGAATGTTTCTCTCTCCTAAAGGACTCACCTTGGCACAAAAACAGACACATAGACCAATGGCATAGAATAGAAACCCGAGAACTAGACCCACAAACGTATGGCCAACTAATCTTTGACAAAGCAGGAAAGAACATCCAATGGAAAAAAGACAGTCTCTTTAACAAATGGTGCTGGGAGAACTGGACAGCAACATGCAGAAGGTTGAAACTAGACCACTTTCTGACACCATTCACAAAAATAAACTCAAAATGGATAAAGGACCTGAATGTGAGACAGGAAACCATCAAAACCCTAGAGGAGAAGGCAGGAAAAGACCCCTCTGACCTCAGCCGTAGCAATCTCTTACTCAACACATCCCCCAAAGGCAAGGGAATTAAAAGCAAAAGTGAATTACTGGGACCTTATGAAGATTAAAAGCTTCTGCACAGCAAAGGAAACAACCAACAAAACTAAAAGGCAACCAACGGAATGGGAAAAGATATTTGCAAATGACATATCGGACAAAGGGCTAGTATCCAAAATCTATAAAGAGCTCACCAAACTCCACACCCGAAAAACAAATAACCCAGTGAAGAAATGGGCAGAAAACATGAATAGACACTTCTCTAAAGAAGACATCCGGATGGCCAACAGGCACATGAAAAGATGCTCAACGTCGCTCCTTATCAGGGAAATACAAATCAAAACCACACTCAGATATCACCTCACGCCAGTCAGAGTGGCCAAAATGAACAAATCAGGAGACTATAGATGCTGGAGAGGATGTGGAGAAACGGGAACCCTCTTGCACTGTTGGTGGGAATGCAAATTGGTGCAGCCACTCTGGAAAACAGTGTGGAGGTTCCTCAGAAAATTAAAAATAGACATACCCTATGACCCAGCAATAGCACTGCTAGGAATTTACCCAAGGGATACAGGAGTACTGATGCATAGGGGCACTTGTACCCCAATGTTTATAGCAGCACTCTCAACAATAGCCAAATTATGGAAAGAGCCTAAATGGCCATCAACTAATGAATGGATAAAGAAATTGTGGTTTATATACACAATGGAGTACAACGTGGCAATGAGAAAGAACGAAATATGGCCCTTTGTAGCAACGTGGATGGAACTGGAGAGTGTGATGCTAAGTGAAATAAGCCATACAGAGAAAGACAGATACCATATGGTTTCACTCTTATGTGGATCCTGAGAAACTTAACAGAAACCCATGGGGGAGGGGAAGGAAAAAAAAAAAAAAAAGAGGTTAGAGTGGGAGAGAGCCAAAGCATAAGAGACTCTTAAAAACTGAGAACAAACTGAGGGTTGATGGGGGGTGGGAGGGAGGGGAGGGTGGGGGATGGGTATTGAGGAGGGCACCTTTTGGGATGAGCACTGGGTGTTGTATGGAAACCAATTTGACAATAAATTTCATATATTGAAAAAAATATATATAAAAATTAAAATTAAAAACTCAATAAAGAAAAAAAATAAAAAAAAATAAAGGACTCACCTGATTAGAGCAGGCCCACCCAAATAATTTCCCTTTTGCCATATAACATACCATAATCAATAAATTGATATCACATCATACTCATATGCTCTTCCCGCACTCAAAGAGGAAGAGATTATACAAAGGCAAGGATCGCTGGAGGTGAACTTAGAATTCTACATACCATATTTACCTAGGGAACAACACTTATGTTTCAGGCACTGAACAAAGCATTGTGGGTACAAGGATAGATTAGATACTGCCTCTGAGTTGCTCATGCTCTAGCTCCACACTATCCAATACAGGAGCCCCTAGCCACATGTGGCTATTGAACACTGAAAATGTGGCTAATCCAAATTATGAAGTGTCGTAGGTGTAAAATGCACACTGGATTTCAAAGAATTAGTACCCCCCAAAATTGTGAAATATCTCATTAATACTCATATATTAATTACATATCAAAGTGATAATATTCAGGATATCTTGGTTTCAATGAACTACACTATTGAAATTAATTCCATCTTTTCTTATTCACTATATTTTAGTGTCTACTTAAAAAAAAGTAACAAATGTAGCTCCCACTATTGGGCAGTTCTGGTCTAGACCAGAAAAAAAAAACAACAAAAAAAAAAAACAAAAAAAACCCCAAGCACTTCCACCCATACCAGATGTCATGACAGGAGAAGCCAGTGGTGTTCTGGGTACAAAGGAGAGGTCAGCTTTGGGAATGACAGTGTGAACAGGAAAGGCTTTGACTGTGTGGTTTCCCATTCACAGCTGTAGACGAGGGAGAGTGTGCTTTTGCCCCAATCCCTTCCCAATATGTGGAAATTCTTTACATCGAGCTGCAAAGCAACTACTGCTAGTGACTTGTTTATTTAATTTATTTATTTATTTATTTATTTATTTATTTACTTAATTTTACTTTTTTATTTTAGAAGACACAATTCAGAGTACGATTCTGAAACAAATACAAATGCCCAAATCTAAGCTAACGCTTTCCTAACAAACCTTTAACTGTTCTCCATCCACCTGGACCTTCTCCTTCTTTCACTTGGACCCCCACAGACAGAGCAACTCTCCCTTTGAGCTACTTTGTAGGGTCCGAAACTTCAAGGCTGTCATTGAGAGCAGCCGGTCTTCAAAAGTCCTCCCAGGCAGTGTTTCTCTGGTCTTTGATCTCACCAATAGAGGGCAGCTATTACCAGCTTAATTAGAGAGTAGTTAATACCTTCTTGGCCCTCCCAATTAGTTCAAAGAGCTCTCTTTGGCTTCCTTGACTTTTGACAAATCACTAAAAGAAATGTTGAAATGTGATCTGTAAAAATTTTTTTTCTGTAATGGCTTCTTTTTCCAGTGGGAGATTCCCTTTCAGTAATCATTTTAGACTAGATCCCACTTCTCAAAAAGACCCATGTAAATAATGTTTACTTTTGAGACAAGTAGTTTTATGTGTAAATAGTTAATACCTGTTATGAATACGCTAGGCATTAGATGTTGTGCTAAGCATTTATATCATCTCATTTAATCTTTACAAAGGTTAAATCAAAAAGGTAATAATAGTAACAATTATTGAGGGCTTGCTACGTCCTAGGTACTTTTCTAATCTTTATTTGTGATGAAGTTAATTTCAGGATTAAGTGAAATAAAATATGGTAAGTGCTAAGAACAATGCCTGGCGCTGGGAGATGTGCTGAGTAAATGTTAACTAATTTTTAATCCTCACAGAGATCCTGTCTCTTAAGTATTATTATTATTATTTCTATTTTACAGAGAAATAAACTGAAGCTCGAAGGGCTTAAATTTGCTGCTTTAGATCAGTTGTTAAACTTTAGTGGGCACCAGAATCAACTGGAGGGCTAATTAAAACAGATTGCTGAGGTCCACCCTTGAATTTCTGCTTTAGGGGCTCTGGGGTGGGAGCCAGGAATGTGCATTTCCAACAAGTTCCCCAGTGATGCCACGACACTGCTCAGGGACTGCCTTGCTCTGGATCATAGAGTTCAGAAAGACTTCACTCCAGCCATTCATGCTCTTTACCACAACTGAACACTCCCTCTTTGTCATCTTATATTAATGGAGCTTAAAGTATCTACAAATCAAGCTGATATCAGAACTTAGACAACTTCAAACAAATTATAAAATTATACCCTTTAAAAATTTTATAATCTAACAACTGATCAAAGGCAAGAAATTTAAGCCATCCAACAGTATAAAATGGTTGACTCACACTACATATTGAGAAATCCTGACCTAAACAGGGCATCAACTCCCTTTCTAAGAAGCATGCCATTCATAAATCCTCATGAGGAAGGGTCTTTTGCTCACTTCCAGCCACCACATATGCTGGCAAAGATGAGTAATATCTTTTCTAAATATACACAGAGACCTTCCCAGGCAAATTATGGCTTCTTACAGTGGAGGAATACACAACACCTTCACATTCAGGGTTTTCTCCAGGGAGGAAAAGATGGCGATGGGATTGAGAAGAATTCACAAAGGGTTTAGTCAGAATACCAATGTTTCTGTTCTTTAAGAAAAAAAAGTAAAACAATTCTGGTAAAATGTTGAGGTTAAAGCTGGTTGATAAGTACACAGATGCTTATTGCATTATTCTCCACATTTTTCAGAATCTTTGGACTATTTTCTAAATACATATTTTGAAAGGCCCTACGCTACTTTCTAGTTAGTAGGGAAAGCACACACAGGAAAACCAGACACAGCCCCACCTCCCAGGATGACCACTGCCCCGTGAAGAAGGTGGTCCTGAATCAAACAATCATAGTGGGTACAGAGGTACAGACAGGGCTGTTATGCAAGACTAAGGTTCAAAGTATGAGGAAGGCTTTCAACTCTCATACTTGACCTAGACATAGAGTGCTACTCTGAGGAAGTGGAAATTCAGCTCTGTGCTGAATGCTACTCTGAGGAAGTGGAAATTCAGCTCTGTGCTGAAGGACATGGAGGTGTTACCTAGGAGCAGGTGGGTTGCAGCTCGGAGAAAACTGTGTGGGGAAGGAGCAAGGAGTTTTCAAAGAAATGAAGGCACGTCTGCGGGTCTGCAGAAAGGTGAGCACGCAAAAAGGATGACATGAGATGAAGCTCCAAACATGGACGAAGGCCAGACTATATTGAGGACTTCAGATTTGATCAGTGCGTTGTCAGAATGTGACGATGGTCATTTGGAAATAGGCTGAAACTGTAAATATTAGAGCCTTGGCTATTAAGCATCTGTAGTGTAACAAGTGGTATACTGGCGAACTGGCTCTCCCAGTTAAAAAAAAAAGTCCCGGTTGGAGTGTTTGCCAATTTCTGTGGTGTAGATACTCCCACCACGCCTGATTTCAAGCCATCCACATGATGTTACAGAACACGGAGTTGGGAAGAGATGTGTAGACAGGCTCTCATGAGCTGATACAAGCCATTGTATTATACCTCAGTTCTAGACAAACTAAATAGAAATGATACTGTGTACTTTGGTATTAGTGAGAAGCAAGCCGGTGCTGGTGGCAGACAGAATGCAACCCATTTTTTCACAGAGAATATAAAACGTTCTCTTATTTTATGAAGGAAGTCACCAGACAAGTTTTGGACTTTGCCATTTGATGTAATCAAATCAGAACAAACTATGATTTCAATCTAACCTTGAGTTTATAAGCATCATTCATCCTTTGTTCCCTTATGTGTAAAATGAAGAATCCCTTGAAGGGATAGAATCTTTATTTTATGAAATGAGGTCTTTTATAATCAAGATCTAATTTATGCTCATTAAGGGTTATAGCTTTCTTGTTTCATTGTCAGGGTATAGGGGAAGAAAAAATTAGCCATCTGCTTGCTAGTGGTTGCTGACTCATAAAATGAAATAGCCCCTCTTCTCTGTATGTCAGAGAATCACCACTGAGGCTGGTTAAGTGATTTCACTTTGCACTTTCAACACCTAGTCCTTAGCCTACTAAGAGGAGGCATCTAATAGATCAAATACCTATATAACTAAACAAGCATTCTTTTTTTTTAAGTTTTATTTATTTATTTTGAGAGAGAGAGAGAGAGAGAGAGAGAGAGCGAGAAAGCCCGAGTAGGGCAGGGCAGAGAGAGAGGGACAGAGAGAATCCAAAGCAGGCCCTTTGCCATCAGTACAGATCCTGATGCAGGGATAGATCCCATGAACTGTGAGATCATGACCTGAGCCAAGATCTAGTTGGACGCTTAACTGACTGAACCACCCAGACCACCCCTGTAAGCATTCTTTATATCTATAATATATTCCATCAGAACATGGGATTCATTCTACAATTAAAATTTTAGACACCTGATTTTCTAGAGCCACTCTAGGTGATGGCCTACTGTGTATGAGGTCCTTGGATGCGCCTGACTTTCTGAAGAAGTTTAAAAGAAAAAAAATTCGGTGTTATCTCATGAATCCCAATTTGGTACACCATAGGTGTTTTTCAGTACCTTTTATAAACCAGATTGTATAGAAAGTGAAATTTCCTGATTGTGAAGGTTTTTTTAAAGACTGCTCTGTAAGAGTGGTCTCCTTGACAGAGGATATAAGGCGGAACCCTCCAGTGTCATTGATGAGGCGCTACAATAATTTCCCTTGTAAAATATTCCTATATGATTCATTTATTGCATGAAATAAAAGTGAATGGTAGCACACGCTTGCATGGAATATCATTTGAAAACTCTCCAAGGACCTGTTATTACTTTAAAAACACCCCCATTACAATAATTTATCATGAAATCTTATTCATGTTTGCTTCAAGGGCTGTACTTGGAGCCCCAAAGAGCCACCCAGGGGCATAGGCCATGGACTGGCCATATTGCTCTGGGAGATCTTCTAAATTTTTATTATGGACATGAATTTTCACACATACTCCAAATTAGGGAAAATAGTAGAATGAATTACCATGTACCCATCACCTAGCTTCAATAATTGTCAGTTCACGGCTGATTTTGTTTATCTTTACCCCCATCCCCTTCCCATTCATCCGACCCCACACTGAATTCCTGAGAGCTTTCAAAGGAAGTTAAGAATCTTATCCCGTGGCAATAACAACTACTCACATTCCCTACTGGAGACTAGACTTTCTTGTAACCTCACAGTAAAAGTACAGCTAACCAAAGAAGGAATGAACACATTTTCCAAGGCATTCTATTGACATGCTCAGGGTTTTTCATCAATCTTATGAAAGAGGGTGACATCTTCAGTTCAAATTAAAGTGACTCATCAAGCCAGAGGGTGGGTCACTGAGGACATATGACACCTTCCAGTTTAACCAGCTTTTTGACTATGAACACCTGTATAGTCATCTTGCAATGAACCTCTTCCTGACCCATCTGTAATGAAAGACTCTGTTTACCTGAACCCTACCAGTATAGAAAGAAATGGTTTCAATATTTATTGCAGGAATCCTCAATTTTTGGACAGTTTGAATTTAAATCAAATTCAAAAGCAAGTTCATACCTTTACTTTAGAAGTAAAGAAACCACTGGAAAAAGCACTGGAAGAGAAAGAGAGACTGATTCTTTCAACCAGGAATTCTGTATCTATCAATTTTTCTTGAATAATCAAGCAGGTCTCCATAGATGTATGTATTAGGGTGTTGTTCACAATAGATTGAGTATTAGGAAAACATTGAACACAATTATCCAACAATAGAAGACTGTGTAAATAAATCATGGAACACCCACACAATGGAATATTATGAAGCCTTAAAGAGTGATGGGTAAATATTTGTGATTTTAATAGTAACAAAAATGTTATCTTTAAAAAATAAATTGTAAAAACAAAAGAAATGACAGGACAACCTACAGATGAAAAGACACTTAAGAGACATGTTAACCAACTGCAATATATTGTATCATCTTTATAAATTCAAGTGTGCACACACACACATACACAAAAGTTGAGGAAATTAAACAATGACCATATATTGAATGATACTATGGAAATTTTTATGATGATTTTTTAAATGTGATAATAGTATATTATTACTTATTAAGTTCTGTATTCAGAGATGAAATGTTATATCAATGGTGTTGTAAAGCTATAGATGAAACAAGAGTCACAAAGTTTGAGGGTTCATTATACTCTACTCTCTAGTTATGCACATATTTAAAACTATGCATTATAAAAAATATTTTAAGTTATAAAACAGGATATATTCTGTGATCCTATGCCTTAGTTTATTTTAGATATCTTTTCTCTTACTCTTCTACACTGAAACATGACTTAGCTTTTTAACACAGACATAACATACTTTTTGGAATAAATAATTTCACAACTTGAACTACTTTGTGTTAGACATTGATCACCCAAAATTTTCTGTTTTCCCACTGTTTCTAATATACCACTGAATATAATTGTTCATAAACTGTTAAAAATAACAATGTAAGACATTATTCTCTCAAACCAAAATTGTTGATATTCTATTAATCTAAAGCCCTTACATCAGTTATGAACTCACTTTTCTCCCATGGCCTGGGAGCAATTCATGCCTGAAGCAAGCAAAGAGATAAACACAACTCTTTTGAAATCCTGGACTTACAAAGCTAGATCTTAATAAACAAAATAAGGAAGCAATTTCCTAACAGGTGAGTATAGAGAAAAAACAAAAACTTTATATAAATGATTTGGATAGCTTATTATTCTGGGGACAATTTTGCCTACATTAGTAAGAAAATGTGATTTTTCCAGGTACTAGTTTTGCTTTTGCTCTGTTAGGTGGCTACATTTACTTTGGATACGGAAAAGTTAAGTCACCAAGAAACTACACTTTCAAAGTCCTACAAGAGGCATTTAAGCCTCAAGTGGGGCTTTTAGAAAGTGACTGTAAGCATACAAAATGGAATTAGGATAAATTAAATATGAAGTATTTATCAGTATAGAGCCTCTGTTGAATAGCACGTTATGCTACATAACTTGCTCCTACTTTTAAAAACTAAACTACAGCTCCTGTGTGCAGGGAAGAAAGCAGTTTGGAAATTGGATTTTTATGATTCTGCTTGTGTCCCCCAAGGCTCCACATCCTTTAGCTGACTAGGAAATTCTGCTTTGCTTCTAGTGTTGATCTCTCCTCCCTGGCTCTCTCAACTACAGGCCCTGAACCCAATTTTAGGTAATTAAATTTTGTCTCACTCAAGCTCCTGAACCCGGGAACATCTTCTGTCCAGAGTACATCTTCACATCACCAGAGAGTGGGGTCTGCAATGGGCCTTACTGCCCTGTCCTATTGCCACATGGGTGCAGGGAGCAGGTGGATTGTCCCCTGACCCCTTCTCCACTAGCATTTCAGGTCATGTGTTTTGGTCTCCAGATTGTTCCTGGGTCAACACCCAGAGAGAAGCCCTAAGTCTCAACCTTCTGACTATTCCTCTAGTAACTGCAGCCTGAGGGCTGGCTCCCTGCACAAGGGACCACCTGGAGCCACACTGCCCCCTGGTGGATGCTGTTCTCCTTAGGTGGGGGCTGAACATAATTCGGATTATGGGATATCCCTCAGTGGTGGGCTGACTGATAAGTTTTCAGGCATTTTACAAGTTGGACTGTTAAACACAGCCATTATTAAAATTTAAATTATATAAACATACAATTAATTTACATTAAAAGCAAAGGTCATAAATACACAAACTCATCACTTCTCAATAATCTTACTACATTTTACTATTGCCTGTGCTTGTGAGTTATTTACATCTTTTGTTATCTGGATGGTGGAAATTACTCCACTTATCAAATCATGGTTGAACTGTAACTACAGGTTGGCTATGGATACAAGAGTTCAGCAACAATCAGTGAAAACATTTAGTGAGAATCAATTGGCTATATGGAATTTAAAGGAGATTGTATGTTTTATTATTACTTATAAATTGTGTGCTACACAACCTTTGTATCAGTAAAATTTATAAATGGCTATCATTTTGTTTTTTCCCCAGAGAGCTAATTGTTAACCATTTTGAAGCATACTGCAGTAGCCTTTCCTCCCACTCAGGGCCAGTTCTATGGACTGATTAAATGCTGCCAGTTCTGTTACCTCCCATTACTAACTATGATCCAATAGAAGGTGGGACTCTCACAGCCAACCCTCTCTTGTTTTATCTTGTCCAGGTTGAAGGACATCCACTGGCATAACACACCCGGCCTCTTCGGTTCCTTTACACATTGTCCCCACTCCCACCCTGGGAGGTGAACTGACTTAGCCTGCTTGGTGAGTTTAGAAGGAGAAAGAAGTCACACGTGGCCTAGCTCTTGCTTCTGTTCCTTTTCTTAGGGAATATCCACAGAAGGCATCTTTCTGCACAAGGGGAAGATTGCCATGTTCTGGTGTGGCCTCAGGGTGATGAGTAAGTTGGTCAACTGCTGGAGTTTGGTGTGAGAATCCCACCTGCTCACAGATAGAAGCTCAGCTCTATAAGGCGGCATTGATCAGTAATGAGGGCCATAAATTGACCTCCACTGATGACTCCCTTGTCTTATTTCTCCTGGTTCAAAAATTGAATGGGGGTCCTTTCCCATCAGCTTTTGCTCCTGGAGTCCCAGAATGCCTCATGGCTGTGCCCGTGTGTATTGGTATGCATAAGCCTTTTCTAAGATTTGAAAACTTGAATGGCAAATTTATTTGATTCCAATTCCTTTTATTACCAACATGTGTATGTGATAATAATAATGCTGACACACAATTGGGCACCTTTTACATGCCAGATATTGTGAGTACAAAGATAGACCCGGAAGAACAAGTCTTTTACTGACCTAGAGTGTTTAAGTAACTTTCTCCCAAGGTCACAAAGTGACCAAGCTGGTTGTCTGATTGCAAAGCCCTTGCTCCTTCCATGATACTTTGTCTTCCTTTTCTCTCTCTCTCGTTCTCTCCTTTACCCATCCTTCTACTACCTTCCCTCATTTCCACATTTTCTAGCCCTTTGACACAGAAAACTAAGATGGCATTTGAAACCTCAGATTGCAGTATTTGTGTGTATATGTATGTATGTATGTATGTGTGTATGTGTGTGTGTATATATATACATATATGTATATGTATGTATGTAAAATCCTAGAAAATCTTACCCCAACAGCTGGCCTCAAGAACTTTGGCAGCAAGCAGAAGGAAAATTGTGGCTGTCTTTTTAGTATCCTCCTCAGGTTTCTGATGAGGAATGTCCAGCATCTATTCAAGGTCCTGGGGGAATAAGTCACAAAGAAAATCGTGTGTGAGAGAGACCATAAGACTTCATCAAGCTGGGGTCTGTCCAGGCTTGACCTGGGGTGGGCTCTATGTGAAAAATGTAGCCTTTCCTTAAATGGAGTGTTTGTTGTTACTTCCAAATTAAGGTTTCTTTCCCTGGAGTCAATAGTTGTGTAATAGGTTCAGGGATTGAGCAAACAGTTTAAAAATTACTTGAGGAATGATTGAGAAAAGCGGGGGAATACACACACACACACACACACACACACACACACACACATTCTCAATGGCGGTAATATCACCCTCAAGAGGGTGAAAATTGGTTCTTGGGGGTTCTCTTTAAATATAAATCACAGAAAATACCTATCTACATGAAGTACCTAACAAATACACAGTACATCTATGGTATTAACGTGTCATAGAAGGGATATCAAGAAAAACATGTCTAAAAAGTCTCCTTAGGGGAGCGACAATTTTTTTAATGGCTGAAAAGCACTGATGTATATAGAGCCTAGCAGAGTATGTGACGCAAGGTAGATATTCAATACGTGTGAATTGTAGTTGTTACTATCATGGTTTGTTGTTACTATGATTGTCCTACAAACTCACTAGAGAACTATGCTGTCCCATCATGGTCAAGGTGGAGAGGGGTATGTACTGTGGCAAGATCCCAGATGAAGTTAGCTTAGGGTGGATCCTGAATAAGCTAGAGGTCCAGGGTTCTAGAAAATAAGCAGATTTTTGCACACCACTAGAGGACCTCTGGATGCCCCAAAACATCTGTTGAAGTGTTCAAATCCAAAGAACAAGGCACGGTGCAGATGACTGTAGGAAGTGTACAGGCTATCACAATGCCCATTTAATCTTCTGGGGAAAGGAAATGCTCCCAAATTCCAATTCTTCCTGGCCACGTACTCCACCACCAAGTTTTGTGCACTTGCCTTGTTGCTTCTTACAGAGGATCTGGCTTCCAGGAGCCATTCAATAAATGAGTTAATATAGGGCTGGGGCAAATGTTGAGCAGCTTGGCATGCATGCTCCATGTGCTCTGCATGATGGAGGAAAACTAAATAATGCAACGATTATTCTTAAAACCTATGTCTATGTTACTTTTAGCTTACAAAGTGGCTTCCTACATAGTGTCTTATTAAACAACACAACTCTGTTGGGTCAGTAATCTATCCCCACTTGAAGGATAAAGAAGCTCAGGCTTGTAGAGGTCCCTTATTTGTCTTCTTTAGCTACCAAGAAACAAGTAACAGCAAGGTTCTTTTCTACTATACTATACCACTTCTAATAATCCTTTCCTACAGAGGAAGAGGACACATGAAATGGTAAAGCTATGGAGGAAAAGTCAAGCACTGGGACTTGGAGACCTCCTTATAAGGAATATGGTAATGTCTGTGAATTGACCCAATCAAGTCATGGAAGACAGGGTGTTATCTTCATGGAGTATAAATCTGGCCCATGGCGGAGCCTCCTGAGGCTGGTCAAAGTCATCAACTGCCAAGTTACAGGGAAATGAAAGCCCATCAAAATAGAGTATGGAAGCATCTCAAGATGATGTGAAATTTGGGATATAAAAGACTTAGGCACAAATGTTTAGAACAAAAATATGACATGAAAAGTAAATGACTAGGTACACACTTGGCACAAATTTGTATTTCAGGGCAATAGCTTCAAATGTAGGAATGATGGATATTTGACTAAGAATGAAGAGAATTTTTCAAAGACTGAAAAGAATGTGTTTAGTCAGATACCAATTCATCTGGCC
Source organism: Panthera onca (assembly GCF_046562875.1). Classification (NCBI taxonomy): domain Eukaryota; kingdom Metazoa; phylum Chordata; class Mammalia; order Carnivora; family Felidae; genus Panthera; species Panthera onca. Next base: position 69,011,268 of record NC_138351.1, read on the forward strand.
AAAAGGGCTGTAAATGGAAAACAGATGGGAAGGGAGAAAAAAACACCTAGATAAAACTGAAATGTGTTTCCATGAATGACATTAAGGAGGGCTGGGAAGAATTTCAACAGTGAGGGAGGTGCCGAGTGATTCAATACGAAAACAATCAGGAAGGACATCAGAAACAAAATGTAGGTAGCAGATGTCCAGATATCATGCACAGAACATACATAAGCAAACAGCAACTTTGATATTAAGGCCCAGGGCAACCAACAAGACCTCACAGATACCACTGAGAGTTGGCGAGATGGAACAGATCCATGGGAACACAGTGATAGAAGGGTGTGCTGAGCACAAAGACCTGTTGGAAGTAGATGGGGCAGCACTGTAGGCTGTGACAACAATAGATTCAGAGGACTCCCTGAACACTTGGATGAAGATGAAAGAAGAGAGGGACAGAAGTGACATTTTCATGGAAGCAGAGCTGAGCCACATGGAGGAAATCCACAAAACTGGCAGAGCACACACAGTGGAGATAACATTTGGACCCTTGATTCAGATAAAAGCAGTTTTTCACTTTCCTTCCTACAATTTCATGTCCTACAGGGTATAGGAAGGAATAGAAATAATTGTGCTCTGATTCCAACCAATGGGAAGAAGCCATTCATCGGAATGGAAGGGATGGGAACCTGGAAAAATGTGGCCACATAATCTTCAAAGTGGGGCAAGACTGAGCTGGATAAAATGTGTACAGAGGATTTTAGGAAGCTAGACTTGAACACTTTTTTTTTTTTTTTTAATATAGGCATAATTCCACAAGTTATCAAAAGAAGACAAAACCAGGAAGTGCTCAGAAACATGACTCTGGGCAATTCCAATGAGGAGAAAAAAGGTGGGGAGATTCTTAAAAAAAAAATCAAAGTGATGGCATAGAACTCTTTAAGCTACGATACAGATTAAATATTTAGAAACATGGAGGCAAATGGTAATGCTACAAGACTGACCTGGAACCACACAAATAGCAGGAATGTTAAAATCCTAAAAGAATCAAAGCACAAAGCATGCAAAAATGGTAACGACCAGAGAAACCAGAGAATAGTGTTATGGGACCAAAGGAATTATGATGAGGGATGGCAGAAAGGTTGTATTGTTTCTCAAATGATGTTACGTTCGTTTAGGCTCTGATTAGCACTGTGGTTTGAGGCTGAAAACACAAGTGTATGAGTATGGTGAAATCCAAGTCTGGGGAAAATGTTACTGATCCCTTTGGGAATCTAATCTGAGACCAGACGTGGTGGTCCACAGTCTGTGGATCAAGTGGCATACATTTGCCCGTCTGCAAACTTTCTTCTTACTATTACTAACGGTATTTCAACAAGTTGATCTTCAAATTATTGCAGAAGCTACAAGGTATCATTCTTTTTGGTCAGAAGAATTTCCTCCAGTTGCATTCTCTCTTTTACTATCAGAGTTTTAAAACTGGATACATCGAGGGGCCCCTGGGTGGCTCAGTTGGTTAAGTGTCCAACTCTTGATTATGGTTCAGGTCATGATTTCACCACTGTGAGCTTGAGCCCTGAGTTGGGCTTCCTGCTGGGTGCAGAGCCTGCTTAAGATTCTCTCTCCCTCTCCCCCTGCCACTGTAAGTAAGTAAGTTATGTAAGTAAATTAATTAATAAAACCAGAAACATCTAATTGAAGGCGCAACACTAACTAGCTACAGAAGGATAGTCCTCAGCAGGATCCTGTTTATTTCTGTAGGCCAAGGAATCTTAATTAAGGTACTCCACCTTTATCAATGAAAACTGAAATATGTTGGAGTTTCTTAAAATTTGCCTAGAGTGGTTTCTCTTGAAAGGACTTGCAAAAATGAGTGTCATCTTTTATAATAACTATGGAGTTAGCTCATAATCGATACACCATTTCTTTAAGCTTATTTATTTTGAGCGAGAGAGCATACACACAAGTGGGGGAAGGGGCAGAAAGAAAGGGAGAGAGGGAATCCCAAGCAGGCTCCAAACTGTCAGCATGGAGCCCAACATGGGGTTCAATCTCACAAACCGTGAGACCATGACCTGAGCTGAAATCGAGTCAGGCGCTTAACCAACTGGCACCCCTCAATACACCATTTTATGAAGTTCAAGAAGAGGCAAAACTGATCTGTGAGGATATAAATTGTAATAGTGGTTGCCAAGATAGATGGAGCAAGGATAAGATGGAAAGGGACCCTAGTGAACTTGCTAGGATGATGGCATATTCTATTTTTCAACTGGAATGTTGATTACATGGATATATACATTTGTCAAAACTCATCAAACTGTCACTGTATGTAATTACCCCTGTATAGAATACATAAAAAGAATGTAATAAATCTGGGTAGTGAGATGAAGAGAAAAAAGAATGATTTTTCTATGATGACTTGACAGTAATTAAATGAAGTTAACATGGTCAAGGAATCAGAGAAAACTAGAGGCTCAGAACTTAAAATTTAGCAGTGCTCTTGAAGTGGACTTAGGGAAAAGCAAGTTTCACCAATGCCCGTGAGTTGTTAATTTCCCATTGGCAAAGTTTTCCAGATTGTGAAGAAATGGCATCACTACCTTTTGTCCAAGTACCAGTGGTTTACAAACTTCCATGCACATAAATATCACTGTGGGTGCTTGTTAAAAACGAAGTTTCTGGAGTGCCTGGGTGGCTCAGTAGGTTACACGTTCGACTTCAGCTCAGGTCATGATCTCATGGTTCATGAGTCTGAGCCCCACGTTGGGCTCTGTGCTGACAGCTAAGGAGCCTGCTTTGGACTCCTGTCTCTCTCTCTCTCTCTCTCTCACTCTCTCTCTCTCTCTCTCACACACACACACACACACACACACACACACACACACACAAATAAACATTACAAAAAATTTTTTAAAAATGTAGTTTCTGGGTCCATATCTGGAATTATGGCAAGGTAAATCTACGTTAGTGCCTAGGAACCTGCATTTAATAAATACCCTTGGTAAGGTTTTTCTTAATGTTTATTTATTTTTGAGGGAGGGAGGAGCAGAGAGGGATACACAGAATCCAAAACACTCTCCAGGTTCTGAGCTGTCAGCACAGAGCCCGACGTGGGGCTCAAACCTGAGTCGATCATGACCTGACTCAAAGTCAGACACTCAACCGACTGAGCCACCTAGGCACCTGCCCTTGATGAATCTGAGCAGGAACTACTCATGGACCTACACTTTGAGAAACACTTCATTTGATAATCAAATCATAAAACTGGCTACTACTTCCTCTAACTTCAGGCTCTCCAGGCAACATTCTGATAATAAGGCATTTTTCCATGCCTTCACAGAAAAAAATATGTTGCTTCACAGAAAACATGTATTCCAGCTCGTGTGACAGCACTCTTTCTCATTCTAAATAATAAATAGGCATTGGTTTTGTAGTTACAGTTTGGTGACCTTGGTAAATATTGACTTGCCCCTTATAAATGGATGTGCTTACCACGTGATACGGAAAAATTGTGCTTCTTGAATTGTGAGAAACAGAAAAGTGATGTGTGCCAAATTTACTGAGATAAAGGGTATTTCCAAAAGTTCCTGTTTAAAGAATATCTATGCCTGACATCATTATGGCCGTTACGTTCTCTCTTTTTTTCTAATTAATAAACTTTATTCTTTTAGAGCAGTTTTAGGCACACAGCAAAATGAAGTAGGAAGTACAGAGAGTTCCCATATATCCCCTATCCTCCCCACCAACACAACGTTCCCACTATGGACATTCTGTACCTCGGCTGTATATTTGTTATGTTCAATGATGCTACACTGACACATCGTTATTACTCGAAGTTCATAGCATAAGTCAGGGTTCACTCTGTGTCGTACATTTTAAGGGTTCTGACAAATGTTATGTTCTTTTAAATAATTAAACTTAACAATAAGCATCTGTAAATTAATTTTTCATTCTAAACCTAATTCGATGGATTTTTCAATGATTTGTGTTGTGGTTTTCTGAGTCTAAATAAGTGTTCATTACTGACATTTTGGAAAGTGGGAACATATAAAAAAATTACCAGTTATTCTACCACTCTGGGCTCACCACTGTGAGTATTCGAATTTTTTTCTTCAAGTCATTATTCTATCTTTATGTACACGTATTTTTTACTTTTTTTAAAAATTTTTTAAAATTTTATTTATTTTGAGAGAGACAAGTCAGTGCGAGCTGGGAAGGGGCAGAGAGAGGGACAGAGAGGGAATCCCAAGCAGGCTCTGCACTGTCAGCACAGAGCCCAACGTGGAGCTCAAACTCATGAACCGCGAGATCATGACCTGAGCTGAAACCAAGAGTCAGACGCTTAACCGACAGAGCCATCCAGGTGCCCCTATGTACGTGTATTTATCATGGTGGTGGTAATGGTTGTTGTTTATTTATTTATAAAACTGGGATTATACTATATAAACATCTCCTAACATTGCATCATTGTATCATATTTTAATATTAACTCTCCTCTTATCTGATTTTCATCTTTCTTTTTGTATTTACCACCACCTTACATATTTGTTTGCCTATTTTTTGTCCCTTCCTGAATGAGTGTTCCAGGATAGTAGTTATTCCATGAGAGAGTTCTGCTCACTATGAAAAGCCAGTATCTGTAATGGTATCCGACACACGTTATTCATATATATTTGCAGAATGAATGAATACATGAATGAGTGGCATTGTATTCTATCAGTAAATATGCTCCAAAATCATGATTTATAATGCTTAAGCAGTCATATACAATGTACCTTGTTGAATGCTCTCCTAGCATTCAACAGTAAGGCCACTTCCACCTTCCCATTTTTATTATTATAATTAATAATCATATGTACATCTAACTTACAAAAGGGAGTTCTTTTTTCTGAATATTTCCCTAGGACAAATACCCAGAAATAGAGTTATTCTGTCAAAAATTATTTAAAAAATTTTTTTAAGTTTATTCATTTATTTTTGAGGGAGAGAGAGAACAAGCAGGGAAGGGACAGAGACAGAGGAAGACACAGAATCTGAAGCGGGCTCCAGGCTCTGAGCTGACAGCAGAGAGCCTGATGCAGGGCTCAAACCCATGAACCACCAGATCATGACCTGAGCTGAAGTCAGATGCTTAACCAACTGAGCCACCCAGGCACCCCCCAAAATTATAAAAAAATCTTAAAGACCGTTTCACGTATTGCCAGCTTCCAAGAGTGTGTAGGGGACCAGAATAGGCCACTCCAAAATACACCACTTTGGCATAAGGATTATTATGAGCTGGAGGCAAAACTGACAGAGGCAGAAAGAAGCCTACCTGGAGCTTCCCTTATCTAACTAAAAGCAGGAACTTCTGAGAAATGAGGACTGCCATAACTCACCTCTCCCAGGGAAGTTTTATAGCCATGAAAAGGACAGAAAGCCAACACTGAGATGGACCTCCACGAACAAACCTTACTCCATTAGTTTCCCCCAAATATTTACCTTCCCACAGTTGGTCACCCTTAGAAGCCTACAGCCCTTTTCCTTTATCCTGTCACTTCTCTATGAATTTACTGTGCTTTGCTAAGATGCCATATAAGCCCAAGTTCTAACCACCTCTTTCAGTTATTTATCACTGAGTTCTCCTACATGTATGTGCAACGTATGTGTTAATAAAATTCTTTTGTTTTTCTCTTCTGAATTTGTCTTTAGTTGGTCTAATCTGCAAGGGCCCAGCCAACGACCCTAAGATGGATAGAGGAAAAAAGCTCTTTTCCTTCCCTATAAGTGTAAAAGAGGAAGCTGACACGACTTTTAAAGGCTTAGATCCAAATGGCACAGCATTACTCTCACTGATGTACTGGTTAAAGTCCAGCTTTGAAATGGCAGGGACTATACAAGCACATGAGTGCCAACAAGCCTAGTTCACTGGGAACATTTCTGTGCAACTATTACATCACCCTTTTTGGTTTCCCAGAGTTCTTATGGCTTTTCTTTCTTTTTTTTTTTTTTCAAATATATGAAATTTATTGTCAAATTGGTTTTCATACAACACCCAGTGCTTATCCCTTATGGCTTTTCTTTTGATTGTATTATTTCAAAAAGATTTGGAGAAGTGAAAAAAAAGTATTCTTCATTTTAATTCACCATATTCAAAGTAGAAGTTGAGTATTTGCTTTGAAAATGGCTATGTACTTTATTTTTTGGTATTTATATTATTCTCTATCTCTCTCTCTCTCTCTCTCTCTCTCTCTCTATATATATATATATATATATGTATTATGTAATACATTTACAATAATCCTCATTCTCCAATCCCATCAATTGAAAAAGCAATTTTTCTTTGAGAATGAAATCCCTTAGAATAAGAATATATTAAATTCCATAATTTAAAAAAAATTTTTTAAAATGCCTATTATGAGCTGGTCATACAATTAAGATGCACAGTAATATTTTCAATTCAATTCAATAGTCAGTAACCACAAAGCATTTATTTTTTTAAAGCATATTGAGCTCTTATTAAATACATGGTATGTAAGGGATATAAACAATTATAAGACACAGTGCTGTCTTCAAGGGACCTTGCATTATGGAAAATTATCAAATGTAATAAAAATGAACATCTAGTATCCACATGCAAAAGAAGGAAATTGGCCCCTCTATAACACTGTATGCAAATGAGACTCAAAATGGATCAAAGACCTAAACATAAGATCCAAAACTACAAAACTTCTGGAAGAACACATAGGGGAAGCCTTCATGACATTGGATGTGATGATGATTTCTTGGACATGACACCAAGAGCATGAGCTACAAAAGGAAAAATACAGTGGACTGCATGAAAATGAGAGTTTTGTGCATCAAAGTACACTGGTATGGTCTAAATGTTTGCGTTCCCTCAAAATTCACATGTTGAAATCCTGACCCCCAAGGTGATTGTATTAGGAGGTGGGGCCTCTGGGATATGATGAGATCATCAAGGCAGAGCCCTCATGAATGAGATTACTGTCCTGATTATAAAAGGGACTCCAGAGACAGCCCTCATCCCTACTGCCATGTAAGGACACTACAGAAAGACAGCCATCTATGTACCAGGAAGAGGGCTCTCACCATCCACTGAATCTGCCAGCACCTTGATCTTGGACTCCCCAGCCTCCAGAACTGTGAGAAATAAATTTCCTTTGTTTATGAACTACCTAGTTTGCAGTATTTTGTTATAGTGGCCTGAATAGACTAAGACAGACACTGTTAATAGAACTAAAAGGCAACTCACAGGAGAAAATATTTCCAGATCACTTATCTGATAAAGGATTAACATCCAGAATACATAAAGAACTCCTATATATTGCTGTTGACAACAAAAAACACCCCAATTCAAAAATGGGCAAAGGAATTGAATAGATATTTCTCCAAAGAAGATATGCGAATGGCCATGAAGCAATGAAAAGACACTCATCACTAATCATTAAGGAAATGCATATCCAAACCGCAATGTGATACCACCTCACACCTGTCAGAATGGTTATTATTAAAACAAACAAAACAAAACAGAAACAAAATGAAACAGAAAAAAACAAGTGTTGGCAAGGATGTGGAACAATTGGAACCCTTGCGCATGGCTGGCAGAAATGTGAAATGGTGCAGCCACCACAGAAAACGGTATGGCCGTTCTTCAAAAAATTCAACATAAAAATATCACTTCACCCAGTAATTCTACTTCTGGTTATATACCCAAAAGGATTCAAAGCAGAGATTTGGATAGATATTTGTACATCCATGTTCACAGCAGCATTATTCACAATAGCCAAAAGGTAGAAAAGAAAGCAAATGTCCATCAGATGAATGGAAAACAAAATACGGTATATACCTACAAAGGAATATTTTTCAGCCTTGAAAAGGAAGGAAATTCTGGTGAACTTTGAAGAAATTATGCTAAATGAAATAAACGAGACACAAAAGGACAAATATTGTACGATCCCGTTGATATTATATACCGAGAGTAGTCAAAGTCATAGAAGCACAAAGTAGAAGGGTGGTTCCAGGGACTGCGAAGGGAAGGAATGGAGAGTTGGTTGCTGGGCACAGAGTTTCCATTTGGGAAAATGAAAAGCTTCTGGAGATAGATGGTGAAGATGGTTGCACACAATGTGAATGTGCCTAATGTCTCTGAACTGTACATTTAAAAAAGGTTAAAATTGGGGCGCCTGGGTGGCTCAGTCGGTTAAGCAGCCGACTTTGGCTCAGGTCATGATCTCGCAGTCCGTGAGTTCAAGCCCCGCATCGGGCTCTGTGCTGACAGCTCAGAGCCTGGAGCCTGTTTCAGATTCTGTGTCTCCCTCTCTCTGACCCTCCCCCGTTCATGCTCTGTCTCTCTCTGTCTCAAAAATAAATAAACGTTTAAAAAAAAAAATTTAAAAAAAAAAGGTTAAAATGGTAAATTTTGTTCTGCATATTTTACCATAATAAAAAAAATAAACATAGAATAGAAAGTGATATTACCACAATAAAAAAAATAAACATAGAATAGAAAGTGATAAATGCTAAAAAGGCACAAGTAACCTTTCCCTAGGGTTTTCTTCAGACATGGTATCTAAGATTTCAATCCTATTTCCACCCTGATTCTTCTTACTCGCCTGCCCACATCTGCTTTATTTGTCCTTATCACCATCTAATATTCTATAAATTTAACTTTATTTTTATTGTCTGCTTTCCTCCTTAGAATGTAAGCTCCATAAAGGTAGAAATCTTTGCCTAATTTATTCACTGCTTTATCTGCAGTGACTTGAACACACAGTAAATGTTCAGTAAACATTTGTTGAATGAGTAGACGAAGTGTTGAGGCAATTGAGAAGAAAGAAAAATAATTAACTGGGGCGCCTGGTTGGCTCAGTCCGTTGACCGTCCGACTTAGGGTCAGGTCACGATCTCATGCCTCGTGGGTTCAAGCCCCATGTGGGGCTATGTGCTGACAGCTCAGAGCCTGGAGCCTGCTTCAGATTCTGTGTGTCTCTCTCTGTCCCTCCCCCCACTTGTGCTCTGTCTCTGTCTCTCTCTCTCTCTCTCAAAAATGAATAAACATTAAAAAAAAAAAAAAAAGAAAAATAATTTACTGAGCAGTTAAAGGAAATACTCTAAGAGAACAGGGAATTAAATGTACTTTTAAGGATGAGCGGGATTTGAATTCATGAAAGGCACAAGTGATTTGCCCATCACAATGGCAAAAAGAGAAAATAACAGAGCCTGTTAAGTGTTGGCTGGGGGCGGGGAACTAGTAATCTCAAATAGTGTTGATAGGAACATATGTTGACATAGCAGTTTGGATAGAATTTTGGTGGGGTCTATTAAATTTAAAATACACAATGTCTAGGACCCAGCAACCTCACTTCTTTGCATCTTTCATAGAAAAATTCTTAGACATGTGCACAGAGGAGGAAAACTGAAGCACAGCAAGATTAAGTAACTTGATCAGGGTCATCTCATAATTGACATGAGGGTTAAAAGTTAATCTAGCAGGCATTTAGAAAAACACCTGGCACATAATAAGCACTATTAATTGTATTTTCCCATGCATTTTCTGTATAAACCTTGTATGCTTTTGCTTAATTGGATCATAATGCTTTGTTTTCCAATTTGTGAGTAATTTATACATTAAGGATATTAAATTTGTCACATGTTGGAAATATTTTTCAGTTGGTTGTATGCTTTTTATTCTGTTCACACTGTTACTGCATGATGACATCATAAAATCTTTATGTTGTCAATTCTATTAATTATTTATAATTTTATATATAGCTAGTTTTTTTTTTAATGTTTATTTATTTTTGAGACAGAGAGAGACAGAGCATGAACGGGGGAGGGGCAGAGAGAGAGGGAGACACAGAATCAGAAGCAGGCTCCAGGCTCTGAGCCATCAGCCCAGAGCCCGACGCGGGGCTCGAACTCACGGACCGTGAGATCGTGACCTGAGCTGAAGTCGGACGCTTAACTGACTGAGCCACCCAGGCGCCCCTATAGCTAGTTTATATATGAGGTAGAAACTATAAAACCAATTTCATGTAACAATAAATAATCAAGAAAAGAGGTATCAGTGGGACTCAAGAAAAGAGGTATCAGTGGGACAACTGCTATATGAACTTCAAACACTTTGGGTCCTGGGGCTCTTCTTGATTAATATAGTGCAACAATTCTGCAAAAACATAGGCAGGCATATATTACAAAACCACAAATAATAAACATGGGTCCAGGAGAAAGGAATGCATACTTCCCATTGAAAGATTTAAAAAACATACTTTTTAAATGCTCTAAAGTTTCTTCAGAGAAGCTTGTAGAATTATATTAACTTACTCATGGTTTCCTTTAAAACAATATTCTAGTTCTCATACAATTTTCAGAACATTTGGCCAATATACAGATCAGATAACCAACTGTGAAAGAGAGAGAGAGAGAGAACTGAAAAGACGCTGAGTCCCTGTGCCCATCTTTCCCACCCTACCTAGAGTCAATCAAGCCACACTGCCTTCCTGGAGCCTGCCCCAATCCCAGCACTCTACACAGTTACTTGTTTGTTTCCCCCAGTAACCTCCTAAGGGCAGAGACAGAGCCTCGCTAGACCTATGTAGGGCCTGGCATATAATTGTTTCCCAATGAATACTGGAGAATAAATGATAATAAACTCATTAGCAAATAAACATGATTTCAACAAAAAGCCAGCTCTGATTTTTAGCTCCAAAGACAAGTCAGGTATATTTGAAATAAATCATAAATTAAAATCAACTTTAGCTAGAAATGAAAAAACCTGTTGAATGAGAAAAAAACAACGTTGAGCTGGGAAAAACGAGAAAACAAAAGAACCCAAACTGTTTAAACACACTGAACTTTAGCAAAAGATCTATTTCACAATTTATTGCTAACGGTTTTTCTAGTCTTGCAAAACTAATGGGAAAATCAGTTCAAATGAGAAAAAGGAATGTTGGGTTGTGTAAATAATACTGTTTAAACATAAAACATGTGAATGCCAGGCCTTTGCCCCACTGGTTGGCTGACTACACCGTTAAATCAACTTTTCAAGTCATAGTTAGATAGCTAAGCTGAGAAAAGTAGTTTTGGAGATAATGTGTATAAAAGTTGAAATTCTAGAGGTTAAAAACCACCTATATGGCTAAAGGGCTTTCCAAAAGGTTGTTACAAATTGTAAACTCACTAGTAAACTATGGAAACACTTTTCCCATATACTTTTGATATTTTTGGAGGTTACTAAGTCTTAATTGTTAATTTTAACACAAAAGTGTCACCTTTGTTTTAATTTGCCTTTATTCCTGGGAGGCTCAATTTTCTTCTTTTTCTGTTCCAGGTACTTTTCCTGATGTTTAAAGAATGTGAGTGACAAAACAAAGATCCCTGTCATCCAGCAGGGGAGACAGACACTACACGAGAAACACAACAGATAAAGTTGCATGTAAGAAAACAGTTAACTTAATAGGGAAAAGAAAGAAGGCAGAGTAAGGGGCATGGGGAATGCTGGATGGGGAAGCGTGGGGCATTATCATTATGTCATATTAAATAAGATGATAAAAGGGACAGGGTAGGTTTCACTAAGAAGATGAACTTCGAACAAAGATTGTAGTAGGTGAAGGAGAGGGCAGATATCTATCTACAGAAGAGTGTTTCAGGGAGAGAACAAAAGACCCAGGTGGGAGTGGACCTGGCCAGTTCAAGGGATAGTAAGGGGGCCAGTGCAGCGGGAGCACAGTGAAGTCAGGGAATTATGTAGCTAATAAAGTCAGAAAAGTAATGAGGAGGAAGGAGGAAGGGCATTGTAAAGACTTGGGATTTTACTGACTGAAGTGGGGAGCCATTACAGAGTTTTGAGTGTAAATGAACTGACCTGGGTATTGTAGTTAAAATAGACTTTTAGGAGGCAAGAGTAGAAACATGATGGGCACATAAATGGGTGAGTGTGGTGGCAGAGATGGAGACTAGGCATGACCTTGCAGTAAGGCTGTTCTAGCTACCATCACCTCTGAATATCCAAACTGCCAGAAAGATTAGTGTTTAATTCTTGGTATGGTACTATTCTCTGAAGGATCAACCAGGCAGTTGGTGGCAAGTTGACTGTCTTGGGCCCTGTGCATACCGGGGGTCAATTTGTTCTCATAAGAATAGACATTTATTCTTGGTATACGTTTACATCTCCTGCCAGCAGAGCTTTAGCCTGTAGCACTGTACAGGAGTTTACAGAGCACCTGATCCATAAACACGGAACCTCCATGCATCATAGCATCCAACCAGTGACCCACTTCGTACTGGAGGTCTGGGAGTGATCTCATGATCATAGGACCCATTGGTCTTTTCATATACCACCCTCTGCAGAGGAGCCAACCCGAGAGAGCAATGGAATGACTTGCTGATGGTACAACTGAAGTAACATCTCAGACGGAATACTGTGCAAGAACAGGGTTTCATTCTCCAGAATGCAATCTATACACTGAATCAGAGAAGCCTATAGGGCACTGTTTCCCCAGTAGGAAGACTATTTGGGTCCAGGAACCAAGGTAGGGAAGCAGGAGTGGTCCCATTTACCAATCCCAGTGACCTACTGGGTACCTTTCTGCCCCCTGGAGGGCCACCCTACAGAAGCAATGCCCTTGTAATAAAGAGCACTACCAACCACAAAGAATAAATTCCCTAACTTCACTCTCTTTGCTCACTCCTATCTCCTGCAGGGACTCCCCAGGAAGTCAGTTGTGGTAGTCCACATAGGTCAGCCTTCTTGGAGCCAATTGCTGAGGAAAGAAGAGGGAAGAAAGAATGATGGGAGGAAAAGGAATGAAAGGTATCTGGCACATTCTCTATAGCAACTCTACTTTTCTGAACACTATTGATCCTCTTCATGTGCTTTTTGTTTCTTTTAATTTTTTAAAGTTTATTTATTAGTTTTGAAAGAGAGCATGCGCGAGTAGGGGAGGCTCAGAGAGAGAAGGAGAAAATCCCAAGCAGGCTCCTCTGTCAGCGCACAGCCCAACGTGGGGCTCGAACATGAACTGTGAGATCATGCCTGAGCCTAAATCAAGAGCTGGATACTTAACTGACTGAGCCACGCAGGTGCCCCAATCCTCTTCATGTGTTTTTTAAAAAATAGCACTTATCACCTGATTGTAGATATCTTTGATTTTTAGTTCTTTATCTATTATCCCACTAGAATATAAACTCCATGAGGGCAGGGACTTTGTTTTGTTCCCTATTGTATCCACAGCACCCAGAACAGTTCCTGGCATGGAGAGAGTCTCAACAACTATTTGCTGAATGAATAGCTTGAAGTCTGGCATTTTTGCCATAAGTCAGCAGTTGCTAAATCTCTGCTTGCTCATCTACTTCTCTGAAATCATTTGACTGATTTCCAAAAATGCAAGCAAAATTACCAACCTTGTTATCAAGTATTTGGAATTAACAACTCCTTCCCATCTTTTTATCCTGCAAAATAGCTCGTGAAGAAGGCCTTTATCCTACCAGGCCTTACTCATGAGCAAACTCACCTCAGCGGCCTTTGCAGGGACAGTTGGGGAGCGAGGTCCTATCATCTATCATGTGAACTGTGGGACTCTGAGTAAAGGCAACTACATCTTCCAAGGAGGCATACAGCCTGTCCAACCAGTGCTATTGGGCCAAGAGTGGTTATGCCTGGCATACAGTTTTTCCAGAAATTAAAAGAAAACAAAAACAACCTTTTATCTGAACACTGGACTTTAGAAAATGTATCAGGTGAATCTTTCAATTGGCATTTAAAATCTACTGTTGCCACAACTATTTGAAAGAATATATTCTCATATATGTATCTAGAAAATTTCTAAAGACCCTCAAAACGGTGGTTATTTCTAGATATTTCTAGAATATTTCTAAATCAATATTTCTAAATATCGATTTATTTTGCCACAAGCAAAAGATTTTTTTAAAAATATACTCCAATATATGGAGAGGCATTTCTCACTGCCCTTTTACTTCAGATGGATAACAGTAGTTGTAGCAGGAAAGGTTTTAATTATAACAAATAAATACAATAAATAAAAGTATAATAAATTTAATATAATAAAAGGTTATGTTATAATAACAGTAAGTTATAACTTCATATTATAAGTGAATGAAATTTATAATAAAATATAAAAAAACTACAATAAATTATAAAATGTTTTCACAGGCTTTCTTACAACTATTTAAATTTCAACTAAAATGACTGTTAACTAAAGTTCCTTCACCATTTTTTCAGCCAATGCATATTGAGTATTCACATTGCACTATACTTTAAAGATACCATTATGAGCAAGATTGACACAACACCTGGCCTCATGGAGCTTACAAATGAGTTGGGAGTCAGTCAACATACACTACTGAGCACCTACTGTGTTCCAGGCACTGTTCTAGGTGCTTGGGAAAGACCATGAGTAAGGCAAATGAGTTTCTGCCCCTAAAATACAGAGATGGGAAGCGAGTAGTATTGTGAGACAGGCCATAAACAGGTTGAAAAATATAATTTCAAGTAGGTCCATGAAAAAATTTAAGCCAGGGTAATGTTGCACCTATCTCACGTAGTTTTGTTGGGGCCCAAATGAAATTAACCACATAAACAGAGTAGGATGGAGCCTCACCTAGAGGGTTATTATACGTTTATTATAGATCATTGCAGTTTTTGCAGAAATGCTCTCCAAGGAAGTAAAATAGGACCTGCAATCTGAATGAGGAAAAGGAGTTAGCCATTCAAAGATGTAGGAAGACAGTTTCAGGCTCAAGTGACCATTACTGCAAACTGCAGAGGTGAGAACCAGCTTAGCCTGCTTGGAGCATGAGAGAAAGCTGGTGCAGAGGGATGGCAGTGAATAAGCCAGAGACAGAAGAAAAGAGATGAGGCCAGAGAACCTGGCAGGACTCAGACCATGTGAATTCTTAAAAGCCAGGTAAAGAGTTTGAATTTTATTCTCAAGTGTAATTAGGTATTAAGAATAGATGTGAGGGGTGCCCGGGCGGCTCAGTTGGTTAAGCATCCAACTTTGGCTCAGGTCATGATCTCACAGTTCGTGAGTTCAAACCTCACATCAGGCTCTGTGCTGACAGCTCAGAGCCTGGAGCCTGCTTCGTATTGTGTCTCCCTCTCTCTGCCTCTCTCTCTCTCTCAAAAATAAATAAACATAAAAAAAAGAATAGATGTGACATGATTTGATTTACGGTTGAAAAGACTACTCTGATTGCTGGGGAGGCTAATGGGGAAAAGAATAGAAGTGGAGTTGGGAGGCAGGTGAAAGATAATGACGGGTTAGCCTAAGGCTGTACAATTAGAAATGGTAAAAATGGCTGAATTTGGGATATAATTTGGAGAATAAAGTTGACAGGACTCGATAATGGATTAGATATGGTGGATGGGAAGACAGGAACAAAGGAGAGATTTACCAGGGATGATGACTAGATTTTTGATCTGAGCACCTGGGTAGATACTGGTATCGTGAACTAAAATGGGGGAAGACTGGGAGAAAAGCAGGTTTCAGGGGGAAGAGAGGTCCAGACAAAAATCAATGGTTCTGTTTGGTTGTGATAGTCTTCAGAAGGTTGTTATACTCTAAGTGAAGATATTGTTTAGGCAATTAGCTAACTCTGTCTACACCGAAGGGGACAGGTCCAAGCTGGAGGTATTTCAAAACAAAGGACAAGATCAGATCACCTGGTGACCAACAGTGGATATACAGGAATACAGACCACAGCGGATTAGATATTGTATTACAATACAAGGAGATATGTGCTGTGAAAGGGGAAATGCCAGGTCAGTGGAGAAGGAAGTTGGTCAGGGAAAGAAAGTTCCATGGAAGAATTATATCTGAGCGCTAAGATCCAAGAAAAACCCAGCAGGGACATTATATCAGTCAGAATCATGGCACAGAGATGTAATTTGCAACTGGCCACATGGTTAGTGGTATAACTGTTATTTTCCTTTATACTTGAACCACTTTATGTCAAATGTGTACATTACTGAGAGCAGCCAGACACCTGAAGCAAGTTCTCTGGAGTTATTCTGCTTGGGTTCAAATGCTGCATCTGTCACTTACTAGGTGGGTGACTCCAGGCACATTACTCAGCATCTCTGCACTCCACTTTTCTTATCTGTAAATGAGCATACTACAAATAGCTAACTACTAAGGTGATGCTTACTATGTTCCTTGTACTAAGTTTTTACATACGTTATTCAACACCCCCCTCCAAAATCAATGGAGTTGAGTTATTATTATCTGTGCCTTTCTGATGAGGGTCTGGAAGCACATTTACCCATTCCAATATTTATCGTGTGCCTGCTGTCAGGCACGTTTCTTCACACATCGGTTAACACAACAAAATCCTCGCTTTTGTGCAGTTTCAGTCTGGGGTTTGAGGAAAAGAACGATGATCAACTTAATAAATATGTATATTATCTAGTAATTATAAGATGATAAATGCTATAGAGATAACAGAACAGGATAATAAAGCTAGTGTAGTTACGGTTTTCAGCCGAGTATTAGGGTAGACCTCACTGAGAAGGTGACTTTTGAGCAAAGGTTTGAAGGAGGCGAGACAGTGAGCCGCCACTCAAGCATCTGGGTAAAGAGGACTCAGGAGCGGGCACAAGTGCAAAGGCAGGCTCTCAGGCAGGAGCACGTGCCTAGTACCCACCAACCACCCGAGCGCAAGGGAGAGGAGGGAGACGTGGTGAAAGGCAAGGGCTATGTATCCAGTTGCAAGCAGTCTGACTTATAGGTGACAGCAGCCACTGGACAGTTCCGCCCAGAGGAGTGAAAGAACTTGACCTACTATATCGGTCCTTCTATTTACGCCCAAGGTCCACCCAGGCAGTGTGGCACAGGGGTCTGCGCTCTCAGGAGTAAAGGATCAGAGTCGTCACCACAGTGGCTCATCCACACGGCAAGCGCCCAGTAAGCGCCGGCCCAGTACCGTGGTTACCACGATCCTTTCACTCAAACCCCGCCTCAACCTACCGCCCTCCTGTTCCCCAGCTCCAGAGCTCGGCTTCCACTTAGCGCGGTCTCCACGTAGCGCTTCCCCGGCTACGGATTGCGCAACTCAGGCAGCCGGGAGGAGCCTGGACGTAGGCGGAGCAGCAACCAGCGGGAGAACGCCCCGGGTGCAGACGCCACAAGGAAGCCCCGACAGCCCTCGAGACGCCCACTGACTGCGCCTGCGCACGCTCGATCCAGGCCGCCGACATTCCAGAGCCGCAATCCGTCCAGCCCCAATTCCGGGGCGGAGTTCTTGGCTGCGCCTGCGCACAGCCTCGCCGCACCCTACGCCTGCGTGCTTAGCCAGCCCGGCCCCATCCCCCAGATTTTTTCGGGTGGGGGAGGGGGCGCGTCTCGGCGAGTCACGTTGATGGCGGCCACCAGCTTGTGGTGAGCTAGCGGATTCTCTGCTTGTCTCGCAGACCCCTCGTGCCTCTTGGACTCAGTGGCTGGCGCCGGGCGCGTGAGGAAGCACGGCGGCCCAAACTCTCGGGGAAGGCCGCAGTCGCGGAGGCAGCGGCGCGGCCCGGGCCCAGGGCTGGGGGAGAGGCCGCTCCGCAGGGCGAATGTGACAAGCCCCCACCCCCACCGCCTTCCTCCCGAGTGCGCTAGGAGCGCGGGCGACCCCGGGGCCCCGCCAGGCCACAGACCCCGCCCAGCGGCCAGCACCCGGAGCAGGCCCGGCAGCGGAGCTGCGCGGCGGCACCATGCTGGTCACCCTGAAGACCCTCCAGCAGCAGACCTTCAAGATCGACATAGACCCCGACGAGACGGTGCGAGCGGTGGGGAGCGCGGGGCCAGGGCAGGGCGGGGGCGGCCGCGCGCGGGCCTCGGGGAGCGCTAGGGGGCCGCCGGGCCTGAGCGGGGGGCGGTGCGGTGGTTCTGTGCGCTGGGCCTGGGCTTCAGCTCCGAGCAGGGCCCGGCAGAGCTCCCGATCGAAGAGAGCCCTCAGCACACCCGGGAGTGTGCAGCGAGCGTGGGACTCGAGCTCCGGGAGCTGGTTAAGGCCTGAGGACTCAGGGCCGCGGCGGCATGCGGCCCACGCGAGCCTTCGGAGTTGGCCGCAGGCTTTGTGGCAGGAGTAAGGGGAAGCAGTAGCCGGACGCCGAGGCCCTGGTGGCAGATGGCGTGGAGCACACGGCCGCCGGGCACAGGAGGCCTGGGCCCGGGAGCTCTCGGTAGTGGGGCCAGAGGGGGAGGGGAGGTCAAGGCCTCCTCGGTGATGGAGCCGGGCTCTCTGGGTGCTTAGGTGCGGGAGGGAGTTGTAGGCGTTGCCACTACCCCTGCTCGGACCTGGTTAGGCGCTAAGGTCTAGGAGGTGGTAACTGAAGATAATGAGCTTTTTAAAAAAAGCTATCAGGTTCCGTCAGCCGCAGAGCGAAAGGTGAGTGGTGAAAATGAATTATTTGCCTCTTCTCCAGAACTGGTAATCCTTTTATTTGCATATACTATCGTGAATCGTTTAGCCGCAGTTCTCCCGCCACCAAGCCCACACCCATACGTAATTCGCACTTCCAGGCCTGTGTGGTGGTGAGATTTTCTGCGTTAGAGCCCTTCAAATCCAGGCTCACGCTCAACTCCAGGTTAATGACTCCTCTGTGGTAGAAGTCTTCTAATGTAGGTATTGGAAACCCTGCACCCTTCCCCCGGCCCCCAAATAACAGAATTTCAGGGAAGAAAAAAAGAAAATAAAAACTTTGAATCTCTTCTGTCGTCAAACCCACGAACACTTCGAAAGTCCACGTGATAAATTCTCGTGCCATCGTCTGTATTTGTGACTGCAAGATGTCAGTACAACTTTATGCCAAGAATCTAAAAACGCCACCGGTGTAAATCTATTGCTTTTGTTTTTGAATTGTGGTTCCTGTACACCATTAAGATTGACATGTTAAGTTTAAACTAGCTACTTTTTAACAATCTATATTTAAAAAAACAGTTGATTCTATTTTTGGTGGAGATCAGGGTTCTTGGTGTTAAATAGACCAGTACCATTTGTGCCTCTAACTTATTTGCTATGTACCTGCCTTTCGGAGATGTGAGGATATAATGGTATTTAATTGGTCGTTAGTAAATGAAATCGATCATTAGCAATGGCTGTCTTTGGGTGAGGATGTAGTGTTAAGTTTTACTAAACTGTCTCACTTAACCTCAAGTTTTCTACATCTTCAATTATTTAAGAAACATAGTTTCCAATCTTTGTGGAATTGTGGCACAAAATAATTTTATTTCAATAATATGTAGAAGTATGCTTTGTGATAAATTCTTAAAGTACAGGAGATAGCAATTATAGATGAGTAACTTTTCAGTATCCTGAGTAACTGACAACACCCTGTGGATTGATATTACTAATAAAAGTCAGATTTTTCTTGAATGTTTCTTTATGGCTTAGTGTGTACTAGTAAGGTAAAGGATGAAAGTTAAAGCGCAGCTGTCTGTTTAACGTTTTCAGACGAAACTTTTTATAAAATGTCTATTTGACTTTGGTTCTTTGCAGTAATACTGGTGCCACAGGAACTTTACCAGCTTGTAATGTTCTGAATTAATTCCAGAATTATTGAAGCCTCAAGGAGGTTTTTGTAAATATCTGTGGATTAATTGAAGTTATGCCCTGACTTTCTATAGCTCTACTGGCTGTTCTGTAAGATTTGTAGGCATTTTGTGCATTAATTATTTTAGAGCCAGTATTGCTTTTGTATATATTCTTAACTATATTTGCTGTTTACCAGTTTATTTACAAGGGAATGTCTTATGTTACACGAATTATAAATATAATACGCTTCTAAAAGCGTATTTTTAGAAAGTTCGTTGTCATGGAGATTGGCTTTTTCAGCTTTTTGTTGCTATTTTTCTAAATATAATTGTGTTACTTTTTATACAAATATAAAAACTAGCATTGTTTGGAGCAAGAAATGAAAACATTTAATCATTGATATGGAGCATTTACATTAACATGATTTGTAGGATTTCTTTCTTTTCTTTTTTTTAAGATTTCATTTTTAGGTAATCTTTACACCCAGTGTGAAGCTTGAGCTTACAACCCCAAGATCAAGGGTCCCGTGCTCCACCAATTGAGCCAGCCAGGAACCCCTTGTAGGATTTCATTTTAGTGGACTTAAATTTCAGAAATGTTTATAGTGATTTTTTATAATATCTATATATTTTTAATTTTTTTAATGTTTATTTTTGAGAAAGAGAGAGAGTACAACCAGGGGAAGAGCAGAGAGAGGGAGACACAGAATCCAAAGCAGGCTCCAGGCTCTAGGCTCTGAGCTGTCAGCACAGAGCCTGATGCGGGCTTGAACAAACCTTGAGATCACCTGAGCTGAAGTCGGCTGCCTAACCACCCAGATGCCCCTAATATCTATTTTTGATACAGTATTTTAGTAGAATTACTGTAAGGAAAGAAACGATGAATGTTCTATTAATATAGGGAGACTCTAAGTGTCCTGTTTCTAATTTGTGGTGAAAACTAGGTAACCGGGGATATTAGAAATAGATTTTTTAATAAAGCGGAGAAAACAGGATTTTAGTGAGACCTGTAAGGAGATCCACATAAAATGAACAGTTTTTGCTCTCTGAGACTTGTGTTTTGGCTATTCAAAGGTTTGCCCTTGTTTGATGTTTACCTAGAAGGAATTAAGAAAATTAAGTAACTTCAAGTGGCCAATATAGAAAGTCGTAAGAGCTTCAGATGTGCAAGAGCAAAAATAAAGGAAAAAAAAGGACTGGGATATAGGAATCATGAGAGTGATTCATTTGTTGAACATCTATATGTTTAGTGGTCTTTGAGTGGCAGCATTGGAGGAATACAGGCATGTTTGGACAGGGTCTGTCTGGGTCTTCTGGGAGCCTTGCTGACCTAGTGGCTCAATAGCTATAGAGTAGGAGATGTACAAAGTGGAAAAAGGAACAGGATTTGTTTTTAAATTGTTTGTGTTTGCTTTAGTTTTTGAATGCTGAAACTCTTCTCCCTCTTTTTATTTTAATTAAAAAAAATTTTTTAACGTTTATTTATTATTGAGAGTCAGACACAGAGTGTGAGCAGGGGAGGGGCAGAGAGAGGGGGAGACACAGAATCTGAAGCAGGTTCCAGGCTCTGAGCTGTCAGCACAGAGCCCAAACCTGGGCTTGAAGTCACAAACTGCGGGATCATGACCTGAGCCGAAGTCGGATGCTTAACCGACTGAGCCACCCAGGCGCCCCTCCTCTCCATCTTTTTTAACCGCCAAAATTTTCTTGACACTTAATCAGCCATTTTGTACCATTTGTTTGACCATTAGCATGCACTGCCTTTAGTGTTAACCAATGGAAAACAATGTTTTTATTATCACGATAGTAATGCATCCCTTATAAAATATTCAAACAAGATAGAAACAAAATGAGTAGGTTGGATGAGAAGACCATTGCTAAAAGAGAATATTCTTAATTATGTGAAGCTTTGTTTTAAAGAGATGATTTACTGTAAAAAAAAAAAAATAGAAATTAGCATTCTGAGATGTCTAATAGACTGCTACTTGTATAAAATTCTTTAAAATTTTGAAAGTTGGTGGGGCGCCTGGGTGGCTCAGTTGGTTAAGTGTCCGAATTTGGCTCAGGTCATGAGCTCATGGTTTGTGGGTTCCAGCCTCATGTCGGACTCTCTGCTGTCAGTGCGGAGCCTGCTTCAGATCCTCTGTCTCCCTCTCTCTCTCTGCCCCTTCCCCACTTGGGCTCTATCTGTCAAAAATAAATAAACGTTAGAAAACAACTTTTTTTGAAATTTGGTCATGTGATGGACATTTAGAGGAAAATGGAATAGTTTTTTTTTTAAAGCTCAGATCCAAAGTCACTTAGTTTTTTCTCTTTCGCTATTACTTCAACAACCCATTGCTTTAACTTCAAAAACCCTTTTGCTATTACTTCAACCCAACCCGGAACAGGTAGATTAGAACAAAACTTGAAATGATTGTAATACGTTGCAGATCTTATTGTATCTGTGAAAATGATGACAAGAAAGAATATGTGATATACAGATTTAATCCTTCAATATGCTAACCCTTGTCACTGTTGTGTGCTTTGAATAACTGGGAAAAAAAATAATAAGTCTGACATGAAACTTTAAATGAAGAAGCTGAAATGCGATTATATTAACACATCAAAGCTGTATATATACGTTGGAAGTTTTGGACAAGAAAATTGTAAAGATAAAACAGTTTTAATTACTGTAGACTGCACACTTAGCATACTGTACAGTAATCTACAAAGAATTACCTTGCTTTGTGGTTTATTTGTATAATGTTGGTGATTATGCTGTAAAATGCTGTTTTGTACTTGTATAGTATATGGTATTTGTTAGACATCATTTATTAGCAACTTGTTCCTATTGCAGTTTATTACATTTTAATATGGTTGTGCTGGAGATAGTACTTTATTATAGAAGTTTCCTAGATTATTAAAACAAGAAGAATAAATGTATTAAAATACTGTATCACAGAGATGAAATTAAGATTTGTTGGCATATTGGTAAATCACAATACTGGAAGTACCTGGGAAATCTGGTATGATTTCTGCCAGAATTTTGCTCTTCCTATACCTAGCACATAGTAGGCATTTAGTAAACATCTTTTGAATGAGTTGAATACATTCTTCTAGTGAACTATCAAGTTAGTGATCCCCCAATGTTTGTATGTTGATTTATCTAATATTTGTTGAGCACTTTAAATATCTTGTCCTGCTGTTACAGTGCATATTTTATAATGGAACAAATCCGTTTAAAAACAAATTTTAATAACCAGATAATGCTAAGAGCTATATAGAGAACTGAAATAGGATGAGGTAATATGATAGTACATGACTGGGTGGCTACTTTTAAATTGACTAGTCACAGAAGGCCTTTTTGAATACAGTGACATTTAAACTGAGATCTGAATAATAATTACTCCCATGGAGAAGAGTGTTTTCTGTGGGGAAAGACCTTTTAAGAGTGTGTTTTGGGAATCAAAAAAGGCCTGTATGCTGATCTGGTAGGTGAGGGTGAAGGGAGGTAATAGATCTGAGTTAGGCAAGGGGCCAGAGCCTGTAGGACTTTGTTCTAAGGTAGGGGTTTTCAAGGTAAAATAGGAAGAAGCCTTTAGGGGATTTTAGGCAGAGGAGGAAAATTATTTCTTTTATGATTTTAAAGGTTACTTTGCTGTATGGAAAATGGATAGTAGGATGAGCAAGAGTGAAAGCACGGAGATCAGTTAGGCTTGTACTGTGTTAGGCTTGTACTGTAGTCTTAAACAGGGTTTTGACCTGTTTAAGATATGATGAAAAGTGAATGGATTTGAGATATGTTTGGGAGAGTAGATATGAAAGAATTTTTGATGGGTTGGAATGGGGAAAATTGAGAAATTGAGGATTAAACTTAGATTTAGGTTGTATAAATTATGCGAATACTTGTGTTCTTTTCTCACATGTGGAGGGCTGGGAGAGGAGCAGGTTTGGGGTTGCGGTGGGAATTTAAGATTTAAGTTTAAGATGCTTATTAAACATTAAAGAAGAAGGGTGCCTGTGTGGCTCAGTCGGTTAAACATCCTACTCTTGATTTTGGCTTAGGTCGTGATCTTTCACAGTTGTTGGGATTGAACCCCACAACAGGCTCTGCACTGAGTGTGGAGCCTCCTTGGGATTCTCTCTCTCTCTCTCTCTCTCTCTCTCTCTCTCTCTCTGCCCCTCTTCCAGTTGCGCAAGCACATTCTCTCTCTTGCTCTCTCTCTTTCTCAAATAACATTTAAACATTAAAAAAACAAAACAAAACTTTCAAGTAGAGATGGCACGGAGATTTGTAATGAACCTCTGTCCCACAGAAAAGTTTTGGTTAGAGATAGAGACCTGACAATAGGCAGCATATGTGGTTGACTTCAATCCGCGGGACTGGATGAGATTATTTAGCAGTCTTTTTCAATGCCTATTCCTTCTGAAAAATGAACCCTAAATTATCCACTATATGTAATTAATAGTATGCTTCTAGAATTGAAGAACCATGGTGAGAATGTTGCTAGGTAATAGGATGGGTCCTGGGGTTGAAGTTGGTTTAGAATTGAAGATTTCACGTGGAGATGGGATAGTGAAGAGTCAGTCAAGGAGCAATCTTTGAGGTAGGAAGAATCCAAGAAAAAATGTTGCAAGAAGGAGGAAAGGATCAAATGTGTCTGATGCTTGAGAATTCAAAAGAGACATGCCCTTTGGTTTTGGCAGCTTGGTAGTTCATTAATGACCCTGACAAGTAATCTCCATGCAGTGTTGGAGCCAAAACTTATGTTTGAGTAGATTGAGAAGTGAATGGGAGATGAGGAAGTGTAGATAGTAGCTATGGACATATATTGTTATTTTGACATTGTCATTTTTCCTGATGTAGCTCCTTTTATCTCTGTGTTAAAAACGTGTGAAAGTTATCATAGTTCTGAGCTCCACAGCATATGGTAGACGTATTTTAAAACCCCACACTAGAATTGTGGAAAATATGTAACAGTGTATGATTTAAAAAGAAGAAATGAAGGCCAATGCGATTAGTAACTTGCTGCCATCACACAGTCAATGGCTCTGGTAGTTTCAGTATATATGTATCTTGCCTGTACCCTGGTCTTGTAATCCTTAATGTCTCATCCGGTGATCTTTCCTTCTGCTCCCTCAATTATTCAGTCCCATGACTGGTAATTAGATCTTATTACCAGTAACAAACTTCCCCCATCCCCAGTAATCTGTTTTTAGTATCCTACTTTACCTTTCCTCTGATTCTAGTTCTAATGAGACCTATAATTCATTTGATTCATACTTCTCTTTGCTGACCTTCCCTTCATGTTATTGCTTCCACTCTTGCCCAGCTAAAATAGGGTCAGTGATTATAATCGCTTTCTTGCAAGGGTCAGCATAGCATATCTCTGGAACCAGACTGCCTGAATTTCAATCCTGGCTGTACCACTTGCTCTGTGACCTTGGGCAAGTTACCCAGTTATGTGCCTGTTTCCTCAGCTTAAAATGAGGGTACTGCCACTGGAAGTACTAACCTCATATGGTTGTTTGGAAGGTTTTATGATTTTGAGATCATACACAGAGTGCTTAGAACTGTGGCTGTGCCTGGCAACGTGGTCCCACTCTCACTTCATTGTTTCTGCTCGGAAAACCCCAGATGTGATTAAATTCAGTTCTGTTGTGCTTACACCTGTGTAGCTAGAAGACACATAGCCACATTGATTTGTCTCACCTAAAATTCATGAACATTAACCTTCGTTGGGCCCTTTTACTGCCTGGTAGTACTCTCCACTAGTCTGTCCATTCACTCTTCTGCTGTCATAGGCAGATTTCATATACAATCCTTATTGTCAGCTGATGACCCCAGATTTAAGATTTTGTTGAGAATATAGAAACAATTGGAACAGAAGAACTTTTGCGGAATCCTACCAGAACTACCTACTTCTTCTAGTCTCCTTTTGTTGTGGGTAGCTATCTATGGTGGGTGGTGCTGAGGCTAGTCCTACTTTTCCACAGCATTTTGGTTGCTCTACTTCGCCTGTGAAGGGCCCACTCCCAGTTCAACTTTTCTCTTCTGCCTCATTGATTTTTCCATCGTAGAATGTTTGTTTTCCCAATTTTAATAAAACTCTCCCTTGTCTCCACATCCCTCTTTGGCTACTGCCTCGTTTCCCTGCTGCTCTTTATAGCAAAAACTTAATGGTAACTCTTGAGTCTGTTTACTTGTTTTTACATTTTGCTCTCTTTCAAATACATCACAGCACTGCTAGTCTAGGGAAGAGTTTTTTCCCCCCACTTTGTAGTTATCCTCTGTCCTTGAGCACTTAAATCTCTTTTCTCATTAGTAAAATAGAAGTAATAACTTCCCTGCCTTCCTTGTAGAGTTGATGTGAAAATCAAAAGAGATCATGGATCTGAAAATTTTTAGCGAATTGTGAAATTAGAAATAAATGCATGCAACTTTTTTTCAACAAATTGTGCTTTCATCAGTTTTCCATTATTTTGATCACTGTCTTTACTATCTTTTTTTACAAAAAGTCTGTGTGAATGTGGTATCCTCGGACTGGGTCAGCTTGATGTGATCGGCAGTTTCGAACAGTTTTTAAGAGCAGTGTTCTGCTTTCTTTAGTTTGGAAATTATAAGATGGTTTGATAGGTAATGTATAAAATTTCTGTTGCTTTTGGAAAGAAATGTGCTAAATTTGAGCTTGCCGTAGCACAGTGAATTCTGCTGAAGGACACCACACCATCTGTTCCCTATAAGTTTGGAAAAATTCTTTATGTAGTTTCTCCAAGAGCTAATTTTATACTGAATGAACTTTATAAACCTTTTATACATTACATAAACCTTTTCTAGGAGAGGAGGTAGACTGGCCGCAAATGACTAATACGTATGAACAGATCCTAAATACTTCAAACAGGTAGATAAAAATTATTTGTCACTCCTTCCTCTCCCCCTCACACTTTGGGTAAATTAGGTAGGTGACTTTTTTGTAGTGTATTAGATTCATTCTCTGCCTATAGAAACTTTAAAAGTTTACAGGTATCTTAAGAGTTTCTACTTTTCTACTTAATCAGTTTTCAAAGTGTGTCGGTTTTAATCTCGTTGAAATCATATTGTTAGGAATATATTTTAGAATAGATTAATTAAATTGGCATGAATAGTTGGAGTAGCTTAAATATCATAGTTTGTATGGGAAGAATAGGTTCTGAACTTCAAATTATATTTAAAATCATAGCCTTTTGGATCATAACCCTGTTTGAGAATTGATTGCCTTTATATATACTGTCTGTTCATACATTATTTTATTTTATTTTTTATTTTTTTAAATTTACATCCAAATTAGTTAGCATATAGTGCAACAATGATTTCAGGGGTAGATTCCTTAGTGGCCCTTACCCATTTAGCCCATCCCCCCTCCCACAACCCCTCCAGTAACCCTCTGTTTGTTCTCCATATTTATGAGGCTCTTCTGTTTTGTCCCCCTCCCTGTTTTTATATTATTTTTGTTTCCCTTCCCTTATGTTCATCTGTTTTGTCTCTTAAAGTCCTCATATGAGTGAAGTCATAGGATTTTTGTCTTTCTCTAATTTCGCTTAGCATAATACCCTCCAGTTCCATCCACATAGTTGCAAACGGCAAGGTTTCATTCTTTTTCATTGCCGGTAATACTCCATTGTGTGTGTGTATATATATATATATATATATATATATATATATATATATACACACCACATCTTCTTTATCCATTCATTCATCAATGGACATTTGAGCCGTTTCCATACTTTGGCTATTGTTGATAGTGCTGCTATAAACATGGGGGTGCATGTGTCCCTTCGAAACAGCACACCTGTATCCCTTGGATAAATGCCTAGTAGTGCAATTGCTGGGTCATAGGGTAGTTCTAGTTTTAGTTTTTTGAGGAGTCTCCATACTGTTTTCTAGAGTGGCTGCACCAATTGCATTCCCATGTTCATTCATTATTAATACTGTACTGTCAGTAATAAAAAAAAAAAAAACTCTTTACTTTTGCTACATTCTTTTATTCCTTGGGTCCAGTGGGAAGATTTTTCCTATTGCACTAGTAAACTGACTTTTTTACCATCAAATCTATCTTTAGAATTCGCAGAAATATACTTTGGGGAGAGGAATCCAGAAAATACTCCTTGGTGCCTATGCTAGTTTCCCAAATGGAAGGATACCACTTAAGGAATCAAAAGGAAAAAGAAAACCAAAAACATTGCCCCCATAGATGCACACAATCTATGAAATCCTTTTGTAAACATATTTAGGTTTGGGACTCTTTCCTTTTGCTAATGTTAATTGCCAAATTTTGGTTGCTCTTATTTTTCGGAATTTAAGTAGGTATTAGAGTACTGCCTTAGACTTTTTTTTTTTTTTTTTTTTAAGTAATCTCTACACCCAGCGTGGGGTTCAAACTCAAGACATCAATATCACGAGTTGCATGCTCTACCAACTGAGCTGGCTGGGCACTCTAGAATTTTCTTTTTTAGTGCAGACTCCTCAAAATTGCAGTATATTCTTCTGTGATATTAGTAAGCAGTGGTTGTTTCCCTTAAATTACTAACATAATCTAGGCTTGTTATAGTTACTACAGTATATAAAAAAGTAGAAGCCTTTATGCCCCTGGTCCAAATAACCACTATGGACTCTGTTTGCTGCTAGACAGGTGTTTTTTTTTTACCTATGTGTAATATATAAACATAATTTCACTATGTTCTTAAAAATCACTTGCTTAGCAACTAGCTTTTGCCCTTTATAATTATAAATACGTCATTCATTCATATATGCATGTATTCAGTGAGTACCTTGCATGAATAGTATTGTTCTTGTATTGCATTGTATTTAAATGAATGCATCTGCAGTAATATATTTTACCATTGATGAATGTTTAGGGTTGTTTTCAGTGTTAGGAACAGTAGTGTAGAACACATAACTTGTTCGTGTATCTTTAAAGTGTTTTTGTAAACATCTCTTCAGCTTTGATTTCCAGATGCAGAGCTGCTGGATCAAAGGAACTCAAATTTGCCTGCATTAGCGCTCACAAATATCAACATTTGTTGTTGTTCTCAAATATCAGCTTCCACAGTAGCACTAGCCAGGATTCAAATAGGAGATGAGGCACAGATTAAATTGAGTTAAATATTGGGAAGCTCTTAATATACTGCCTGGCATGTGCTAAGTACATAGCATCCATGAGCTGTTATTCATTCAGCCTCTGTACTTCAGGGCTACCCATTAAAGCTTGCATAAATCTTTTTACGGTATATGTAATTATAACAGTAATAAGGAAAATATATTGTAATATTGAGGAAACTGGATTATCATAAATATTCAGTTGCTAACCCAATCAACAAGCTATAGTCCTAGAAATCTTGTGCAAAAGTGCCGTATAAGAAGACTGACATGCCAAAAAAAAAAAAGACTGACATGCAAAACGACATTTACTATCATGGGGATATAATTTATAAAACATTTTTATGTTTGAAACCTACAACTTAAGTTTGTTGAATGAAAATGACTACTTTTAATGGTTGTTGGCCTGAACTAAGGTAGTACCATGGGATGCAAAGTAATGTTCACACTGGGAAATAATTAGATGGTAAGTTGGAACCACTGGATGAATGATTTGATGTGAGGAAGGTGGAAGAAGAGACACGCATCTCATGGGAATGGGATGAAACAGGATAATTGATCAGATTTTATGTTGGCACTTTTTAATAGACTATTGTGATTGTCAACCATGTTTAATGTTAGATACAGAGTATGTTTTTCCTTTAAAATGCACACAATTATATAAGAGAAAAAGAAGTATGTGGCTAGGAAAAAAGTTTGATTTCTTGATTGTCAGCCATGCTTTGTTGATAGTTGAGTTGATGAAAAACTTCCATTCATTTTTTTTTTTTTTTTTTTTTAATGTTTATTTACTTTTGAGAGAGACAGAGCACGAGCAGGGGAGGGGCAGAGAGAGAGGGAGACACAGAATCCGAAGCAGGCTCCAGGCTCTGAGCTGTCAGCACGGCCAGGCGGGGCTCGAACTCATAGACGGCAAGATCATGACCTGAGCCGAAGTTGGCTGCTTAACTGACTGAGCCACCCAGCCGCCCCAATAAATTTCCATTCTTTATTTAGGGGGAAATAAACAGCAAAATGAAAGTTTAGTCCCTCCTTCTTGTTTATTATTAGCCTTGGATAGCGTGGCCTTGGTTATTTATTGGAACTGTAGCGCTCCATTATAGATCCATCTCGTTTATTGCTTATTGAAACAAGAGCATTGGCATGGAACTCAGCACAGTTAGTAGAGGAGTCACAACTGCATCTGTTGCTTGCCATAACCTTCCCAAGAGAAACCATGTAGAGAGGTGCTGCCTCCTCTTTTTGTTTGTTTGTTTGTTTGTTTGTTTGTTTGTTTTTGGTAATATCCAGAAAGAAGGCCTTTCTTTATAAGCTGTTTTAAAGTGTTCCATTTGATTGGGTTAGGGAAGGTTTAGACAAACTAGATGTCTAGAAGCCATCTGCAGTAAACACATTATGGTTGAAATGCCTATACTAGGATATCTAGTAAAAGTATCCAGTAGAGAGTTGGGTCTGTATGACTAAAGATAAGGAGAGGATTTCACAAATTAGTGAACAGAGAGATTGGAGGAAATCCTGAGGAGTATGGCCTTATGGAAGCCAAAGGAAGACAGTGTGGAGAGACAGGTCAGTACTGTTTAAGAGACAGGTCAGGTAAGGTAGTGAAGGACTAAGAAGTATCTAGTTATGGTTTTGCTGAATTTAGAGATACTGGTAAGAACAGTCTTAATGGAATCCTGAGCATAGGGAGAAAAACAAGTAACAGAATTGGGAATAAAGTCCATGCTTCTGTCAGCACTACATTGCATTCTTGAGTAATCGGTGTGGGGTTACTAGTATTACAATGTGTGTAGTTAATTTTTTTTTTTTTTTTTGAAAAATGCCTGAGACTAAGGGGAGGAGAATATACCTAGCAAGAAATATGGGGGGTTGTGAAGTTTTTGTTTTGTTTTAAAGATGATAGAAAATTGGGTCTGTTTAAGTGTGAATGGAAATGAACTGGCCTTGAAGGAGAGGGTGAAAATACAGCTGGGGGAGGGTGGGAAACAACTAGCAAGGTATTGAAGAACACTGGAGGGAGAACCAAGGAACAAGTGAAAAGGATTAGATTTGAAAGAGAGGGATGCCTCTTTCATTTAATAGGAAGAAAGGAGGGGCACCTGGGTGGCTAGGTCTGTTAAGCAGCCGACTTCGGCTCAGGTCATGATCTCGCGGTCCGTGAGTTCGAGCCCTGCGTCGGGCTCTGTGTTGACAGCTCAGTGCTGGAACCTCCTTCAGAGTCTGTGTCTCCCTCTCTATCTACCCCTCCTCCATTCACATTCTGTCTCTCTCTCTGAAAAATGAATAAATGTTCAAAAAAATTTTTAATAGGAAGGAAGGAGATTAGGTGGATCTGGATGCAAAAAAAGAAAGTATGTCGCTTTGGTGGCAGAAGGTGGAGGATGGGTCCCTCTGATATCTGCTGATTTTTGTCTTTGTTTTTAATTTGGGGATGAGGGGCAGAGAGAGAGTCCCCAGCATACTCCTGCATGGAGCCCAAAGTGGGGTTTGATCTCATGAACTGTGAGATCATGACCTGATCCAAAATCAAGAGTCAGAAGTTTAACTGACCGAGCCACCTGGGCGCCCTTGATATATTTTGAATGAAGTAGAAGATGGTCATCTGTAGTGGGGGAGGAAGTTTTGGCAATCAAATTTAGAGAAGAGTGCAGGTTTGAAATATCCTCTTGGAGAATGGAGGAGAACCAAAAGAAGTGAGGATTTAGGGTATCTTTAATTTTCTCCAGCATGTAGAAGATTGGATGTAAATGGATAGGTAGGGGTTGGATAGTTAAGGTAAGATTTGTTAGCTGAGTGAGGTAGGAGGCAGCACAGAGTGGTCAAAGTGAATTTTTTGTTGAGTACAGATGGAAATAAATTCAGTTGTGTGGGTCCAAATGTGGAATTTTGCCTGGGGGAAGCAGCAGAAAGACAAGAAAGTCTGATAATGGGAAGAAAGTGATAGAAGCATTGGAATTATTGTCTTTGCCAAATAGAACTGGCAATAAAGATCAGAGTGAAAGTAGGCACTCTGGGGACCAAATGCAAGACCAGGTGTAGTGAATAGTTACTGAGAGCTGGTAGGGATAGGTGATTGATGTTTACAATTTCAAAGATGGAGAAGTTTGGGGATAACAGGATTCAGCCTGTGTTGTGTGGGTAGGTGACTTAAGTAGATTGGAAAGTAAAGATTGTGTTGAGGTTAAGGAACAACGCCAGAATTTTGGACAGGTCGGTGCACCCGGAACTAAAGTCTAGTTCTAGTAGATGTGTGTGTGTGTGTGTGTGTGTGTGTGTATTCACATATATTTTTATATATATTTACATATATGTTTATATATAAATATATAAAGTTGATTTTACGTTCTGAAGTGGTATTGCTAGATTGAATGGCCACCGCCCCAAAAATGTTGCACTTTGACATATTGCCTTCAAATATTTTATTGTTTGACACTCCCATTCTGAGAGTGTTGTCTCTTCACACATAACACCAAGAATTGTTCAACACTGTCTTTTCCAGTATGATGGTGTATTGAACTAATGACATCTGACACTAAAATTTGTGATTTTGGTTACTAATAAGGTTGAACTTTTTATTGACTATACTTATGAATTGTTGCCCTTTTATTTGTCCCTTATTTCTCTTGGCACAAGAAGTATTTTCTACCATTTCTCTCTCAATTTTTTTGCATTTTTCCTTTTGGTATTTGTCCTATTTCTGTCTGAAATGCATGCTTAGTTTATTAATTTTTCTTTAATAAACAGTTTTAATGTTAGTCTATGATTACTTTTTTAGTCAAATCATATAGGTATCGATGTCTGTAGAGTTCTCATTGTTATGTACTTAATATTTTTTAATCACCCGTTTTTGGGTTTTTTTGGAGCAAAATGATTGGAGGTGTTTGTTCTTGTTGTTTGTCCTGCTTTTTTTTTTTTTTTTAAACTTACAAGGGTTTTTGGGTTTTGTCCCTTCCTCACTCTTTTGACATACAAAGCTAGAGAGTAGGTCCGTTATTTGTTTGGGCTTATGAAAATACAGTGGAATAGTCTTTATGGCTAAACTTTTAAAGTGTATATTCTATGGGTGCTGGAAATAAAAGTATAATTTCCATTGGTTAGAAACTATGTATACATATCAATTAAGTCTAAATTGGCTACACATTCTTGTCAGGAATGAGATTCCTGCTTATTTCTTTCGTTATTTTTTGCTTCA
The DNA here is from genome assembly GCF_046562875.1 of Panthera onca. Lineage (NCBI taxonomy): Eukaryota > Metazoa > Chordata > Mammalia > Carnivora > Felidae > Panthera > Panthera onca. The sequence continues at coordinate 69,044,095 of NC_138351.1, forward strand.
TATATTTCTTTATTTTCCTTTCCTTACATATATTTATGCTATATTAATTTACTCATTCAGCAAGTGTTAATTGAGCAGTTACTGTGTGCTCCACCACTATGTACTGTTCTGAGAACTAGAATCACTCATAGTAACACATGTGGTCTATCATTCATTTGTGAGGTTTTTTTTTAACCAACCACAGTTGCAAATATTGCATCTCTTCTCCTCTGAACAAAGAAGTATGGAAGGAAATTATTCACCACAGAGTGCTCTGAGCTCTGTGCTGTCGCTCAGCTGACTTCGGGCAAGTCATTTAGCATGTAAAGTAGCAGTTCTTAGGCAGTCCTCTCTTTTTGTTTTCAAGACCCTTTACATTTAAAATTTGTTGAGGACCCCAAAATAACTTTTATCAATGTACTTGTATTTACTGTATTAGAAATTAAGCAGAGGAATTTTCTAAATGTTCATTTAAATATAATAAATTTAAATTTAAATTATTATATTCATTTAAATATAATAAACCTATTAAATGTTATAACTAATACATTTTGTGTGAAAAATTATTTTCCAAAACAACAAAAAACAGTAAGACTGGCATTATCTTACTTGCTTTCAAAACTTGTTTTTAGTGTTTATTTATTTAAAAAAATTTTTTTTAAGTTTATTTATTTTGAGAGAGAGAGCGCGCGCACAAGCAAGGGAGGGGTAGAGAGAGATGGAGACAGAGGATCTGAAGTAGGCTCTGTGCTGACGGCAGAGAGCCTGATACAGGGCTTGAACCCCACGAACCGTGAGACCATGACCTGAGCTGAAGTCTGACCCTTAACTGACTGAGTCACCCAGGCACCTTAAAATGTTTATTTACTTTTGAGAGAGAAGAGTGTGCAAGCTTGAGAGGGCGAGGGGGAGGGGATGACTTGATCGGAAGTGGGCTCTGCACTGATAGCAGAGAGCAGGATGCAGGGCTCGAACTCTTGAACCATAAGATTCTGACCTGAGCAGAAATCAGACGTTTAACCACCCAGGTGGCCCTTGTTTTGCAAAACTTTTTAATGTTTGGCTTAATAGAAAGAGATAGCTAGATTCTCATCTGCTTCTGCACTCAGTCTTTTGTGAAGTCACATGTTTTGTAGCCTCTGGAAAACTCAAGTATATACTTGTGAGAAAATGAGAGTACAAAAGGCAAATAATATCTTTTGACCTGGTAGACCTCCTGATAAGTAAGGTCTTATGAATGTTTATGGCTCCTTCATCACACCTAGAGAATTGTTGCTCTTGGCAGTATAGGGTTTAAATAAATGGGTCTTTAAAAGTTACTTTATCTTAGAAATTTGGATAGTATCTTTTGTTTCCTGCACTTATCATGACATGTTAGCTGAATATATAGGTAAAATCAGAACTGCCAACATAAATTATAGAACAAGGGCCAACTGTAGAGTTGTTAGACTTGTGAATCCTTGTACTTTTTTATTCTGACCCACACATAGCATAGAATTTACTATCTTGTGGAATTTATATCCTGAGTTTACTGATGTTGACGTCAGATTCTCTGAGTGCTTTTTTTCTGACGCAGGGCTTGAACCCACGGACCGCGAGATCATGACCTGAGTCAAAGTCGGACGCTTAACCGACTGAGCCACCCAGGCACCCCCCTGAGTGCTTTTTTTAAAAGCTGTTACTTATGGGGCATCTGGGTGGCTCAGTTGGTTAAGCATTCGACTCTTGGTCACGATCTGTGGGTTAAAGCCCTGCATCAGGCTCTGCGCTGGCATTAGTTTTTCACCTAAAGCTTAGAACTATAACTTAGACAGTTTTCAGAAGTATTCTGGGAAATTGAAGGAAATGGAATTTTCCCCCTTGATTCTTGTATCTTTAAGTTTTTTTTTTTAACGTTTATTTATTTTTGAGAGAGACAGAGACAGAATGCAAATGGGTTAGGGGCAGAGAGAAAGGGAGACACAGAATCCCAAGCAGGCTCCAGGCTCCAAGCCGTCAGCACAGAGCCTGATGTGGGGCTTGAACTCATAGAGCTGTGAGATCATGACCTGAGCCGAAGTCAGACGCTCAACCCACGGAACCACCCAGGCGCCCCTGATTCTTGTATCTTTAAAGTAATGAAAGTAGTGCTCTCTCTGTGTATCCCTATCAAGCAGTCTTTCACCTAAAGCTCAGAACTATCAACTTAGACAATTTTTAGAAGTATCCTGGGAGATAGAAGGAATGGAATTTTTCCTCTTGATTTTTGTGCCTTTAAAGTAATGAAACTAATTCCATTATATCTTCTTGCCTTTTTTACTCCTCTGCCACCGTGCTTTTTGATTAGTTTCAGAAATTGGACTCATTTTCAAAATACCTCATAATGAGCCTGTTGTCATGTAATTTTACAAGACAGAGATCATAAAGATCATCTGTTACAGTACCTCTTTGTAGATGAGACAACAGATAGTAGTCCTCGGCCAAGGCTGAAATTTGGAGCCACCTGTAAAGCTTTTTAAAAAGTACAGGTGTTCAGGGGCACCTGGGTGGCTCAGTTGGTTAAGCATATGACTTCAGCTCAGGTCATGATCTCCCAGTTCCTGACTTCGAGCCCCACATCCAGGCTCTGTGCAGACATCCCAGAGCTTGGAACTTGCTTTGGATTCTGTCTCCCCCTCTCTCTACCCCTTCCCTGCTCACTCTCTCTCAACAATAAATAAATGTTGAAAAACATTAAAAAAAAAATAAAGGTGTTCAGGCCCCATCTCTAGAAATTATGTTCTAATTGATCTTTATGAAGCCCCCTCAGATGACAATGATGAAACATATCCCACTTTTAAAGTGAATCATTTGCATCAGGCTCTGTGCTGACAGCTCAGAGCCTGGAGGCTGCTTCAGATTCTGTCTCCCTCTCTCTCTGCCCCTCCCCTTCTCACATTCTGTCTCTCTCAGAAATAAACATTAAAAAAAATGTTTTTAAGTGAATCATATGCCTTTCTTTTGTTTGTTTGTTTATTTTTGAGAGAGAGTGACAGAGCGCAGTTAGTGGAGGGGCAGAGAGAGAGAGGATCCCACGCAGGCTCTCCACTGTGAGCACAGAGCCTGACACAGGGCTTGAACTCTCAAACCGTGAGATCACGACCTGGGCTGAAATCAAGATTTGGACACTTAACCAGCTGAGTCATCCAGGCGCCCCTGAATCATTTGCTTTTTAACATTCGTATTTAACTTATTTTTATTGTAGATGTGACTATTTTCTTTCTTAGACCTTTTAGGTTAGAGAGCTTTTCTTTTTTACTCTGTGGGAAATAAGCCCGTAAGCTTTATAATGAGAATCAAGACTTCTGATGTTGCAATTTTTATTTTGAGTAGATTTATCAAGTCAACTGGTAAAAGTTTTTTCTTTCAATCTGTGTATGTGTAGCAGCTGGTGGTAAAGTTTATACCTATACCTAATGATATGCATTAAGAATGAGTCTTTTTTAATACAATATTGTGAAGACATGATCTTTAAGTTTTTGCAAGTATTAATGATTAATATATGTATAAAAATTTTACCTTGCATTTCTCAGATTCTGGATAGTCATTTGTTGTTTAGACCTGTTAGAAAAAAATGTTTATTTTTCCTTTAGGTGAAGGCGCTGAAAGAGAAGATTGAATCTGAAAAAGGGAAAGATGCCTTTCCTGTAGCAGGTCAAAAATTAATTTATGCAGGTATGAATTAAATATTGAAAGTAATGCTATCTTTCAGATTGTGTAGACAAATTCGTTCTGTCAGACACATACGCAGTGTTTGTGTTTGGTATCTTTTAATCAAATGTTAGTGCCTTTTTACCTGATTATATTTCCAATTATATTTTTCTTTATCTTGACTGATCACTTAATGTTTTTCTTTGGGGAAAGTATTAATTGATAGAATTGACATTAGTAATTGTTTTAACTTCAGTTATGTGTAAGACAAAGGTTATGGGCTTCAAATAATGTATTCTTTTTTTCTTAATGTACTAGGCAAAATCCTCAATGATGATACTGCTCTAAAAGAATATAAAATTGATGAAAAAAACTTTGTGGTGGTTATGGTGACAAAAGTAAGTTTTAGCTTTGTTCTGTATATTTTTATGCTTGCGAGGTTTTTTAAAAAAAATAAAGATCCCAAGTCCAGCCTTTATACTTTGGTGAATACAGTTTATGCACATCCATAGTGGCAGGCACTTGGCTGTTTTTTTAAAAATTTTAAGTTTACTTTGTGTGAACCATAAAGTTAATAATTTTATACATTTATAGCTTAAACATTTTTAAATAAATTAAAACAGTTGATAAAATATCATGTAAAAATTGTTAGATTTTGCTGGAGTAGTAAAATTGCTAATTATTTGAAGATTTAAAAATGTGATTCTTAGAATAAATATTTCTTATTTTGTGGTTTTAATAAGGGTGCCTTAAAGAGACTTGTTAAATTATGTGCTAGATCTGATAGGCTCAAGCAGAAAAGACATGTAGACTCCTAAATTCAATGATATTTCTTAGTTGATGGGGTAGATTTTTAGAAACTAAAAAAGAAAAAGGCAGTTAAAGAAATGAAGGAATCATTGTTGTGACGAAGTTTTTTAAAGGGAATTTTTTGTGATTTATTGGACTGAAATATACTTGGGACAGTTTATCAAAGTTTTTCTCTAAAACAGAATGGATATGGGTTCTGTCAGGATTCTGTAATATTTTTAATTAAAGATGCATAAGCATGCAGTAGAGAGTTAAAACAGAAGTGGTGTACTCGTGACATGAATTTTTAGGATTGAATTATCATAATCTGAGAACAGTGATACTTGTAACCCTGAAAATAGGTTTAAATAAGTAATTGGAAACCAAGTTTATTAAGGACTATAAACCATTTATTAAAATAAATGTGAGGATTTTTTTTTAAGTTTAAGGTAATATATGCAGTAGAAATACAGAGAGATGAGCAAGTAAATTTTATTTATTTTAACTTTTAAATTTTATTTAAATCCAAGTTAGTTAACATAGTGTAATAATGATTTCAGGAGTAGAATTTAGTGATTCATCACATACATACAACACCCAGTGCTCATCCCAACAAATGCCCTCCTTAGTGTCCGTCACCCATTTAGCCCTTCCCCACACCCAGCACCCTACCAGCAACCCTCAGATTTTTTCTATATTTAAGAGTCAAAGAGGAGTGCCTGGGTGGCTCAGTCGGTTAAGTGTCCAACTTCGGCTCAGGTCATGATCTCATAGTTCGTGGGTTCGAGCCCTGCATTGGGCTCTGTGCTGACAGCTCAGAGCCTGGAGCCTGCTTTGGAATCTGTGTCTCCCTCCCTCCCTCCTTCTTCTCTCTCAAATATAAACATTAAAAAAATAATTAAAAAAAAAGAGTCAAAGAAAAAAAGTCTCTTCTGGTTAGCAAGTCAGTTTTAATTACTGCATATTTTTGTCCTGAGTAAAAGCAGCTAAACGGTTTACATGTGTTGGACTTAAAAGTTTGTATAATCCATTAAGAGAACCATTGTGATTTTGCTATGTTAAAGCACTTACTCATTAAATGTTTGGGTTTTTTTAACATAATTTATTGTCAAATTGGTTTCCATACAACACCCAGTGCTCATCCCAACAAGTGCCCTCCTCAATGCCCATCACCCACTTTCCCGTCTCCCCCACCCCCCACCAACCCTGTTTGTTCTTAGTATCCAAGAGTCTCTTATGGTTTGCCTCCCTCTCTCTGACTTTTTCCCTTTCCCCTCCTCCATGGTCTTCCATTAAGTTTCTCAAGATCCACATATGAGTGAAAACATACGGTGTCTTTCTCTGACTTATTTCACTTAGCCATTAAATGTTAAACTTTACATACAAGGAACAGAATCATGAGGAAACTTTGTCTCAATTGAGTATTTTTTAATTGTGTTAAAATATACATAACACAAAATTTACCAGTTTAACCATTTTTAATTGTACAGTTCAGTGGTATTAAGTGCATTCACATTGTGCAACCATCTCCAGTACTCTGTACCCACTAAATAGTAACTCCCCATTCTGCCCCCACCCCCCCAGGCCTTGGTAACCACCATTCTACTTTCCATGAATTTAACTACTCTATACATCTCATATAAATGGAATCATAAAGTATTTTCCTTGTGTGACTGGCTTATTTCCCTTAGCGTAGTGTCTTCTAGGTTCATCCATGTTATAGCATGTGCCAGAATTTCTGTCCTTTTAGGGCTGAATAATATTCCATTGTCTTATCTAGTTTTATCATGAATAGTATGCAAAATGTGGTAGCCACATATTTGGATATGTATATGTTTGGGGTCTTATTTCCTTTAGTATTGTAATAACCTTGACTGTTTAGAACGTAACTAAGAATTAAGCAGGATAGGTCTCAGAATAGATGGATGTGTTTGAAGAATAGCTACTTAGAGCCAAGCTTTTTCTTACTTTACACAGGACTCTACTGATAATTTGTGGTTATTTTATTTTCAAGTTATTAATAGAAGTCATCTATTAGAAGGGGAAGTATTAGGCATTATAGAGGCAAAGAGAAATGACCTTATTATAAAGAGCCAGGAAAACTGTTTAGATCAGAAGTAAGCAGCAAAACTTCAAAAAGCAGATGGGTTTGCTACCATTTAGAATGAGGCTTAAATAGCACTGTGGCAACAGAGACTTCGCGAGGGCATGAAATGTTAGATTATTATAATCATAAATAATCTTAAGGGAAATATTAAATTAGCATAATACATTTAAATTACATTTTAATCTAAATCAGAGTTTAGAACATTAATAATTTGCAGAGTATTATATTGGCAGTTTGAAAAGTTATAGGGCTAAACACAAGACTCTTAGAACAAAGAAAAGAGGGAGTGAATGCTCCTAGTATTATTTTTTTTCAGTCCCCTGTCCTACCTTGCACAGCAAGTCTTTCCAGTGCATGCTGAACTAGCTCAGATCAAACAAGAGAGTTATTTTGGTGATGCTTTTATTATTATTATTATTATTTTATTATTATTATTATTATTTTTTTTTTGGTGATACTTTTAAATGACAATAAATACCTTGAAGTTATAACCTTGGAACTTAAACTGTAAAGTTTGGTAGGGGGTAATTAAATGGTCCTTTTTTTTTTAGTACACATTTTGTATATCTCTGAATAGTGGTTTCTATTGGCTCTTTTTTGTAGTGACTTGATAACATAACAAAGACAAACTGTTAGCTAAAAGCTAATTAAGGTTGTTAGTTAATATATCAGCTTTGAAAGAGTAACATAGTGATTCAGATTGCTAATACTGATCACTTATTAAGTTACTTTACGAAATTATTTTCAAGTTACAAGTTTATATTAGTGTTATGTTTGTAGCCTCCTATAATGATAGTCTACTTAGAGATCAGGTAATAGTGTGGTATTTTATCATGATTCATTATTTTACTTTTTTAATGTGTTAAGCCCAAAGCAGTGACTACACCAGCACCAGCTACAACCCAGCAGTCAAATCCTGCCACCACGACCACAGTTAGCTCCACCACAGCTCCAGCTGTGGTCCAGGTCCCGACCTCTCCTCCCGCTTTGGCTCCCACTCCTACCCCTGCATCCATCACTCCAGCATCAACGACAGCATCTTCTGAACCTGCGCCTGCTAGTGCAACGAAACAAGAGAAACCTGCAGAAAAGCCAGCAGAAACACCAGTGGCTACTAGTCCAACATCAACTGACAGGTAAGAACTGTATTCTAGGAAATTGTATCCCAAAACACGTTCATATTAGGAACTTCATGCATGTAGGGGTGCCTGGGTGGCTCAGTCAGTTAAGCGTCCGACTTCGGCTCAGGTCACAGTCTCATAGTTTGTGAGTTCAAGCCCCACATCAGGCTCTGTGCTGAACAGCTCAGAGTCTAGAGATTCTGTGTGTCCCTCTCTCTCTGCCCCTCCCTGCCTGATCTCTGTCTCTCTCTCAAGAATGAATATGAATAAACATTAAAAAAAAAAGAACTTCATGCATGTGTTTGTTTTGATTATTGTTTTGATCAAACTAACTTTGTTTCTACTCTGTTAAACTTTTCTGAACATTGAACTCTCACTAAAACTAATTTTTGTGCCTGTTTAAATTTTTGTGATCCAGTTTTGTATACTCCCATTATTTTTTTTCCCAGGGGGAAGAGAAAGAGGGTCAAAGTTATTCTTCATTTTGTGTAGAAAAATTAGGAAATACAAATGCCCAAAAAGAATTATAAAAATAACTTCATATTTTATTATAGTTTGACATATTATAAATAACTTGACACTGCCCCAGTCATTATTTATATTATTTTCTGATTGTTGTCATTTCTATTGTAAACATCTTTCATTCCATTAAATATTTCCGTTTGCTGCATAGCATTGTGTTTGGATCTGACATTTGTTCACGCTCAACCTTAGAAAAGTAACATCTTTGGGTATTTTCCTCATCTGAAAATTTGTGGATGACAACCTATCTCCTAGAGTTGTTATAAGGATTAAATGGAATAATGATTATAAAAGGTGTAAAATAGCACACGGTACACAGCAATACGTATCAGCTGTTGTGGGTACTTCACCTACCAACTTTTGTTGAACATATGGATTGTTTCAGTTTTCCACTGTTTTATCTATATTTTTGTGAACTTTTGTAAACATTTAAGTTTTGCCTGTGGAGATCTTTAAAACCAAAGAAAAAGCACTGGGATATTTGTGGAGCAAGAAATAATTTCTTGTGAGAAGTTGACAAGATTACTGAGTAATTTATGACAAAAGTTTTTTCCCGCAATGGTAAATTAAAGAACCAAAGCAAGTGCTTTATTTTGCTTGGCTGGAGCTTGTACGGGGAATTTCTGCTTTATCTGACAGCATGGGTTGTATTAAGTCCAGTGTGCATTGGCACTGGAGCTGTTTGTGTTTTGTGACTTCAATATAACTTGGGACCTCAGTGGCAATAGTTAGAGTCCTTGGAATCAAAACCAGACAGAATGGAGATCTGTACAGGAGTTGGAAACACGTACTGAAAGGGAAGCATGTTTGTGATAAATACAACAATGATCAGAAAAAAATTAGTTACGATTATTTTAGTCTTTTACCTATGTGTTCAGTTTCTGTGTCTGATCCAAGTCAACCATGTTTGGAGGGGTTTGAGTCATCTGGTTTATTGCTCACTTTGGGCCTCTTTTCAAGGAATTAAATATTTCCTCTATGCCTGCCTGCTGCACTTTGCCTTAGTTTAGGCCTTCTGAGACACTGTCACCTAACTTGATGCTTCTCCCACGTACATTTAGAAATGCATTCAACACTCTTACCTAGTGGGAGACAACCAAACTCAGGTTAAGCTGTTCTATCAAAAGGTTGTTGGTCCATTCTGTGTGAAGGAGGGAAGTTAACAAATTTAACACATTGTTTCCCAGACCATTTAAACATTGTAAATGTAATTAAATATATGTTCATCAGTACAGGATAGCCTATTTTCTTACATGTTTTCAGCTCTTCGAAAAGCTATTTATAGTGAGAATTTCAGAATTGATCGGTACAATCTCTTTTTTTTAAGATTTTCTTCCTGGAGGTACAGTTTCACTTACCGATTCTTAAGATTCAGGATTACCGGGGCGCCTGGGTGGCTCGGTCGGTTAAACAGCCGACTTCGGCTCAGGTCATGATCTCGCGGTCCGTGAGTTCGAGCCCCGCGTCGGGCTCTGTGCTGACAGCTCAGAGCCTGGAGCCTGTTTCAGATTCTGTGTCTCCCTCTCTCTGACCCTCCCCCGTTCATGCTCTGTCTCTCTCTGTGTCAAAAATAAATAAACGTTAAAAAAAAAAAAAAAAAATTTAAAAAAAGATTCAGGATTACCTTTTCAGACCTACAGAGGTTGCATAAATCAGTAGATGATCAGTGATCCACAGAGCAGATACTAGAGTTACTTACTTGGTTGGGCTTTGTACACCATTTCCCCAAATTATCACCACCTTCGAGAAGGGTAACAGAAGGATGAGGGAAGCTCAGAAAACTGGCTGCTTAAATGTGCCTTAGTCCTTTCATCTGCTCTAAAACATTTAGTGTCCTGTAAAGCACAAAACTTAGTGGGCTAATTATCAGGAGATACACTGGTACCTATTCGAGGGACATCAGAAAGTTTATTCATCACCCCTGGCCTGACATTTCGTTATTAGTCATTTGTGTCTTTAGGCCAGTTTTGTTCTTTAAAAACTACCGATTGCAATGCAAATCCTATTTGTATATATCTACCTTAGAGAAACTGCCTGTGTGCACAAAGACTGCGTTAATTTGTAATTAAAGACAAATTGGAACCAACCTAAATATCCATTAATAAGGGAATGACTTGACCTGCAATTTATTCATATTGGAGAGCAATGCTGCTTGAAGGTGGTAGTAAGTAGGCAGCATCAGCGTCACTGGGAGTATGTTTGAAATTAAACCCCTGACCTAAGTCAGAATTCTCTGGGGGCAGATCACAGAAATCTGTATTTTAACAAGCTCTCCTGGTGAATTTTTAGGCTTCCTAAAGTTTGAGAAGCCCTAATATCCAATAGTACAGGCCAGTTAAAGTATGTAGTATATATGCATATTGAGTGAATGTGGTTTCAAGGCTTTGTTATCAAGTGAGAAAAAGAGATTACAAAATAATATGGGCAGTAACCGTAAACCAAACAAAAGCCACAAAACGACATCATATATTTTCTTTGGGTATATATAGTAACGTGTAGTAACAAAGGAACAGCACACTAACTGATAAGTGGTTTCCTCTGCAGATGGGGAAGGAGAAGCAATGAGGCAGAGTCAAGGTTGAAGAATGGCAGTCCAACCTTACCTCACTGTGGTCTGTGATATGTAAAAGGAAATTTTAAAGCCGTATGCAAAACAGCACAAACTGTTCTGTAAAAGAGCTGCAGGAAAAAACACTAGTCCTACCAGGTAGTAGAATGTACTCTACATGGTAACAATTGCGACAATTTAGAGTGACTCTTACTAGAAATACGGCTCAGTTAAATAGATCGTATTCTAGAAACAGACCAGAATACATACCAGAGACTTCATGCAAGATAAAGATGTGATTTCAGACCACTGAGGAAAATGCTGTTGGGATTAATGTCTAGCCAAATGGAAGGGGAAAGATGGATCACTCTAGACAGATCACGATTCAACATAAAAGTGAAACCATAAACAAGAGAACATGGAAAAATAAAAATCTTTAAAAAGTTACAAAAGGAATAATTGAAAAATTTGTCCATAGAAAGAATTTAGTAAGAGCTTGATTTGGCCAATTAAATGGAGTACTGTGCGCGTGGGGAAAAACAGGTAGTTGTAGTTATGCTGACTGAGATAATCAGGTTAAGCGAAACACATCCAAAAGCAAGACACAACTTCTTGTTACATAGAAACTGCTAGTGGTGGTTGTTCCCTAGGTTGGGGTCTTGGGCAGAATTAGTTTTCCTGTATACTTTTCACAACTTTTTTCCTTCTGTACATGTTAGCCTATCGAGTTAATGAAGATACTTTAAAAATTATACCAAACAAGTAGTTTAATCATGATAATCATATCGGATGTTAGGATGCCAGGCACTTTGCTAAACACTTTACCAGCAGTAACTCCACATACATACATACATACAACTTAGCGATACATGGATATTATTGTTGACCCCATTGTATTGATGAACAAACTGAGGCTTAGAAAGTAATTTATGAATTCAAACTTAGATATTCTACTTGCTCTTGCTATGCTATAGGATTTTCTCAGAACTGAAGTCCACTGTGTTCTCTTTTTAAAATTGGGAATAAGTGTGTTGTATGTATGTTTTAATCTAACTGCTCCCTTTACTACTTTTGTAAACTTGGATTTATTTTTCTTTGGCGTACTCTTCCTGGTCTTTCATAATCTTGTTTTTGTCTACCTTGTTTTCCAGACTCATCTTCTGCAATTGCCCAGCAGAAACTTAGTGCTTTTAACTGATTAACTTTCGGTTACAACTTGCATTTTGTCACACGTCTCCCCATTTTTTGCTTATGCTGTGTTCCTTGATTTAAATGCCTTCCTTCAGTTTCGTATAAGATCTAACTGAAATTCTGTTATGTAAAGATTTCCCAGGCCTTTCCAGCCTAATGTGGTTTCTACTTTGGCTATTTATCGTATACAGGTTTTTCTCCACTATTTGAAAGTAGAGTGTTCCTTTGAAACCTTTTGTAAAAGCAGAAATAGCATAAAGCAATGAAGCAATTACCATTAATTTATATGGAAAAAGTTTTGATCATTCCCAGACCCAAAAAATAACCTCCCAGGCTTAGGACACACCTTGCTAGTGGGTGCACAAAGTAAATTAAGACAAAGCACAAATGCACACACACACGGTTCAGAATTAACAGTGACTTGATATTGAGATGCTGGGAGTAGTTCCAGTTGAAGGAGCTTGGTGGGGCCACTCACTTCTCGGGGTGTACGCCTCTAGAAAGGCTTGCTGCAAAGCAAATGAAACACTATTTTCACTTTTCTTGTAAAAGCAGAAATCCTTTTCAGAGACCATCCTCTTTGGATTTCTTATAGTTAGTGAAAGCAGGTACTAATGTAGATCTTTTGTAAAAGCAAAGCAGTGAACTATGGAAAAGTGGGGGATACTTGCATTGTTTGGTATTTCTTCCACTGTGACTTGACTTATTTAACTTCTCATGTAAATTCTTTCAGGGAAATGGTTGTGCATTCTCTTTTTTGTATTCCTTAAGTAGTAAGCAGTCTGGTTATTTTACATCTTTGGACATTTAAAATGATGCATTTGCAGAAGAATGAGTATTAAGATTGGAAATGTTATGGATAAAGGCTTTAGGGATTAATCTAGAGGACAGTTTAAACACTGTAGCCAGACTTTTACATTTAATTAAAATAAAATAATCTCTTTATATAGTGGACAGTTACTAAACTTTAAGTTTATATACTTTCTGAAGTATGATTTTTTAAAAACCTTTTGCAGTACATCAGGAGATTCTTCTCGGTCAAACCTTTTTGAAGATGCAACAAGTGCACTTGGTAAGTGTCTACGTTGTAAATGACCTTATCAGAGGGATCATTTCTTTAGGTCATGTGTTCATCTTCATGGTTACTTATAATCGAGTTGCTAAATGGTTTCGATAATTGTTCGATTAATGTTTCTAAAGACTTTGTAAATTAATGTGTTATATATTGAATCCTTAGAATTGTACTGTTGTTATTCGAGGTAAGCATATTCTTTTAGTTAAAGCAGATCATTTTCCAAATGTGAATTCTAAATATGGTCTTAACAGAGTTTGAACTATGTACAGGTGTATTACAAAATGTTTTTGAAGTCGGTACAGAATGTTACTAAATCTGTCTCACACCTCATCTTATTCTCCTTCAGCCTTTATTCCAGTTTGTAGCCCTGTTGGGTCCCGTCTGTATTTCATTGCTTATATCATGCTTGTAGTGAACATACCTTTCTATCCCAACTTTTTTTTTTTTAAGTTTATTTATTTTGAGAGAGAGGGAGAGAGAAAATCCCAAGCAGACCCCGAGCTCTGTCTCACCAATCGTGACATCATGACCTGAGCCAGAATCAAGAGTTGGCTGCTTAATCAACTGAGCCACCCAGACACCCCATCCCAACTTTAAATTTAACTATGCTGGATGACGCTCTTTCATCTCCCCTTCACACTTAATATGTCAAAATCAGTTTTGTTTTTTGCCCCTGTTTTTCCATTATAACACTTTGGTATGTTTCCTCCTGTGCCTGCTGATTATTGGTCAGTTGGCTGGGAACCCCATTCCTCCCCTTTGGTACTGTTCTGTGTTACTGGAAATGGTAGGGAGGTAGAAGACTGGGAACAGGTGGGAACAGCAGCTTCAGTGGTATGGGCTTCTAGTTTCTTTGCCTACTTAGTTGCTGCAGCAGCAGGGTTCTAACAGCAGTAGTACCTCATGAGATGTAGGGTGGCCTCTGACCTGATTGGACTTGAACTCCATGAACCTCTCATTGCCATGGAAACGGCATCTTGGCTGCCCATAGCATGTAGGGGCAAAATGTTACTAAGGTCACCGCATGTACCACACCCACATCTTTACATTTACTGTTGTCTGGGACTGCTCTGCTACCAAATAAGTATAAGTTAGCGTCCAATCAGCAAAATAGAAATCACTCTGTCATACAGGGACATGCTTAATCCTCAGAAGTCCTTACAGAGATACCGAAAGGACTAGAGCCAGAAATCGGTAATGTGCTCTCCACTTGCAGAGCTGGAACCCACTGACACTTGTCCCTGGGACTGCCGAACTGTCTGCTGCCACCGCTGCTATCTCAGTCGGAAAGCGTGGTGCCTCCAAGCTCTAGCTGCTGCTACCACACGTACACCTCTGAAGACGGTGTCTTACCTTTACGTCTTCTGTCAACCTGTACAGCTTAGGTCATGGGACCCCTTTACTCTTTAATTCACCCAGTCTTTATGTAGATACCCTGCTGCTTTAAACTTTTCTTTTATGGCTTGTGACACTACTCTTTTCTTGATCCATGCCTCTGACTACTCCTTTTCAGGCCTTCTAGTTAATTCTTTTTATTTTACCTGACCCTTAAATATACGGATCTTCTGCGGTTCTGCTCTAGCCCATAGTTCAAAGTTCAAACTCTGGAAATACTATAATGATTCCCAAAATTATAGCCCCAGTACACATCTCCTTCTGAGCCTCCAGATTCAGATGTGAACTGATTCATTCTTTAAACTGCCACCTGGAAGACGTCTAACCTCCATGAACTCTGTAGGTTCCAGACAGAGTCCTGTTTTATTCCCCCATCCAATTCTTCTCCTTTGTTCCTCACTGCTTGCACCATCATCTCTAGCAAACATTGGCGTCGTCCTTGATCCCCCTGCCTCTCTTGGCCTGTTGAGCCCAGGGTACTGACGGCCCTCCTTTCTAATGTCTCCGGAATACTTGTTTCCACTGCCACTTGCCTGCCTTAGTTCACGCCCTTACCTCACTAATACTCCTGCATTATTCTCTCCTACATGTCAGTGCTCTGTTATAGTGGGTTTTAAAAAAGGCTGATCTAATGAAGTTATTGTTAGTTCCTTGTGCAGTTTCTTGTGACCGGGAAGATAAGACTCTTGATGACACATAAAGGTTCTTCGTCACTACTACTTTTAGTCTCATTAGCTCTCTCTCTTGTGTTGTCCATTGTCCCTAGTTTTCCTATGAGTAGCAAACTGTTTATAAGCATTTATTTTTGAGTGTTGGTAACTTGACTAATTAGGAGGCGTGATTTTAGGAGGTGTAACATGATGACTTGGTTTGGGGGCTCAGGAGTCTGACAGCCTGTGTTGGTCTCTGCACCATGACTTACCAGCCATTGATCCCATGATCAAAATAAACCTTTCTCATGGAGTTACTGCGAGACTTAAGTAAGAAACACCATGTTAAAATCGTTTAGTTCAGGTAGTCCACAGCTCCTAATTTCTTTTATCTTGATGCTGAATTCTGAATCTGGGAACTAAATTACTCAGAGTATATTGGCACTTAAGTAGCTTTGTGCCAGAAGTATATGAATAGGTGATTAAGAAAAAAAATATCTTAACAAGTCCTCTATGGAAGCAGAAAGGAAAAGTCCTTAACTCTAGATATCAAATGCCACCTTAGCTCAGTGATATTTAGGTTTTTTTTTTTTTTTAACTATACTTTTATAGGTAACAAATGCCTTTTGAAAATTCTGCAGAAAATCATTTAACTGGTAAGAGTATCACTGTGCCAGGGAAACGGTGATGCAGAATGACAGGGTCCCTTGCAAGTTGAACTTTTCATTCAGATGGGGTAAAGAAAGAAGGGTGAAACGTAAAGTAAATTGCAAATTATGATTAATGATTTTAAGGAAACAAACGGCTTCCTTAAAGAAAAACAGAAGGTGCTTATACATAGGATAGGCAGTACATCTGTGAGACTGGAACATTTAAATTGAGAACTAGAGCCTGCAGAGGAACTGGCCCTCAGACAAGCCTGGTATGTGTGTAGAGGTTCTGCGGCAGGTTTTAGAAGGTACGACTTATGAACTGGAAAATATCAGTGTGGTTGGAGCATGGTGTTTGAAGATGGTTGGGAGGTTTTCTTTTTAAAGGCTCGCGTATGCAGCCATGTGAAGAAAGAATCGTAGACTTGAGGGAGGCAGTGGGGAGGGGCAGGAGAGGAAGCAGGGTGTAATCCAGAGACTTTTGTGGTCTGGTCTTGAGTGAAGGCAGTGGAGAAGGGGGGAACCTAAGTAGTTTTACACTGTAATTCAGAGGGAGGATCTGCAGATAACGCTGCTAGATGAGATGTGAAAGACAAGGGGAAGGGAACTGTGATCACCAGTTTTCTGGTTCTTGTACTTGTTTGGAAGGATGTGCCGTTTATTGAAATGGAGAAGGCAGATAGGTAGTGGAGGGGCACATTTGAGGGAGAAACCTTTAGAGATCCAAAGTCACATGTCAGTATTGGTTGAGGAGTGAGTGGAATGTGAGAAGTGGACACAGCCTGTGCAAACAGCTATGGCTGGAAAGGGAAGGGAGCGGACATTTCTGAAAGAGAAATCGAGATGTGGCCATGGGGGCATGCTTCTGTTTTTAGGATGACATTCTAGGATATAGTTAACTGCTGATCAGGATAATTAAGTGGAGAGTGAAGGGTGGGAGGTGGAAAAGAGAGAAGATAACTAAAGGGTACAGTTCTTTGAGGACACAAGAAGGGATGAATAGCACCCAGAACACAAGGAGAAGAAAAGATGGCTTAAGTGAGGTGAGTTTGGTGTAGAGAGTTGGCTTTCTTTCAGAGTGTGGTCTGTTGTCTGACATTTCCATGAAGAGCAAGTTTGGGTCAGAGACAGCCTGTGGGAAGTGATTTCCTGGAATAGCAGTGCTTGGTTCATTGCCCCAGCTCTGTATGGTATGAGAAAGTCTAACTTTCTGATTTCTAACCTCCTTTCTCTCTCTGCTTTGATAATAAAAGGTGTCAAGGGAAAACTGAACTTGTTATAGCCGAATCGATTGCTTGAAATGTCCCTCCTACTTGTTTCAGAAATTAGTTCATCTGTCTCTTCTAGGTTGCCTTCCCTGACCTGCTAATTCTGTCCTATATTTGTGCTACATTTGTACCTGATATTTTTATTGTACTTACAAGCTACCACAAACTTCCTGGTATGAAACAACACAGATTTATTATTATGGTACAGTAGGTTAGAAGTCTAACATGGTACTCACTGGTCTAAAATCAAGGGTCTGAATCACTGGGCTACTATCAGAGCTGCATTCCTTTCTGGATACTCTAGGGGAGAATTTGTTCTGTGTCTTTTCCAGGCTTCTGGAGGCTACCCACATTCCTTGGCTTATAGCCCCTTCCTCTTTCATCAAAGACAACAGCATAGCATTTGTGACCTTGCTTCTTTTCTCTTGTCTTTATATCTGTTTCTCTGACCCTCTCCTCTGTTTTCCTTCACTTTTAAAGACTCTTGTGATTACATTGGACCCACCCAGATAATCCGGGATAATTTCCCCATCTTGAGAGTCAGCTGATAAACAACCTTAATTCTGCTTTGCCTTGTAAACCTAAGGTATTACAGAGTTCCATGGATTCGCAGGGGGCATTATTCTACCTGCCACATGTGTGTAGTTTGTGCTGTTGTGCCTCTTTGTATTCCTAGCCCTGCAGTGCCTGAAACACTGTATATACATGAAGCCCCAAGAAATATGTGGAAAATGTGTATTTATTAAATGTTTCCTTTCTTTCCTCTCCCCCCATCCCACATACCTTTTCTTAGTGACAGGTCAGTCTTATGAGAATATGGTAACCGAGATCATGTCAATGGGATATGAGCGAGAGCAAGTAATTGCAGCCCTGAGAGCCAGTTTCAACAACCCTGACAGAGCAGTGGAGTATCTTTTAATGGTGAGAAATATTTCACTTCATTCTACTTTTAAACTGAAAGCTCACAGATCTTAAAGGAACAATAACAGTTCTCAGAAAAATGATAATATATGCTAATAATTTATATAATGCGTTTTTATTAGTGTGTTAACGCTTTGTGTTGAAAAGATGTAGTCTCTTTTAAAGATTTTGATGTGATTTTTAGTTAGGAAACAACGTGACTAAATGAGTTGTAAAATTGGCTATCCACTTGGAGCAGCACCTTCTAGCCTATTCATGTCATAATGACAGCTTGTGTGTTTGGAGAGTGGAGACAGATTTTTTTAAATCTAATCTAATCTTCCATTTTTAGTAGCTTTTTGACAACCGGCATACTTACTCCTGGGTATACTGTTTAAGGCAAAAATATCAAAGTGGAAGCCCATGCCCAATTGTATTTGTCTTGTACTGTGTACATTTTTGTAATTCATTGGCCATCTTTTAAAAATTGAGAGATTTCACTTATAAATTCAGATAGCTGGTTTGTCTGGACAACTTGGATCCAGATTTTTGCAAGGGTTTAGATCATAGACTCTTTAATTTACTATATTCCCATCCATTCCCCGTTACCTGACATAGCATTGTACATTTAATTTAATATATAATGTTATATTATTTGCCTGGTTCCCTTTGCATTTGAATTGTCAGCTTGTTTATAGTCAGTGGTAGTCAAGGGGATTTTGAATAAGTTCTTGTCTTTTACTAGCATAAAATTTTGAGAAATAGATTGTTGTGGACATGGTGTTTATGACAGTGAATGTCTGTTATTTACAGATATGGCATGGGCTAAAATAATAGCATAGAATTTTGGAGCAACATTTAATTAGCTTTTTAAAAATCTGGGACGCCTGGGTGGCTCAGTCGATTAAGCGGCTAAATCTTCATTTCAGCTCAGGTCATGATCTCACGGTTTGTAACTTCAAGCCCTACGTTGGGCTCTGCGCTCACAGCGCGCAGCCTGCTTTGGATCCTCTGTCTCCCTCTCTCTGCCCCTCCCCAATTCTCTCTCCCTCCCTTCCTCCCTCTCCCTCCTTCCCTCTCTTTCTCTCTCTCTCCCTCCCCATTTCTCTCTCAAAAATAAAAAAATGAAAAAAAATTTTAAAATGTTAACATTTTATTCCATAATTGTCTTCAGTGTTTTACAGTATTATCAAGGTCTGAATTGCCCTAAATATCATCTTAGAAATCCAGAATCCTAACTCTTGTGGGGAATATAGTTCACAGTTTAACCCATTCATTTGTTTCCAGGTTGTACTTTTGTTAGAAACTCCTTTTCAGATAATAGCTTCAGGAGAGTCAAAGTCAAGAATGAGTAACTGTGCTGCCTCCACCAGTTATTTGCCTACTCATTTGTATGTGAGATTCACAAAACCTTTTATCATTTCCTCTTCTGAATTCTCTTTTCCATTGTCCTCTTGATGAGAGTCTTTAAAATGATGGTAGTCCATTTATCAGTTTGTAATTTAGGAATCATTTTGGATTGGTAACTATTGTGAGTTTGTTTGTGGTACCCTTCCCCCCCCCCCCCCAGAAAACAAACCCCATATTCTATTAAAGTATTACCTTTCCTTTTATGGAGTGACTTAAATGTATACCTGTGTGGAATTCTGCATTAGTTTAATGGAAGCAGGTATTTTAATCTAATAGATCTGAAGTTTTAAGGTATAAAAAATAGATCACTGTTTTCAAAGTTGTTACTACTTTTTAGCATCAAATGCAAATGAATAGATACAAGTTCATGAAACACTTTATTTTCATTTTAATATTCATTTACTTTTGAGAGAGAGAGAGCGCGCAAGGGCGGGGGTGGGAGGTGGTGGAGTCAGAGAGAGAGGGAGAGGGAATCCCAAGTAGGCTCCACTCTCAACACAGAGCCCGATGCGGGGCTTCGATCCCACAGACCATGAGATCATGACCTGAGCCGAAATCAAGAGTTGGATGCTGAACTGACTGAGCCACCTAGGCGCCCCATTTCATGAAATAGTTTAAAGTGTTTTTGATATATTTAGTGTTCAATTCATAGACTAAAAAGGGCCACCTTTAACTGTCACTAATTTTTGAGACTTCTATAGCAGTGATTAACTTTTTAGTTTAACAAACCTGTTTGAGATTTTGATGGAGGCTTTGGATCCTCAATCTGCATATAATCTGTCAGCACTTACGGATTTGAATTGGTGGAATGTCCGAAATGTTTGTTTCTAATAGCTGGAGGAACGCTAACTTGGGCGGCCATTACCCATAATGCTATTCATTAAGCTTATTTTTTCGTATGTTTATGATCTTGGCTTCTGATTTTTATTGGGAAATGGAAGAATTTACCATTACCATCTCTTACCCAAATGTTTTATTTCCTTCTTCATTCTCCTCCTTTCACAATCTGTGTGGATTTCATAAAGACTTTTAGTATGTTGTTATGAAAAGTCTTGTAAATCATGCATCAGAATAGTGTTCCAAAGTCTCAGTGCAGTTTTAAGTTACAACTTCAGAAGACGAATGGTCCAAACTTAGAATAAGCATCACTTAAATACTGAAATATTTAAGGTTCTTTGATAACTACTTCTGTGAATTGTGAATAATCCATTTTAGTTTTTTCTATGTGATACTTTCTGGATGACACTTTCTTAGAACTATGGATCAATAGTGGAGATCCTCCTTCCTCAGCCACTATTGGCCACCTGCCCTGTCTCCATTAGGCTTTTATTCCAGGGTTCATTTCAGAGCTGCACGTGTGCATCAAAACCTGTTTCTTTGGATGATTTTAAGGCTAGGTTTACAAATACAAACCTTTTTGTCACTGAGCTGGTGAACGTTTCTATGAAGTTTAAAAATTAACTAGGGCAATGTATAGCATTAAAACCAGATGTGTCCAATTTTAATAAAATTTGTATTGATATTTTAAGTTTTTTAATAGTTGGCCTTATAAAACTGTACATTATTACTTAATATGCAAGTTTTGGATCTTTGGTGTTAGGTGTAACCTATGTTGCTATATGTAAACATCATTTTATGACTTCAGTTTTAAATTACAAATCTCCACAACTTAGTAAAATAGCTATTAAGTACAAGTAGCTATTTAAATTTAGTAAAATTGGAAGTATATTAAAAAGTTAGTTTCTTTAGTAACCTTAGCCACATTTCAAGTTCTCAGAAGTTACACGTGATTAATGAGTATCTTTTTAAGTTTATATATTTTGAGGGAGAGCATGCCGCATGGGCATGAGTGTGGGAAAGGTAGAGAGGCAGAGAGAGAATTCCAAGCAGGCTTTGTACTGTCCGTGCAGAGCCTGACATGGAGCTTTATCTCATGAACTGTGAGATCGTGACCTGAGCTAAAATCAAGAGTTGGAGGCTTAACTGAGCCATCCAGGTGCCCTGTGATTAATGAGTATTTTATTGGACAGCACAGAGAACATTTTCATCATTATGGAAAGTTCTGTTGGACAGTGCAGCCTTATAGCAGTATGGGTTCTTCTACACCACACTCAGGTCATTTCTAATCTAACTCGGACATATACAGCTTCCAGATAAGTCTTAATCCTTTACTTTTATTTCTGTTTTTGTTTATTTGTTGAGAGGAAGAGAGGCAAAGGGAGAGAGGGAGAAAATCCCGATGCGGGGCCTCAATCTCACAACTATGAGATGACAACCTGCGCTGACATCAAGAGTCGGTCGCTAGACCAACTGAGCCAGCCAGGTGCCTCATCCCTATACTTTTAATTGACTCAGGCACCTGTTTGATGCTTTGAACAATTAGACAAGCACATTAAATAGATGAATAAATCTTTGACTTTGTGTAATATTTAACTAACTTTGAATGTGACAGGATATTTTAAAGCTGGGAAATTGTATTATAGGGGATCCCCGGAGATAGAGAAAGTCAGGCTGTGGTCGACACCCCTCCAGCGGTTAGTACCGGGGCTCCTCAGTCTTCAGTGGCTGCCGCTGCAGCAACTACGACAGCATCGACCACAACAGCAAGTCCTGGAGGTAAAGTGGGGTGTTTGGATGGGGAGGAAACGGTCCTGAATTTTTAGTGTAAAATGAATCTGAAATACCTTTGAGGTGAGGTTCTTTCCTGGAGCATTTGGATAACTCTTCAAACAAGTTCTCTATCCATTAATGTTAGAGAAGGGCCCAAAACAAGTTCTTCCAAGTAGATATTTAATACGTTCTTGCTGAAACATTAGCGCTCTAATTTTGGCAAAGGGTACATCCTGTTTAGCCTATGCCACGAAGAGATGCTTCCCAGTTTGCATTTCGTGTTACATTCTGAAGCCATTCAGAATGTTTGCTCACCTTGTCTCTTTTCTCTCCCTATAAATGTCATAAAGTGTGTATAATTTCAAAGCCAGTAGGATCTTAGTGGTTATTATACAACCAAAGAAATAAAACACTGGGAGGTTGGAAGACTTCTATCTAAAGGTGAAACCCAAGCTTGAATTCAACTCTCTTTACTGGCCAGAACCCACCCTCCCATTGCCAAAGGCATGACTACAGAGGAAAGCCTGGAGCCTGTGGTGGACCCAAGAGTTACTTCATTCTCTTTCATTCCTCATTCTGTATACAGTACTGATGAAGTAATTTAAACTGTTAATTTTGAAGTGGCCCTGCTTAGATGCTTCATAGAGCTTTTAGCTCTACGTAGGACAGTAAGCTCTGGTTGACAAAAAGCCCTGAATGCATTGTATGCAGTCTCCCAGAGGACAGGCGTTTCATTTCTGCAGAGTTGGCCTAAGAATGGAAAGAAGAGGCCCCAGCTTTGGTTCAGATTTGGGCTGCTGTCCCAATTAGCAGCGCTTACTGGGTTAACTTCACTTTCTGAGTCTCATTTTCTTCATCTGTGCAACCAGTGTCAACACAAAGAAGGATGAGCATGTTATGTGGCCATTTTAATTTGAATGATTCTTCTTGAATAATTTAGGAAATAACATCTAAAAGATGTTCCGTAATTCATCGCTAATCTCAAAAACATAATTATATGCAGTTTTTGGTCTCTTGTAGTATAGTCAGACAACCACCACTACCCCAAAAAGTTACAGTTCTGTATTTTATTTGGTATCCTTAATGTTTATTATTGCCGTGGGATTTAGGACTAAAGAGTTCTAGATGTATTAGTTAGTACTAGGTTGTCTTACAGCTTATTTATCTCAAGCTTTTGTAGATTGTAAATGTTTGAAGTTCAATGGTAATAACCAAAGTCATCTTTCTAATTGTAATTTAAGTTTACTGATCTGCATATCTGAACTCTTAACTTCTAAGTATCAAATTGTCTTTCATTTACTTGGTTTAGAATTTCCCAGGGATTCAAACTCAGATTGTTTTTTTTTTTTTTCCATGAGGGTTTAGGTTGTATTATAAAGTAAGCGGCTTTTTTGGTTTTGTTAGTCCTAGGTATGTATTTTTCTTAGGAACAATTTTAATATTTTTTATTTTGATAGAGTACATGCAAGTCATAAATTCTCATTATTTGATAATATCGAGTGCTCAGGACAGTTGTAGGAAAACTTTGTTCTTTCAGTTTTCCATACTCTATCTATGCTAATAGGAGTAATTTCTGTAGTATGAGACTTGGAAGTTGGTGCCGTTGAAAGATTTTTTGACATTATTTACTTCCTTTTGCACACATCTGAGAACTCATATTTACTTGTCAGTGTTTGCTGTCTAAAATTATGATTGAATCAGCTCTTTGTATGTGTGTAATTGCTACTTTGATTTAAAAATGTTTATGTGTATTTTAGGACATCCTCTTGAATTTTTACGGAATCAGCCTCAGTTTCAACAGATGAGACAAATTATTCAACAGAATCCTTCCCTGCTTCCAGCATTGCTACAACAGATAGGTCGAGAAAACCCTCAATTACTGCAGGTAACTGTTGAATCAATTTCAAAAGTGGGTTTACAGAGTATGTCATTTTTTAAAAGTCCATGAGAACTACCTTCCCCTCCACATGCTCTAGAAACTGTTTTTTTGAGCTGCCCTCAATAGAATATGCTATAGATCAGATACACTAACAAAAGAGTCCAGGAGGGTGGAGGTTGGGTTAATTTAAGTTGGTCAAATAATAAGTTTGGAACCACTTTATTAAAGAATCTGAGAAGCTCTGTAGCAAAGAAACTGTTCATGAATCTTTTTTCCCAAACTTACTGTTAGTGAAGCACTGCGTCTTAGAAACACACCCATGGGCTTATGAATGCCCGAGTCATGAAGTATTTGGGCTTTATACAGCATTGTACTGCCTGCTAGTGTGGAAGATATGTGAGTTCTGTTTCTTTTTATAGACCCTCCCCCCCCCAAGCAATTTTTTAAAATTGATTTGGGGGTCAGGAGACGTTTATGAAAGAGAATTTGAATTCTCTTAATTCCCTAATTTCTTTAATACAAGAAATCACATCCTTCCAAGGATTACATAATCCAGAGTCATTCTAAAATATGGCAGCTGTAAAGTTCTAGCTCTCTTTTACTTGTATTTAGAATTCTTGGTTTCCTGAAGATACTTCTATCATTGTCTTGTTTTTTTCTGTCCTTCATATCACCACAGCAAATTAGCCAACACCAGGAGCATTTTATTCAGATGTTAAATGAACCAGTCCAGGAAGCTGGCGGGCAAGGAGGAGGGGGCGGAGGTGGCAGTGGAGGGATTGCCGAAGCTGGAAGTGGTCACATGAACTACATTCAAGTGACGCCTCAGGAAAAAGAAGCTATAGAAAGGGTGAGTCGAAGTAAAACTAAAATTTGAGTTCCTCAGTCACACTAGCTGCATTTCAAATGCTCGGTGGTCACGTGGAGCTAGTGGCTGCTGCATTGGATCGCACAGGTGTAGATTATTTCTGCCGCTAGAGGTTGTTCTATTGGACAGAGCCAGATAGAGCATTGTCCTAAGGATTGCAGCAAAGACTGTCTATTTTCGTCCCTGCTCTCATATCTTGTCCTTTGTGAAGCCAAGGGACTAGCACTGAATACTGCTTTAGCTTTCTAAAATCGTTATAAATATATTTAAAAATTAAAGATTTCCTTTAGGTGTTAGCATTCATGAAGAAAATGATCTTAAAGTGTATGCTTAATGCAAGATTATCCATTTTTTTATATTCTAGATTTTACTTCACAACTGCCCTTAAAATGTACAATAGATATGTATATGAATTATGTATAAAAAAACATGTATATTAAACATCAGCTCCTGATACTGTTTTTCTGTTTCCATCCTTACTAGGTCATCCAGTTCATATTGAGGCACTGCAATAACTTAGTTTATGCGATACTATAAGTCATTCATTTTTCTCTGGGCTCCATGGTTAACATTTGTAAATAGGGACACAGCACTTGCCCTGCCTTATTTTACAAAGTGTTTTGAGATGGAAGTCTGATAAAGTGCATTTTAACTTAATACTTAGAAAAATCATCTGGGAGATAATTTGCCCGTATTTATAATAAAAACATATCAAATGTTCAAGGTTTATAATTACATGTTTCTTAAAAGGTACTTTATATATATCATGCTAGTATTTTCCTCCCTCAAATAACATAAGTGAGTGAATGACACTTGCCTCAATTGTTCTTTAGCAAATTTTGTTTTAATAGTTAGGGTTAGTTACCAATTCTTGATTTCTGTTTTGGAGAAGAAATTTTTTCTTGTGTTACTTGTGCTTTTGGTGTCAGTATATACTAAGAGAAGTTGCCTAATCCAAGGTCAAAAGATTTACTCCTATCTTGTTTCTGAAGAGTTGTACAGCTCTTACTGTATTTAGGTCTGATTTATTTTGTGTTCCTTTTTGTTTATAGAGTGAGGTGTAGGAGTCTGGTTTCTTTTTTTTTTTTTCTTTTTCTTTGGCATGTGGATATCCAGTTGCCTCTGCACCATTTACTAAAAATTCCACTCTTCTCCATTAAATTGTCTTGGCATCCTTGTTGAAAATCAACTGGCCATCATTGTGAGGGTTTACTGGGCTTTCATTTATGTTCCATTGATTTATGTGTTTCTCCTTATGCCAGTACCTCACGGTCTTGATTACTGTGACTTTTTGTAGTAAGTTTTGGAATCTCTGATTTTCTTCTTTCTCAAGATTGTTTTGGCTCTTTTGGATCCCTTGCATTCTGTATGAATTTTAGGATCAGCTTGTCTGATTTCTATAAGAAAAGTGAAAAAAATTAAAAAAAAAAAAACAAAAAACAGGCTGGGGGTTTGATACTGTTTTTTCTGCAGACCAGTTTGGAGAGTATTGCCATCTTAGCAATATTAAGTCTCACCAAGCCTTGAATGTGAGATGCCTTCCTGTTTATTAGATTTTCTATAATTTCAGAAATATTCTTTGGTCTTGAGCTTGTATTTCTTTTGTTAAATTTATTCCTGAGTATTTTTATTCTTTTTTGCTGCTGTTTTTATAAATGGAATCGTTTTCTTGATTTCATTTTTGGATTGTTCATTGCTAGCTGTATAGAAATACAGCTTAATTCTTAATTTTGTGTATTGATTTTATAAAATCTTACAACCTTCCTGAACTCATTTATTTTGTTTCTTAAGATTCCTGTTTGCAGGATATCAATTACACATGGGCATAGTTTTACTTCTTTTCCAGTATGGATGCCCTTTATTTCTTTTTCTTTCTTACTGTGTGTGTGTGTGTGTGTGTGTGTGTGTGTGTGTGTGTGTATGTGTGTGTACTCATGCGTGTGTCTGAATGCCCTATCTACAGACTCCTGTGTATTGTTGAATAGAGGTGGTGAGAGCCAACATCTTTGTCTTGTTCCTGATCTTAGCAACCTGATCTTAGGAGAAGGCAGTCATTCTTTCACCATTAAGTATGATGTTAGCTAAGGGTTTTATTAGATTCCTTTTCTATTGGGTTAAGTTCCTTTCTATTCTAGTTAATATTGAGTGTTTTTATCACAAAAGGATTTTGTCAGATGGTTTTTATGTGTTTATCGAGATGATCATATGTAATTTTGTTTCTTTTCTATTAGTATGCTTTAATATACTGATTTTTGTACATTGGACCAACCTTGCATTCTTAGGATAACTCCCACTGGTCATAGTGTAATCTTTTTTATATTTTGGTCTGATAGTGTTTTGTTGAAGATTTCCGATAAGGAACATTGGTCTGTAGTTTTCTGTGTGTGTGATGATTTTGTCTGGTTGAGTGTCAGAGTAATACTGGCCTTAGAGAATGAGTTAGGAAGTATTCCCTTTTTCTGTTGGTTGGAAGAGTTAATGAACAATTGGCGTTAATTCATTTGGTGGTTGGTAGAATTTACCAGTAAAATTATCTGGGCCTTGCTTTTCTTTTTGGGAAATTTTGTAATTACTAATTTAATCTCTTTATTTGTTATAGAGCTATTCAGATTTTCTGTTTCTTGAGTCAGTTTTGGTGGTTTTTGTCTTTCTAGGAATTGTGTGTTTCATCAAGAGTTATCTAATTTGTTGGCATAGAATTGTTCACAGCATTTTCCTTTGGTAGTTTTATTTCTATAAAAAGTAGTAGTGTTCCCACATCCCTGATTTTTATAGTAATTTGAATCCTCAGATTTCTTGTTTTCCCTGTTAGTTTAGCTAAAACATTTGTCAGTGTTGTTAATCTGAAGAAAAAAAGAGCCAACTTCTGGTTTTATTGATTCTATTTTTCTAGTCTTTATTTACTTTTTCTCTGATCTTCATTATTTTTCTCCTTCTGCTTGCTTTGGATTTAATTTTCTCTTCCTCTTTTCCAGTTTCTTAAGGTAGATCCTTAGGTTATCTATTTAAGATCTTTCTGAATATAGGTAGCTACAGCTATAAACTTCCCTCTAGGCACTGCTACAGCAGCATCCCGTAAGTTTTAGTGTGTTTGGTGTTGTTTTCATTCCTTAGAGTATTTTCTAACTTTCTTTGTGGTTCCTTCTCTCGTCTATTAGTGAAGGATTAGGTTAATTTCTACGTATTTTGAACTTCCTAAATTTCCTTCTGTTACTGATTTCAGTATTCATGCTATTGTGGTCAGAGAATGTACTGTGAACAATTTTAATCTTCTAAAATTTTTTGAGGCTAGTTTTATGGCCTAACATGGTCTTCATGGAGGATGTTTGATATATACTTAAAAAGGACATGCAATCTTCTGTTGTTAAGTATTCCATAAATGTCTGTTAGGTCTGTTTGGTTTATGATGTTGTTCACATCTCTTTCCTTGTCAGTCTTCTGCCTTGCCTGGTTGTTGTGTCCAGCATTGAACATGATGATACCAACATTTCCAGCTGTTCTTGAATCATTTCTCCCTACAGTTCTGTCAGTTTTGTTTCCTGTATCTTGGGGCTCTGTTATTACATGTATTTATAACCAAAGCCTTCCTGTAGTTTATCATCCTATAATGTCTTTGTTTTTAGTAACAATTTTCTGTGTTAATGTATTTTGTCTGATATTAATGGAATCGCTCCAGCTCTCTTTTTGTAACTGTTTGCATGGTGTATATCTTTTTCCATCCTTTTACTTTCAGCATATTTGTGTCTTTGAATCTATAGTGTGTGTCTTGTAGAAGCACATAGTTGGATCGTGCCCTATCTACCTTTTACTTCAGCTAGCCCAGCTTTAATCTGGACAAGAACTAGGTAACAATTATTTTTGAGTTATTTCTTCTCCTTTCATGGATGAGTAGTTAATCGTGCTGAATTGAGACTTCTCTTTTTTTTTTTTTTTTAATTTTTTTTAAACATTTATTCATTTTTGAGAGACAGAGCATGAGCGGGGGAGGGGCAGAGATAGAGGGAGACACAGAATCTGAAGCAGGCTCCAGGCTCCGAGCTGTCAGCACAGAGCCTAACGCAGGGCTCGAACCCACAAACCGTGAGATTGTGACCTGAGCCGAAGTTGGACGCTTAATTGACTGAGCCACCCAGGCGCCCCTTTCTTTTTTTTTTAAAGGTCATTTCTTGATATAGTCTAACACAAGGTGATTTAGACGGTTGAGGAGAGGGTTCATAAAAAATATTTGACAAATATATAGTCTCTAGTGAATTAGATAATTATTAAGTCACAAGTGATTTTTAATAGACTAGGAAAACAAAATTAAGTGGCCGGTGTCACCATTTAAAATGCTGTAAAATTTAAGCAGATATAAACAGGACACGATATGTCTTGATCTCAAAATATATCATGTGATATTTGTTATGATCACCCATTTCTTTTAGTATGAAGTGTTTGATATGGCAAGGAGCTTGAGAGTGATAGTTGAAGTGATGATGAAGGACATGACCTTCTTTACAAATAACAAAGTAGTTAAACTCCCCTCCAGTTGCTTTCATCTATATCTTTACCTCTTAGGTATTCAAAGCTGATTTACAAATTTCTGTAGGATCATTTATTTTTAAATAATCACAGCGACTAATTTTGAATATTAATGCCAATGAGTGTTAGCAGAGTATCTGTCTAATAGCTTTAACTAGGAAGAGAGAATTTTGTAGGTGGTTGAGCAAGGGTCTAGATTCCATCTAGCTGCTTGGGTTGAACGGTGAATCCACACTTAGATAGGTAGGCATTCACGTAACATTTTCAAGAGCTTTTTCGTGTCTTTCATGTTTTCGGGTCATGATCTGTCAGTACTGCTGTGCTGGAACCCACAGTGTGTTTTCTTTCTTTTCTTCCAGTTAAAGGCACTAGGATTTCCTGAAGGACTTGTCATACAAGCATATTTTGCTTGTGAGAAGAATGAGAACTTGGCTGCCAATTTTCTTCTACAGCAAAACTTTGATGAAGATTGAAAGGGACTTTTTTTTATCTCACACTTCACACCAGTGCATTACACTAACTTTGTTCACTGGATTGTCTGGGATGACTTGGGCTCATATCCACAATACTTGGTATAAGGTAGTAGATTGTTGGGGGTGGGGAGGGAGGGATCTAGGATACAGGGCAGGGATACATACAGTGCATGTCTGCTTCAAGTAGCAGATGCCGCAAATCCACACAGTGTGTAAAATATTATACAACCAAAAATCAGCTTTTGCAGGTCTTTATTTCTTCTATAAAACAGTAGGTAACTTTTCCTAGGTTTCACTCTTTTTAGTGTACTAGATCCAGAAATTTAGTGTAATGCCCTGCTTTATATTTCTTTGACTTAACATTGGTTTCAGAAAGAATCTTTGCTACCTAGAATTTACAGTCTCTATTTCATGGCAACACTGGATAATGGCTTTGTGAAATTGAAAAAATTTTGGAGCAATTGTAAACAGAAATGCCAAATTATTGATGGTTTTTGTTGCTGCTTCAAATACGTATTGAATTAATGTGTAAGAAAGCCCATTCTTTCATGTTAAATACTTGGGGTTGGGGAGGGGAGAAGGGGAACCTTTTCTTAAAATGAAAATAATTACTGCTATTTTAAAATTTCTTGATCATCGAATGTGAGACCCTTCTAACATGATTTGAGAAGCTGTACAAGTATAGGCAGAGTTATTTTCCTGTTTACATTTTTTTTTTTTTTTGGTTTGTTTTGGGAAAAAATTGGTAGGTGTCTAATTACTGTTTACTTCATTGTTATATTGCAGTAAAAGTTTTAAAACCACCATTGCATGTTTGCTTTTGATGTATCCCTTTGTGAAATTAGCACTTTGGGGCCAATGGAGAAATGCAGCATTCGTTTCCCTCTCTTCCCCTTCCCTCTGCAGAAATGTGTTTGTCAGTAAGTCGTGAGTTCAAATTGCTGCCTTTTTTTTTAAACCCACAAGATGCTGATTCAGTTCAAAATTAGCTAATGTTTCAAAGCTGGGTTTCTGATATTTATAAGTGTTTTTCCTTATTAGATAAGAATATATGACCATTAAAGTCATTAGGATTCTATTACTTTCAAAAAAGAAGGTGGACAAAAGTATAAATCCAGCATCTCTTATTGCGTTGGAAAGACTGGCATAATCTTTTGGAAGGGTTGGGAGATGCAGCTGGAAAAGTACTTTGGAAAATATACAATCAAAAATATCTCATGACATATTAAAAGAAAA
This sequence comes from Panthera onca, assembly GCF_046562875.1. Classification (NCBI taxonomy): domain Eukaryota; kingdom Metazoa; phylum Chordata; class Mammalia; order Carnivora; family Felidae; genus Panthera; species Panthera onca. Next base: position 69,074,956 of record NC_138351.1, read on the forward strand.
TCTTAATAGCAGTGTTGGCTTTTATTTGGATTTTTTTCAGCTCTGTTTTTTATTAGACTCTCCTTCATTGGCATATTATTGGATCATAAAGAGGGGGAAAATATCTCCTTGTTTAGTTTTTCAAATCTTTTCTTCTGAATATAAACAAGACTGTTTAAAGAAATAGTTTTTTTCCCCTACCATCTGATACTGAGTAAAGAAAATGAATTTGCACAGATGTTGTCTCCCTGCATAATCTCTTGCAATAATCCTTAGCAAGGTTTGGAGGTGACTTTGAAGCTTTTACGTCATGCACTCGTACCTGTCTCTTATGAAAATAAATGAAGCCATGACTTCTCCCCACAGTGTTATCATGTAGTTTAATCTTCATGCTTATACCTTAAATACAGCAGACCTTTGGACTTTGTATTGCCTGTATGTTTTATAATGGATCATGCAAAATGTCTCAGGAGAATAAAATGAGGATTTGTAAATATGTTCATCTTTCAAGGCAGAGCATTGAGTTGGGAAGAGGGTGGCATTTCTGATCGGAGGATGGAATATTTTCATTTATTTTATGCCATTTTATCTGCTACCTAATTGCTCAGCATAGCGAAAACTGGAAAAAAGAAAAGCAAAAACAAACCAAAACCCCAGCAGCAGACTCTTCTTTTCTCTGGAAAGTGACAGCAGAAGTTGGTGGCACGGAGTTTTTGTCCTTGGACAACAAAACCACAAATAGTGGGATTAATAATTACAAGAAGACAGTTTCAGGCCAAGTTTTGACCATTCTTTACAGTACTTTGTTTTATCTGCTTAAAGAATTAGCCAAGATGCTGTGAAAGAAATAGGCTTTTTGTGACCTTTTGCTGTTACCTTTATACAGTTCTGGTAAATCTTTTAATGTAAGTGGCTCTTTGACTTTGGAATTTTTTTGCATTTGAGGTATTCTGTCATCTATTTCTTGAAATATTTTTATTGTTTAGTTTCTCTATGGAAATGTGAGGAAGCTTAAGTTTATATTTGTTAAATTCTTATTGCCATCCTCTAGTCAAATATGTCTTTTGCATTGTTTAAAAATACTGAAGTGTTCCACCATATAAATTTTTCCTGTACCATGGCTAGGATTCTAGAGAATTAATTATAAAATATTTTCAATACATTCACCATTGCATTTCTCATTTTTTAAAATAATTTTGCCATATAGAATCTTAGATTGAAAGTTGACAATGCCCCTGTCACTGTTTTCTTCAGTAATTGGTGAACATGTAGGGGGGCCAGGTCCTAGTTTAATTTTCTTGGGTCTCCTCTGTTTTTCTCAACCAAAACATCAACACAAAGATGGGATACTTGATGTACCTTAAATCAAGCTTCATGATGGCTTTTAGAAATTTTAGTTAAATTCCCATTTTTCCCGGGCACCTGGGTGGCTCATTTGGTTAAGTGTCTAACTCTTGATTTCGGCTCAGGTCGTGATCTCAGTTTGTGAGATCAAGCCTCACATTGGGCTCTGTGCTGACAGCATGGAGCCTGCTTGGGATATATTCATATTCATTCTCTGCCTCTCCCCGCCCCCCCCACTCTTCCCCCTCTTTCTATCCCCCTTCCCCTCTCTCTACCCCTCCCCTGCCACACTCTTGCAAAAATGAGTTTGAAAAATGAGTAAATTCCCGTTTTTCCCATGCTCTTGCCTTCTAGCAGCCAGCCTCAAACTGCTACAAAATATTCAACCAAAATTAGGCAATTTCAGGGAGTAAGTGCTTCCTGACCGAGTCCATTCTGGTGCGTTCCCTGGCTCTGAGGCTTGGCTACAACATGTCCTTTTAGTTGATCTCCCATGTCCATCTTGTTCCACTTTGTTCTTCTAAGCCAGGAGCTGGCAAACTGCAGTCCCATGAGGTAAGGTTTTCTTTTCTTTTTTTTTTTTAAGGATTTTATGGTGTAAAAATTATTAAAATTTTAGTGTCTATAAATAGTTTTATTGAAATACAACCGTGCTCATTTGTTTACATATTGCCTGTGGCTACTTGTGCTACAGAGGTTTGCTGTTGAATACTTGAAACTGAGACTAAGGCCTGCAAAGCCTAAATAATTACCATCTGGCCCTTTACAGCGGAAGTTGGCCACCACTGTTCTGTGTGACTAGCCCATCATACATTAAAGTATATGATGCTTCCCGTTGCTTTGACATTCTTGGCTTCTTGACTTTGGGTCTTACCTTTGGTTTGGGTTGCCTGTGACGGTCACAGGTCCTTTCCAGAGTAGTAGTATCAAGCATCGTGTGCCTTACGTGCTAGCCTAGACTGTATGTGGTGTCTTCGGGTGCTACTCTGAAATTACTCTCTGCTGTTGCTGCACTATTCCTTGCTCTCACGGTCAAATTATGAAATTTAGCACACAGTCTGAAGCTGAACCTGGCATAGCGATGAATTCACCAGAACAAAGAAGTGCGATGCATGCATCTGGGAATCCTTAGGCCCTAGGATCAGACAACTGGAGGAAGCACCTGACCACAGCTGGAAGAAGAGAGTACGTGGAACCCCCAGATGGGGGAGTGTAGCCATTGGACCTAGTTGGGTGGCAAACTAGTTTCCAGAACAGAGTGCAGGGAGTTTGGGAATGGAGGGGCGGGGTGGGGAGGAGGGCAGGCAGTGACAAGGAGGGAGAGTGAAGGTCTAAGCTTGCTAGGAGAAAGATCCAGCACTGCAGCAGTGATGAGGGCACCACAGGGACAATGGTGCTGACAAGTTGGCTGTAAAAGGTTTTCTCTATTGTGATACTTGATGGCGAAAGCAGTGGTCCCTAGGGTAGAGCTTTCACTCAGAGGAGGCTGGGACGACTATGGAGTTTGAACTACCATGACAACATTTGAATAGTAAAGGATCCTTCACCAGGTAGAGCGTGCATGATTTGTCTTCCAAGAGTACAGATTAGAAAACAGCCATCCCAGACTCACAACTCCTGTCTCTGACACTCAGTTTGCCGTTCTTCATGATGTACGCCCTCATCTTTTCCCAGCTGGTTAGGCATGAGTTATTGATGTTAAGAGGTTGTAATCCTCCTCAGACAGTGAAATGGTCTTCAGAGCACCTGGGGCAGCTGTTCTCAATGCTGGTCTCGTCTCAAGCAGACTCCTCTCTTTCCCCCCAGTATTTTGGGCAGCTATTACATTTGCTGTGCCAAGAACATTGGGAGGCTTTGTCCTACACTTGTGCTGGCTCTCTAGATGGGCCTTCCACATGGAAGCCTGTGTCTCCAGCTGGTTACTGCCTATGGAATTGACAGCTTCTATAACAAAGTCCAAAGCTGTCTCAAAAACTCATAAAAATCCAGCGGTGAGTTTTAGAAGCAGTCTGGGTTTTATTTGCCTGCAATCACGGATTAGAAGAATACTTGATAAATTACTCAAAAGTGATTGGTTAGAAACTAGATGAGAATGAATGGGGTTGGTGCAGGTATGCCTTGGAACAGCTCGAGGATGAGTTATTTTCAAGTAATTCTGTGTACTTTGAGGTGATTTTTGAAACTTTAGTATTTCAGTCCTTTAGGTTTTTTTTTTTTTTTTGGCAGGGCTGGAGTTTCAAATTTCTTTTTGGTCAGTTAGGCCTGGTTTGACAGCAGTTTGTCTAATTTTTATTTTGTCTCCAGTTCTAAGGAAATTAAAAATTTGATAGTTTCACTAATTAAGTTATTTGATTGTAAATTTTTTTTTTTTTTTTTTTTTTTTTTTTTTTTAAGAGAGAGCCAGGGAGAGAGGGAGAGAGAATCTTAAGCAGGCTCCATGGTCAGCGCAGAGCCCGAAGAAGGGCTTGATCCCACAACCTCGGGATCATGACCTGAGCCAAAATCAAGAGTCAGATGCTCGACCTACTACGCCACCCAAGCACTCTGTAAGATATTTTCATATCTTTAACTTTGGTGTTATAATTTTTATACTGTGTTTACATTTTTTGCAAAGAGCATTAACAACTTTTCACCTCTAAACAATTGCAGACTTACAGAAAAGTTACAGGGACAGTACACAGCACTCCCCTTTACCAGCACCATCCCACCCCAAACCCATTTCAGTTGTGCAGTTGTCCCAGTTAATGTCCTCATAGCAAAGGGACCTGATTGATACAGGGTAACACACCATGCTTATAGTTTGCTTCAGTCCATGTTCCTCAGTCCGTCCTTAGTCTTTATGACCTTAATTAACAGTTTTTTGTTTTAAGATTACAGGACCGTTGCCTTTTTTTCTTTTTTTTTTTTAATGTTTATTTCTGAGACAGAGACAGAGCATGAGTGGGGGAGGGGCAGAGAGAGAAAGGAAGACATAGAACCCAAAGCGGGCTCCAGGCTCCGAGTTGTCAGCACAGAGCCCGACGCGGGGCTCGAACTCACAAACTGTGAGATCATGACCTGGGCTGAAGTCGGACGCTCAACCAACTGAGCCACCCAGGCGCCCCGAGGACCGTTGCCTTCTAGAATGGCCCTCAATTTATGTTTGGTGTTTCCTCATGACTAGATTCCAGTTAAGGTGGTTTTGGAAGAAACACAGAAGTGCCACTGTGCTCTTTTTCACTGCATCCCGTGAGGGGGGCCAGGGCGTCAGTTTGGCCCACTGCTGGTTCACTCTGATTGTCCAAGGCAGGTGGTAACTGCCAGGCTTCTCCGCTGAACAGTTACTCATTGTCCCTTTGCATTTAGTAAACAGTTGTATGATAAGATATTTTGAGACAGAATATCCTATTTCTCATGAAACTTTGGCCCATTAGTTTTAGTATCCACTGGTGTTTCTTGCCTGAGTTCGTAGCACTAAGGTAGTTGCCAAGTGGTGATTTTCAAGTTGCTTAATTTCTTCTGCATTTATTAGCAGTCTCCCGTATTCTGGTATTCTTGTTCCTCTGCATTCGTGTGGGCTCAGGGTCCCGTTTTATTGAGCGGCATGTGGTCCATTGCTGCTGCGGTTTTGATGCGTGCATTGTCCCAGGTTCTGCAGTTGTGTGCATTCTGAAGGCTGGCCTCTCTGTTTCTCACCCCTCTTCCTGACTTCTGGCACAATACTGTACTCCAGGCTCTTGTACTTGTTGTGCTCCAGCGCCTCTTCAAGGAGCTCTGGTTCCCTTCCGCAGATACTGTGTTTAGAAACCAAAACTTGGTGCTAGATATGCTCACTGCTTCTGGAGTCTCACTGCTCCATCTATATATAAATACTGATGAGTTCACCTCGTGCCTTCCATTCTAGTCCAATGCCACCAGGTTCATCCCAGCTTCTCACCATCCAGGCTTCTGACCCCTTTCTTGGACGGTGAGATACTTGGCTGCCGTTAATGGTCTGTGTGTTTACTCATTTGTCACCTCCAGTGTGTGTGACCGGTCTTCTTAGGCACTCAAGCTGCCCTTGTTGTTTGAGTGCTGAGCTATTGCCCTGTTCAGCCACTTTGCACAGCTGCAACTTTCATGCTTCAGTTGTTACTTTTCACCGGGCTTAAATGGAGGCGAAAATGTGTTTAGATGGGTTCTCCTGAATTCAGCACTCCAGAAATAGCATTTCTGCGAGGAGAAGGCCTTGTTTGTTCCCCTTGCTGTGCCACCAAATCAGTCTCTAGGTGCCCTGGGTCCTAGCACATGGAGTTTAAGTGCTGGGTGAGTTTCCCCAGTTTCTTCTACTTGGGACCAATGTGTGTTTTAGGTGCTAGAAGTGGTTATGGAGATGGCACGAAGGGCAGACTAGGGGAGGGGGATACAGCTCCCACTCTGGGCTCTTTGTGATCTCCAGTGGGCCCCCAACCCCAAACTCTGCTCTATCATGTCTTTTGTCTTGGCACATGGCTGCTTCCTTGATTCATACATTCAGCAAATGATGAAGTCACCCAGGGCCAGGCACTTGGTTTGGGATTGTTCCCACCTCCTTAGTCTTGCTAATTCCTCAGTGTCCAAAACCATACAAGGCCCCTCTTCCTGGAACCCTGTGCCTTTCCTCTCTATCCCCAGAACCTAGTGAAGGGCTAGACAAGAGGAGATGCCCAGTCAATATTGATCACACGTGGGCAGTGAACATATGGTTGCGGTGTTTGCATCCCTCCTGGGCATCTAGGCTCTCCTATCCCTTCTGTCACCCCCCAGTTCAGAAAGCTAAGAAGTTGAAGGATGAACAGTATCCTGAAGGCTGCTCTGTTTTTGCTTCCTCACCCCAGGGATCTTTGCACTAGCTTCTGAAAGACTGACAATCTAGTGAGCTGGCTGGTTGTAGAGACAGCGGTAGCTGGCGACAAATTCCAGATGGGTCTCCATCTGAGACCTCGGTGGAGAGCAGACCAACAACAGCTGCACTCCTGAGAATTCCAAGCGGAGGCCAGACCAGAGGGGCTTGGGGGGTCAGCACTTGGACTAACCAGGCCTGGATTTCTGCCTTCACACCCCACACCAGCTACGTGACATTGGCCATGCCTCTCTACCTCTGTGCCTGGTTTCCTCATCCATCCATTGAGCCTGCCTCCAGTGAGAGGCTGGATGGGAGGGCGTCCTTACCAAAGCCAGGCCCATGTTCAGACGGAGACTCTGGGAGCAGATGTGGCCAGCCAGCAACCCTCTAGTGAGCCAGACAACAAAGATTTGCAAAAACTGGGTCCAATACCATGCTTCTCAGTCATTTTTTAAAATAATTATTTTTCATAAAGACTAAAAAAATAACGTGGGTTTACTTAATATTTTTTTTTAGATTTCTCATTTTGAATCAAATACATACTGATCGATGTAACCCAACATGAACAAAAAGTCTTGGGTGTCTCAACAATTTTTAAGAGGGAAAAGAGGTCCTGAGAGCAGACAATGTGAGAGCTGCTTTAGATGATGCTTTAGGAAAGGTTTTTCCACTTTGGACCAGTCAAGTGACCCAGAACACACTGCTTGGGAAGGTCACGGGGGCGCTGGTGAAGGGATGCCTCTTGTCTGCTGGGGACATGTTGGAATATCAGACCTCTGGAGCTTTTTTGAGGCCCCTCTGCCATACTGCCCTCTGTTCCCGCATTCAGGATAACTAACACGACTCCGCTTGGCTTTCAACACCCTTTACAGACCTGCTCCAGCTCGTGCCTTCCACCTGTCTCCCTCCCTCTTTGCCACATACAGCAGGACGTCATTACCCAGGCCTTTCCACACCTCTGGCCTCTGCATATGCTGGTTTCTGCTTAGAGATCCTCCCATACTCCTCTCTCTTCGTGTGAACTCCTATTCAAGCTTTAAAACCCACTTCAATGTCGCATGCTTTGCGAAGGCTTTCCTGCCCAGGTGCCAGCAGAGGACTGCTCCCTTGTTCTACTCTCTGAACACATAACTCAGGAACTGTGCCTATCCGAGCACAACTATTTTTTTGCATATTTGTGTTCTGGACATTGTGTCAAAGCCAAAGACAAAATTTGCCATATCTACCAGCGGCACTAGGAGCTCAGCACCCACGGCTAACAAGGGACAAGTTAGGAGTTGTGCTTTGAAGGCTTGCCTGTGGGGCTGGGGTGAGAGGAGGGTTGGTCTGACACTGTCAACAATAGTAAGTGAAAAGCCCAAGTGAGGGATGGGGAAATGCCAGGACCTGACAGAGAACAGGCTGGAAAGGTGAGTGCCCTCCGCTGTGTCCTGACACGCCCCCTTGTGGGGAGAGAGAGCCATGCCGTGGCTCAGGTGGGAGGGCACCTCAGGGCCAGGCCGGGGAGGAAGAACCAGCGCCTCTGGGTCATGGAAGACTTGAAGCCAGCCATAGGGAATAGGCTAGGGAGAGGAAGGGAATATGCCAGCCGAGAAAACCCAGCCCACACTGGACTGCAGTTGCCCACGCCGAGCAGGGGAAAGGAGGGAAGGACGCTAAACCCACAAGACCGTGGGCACTGAGCTTCACCTGCATTGACTCATTTAATCCTTGTCGTGAAGTGCCTCGCAGAGGAGGAAGCTGAGGCTCAGAGAGGGTGAGCCGGCTGCCAAGTTCTCATCACAACGTAGCCGAGGGAGAATGGAACCTCACACCTGGCCCCAGGCCATGCCCAAGTACCTCTGTATGCCAGTTCTCTATCTGTACCAGTGTTGGGGGTGGGAAGACAGTGGGATCATCCTGGTCTGCGGAGGTCTTGGACCTTTGCCCTCCTATGACATGGCTAGAAGGAGGGGTATAGGGAAAACTCAGAGGATTTGGAGTCAGATGAGGATTTTTATTTCTTCTTCAGATTTGTATCACTGTCCATGGAGTGGGTTGGGGGTGGAGAATTCCCTCTCTTTAGAAAAATCAACCTGTTCGGCTTCAGAACCCATCCAGACAGTTTGTGCAGACAAGAGGGCTGGGTCTTCTGGCCCCCTCTGAGAAGCTCCCTGCTCCTTGCTCTCTGTCCCTGACCCACTCCAGGGGCCACCTTCCTGCTGGAGCAATGGCCCTTGATTGACTGTGGATTCTTCAACCAGAGGCCCCTATAGCTGCAGGCAGAGGAGGGTGCCTGGGAGAAGTGAACCAACGTTTCCAAAGGGCCATTCTTCCTTTCCTGTCACCTGGAATGCCTTTTACAACCTTTTGTGTCCCTTTTGTGTTCCTTATGACTTCACAAAACTATAATCTCAATTCTCAATGCAATTCTGAGCAAGATGGACTCGCACTAATCCAGGAATTGACTTAGGCCTCATGAATTTCCCACTGTGGGCTTGGAACATACACACACACACTGAAGGCTGTCTGTCAACCTGTTCTCTGGGCCTCCAGAAAAAGTTCGCCTCCAGACCTTTGCGCATACTGCTCTAGGGTCTTTCTGGACACTTCTTTTCCTTGCTCTCCCATTCAGTCTTCTAGACTCAACCCAGGTATCCCCTCCTCCCCAAGCCTCGCAAGATCTCTTGCACTGGACCAGGAATTTCTCATGGTGTCCACACTGGCTGGAGAGCTTCTCATGATCCTCCACACTGGACCAGGAATTTCCCACAATCCCCCACACTGTAGTAGGAGCTTCCTATGATCTCCCATACTGGATAGAGAGCCTTCTATGACTCCCCAGCCCCATGCTGAATGGATGGCCTCCCATGGACTCTCCTGTCACACTTGCCACTGACACAAGCTTTTCCTTTTTTTTACATCACTATGGAAATCACTATGCTCCTTCAGGGAAGGTCTGTATCTTATTCTATGTTTTCTTAGTGCCTGGCATCTAATAGTGCTCAGTACATTTTGGCTGAGTAAATGAACCAGTGTTAAGCAGTTTCAGAGCCCAGGTTAATGATCAAACCTATAAAGCCCTCCCGGATGCTTCCTCCCCCCCACCCCCACCATGGGAAAAACAATAGGGAATTGCTTTTATTTTCTATGTTCCTACAGCACAGGGATGTGGGTTCTCACTGCAGCTCTGATACTCATTTAACTGTGAAACTTTGAGCAAATCATCTTACTTCTGTAAGCCTTAGTTTCCTCATCTAAAAAAATGGGGATCTTTTTTTTTTTTTTTTAACAGACCTAGAGAAAATATTTTTTTTAGCGTAATTTATTGTCAAATTGGCTAACATACAATGTGTAAAGTGTGCTCTTAGCTTTTGGGGTAGATTCCTGTGGTTCATTGCTTCCATACAACACCCAGTGCTCATCCCAACAAGTGCCCTCCTCAATGCCCATCACCCATTTTCCCCTCTCCCCCTCTCCCCTATCCACCCTCAGTTTGCTCTCTGTATTTAAGAGTCTCTTATCATTTGCCTCCCTCTCTGTTAACTATTTTCTCCCCTTCCCTTCCCCCATGGTCTTCTGTTAAGTTTCTCAAGTTCCACATATGAGTGAAAATATAGCATATCTGTCTCTGACTGACTTATTTCACTCAGCATAATACCTTCCAGTTCCAACCACATTGCTGCAAATGGCATGATTTCATTCTTTCTCATTGCCAAGTAGTATTCCATTGTATATATAAACCACATCTTCTTATCCATTCATCAGTTGATGGACATTTGGGCTCTTTCCATAATTTGGCTATTGTTGAAAGCACTGCTGTAAACATTGGGGTACATGTGCCCCTATGAATCAGCACTCCTGTATCCTTTGGATAAATTCCTAGTAGTGCTATTACTGGGCCATAGGGTAATTCCATTTTTAATTTTTTGAGGAACCTCCACACTTTTCCAGAGTGGCTGCACCAGTTTGCATTCCCACCAACAGTGCAAGAGGGTTCCCATTTCTCCACATCCTCACCAACATCTGTTGTTGCCTGAGTTGTTCATTTTTGCCACTCTGACCGGTGTAAGGTGGTATCTCATTGTAGTTTTGATGTGTGTTTCCCTGATGATGAGTGATGAGCATGTTTTCATGTGTCTGTTGGCCATCTGGATGTCTTCTTTGTAAGAGTGTCTATTCATGTCTTCTGCCCATTTCTTCACTGCATTATTTGTTTTTTGGGTGTTCGAGTTTGGTAAGTTCCTTATAGATTTTGGGAACTAACCCTTTATCTGATAACGTCATTTGCAAATATCTTTTCCCATTCCGTTGGTTGCCTTTTAGTTTCGTTGGTTGTCTCTTTGCAGTGCAGAAGTTATTTTTATCTTGATGAGGTCCCAGTAGTTCATTTTTGCTTTTAATTCCCTTGTCTTTGGGGATGTGTCGAGCAAGAAATTGCCACGGCCGAGGTCAAAGAGGTTGTTGCCTGCTTTCTCCTCTAGGGTTTTGATGGTTTCCTGTCTCACATTTAGGTCTTTCATCCAAAAAATGGGGATCTTTATACTTGCTCTTCCACAATCCTATAAGCAAGACCTTACCATGTATGATAGCAACTAGTGTCTGGCATGCAGTTGGTGCTTACTGAAAGCATATCCATGTATATAGCCGACCACACTGTCACTATCTGTTTACCATGTCTCCCCTTAGAGCAGAATTCTTCATGGCTCTGCCCCTGCTCCAGACCAGGCTAGAGCTTGTTGATGGTTTTGGTGACCTTTCTGTGTTCCCACAGATCTGCTGGGTATTTAATATTCATTGAGCCTCTAAGACAAAGCCCAGCACTAGGCACCTCCATGGGCCAGCAGAGAAAATGATTAATGAGGCAGGACCCAAGACCTCCAAAACGATCACCATCTGGGAAGGAGGCTCAGGCAAGTTCTCCAAGATGACAAGGGCCATTGGTATCTGCCCATGAAGAGCCAACTGCAAGATTCCAAAGGAAACTTGGGACTTAGGATGTGGAAGGGGCTCTTCCCCAGGGCTGTCCACAGGCTATGGAGGTAGGAACAGTTTCTTAAGGCCCGGGTCTTAGGGAGGGAACAGAGAGGGAAGGGTGGGTGCTGGAAGAGAGGAGTCCTTGGGCAGGAAGAGGCTCCTACCTCTCCAAGAACGGACTCTTGATTGGCTCCCACTTATAAGCTATAGATGGTCAGAACCCAGCCTCATAGATTCCTACCTCTTCCAGCCTATGACATAGATACAGCCACCTTCTTGGGGCTTGACACACATTGCTAGGTGTTTACCATTGCTGGTCCATCTGGGAGGGCTGTCCTGGGCTAGATCATTCAATGACAGACCTCCAACGGGTTGACTAGTGTCTTCATATTCATGTATTGGTTCACTTCTTCATTCATGTATTCACATAATATTTATTGAGCACTAAGAGCCAGACCAAGTACTAGACTGAGGATGAAGACTAAGGGCCCAAGCCCTTCCTCAAAGAGTTCTGTGACAGAGCTTTACGAGGCCAGGACAAGTCTGATAGCAGGTGCATAATCAGCATAAAGGTGGGGCATACAAGGTAGTTGACAAGAAATCAATGGAGGCTTCCTGGAGCAGGGGATATATGAGCTGGGCTACAAAGGTTTGGTGGTTCACACAGCAGGGGATGGGAGGAAAAGAATCCCGACTGAGAGACTGCCTCTTGCAAAGGCACAGGTGCAACAAAGGACCAGGCAAATTTGGGAATGATGAGATGGTTAGTGTGGCTTGAGCCTCAGTCTAAGAGGTGGGAGGTGAAGTTAGGACTAGGCCAAGTTTAGGCTCTTAAGTGCCATAATGGAGGCTCACACTTGACCTCAAGGGCAGTGGGTGTCAAATGGGTTCGATGGGCAGGCCCCCAAGTGTACATCATGAAATCCGTAAGTATTTACTGAACACCTACTGGGTGCCAGGCACAGAAGGAAACTGAACAGATCTACACTTAGACTTTAAAAGCTACATGTTAATAAAGCTACACTTTATTGGGGCTTCTGCATATGATTGTATTACAGGAAAAAAAAGAGATTTCTTGACTCAAAAGAAACACAAAACAACAACAGTTTTCAGCCTATTGCTTCACTGTGAACCCACTGCAGGTTTTGTTTTTTCTTGGTGGCTGGTTGGGGGGTGGGTGTGTAGTGTCATTTCTTTATTTTGTTTTAAGCAATGGAGACAGATATGGTCAGATCTATTTTCAAAAAGAGAAAGATAATTACGTGGTTTCTCATATGGTGTTTGCAGCCACCATACAGGAAGCATGAAGCCCACTAACCAGAGGGCTATTTCTCTGGGCCCTGAGCTCAAGGCTGGCTGTCTCTACCGTACTGGGTGCTCCCAAGGATAAGGCAACAGTGGCAGATAATGTGGCTTCTCCCTCGGTTCCAGGAGCCAAAAAGAAATGTCAGTTCCTCCTGGGAAGAACATGACCTCCTTTGATGCTGGACGAACGAAGCCAATGCAATCAAAATACCCTCCCAACCTTTTCTTGGGAAAGAGACAACTCTGAGGATAGCCTGGTGGAGTGAAAGAGCCCAGTCTTTTAAATAATGCAGACTTGGGTTCAAATTCTGGTTTGGCTGTGTGATCTTGGACAAACACACTTAAATTTTCTGAGCTTGAGTGTCCTCATCTGTAATGATAATAGTTATCATTTACACTTACCTTACTCGCCAGTTATTAAGATGTATTACAAAGCCATAGCAAAGAAGCAGGCACAAGACAAAGCAGAAAAATAGAAGAAAACATAACATCCTGAAACAGATCTAGGAATACTTTAGAGTTTGACATATGAAAGAAGTGACATCGAGAATCAATGGAGGGGCACCTGGGTGGCTCAGTTGGTTGAACTTTCAGCTCTTGATTTCTGCTCAGGTCATGATCCCAGGGTCATAGAATCGAACCCTGCACTGGTGTTTGGGATTCTCTCTTTCTCTTTCTCTCCCTCTGACCCTCTCCCCTGCTGGTGCACTTACTCTCGCTCTTTCCCAAAAATAAAATATTAAAATAAAAATTTTTTTAAAAGATCAGAGGAAAAGGATGGAATCTTTAATAAATAGGGTTGGGGGAAATTGGCTTCTAACCAGACAAAAATAAAATCACCTTTTTATGTGTGTGTGTGTCTTTAGTTATCTTCAGTTGGCTAAAGACCTAAATGTGAAAGGTAAAACTGTACAGACATAAAAGTTCTTTACGGACCTGGTTGAGAAGGAGGCACCATCATGGGAGGTCACCTCCACCACAACAAGGACCGAAACATTTGGCATAAGGAGCCCAAGAGTCAGGACATCCACCTAAGACTGTTGGTAAATCTGTACAGATCTCTGGCTGGACAAACAGCTCTACCTTCAACCAACTTTTGCTAAAGAGGTTGTTCATGAGTTGCACCAATTGGTGGCCTCTGTCCCTTTCCTTGATGACCAAGAAGATGAAGCTTTCTGCCAGGAGGACAAAACAGCTGTGCTGGTAGGGACCATAACAGATGACATGTGTATCCAGGTGGCCCCCAAATGGAAGGTGTGCACACTGCACGTGAGCCACATCCTCAGGGCCAGGAGCAAGATTTTCACCTTAAACAAGTTGGCACTGGACTCCTTCCAGGGCTGTGGCCCCATCTTGTTCTCTGATCCTCAAAAAGGCCCAGAGGTGTACAGGCATATCAACAAGGCCCTGTGAACCACACGCAGCCCCACCAAACCTTATCAGTGCTGCAAGGGCTGGAGGTCCGCGTGCACCACAGGCCATCTGGTCCACCATCACTACAAAAACTAACTTCAGATCCTGCCTTGTTATTGTAAAGATTTGGGGGTGGCTCAGTCGGTTGAGTGTCCAATTCTTGATTTCCGCTCAGGTCATGATCCAAGGGTCATGGGATCGAGACCTACATCAGGCTTTGTGCTGGGTGTGGAGCCTGCTTGGGATTCTTTCTCCTTCTCTCTCTCCCTCTGCCCCTCTCCCATGGTTGCATTCTTTCTCTAAAGTAAAAAAGTAAGTAAATAAATAAATAATAAGATTTTGGATGCTGGGAAAAAACTAATAAAAGGAATATGAACAGCTCTCTTTGCCACATCTACTGCAAGAGATGAAGAATGAAGACCATTCTCAGCAATCAGACTGTTGACATTGCAGAGAATGTCAACATCACTCTGAAGGGACACACTGTTATTGGGAAGGGCCCCAGAGGAACCCTGCAGAGGGACTGAAATCACATCAATATAGAACTCACTATCCCCGGAAAGAAAAAGAAGAGGCTCCAAGTTGACAAGTGGTGGGGAAACAGAAAAGAACTGGCTACCATTTGCACCATCTGTAGTCACGTACAGAACATGGTCAAGGGCGTTACGCTAGGCTTCCATTACAAAATGAGGTCTGTGAATGCTCACTTCCCCATCAACGTTGTTATTCAGCAGAATGGTTCTCTTGCAGAAATCCAAAATATCTAGGGTTTGGATGAGGCCAGGTGTTTCTTGTTCAGTATCCCAAGCCCAGTAAGAGGAGTTGATTCTTTTTTTTTTTTTTTTTTTTTTTTCAACGTTTTTTTATTTATTTTTGGGACAGAGAGAGACAGAGCATGAACGGGGGAGGGGCAGAGAGAGAGGGAGACACAGAATCGGAAACAGGCTCCAGGCTCCGAGCCATCAGCCCAGAGCCTGATGCGGGGCTCAAACTCACGGACCGCGAGATCGTGACCTGGCTGAAGTCGGACGCTTAACCGACTGCGCCACCCAGGCGCCCCAAGAGGAGTTGATTCTTGAGGGAAATGATGTTGAACTTGTATCACACTCAGCTGTTTTGACTCAATAAGTCACAACAGTTGAAAACAAGAATATCAGAAACGTTTTGGATGTTTCTGAGGAAGGAATGGTGCAGCAGGCTAATGAATAAGATCTAAGTTGTTCCGCTACAAAAACAGCAAGATGCCGGATGATTTTTCAGACTTATTTGTGATATTTTAAAGACACAATAAAAGCTGTATTGATTTGAAGGAGGGGGGGCAGGGAGTGGAAAGGAATACGAACATTCTTTTAACCTCAGGGAAGGTAAGGATTTCTTAAAGAAGATTCCAAACGGGGAGGAGGAGGTTGAGGTGGGCCCTGCTGGTAGGGAAGTACATGTTGCTTTGCAGGTAGAGGCCTCCATATTGTCTTGAGGGGAGGCGAAGACTGGACCATGCTTCTGGTTCAGAAGGTTCAGAGGAGTCTGGGAAATTGAAACATTCAGAGGCATCCACTCCGATGTCCCTATCCCATTGCCGGGATCCCAAGCCTTGACCTTGGCCCTGGCCTAACAGACTTGCTTTGGTTGGGTAGTCAACTGCCTTTGAAGTTTGGACACTGAGACTATTTCAGGCTTGTCTTGAATTCATTCCCTTTCCTTCTGTGGAGTATGGAAGTTTCCTTGGATGCAATTAAAGAGGCCCTGTGGCTTCCATTTCTAGCTTTCTGTTACCTGCTTCTATGCCTCGGCTGTTCATTATCTTTCTGTAGGAGCCTCCATAGTGCTTACCATGGCCATCTAATATTGTGATCTTTAGAGCCACTATTACTCACCCCACTGACCCCCAAGTCTCAAATGCCTGATGCACTCACTGCCTGCTAACACACTCCACCCGCAGGTGCACCATCCAGTTCAGCACTGGGACAAGTTTTAACAGTTGGAAGCCACCTTGCACCAGGACCTGCCTGTGCTTCACCCCCACCAGTGATGGGGTCCTCCTTGCCAGCCGAGAGGGATTAGCACAGCTCCCAAGCCCCCATCGAACCACCTGCTTTCTTGGACCACTCCCAGCAAGCACCAACTGCTGCAGGTAAGGTTCTTACAAGCAAACAACGAAATGGGTTTCAGGGTTGGGGGGCAAGATGTGGATCAGGAAATCAATGCCTGTGAGGGATTGAGCAAGGGAAATCAACTGTGACCAGGCCTGACACAGCCTGGGCCGGCCCACGGGGAGTCCTGCAGCGAACCTCCTCCCCAGGGCAGAGCTATCCCGCATCTGGGTGAAGTGACAGGGTCTTTACACCACACCCCTCGCCCCATCACTCTCCTCTGGAAAGGGCATGACCTCAGGCAGGGCTGCCCTGACAAGTGCTTCCATGAAGGGGGCTCTGGAAGCCGTCCCCATGTCTACCACAACCCGGGAAAGCAGTCATTGAGTATTTACAGTGTCAGATGAGGCTAAATGTCATACATACTCAAAGGCAGGGACCATCATTATCCCCATGTTTGCATGCAAGATGAAGAAACTGAGGCACGGAGTGCTTAAATGACTTAGGGTTGCACAGCATGTGACGGAATTGAGATTCCATCTAGAGATGTAAAAAAAAAAAAAAAAAAAAAAGTTGAATAAGGGGCGCCTGGGGGGTTCAGTCAGTTAAGCATCTGACCTCAGGCTCAGGTCACAATCTCACGGTTTGTGAGTTCTAGCCCCACATCGGGCTCTCTGCTGTCAGCACAGAGCCTGCTTCGGATCCTCTGTCTCCCTCTCTCCGCCCCTCCCCTGCTTGTGTACTCTCTCTCTCTCAAAAATAAGTAAACATTTAAAAAAATGTTAATGAAATTCTTTGGGAAGTTTAAACTTTCAGGAAAAGGTAATGCAGAGATCCCTGTGCACCCTTCGCCCAGTGTCCCCAGCTGTTAACATATTGCACAACCATGGTACATTTGCCATAACTGAGAAAATAACGCTGGGTTATGTTACTATTAACTAAACCACAGACTTTACGTGGCTTTCCACTGATATCCTTTTACTGTTCCAAGATCAAATCCAAGATACTACCTTGCATTTAGCATCCCACAGATTTAGACTCTTAGGTGTAAACTTTTGACCTGTCTGCCTCACTGCCTGCCATTCCCAAAAGCTTCTGTGGCTGGGAGGCCCTCGGGTGCCATTCACTGCCCCAGGTGTGTGTGGGCAGCCCCAGAATGTGGCATGCCGACTGGCTCACTGTTTTCTCTGTGTCTCCTCTCTGCTGGCATGTGGAGAAAACTCCCACCGGGTCCAACTCAGTAATGTGCTTGTTTTGATTTCGCCCATCAGACATTTCCTGGTGCTTTCCTGTGTGTCTTGGGGCGGGGTGCTGTCTCAGGGCACCCAGAGCGTCTTCAGGCTTGGCCCTGCCCGCTAGCTTACCCCTCCTCTCTGACCTGCCCACCACCCAGGGTCCCTGGCCCTGCAGGTTTGCTGTGAAGAAAAGAGTTCAGTAGGGGATTCCTGTTCTTGCCCCCACACCACTCAGCTGCCTCATTGATCCCTGCTGTGTGTCCGCTCTGGGTCCCAAGCCCCATGGGCAGCTGTCCACTGAACACTGTGGCACTCTGAGCACATGATCTATATGCTATGGAATGAGAGAGACCAAGCTTTACTGGCTGGAACGCAGAAAAGATCCGGATTATTGCTCTCCGTTCCCACCTTTGCCACTTTCCAGTTACTTGTGAGACTTTTGCATTATTCCACGTCCAGTTTTCTCATGGAAGCAGTGTGAACAGCATCTTGCTTAGTGGTTAAAAGAAGGCACGCTGAAGCCAGATGATTTGGGTCTCTGCTGTTTATCTGCTATGTGACCACCATCATGTTATTTAACCTCCCATTGCCTCCGTTTCCTCATTTGTAACATGGGGAGACTAACACCTACTTTTTAGGGCTCTTGTGAAGATGAAGGGAATCAATAAAGACAAAGCATCCAGGACTGTATCTGGCATGGACGAGCTCTCAACTAGCATTAATTATCATATGATTACCATGGATGTTTAGAGAGATTCAAATGAGATCATTATTGTAAAGGTGCATTGTAAATGGCGAAGTATGCTAAAAATGGTTAGCGTTATTATTTTTAAAAACTACTTTATTATCTTGGGGGACACAAGTAATCCACAGGCAACTATTGTCTGTCTGGGTTGATTACCATGGTCAAGTATGGCTGGAAAAGGGATGAGTTCATGAAGTCTACGGTCCTTTATGGAGCCCCTATTAAGTGTGACCTATAATTTTAGGCATGTGTACTTCTATTTTCTCATTTAATCATCCCAACCAAACTGGGCTGGCTATTTTTATCCACATTTAATGGCTGTCTACCCAAAGCCTCAAGTATGTTAAATCCATCCAGAAGCAGGAATCAGCCTATTTATTTGAAAGCCTCTCATGTTCAGATATTCCTAGACGCTGGGGAGTAAACACCAGCGGCCCCTGCCTTAAACGAACCTACGTTCCAGGGGCAGAGTCCATGACTGTTGGCCTGTCTGCTCTCAGATCCTTGCCTACCTTACCTTCCTCTGTTGTGTGTCACAGAGGGGCAGCCCTGGAGAAGCGACTTTCCCTGCTTGTCCAATCCGAGTGACCCTCAGGCCTCTGGCAGTTGATCTCAGACTGTTGCCCCCTGAAACTGTGTGAGGGTGCACTTCACTGGAGAAAAACTGAGTCTCGATGACATCACTCACACCCTGAATCCAGCTGGGCCTGAAGCGAAGCCTCTTCCTGGCCTATCGGTCTCCTTTTGGCCACACAGTGGCCTGAAACAGGCCTTGCTGATGGCCCCTCTCCTGGGACCGCAGTGAGGATTAGTGAGAAATCCCATCTGGAGAAGAAAGCCCGATGATCACACCAAAGCACCCAACAGAAGCCAGCTCCGATGATTGGCTTAAGGGAAAGTACGCCCTACTGTTACTGCTGCCATTGCTGTTGTTGTCAGCTGCGCCTGGGTGCAGCCTGGCTTGCAGCTGTGGCCCAGGCAGACTTCCAGCTGCAGGGATGGGGTAGACCACGGGCGGGGACTCCCCTAGGGCCATTTGTTTGGAAGCCGCCTCTCAGTGTGCGCTCTCCGTGGCTTCCCTGCGCGCGTGTAATACGGTAATTGCAGCCTTCCCAGCTGTCGGCCATGCAGACAGCCCAGAAAATGAGGTTGGCTCAGTAAATATTGAACCAAATTATGCAAATGAGCTCCACAAGAGACTCAGCTGCAGAGACAGGGTCTGATTGGTGAGCCCAGCTTGCAGGGGACCCCTCCTCTTCCTGGGACTGCTCTATCGGCCAAAACAGCCACCTGGGGCCCCGCCAGAGAGACTGGAGCTGGGATGGGGCCCAGGGTCACTCCTGCCTGTTCCTGAGGCCCATCAGGGATGAGGGTTGAACAGCTTTGCAGGTGAGGTTAATGGGGAGTGGTATAATGGCAGGGGGTGGGGCTGGCAATGATATTTAGTTCCCGCCACGCGTTCACCTCTCCCCAAAAAAGGCTGCTTGGCGAATAAGTCTCTGAGGGCACATGGGGGCAAGATGCTGAGGTCTCAATGCTCTGTGTGCCCAGCTGCAGAGGGAGTGATGGGATCCGCCTTCTCCAGAGCAAAGCATTTCAGTGGCCCTTCCCTACTGGCCGGCCAAGGCGCTCAAACCCCACGGTGGCTGACGAAATGAAGATTCTAGAAACATGGCTTAGGGAGCGGGATGGGGCAAGTAAAACTCTAAAGCTCTTCTGTGGCCCTGGCAGGGCATCCCTGTGGCTTCGCAGGGATGAAAATATATCTGGCATGTCTGGCGAGAGTGGATGTTGGGGAGAAGGGGGGTTCATGTATGTGAGGGCATCTGGTTGAGGGAGCCCAACAAGTCACAGCAAGAGTGTCCTCGGTGAGAGCAGGGATGGGATAGATCCTACTCTTTCTCCAGAGGAGATGGGATGCAGGCTGCCCATGTTGTACAGAGATACGAACAGCCGCCCCTTGAAACCAGATGCCCCAGCGAAGCATGAGGTGTGGGAAGCAATCTCTTTCCAGTTCCTTCAGGGACAATGGTGAAGTTTAAAGTGATGATGGCAGGGACGGGGCCACTTTGGAAACCCCAGCATGTGATGCTCTGTGTCGTATAAGATGATCCCCTGGGGATGGGCCTGGGTGCTCCCAAGAGATCCCTGCCTCAGTGAGAAAACATGGTCAAAGGCAACGTGGGCATCACAGGTCACTGAAGGAGCTGGAGTGGAAGAATGTGGGGGAAGTGTTTGTGAGTTACATGAGTCAGCCCAGGATCGTCTGTCCAGAATAAGCACGAGACTCCCAGTGGGTGGAAAGGGCTCAGCTCCTGCATCAGCAAGTAAGGGCCTTATATTAGTTTCCCATTTCTGCTGCGACAAATCACTGAAAAATCAGTGGCTTACAATAACAAAGATTTATTATACAGATCTGGAAGTCAGAGGGTCTCATGGGGCTAAAATCAAGGTGTCACAGAGCTGCGCTCCTTTCTGGAGAGTGCAAAGGAGAATCCTTTTTTCCTTGCTTTTTCCATCTTCTAGAAGCCACCCAAATCCCTTGGCTTATGGCCACATTATACAGGCCTCTGTTTCCATTTTCACAAATCCTTCAGCTCTGATACTCCTGTCTCCCTCTTATCAAGACCCTCGTGATTACATTGGGCCTTCCTGGACTATCCCCTAATGTTCTGACCAGTGATTGGCAATCTTAATTCCATCCCCAACCTTAATTCCCATTTGCCGTGTAACCTAACATAGTCACAGGTTCTGTGGATTAGGAGGTGGACCTCTTTGCGGGGACCATTATTCTGTCTGTCATAGGCATAGACTAAAAACACTGTATTTTCAGGATAACCCCAAGACCACCTGCAGGTTGGCAAGGCCTGGGGATACTAGGTTATGCTTAGGAATATTTTTACCTGCATGAGAATAACCTAATGAACGTGGCAAAAAAAAGCAAGTGCTGTCGACATGGTCTATATGTAAAATTAGAAACCATGGTAGCGGCTGGGTGGCTGAGTCAGTTAAGTGTCCGACTTCAGCTCAGGTCATGATCTCACGGTTCTGTGCTGACAGCTCAGAGCCTGGAGCCTGCTTGGGATCCTGTGTCTCCCTCTCTCTGTCTGCCCTTCCCCTGTGCGTGCTCTCTCTGTCAAAAATAAACAATAAAAAAAAAAAAAATCATGAGCACTTTGTTGTTATGTTCTAAATACCATCTCTTGTTCAATATAAACTTTAGAGAATTTCCCTTCTCTGGTTTTAGGAAGAAATTTACACATTTGTATTGCCGTGTTACACACAGACCAAGCAGAGGCAGCTTTTGGTTAGTTTCCTTGTTTTTGGTTGTTTTAGTGTGATCTTTCTCCTCAATAATCAAAACCTTTCTGATTTTACAGCTGAATGTTCCTAAGTATTCCTACTCCTAAATTCAGAAGAGATCATCTTTATCTGGAATTATCCTAGCAGTGGGAAGAGTAGACCGGAAAATCTAGGGAAATCAGAAAGATCCATAAGGAAACTTGCAATTGGGAAGAGAAACAGATGAGTTCTTCCAACAACAAAAATTCTGTTCTTGCCAATCAGTTGTGGGGTAGCTGGGGGCCCCCGGGAAGTTCTATTTCTTTTCCATCTTGCCTAAAATAAAATAGGCGTAGAGGTCTGGTTTGATCCCCATCCTGGACCCACTAGGCCACAAGCTAATTTTTTTCTCCTTTTTACGCCCCTGGTATGGGTCTGGTTCCTCTTTACTTCTCCAGGCTTATCTCTCTCCACACCCCCTCCAGCCACCTGTGAGGTCCAAGCACATGGGAAGAGCCATCATTCTGAAAAAATGCCAGCACCCTCACACCTACTGGCCTTGGCAGCCTCTCCCTTGTTTTTTTGACTCATCACCCTTTGAGTTCCAGCTCAAAATATCAGCCTTTCTGTACAAAACACTGCAGCGTGCTCAAAGATTGGCGAGTAGGCCTCTGTCTGCCAAGCACAAGGAAGGAGAACTGGAGCTAATGAGTCAGTTTTTAAAATCCTCAGAGAAAGCCTTTACTGCTCACATCCAACCAAGGCCTGTGATGAGAGCGCTGTGTACATGGTCTCGTTTTCTCGCTGTGCCTCACATGGACCTTATGAGTCAAATCTTATCATCTCCGCTTTTTGGCTGGCCAACGTTTAGAGAAATTGGGAACATGTCCTGAGCTATAGAGCTGGCAAGTGTCAAAGCCAGGCCCCGACCCCAGTCTGCTAATCCCCAAATCCATGACCTTAACCTCTATATAGTACTGCCTGTGCACCAGAGCCAGAAGCAAAGGGCATGGGCAGTCCATAGAGGCGGCCAGTACAGTAGATCGAGCAGGGAACTGGCCTGAGAAAACTTTGGTTTCAGTCCTAATGGGGCCACTTGCATGCTGTGGAGTCCTGAGGGGGTCCCTTGGCCTCTCTGAGCCTCAGTTTCCTCATGCCTGTCTCATAAGCTTGTTGTGAGGATCAGATGGAAGAAGCCCATGAAAGCCTAGGTGATCTTTCTCAACTGAGCATCAGGGGATTATCAAGGGGCATTGGGAAAGGCTTCTTGGCAGAGGTAGGCAAACAGATGCAGGAACAGAAGGCCTCTATCCTGAGCCCTCAGGGCAAACACCAGGCAGATAGAGAGAAGACACAAGGGGCCCAGCTGCACAAGCACCGGCTTTCTCCAGAAGCTCCAGATGCTGCAAAACGTAGGTGGGACAGTCCTTGGCTTGGTCACATCCCACTGCTCAGGGAGTCAGCTCTGCTCTTGCAGTAGGAAAAAAAGAAAAACAAGAAGACTCGGAGGAGAAAAATCCAGGCCTGCTAAAGTGATGAATCAGTGGGAGAGATGAGCACTCACTCCAGACTGGGACTTATGATCGGCTTCCTTTCATGGAGCCACACCATGAGCTCATTCGATGAGAAGAAAACCCGGCCCAGTGGGCCTGGGGTCTGATAGACTGGGGATCCCCATCCAGGTTGTGCTTAATGTCTGAAACTTGGAGTCTCAGCTTCCTCATTTGTAACATAGAATGATAACTGTTCTACTACCTACTTTACTCTGGTTGGATGAGTAAATGGAATAAAGAAAATTTAAATTCTTTTTTTTTAACGTTTATTTATTTTGAGAGAGCGAGGGAGAGGCAGAGAGAGAGAGGGAGAGAGAATCCCAAGCAGGCCAGCGCAGAGCCTGACGTGGGGCTTGAACTCACAAACCACGTGATGGTGACCTGAGCCAAAATCCAGAAGTGAACGCTCAACTGACTGAGCCACCCAGACACCCCAAGAAAATCAAAATTCTTACTAATGTAGAAAGTGCCCACTAATGGTACTTTTGTGGGGTGGGGAGCCACGCAGCTGGGAGACAGGAGTGTGAAGGGATCTTTTCACTGTGTACCCTTTGTACGTTTGGGGATTTTGAACCATGGGAAGGCATTACTTACGGAAAAAGTAAACTTAGAAAAAAAAAAAGTCCGCAAGACAGTCAAAACCAATAAGTGCAACTATTAGTCACTGTCAGCAGCAGCATCCCCATCATTGTTATTTAAAAGGCTTTTCCCCCATAATCTTCCGAGTTTGTGCTTACCGGGTACTAAGGAGAGTAGGTCCTCAGTCTGGGCGATTCCTGGTCTCCCGCTGCACCACCACGTGGGTTCAGATTTCTTCTGCATCTGCGAGGGTCAGACTCCTTGGGGAAAGTGGGTGGAGAAATGCCAACTTAACATCACTTGCCACAGACCATGCAGGAGCCATCGAAGAGGAGCTGGAGCCCTTTCGGGTGACCTTGGAGGGATTTCCAGGAGTGCTGCTGACCGAGAAAAGCCAGATGCGAGGAAACAGGTGGCCTCATTTGACAAAACAAAGACCAATAGCAGATAGCTACAAACAGCAAAGCACAGGTTCGTACCAGATTGTGAACAAGGGCTGCCTGCGGGGTGCGGATAGGGTCGGGGAATGAGAGCAGAAGGTTGGTGATTGATTAAAAAAGTGAATAACGCCCTCTCATTTATGAAATTTATACATTTATGAATTTATGAAATGTATACACATGTATGTATATAAATGTACAAGGAGGTGCAAGAGAAGGTGATAACCCACATTGATGGTGACTAGCTTAGGGTGGTGCCGTTTTAGGTGACTCTTTTTGTTCAGATATTTATATGAATACACTTGACCCTTGAACAACACAGGGGTTAAGGGGCACCAAACCCTGCACAGTCAAAATCTACATCTCACTTTTGACTCCCCCAAAATGAACTACTAACAGCCTGCAGTTGACTGGAAGCTTTACCAATAATATAAACAGTTGATTAACATGTATTTTGTATATTATATGTATTATATACTGCCTTCGTACAATAAAGAAGTGAGAGGGAAGAAAATCTTATTAACAAAATCACAAGGAGGGGCACCGGGGTGGCTCAGATGGTTGAGCGTCTCTTGATTTTCAGCTCAGGTCATGATCCTAGGGTCGTGGGATCAAGCTCCACCTAAGTGTGGAGACTGCTTAAGATTTCTCTCTCTCTCTCTCTCTCTCTCTCTCTCTCTCTCTCTCTCTCTTCCCACCCCCACGTGTGCACTCTCTCTCTCTTAAAAAAAAAAAAAATCACAAGGAAATGAGGAAGAGAAAACACATTTGCAGTAGTGTACTGTATTTATCAAAAAAATCCACGTCTAAGTGTGCCCATGCAGTTCAAACCTGCATTGTTCAAGGGTAAACTGTAGTCCTCATTATCAAAAATCGTTATGTATTATTTATGCAATCAGAAAAAAAATCGAATTTCAATGTGAAAGATAAGCAAAACAAACTAAGCACCTGCTATGTACCACTGTAACAGCTGGCATTACAAATAAGGTCAGATTTCTTTTAAAATTCAAATGGGATGATTCTAAGACTGTTTACAAAGGAGTCCTTCCCCCGCCCCCCTCCTTCCCCTACCTACTCTGGTAAATCCCAAAAGCCCAGAAGGGTGGTGTTGACCCCCGGGCCCCACCTGTGCCTGCCTCTCTGCTTGGCCACAGGGAAGACTGGCTGCTGAAGGTGGCCACCATGCCACCCTGAGCACTGCCCCCTGCCATCGCCCTCCCCCTCTGGATCCCCGCAGCACCTCCAAGTTCTCAGTGTAGGTTGAGGCGCCGTGTCTTCTGATTGCCGCCGCAGATGCTCACCCTCCTGTTCCTCACGATGGTGGGTGTTCTCCCTTTAATGTCACCCTCGGGGAGCCAGGACCCGCTGCAGAAATGAGTGCCAGGGGACAGTGCTTTAGTGCCAGCACTCTTCTAGTTCGCACGCCCGTGCACACACGGACATGCACACACACGGCTACTTCCCGCAGGCCACCCTGCAATGCCACGGCGTCAGTGCTCCCAGGCCAGCCTGTCCTACGTCTTAGGAGGAGTGCCCACCCTCCGTCCTCAGCGCCAGTCCTGTGGCTGTTGTGCTTGTTGCTTGGGCTTGAACCTGGAATCCACCTTGGGACCTGCGCCCCTAGGGGCTGGAGGCCCCACAGCTCTGGCAGAGCCACAGTGATGAGGGGACAGAAGGCTGGGAGTGCTGTCAGGGAGGATGCCACAGTCCCTCTCCCGACACAGGGGCCAGGGGGCTGCACCCTCCTCCTTCCAGCTTCCTCCCCACAGAGGGCAGTCTCCTAGACAAGAATGAAGTCGCCCTGCCCTCCTTGGCTCGCTCTCCCTCCGGACTGCACCAGGACACAGTGCTGTCCTCTGCCTCGTGGGCCCAGTAGCCAGGCCTGTCCTGGAGCCTGACAGTTGTCTCAGGCCGGGTGGGGAAAGGGTTACGATTAGAATTGTGGTTACAGTCGCAGTTAAGGTCATGGTTCGGGCTCACCTGGGTGGAAGGGGAGAAGGAGTAAGCAGATCCAAATTACAGCCTCCAGTCCAGCTTTACAGCAAAAAAAACCTGACATTTTGATCCCTTAGCTGACTCTTCTCAAGTGGCTTAGCTCTCATGGAACGGAGGCATATGACTAGTTAGCCAGAACCCAATAAGGAATCACAACTTGACATGAGAACCCTCTTCATGGTTGCTCCGTGTCTCACCATCAGGTTCCCTAGAGAAAGTCCCTGCTTTGTCTGGTACCAAGGGCCATCTCATTGTTTGCCCCAGGATAAATGGCAGCCGGGATACCTGCTGCTTTGTCACTTTGACCCCGCAGATAGGGAAATCAAGTAATGTGACGGTTGACATTTCCCAAGCTGTTTGTTGTGTAGTCATATTCCTGTAGATTGAACAACTAAATTGATCTTCGGTCAGCTGGTTGCCCTACCCTTTTAGGGAAGGGAGTGCTTTGCTTATGGTGCCTGATTTAGCCTTTCAGCAGCCCTACAGAGTCAGCATCATTATTTCTCCGTTACAAGTGACAGAATGGAGTCTGAGAGGTAACACACCTTTGGTTAGGGCAGAGTCTCAGCCCAAGTCTTTCTGAGCCACCTCAGACGTAGGGGCACCAGCCCAGTCAAAAAAAAGACTCAGAGATCTGAGTTTCAGCTCCATGGGGCCCCTCTTCTAAGTTTTAATAATTACACCATCTCCGTTTGGTTCCTTGTTTCCTCTAGAAATTGTAGCAGATCAAAACACAATGAGATACCACCTCACGTGTGGTGGAATGGCTGTCATCAAAAACGTGAGACATAACAAGTGTTGGTGAGGATGTGGAGGAAAGGGAAGGCTTGGGCACTCTGGGTGGGGAGGTGAAGTGGTGCAGCCACAGTGAAAAATAGTATGGAAGTTCCTCAAGAAATTAAAAACAGAACCACCATAGGATCCAGCAATTCCACTACTGGGTGTATATATTCAAAGGAAATGAAAACAAGATATCAAAACCTTATTTGAACTCTCATGTTTATTGCAGCATTTTCATAGTAGCCAAGATATAGAAATAACCTAAATGTCTATTAATGGATGAATGGATAAATAAGATACACACACACACACACACACACACACACACACACACACACAGAATATTATTCGGCCATGAGAAAGAAGGATATTCTGCCATTTTTAACAGTATGAATGGATCTTGAGGACGTTGTGTTAAGTCAGAAATAAGTCAGATGTAGAAAGACAAATACGATATGATATTACTTTTTCAAAGACAGGAAGAGTAACAGCATCTTTGTGTGCCAATGGGAATGACTATGTAGAGCAGAGGGGGGAAGCGTCGCTAGAATACTATTCCTATGGTGCATGAATGAGAGACTACACATCAGTCATTCCTCACCCTCGATCCTCGGTGTTGGATGGTTGGATTGTTTTCATTTATTCAGTGTTGTGGAGCCATGTGTCTTTTTTGTGGATATCTCCACCCTGATAGGAAGGATTCTGGGAACTTGGAAGACAGTTTGAAGAGATGAAAGACAATGCAAATTTCCTGTTGTACTTGCTTGAGCACCTGGACACACAATCTTCAGCTCCTTAGGCACCTCTGTCCTGGTTTGCCAAGTTCTTGGTTAACAATTGGTGAGATCCTCTGTAGCTCCCAGAAAGCAGCATCACTGGGGCCCCAAGTTTCACATCCTACTTCTAATTACTGGTGTTCTCTTTCTGCCACCATCAAGACTGAGGATGATATGACCAGGAAAAGGAGTGAGATGCCAAGAAGGTAGGAGGAAAACTTGAGAGGAAGGTGTGGAGACCCAAAGAAGTGAGCCTCGTGAAGAATGGGGTGATTAACATGAGACTCACAGAGAGGCCAAGGGAGATAAGCACTGAAACGCACCCACTGGGTTTGGCAAAAGGAGGCTATTGACCTTTGTCAGAGTAGTTTCAGTGGAGAGGTTGGGAGCAAACCAGATTGCTGTGGGTTGAGGATGTGTGGAGGCGAGGAAGTAGAGACCAAGTGTGAGGGATATTTGCTCAAGTTATTTGGCAGTGAAGCGAAGGCAAGAGATGTGATGATGACCCGAGGGCAAGTTGGGGTGAAGGGAAAGTTGTTCCAGGCTGGGAGATATTTGGAGGGTTCAGGTGCAGGAACGAGGTACCCGGAAGAAGGATTGGAGATCAAAGACAGAAAGGGAGGGGAGTCTGTGGAACAGAGTTTTGAAGGAGATGGAAGGGATTCTGAGTACAACCCAAGGAGAAGAAGGAAAATAAGCAAAAATACAACGATGATTTGAGAAGAAATTGGGTGTTCAGTTGGTGTACAAGTTTGTGTAGGAGACAAAATTCTGTAGGATGAGGGCCTTTGGGAAATGAGAAATGAGGCAAAATATTTTTGGAGGTCTAGATCAGCAAGCAGGCAAGAACTAAGTAGAGGATTTGGGAGCGACATCATGGGCCCACTTACTCCACCAGCATGAATTTAGAGCCTGGTGATGTTCCCTGATCCCCCAGATAGGAGGCAAGTAAATGTGACCAAAGGACAAGGGGCAGCAACATGACATCCCCAGATCAGGAATAATCGACACTATAAGTAAGGATTCTGTCAAGTATTACAGATGCATTCCTACCCACCCAGTGATAACATCTAAGAATCAGGCTTACCATCCTTGCTTTCTCTGGCCCATTGCAATGTGGTGGGATGACAGAAACTCAACTTTCTCTTTCTATCAGAGAAAAAAAAAATGGAGAATCAGAGAGGAACTATTAAGAAAAGTTCCAGGGGTTCCTGGGTGGCTCAGTTGTTTGAGCCTCCGACTCTTGATCCCAGGGTTATGGGATCAGGTCATGATCCTAGGGTCATGGGATTGAACCCTGCATCGGGCTCCGGGCTGAGTGTGGAGCCTGCTTGGGATTTTCTGTCTCTGTCTATGTCTGTCTCTCTCTCTCTCTCTACCTCTGCCCCTGTCCCCCATTCGTACACTCTCCCTCTCTCTCTCTCTCAAATGAAAAGGAAGAAAAGAAAAGAAAAGAGAAGAAAAAAGAAAAGAAAAGAAAAAAGAAAAGAAAAGAAAAAAAGAAAACTTCCAGACAGCTCAGTCAGAAAGGAAATCAGCTAATGTGGGGCTCTCTGTAGTAAAAACAGGATAAAGAAGTTTCTTTGAGCATAATAATGCTAGGGCTGTGGTGTTATGAGGAAAAGGGTTGATATTTTTCTCCTAGAAGAAATATGTATTCATCCTATGAGAGGAGACTGTTCCCTTTGGAAGAAGGCTAATGGCTTCAGTGGTAAGGGCTGTTGCCCTCGGCTGGTTCAGAAGGAACGAGCTGCAGAGCTCAAACTGAAATCAGAGCACACCAAGCCTCCACACCCCCTCCTCATCCCAATCCATGGGAGTGATTGGAAAACAGGTAGGGCAGCATTTCCCATAACAACTAGTGAAACAGGGTTCCAGAGTTTGCGAGATGCAAAAACTGAGTCAGAGCTCGGAGGTGGGGACAGTGGGTTGAGGAAGTGGCTTAAGGAGAGTACGTGGGAGGAATAGAGATGGAGGAGTCAGAGAAAGATGGGGGGTGAGTCTGTATTGATGTGGATGGCAGAGCGGCTTCCCAGGCTGAGAAGTCGTGTGGAGACTCCTGCCTAGAGGTCCCCAGTGTGTGACTTACTCCTCTGATGTCACCTTCTTGAAATGCTTCATATTATTTTGAACAAGGGGTCTTACATTTTCATTTTGCACTGGGACCTGCAGGTGATACGGCTGACCTTGTGGGAAAGTTTTTAAGAACCTAAACATGGTGATTGAAGTCATTGCTACCACTTTGGGTTGATGTTTGATGTGTTAGTATTAAGGCCAGTTGTATACTGCCAGGCAGAAAACACCACAAATCAGCCAACATCTCCAAGACAAGAGCCCCTCAGCCTTCGTATTCCTCCTCACAATAATAGGGGATGACACTTTACCCACACCTGCTACCGCCATCATGACATAGAAGGGAATGGCTCAGCTACACCCTGGCAGCCAAGATAATGCCCTCGTCCTTAATCCCCATGGGATGGCATTGTGTGGTTGCCATTACCAGAGATCTGTGTACCTCTTGGCTCCTTTGAAGTAAGCCAAGTACCTCTTGGCTCCTTCAGTTTCTCTTACTGCTCTCTGTCCTTCATTCAGCAACCATCTACTGGTAGTTATTAGATGACACATGCAGTGTTCCATCTCCAATCCACCCACCAAGAGCTCAGCATGTCTTAGCTACCCTTCAAAATAAAGGATTCGAGCTCTGCGCTGACAGCATGGAGCCTGCTTGGGATTCTCTCTCTCTCCCTCTCTCTTGCCCCTCTCCTGCTCATGCTCTCTCTTTCTCTCTCAAAATAAATAAATAAATAAACTTAAAAAAAAAAATAATAAAGGAGCCCAGTAGAGAAAGGCCTGGAATGAACAGGAAGGAAGGAGTGGCCACTTTCTCCACCCACTTTTCAAGTCAAATTCAAATTCAAAATCCTCTCTTCTCCTGTTGCAAGTTCACAATTTGAAAAGTAGCAATTTATCTTGCAGTATGAGGGGAGACTGGTTGGCTCAGTTGGTTAAGCATTTGGCTTAGGCCATGCTTAGGCCTACTTTGGCTCAGGCCATGATCTCATGGTTCATGAGTTTGAGCCCCGCAATCGGGCTCTGTGCTGACAGCTCGGAGCCTGGAGCCTGCTTCGGGTTCTGTGTCTCCCTCTCTCTCTCTGTCCCTTCCCCCCTGTGCTCTCAATCTCTCAAAAGTAAATATGTAAACATTAAAAAAAAAAAGTCTATCTTAGGGCGCCTGGGTGGCTTGGTCGTTAGGCGTCCGACTTCGGCTCAGGTCATGATCTCACGGTCCGTGAGTTCGAGCCCCGCGTCGGGCTCTGTGCTGACAGCTCAGAGCCTGGAGCCTGTTTCAGATTCTGTGTCTCCCTCTCTCTCTGCTCCTCCCCTGTTCATGCTCTGTCTCTCTCTGTCTCAAAAATAAATAAACGTTAAAAAAAAAAATTAAAAAAAAAAAGTCTATCTTGCAGTACGAATTTAAAACCTTATCATAAATTTTCAAGGGTGCCTGGTTGGCTCAGTTGGAAGCTCAGTCAGTTAAGTGTCAGACCCTTAATTTTAGCTCAAGTCAAAATCTCAGGGTTTGTGAGTTCGAGCCCCATGTCAGGCTCTGTGTTGACAGTGTGGAGCCTGCTTGGGATTCTCTCTCTCCCTCTCTCTCTGCACTCCTCCCCCACCCGCTTCACTCGTGCACTCTGTCTCCCTCTCAAAATAAATAAACATTTTTAAAACAAGTTTCCACACTGGAGTCTAGAGAGAAGTAGGTCTTCTAGGCACTGGTGCAGGAGGGAGGTACAAAAACAAGTGAGCTAATCACTCAACATAGTAGAAGACAGAAGGAATCCTTGTCTGAACGTCCATTTCTAGCACGTTCTCCATGGGAACACGTGGAATGAAAATGACTTTCCCCCTTTACACTGCATTTCCACTTCTCTCCTCAACCACTGGCAACAGCTTTGTGTATATTCTCCTAGACCCCCTCTCTTCACATGTCATATGTGTGTGTGTATACCTTACACCTAATTTTTATACCGTATAACGTAAATTTTTCTCTCTCAACCATGTTTAAGTGTGCGGTTCTGTGGCATTAAGTACATTCCTATTGTTGTTATTCCTATGGCAACTATCATCACTGTCCATCTCCAGGACTCTTCCCATCCTGCAGATTGAAACCTTATATCCATTAAACAATAGCTCCCCACTCCTCCCTCCCCTAGGCCCTGGTGAGCACAGCTCTACTTTCTGTCTTGATGATTTTGACCTTTCCGAGGACCTGCTATGTCTCGGTTCATTTGAGCTACTATAATGTGACACCATAGACTGGGGAGCTTATAAGCACTAGAAATTCATTTCTCATAGTTCTGGAAGTTGGCAGTCCAAGAGCAAGACGCCAGCAGACTAGGTACCTAGAGACGGCCTGCTTCCTGGCTTATGGACAGCTCTCTTCTCCCTGTGTCCTCACATGGTGGAAGGGGCAAGGGAACTCTCTGGGGTCTCTTTTATCAGGGCATTAATCCCTCATTCATGAGGACTCTACCCTTATGACCTGATCCAAAGGCCCCACCTCCAAACACCATCACATTTGGGGGTTGAGTTTCAACATATGAATTTAGGAGAGACACAAACATCAGCCTATAGTATCATATAAATGGAATCCCATGGTATTTGTCTTTTTGTGACTGGTTTATTTCACTTAGCATAATGTCTTGGAGGTTTTTTCCGTGTAGGACACGTCAGAATTCCTTTCCTTTGTAAGACTGCACAGTAGTCCATTGTATGTCTATACCACATTTTGCTTAACCATTCTCATAGAACGTTTTTTTTTTTTTAACTTCACACACTTCATCCAAAAAACAACAACCTTATGAGGGAGGTACCATTATTGCCCCCCTTTTACAGACAAATATCCAGAAATACAGATGAATATCCAATAACCAGAGAATGATGAAGTAACTTCCACTTGACACAGTGAAGCATAATGGTAAGAGTTCCGTCTCTGGAAACAGAATGTCACTTCTTGGCTGTGTTACCTCGGGCCTAGCCTCTCTGCTTCAGTCTCCTCTTCTCTTCTGCAGGATGCAAATACTAATAGTACCTATCTTATAAGATTATTGTGAGGATGAAACAAGACAAGCCATGATAATGTCTGAATAGCAGCTGGCACTTCATGGACACTCAATATATGCCAACTATTATTAATATTATTTAAAAAAACATGCCGATCTGGAGTGGCTTGGAAAATGTTTATGACACAATAGCCAAAGCAAAAAAAAGAAAAAGAAAAAATCCACTAAATACTGTATCGCCTATGATTGCAATTCTGTGAAAACTCTGTTCATTTATGGAAAAAGGACTTGAGGGAAATACACATATGTGAAAATAATTTCTCTGTTAGGGTTAGAGATTATGTATAACTCTTAAAAAAAATTAATTCTTGGGGTGCATGGGTGGCTCAGTTGGTTAAGCGTCCTACTCGGGATCTTGGCTCAGGTCATGATCTATGATTCGTGAGCTCAAGCCCCATGTCAGGTTTCATGCTTTGGGTTTTGTCTCTCCCTCTCTCTGCCCTTTCCCCGCCTGCACTGTCTCTCTCTCAAAGTAGATAAATAAACTTATAAATAAATAAATAAATAAATAAATAAATAAAATTCATTCTCTGAAATCTTGTAATTTGCAACAACATGGATGGAACTAGAGTGTATTATGCTAAGCGAAATTAGTCAGAGAAAGACAAATATCATTTGACTCCACTCATATGTGGAATTTAAGATACAAAACAGATGAACATAGGGAAGGGAAGCAAAAATAATATAAAAAGAGGGAGGGGGACAAAACATAAGAGACTCTTAAATATAGAGAACAAACAGGGTTGCTGGAGGGGTTAGAGGTGGGGGGATGGGCTAAATGGGCAAGGGGCATTAAGGAAGACACTTGCTGGGATGAGCACTGGGTGTTATATGTAGGGGATGAATAACTGGATTCTACTCCTAAAGTCATTATTGCACTAAATGCTAACTAACTTGGATATAAATTAAAAAAATAAAATAAACAAATAAATAAAAGAGAAAAAATAAAATAAAATTCATTCTCTAAGGGGCCCCTGGGTGGCTCAATCGGTTAAGCTTCCGACTCTTGATTTCGGCTCAGGTCATGATCTCATGGTTCGTGAGATGGAGCCCCACTGAGAGCACGGAGCCTGCTTGGGATTCTCTCTCTCCCTCTCTCTCTGCCCCTCCCCCCCAATAAATAAATAAACATTAAAAAAAATAAAAATAAATAAAACTCATTCTCTAATAAGAAAGGGAGAGAAGAAAGGAAGTAAATTCCAACTATGGACTTTGTCCTTGAAGATGCAAAGGAGGTTCTCAAGCACCCCCCCTCGCCCCCCACCGCCAAACATATGCCTGAGCCATTGCCGGGCTAGCCCACCATGCTCTCTTCTCTCCAAAAGCTGCCTTGTGGCTTTGTCCTTCCGAGTTACAAACATCAGTGATTTGTCTCCATGGTCATTCATTTACCTATTCATTTAATAGATATTTACAGAGAGCCTCCTATGTGCTACACACCATTGTGGGCACTATATATTTGATGGTGAACAAGACAGGGAAGGCTTTGGAGGCTGACTTATAATGAGGAACTTAAGACAATAAGGCAACAAATTCATGAATAAAAAAGATCAGATACTGCTATGCAGAGAACTAAAATATGGGATTGTGACAGTGGCTGATGGTGTGGCTACTTTTGATGGATGGTCAAAGAAGGCTTCTCTGAGGAGGTGGCATTTCATCTCATGGCCAGAAGGTACCAACCTGGGAATACCAGGAGAAGAATATTCTGGAGGGTGGACAGCATATTCAAAGGCCCTCGGACAGAAACCTGCTGGTGAGTGTGGGGGAGGAAGAAAAGCTAGTGTGATGGGTGAGGGTAAAGGCAGGGTGAGATGAGGCCAGATTGGGTCAGGCTCTGTGAGGGAGGGCAAGGATTTTGAATATTATTCAAAGCAAGATGGCAAGCCATTGAAAGGTTTTTATTTTTTAATTCTTTAAGTTTATTTATTAATTTTGAGAAAGAGCGAGCAGCAGAGGGGCAGAGAGAGAGGGAGAGGGAGAGAGAATCCGAAGCAGTGCCCCACTGTCAGCGTGGAACCTGACGTGGGGCTCGAGCCCACGAACCGTGACATCATGATGTAAGCTGAAACCAAGAGTAGGACGTTTAACCGACTGAGCCACCCAGGTGCCCCAAAACGTTTTTAAATAAGGAAGTCACTTGATCTGATTTATGATTTTAGAAAGATCCTTTGGCTGCCATGTGGCAAATGGATTGCAGGGAGGGCTCTGTAGTGACCCAGTCGAGGGCTGCTCACGGATTAAGGTGTTGGCATTGGAGGAGAGAAATGGATGTTGGGATATCTTTTGGAGGCAGAGGTTCTAGGACTTGCTGAAGGCCAGGGAAACAGAGGAATTAGAGAAAATTCCTAGGTTTTTGGCTTGGGTAATTGGATGCTAATAACTTTTATGGGGAAAATTGAAGAAACAAATATTTCAGGGGGGGGGGGGAAATCAATAATCCCATTAATGATCTTAGTAGAAATATCAAACAGAAAGTTCATTATGCGAGTCTGGGTTTCCAGAGAAATATCACAGGTTTGGAAACCTCCATATGTGGATGGCATTTAAACCAGGAGATTGGCGGGATCACCCAGGCAGAGTGTAGATGGAGAAGAAAAAAAGCCAAGGACTGAGTCCTGAGTTTTTTGAGGCTGAGAAATTAAACAGAAAATGGAGAATCTGAAAAGGAGACTGAGGAGGACCAGCCAGTGAGGTAGGAGGAATATCAGCAAGTAAGATTGCCTAAAGCCAAGAGAAGAAAGTGTTTCAAGAAGGAGGGCACCAGTCAACTGTGTCGAATGTTGCTAAAACATCAAGTAAGATGAGGAGTAAACACAAGGTACTGGCAGCAAGGAGGTCACTGAATTTCACTGCAGACATAATGAACATGGAAGCCATACCAGTTCGTGAGCCCGGTAGGAAAGGGTTTGAATTTTAGTTCCACCACCTACCAGCTGTGTGACTGGACATGTTATTTAATTTGTCTGTAAATTTGGATGATGACAATTACCTGATGGGATTGTGTGAAGTGTAAATGAGGTAAAATACACAAAATTGCATAGCACTTAGTACATATTGGTTCCCATTTGGGGAGCAGCTGTGGAAAGGCGGGAAACTTAGGACAGCCCCAGGGCAGAGGTCTTGGTGTCCTCAGGTTCTGTTTTTGAAACCTTAGAAGTGCTTGTTTTCAAGTAAAAGAAAAGGGTTATTGACCAAGAAGCAGAAAGTTTGGGTGGCTGACTTTGTCGAAGAGGGAGATGAGGGCAGGTTTCTACCATTGCATCCCAGGCTGAGCTCTTAGCTTCTTGGCGTGGCCTCAGGCGTCTTCTCTATTGAAATTTGAGGTCATATGTTTTCATACCAGTTGGTGACTATCCTCACTCCTATTATGTTCTGGACTGAGCAGAATGGATTGAGGCTAAAGGTGACTGACTTCGTGTCTAAAACCTTGAATGGTATGTTCTGAGCAAAAGTGGCATTAGGGGTAATGCTCCTGTTACTTGGACAAGTTTCCAGGACTTACAAAAAATTCCAAGGGGTGCCTGGATGGCTCAATCAATTAAGCATCCGACTTCAGCTCAGGTCATGATCTCACAGTTCAGGAGTTCAAGCCCCACATCAGGCTTTATACCTGCATACCAGCATGGAACCCGCTTTGGATCCTCTGTCTCCCTCTCTCTCTCTCTGCTCCTCCCCTGCTTGCTCTCTCTCTCTCTTTCTCTCTCTCTCTCTCTCTCTCTCTCTCTCTCAAAAAGAAAGAAAAGAAAAAAGAAGTTCTAGACCCTGCAGTAAGAAGACCATGGTTCCCCTAGCCCTTGCATGGAGAGAAGTGGATCAGACATAGAAGCGGATCCCATTTCAGGGTATATTTGTGCTTTCTTCATGTAGAGAGGTAGCTGTGACTATGGAGTAGAAAACGTCCAGAACGAGTGGTCACTGAACAGCAGTGAGCAGGTGTTGGAGTTAGTGCTTATTCCAAATGGTCGGGTCTGGAGTCATCCAGTTCTTAGTCCCAGGAGTTACTGGGAAATGTCAGGGGCTGAGTAGGGAAACTGCCAAGAGATGTAAATGAGAATGAGTGCCAGGAAAGCAGGTAGTGCCTAGGATAGGGAAGGCATCCATTCTACACCCCTTGGTCCATGACAGACACCACTAATCCATCCCAACTCATTCCCACTAAACCTGAATTCAGCCTCTAATCTAACCCAAACCTAAACAAGTTTACGAATCTAACTGGCGCTCAAATAACTTTGTACAGCCTGAGTAGAGGAGTGAGTCTGGAGTGTAATAGTATCTAGTAGCACCTGACCATCATCTTCAATCCTTCATTATATGAGACTGATTTCAGGAGATGATGGAATTTTGGAATTGAACTTTCCTGGGCATCTAAGAGCAGTTCTTTTCAAATGTTATGATCTTGGTAAATGCAGACTCTGACTCAGTAAGTCTAGAGTGGGAGGTGAGATTGTGCATGGCTAACAAGCTCCCAGGTGGTGCCGATGCAATTGAATGAACTACGGTCTATACTTTGAGTAACAAGGGAATTGACCATGTTAAGCAATGACTCACCAGAGAGGAGAGGAAAATTTCAGACAAACAGGAACCTAATAGGGCTCACAGTGTTCTAGAGAAAACTTGGCAAGATCCTGCAGCCACCTGGACAAGCAACCCAGGATGAGGTAACTCTACCATGTAGACTCATGTTATGAAATATATGAGTAGCTTGAAGAGAATACATGCTCCAAACTCCCATTGCCTTGTGTGCAAGTTGCCACTCATGAGCGGAGAAAGGTGATGGCCACTGGGCACCTCACCTTGTCACTTGGGAAGAGAGGCAGTGAGCAGGCTGCCAGGAGATTCCTCGGACTTAGCTGGGATCAGGACAGGATGGGGGAAACTGCAGTGTCCCAGGAGTAGAGAAAGTGGCCAGGGGCTATGCCCTTTACAATAGTAGATCCAGCTTTTTCAGGACCAGAGATAGTCCTGGAGCATAAGCAACCAACCTGAGATAGCCTCTCTAACTCACTTCTTTACCTTCTCCCTCAGTTTCTACAGAGAATACTTGTTCAAGCAGCCTTCCTGTCAGAGGAGAGCTGAGTTAAAGATGGTTTGCTTATGGGATCTTTAAATGCATGTATTTCATATTGAGTACAAACCTGGCTAGTCTCAAAGCATATTCAGATAGGTGACTGAAGGCTAAAGTAATTGGTTATGAAAGAGGGCACAGAAGAATATTGGGGAATGGCTACCACCACCAGACATAGGTCTTCTTGAGGGCCTCCATGCTAAATGTACCAATGTGCCACACCAGGCAGCATAGTGTGATGGAAAAGGTACTGGTTTGAATTCGAATCTCAACTCCTCACTTAATACCACTGGATGTTGGATAAGTTACTTGGTTTCTCTGAACCTTGTTTTCCTCATTGGCAAAATATTATCTCCTTGCAGGGCTAATGTCAGATAAATGAGGCAATGAATGGATACATGCTGAAGGCAACACTTGCCTCATCCTAAGCACTCATGCATGGGGGTTCCCTTCCCAGCTCCACTTCTAAGAACACAGCCCCTGCTTCCCATGAGGAGCTTGGGCAAGGTTGTTGATGACCCCACCTTGTCTCTGCTGGACCGTCTTCCTCTTCCGTCCAACTGGCAGCATGCCACTGGGAAACACATGCTTCTCTTCAGTCGTAAAATGAAAATGTGAGGGATTAATGAACCACTGTATTTGGACATATCTAGAAGGACCATACATCACAGCACATCCAGAACAAGGATCCAGCTTATACCTGATGTTCTGTCCTGTTCAGCAATATAATACTCTCAAGGGTCCCGGTTTGGGTGATAAAGTATAAACTCTAAGGGGCTGTGCAAATACTAGGCAGTGTACATTGTATTTTTGGTTGGAAGTTACTGCTGCTAAGCCTAGATTAAGGCTGGAAACACAAGAGTTGAAATGGTTCTTTTTACCTTCCTTATTTGACCTTATTTGACCCCCTTATTCCTACCTTTTCCCTTGGTCTGAGGGGAGGGACAAGAGGAAACCTGAGGAGTTTTGATGACTGGAGAGAGCCTCAGGAGCAGGAAAATCTCCCTGGCCAGGAGAGTACCCTCCCAGCTCCCCCTCCACCCATGTCCACCATCAGCCACCAGGCTCCCTTCCAGCCCCACCCAAGACCAGTGACTCACCCCCATCCAGGCCTAGACCTGTCTTCAAACAGTGCATGAAGCGTCTCTGCTCCCCCTCTGCCAGTGAGGGTGGCAGATATTGTCCTGAGAATGTTAAACCCACATGCACTCTTGGAGGCCAGATCCTGGCTGGGCCACCTGGATGGATTGTTCCAACATCTCTCTTCATCCTCCTCCTCTCCTCCCCCTCCCCTTACTCCTCCTCTGCCTCCTCCTTCTCCTCCTCCTCCTCCTCTTCCTCCTCCTTTTTTCTCTTTCTCTTTCTCTCTCTCTCTCTCTCTCTCTCTCTCTCTCGCCTCTTAAGGGAGCTAAA
Source organism: Panthera onca (assembly GCF_046562875.1). NCBI lineage: Eukaryota > Metazoa > Chordata > Mammalia > Carnivora > Felidae > Panthera > Panthera onca. The sequence continues at coordinate 69,113,872 of NC_138351.1, forward strand.
ATGAAATTGAGCAATACTCTGGAATAACTGGGTCAAGTCAGCCATGTGTGGGGAGGAAGAGATAATTGACTGTGTAGGTGACTTCGGATCAGGCAGACGCACCATCAGCCAAACAGGAAAATCTGGAAAGTCTATGCACTGACTATCCAAGGACCCCTCACTTACTGGGTCAAGGCCAGCTCCGCTCAGAAAGCTAGAGAGCTTTTACCACCAAGCCCCTAACCATCAGCTTCATCTCCCTCCATGCTCAAAACATACCTTAGTCTTGAGCCACACTGGACTTTGCTGTATCTCCTGAATATGTCAACTATTCATGCCTCTGTGCCTTTACCCATGCTGTTCCTTTTCCTTATGGTGCTCTCTCCCTTCTTTATAGCTCTGAAAACTCCTACTCCAGCATCTGTTTCTCTGAGATTTCCCCAGGCAGAGCTAGTTTCCTTCTCCTCTCTCCTCCCAAAGCACAGCACCTGTATTTCCATCAATGCTGTAGAGATCTGCCTCCCAGCTCATTAGATTGTTAGTTCCTCAAGAGAGGGAACTTATCTTACTCATCTTTGTATTTCCAGAGCCCGTCACCATTTTTGGCTCATGTGAGGTGCTTACTAAGTGTATGTCAAATTGATGAATGAATGAATGAATGAATGAGTGAGTGAGTAATGGTAAGAGGGTTGGCTACGGGGTCAGGATTGGTGTCCCAGCTCTGCCAGTGGCCACTGTGTGATTTTGGCCAAGTCACTTAACCTCTCCTAACCTCAGATGCCTCACCAATAAGATGGTAATAATAACACCCACACTACCTACCTCATAGGTCAGCAGGGAGGGCCCAATGACATAAAGTATGGGAAAGCACCTTGTAAGCCAGAAAGGGAGATGCAGGCACTCCAACCCCATGAAGTCTGCTACATTAATTGGGCTTCAAAGCCCTCACTCCCGGGTGAGGTGTGCACTGGGAACAGACGCCTCTAGTCTCTGAACTCTCCAAGAAACTGTCAACAGAAGTATCTTTCAGTGCAAGCACAGAGACAGATGGATGTGCTTATATGGAAATGTGTTTTTAACAAATATAACATGAGAATGGAATTCTTTTTTCCCCACATCAAGCCTTGATAGCTAATTAAGTCCACCTGGAGAGCCAGGGTTTGGGCAAGGAAGAGTCCTTATTCCATGTTTGGGAAAGAAGTTACGGTAGCTATCTCATGAGCATCTGGGGAAAGGCAACGGATAAACCAAGTCATTTCATTTGAAGGATCTCAAAGATTATTTAGTCTGACCTCATCGTTTTATAGGCAACCCAGAGAGGGGACATGATTAGCGTAAGACACTGGGAATTGTCAGAACTGGGCATGACCTCCACTGCTTTTTCTCCTACATAGCCAATTCTGCTGACCCCAGACTGGGATGACATTTCTTAGCCAGAGTCTGTTGATGGTTGTTAGACCAGCCTTTAGACAATGTTAATGATCCAAGGAAATACTCTTCATAGCAGACTTCATTTTTTTCATGGCAAATATTGTGCCCAAAAGAATGCTTTCAAGTTGATGGCCCTTGTTACCCTCTTGCCTTCTCTCTAATAATCCCCATTTTGTCAGGTCTCACATAGTTTTGAAATATTTATCCCTTTAATTTGCCTTTGATGTGTGGAGTGCCTGAGTAGATGCCAACGGCTGTGCTTTGGGACAGTGACACAGGGTCCAACAGGGGGTGCTGTGGATTGGTCCCCAGGTGACCACTCCCTGACCCTGCCACTGTGGCACCTTAACAAGACATTTCCATCCTTTGAACCTTTGTTTTCAAATCCATGAAATAAGGCTGAATTCCTTCCTGATTTCAGATCTATGAGATGAACATGGATTCTTGATGCTCACCTGATAAGAACAGGATGTTGCATTCAGATTTATTTTCTTAACTCAGGTGTCATCCCTAGTTGGGCTAGGGGCACATGGTAGGGTGGGGTCCAAAATGGTGTTCCTCAAAATATTTGAGCAGGATGTTAGGTAAAATTTCAGCTGCAGCTGGTAGTTGAGTCTGGGTAGCAATTATCTCTTCTCTGTCTTGCTCTCTAGGACACTGAGGGATAAGAACTCTTGGCCTTAGCCACAGTCACAAATTTTTTGTTTGTTTACCATTACTAAATTATTAATTATTTGAGCTAATGTTCTTGACTTTGTTCCTACCTTCTCCCCTGGCCATCTCTTCAACCCCTATAGCTTCAACTATCACCTAGATGCTGAGGATTTCTCAAACTATTCTCTTGATCCAGGGCAGAACCATATACTCTTTCCCTTGGGCATCACCCCTAAGCTTTAGACTATACATTCAATATCTCCTCCTGAGTGTCCTGCAGTCCCACCACATTCAGCATCTCCTCCATTCCCTTGTTGCTGCTCTCTGCCTTCCCCATCTTAGTAACGATGCCATATTCAACCAGCTGGCCAAGAAGAGCCCTGTAAATCATCTTGATGCCTCCCTTGTCTTGCCTATCCCAGGTAACTCCTTCCCTAACCCAGCTCACATTCTTCTTTTCCTATTTCCACCACGCTTGCCCTGGTTCCTGCCTTATCATCTGTCACCTGGACCACTGTATCAATCTCTTAATCTACCTTCCTGCTTCTTCCTTAGAACCTTGTCTTCCAATCTGTCCTTCACACTGCAGCTGTGAGTGCTTTTCGTCCTTGATGTAATTTGAATCACCCAGGATGCTTTAACACACTGATCCTTGGTTCCACCCCCAGAAACTCTAATGTCATTGGTGTGGGCTGTGACCCAGTATGAAGAGTCTTAAATATTCCTCAGCTGATTTTAAAATAAAGTGAAGGTTGAGGGCTACTGTGCTAAAATAATTTTCTTAAACAACTTACAGGGTGAAGTCTGAATCCTATAACTGGCATTACTTAACCATTCCCAACCAGCCTTCCTCATCTATTGCCTTATCTGCCCAGGTGATTCCAGGATGTGGGCAAGGATTCCAGGATATTAGCTACAGCATGGATGCAGAGCGGTCCAGGTAAGGAATGATAAGCAAAAATTGAGAGCAGGATGAAAATGATGAATTCTACTAACCCTTTTGTCCTTTCTCAAACCCAGATGCATAATTGGTAAAAATATTCTTGGATACAAAATCTAATCCATCTTCCTCCAGTTCCTTTTCATTGTACGTCCTTCCAGCATGAGAGTGAATTTGGCTAAGCAAGCAAAGGAACCTAACTATTCTCCTAGTGAACAGGAGGGTGGGAAGGGACAGACTCATACCAGAGAGGCCTCTAGCAAACTATTGTACATATCTGCTAAGTCCCAAAGATGATATAAAACAGTTCTTTGCTTTCCCTTGGAGTAGCCCCTGCCCTTCTTAACCCACCTAAGCTAGACATCGAGCTTGTCTCTCTGTTTGCCTATCTTTTCTTTACATCAGACAGTCATCTTGGTTTTTTGTCTGTTTGTTAATGTCTTTGCCCCCCACCCCCGCCCCAACCCCTAGGGTTCTGCTTCTCCTTTTCTTGGCTCTAACTCATGCTCAGCCAATTGGGTACATCTGGTTTCCCCTTGACTGAGCTGGTAGAAGTGAGGTTTAGGGACCCTTGGAATCCAATTCTGTAGGACTCCACTGTCCATGTCCTTTCCACTGTACCAAGCATCTTTTAGTAACTTTTGTTTTCTGATAAATCCAGACTCTTCTGAGAGCAATCTAATCTAAACAGTATGAGGTCAGAAAGCAGATGTGACCTCAAGAATGAGCATTTCCAAAGGCTTGTGTTTTCCAGATTAACGTTTTGCAATTAGGGGTCACAGTTCTCATGGGATTTCTTAGAGGAGCACTCTGGAATTGGCATTGGGGTGGTGTGGGGGGGGTAGAAAGTTCAGGGTTAGGAATCAGTAAAACTTCAAGAGTCCTGAATAACAGGTCAGGTTGGACTGAAAAAGTCATTTTTCTTGTCAATAACTGAGAACAATATATTTGCTTTTGTTCGGTTTACTGTGAAGATCCTATGAAAGAATGTCTGAGGAAGTGCTTTCATGGATGGCTGAGCAGAACTCCGACTGCATGAAGTATTGTTATTCTGCATGCAAATGCAAACAATTGATGCCTGGAAGTGAATCATGGAATAGAGGCATTAAATTGAAATGGCAAAACCAACCAGGTGTTGGATTCGTCAAGTGGTTCATATGGTTTTCTAACAAGGGATCATAATTTGTCTTGGGACATTCAAAAACTCCGATGAAACAACACTATGCAGGATGTAACATACTGAAGATTAAGACGTATGGGCATGATACCCAGATTTACAATACACTGGCTGTTTTGCAATTGAAAATCAAAAACCAGATTTGGGGAAGAAATGTTTCTCTAACATCCAAGAAGCACACCAAGGCCAGAATCCAAGGAAGAAGGTCCAGTGGGGGCTTCTAGAGTCTAATCCAGGTTAGCAAAGCTACATGTCCACAGGGTAAGACAATAATGAAGGGTGAGTGGACTGAGCTTCTGAAGGGCCATTACAGGGGCAATAGCTACTCCATGTCTGCCCATGGTGGCCTTGTAGGAATCAGACTGAGTACACCAGATTTTCTGATTTTTCAGGAAAAGCTGGAAATGTAGGCTTCTGTTTGTGCATGTACATGAAATTTCCACTTTTAAGTGCTGTCAGTGGAACAAGTTTAAAATACTGGGTGGGCCAAACCAAACAGATGAGCTGATTGGACTTGGCTGCAAGGCCACCCACCTATAACTTCTGCTCTGGGCCAGCTGGCCACCCGTTAGAACTACCTTGCAGAGGCTTTAGAAATCTCACTGCTTGGGCCTTACCCTGAACCAATTAAATCAGAATTTCTGAGAGTGAGACTTAAGTATGTATGTAAGTTAAAGCTGGCCAAGTGATTCCAGTTTTCAGCCAAGTTTGAGAACCAGTGCTTAAGAGCCTTGATACTCAAAATCTAGTCCTCATCCTGAAAACTGTGACACTGAAGAAAGTATTGAAGAAGACACAAATACATGGAAAGATACTTCATGTTCATGGGTCCGAATAATTAATGTTATTAAAATGTCCACACTACCCAAATCTATAGAGTCAACGCAATTCCAATAAAAAATCTAATGGCACTTTGCACAGAAATAGAACAAACAATCCTAAAATTTGAATGGAGCCACAAAAGACCCTGAATAGCAAAGCCGTCCTGAGAAAGAAGAACAAAGTGGAGGTATCACACTTCCTATTTTCAAACTATACTACAAAGCTACTGTCATCAAAATACTACGGCACTAGGGTCCTTGGGTGGCTCTGGGGTGCCTGGGTGGCTCAGCTGGTTGAACATCTGACTTTGGCTTGGGTCATGATCTCAGGGTTTGTGAATCTGAGCCCCACGTCAGGCTGTCTGCTGTTAGCACAGAGCCTGCTTTGGATCCTCTGCCCTCCTCTCTCTCTCTGCCCCTCCCCTGCTTGCTCTTTCTCTCTCTCCCAAAAATAATAAATAAAAATTTAAAATAAAAATAATAAGTAAATATAGTACTGGCATAAAAATAGACACATAGACCAAGGGAACTGAATCAAGAGCCCAGAAAAATCCCCACACATATACAGTCAACGAACATTCAACAAGGGAGCCAAGAATACTCAATGGGGGAAAGGACAGTCTCTTTAGTAAATAATATTTAGAAAACTAGATATCCACATGCAAAAGAATGAAACTGGACCTCTGTCTTACACCATTTACAAAAATTAACTAGAGATGGGTTAAAGACTTGAGACCTGAGACTAAACTCCTAGAAGAAAACATACAACAAAAAGTTCCTTGACATGGGTCTTGGCAATGATTGTCTGGATATGACAACAAAAGCAGAAGCAACAAAAATACGCAAGTGGGACTACATCAAACCAAAAAACTTCTACCAAAAAAAAAAAAATTCAACAAAATGAAAAAGTAACCAATGGAATGGAAGAACATATTTGTAAATTATGTATCTAGTGAGGGGTTAATATCCAAAATATATAAAGAACTTACAAATGCAACAGCAAAATGAAACCACAAATACAAACATAATCTGATTAAAATGGGCAAAGGACCTGAATAGACATTTTTCTAAAAATACATACAAATGACCAACATGTACATGAAAAGATGCTCAACATAATGAATCATAAGGGAAATGCAAATAAAAACCAAAATGAGCTGTCACCTTACACCTGTTAGAATGGCTAGCATCAGAAAGACAAGAAATAAAAAATGCTGACGAGGATATGGGGTAAGGGAACCCTCGTGCTCTGTTTGTGGGAATAAATTGGTGTAAATTGGAAAACAGTATGGAGATTCCTCAAAAAATGAAGAATATAGCTACTGTGTGATCCAACAATCCCACTTCTGGGGATATATCTGAAAGAAAGAAAATCAGGATCTCAAAGAGAAATCTGCAACCCCATGTTCATGGCAGCATTTACCATAGCCAAGACGTGGAAACAACCTAAGTGTTTGTCAATGGATGAATTGATAAGTATGCACACACACACACACACACACACACACAGAAGAATATTATTCAGCCATAAAAAGAAAGAAAATACTACCATTTGCAACATGGATGAAACTTGAGGCATTATGCTAAGTGAAATAAGTCAGAGAAAGACAAATGTATGATCTCATTTATATATGGAATAAGAAAAAAAGTAACTATGTGAGGTGCTAGGTATGTTAACCTTATTGTGGTAATCATTTCACAATATATATGTATATCAAATCATCACATCAAGTTTCAAAAATTAGCTAGACTAAACTAGATCTTGGGGTGCACATGTGAGGGGTAACACTATTAAAAAATACATGTCTTCCACTGGGAGGCTACTCCTATTGACTGACTCTACCCACCTGCATCTTCTGGTAACTTTTTTTGCCACCTGGAAGGCTCTTCCTTTGCACTAACTTGTGACGTGTTTCTTTTCCTCCAGTAGGTTGCATAATCCTGTGGCAGCCATGGACTCTCCAAAAGGGTTTGAATCTCACAAGAAGGCGAGGGTGAAAGGGATCCTTCTAAGTGTTGGATTCCTTGAGATTCAAATGCCACTCTGAACCCCACTTCTTGACTTCTCCCTGCAGAGCAAATGGGGCCCTAACTCCTGAGCTAAGCATTCAAGGCCTTGGCAATCTAATGTCATCTTGCTTTGCAAAATTTGGCTCCTGTTACTCCCCATCACATTATGACTCTTGACCTCAAGGTTGTAAGTTCAAGCCCCACCTTGGGTATAGAGATCACTTAAACATAAAATCTTTAAAACATATGATAAAATAATATTTGCATTCCTCTAAAGCATATAACACAGACCCTTGAACATAACAGGCATTCACTAAAAAAAAATTGTTGGAAAAAAAAAAAGAGACTTCAAAAATTTTATGGCACTTTAAAAAAAAATGTTTTTAATGTTTATTTATTTGTGCAAGAGAGAGAGAGATAGTGAGGAAGGGAGAGGGAAACAGGGAGACACAGAATCTGAAGCAGGCTCCAGGCTCTGAGCTGTCAACACAGAGACTGATGCGGGGCTCGAAAACTCACAAACCGTGAGATCATGACCTGAGCTGAAGTCAGATACTTAACCGACTGAGCCACTCAGGAGACCCCAAAATTTTTTGGCACTTTTAAACCCATCTTTGTTCTAGAGCAGACATGGCCAAACATCACTAGTCTTGCTTCCTTAGCTAGTCAATTAGAAGTGGTTGCTTGAAGTGCTGTGTGGAGATAAAGCCACATCTGGCCTTGGGGGAAAAGAGTACATGATTGATTAGTAATGTCTGTCATGAGTGAAGGATTGGCAATGGCAACAAGCACAAAGTGGATTTGACATTCCTGTTCTAGGTGCCTGGCTGAACAGTTTATGATTCCTTTGGAATATATGCACAAAGCAAAGTAGAATTTCAGGATCGGCAAAGATAGACATTCCACCCCCCCCCCCCCCACCCAAGGAAAATGTAGCTTCTTTGTTGCTCTATGAATCCTTTGTAAGGTTCACACTCCTAATTGGTAATGGAACAATTACATTGTAGCCCCAGCTTATAAACTCAGTTCTGCCCATCAGATTTTATCTAATCTATTTGTATCAGTATGAATTCAGCTGTAGAAGGAAATACCCTCACTATTTCAAGTAAAAAGCAATATGATACAGAGAATTCAGTGCTGTAAAAAGAATTGACAGGGTTGAAGGGCAAATTCTGCGCTGAGTCTCGGGAAACAGAACAGCACCGCAGAACAGAACTGGGCTTCCAATAGAGATGCTATTTCTCCCACAACCAGGAAGGGTGGTAATGTTCACCCATCTTCTTTTTTATTTAAGCTTTATTTATTTTTGAGAGAGAGAGAGCGCAAGAACGTGAGAGGGACCCCAAAAAAGCGGGGGCAGAGGATCCGAAGTGGGTTCCGTGACAGCAGAGAGCCGGATGCAGGGCTGTAACTCATGAGCCATGAGATCAGGACCTGAGCTGAAGTCGGACACTCAACTGACTGAGCCACCCAGGCGCCCCTTCATTCATTTGTCTTCAAGAACATCATCTCAAGCACTGTTCACGGCACCAGGTAAGCTCACTCTTTGCATGTTCTCTCTCCCCAGATTGCTTCCCTGCTCCTCCCATCAGAGTCTGTGCCCTACAGGGCCTTATTCTCATCCTTTCCCAGCCACGGGGCAGCAGGGGAGCGGGAGGGTCAGGGCCCGCAGAGAGGAGAGGATATTGCTTGCCTGTCTGGCTTCCGTCCCCATTGTCCTGACCCAGGTGGTGATGCTGCAGGGCTCCCTTGTGGCCAGGTGCTATCCGGGCGAGGGGTGGAGCGAGCCCTTGGCCTTCATCGCCTTTCACCCATTATCAGAGGACTTTGCTGATGAAATGGCCTTGGCATAGGTGGTGAGTGTGGTTTTCTTAACCAGCGCTCAGTGTCAGAAGACTCAGATGTGTCAGGACATGGCCACAGAAGCAGCTGCGTCTGTCTTCGACACCACCCAGTTTCCAGCCTGCCCCCTTCCCCGCGTGTGTTCCATCGTCCGGCATTGCAGTGACTCCCGACACCTCACGTATGCAGACTCCAGCCAGTGAGTGGGTTCCACCTTCACCCGCCAGGACCTGAGTAGCACGAGAGGTGGGCATCCACCCTAAGTCCACCTCACCAGCACAGGGGCCTCGGAAACCTCCAGAGGAAGCACAGGAGCCCATCCTTTTGCACAAGCACATTCCCAAACTTCCGGGGTTAGGAGCCCAGCCTCCCCTGGGAGAAAGGAGACAGGAAGACGTAGATACCGAGAAGCTTTCGTCACCACAGAGTCCGCATTTCTCCTTTAAAATGGAAAGAAAATGTGAATATCAACGGGTGCTAAGACCACAAAAAGAAACACCAGATACCGCGTGCCTCCCATAGTCTTAACAAACACCGCTGATAACCTTGTCAAAAGGATGAAGCTTGATCCCGCATCTGGACCCAGCTGCAAATTTCCAGGAACTACAAATAAAGAAGTACAACAAGAATGTGCAATCAGCACAACCGACCGTGGAAACTCTGTAGGTCAAAAAGGCTGGTTCATCCACTCATGGGTGGCAATGAAATAAAGGAGCTGGAGGACAAACCTATAGATTAGAACATATTGAAAAGACACAACAAAGGTCTAAAGTGAGCTAGATTAAACTCAATCTTGAATCGCACCTGTGGACGGTAACACTAAAAAACAAAAACAAAACCAAATACCAAAACCAAATACCTGGGAGTGATATGAAAGCATGAAATTTTTTATGGGGGTCTGTAGGGAGTGTTGCGACAAAGTTCTTTCCTTGACCCAGGCCGGGTTCATCTTATTATAATTCATTAGACCATAATTTGGTTTGTGTGGCTTCCTGTCTTTGTGGGTTTTGTCACAATAAAAATATTTTTGAAAAATAAAAAATTAGAAAGCAGAGAGGGAACGTGTTTCAGAGAGGGGGGGCCCTGCAGGTGGCAGAACACTGCACCAGAATGAGTCATGGGTTGAATACTATCCCCCGCTGTCTCTGAAAAACGCCTGCAGCCGCTCGTGCCTGCGTTCCTCACCTCTGTAATAATGCACCAACATGGCTAACCCCACCATCCTTTATGTTCTGTGGATTCTGTGTCAGGTTGAACCCTTCGACTGCTTCAGGTTTCAAGCTGACAAGACCCTGGACGATTGTTAAAGTTCAAAACACATTTTGTGAACAAATATGTTATGATCTGGTAAAATAACACGTTTAATATGGCAGACACTGCCAGGAGCCTACCCCACGTCCATCTGGTCTCCTCGTCTTCTTACTAACAGACCCCTAACTATTAGGGATAGGAATGTGCCAGCTAAAACAAACTCTATTTCCCATGTTTTCATGTAGGAGAGATGGCCCATGAGGCCAGTAGGTAGGGCTTCCAGAGAACTGTTTGCTTTCCTGATAAAAAAAATTGGCTCAAAAAAAGAGGTTAGAGTGGGAGAGAGCCAAAGCATAAGAGACTGTTAAAAACTGAGAACAAACTGAGGGTTGATGGGGGGTGGGAGGGAGGGTAGGGTGGGTGATGGGTATTGAGGAGGGCACCTTTTGGGATGAGCACTGGGTGCTGTATGGAAACCAATTTGACAGTAAATTTCATATATTAAAAAAATAAAAAAATAAAAAACTGGCTCAACCAGCTTATGATTTTTACCTTTTATCCTTCCTCCACATTTCCCCTGAAACAGGACAAAGGTCTAGATGAGCCCGTGAAAGAGGGCTGTGTGCTAAGTATGGCCGAGCAGGATGATGGAAAAGTCTGAGTTCCTGGGGCCCCACTGACTCCCTGCTCATCCCTGGCTGCTATGCTTCTAGACTTCCTGGTATGTTAAAAAATGAAACCTCTTGGTTGGTAAACCTCTGTGATTGATTTCTGTTACCTGCAGCCAATAGCCTGCTATAGAACTGAGTGCTTCTATCTGCCACAGTAGGGATTTCTCTGAAAACTAAAACTGACATTGCAATTGTCACCTCTCTACCGTTAGGGCATCTGAGAGCCAGTTTTGAGATGATCTTTGCTCTGGCTCAGAAGTAGAATGGCACCGGTGTAGGTAAGTAGGTCTCCCTTGGTTTTGGGGACTGATGGTAAGGAGCAAATGTTTCAGAAAAACAGAGATGCAGGCAGGAGATTCTGAGGCTTTCAACGGAGTTCATTAAGAACATGCTGAAGTGGGGGCGCCTGGGTGGCTTAGTCGGTTAAGCGTCCGACTTCAGCTCAGGTCACGATCTCGCGGTCCGTGAGTTCGAGCCCTGCGTCGGGCTCTGGGCTGATGGCTCAGAGCCTGGAGCCTGCTTCCGATTCTGTGTCTCCCTCTCTCTCTGCCCTTCCCCCGTTCATGCTCTGTCTCTCTCTGTCTCAAAAATAAATAAACGTTAAAAAAATTTTTTTTAAAAAGAACATGCTGAAGTGAATGCAGAAGAGCTTTGTAGGTGACAGAGCACTGTGCACCTGGATGGGCTGGTTACCATGATCTTCAACTCTTTCTTACATGGTACAAATAGAGACCTCACAGATGTAAAGAACCACAATGGGAAGAATACTAAATTGTGTTTTATTTATTTTTATTTTTTAAAGTTTATTTATTTACTTTGAGAGAGTGTGTGTGTAAGCAGGAGAGGGGCAGAAAGAGAGGGAGAGAGAGAGAATCCCAAGAAGTCTCCCCACTGTCAGCGTAGAGCCCGATGTGGGGCTTGAACCCACGAATTGTGAGATCATGACCTGAGCCGAAACCAAGAGTTGGATGCACAACTGACTGAGTCACTCGGGGGCCCCGGAAGAGCACTAAATTTTAAACGAGGACGAGTAGTCGAGGCCTGGCCCTACCACCTACTGGCCACATGACCTTGGACAGGTCATTCAGCTTCTATGTCTCAGTTTCTTCCTTAGCAAAATGAAGAGGTTAATGCCTGCCTTGCGGGACCATTGGGAGGCCTGGATCGATGACATCCGTGAAGCTGCTACCACAGCACGTGTTGCACTTAGTAGGTGCTCCACAAACGTAGGCCTTGCTCTTTTCTCACACTCAATACTGTCTCATTAAGTAACAGTTCAAATTATATCTAAATTGTCATCCCAAGACTGAACAGAACTTTAACTGTCCTCTGGTCCAGCTGCCATCTAAGGCCAAAGTCTCGGCTGCGATATCCCTTTCAGATGGAGAGCCAGCCTCTCTTTGCACACTCTTTGGAGTAGGGAGCTTCCTCCCAGGAACCAGACAGTAGCCTTTTCTGAGCTGGTTGAGCGCTGTTCCCTGAATTCTGAGCTATGTACGGTCTCTCCTCCCTGGCCTGGCTTTCTGGATGTCAGCCACTCTGACAAACTTAGTACTTTTTCCCTTGCACCAGGCGATCCGTCCCCACTGGTCAAAACTGGGTCCTGAGTAGCCACTCCCCATGGCGCCCGCTCCCTAGAGGTCAGACGCTGACAGCCAGCCCACAGACCGCTGACTCTGGTCTGCATGTATGGAAGTTTTTTTGACCTCAAAATGTTGTGTTGTTGGTTTTTTTTAATAAATGGAATTAGTGACAACATTTAAAAATCAGAAGGTTTTTTCACATTTTAAAAGTTTATTTATTATTTTGAGAGAGAGAGAGAGGGAGTGAGCACAAGCAGGGGATGGGCAGAGAGGGAGAGGGAGACAGAATCTGAAGCAGGCTCCAGGCTCCAAGCTGTCAGCACAGAGCCCGACGTGGGATTTGAATCCACGAATTGTGAGATCATGACCTGAGCGAAAGTCAGACACTTAACCAGCTGAGCCATCGAGGCGCCCCAGAAGGTCTCACATTTTAAAAACCCAGGTTCTTACGGAAAATCTGTCAGTAGCAAGTCTTCATTCCCATATGCCAAGAGTTGGCTGGAGCTGAGTAGAAGCTACGTCAGACATGGGGGCATCGTGGTCTGCTGTTCTCCATGTTCCTCCCCTCTCTGGACTGACACTCATCTGGCTTGCCTCATTTATATTTAATCCCTGGTCTCTCTGGGCCTTCGGGCTTGCCTCCTGTGCTCCATTCCGTGGGGCCTTTCTTGGATGTAAACGGTTCATTTTCAGCCAGGACCAAGGTAAAACGCGTTCCCAGTAGGCAACTTGACTTTCTTCATCGTTTTTGAGTGCCACTTTTGAACATTTATCCTAAAGAAGCACTTTCACGTGTGTCCTAGGGAGCATGATTAAATATTTCATTTCTTATACTAACGAATAGCTGAATGACATAAATGCCATGTCATAGAGTACTATGCAGCCATAGAATCAATCATGGTCATAATAAGATAGCACTAGATGTTCAGACTTTTAGAAATCTCGAATAGATGTTAAGTGGAAAGAGTAAGTTGCAAGATAATATAAAAATATGATGTACTTATGTTTACAGTACAAATAACATATTTACAAATAGATATATGTCTGTAAATAGATAGGAAAGACTCAAGAAGGCAATGCATCAAACTTATCACAGTCATTACTGCTGAAATAAGACCGGCTTTGAGAACAATAGTCTAAGAAGACATTGGCTTTATTAGTATTGTTTTATTTTTTATTCTTTAAAAACATTTTTAATGTTTATTTAATTTTTTGAGAAAGAGAGATAGAGCGCAAGTAGGGGAGGGGCAGAGAGAGAGGGAGACACAGAATCTGAAGCAGGCTCCAGGCTCCGAGCCGTCAGCACAGAGCCCGATGCGGGGCTCGAACTCACGAACCGTGAGATCATGACCTGAGCCAAAGTCGGATGCTCAACTAACTGAGCTACCCAGGTGCCCCTAATTTTCTTTTTTTCAAGTAAGAGTGTACTTATATATTGTTTGGGCTCTTAAAATCAAATGAAAAGTACAGTCCCTGCTCTGTGCAGAAGCATGTTCCTAAGATCAAGACTGAATGTGGAGGAATCAATCACCCTGAATCATATTCTGCTTGCAAGCTTAGTTAGTATGCCATGGGCTTCTAAGGAGTCCATACCTATGGGTTTTTGTGGTAGAGTTCCAATTTTAAACGTGCTGTCTTCCTATAAATACACTCATTCTTGCCAGTCTTAGTCTTCTGATTTTAGGTTTGGAAAACACAGTCACTGTATGCCTCATACAAATTGCTGTTTCGAAGCAACTACATATCGAGGATACATCCAATTTACCAAAAATATACCCTGGAAGCCTCCAGGTCCCCCAACAGGGCTCTGTAATGTATCACTTCTGACCAGCATAAATTCTTGTGGGCTCAGAGCAGGAGGGAAATTCATCCAAGGGTTCCATCTCAGCTCCAAAGGGGGTAATGGCAGCCCAGATGAAAATAGCTCTCAGGGCATTGCTCTGCAGGCTGTGCCGCCTGCCGGCCTTCCCATTTCTTCGGAGGCTGAGCTCTGAACCTCTGGCCGCTGCCAGCACCTCCACCTCTAGACAGATGGCCTGGCTCCGAGTGAGGCAGGCCCAGGATGGTGCTGGCTGGGGCATTTCCACATCTGGCAGGAGCCTCTGATCCAAGCCGTCCAAGGCAAGACCGAGGCTTGGTCTCTGAGGTTAATTGGCAGAAGAGACAAGTGATGCTCGTAAACTTGCAGACTCTCTGGGCCAGGGGTGACCTGCTATCTCAAGGATGGCCTGGGTCCCTGGCAGGCCGGGACAAGCCCAGTGGAGAAGTGGCTCAGTCAAAGCAGAAGGATCGGATTTTGATCGAGTCAAGAGGGGCGATATAAACACAAATCAAAAGCACAAGGAGATATGACTTCACACCCATTAGGATGGCTATTATAAACAACAACAAACAAACCAAACTAAACCAGAAAATAATAAGTGTTGACGAGAGTGTGGAGAAATTGGACGCCTCGTGCACTGCCGGTGGAAATATAAAATGGTACAGCCTCTGTGGAAAACAGTATGGTGGGTCCTCAAAAAATTACACACAGAGTTACCATATGACCCAGAAATTCCGCCTCTGGCCATGTTTCCAAATGAATTGAAAGCAGAGAATCAAACAGGCATTTACATACCAGCGTTTTGTATACCATGTCCATAGCAAGAGCCAAAAGGTAGAAGCAACGTATCTGTCCATCGAGAGATAATAGATCAACAAAATGTGGTCTCTACATGCGGCGGAATATTATACAGCCTTAAAAAAAGAAACGAAATTTGGAACCTGCCACAACATGAATGACTCTTGAAGCCATAATGCTGAGTGAAACAAACCAGACACAGAAGGATAGACAACGTAGGAGGTCCCTTAAATAGTTACATTCAGAAAGACAGAAAGTATCGCTTATAATGGGTACTAAGTTTCAGTTTGGGAAAATGAAAAAGTTCTGGAGATGAATATTGTGATGGTTACACAACCGTATGAATGTACTTAATGCCACTATACACTTAAAAATGGTTACATTGGGGCGCCTGGGTGGCGCAGTCGGTTAAGCGTCCGACTTCAGCCAGGTCACGATCTCGCGGTCCGTGAGTTCGAGCCCCGCGTCAGGCTCTGGGCTGATGGCTCAGAGCCTGGAGCCTGTTTCCGATTCTGTGTCTCCCTCTCTCTCTGCCCCTTCCCCGTTCATGCTATGTCTCTCTCTGTCCCAAAAATAAATAAAAAACGTTGAAAAAAAAATATTAAAAAAAAAAAATGGTTACATGGTAAACTTTATGTCGTACATTTTACTGTAACTTGTTTAAAAAGAAAAAAGGAAGTGAGGTGTTACTCCGGGCAGAGACGGCCACTGTGGTGGCCTAGTGATGTGGCGGAGGGAACCAGAATCACCCAAAAGACCCTGGGCTTTCATCTGGTGCCGTCCTGGCTTCAGCCACATTTTAATGGACAGGCTTGTGTGAACAAAGTTTTACAGCAGGCATTAAAGCTGGTTCAGTGCCACTCTGGACCAAACGTCATCATAAATCCAGAGGGAATCAAAGTTAATGATACCTTTAGTTGGGCTGAGTGCAGTTCTTTGTTCTTGCTCTAGTGGCTGGAATTCACGTTCAACTTGACAGGTGTATGGTGTGCTCATTTCCCCTTAGAAGGTCCTGCTTTTCTCTTGTGCTTTTCCCCCAGTTCTTAGGGGACAACCACATGTTAAATCCACGTGCCCACGTTAATGCAGAGGTGGAATTGCAAATGGCTGGCAGGCCTGCTGTGGGGGCATGGGGGAGGCTGGCTGGGTGGCAGGGACATGAGAGCCAAGGCCGTTGGGGGGTTTGAAGGAAGGAGTGTGACGGTAGAGGCCTGTCATGTGGCTCTGTGAGAGGGGCATGTGGGTTGAGACCGCTGTATGGCTCAGAAGAGTGGGGTGTGAGGGCCAAAGTGGTGGGGAGGGGGAGTGGTGTGTGTTTATGAGGGCTCTCACCCAGAAACTCCCACACCAACTCTGGGAGATAGGCATGATGGTCGGCCATCCCCATAAGTCAGATACGAAAGTCAGTTTGGGGCGCCTGGGAGGCTCAGTCCGTTAAGCGTCCAACACTTGTTTTTGGCTCAGGGTCATGATCTCATGGTTTTGTGAGTTCGAGCCCCGCGCCAGGCTCTGCCCTGGCAGCACAGAGCCTGCTTGGAATTCTCTCTCTCTGCCCCTCCCCTACTCGTGCTGTCTCTGTCTCTTTCAAAATAAATAAATACACTTCAAACAAAACAAAGTCAGCTTAGAGAGAGGAAGGAATTCATCTAAATTGCTGCAACGAGTTAGTGGTGAACCTGGGATCAGAACCACGTTTCCTTGGCTCAGGTTCAAGGTAGTAAGTACCTGTTCTTAAGTATATAAAAATTGAGGGTCCCAAGCAGCTTATTGATCCTCACTGACACGTTACATTGTAAATTTGCAAGTATAGGAATTCTGACCACAGCCAGAGTTATCCTTGACAGGAACAGTGTGGCTAGAATTCTAAGACCTGCCCATGATCTCCTCCCTCTGGAGTTCTGCCCTGTAGAACCCCCACTTCTTGAGTATGGTAGGACCTGTGACTGGCTGCCAGCCAAGAGAATATGGTAAAGGTGATAGGCTAGCCCTCCTTCATCACTTTGTATTGTGTGCCAAAGGGGACAGGAGCTTGCAGATACAATTAAGGTCCCTAGTAAGTTGACTTTGAGTTAATCAAAAAGGATCATTTCCTAGTTGGGCTTGGCCTCATCAGATAAGCCTTTGAAAAGGGGCCCAGATCTTCCCTGACGTCAGAGACTCCAACCACATTTATTATGATCCCACTGACAGGAAATGCCCTGCGTAGGTAAACTCATAGGGGCAGAAAATAGATGAGTGGTTGTCAGAGACTGAAGAAAAGGGATGGGGGAGTGACTACAAATTAGTGCAGGGTTTCTTTTAGGGCTGACGAAAATATTCTGGAAGTAGATAGTGGTGAGAGTTGCATAACTCTGTGAATGTATTAAAAACCACTGAACTGGATACTTTAAAGAGATAACTTTGATGATATATGAATTAATCTCATTTAAAAAAATAAAATCTAAAACTATATTTTAAAAAATCAATACAGAGGATTTACAATATAGTAGCTATATAAACATTGCCTGATGCCAAGCTAGTGATCTCTTCGATGTCATTTCCTGTCTTTAACAGTTTTTAAAAGATTTCCTGTGGCTTCAGGCTGCCTTTCCAATTAAATTGGTTAATTTTATAAAAGGTAACAACATATGGAATACAATTAAAAAAATTTTTTTTTAATTTTTTTTTAACGTTTATTTATTTTATTTATTTATTTATTTTTTCAACGTTTTTAATTTATTTTTGGGACAGAGAGAGACAGAGCATGAACGGGGGAGGGGCAGAGAGAGAGGGAGACACAGAATCGGAAACAGGCTCCAGGCTCCGAGCCATCAGCCCAGAGCCTGACGCGGGGCTCGAACTCACGGACCGCGAGATCGTGACCTGGCTGAAGTCGGACGCTTAACCGACTGCGCCACCCAGGCGCCCCAACGTTTATTTATTTTTGAGACAGAGAGAGACAGAGCATGAACGGGGGAGGGTCAGAGAGAGGGAGACACAGAATCTGAAACAGGCTCCAGGCTCTGAGCTGTCAGCACAGAGCCCGACGCGGGGCTCGAACTCACAGACCGCGAGATCATGACCTGAGCCAAAGTCAGACACTCAACCGACTGAGCCACCCAGGCACCCCTAAAAAATTGTTTTTAATGTTTATTTATTATTGAGAGACAGAGAGACATAGAGCGTGAGCAGGGGAGGGGTAGAGATAAGGGGAGACACAGAATCTGAAGTAGGTTCCAGGCTCTGAGCTGTCAGCACAGAGCCCGACATGGGGCTCGAACCCACAAACTGTGAGATCATGACCTGAGCTGAAGTCGTCACCTAACCAACTGAGCCACCCAGGCGCCCCTGGAATACAATTTTTTAAGTACAAAAAAGTCTGTAATGAAAGATGATGTACCTTTCACCTCTGCATAGTACCTACACTAGTCTCCTTTCTGTATCCTTTTCCTCTTGCTTTAAAACATTTTTTTAATCTTGGGGCACCTGCGTGGCTCAGTCGGTTAAGCATTTGACTTCTGCTCTGGTAATGATCTCGCAGTGTGTGGGTTCGAGCCCCGCATCGGGCTCTGTGCTGACAGCTCAGAGCCTGGAGCCTGCTTCGGATCCTGTGTCTCCCCCTCTCTCCCTGCCCTCCCCCCACTCACGCTCTGTCTCTCTCAGTGTCTCAAAAATAAGTAAAAATGTTTTAAAAAATTTAAAAAAAAATTTAATCTTGAGGATAATCTTATATCAGCACATTTAACCCCCTCCTTTGTTTTTGAACAGCTGCATTTTATTCCAGTGTACAAATGCCCATACTCTTATTTAGCAAGTTCTCTCTGTGGAGATTTGTTGTCTCCAGGCTTTTACTGTTATAACCTATGTTGTAATGAATACTTATGTACATAATTGTTTCATACATGTTTGAGTGTATCTATGGGGTAAATTCCTACAAGTGGAGTTTTTAGGTTAAAAGGCTATGCATTTTTAATTTTGATAGATGTTGTCAAAGAAAGCCTCTATGGAGTTTGGGGCAATTTACAGTCCCTACAACAATGCCAAAGAGTGCCTCTTGCCCCACACCTTGGCCAACAGGGGTATGATCGAATGCTTTAGTTCTCATGAATCTCACTGTGTCTTATAATTCTTTTCTTTTCTTTCTTTTTTTTTTTTAATGTTTTTATTTATTTTTGAGACAGAGAGAGACAGAGCATGAGCAGGGGAGGGTCAGGCAGAGAGGGAGACACAGAATCCGAAGCAGGTTCCAGGCTCTGAGCTGTCAGCACAGAGCCTGACACGGGGCTCGAACTCACAGACTGTGAGATCATGACCTGAGCCGACGTCAGACGCTCAACCGACTGAGCCACCCAGGTGCCCCTCTTTTTTTTTTTAAAATAGGTTTTACGCCCAGCACAGAGCCCAACACAGGGCTTGAACTCATGACCCTGAGATCAAGACCTGAGCTGAGATCAAGAGTTAGATGCTAAACTGAACCACACAGGCACCTCACCTTGTAGTTTTGATTAGCATTTCTTATGGGTAAGGGTGAGCATCTTTTCATAAACTTCTAAGCACATGTTCCTTTTCTGTGGATTGTCTATCCAAGTCCATTGTCTATCCAAGTTTTTTGCCTACTTTTCTATTGAATTGTTGATCTTATTCCTTATTACATTTAAAAAACTTTTACATTATATATATATTTCTAAAATGAGCCATTTATTGATTTATGTGTTAAAATAATTTTTCCGACGTACAACTTGGGTTCTAATTTTGTTATGATAACCTTTGCCATGGAGGGGAAAAAATTAGTTTTCATGGAATTGGATCTATCAAACCTCCTTTTTAAAAAAAATGATATTTTGATTTTGTGAACCTGTACCTTCCTAACTCTGAGATTTATAAAAAATGTTATCAGGGCACCTGGGTGGCTCAGTTGGTTAAGCGTCCAACTTTGGCTTAGGTCATGATCTTGTAGTTCACGAGTTCAAGCCCTGCATCCGGCTCTGTGCTGACAGCTCAGGGCCTGGAGCCTGCTTTGGATTCTGTGTCTCCCTCTTTCTCTGCCTCTCCCCCACTCATACTCTGTCTCTCTCTCTCTCTCAAAAATAAACACAAACATTAAAAAATTTTGTGGGGGGTGGCGCCCGGGTGGCTCAGTTGCTTAAGCATCTGACTTCAGCTCAGGTCATGATCTCACAGTTTGTGGGTTCAAGCCCCACGTCAGGCTTTGTGCTGACAGCTCAGAGCCTGGAGCCTACTTCAGATTCTGTGTCTCCCTCTCTCTCTGCCCCTCCCCTGCTCACGCTCTGTCTCTTTGTCTCTCAAAATGAATAAACGTTAAAAAAAATTAAAAAAAAATTTTTTAAATGTTATCTTGGGGTGTCTGAGTGGCTCAGTCAGTTAAGTGTCTGATTTCAGCTCAGGTCATGATCTCACAGTTCGTGGCTTCGAGCCCCACATCGGGCTCTGCACTGACAGTGTGGAGTCTGCTTGGGATTCTCTCTCTTCCTCTCTCTCTCTCTCTATGCCCATGTCTGGCTCTCTCTCTCTCTCTCTCAAAATAAATAAATAAACTTTAAAAAAAAAGGAAAAAAAGAAAAAAAATCTTATTTCATAGTTTATTCTAGAACATTTGTGGGTTTTTTTCCTAGCTTTTAAACTTATTATTTTTTACACATTTCACAAGACATATAACATCAAGTTTGTCCAACCTCTGTATGTACTCATGTGTTCCTTCGGGTGTTTCCAGAAACCTCTCTTTTGGGATTTTCCATTCTGCACCAATCTGGTCTTACCTCTTCAAACCCATCATTATCTGGGATTTCTTCCTCTGCTTTCCCGGGTTGATTGTTCTGTTCATGGATTCCCATGTCTTTTTCTGTTTCTCCTCCGTTTTGCTATTCCATTTCCTTTTTGTCCCCTCACCGTGCTTGTACAATGTGGACACTTCCGAGTTTTGTGAATTGGGGCAGGTTATCTGAACTCCTCGACCCTCAGCTTTCTCATCTGTGAGGAAAACACCTTCCCCACAAGATGAATTGAGATGATCGAACGGAGAGTGCTTTGGACTGTGGCCGGCATGTTGCAGCAGATCCAGAGTGGTGGCCTGTCCAGCGACAGACACACTGCTCAAGCACATGCTCTCCTTTCTGCCCACCCCCTCCAGGTCCCCACTTCCTCAGGCTGTGACTCTTCCCATCTCTCACTCTCCAAGAAGGATTATCTAGTCACTCACACCAAAACATTCAAGGTGTCTCCAGGAATCAGAACAGTTCCTGAAGTTAAAAAAATATATATTTCTTATGGAAAATCTCAAACATACACAAAACCAGAAAGAATGGTATAATAAACCTTCACAGACCCATGCTATAGCTGGGCAAATTCAGGGGCAAATTTATTTCATCTCTGCCTCCACGCATTCCCTATGCACCGCTCCCCATACCTACAGGATCATTTTGAACAAAATCTCAAATCATTTCACTGATAAATATTTCAGTAGATATCTCCAAAAGATAAGAATAAACACACACACACACACACACACACACACACACACACACACACTGAAAGAGCAGACCTAGGCCAGCTGACTAGTGACTATGTCCCCAACATGGCCACAGAAAGAAGTTCCTGCTCAAAACTCAGAACACGCCTCCTCCCCTTGAGTAACTTATGTTTTCTAAGAAAGCAGGCTACCGATTGATGCATTCTTCTGAAGTCTGAGGTGGGAGGAAGGGGAGTGTGAGAGGCGTGGAAAGTGTGAGTAGAAGAGGGAGGGCTTCTCTCAGGTAGGGGCCAGAGGCAGGAGCCCTCAACCCTGTCCAGGCTTAGAATGACCTGGGAGCATTTTACCCCTCCCCAAACCAATTAATCAGAGTCTCTGGGGATGGTGTTTGGTGCTAGGTATTTATATAGCACAGCAAGGCTGACAGCCAATGGTTAATAGGTGACCAGTGAGAAACGTTCTGTATACACTGAGGCCAAACATGTTACAGACCCTCAGACCCAGTGGTTCTTAAACTTCAGGTGCATCAGAATCTCCTGGAAGACTTGTTCAAACACAGATTGCTGAGCCCCACCCCCAGAGTTTCTGATTCAGTGGGTCTGTAACCACCAGACCCAACATTTGCATTTTTAACAAGATCCAGGTGATGTTGATAATTGCTGATCTGGGACCACACCTTGCAGCCATTGTTCTATCCTTCCCCAGCCAATCGGCTGAGGCCACGACCCTTCCCCAGCCAATCGGCTAAGGCCATGATCCCTATAAAACCTTTGTGCTTTTGAAACCCACTCTCTCTCTCTCTCCGGTATCTCACTGCCGCATTGGTGCAGGTAGGGGATTGAGCTCGAGCTAGCTCGAGTAAAGGCTCTTTGCTTTTGCATCGGACTCGGCTCCCTGGTGGTCTTTGGGGATCATGAATTCTGGGCATAACAACACAATACCATAATCACACCTAAAAATTAAAAATAATTTTATTATTTTTTATTGATAGTGTGCACCTTTTCCTGTTTGTATCATTATCATTTTAAATGGTTGGTTTATTCCAATCAAGATGCAAACAAAATCCACACATAGCAGTTAGTTGCTATGCCTTTTCCAGTCTAAAATTTCCTTCTGCATCTTTTGCTTCCTCTTGCAATTTGTTTGTTGTTTTTCCCTTGCAAGTATTGTCCTATTATCTAGAGTCAGCCACATTCTGGAGATTGTTGATTGCAACCCCAAGATGTCACTAAACTCAGAGGCTGGTTCCTTGTTGCCTTTGGTCCAGCATGGACATCCAGTGCTCAGGCAGGAGGGGCCAATCAGCTCAAGGAAATGGGCAATGCTGTTGTCTTTTCTGCCCCTCTTTGCATCAGCGCCCTGACCAGGTTTGCCACCAAAGTGGGCTGGCCATCCTCGGCACATGGGACTCCAGAGAGCAGAGTGACCAGTGAGTAGGCACAGTGTGGGGAAGAAGGTTTTAAATCAACTTGAGGAAAGGGCACCTGAGCCGCTCAGTCAGTTAAGCGTCCAACTTTGGCTCAGGTCATGATCTTGAGGTTTGTGAGTTTGAGCTCCGAGTTGGGCTCTCCACTATCAGCACAGAGCCTGCTTTGGACCCTCTGTCTCCCTCTCTCTCTGCCCCACCACAGCTCCCATGCGCATGAGCTGCCTCTCTTTCTCTAAAAATAAATAAACATTTAAAAAAGAAAGAAAAGTGTAAGTCAACTTGAGGAAAAGCTTCTTTTAAATTTTTTTTTTTTTCAACGTTTATTTATTTTTGGGACAGAGAGAGACAGAGCATGAACGGGGGAGGGACAGAGAGAGAGGGAGACACAGAATCGGAAACAGGCTCCAGGCTCTGAGCCATCAGCCCAGAGCCTGACGCGGGGCTCGAACTCACGGACCGTGAGATCGTGACCTGGCTGAAGTCGGACGCTTAACCGACTGCGCCACCCAGGCGCCCCGAGGAAAAGCTTCTTATAGCTTCCACTCAGCAATGAAATTTGAACAAGCACAATAATAAAAATCCATGTGTCAGATGACTTTACAATTTACATATGTTGTGTTATTCAACCCATGTGATGCTACGGTCTAGGTATTATGAAACCCTTTTATAAAGGAAAAACCAAGCTTAGAGAAGGAAAGCAGCATGGTCAGTATCACAGACTGAGTGGTGGAGCCAGAAGTTTCCTACCCTCTGAAGACACCCAGCCGAGCCTAAACTGCTGATTGGCAGAGGTGTCCAGAAGAGGAAATGCAGACAGCAGATTGTGGGACTCCCTTCCTACATCACTCTGATGCTAGACCTTTTCATCCATTCACCCATCCATCTGCCTATGCATCCATCCATCCATCCATCCATCCATCACCCTTTTCTTTGGCCATCCACCAGCCATTCACTAGGCACTGAGCCAAGTGCTAGAGGCATAGAGGTGAATCAGACTCAGCTTTTGTCTTTTGAGGAGGTCAGGACCAATGTACATACAATCAGGGAGGCAAAAGATGCTGGTATTGGGCCCTCCTGCCAGGCTCTTCTCACAGACATGAGCTAGGGAAGCAAGTGCCAGAAAGCCTCTCCAAGGCAGTGGCTCCTGAGATGTCTGTTGAGACATTGATCAGAATTAGCCAGGCAAGGTGGAGAAGTGAAGGGTGGGGAAAGAAAGGAGAGGGCATGCGTTCGGAGCAGGGGAAATGCAGGTGCCAAGGCCTGGAATCTTGGGAAAGTGAGTGTGTGGGAGGAACAGCGTTTCCGAATGGCTGCGGCAGAGGGTGTGAAGGGCAGGGATGGCTTTAGACCTCAGAGGCCCCAGGCACTGTTATTTTCCATGGCCCCACCCCCACATCATATCATGCATATGAAAATTCACCCACATCGCATATTAAATATGAGTAATATATAGCAGTGTAACAGTTGAGGCCAGCTACAAAGACAGTTGACAGAATATTACCTGTTGTAGACATTTCATTTTGCATGTATTAGACTGGGCAGCCTTCTTGTTTTAAAATATTTGGAGAATATACACCCATAAAGAAAGAGACAGTCTGGAAAGAAATCTTTTTTGTAGCTACAAGTCCAATACCTAATTGATAAATCAGTCCTGGAGAGTGGGTCCCTGAAAGAAATACACCTAGAAACGCCTGTGAGCTGTCATCCCAGTAGGTCTTGGTTGCTCTGGGGGAGCTTGGTCTAAGAAGCCTTCAGGGCTTTAATCAGGGGCTGGTTGGAAAAAAAAAAAAAATCAGGGGCTGGTTGACAGACTAGGAATGTGTTAGAGGGAGAATATGGAGGCAGGGAGCCCAGAAAGGAGGCCCTGCAGGGGCTAGATTAGAGAGAGGCGAGATTACCAAGAACAGTTTACCTCTGCTCCCAGTAGGCATGCATTTGCAGGTTTAATGTGTTGTGGGGGTTTTTTTGTTTGTTTTTTGCTTTTTGTTTTCTGGTTTCTCCAGCAGGGACCTGGGGCCTGGGGCCCAGGATTCAAGGTTGAACACCTGGTGGCAGAGGGAAGTAAGCCCTGCCTCCTCCAGAGGGCGTCACAGGACAGCTTTTCCAGGGTGGGGGCCAGTGCGCTCACCACTGCCTCAGACAGGGGTTGACAACAGCATTTTGGCTGGGCTGGAAGCCAGAACCTGGGGAGGTCCCTGGAAGGAGCCAGTCGGGCCAGGAGAGGAGGGGTCATCCTTCCAGAGCCAGGCTGAGACACAAGCTTGACAGAAGAAAAGACCCCAAGGCTTCCCGAGCCTGGCAGCTTCTAGCATGGGCATGACAATCAGAAACTAACCAGACCACGTCATCTTACCTGAGAGGAAGCCCAGGGCAGGGAGTGGTGGAGGCTGCCCAGGGCCCTGGAGTGTCTTACAGCCAGGCCAGGACTGGAGGCCAACTCTGTCCTGGCACTTGCCCACCTTTGATTATATATGTGGCTCAGTGCATTGCAGTGGCCAGCCACAGTGCAAACAATACTAATAAATATTAAGCCCTCGCTGCACACCAGGCACCGTGCTAAGCACTTTACATGTGTCACCTACTCTCATCTCACACCTGCCCTGGGGGCTGGATAATGTCACCTCCATTTCTCCCACAAGGAAAGGATACCCTGAAGGTTAGGGCCTTGTCTTGCCTGAAGTCACACAGCTGTGCTTAACAGAGCCGGTGACCCCCAAATGGTCTCTCTGACTCAGCCCCGGCACTCAGTTTTAATTCTGAGAGGACAACAGCAATGCCACCTTACTATACTTTCTAAGAATATGTAATTGTATGTGGTGACATGACGTTCTAGAGCTGGAAAATGGATTCATATACTATTTATATTTTCAGTAAGGATGTTCTAGTTAGTTGACCCTTAGCCAGGAAGTTAAGGACACCTCTTGCCCTAAGCATTCTGGCTAGTTGGTTGATGGAGACCTTGCCAGCCAAGTGACTTTGGAGTTCACAACAGGGTGAACTGCCCTTGGCGGGTGCCTAAGTCCAAACACCCAAATGCTCACCTTTGGGCAAGAGGAGCCCCTAGAGATCAGGACTTCGAGGGCACAAGGGCTCCAAGAAGGCAGTGACCGGGCCAGAGTCACAGGACTGATTGGGCAGAATTGAGACCAGAACATTTTGTGTCTAAAGACTGAACTCCTAACCTCGAAGCTCAGTTGCAACCAACCAAAAGGAAGGACTGTTACAGTAATGCAAATTCACATTTGCTTTCCCATTTCCCAGGACAAGTAAGCAGAAAAGGCAAAACAAAGGCTCCGTGAGAATGTCTGTGTGAAGCACACAGACTAGTATTTCGACTTGGGCCATCCTGAAGCCAAACAAAGGCATTTGAAGGATCCCCGCGCCCACATCATAGGGGCCTCTCAATATTCATTCCACAAATATTGACTGTGAGCACCACAGTGACCAGGATGTTCAAGGTCTCAGCTTTCAAGGAGTTTATGCTCTAAAGATGAGAGAGACTGGGGTGGGGTGGGGTGGGGGTCACTGAACAGGATACATAAAAGAGTATTAAGTGCTATGAAGACAGTAAAACTGGATCATCTGATGAAGGGAGGTGGAGGGGACCATTTGGCAAAACTGGGAAACTGGAATTGAAATTGGAATATAGAAAGAAAAAAGAGTCATGTTGAGAGAGAAAGACAAGTATAAAGGCTCTGGGGCCAGAAAGAAGCTTGGTGTGTTGGGCTTGCAATAGAAATACAATGTGAGCACAGTGTGTAACTTCAAATTTTCTAGTAGCTACTTTAAAAAATTTTTTTTTATTATTATGTTTATTTATTTTGAGAGAGAGAGACAGAGTATGAGCAGGGGAGGGGCGGAAAGAGGGGGAGACACAGAATCCATACCAGGCTTCAGACTCTGAGCTATCAGTGCAGAGCCCCTCAGAGCCCAATGTGGGGCTCGAACCCACAAGCTGTGAGATCACAACCTGAGTCGAAGTTGGATGCTCAACCGACTGAGCCACCCAGGCACCCCTTTAGTGGCTAATTTTTAAAACATGATAAACAGGTAAAATTAATTTTAATATGTTATTTAACTCAATATGCAAAACATTTTATTAATAAGATACTTACATTCTCTTTCTCGTACTAAATCTCTGAAATCTGGTGTGGATTATGAGCACAGATCAGGTGCCCAATGCCATATGCACCTTCCGGCTAGTATTGGACAGGCCAGTGCCTGCTGATAGGAGCCTCATTAGGGCTTTAAGCCTGGGATCAGAGTTGAGGGGCTCTAAGGATTCTGAATATCCCAGGACTAATCCTCAGAATCCCTGCCAAAGGCCCCATTCCGGCTCTTCGGAGAGCTGCCTCCGAAGCTGGTGCAGGTCGGTGCACACAGAGGGGAAAGCCCCCAGCTTTCCTCTCCTGGGAGGCTCCTTCTCTGCCTGCCCCCCCCCCCCCCCCCAATCTGGTCTTGGGGAAGCCAACACCTGCATGCATGGGAAACCAGCACGGCTGGCCCTGGGCCTGGAGCCACCTCCCGGGCCCGCTTGGCCAGGCCTCATTCCAGATGCCAGTGTCCGCCCAGGTAAGGTGGGGCTTCTCCGCCAGCCGCCCGGCCACGCCTCTTGGACTCGGTTTTGGTTTTCGGGTACAGACAGGTCTACATTCCTCTGAAGAAGCCTTCTTTCTCCCTCCCGGGCCTCATCAAAGCGGGCGAAATCAACAAGAACAGTAAGCCAGGACATCGACCTGCAGTTCCTGCGAGCGCCACGAGGGGCGCAAGCAGATAAGGCCGGTACTAGCTGTTCCCCAGGTCCCTGGCCACCTGGACTTCCCTGCTTCCAAACCTGGGCCCCACGCTGGTTAGCCCAGCTGAGACCCCACTTTCCACCACGATGTTCCTTCTGCCAGTCTCACCCCTAACCTAGCCGGACTGTGCCCGCAGTGGTTGTCTGGGTTGGTTAATTTTCTAGGTCTTGGGCCTCTGCCAAGACGGTGGCTAGGATGCCACTGAGAACAGGCCAGCCTTAGGAAGGAGAGTAGATGTGCGTCAGGAGGCCCGTATGTTTGGTGTGGTGATAGGTGGAGACAAACAACGGTGAATCCAAAGTCTGTGCATTCCGAGCTGGAGCCAGGAACAAAAAAGATTCCACTGTTCGGATGTTTTCACCCCCGAGGCTGAAATAACAGCAGAGGCCTGACTACCCACGTGGTGTCTGTGGCCAGAATAGGACCCACATAATAATGGCTTAGATCAAGGAAGAGCCTTTCCCATTCCATGGTGCAATATCGTCATAATGGCAACAACAGCACTCTCCAAGCTGACGTAGGTACACAATGAAAGCCTTGCTTCTGCCCTCTCTGCATTTCTGTGCACTCCAGTGGCATTCCTGAAACATGGTAGGGGAACTCCCTGACTACTGAGAAGTGCTAGACCTTAGAGGGACCTGGACTTGGCTGATCCCTAGAAGACTGCTTCATCACCTCTGGGTTACCCTCCCTCAGCCAGAGAGGGCTGTTTGGGGTAGGCTTTCCTGTAGGGCAGTGGTCCTTCTCATACTTCCAGAAAGACTTGGATTGCGTGTGACCGTGCTTTTGTGAGGACGCACTCGACTCTAGGAGTAGCTTCCTTCAAACGGCTCTAATAAATAGACAAAGGCCAGCTCACAGAGGAGCTTACAATTGGACATTTCCAAGGTAGAAGATGAGACCCAATGACTGTACATATCTGGAGAGGCTCCAGTTAGCAAGATGAAAAGAAAGCAAGTCTTGGGCTGGGAAGAACACACGGGGTCACGAACGGGAAAGTCAAAGAAGACAGTTTGGAAGGGGCCTGCAGAGACCGTAGGGTTTGGACAGTGGGGAGGAGGACAGGGGCTGCCTCAAGTTCAGTGCCTCGGTTCCTCAGCGGGGCCAGAGCATGCATTCAAGAGCGTCTGCATGTACTCTGAGTGTATTTAGTCTTCAAGGTAACCCTCTGAGGCAAGTACAAATCCATAATCTCAATTCCAAATTCCAGAGAGCCCACCCAGAATGAAAACACTTTTGTAACATATTTGACAGTAAAAGTTAATTTGAAATAACAGGAGGCTTCACCTCACTCAGTGTGAATATTTATACTTTGCTGCAAAAATAGCCATGTGTTCAGTTTTGGGGGGTGTCCTCTCAGACTCCAATGGGGTTTTATGTTACACACAGTATGGGTGCTTGTTACCTTTCTGAAATCTGAAACATTCTCAGTGTTAAGTTCGTAAAACTTAAAACACTAATTCTTAAGTGTCTGAATTCTCAGACACCTGGCCTGGAGGGTTTTGCGGTAGGAGATCGTGACCCTGGATTATTCCCATTTTACAAATGAGAACGCTGAAGCAAATTGTCTTAGGCCGCAGAGGTGCCAAAGCAGATGGAGGGGTCCAGCCCTGGTCCAGGTTCAAGGAGGAGACTGGGATCCCATGAGACTGAGCAGAGGCTGAACCTGGCTGACAGTGACATGGCATGCTGGACGAGAAGATTGTGTGGCTCATATCCGGCACTGATGAAAAGGCCGACCAATGGAGAATAGATCCGGAAGGCAAAAGGAACCAATGATATCTCTCGAATGCTAGGACCTAAGCTTTGGGCGGTCTGACATCTGAACCCAGGGTCCCACAGCTCCTTAGCAAGTTATTCTATTTCTCTGTGCATTAGTTTCTTCTCCTGTGACATGGTGAGCATAGTAATATCCACCTCCAAGAGCTGGTGTACATATTGAACAAAATATGTTGGAAAGCACTTAGCGTGGTGTCTGGGACCTAGTAAGCATTCAACAAACGTTGGCTGTGGACTACGATTCTCAAAGTGGGGCAAGCCTACCTCTTGGAGACTTCCAAATCTCCGTGTGGGTGTGATGGAAAATTTTTGGATCGCCAGTTTTGCTGGTTTTCAAGTAACCCGAATCATTATTTTGTTCCCCATTAAAACTGTCATACAGTGAAAATATTCGACACCACCAGACTGTACACTCGAAAATGGTTAAGATGGTAAATTTTATGTTATGTGTATTTCACCAAAATTGAAAAATACAATTAAAAGAAAACTGGCACAGGTACGTTAAGGAACGGAATGCAAAAGTACGTGAATAAAGGAAATGAGATTTCAAGGAATTTCTAGCCATTTGTGGGGAGGGTTGGGGTGGGGGTAAAAATTGAATGTGAGGAAAGCAAAGAGGCAGAGGTCGCAAATCACAGTTTGACTGGCGTGAGAAACTCTCCTAGAGGCCTTGTGGGCCCCTGCACCTGAACTTGGTCCAGGGTTACAGAGTTTGATGCACTTTGTAAAGACAGGCAAATCTCAGTTCTACACGTCTTCAGGACATGAATATTCATTGCACATTCATCAGACACATTTCAGGTTCTCTGCTGGGTGCTGGGGCAGGCACAGACTGAAGTGTGAGGTTGCTGGCCTCCAGGCTTTCCTGGCCAATGGTGGGAATAAAAATGTGAAGAGGTGACAGTAAAAACCACAGAATTTGCTAAGTGCTATGAGGTGCATTCAGAGTTCTACGGACACTTCGAGGAGCTTTGAAGAAGGAAACACTCCCTCTGCAAAGGGCAGCAGAGTTGGGAAGGGCCTCATAAAAAGGCAACACAGGGGCACCTGGGTGGCTCAGTCGGTTAAGTGCCCGACTTTGGCTCCGGTCATGGGTTCGAGCCCCACGTCGGGCTCTGTGCTGGCAGTGTGGAGCTTGCTTGGGATTCTCAATTTCTCTCTCTCTCTCTCTCTCTCCCATTCTCTCTGCCCCTCCCCCACTCATATTTTCTCTCTCTCTCAAAATAAATAAACTTAAAAAAAAAAAGAGCTTAAAAAAAAAAGGTAACACCTGAGCTTGGTTGAGTACATTTTCACTAGACAGAGAAACAGTGGTTCCCAAACTGAAGCATGGGTTCATATTCCCTGGAGGACTTGTCAAAACTCAGAATGCTGGTCCCCATGCCCAGCGTATCTGATTCAGGAGGTCAAGGGTAAGACCCAAGAATTGGCATTCCTAACAAGCCCCCTGGAGGTGTAGCCACTGTGGTCCAGGGACCACACTTTGAGAACCACTGAGCTAGATCAAGAAGAGGAGAAAGAGCGTGGCAGGAGGCAAGGGAACCCGCGCAGGGACTCGAGGGGTGAAAAGTAACAGATGTTTAGAGAGTGAAGAGCAAATCTGTGAGGCTCAAGCATGGGGGGCTGCCAGGTGCAAATGATGATAGACTCGTGTGCCAAGCCTCCGCGTTTGGACTCGATCCTGGAAGTGAAGGGCAGCCAAAGGAGGTTCTTGCAGAGGGAAGAACATGAAGGGATTGGCACTTCAGCAAGATCACTTTGGAGGGCAGGTGGAGTGGGGAGGAGGGAAAGGAGGCAGAGGGACTAGTTTACAGGCTGTTACAACCAGCCTGTCAGATCCCGTGAGCCTTGGTCTTACTGGCACCCAGGGTCCCGGCAGCAGAAAGTCCTCAGAAACCCCGACAAGCAGCAGTTCGTGTAAAAACAGCGCCACGGACAAGCTCTCGCCGAGTGGCGAGCATCGTCTCATCAAATCCTCCTGACAGCCTGTGGTCAGATGCCACGGTGGAAGCTGAGTTCAGAAGCCTGCCTAAGGGTAGGACAGAACCAGACTCAAACCCGAAGGTGAAGCCCCTTCTCTTTCTACCACTCCACTTTTCCCCACGTCTGCATTTTTTAGGAGCCTGCCTCGGTCCTCCAGGGGCTTCGCGGCTGTGTGTCTTGCGAGCGTGTTGTGTTGTAAGTGCTGGACACTGTGATGTAGTTGCCTGCCAATCCCCTCCTGTCCCTGTTGCAACAAGGTAGGTCCTTACGGGGATGAAGCGCGCCAGGGAGGGAGGAATCTGCTGAGCACTGGGTTTTTTTCTACTGGGGCAATAAATCAGGCACTGGGAGAGAAGGGTGTCACCCTGTGCATCAGGTCCACGGACATACCTCGGAATAATTCTCCGAAGCTCCCGGTTTAGTGGGTGAAAGCATTGAACCGGCCCTGCCAACACCCAGGGACAATGGGAACAGTGAGGAGAGCTCACCTGCCAGGTAGAAAGTGATCTTTTTCGCTCATGGATTTAACTCAGGAACAGGCACAGAGGGAGAGGCGGATGAATGAAAGAGGAAAGGATGGCCGAGAGGGAAGGACTCCCTCACCTGGAGTCAGAAAAGCCGGGTTCAGGAGTCCCAGCAGCCACTTGCCGGCTGTGCGACCTGGGGCAAGTCCCTTCCCCTCTCTGGGCTTCAGTTCCTTCAACCAGGAAAATTTTGTAGATAGATGGGATGATCTCTAAGCTCCCTTCCCGCTTTGACATTCTATGCTTTTTCTTTTCAATATACCCGAGTGTGACTTTTCCAGAAAAATGTCAAACGTTTCAAAGGGCAAGTTTCTGTGTTTGCCACATATCTTTTGTCACTCTTCAGCTGGTCTTGTCTGCATTCACGTCCAGGGGATTTTCTACGATGTATGCATTTTCTAATTTTTCCAGCTATATTTCCTTGTTTGCATTGGTTCACTGTTGCAGAAACAGGGCACTGTTTTTTTAAGCAAATATGCAGTCCCATGCCAACAGGAATATCCTGTTTACAAGAGCCTCCTTTTACAAGGTACCAGCTGTTTGAAAACATTTGTGTATTGCCACATCAGAATAATCTCCTGATAAGCAATTATTTTTTTTTTCTAGTAACATAATTTTCTTTAATGTCATCATACAGTAGGGTAGAGCTCCTTCAAAATTCAATGTCCAATGTGATTACCCTTGTAACCGGGTTTCTTCCTCTTCTTCTCTATTGATCTGCTGGGCCTGCCACACAAATTACTGCAAACTAAGTGTCCTGTACAACAGAACTTGACCATCTCATGGTTCTGGAGTCTAGAAGTCTGAGACCGAGGTGTCGGCAAGACTGGTTCCTTCTGAGGGCTTTGAGGGAGAATCTGTTCCATGTCTCCCGCCTTGCTTCTGGTGGTTTGCTAGTAATCTCTGACATTCTTTGGCTGGAAGAAGCGTCTCCCCTCTCTGCCTTCATCTTCACACGGCGCTGGCCCTGTCTGTGAGTGAGTCTGTGTCCAAATTCCCCCACTTTATAAAAACGCTGGTCATGTTGGATTAGGGGCCCACCCTCCTCTAGTATGACCTTATTTAACTTAGACTTGCAACGATGGAGACAGTCATTGACCGTAACTGACCCAGAGCTGCTCTGAAATCCTTCACTGTGTTTGTGCTGGCCGCACTTCTCACGGGCTGCCCCCAGCCATTGACTGAGTGTAGCAGGCGTACCAAGGCAGCCCTGTTCCTGGGAGATGCCGGACTCCTCCGTAGGTGACACTGGCTCAAGGTCTCCCCAACAACCTTGCTGAACCTTCCTGAGATTGGATGGCGGTCTGGGATGCTTCTGCCCAGCTTCCTTCCTTGTCTTCCTCACTTGGGGTCAGACTTGCAGCCACCCTTGTTCTGCCTCTCGAGATGACTCTACAGATGCACTCTGTTCCCCTTCCCACCCTAACCGCCCTCCCCCCCCACCCCCACCACCAAGCCCCACACTGCTCCCTCCTGGTTTTCCCTCCTAATAAAATCCCTCCATGTTTAATCCCATCTCCCGTTGGTAGAGGGCCTGGACTGACCCTAGAGGTGACTTAGTGTCTTCAAGACCACAATGAGGGGCGCCTGCGTGGCTCAGTCGGTTGAGTGTCCTACTCTTGATTTCGGCTCAGGTCGTGATCTCACAGTTCATGGGTTCGGGCCCTGCGTCGGGCTCTGTGCTGACAGCGCAGAGCCTGCTTGAGATTCCCTCTGTCACTCCCCATCTCGTGCTCTCTCTCTCCCTCTCAAAATAAATAAATAAACTTTTTTAAAAAAAGTAAAAAATAAAAAGACCACAGTGAGATACCACCCCACACCCATCAAGATGGCTACTATAACAAACAAAAACAGAAGTGTTTATGAGGATCTGAAAAAATTAGAACACTTGTGCACTGTTAGTAAGAATGTAAAGTGGTATGGCCATTATGAAAAACAGTATGGTGGTCCTTCAAAAGAATGAAACATAGGTTCGCCATATGATCCAGCAATCCCAGTTCTGGGTATATACCTCAAAGAATTGAAATCCAGTCTCAAATAGATACGGTGCACCCATGTTCATAGCATCGCTCTTCATGGTAGCCCAAACACGGGAGCAACCTAAGTACCCAACAGTGGATGAGCGGATAAGCAAAACGTGGACTATCTATACAGTGGGATATTATTCAGCCTTTAGGAAGGAAGCGAATTCTGACATACGGTACCACGTCGATGAACCTGTGGGCATCATGCTAAGTGAAGGAAGCCAGCCACAGAAAAGAAAAAGCCTATGTGATTTCACATGTCTGAGGCACCTAGAGTAGTTACACTCCTAGGAACAGAAAGTGGAAGAGTGGTGACGAGGGGCTGGGAGGAAGGGGACATGGGAAGGTCAGGTTTCATGGGTGTAGACTTCGGTACGAGAAGACAGGGAGTTCTGGAGACGGGTGGTGGCGATGGCTGCATGATAATGTGAATGTACTTAATGCCACTGAGTTGTACACTTAAAACTGGTCAAGATGGTAACTTTTATGTTATGTGTATTTTATCACAGTTAAAAAAAAAAAAAATCCTTGCCTCTTAGAGAGTGAAAGCTGGAAGTTGGGAGCTAAGGCACAGCATAGTTCGGCACAGAGACCTGAGCTTGAGGTCAAAGGACCCAGGCTTTTCTCGGTCAAGCTGTAGGGTCAGGGTCTCACTGCCCCGTGGACCAAGTCCTCGTGGAGTATGAATGCAGGCTGCTGGCCCGGCCGTCTGAGTCCTCTCAGCAGACTGCTGACCCTCTTCCGGGCACCGGGGGCCCCCTGCCACTCCCCCTCCACGACTGAACAATCCGGCTTGTTAGAAAGTTCTGCTGGACGTGGAACCTAGGTGTGCCTCCTCCGTCCTTGGTCTGCTCTTTGGGGGCCCCTTCCCAGCTGTGTTCTCCAGTACTTCCTCAGCCTGGCCTTACCCTACAGGGAGGCACAGGGAGGTCAGAATTCTGAGAGGAGGCACTTTGTACCTCCCCTCCCCTCCCCTACACCTGTCTGTGGTGAGAAACCCCCCAAACACCAAATCCTCTTGACAAGTACTTGGAGTACCTGGATGAAAAGGCCAGGGAAGCCTTGGGCAGAGTGTTTAACCTTTAAAAGACCTAAATGGTCGGAAGGCTTCTGGTTATCAGATTATTTACCACTTTAAAACCTGAAGTCTCTTAATCTTTTTTTTTTTTTTCTTTTAAGTAGTCTCTGTGCCCAATGTGGGGCTTGAACTCACAACCTCGAGATCGAGCGTTGCACGCTCTATCAAATGAGCCAGCCAGGCACCCCTAAAGTCTCCTAATCTTTTCACTGTTGGGATAGTCCTGATTCACACTCATTTCAAGGAGCTTTATGATTCACCAGACAGCTGGTAGTGAATTGGAAAACATGTTTATAGCGTTGGCTTATTGCTTCATAAACTCTTTTTTTTTTTTTTTTTTTTTTTTTTTTTTTAGGTGAGAGAAAGACAGAAAGCAACAGTGACTCCAGCAAGGAGGTTCCCCCTGAATGAACCATTGTGACTGTTTAAAGCCATCCTTTTGCCCTGGCTAAACCAGGAAGGCGCTAGATGCAAAAATAGCCAGGTTTTTCTGTCTGGAAGTCTTTCGTTTTTAAAGACAGAAAATATAGACTTGAGCACCAGCCAAAGGAGTTTGGCCAAATATTCCATAGGCAGAAAAGGAGAAAACACTTTCTGATTTTAATACTTTCTTTTTAGCCTCTCATCTTCAAACTATAGTTATGGAAAGTCATTAGGAGCTTACTCTTGTTGTTAAGGTTCAAATCCTAACTTGACTATTTACCTCCGGCAAGCTATATAATCTCTGTGTGCCTCAGTTTCCTGTTCTGTAAATTGGGAATAAAAACAGTGACTCCTTCATAAGCGACTCCTTTATGAGGGCGTGAGGATTAACCACAGGCTAGAAATTACTGCACGTTTTCTATGTGCCAGGCATTGTGCTAAGTCTTTTATATTTGTTGACTCACTTAATCCTCAAGCCCAGGATGATCTAACTCCAAAGCGTATGATCCTAAGGACAACATGCTACCACATTGTGTTAATTGAGGAATGCACGTAAAAAAAAGTTGGCCTGGCCTCCGTAAACATTCAATAGTCATGGCATTTCCCCTCTGTTTTAGGGATGTGGATCTGAGGTTCAGAGACGGAAAACTTTCTAAAATCACAACATTCATGATAAAGTAGAGCTGGGGCTTAACAGTGGATGTTTCCTCCCTGAACCCAGGCAAAGAGTACAGCAGAGGAGACCGGCTCCCAGGCAGGGAGGTGGGGTTTGACCTGAACTTTGAGAGAAGAGAGGAGATGGAGGAGGGGCACGAAAGGTGCTAGGGGCATGGTCAAAGTCCTAGAGCAGAGGCAGTGCAGGGCCCATCAGCATTCTGGGAATGGCGCATAGAGTGGGCATGGCGGGGGTGGTTGGAGCAAGGCTGGAGGGTACCCTGGGCCTGGTCTCAGACAGCTCTGAATTTCCGGCCGCGAATATACTTCGCCAGCTCCTGAACATTTCGAAACTTTACAACCCAGCATCTGCTTCGTGATATATACCCGAGACAAAGCCCTAATCGTGTGCACTAGAAAATACGTGCAGAGTGTTCATGGCAGCATTGTAAATAATGGCAGACAGCTAGAAACAAGCATACAGTCCATCAGCAGGTGAATGAATGAATGGATGGTGGTATATTTATACAACAGAATGCTATTCACTGGTGAGCATGAACGAAGTACGGCCACATGCAATAGCATGGAACTAATGAGCAAAGGAAGCAAGGTGCCTAAGATTTGGTTGAGTGTTATTCCTCCTTATGAAGCTCAAAACAAGTGAAACAAAACAAACTAAGTAAATTTCTGTATACATTTGGAGCGAAGCCATTAAATAGTAAACGGCATAACCAACAGAAAGTTCAGGAAAGTGGCTCTAAGAGATGGTCTGCGAGGGTCTGCCGGGGAATGAGTTAGGAGAGGCTGTGCCCCAGTGAACGCATTAGGACTGGAAACGTGCCAGTTCTAGAGGTGGCTGGTGGTTTAAGGGTGTTCATTTTTAAGTTATATTTCATAATTGACATATATACTATATATATCTTCCTAATACTGTTTGTGTTTTTTTAATGTTTATTTATTTATTTTGAGAGAGCAAGTATAAGCAGGGGAGGGGCAGGGAGAGAGGGAGAGAGAGGATCCTAAGCAGGCTCTGTGCTGTCAGCGCAGAGCCCAATGTGGGGCTCAAACTCATGAACCAGGAGATCATGATCTGAGCTGAAATCAAGAATCGGATGCTTAGCCGACTGACCGCCCCGGTGCCCGAATACTATTAGTGTTTTTAACAAGAAAAGGCAGAGGTGCATAATGGAAATGCTCAGATAAGTTGAATCAGTGAGCTCTAAATCAGAGCCACTTGTAATCTTTGAGAATGCAAGGTTTCAGGGCACATGATCTTCTCTGCCACGGTTCTTCGAGAAATCTGCAATGCTCTTCCAATCTTTCATTCACTCAGCAAACATTCTCCAAGTCCCTACACTGTGCCAGGGATTTGGAGCGAACGCACTGGTCCTTGGTCTAGAGGAGCCCGAAGTTGGGAGGGTATGAACTGGAGGGACCCACAAAGTTGTGGCATCAGGTCCTGGCTCGTCCGGACCCCAGACGGTGGCCGTGGAAGCCATGCCGGGCAGGAAAGGAGCAGATTTCATCACAGGCATGGATGTCATCCTCTGAGCAGGCAGCTGTCACCCTCAGCTCAGGCAGAGGCCGTCTGGGCATCAGGCATCATCACACTGTTCCCCCCCTTTGTTGCCTGACTTGCTGGGGTATAGCCAGCGTGCACCCTCCTGTTCTTCTCCGGCCCCCAGGCCCTGCACAGGACTTGGTCAGGCAGTGTTTGCTGGCCCTCACTGTGCGTTGATGTCATACTTGGATTTATCAGCAGCTTCGGTTGTTGTGCCATTGTCTGCTCGACACTGGGGCAACGCTGGGAAGTACCAGACGCCGCAGCCGCAGGCCTCCTGGGGGCTCAGGATGAAACTGTGCCTCTCTATGCCAATCTGTTCCTCTTTGCAAACAATTGAAAAACACCTCTGAAAAATAAAGACATTATATTTTCCTGGGGAATCATGTGGAGGATGATTAGTAAAGTAGTATTCCATTTCTTTCATCTTAAATTTTTTCTTAATGTTTATTTTTGAGAGACAGAGACAGACAGAGTGCAAACGGGGGAGGGGGCAGAGAGAGAAGGAGACACAGAATCCGAAGCAGACTCCAGGCTCCGAGCTGTCAGCACAGAGCGGGACTCAAACCCACAAACCGTGAGATCATGACCCGAGCTAAGTCGGACGCTCA
Source organism: Panthera onca (assembly GCF_046562875.1). Lineage (NCBI taxonomy): Eukaryota > Metazoa > Chordata > Mammalia > Carnivora > Felidae > Panthera > Panthera onca. The sequence continues at coordinate 69,152,179 of NC_138351.1, forward strand.
ACCGTCTGAGCCACCCAGCCACCCCTCATTTCTTTCATCTTAAAACAGCCTCTTTCTCATCTGTCTTGCAGTGGACCTTGACTCCCCAGGATCTGGGGCCACATCTGGGAATTCCTGCAGTCCCCCAAGTGTCGTGAGTCCCAGTGGTCACCACTCAGCATGGTAGCTCTCCTTCACACGCGGGTCTCCCTGATGAAATAGACTGTTGTCGAGGGCGGAGACACATCCTTTAACCCCACGTCTTAGAGGAGCTACTCAAGCAAGTGCTGGTAAATGTCTGAAGGGAAGAAACTGTTTCTGGATTTTGCTCGTCTACGTCTCCTCTCAGACTTCGCCCTTCTGAGCTATCGTGTCCTAGTTGCCTTCTCCGAGCTGCTTGCGTTTGCTGGATCTTGGAGAGGCCTCAAAACCACATTCTGTAAGCAGGGTGTGTGCACGCGTGCATGTATAGATGCACGAACATGCAATCCGGTTATTCTAGTTACACAGCATCACACTGAAAAAACCCCAGAGCACCAGGCTGTCCTCATTTATGAGCTTAAAAATAACAACCCCTTCCATTCATTCAAAAGTGTTTATGCTTTGCAAAATGCTTCCACAGCCACGCACTCAGATCAAAACTCACGGAAACCTTGGGAGGTGGGTATTCCTCCCCCATCCCATTTTAGGGCTGGGGACACTGAAGCTCAGAGGGGGAAAAACTGATCTGGCTAAATGCAAACCGAAGCAGGTCCCCCAGGCTGGAGTTCAGAGACTCTCGGGCACACGGCAACAGGCTGTGTACACGTGGTTGGGGTGCAAGGCCACACGGTACTCGGTCCTTATTCAGATGATCGCGGAGATGAAGTTGAAATGCTCCTAAGCCCCGGCTTGTGGCTGAGGTTCTGGTCAGGAGCTCGTTTCCGGCTGAGCTGGGGACCGGAGCCCCACAGTAAAAAGCAGTGCTTTGTCCCTGCTCTTCAACAATTGCCCAGAGCCCGCTCCACTCAGTCGGGGGCTGTGCTAGGTAGGCAGTGTTACTTGAGACACAATTTAGCTGTATGTCCTGCCTCCCGGAGTTCACAGAGGAAACACTTGACCCAGCCTGGGCTAGAAGCGGGATGGGGGTCAGAAAAGCTTCTGGAGGAACGGAAGCCTCTGTGGGGTTTTCCAGCCTGAATAGGCCGGAGCTGGGTGAGGGGTGCACTGGGTGAGGAGGCAGGGAGGCAAGCGGGGGACACAGGAAGGAGAGCAGGCAGGAGAAAGTGTAAAGACACACTTCAGGGCCGCCTGGGTGGCTCGGTCAGTTAAGTGTCTGACTTCGGCTCAGGTCACGATCTCATGGTTTGTGGGTTTGAGCCCTGTGTCCAGCTCTCTGCTGTCAGCACAGAGCCTGCTTCGGATCTATATCATGGCACTGCTTGCTAGTTTCTTTTCTCCTGATACACATGAAAACAAATACCTAAGTATTCAAGTGAAAAGCAGTCATTCTTTTATCTCCCTAAAATAACCTGGTATCCTCAGGAGGAATGGGTACCAATTTGGCAAACAGTGAACAAAGACGTGGCTGTAAGGCCGTGGGGCGTGGAGGAAGCCCTGGGAGAGAAGCGTGAGCCCAGAGAGGTGTGACCGAAGCTACAGCAACGAAAGGGACCCGAGCCTGAAAGGGCTCGTGTGCCTCGCTTGGGAGCTGGGCTGGACCATCTCAGAGTCAGGGAAACGAGTGAGTTTGTTCTACGAGCAACTCCTAAGGTCGGGGGAAACCACCACTTCCTTCTTGTGGTTCAGGGTGTCCTTGGAAGGTCATATTTGAAAGAGGTGCCATAAATCTCAATTATCAGGAAATCTTGAGGATGTGATCTCTAACAGAGAATGAGCCTCAGGAAACCATATCTCCGACAGCTCGGTGGCTTTGGGCAAGCCATAGAACCTCTCACGGCCTCGAGTGTTCCGTCTGTAAACTGGGCACAGGCTGGCGTGCCTGGGGCAGGACCTGGAGGTTGCAGGCCACAATCCTCTTTGCCCACTTCCCTCTAGATGAGGGTGTCTCAACCGTGGCATTATGGACATTTGGGGCCCGATAGTTCTTTGCTGTGAGGATCTGTCTTGCGTGATGCAGAATGTTCAGCAGCATCCTGCCTAGTCTCTACCCAGTAGATGCCAGTAGTATCTTCCCAGCTTTGACAACCAAAAGTCTCCAGAAACTGCCAAACGTCCCCTGGAGGAGAAAGATGTTACCTAGATTTATCTTCAAAGAGGTGGAGTGTCAGACAGGTCCTGGTGGCCTCAGCAGTGTTGGCGGAACATGGGGGACTAGGTGGCTTCCTGTGGACGAGCCCGTACCTCCCAAGAGTAGAACCCCCGATGGGAAAGTCAATGAAGGTGGGTTTGTTTTTTGTTTTTTTTTTTTTGACATTGGCTTTGTTACTGAAAGGGTGACTCATCGATTCCTTATATAACATCCTCAGGGAAAGACACCCCAAAGAGCGTCACGTGCTCCCAGCCCTCAAAGGTATGACTCCATTCCTCCCTGCTTGGGCCTGTCCTCATGAGAAAGCAGAAGTCAGGAAGAGAAAAGACCAGTGGGCTTAGGGCAGCTATGGGAACAATCAGAATGACTCCCCAACATGGTGGTGGACTCACACGCTTTCCAGGTCCCAGAACCTGGTCAGCCTGTTCTTTGACTCATAAAAATAATTATAGTAATAGTATCACTTGAACATCTATGGTATACCATTGCACACACTTACCTAATCCTCACGACAATGCATTATTCCTATTTGATACATGAGGAAATTGAAGCTCCCTGGGATCAGGGACCTTACACAACACTGTGCAACTATTAGGTAGAAGGCAGCAAGTGACACGTGTAGACGGGAGGCTTTGGTCCAGGTCTCTCTAATGCCAGATCCTCTGTTATTTCTCTTGTGTCGAGCTACAAGTTCTCGCTCTTGGTGGTGCCGGGAGAAGGAAGACAGCTGCTGAACTGGGAGGGTTTTGAAGAACCACAGTCATTGGCGCCTTAAGTGCTGCATTGGGAGCCAGAGCTGAAAGCCACAGGCATGTAAAACTGGAAGACGCTGCCTCGGATATTTTTAACCTTGTAAAATAAAGCTCAGGTACAGAAAACGACACAAATACATCGTGTAGCTTAGTGAACTATTATAAGACACACATCTCTCTTTTTTTTTTCATTCTAATTTTAATTTTAGAGAGTTTAAAACATTCACAGAGGCAGACAAAATGGTGTAATAATGGACACCCATGGACCCATCAAGTGACCCCAAGAATCACCACCCCGCGGCCAGTCATGGCCCTTCCGTACCTTCATCCTCTGACCCCTCTTCTGTGTTATTGTCAGGCAAATCCCAGACACTGGCCTCTCTTTATTAACACAATCCCTTTGTTATCTGTATTGTTAGCACCTGAGGCCTTAGAAATTGTATTTCAATTTTTTCAAGGCTCAAATAAGACACACATGTTTTTAAAAATTCCACCAGTCAAGAAACAGAACTCTGGTTTCCCCCCACCCCAAAAGCTCTCTACGTGCCTTTTCCTAGTCACAGTCCCGACCCTCCCTAAAAATTGCTACTTCCTTGAATTTATCATCTAATTAGGCATATTTAAGCGTCTGTGTGAGCTCTGAGCTGAGCCCGGAGCCTGCTTCAGTTTCTGTGTCTTCCTCTCTCTCTGCCCCTCCCCTGCGCATGCTCTGTCTCTCCAAAAATCAATAAACATTAAAAATTTTTTTTAAACATTATAAGAATTTTTGTTTTTAAAAAATGAATGTATCTTTTACATCTCTTGCCCTCTGTGGGTTTCCCCTTCATCCTTTTCCTTTCCACACACTTTAGATTTTGAAGAACTCTAGAGACTGACCAGTGGTTTCTCACAGTTTGAATTTTGCTGGTTGCGTGTTCTTGACGAAGCTCAACATTTCCCTCCATCCCCTGTATTCCTTACAAAGTGGTAGCTGGACCCAAAGTCTTCGTCAGATACAGACGTGATCCCTTCGGCAACCTTATAGGGGCCACCGCATTCTTTCATCAGGGGACACAGAATGTCTTGTTTTCACTTCTTTTTTGATGTGAGCAGCAATTGATGCTCAATGTCTACATCCATTAATCCAACAAGGGTTTGCAAGATGGTGATATTCTAATTCCAGCATTTTATTTGTATATGTCGTTTGGAAAATCCTATAAGGAGACACTTGCCTTCATCTGTTGTTTGGTTGCATGGTGATGCGGGTTACCTATCGCGTTTGATTCTGGAGGGGAAGGAGGTACCTTTTTATTTATTTATTTTATTTTTTTTTAATGTTTATTTATTTTGACAGAGAGACAGAGAGCCAGCAGGGGAGGGACAGAGACAGGGAGACACAGAATCCGAAGCAGGCTCCAGGCTCTGAGCTGTCAGTACAGAGCCCGACGCAGGGCTCGAACTCACAGACGGTGAGATCATGACCTGAGCCGAAGTCGGACACTCAACTAACTGAGCCAGCCACTCAGGTGCCCCTGGAGGTGACTTTTCACAAAAGGCTGATTCCTCCCAGTCTGCATCTGCATATTTCCCCACCTTTCCCCACTGTAATTTCTCCTTTTGTGTCTTCAAATTCAACCTGGCCATTAGATAGATCCTCCTGTCATTTTTCCACGAGCTCAATCTCTCTCATCTCATATCAATACTCCTTCAAGAAACCCGTGCTTCAGTTACTATCCTGGTTCACTCCTGCCTGTTAGAGCTGTGCCTTGGGAAAGTACTTTTACTCACTTTGTCCATGACTTTGGCTCCTCTCATTCCTTGGCTCACTAATGGCTGGCTCCCATCCCCACCCTGCAGGGAACCTGTCCCAGCAAGGTCACCACCAACCTCCATCAGAGGAAATTCATGTGAAATGAGTTTGGCGATGGGGACCTCTCCCCTGTCAAGGGGGAGAGGCATGGGAAGGTTATTTGAATAGGGTCCCACATCATGAATGGTCTCAAACTTAGGCTTCTAATATAATCTCCAAATAAGGGTATACATGGTCATTGGGTACAATGACCCAAATAAGGGTACAACAGTCATTGCTGTTGATGTGTTTGTATGTCCAGGGCATTGGTTTGTTAAAGATGATAGTTCTCTTCTTTTGGCACTTCTTCATCTTTCAAAATAAACCAGGACCCTCAAAAGTGAGAGTGACCTCAGCCTCAGTGTCCAAAAAGTCTTGTGGGGACCATCTGGGAGGCTAGGCTGAGGTGACACAGGACGGTGTAGAGTCACGTGGGTTGAAGGGAAGCCCCTAGACCCAAATCTGTTAGTCCCTTCTTCTCCAGCTTCCTCGGTACCAACCTACTTCTCACCTCCCAGGATTGTTGTGAACATCCAGGCTATGCTGAAATCGTGCGCGCAGAACTTTATGAAGGGCAACTCTCAACCAGAACAGCCATCCAGGAGCTCTACCTCTATTTCTTTTTTTAAATTTTTAAATGTTTTATTTTAGAGAGAGAGAGAGAGCGGTCATGAGTGGGGAAGATGGGTGGAGGGAGAGAGAGAGAGAGAGAGGGAGGATCCCAAGCAGGCTTCACGCTCAGCACGGGGGTCTAGCCCACAATCCTGAGATCATGACCTGAGCTGAAATCAAGAGTCTGACGCTCAACTGACTGAGTCATCCAGGCGCCCCTACCGGTATTGTTTCTTAAATGAAATCAGAATCAACTCCATCAGAAACTCTCCAGAGATGCTGCCTGTAGCAAGGGTGAGAGTATGGTTCCCTGGTCTCTGTTGCACTTAACACACAAGCAAGACACAAATCTGCATACGTGTGTGTACCAGTTGTGACGCAAAATGTATTCCTTACCAGAGACCACATTTTTTAAGGTTTGAAAATCAGTGCAGGCACTGTTAGGCATCTTTACTTCACCTCCCTTGAGAATGAGGATTGTTCTCATTTACAGATGAACAAACTGAGGCTTCAAGAAGATACGTGGGCTGGGATTCATATGCCTGTGTTAGATCTAAGGCCTTGGAAATCTACTCAAACATCCTAAACCTCAGAATCACCTGGGAGCATCTTTTAGATGCTCACTCCCGGTCCCTCTACAGAGATCCCGATGGGGGGTGGTGGTCGCAGACATCCGTAACGAGCCCCCTCGGGTGATCCGAGTGCTGGCTCTCCTGCCTGCTGCACGGTACCTTACCGCTTTGGAGCAGCGATTCTGGAGGCTGGCCTGACGCCCTGTGGGGCTGAACAAAAGAATTGAACTCCCAATTTCTGCTTACTATCATGCCATTCTTTAATAATGTCTATGCATTTTATAATGCGCATGCTATATTACTACAGTAGCTGATGTATATAATTTACAAATACCCATATGGGCATACACTCTACATATGGCCCCGTGCACACCTGGCTATATGTAAACGCACGTATGGGCTTCCAATATAAATACAAGTTTGAGTATACAATGCGGAGAGTGCCTTAACATTTTCACCTGTTGGGGAGCAATGAGAAGAGGAAGGACATTGGTGCTCTGAGCTAGAGTCATCACCCGCATCTTGTTTTCAGGAAGATGCTCATTACTAGTTCAGGCTGCTCATCCGAAGAAGCACGGCGGTGCCGGATCCCGTAGGGGTACACGGAATGTAATAATGACCCCCGGCGTTCTGCATAGCCAGGGGCAGCTGAGGTGGTCGAGAACATGCAGGGAATTTGGAGCTGGCCAGTGTTGAGGTCGGGTTGGGGTTCTGTGGGGGACTTGCCGTGACCCTCTGGGCAGAGAGGTTGTCTCCACGACTGTTGGGTGTCTCATCTGAGACTGAAAGTAGTAACAATCCTGATCTCCAGGGGTTGCTGGGGTAATCAAATGAGCTAACAGTAGCAAATAACTCCCATACTCTTATAAAGCACCTGTCGCTGTACTAAGTACTTTACATGGGTTATCCCAGCATGCTGCTCAGGAAGTACCGTTACTATCCCCATTTTACAAACAGGAAGCCAAGGTAGAGGTGGGTTAAATTCTTTGTTCCAGATCATAGCTAGTAAGTGACAGATCCAGTATTGAGAGCCAGGCTAACTCTAGAAGCCACATTCAGCCATGCTTTTCTGTAGTATCTCCCTAACGTGGTGTGTCAGATGCTCTGCACAGTACCCGGCACAGAGTAAGTGCTCGAGAAAAAGATTATTATTATTCCGGTGTGGCTTCTCTCACATACGTTACCTCACTGAGTCTTTGCTGGAAATCGGCCATCTGCATATTAGCCACAGCTTATGCAGAGGGGAAACTGAGGCTTAGAGAATTTGCCCAGAAGAACTTCCTTAGAGGGGCACCTGGGTGGCTCATTTGGTTAAGCATCCAACTCTTGATCTCAGTTCAGTTCTTGATCTCAGGGTCCTAAGTTCAGGCCCTGCATTGGACTCCGCGTTGGGTGTGAAACCTACTTAAAAAAAAAAAATTAAACCAAAAAAAAAAAAGTTCCTCAGAAGACATTTTATTTGCTTTTGTGTCAGAGATTTAGTCTTATGAAATGCAGATGATCCTGTTTAAAAGCTTCTGGTGAGGGGAACTGAATGGGCAGTGTCATTTCTGTCGCAGTCTCTAGAAATCAGCTCTACCCTCACTTCAGCTGGATGGCCAAACAGGATTAAGAGGGCCCGTTTATCATTTGTCCAGGGGAGGTCTAGACTCCCAGTAAAGGGGAACTTGGAATCAATTGTTGGCCAACACTGGTAGGGATCATCTGCAAATGCCCAGCAAGTTTGCTGGAAATGAAGGATCGGGCAAAACAATGACAATGTCCCACCGTTTGGAAGATGAGATGTAAAATGCTAAGTGTGGTAGCAGATGTAACATATTTCTTTCCTCCTGTGTATATGGTTTTGAAACACATCGCTTATAAAACATCTACGGGTTTCCTTTTAATTGTAGATACGGTCTGCAGAGTTCCTGCTAAAATCTCACAAAGCCTGTTCTGTGACCGAAATGCACTCCATTTTAATCCTTCTGTGGTGATGCCATTATTTTTACAGCTGTTTCTACAATCCCATATATGATTTATATGCAAGATCTGGTCTCTTTTTTATGTAAGTATGTACTGTCCCCTGGAATCTTAGTAAATTCCCACAGGGCGGGGCCCATGTTGGCACATGGTCGGGGAGGGGGAAGACAGCACGGGGTTTGAAGACGGACGTCTCCAGACCCGAAGCCAGGGTCTACCACATGCTGACTGCGTGACCTTGAGCAAGCCATTTAGTGTGTGAGCCTCTAGAGGTTACTTCAACCGTACCTGGCAACTATTAGCAGCAGAAACAGAAGACACTGCAGAAAAACCCATTGGGTGACTGGCTTGAAAAGGATTTGCATACTCCTGGAAACTCAGGAATTTATAATGGAGGATTTGCTTGGAAGCCTTTACTCCAGAACTTCATCTATCTGCTTTATAGCACTCATGTTAGCAGGTAGGGATTAACAAAACAGTCATGGGTTTCTTGTTCTTTATTAGGTTTTTAGTTTTAATTTTTTAAGTTGGGGCGCCTGGGTGGCTCAGCCGGTTCAGCGTCCAACTTTCGCTCAGGTCATGATCTCGCCGTTTGTTGAGTTTGAGCCCCGTGTTGGGCTCTGTGCTGACAGCTCGGAGCCTGGAGCCTGCTTCGGATTCTGTGTCTCCCTCTCTCTCTGCCCCTCCTCCACTCACACTGTCTCTCTCTCTCTCTCTTTCAAAAATAAAAACATTAAAAAAATTTTTTTTCAAGTTTATTCATTTTGAAAGAGAGAGAACTTGAGCAGGGGAGGGGCAGAGAGACACAGAGACAGACAGAGACAGAGAATCTCAAGCAGGCTCCCCGCTGTCAGCATAGAGCCCGATGCAGGGCTCAAACCCACAAACCACGAGATCATGACCTGAGGGGAAACCAAGAGTCAGACGCTTAACTGACTGAACCACCCAGGAGCCCCTAGGTTTTTTGCTTGTTTGTTTTTTAATTTTTTTTAATGTTTATTTATGTTTGAGATAGCACGAGCAGGGAAAGGGCAGAAAGGAGACACAGAATCTGAAACAGGCTCCAGGCTCTGAGCTGTCAGCACAGAGCCAGACTCAGGGCTCAAACTCATGAACCATGAGATCATGACCTGAGCCGAAGTCGGATGCTTAAGCCACTGAGCCACCCACGGGCCTCCCTAGGTTTTTATTTTTAAATCTTTATTTGGAAATAATTTCCAACTTACAGAAAAAAAAAGTATAAATTAATCACCTTACATACCCTTTACCCAGATTCACCTACTGTTAAGATTTTACTCTGTTTTGGGGCGCCTGGGTGGCTCAGTTGGTTAAGTGTCCAACTTCAGCTCGGGTCATGATCTCGCCGTCTGTGAGTTCAAGCCCCGCGTTGGGCCCTGTGCTGACAGCTTGGAGCCTGGAGCCTGCTTCGGATTCTATGTCTCTCTCTCTCTCTCTGCCCTTCCCCTGCTCATGCTCTGTCTCTCTCACTCTCAAAAATGAATAAATGTTAAAAAAAAAAGGTTTTACTCTGTTTCAGAGTGAGTTACATGCGAGTTACATGCTTGATGGCTTTTTACTCCTAAGTACGTCAGCACATATTAAGTACATTCAGCTCCATTGAACTTCAGTGACTGACTTCATCTATTTACACTGACACTTTTGTCTTCCGTACCATCCATATTCCAAGTTTTGTCAGTCAATTTGTAAGAGGTTTTGACCGCATGGAGTCTTGTCTCAAGGTACCAGACTTGGCCCTTGAGAGTCACAACGCACAGCTATGGTGAGTAAAATTAATCTGTACTCTCTTTTGCTTTCAGGGCAAGGAATTAAAATAGGATAGAAGAAAAGTGACCTTTTTGATGAGCTCCTCCAACTTGTAGCAAAGGGCACATCCAGTGCCGTTGGAGACCTAGACCAGTTCCTTCAAACGACCAGAGAGGAGAGGGGAAGGCTAAGGCGTCAAGATGGGGGAGGGGGTGTCTTAGACCCAAAGGGCATGGAGCAAATGGGCACATGAGCCAGAGCCAAAAACCATCAAACACCAGGAGCCTGATAAGCTTCACTCTGACAGGCTCTTCTAAGAGATGGCGTTATCAGCATTAGTGACTGAACATCAGCCTGCATTCCTTTCCCTAACACCCAAGAAATTTGATCCAGTTCACAATTATACTGATAAAAATAGGCAACATTTATGGAATGCTTACTCTGAGGCAGACACTACGTTAGACACTTTACTATGCATTACCCACTTAATTCTTATTAACAGTCTTACTGTTAACAAGCCCTATTGTCTTCCCCATTTTACAGATGATGCAACTGAGGCTCAGCCAGGTTATGTAACCTAACCAGGTTCCTGCCCTTACAAAGTAGGTTTGTCAGGGACTCCTGGGTGGCTCAGTCGGTTAAGTGCCGGACTTCATCTCAGGTCATGATTTCGCGGGTCCGTGAGTTCGAGCCCCGCGTTGGGCTCTGTGCTGACAGCCCAGAGCCTGGAGCCAGTTTCAGAGTCTGTGTCTCCCTCTCTCTCTGACCCTCCCCCGTTCATGTTGTGTCGCTCTCTGTCTCAAAAATAAATAAACGTTAAAAAAAATTTTTTTTAAATAAAAAAAAAAAGTAGGTATGTCAGCAGTGGTTTCTAGGCTTCCAGCCTCAAGTTTCTTTAACCACAGTTTCATGGGGAAGGGAGTGAGCACCAGGGGACTTGAAGGGTCAGTGCTTTGGAGGAGCTGGAGAAGGTCAGGTCGGGCTTCTCAAATATGCTCCAGAACTCATATTCGTAACAGCCAGCTGTGTACAGACACTTCCCATTGGTTGTTTCCTTTTGTCCCTCCAACTGCCCATTGGAAAAAGGATGAACATAAGGTTCAAAGTGGTTCTGTGAATTCTACAAGGCCCCCTGGCTATTCTAAGTGGAGATTTGACCCAGGCCTGCCATTTTAAAAAATCTGCTACCCCAGGGGCAGCTGGGTGGCTCAATCGGTTAAATGTCCAACTTCGGTTCAAATCATGATCTCATGGTTCATGAGTTAGAGCCCCACATTGGGCTCTCGGCTGTCAGCACAGAGTCTGCTTTGGATCCTCTGTCTGCCTCTCTCTCTGACCCTCCACTGCTTGTTCTCTTTCCCCCCCCTCTCTCTCAATAAATAAATACACTTAAAAAAAATAAAATAAAATCCTGTTACCCCAGCAGGCAGATGATAAGATAAAAGAATATATTTAGGGATTTCAGGATGCATGGTGTTTTGTAAAGAAAGTCAGAATAGCTTTGTTACCTGGACAAACTTGAAAGCCCCTTGCCATTCTAAAAACTACTTCCTAAATGGCAGAACAAGACAATGGTTACTACCGTTCCCAAGTCCTGAAGTTTTCAGATCATCTCACCTTTAACAGATCACCTCTTCATTCATTAGCTGTGACCATTAGCAACAGTCAGCAGCTGGGGCCACTATTAGGGAGGAATAGCTTTCTCGGGGTGGGCTGGTCTGGGGCACACTCACAAGAGGACTGAGTTCAAAGTGAGAACCTGCTGAGACACCTGATTCTCCCATACTGGTGTCCTTAGTCATTTGCCCACTCCTTCCAAATATGTATTAAGCATCTATTACACGCCAGGCACCATTCATTCTAGATGCTGATAGAGTAATGAAACAAGGTCATGGCATGCAACTCTCTTATGTTTGAGTTTATGAAATGCCAAACTCACACAACTGCAAAAAGCAAATAGAGATAAGAGTAGTAATGCCATTAATTTTTCCATTTATCTTCTTTATCTTCTCTCTTCATGACATTAATAACTGGAAGGTAGGGGCGTAAAACCTGAGCCTCAGTGACTGCAAGGGACTGGTAGAGGTTGGCCAGCAAAACAACAGAACACATGAAAGATCATGCCATGGGTCACCAGGCAAGCTTGGGGTCCATGATTGTTTAGAATTCCCACATAATTCTGCTACAAAGCAGAGATTGGAATATCAGGCTTGCTCTGCTAGCTAAGCTTCAGCTCCCTGAGTTCTAAGATAGAGATAATACCTCCTATCCCAGGACTAGTGAGAACTGAATGATAAAAGACCTTCCATTTATATTGATGTTTCTTTATTAATGTTCTCCAAGAATACTTTTTGAGCCTATGCCTTTAAAGGACAGTAGTTAGTAAGAGGTCTTCATGGGGTACCTGGGTGGCTCAGTCAGTTGAGTGTCTGACTCTTAACTTCTGCTCAGATCATGATCCCAGTGTTGTGGAATCAAGCCCCGTGTAGGGCTCCCCGCTGAGGGTGGAGCCTGCTTAAGATTCTTTCTTTCTTCCTCTGACCCTCTCCCCCCCTTACACACACACACACACACACACACACACACACACAAAAGGACAGTACTAAGAGGTCTTCTTTTTATATGCACATATATGTACTTGTTGAGAGTAACATAAGACATATATAGAACATTCCATCCATCAGCAGCAGGATACACATTCTTCTCAAGTGCACATGTACTGTTCTCTAGGATGTGTCACATGTTAGGACACAAAAGTCTTAAAAATCTAAGAGGATTAAAATCATCTTTTCCATGTATCTTTTCTAACCACAATGGTATGAAATTAGAAAATAACAGGAGGATTAAAAAATAAAATAAAATTAAGAAAATAACAGGAGGAAAATTCGAAAATTTGAAAATATGTGGAAATCAAACAATACAATCCTAACAACCAGTGGGTCAAAGAAGAAATCAAAAGGGAAATAAAAAGATATCTTGAGATAAGTACAAACGAAAACACAACATACCAGAACATATGGAATACAGCAAAGGTAGTAAGAGGCAAGTGTACGGCAATAAACGCTGACATTAAGAAAGAAGAAACATCTCAAATAAACAACGTAATTTTATGCCTCAGGGACCAGAAAAAGAAGAACAATGAAAGCCCCCAATTAGCAAAAATAAGAGCAGAAATATAGGAAACTGAGAATTAAAAAAAGAAAAGAAATGATCCATAAAACTAAGAGTCAGTTTTCTGAAAAGATAAAATTGACAAACTTTCAGCTAGAATAAGAAAAAAGAGAAGACTCAAATAAAAGAGTAGAAATAAAATAGAAGATACGACAACTGATGACACAAATATAAAGGACCGTAAGAGGCTACGATGATCAATTATATGCCAACAATTGGATAACCTTGAAGAAATGGATAAATTCCTAGTAACATACAATCTACCAAGACTGAATCATGAAGAAATAGAAAATTTGATCAGATCAATAACAAGTAAAGAGTCTGAAGCAGTAATCAAAACCCCCCTAACAAAGAAAAGCCCAGGACCAGATAGCTTCCCTGGCAAATTCTATAAAACATTTAAAGAATTAATGCCAATCCTTTTCAAACATTTCCAAAAAAATGAAAAGTAGAGAACACTCCCAGACTCATTTTACAAGTATTACCCTGATACCAGAGACAGTCAAGGACACTACGAGAAAAGAAAATCCTAGGCCAATATCCCTGATGAACAATGATGCAAAAATTCACAGCGAAATACTAGCAAACCAAATTCAACAGCTTTTTAGAAGGATCATTCACCATTCTTCAGTGGGAAGCAAAGATAGTTTGATATATGCAAACCAATAAATGTGATATATCACAGTAACAGAATGAGGGGTAAAAAAGAATAAAATCGCCTTAATAGATGCAGAAGCATTTAACAAAATTCAACACTCTTTCATGATACAAAACACTTAGCAAACTAGGTATAGAAGGAATACACCTCAACATAATAAAGGTGTATATGACAAGCCTACCCCTAACGTCATACTCAATAAGGAAAAACTAAAAACTTTTCCTCTAAGATCAGGAACAAGACAAGGATGACCACTCTTGTCATATCTATTAAACATACTACTGGAAGTCTTAGCCAGAGCGATTAGGCAAGAAAAGGGAATAAAAAGCATCTAAATCTGAAAGGAAGAGGGGTGCCAGGGTGGCTCAGTCAGTTAAGCGTCTGACTTTGACTCAGGTCATGATCTCACAGTTCATGGGTTCGAGCCCTGTGTCAGACTCTGTATTGACAGCTTGGAGCTTGGAGCCTGCTCTGTCTCTGTCTCTCTCTCAAAAATAAATGAGCATAGGGTCACCTGGGTGGCTCAGTCAGTTAAGCGTCTGACTTCAGCTCAGGTCATGATCTCTTGGTCTGTGAGTTCGAGCCCTGCGTCGGGCTCTGTACTGACAGCTCAGAGTCTGGGTCCTGCTTTGGATCCTATGTCTCCCTCTCTCTCTCTGCCCCACCCCTGCTCTTGTTCTCTCTTCATCTTTCAAAATAGAGTAAATGTTAAAAAATTTAAAAATAAATAAATAAATAAGCATAAAAAATTTAAATCTGAAAAGAAGAAATCAAATGTCTGTTTGCAGATAACACGATCTTGTAAGTAGAAATTCTTTAAACTCCATGAAAAAACTGTTGGAACTAATAAATGAATTTAGTAAAGTTGCAGGATACAAAATCAGCATATGAAACCACCTGTGTTCTACACAATAACAAACATTTGAAAAAAAAATTAAGAAAACAATTCTACTTACAATAGCATCGAAAAGAAAAAAAATCTTTAGGAGCTAACTTACCCAAGGAGGTGAAAGACTTATACACCAAAAACTATAAAAAATTAATGAAAGAAATTAATGAAAACAAAAATAAATGAAATGATTACCCATGTTAATGGATTGGAAGATTTAATATTATTAAAATGACGATGCTGCTCAAAGTGATCTACAGATTCAAAGCTATCCCCATCAAAATCCCAATGGCGGTTTTGTTTTCATTTTGTTTTACAGAAATAGAAAACACAATCCTAAAATTTATATGGAGCCACAAAAGACCCAGAGTAGCCAAGGTGATCTTGAGAAAAAAAGAACAAAGCTGGAATCATCACACTTTTTGACTTCTAAAATTTTACAAAGCTATAGTAATTAAAACAGCATGGTAGGGTGCCTGGGTGGCTCAGTCAGTTAAGCATCTGACTGTTGATCTCAGCTCAGGTCTCTTCTCAGGGTCATGAGTTCAAGCCCCACGTTGGGCTCCATGCTGGCTGTAGGGCCTACTTAAAAATCAAAACAAAAACACAGCATGGTCCTAGCATTAAGGCAAACAGACCAATAGAATAGAATAAAGAGCCCAGAAATAAATCCAAGCATATATGGTTAACTGGTCTTCAACAAGGGTGTGCAGAATACACAATGGGGAAAGGATCACCTCTTTCCAAACAATGTTTGGAAAATTGGATATCCACACGCAATTTTGGTCCCCTATATTACACCAGGCACAAAAACAGATCAAAGACTTCTTAAGTCTTTGAGATCTGCAACTTATAAATTCCTAGAAGAAAACACAGAAGGAAAGTTTCTTGACGTTGGTTTTGGCAATGATTTTCTAAATATGACACCAAAAGCCCCGGCAACAAAAAATAGATACATGAGACTTCATCATGACTACATCATAAACAGTGTCTGTACAGGGGCCCCTGGGTGGCTCAGTCAGTTGGGCATCCAGCTTCAGCTCAGGTCATGATCTCACAGTTGGTGAGTTCAGCCCCACTTCAGGCTCTCTGCTATCAGCACGGAGCCCACTTCAGATTTTCTGTCTCTCTCTCTCTCTCTCTCTCTCAAATAATAATAATAATAATAATAATAATAAACTTAAAAGAAAAAGCTTCTGAATTGTAAACAATCAGCAGAATGAAAAAAGAGAAAATATTTGCAAGCCACTTATCTGATAAGAAGTTAATGTCCAAAACACACAAGGAATTCATACAACTCAATAGCAAAAAACAAACAAAAAACAAATAGTCCAATTTTTAAAATGGCTAAAGGACTAGAATAGACATTTTTCCAAAGATATACAAATGTCCACTCGATATATGAAAAGGTGCTCAACATCACTAATCATCAGAGAAATAAAATCAAAATCACAATGAGACAGGTTGGTTATTACCTACCTGGTAGGTAGGATGGTTATTACCGACAACACAACTAAACTAAACTAAAGATAACAAGCGTTGGCAAGGACGTGGAGAAACTGAAACCCTTGTTTACTGTTGAGAGAAATATAGAATGGTGCAGCCACTATAGACATTCCTCAAAAAATTAAAAATAGAACTACCATATGGTCCAGCGATCCTACTTCTGGATATATATCCAAAATATTTGAAATCAGGATCTCCAAGAGGTATCTGCACTCGCATTTTCATTGTAGCACTCTTCCCAATAGCCAAGATATGGAAACAACCCAATGTTTATCAACAGCTGAATAAAGTAAATGTGTTACATGAATACAGTGGGATATTATTCAGCCTTAAAAAAAGAAGGAAATTATAACAATTGTGACAAAATGGACAAACCTGGAGGACGTCTTACTGAGTGAAATAAGCCAGTCACAGAGGGACAAATACTGCATGATTCCACTTATATGAGGTATCTAAATTAGGCAAACGGAGAAGCAGAAAATGGGGCGCCTGGGTGGCTCAGTCGGTTAAGCGACTGACTCTTGACTTCGGTTCCGGTCATGATCTCACAGTTTGTGGGATGGAGCTCCCTGTCAGGCTCTGTGCTGACAGCCGGGATTCTCTCTCTCTCTCTCTCTGACCCTCCCCTTGCTTGTGTGCACACATGTGCACTCTCTCTCTCTCTCTCAAAATAAACAAATAAATTTTTTAAAAAATTAAGAAAATAGAGTGTGGTTGCCAACAGCTGGGAGAGGAGAAAATGGAGTTGTTGCTCAATGGGTATAAAGTTTCAGTTATGCAAGATGAGTAAGTTCTAGAGATCTGCTGTACAACCTAGTGCCTACAGTTAGCAATTCAGTGTCATACACTCAAAAATTTGTGAACAGGGTAAATCTCATGTTAACTATTCCTGTCACAAAAGCAACAACACACACACGTACACACACACACACACGCATGCACACGCACACACAAAGGGGCACAAGGAAACTTTTGAAGGTGATGGATATGTTTATTACCTTGACAATGGTGATAGAATCATGGGTGTATGCATCTGTCCGAACTCACTAAATTTTATACATTAAATATATGCAGTTTTGGGTGCACAATTACATATCAGTAAAACTGAATAAGAAACAACAACAAAAACTTGTTTCCTCCCCCAAAAGCTTGAGATACCTGATGTATTTGTTTGCTAAATAAAACCAATCCTTTTGGGAGCAAGTAAGAGAAATGGTTTCATTCAACTTCCAGTGTAAACACAGAGACCGGAAGTCATACTTCTTTTCCCATAGAACTCTGTGGAAAATTGAAACACAGGCAAGAGGGGGTTGCATCTGACACGGTTTAGAAACCTGGAAAGCCAAAGAGCTAGTATGCACCTGGGCAAACTTTAATTCCCACTGTACACAGATCCCAATTAAAGACAAGTCTCTTCAACAGTGGCAGTGACTTGCCCTGGGCTGGAAGACGACATATGAAATTGTTTTGAACTGAATCCCCCATGAACCAGCAAATATCCTCCCCTCTCAGAGCCTCCATTTCTCTGTCTGAAAATGAGGTTAACGACACTATGCGAGAGCCTGTCTTGGGTGGGGCCCTTTAGCAACTGCTTCTCACCTGCGCCTTCCTTGGCCTGGCCTCAAGCCCCCACCAAGTGGTTACTTTGCAGAGAGACTATTGGCTCACTTAAGAAACACATCTCTCCTACTAGACTGAAATGCTGGCTGACAGAAACCATGTAAGTCCCTTTGTGTGTTGCCCAGCATAGAAATTGACACACCATAATTAGTGATCAACTGCTTGGTAAATAGATTTTTTTTATTTTTTTAAATGCGTGACACAGGGGCGCCTGGGTGGCTCAGTCAGTTAAGCGTCCAACTTCAGCTCAGGTCATGATCTCACGGTTCGTGGGTTTGAGCCCCGCATTGGGCTCTGCTCTCAGAGTCTGGAGGCTGCTTTGGATTCTGTGTGTGTGTGTCTCTCTCTGCCCCTCCCCTGCTTGTGTGTGCTCTCTCTCTCTCTCTCTCTTCCAAATAAATAAATAACATTTTAAAAATGCATGGCACAAAGAAAAGCTTACATTTTGAGCAGCCTGGCACTTACTAGTTTGAAAGAGCAGCCACTGCCCTACTCTCAAAGATGACAAACCTTCTCATTTTTAGTTTGGCTTCTAAGCATGACCATCACCTGATAGTAACTTATTTTTGCTTCCTGTGAGTCAGAGAGCCAAAGACACTGTCCCCAAGCCGCCAGGACAGCCTTTAAACAAACGGCCCCATAATGAATAGTTTGGGCCCAGTAACAGCTTTCACACACCTTGTCACATTATGGGAAAGCTCTAATTTGCCTAATGCTATGTATTAGCAAAGTCCATGTCCTATCATTTCGAAAGAGTCGCTAGGAAGGCTTGCTCCGATGGCCAGAGAGAAGCCCCATGTCACAGCCCAAGAGAGCAGCTCGAAAATGTGGCAGCACAAGCAGCAACTGTGTATCATGGAAACGAGCACTGTGTCAGCCGCTCTGCCTCCGTGAGGTTCATCTGGAAAATGAAGATTTTCCAGATGAAGATTAAGTACTGAAGATTAAGTAATAGAACAGACACAACAGTGCAACGTGACTGCCAAGGCCCATATAAAGATTGGACACGGTGTTTTTGTTTTTTCCCGTTTTCCAAATGGGACACAATGGGTTTCAGAGCAGGTCTGAGAGAGGCAGTAATAACCAGGCTTTCAACTGTGGAAAGATCCATCACTCTTCCTACATGCAAGGTAGCAAACTCTAGAAAGAGGGTGGGAGAGGCAGGTCACAGGGCTTGGCATTTGGCAAAGCTGACGACAGGGAGGGCACCTGAAGGGAAGCTTTCCCAAGTACAGACCTCTGTAAGGAGGGAAAGCCCAGTTCAATCCGATGAGTACTCATTGGGCACCTGCTTCATGCTGGAAACAAGTAATAATACATTAATATTTACTGAACACCTATTATGTGTTTAGTACTTTCGTACACATGTATCTGCTCGTCCTCACACTGGTCCATTCCAGAAAGTGTTATTGCCTCAGTTTTTACAGATGAGGTAATTGAGGTTCAGGGAGGTTGCAGGATAGACAGCCAGGAACCAGTAAGGGCAGCCCTTGACAGCCAGGTCCTCTGACAGTACATTCTATTACTCCGTGGTCAGGAGTGTGCATTCTTGTTGTTCCTGACGCTACTAGTTTCCAAAACAGATATGAGGCATCTTGGGAAGGGGGTTTCCAGGGGAGATGAAGTAGAGGGACCCCAGCAGTGTGAGGCTCCTGCAGCCCCAGCTGCCTGAGTCAGACAGGTACATAGTAAGTAGTCAATAAATGGCATGCTGACTGACTGGGGTGGGTGGGGGGCGGGGGAGCTTGCACCCAGCACCTACCACGTGTTGTGAGAAAAGAGACCCTGGGTGTGTTCACTGCTTGTGTATATAGGGACAAGGGTTTTGCACTGTACCTGCCATGTGCTATAAGTACAGGTGTTCTGGGATCTGCTGGCTGCCAGCTAGGAGTGAGGTTTGCCACGAGTATCCACCATGGGCCAGGCGTTCTGCAGTTCTTATCGCACAGAAACTCTGTGAGTTGGGTGTGATTATTCATATTTTGCAATGAGGATATTAGGTTCAAAGAGGGGATGCCGAGTCCACAGTTATAGGTGGAGTTAGTGGCACAGGAAGGCTGGATCCCCTGCTGAGTGCTCAGGTTCCTTCTCCACTTGAGAGGAGAAACCATCCCTCCCTGTCCTCCCCCAAACCCACCATAGAAGAGCAGACTGGAGTGAGAACCACCCCCCCTCATCCAAGGTCTAGCCAGCTAATAATAATAATAATAAAAGACCAGCCACTTAGTGAACACTTACCATTGCATTGTCTCACTTAATTATTTCATTAATTTTGTCCGGGTTAGTATTCACATTAGTCAAAGGGAGGCAGCAATCGCGAGTTCCCGCGAGCGGAAAGCCAGTAAGCGACAGAGCCAGAAGGAGAATCCACTTGGACTTGACTTTAAATTCCTTAACAGGGGGTCAGCCTCTGCAGCGGCGGAGGGGCGCGGGTCTCCCACGCAGCGGCGGGGCGCGGGGAGCCGTCCTGCTCCCGGCCGTCCGGAGGGGGGCACTGCAGACCGCGCTCGCCTCTGCGCCCGCCTCTGGCTCCTGGCGCCCAGGGGCTCTGGCGACCGCGTGCGCCGTTCTGGCCCCCACCCCGCCTCCGCCACCCCCGGACCCCGAGTTCGGGCCAGCGCCACACGTGGGTGCCCCCTGCGCCCCGCCCTGCATGCGCTCATCGAGCACATCTCCACTTGGACACCGAAAGGCTCCAGGGACGGGGTCTTCCGGGGTGGACGTGGCGCTCCCGGCACTGGGCCCTGCGTGGCATCTGGGGATTTAGAGACGTCCGGCTCCCACCGGGCGGAGGAGGGGAAACCCCGGCAAAGAGCCGGGACTCCCGGAGGATCCCCTGCGTATTTGAATGTCGGTCCGCTGCTTCCCCACCCCACCCCACCCCGTCCACGCTGTCCCCTCCTCTCTTTTCTGTTCTGCGGAGTCCACACCCCATGCCGCCCGAGCACCGAATTCTGACTTTGAACCCTCACCAAAATCCCTGCAAAACAGCATCGCTGTCCCTGGGGAGAGGACCCCACCTTGGACCAACCAAAGTGAGGTCACGTTTTCTGAAGTTACTCCCAGGCGAGTTAGGAGGCATCATCCACTGACCTTGACCCTTCCCCGCGGTCACCTGGGACCCTGGCATTTAAGGTGGGCAGTTTAACGAGGTGATAACGAAGTGAAAATGGCCTGGTAGCCTCTTGAATTTGAAGCCGGATTGAGGCTTTCTTTAGAAAGGGAATTTTATGAATAGGTTACTCCCATGGAACTCTGTTACCAGTAATAACCCCTGAATGTTAATTGGTCATAATTACCTTGTTAAAAGTCTCCTAGACCCCTCCAAGTTCTAAGAGGACAAGGGAAAGAAAGTTTCTGAGATTTACAACTGAGAGGGAAACATCATATTACTTTCTGCATTAGGTTATACATTAGCATACTTGTTCAAGTGAATTTTCCGCTTTCAACTTTTTAATATCTTTCCAATTCCCAACCAGTCTCTGGAAATTTAAAAAGGGGCGGCAGGAGGATTGGTGATGTGTATGCCACAGATGGCGATGGAAAAGCTGCCCAGAACATGTTGACATTTTAAAAAAAGTTAACATCCCCCCACACTTTAAAACTATGATATTAGGAACAGAGTATAATGGCAAAAGTTACTCGTAGAACATCTGTTCCTTCCAATGGGAGGATTTCTTTCCTGCCAAGAATTTATGAATTTTATATAGGAGCTTGGGTCTGTTTGGGGAAGGGAGAAGGAAGCTGGCCAAAGCAGCCAGCCCCCTCCTCTGCCCGGAATGCAAGGATATTTTGCTCCTGACTTCTAGATGGTTCGTGGGGCTGCTGATGGGGCAAGACTCACCCTTCAGAAGGAGATGGCTGAGGAAAAATCTCAAATAACTGCCATGCCTGGTTTAAAGTACAAAGCAAGGTCAAGGCCACAGGACTTGAAGACAAGATTCCCCTTCACAGGGGGCCTAATCCTTTTTAGAGGAGAAAGGAGAGCTTATAATTGGGATAACATGTAACCAGCTGGTATCAGTTCATTCCAAGTGTCCCTTTCATTTTCACATTGGCCAGATAGGAGGCCATTCATTCATCTCAAAAACTGAGTCAGTCCCTTCCTCTGCAGTCAATTGTCTTTTGCTTTTGGTCAATTGAGCCTGGTGACTGGAAATTTATCTTTCTAAAACCACCAGGGGGTTGCTCAGAAAAGACATCTAGGTGAATAGGACACTAAATGGATTAGCAGTTGAAACATTAATGAGTCTCTTTTGACTCAAAGCAAGTTTATCTCAGTAGATTTCCAGTGGCCTCCTCTTCTGCAACTGAGAGAACCTTCTCTCCTGAGAAGGTACAGGTCCACCGTGGAGATCCACTTTTTACATTCCTAAGTAGGCCATTTTCACTTCTTGATCTTTAAGTGGGATGAATTTTTTTTTCCTTTTCTACTCAGAGGATTTCAAATGAAACATAAAAAAGAGTCTAATCCATTTAAGTATCAAGAATCCAAATTGTTCCTCTTTGACAGTGAGAGAGGAGAAAACCACCAACACGAAGAGTTTAGCACACTTATTCAAGTCAACAGATATTTATTAAACACCTACAACATGCCAGGCATTTTCTTAGAAATTGTCCCGCCCCTCATTCTAGAAGCCAGCTAGACAATAAATGGCTCCAGCATATGTTACATCTCAAGTAATGATAAGGGCCATGAAAAAAAAAAAATCAAATATGTGAAAGAAATACAGAATAACAGGGGCAGGGTGGGATGGCTTTTAGTATGGTCAGAGAACACTGCTCCAAGGAACTGACGTTGGAGTGGTCCTTCTAGAATTTTCTCAGTGGAGATGTACCTCCAAACACATAAGCATAGGTCTATTTTACCAAGCTGGAACCCACTATATAGCTTTTCTCCCTGTCTCGTTGACTTCTGAGCATTCTTCTCTGTGTGTAGAATAATATATGGCTCAAGGACATGGGAGCCGGTAGAATCAGGTTTAAATCCCAGTTTCACCGTTCAGTCATTTGATTGTAAGCTCTCTTTGCCTCAGTTTCCTCAACCTTAACACGAGGAGACTAATACTGCCTACCTCATAGGGTTCTTGTGGGAACTACAGGAGAAAAATGTGTGTCAAATGCTGAGTGTGGAAACAGCATGTAGTAAAGCTCAATAAATGTTAGCTCTTCTTACTGTTTACCAGATAATCTAAATGGAGGGTGGTAGTCTGTTCTGAGGACTTATTAGGACCTACTTAACCACTGCCCTACTGTTGGACACAAAGAGTTGAACACAAACCAAACTCAGATGATGTGAAAGGAAGGAGAAACATAAGACAGTAACCACACAAAATCCAAATGGAGAAAATGCCAAATCAACACGTTTTCTAAGAGAGACTCCCTTCTGACATCCTTGATGCTGAACCACATCCACACATTAAAAACCTGTCCATTTGCCACCTATGCCTAGGTTAGGGCGCCCCTGGGCCTTATCTGTTAATTTATGGTCAATATATGGCCTCCTGTGCAGCCTGAGAATGAGGGCCTGGAAAATCAGGCTGGAATGAGGTTCCACAGTGACATAACTGTGGGGTACTTAGGCCTCAGCTGCCTCATGTGTGCAAAGGAACCTTCAGGTGACATGTTCTTTGGAACTCCTTCCTTCCAGCTGTCATTTGCTTGTTCCTTGAGTACTAACTAGCTCCCAGACTGTGCTCCTGTGTTCTGAAGAGCCTTCCCTGCTTCCGAGATCTGAAATGGCCCTCTGAGTCATTTGTTCAAGCCCTGTGGCACATACTCAGATCTATTTTAGGTTGAGATCCTGTTTAGGGGAAAAGGGATTATCTTTAGATATTGGGAGCATCAGGAGAATGTCGGCAGAGCACTTTGGAAGATGGCGGAGAGGGAGTGTCTCCCATGGGCCGAGGCTGAGATCTTGGGCTCAGAGCACAGCGCACCTCTTTCGGCTACTTCAGCTAACTTCCGCATCGCTGTTCTCCACTGAAGGGGGCCTCAGAATGTGTGATCTTCAGCAACGGAGACTTTCTTGGGCTTACCTCTGGCCCAACTATCGAGAGGGCTGCTGCTCTTTATTCTACTTAATTACACGTAAAAGTGCTTTGGAATCAGTGAATGAAATATTTGAGAAAAGCAATGGCTTATTTACTCTTGCTGATCCTAGAGAGGCCTTGGGGTGCTGTGATGCAGAAACAGATTGTCCTTTCTTGAGTCATTTTCCAAACTGGATCATAGAGGAATGTGGTGTATTTTTAATAGAATGACAGATAAGATTACTTGTTTCTATTAGCGAGAGGGATGGGTTAGGTCAATTTTGTCCACACAGCTTCCTGTGCACCAAACACATCCCCTGTTTAGATTAAAAAATAAGCACATTCCAAGGAGGTGAAGAGCAGATAATCCTCCAAATGAAATTAGCTTTACTTTATCTGTGAGGCGGTTGTGACATGACAGAAAGAGCCTGGGGTTAGGAGCCGGGTAGACTCGGGTTCTGATCATTAGGGAGGGTGTGACCTTGGGCAAGTCACTTGACTCTTCTGGGCCTCGGTCTTCTCCACTACAAAATGGGTATAATAACAAACTCTTAAACACCTAGTAAAATTCTGGACACATCGTAGGTGCTCAATGAATGTGAGTGTTTTCCATCCACTTCCAGCCCATTCAACCGACAACTCCAAATCCAGGTACCAGGCACATTCATCCCGACACACAAGACATGTTTTCCTGTGGTCAGTGATGATAGAGAAGCTAGAAACCGAAGGCAACAGACAAACAAATAAATCACGCGTTTTAAACTCACAATCTAAGAAATTGTGCCTCCTCACGAAGTTTCTATTCTTGGCCTTATGTTGCCAATCTGGGAATATTGTCAAAGCAAATATTAGTTAAAAGTTGTTGACCAAGGGACAGGTAGTTGAATATTGTGTACAGCCGAGGGTATTGTTATCACAAACCTGAAATAATTTTTCTCAAACCTTTATGTTTAAAGGGAGATGTTGGACAAAAGTATTCGAATGTGTCCTGAGGTGGTCGGTCGGAGGATTTCTTTTCTTGCCAGTTTCTTTTGTAGACCCAGTGTCTGTTTTTAAACAAAGTGCCCATGCATTCCGATTAAGGAAATAAATGAAATGTGTGTGTACCCAAACCTAGGAGCTATTTGTCAGTTCCTAAAGAGATGACTGGATCGGTATTGCTGGAGCCTAAGTAGACTCCACCATTCAGGGAGAAAATCAATCTATCACATTCCCCTTAATCAGTGCAAACATTCGGCCGAGCAGTTTTATCAATTTTTTAACATACCGTATTGATTGTATATCAGGAGGAGAAACTGAAAATAAAGAACGCTAAACCTGGAAGAGGTCATGCATTTCCAAATGCAAATTGAGATCCAAACATTAAACAATAGGGATCTTCTAATCCTTTTACAAAGGCCCAAATTGCAAATCAGACTCCCAAGCCAGAGTGGCTTTGCCTAACAAAGTCTTTAATGCAAAGAATCCCTTAGGCAAAGCCTCCTCTGTTTCTACAAGCTTTGGCACCAAAAGAGCCTTACGAAGTCAGTTATGCTCCCTAGCTATGAAGTTAATTGTGCCTGAAACAAAGTCAGGTTGTCCTCCTGGTCTAGATATGCAATCTCCAAACCATAGAAAGGTGTCTTGGATCACAGATTAAGTTCCATTTTGCCTGAATCATTAATTCCAGCAGAAGTTTGAAATATTTTGTTGAATAAGGTTGAAACCTTCGTGCCAAACCAGAATAACACGTTTTAACATGCTTTAGCATGCACCTGATCAACAAGTTGGATGTATCTAAAATAATAAGCAGTCAAGAAAATTGTAGGGGAAAAAATGGTATATGTTGCTGTAGTTAACGTGGTTGAGTCTGTCAAAGAACTATACAATCACTTTCTAAGAGAGGCAAACAATTTCTACTGGCTAGATTGCTGATTTTCATTTAAGTTACACTTTATACCCCTCGTGGAGCCATTGTACCAGGAAAAAATAGCTGCAGACGTGCATATTTATGTATTCTTCTTGACCTTTGTTTCCCCTACCCTTTGCACAGTGGCTGGTAAAGTAGGTCTTTGAGCGGATTATATATGTTTGAATGGAATTGCATGGGAAGAGAAAGAAGCAGAACGAAGCCTGAATTATATTTTATATTAACACTCTTATGGAATGGCTCCTATGTTCTCCAAAGAAGGGAACAGTGGTGAGTGTTATAGTGCCTGTTTTAGCTGGCTGGTAGCAGAACACCAAAAGAAGCACTGTAGAGAACAGTAAAATGCTTTTTTGGACATCAGCTGACAGGATGTTACATTGAATTTAGAACTGTCCTGTTTTTTATTCCCTCTTTTTTTTTTTTTTGTATATGGAACGCTTCATGAATTTGCGTGCCATCCTTAGGCATAAGCCGTGCTAGTCTCCCCTGTATTGTTCCAATTTTAGTATACGTGCTGCCAAAGTGAGCACTAGCACCTTCCTTTTAAAATCATCCTTTTGGGGGTACCTGGGTGGCTCAGTCGGTTGAGCGTCTGACTTTTCATTTTGGCTCAGGTCATGACCCCAGGGTCTTGGGATCCAGCCAGAGTTGGGCTCTATGCTGAACACAGAGCCTCTTAAGATTCTCTCTCTTCCTCTGCCTCTCTCCCCCGATCACACTTTCTCTCTCTCTCTCTCTCTCTCTCTCTCTCTCTCTCTCGCTCTTAAAAAAAACGAATAAAGAGGAGAGAATAAAAAAATAACTAAAACCATCCTTTTTGTTGTTTAAATTCTTTATTCCCCTCTAAATTTCCCTTGGGTTCTCAGGATACAGCAGTCAGCTGCTGGCCTGCTGAATGAGCTCAAGGTGCTGGTTGGTGTTCTGATCCAGACTTGACGTGACCTTGGGCAAGCCCAGTCTTTTAGGTGGGCCTCCATTTTCTCCTTGAGTTAGATGGTCTTGAAGATACTTTCCTGCTCAGAAAGTCTGTGTAATTTTTATTTATTTATTTATTTATTTATTTACAAAGTTTATTGTGATATTTATTTCTTTACAAAGTCTATGTAATATTTATCATTTATTTATTTGTTTATTTATTTACAAAGCTTATGTAGTATTTATTTATTTATTTACAACGTCTATGTATATTTCCTTCCTTCCTTCCTTCCTCACGGACAGGGTCTATGTAATTTCACAGCTTTAGAACTTGCAGTCTGTTCCCCATTCCTCTGTGAAGCACTAACAGGGGCTCAAAGGCAGGGGGATTTGTTAACTTCATGCACTGTTTTCTAGATTCAGCTCATTTGGACATGTTCAGAAGTCAGAAAACTACTGTCATGCAAGCAGCTAGGAGAGTTTCAAACTTGAAGAACCGCAAAGCAGGTGGGTGGTGACTTCACAGCCACCGATGGATGGATGAGCCTTCCTCATTCGGGCAAACTGGCTCACCCAGGATCCTACAGCGTAAAGTGCCTTCGTTAGCTTTTAAAGTGTGATTTTTTTTTTTAACCTTCATTGTCATCTGTATACAGGACACTTATAATTTTGCCCTTGTAAAGAGGCACAATGGATTATCCAAGGATAAGGATAAAATAGTGTCTTTTTTGGGCCTTTTTCCAAATTCTGACTTCCTGAAGGCCATGCCCAGTGGTCCCCTAACTGCTTCCTGTGGGTCACCTGACATCCATCTGCCTCCCCCAATACACAGCAAACCCTCCAAATGAACAAAATTCTTTCTAGAATCAATGCAGAGAATCCCCTGGCAAGAAAGCATCCTCTGAAAAGAGATGCTAGGATTTGGGGGTAACTATTCAATAAGTAATTAACTTTACTCCATTAAATGCAGTAACTGTGGGTATTCAAGGGCAAATAAGGGAAGCTTCCAGTGCCTTCCAGGGACTCGTGTCTGTTGGAGGAGCCAGACCCACAAAACCTTGTAGCATGTGAGGATAAGAGTTTGATGAAAGATCTAGATTGACTGAAACGTGGGAGACTTTTAATAAAAACTGGGCTTCGAAGGATATATAGGAGCTTGTCAGGGGAATGTGGGTTTTTCCAGAAGCAGGAGAGACCCACATCTCTAAGCAAAGGTTCAGAGGCTGAAATAGGCATGGTGCATTGAGGGTCAAGAGAAGTTTAGCATGGCTGGTACAATTAAGGATGATTGGATATTTAAGGAGAGAATACTGGATGCTAGGTGGGAGCTACCGTTGAAGGACTGACCATGTTAAATATTTATCTACTAGGCACTGGGGACCATGGGAAGTTAATGAGTAGGGGTGGGGCTTGACCAGATCTGTTTGATCAGGAGAACTGTGTGTTGGGCCAGAGCTGGGGATAAAAACAGGAGCTTTTTCTTCCACCTCGAACTGAAAGTGTGGATACGCTCATGGCATAGTGACCAGCTCAAAAAACATCTATGGGAAACTCGGGCTTCCCTGTCGGTCTACCTTTAAATAGCACTTTGGTTGGGAGACAGAACTTGGGGGGCTTTTGACTTTTTACTGGCTTTGTTGGAAGGACCTGGATATTAGCAAATCCTTCTGAATTTGGTGTGTATCCATTTTGCATGTGACCTTCCCTGCCCAGCAGACTGAAGACAGAAGTCTTAGGAGAAAAATGCTTTGAATGAATGAAAAAAAAACCCAAACGCTAACTTGTAAAGGGAAACTCAGTTTCCCGTTCCATAAAATGGGGATGGAGAGGGAGATCCCACCCCTGTCTTCATTGTGAGGATCTGTTACAGTAATGGAGAGTGTAAATGCTTCATAGATCTCATGGCTTTGTGCGGAAGTGAGGTGTTATTATACACCAGCAAAAAGTGACCGGATCAGAGAAGAGGCACTCTTGTGCTTACTGAAAAAATCCCATCTATCATGCCTAAGAGACTCTGCTTTGTGGTTTACATTGATTCACTAATCTCTCTAGCTTTCAGCGAGTGTATCTAGAGTTCTTTCAGTATCTCTGTAAAGTTATTTTTGCCAATTTTAGCTTTTAAGTGGGTATGCAGATACAGCATCTGAGTGTTGTGTTGATATGGCCACCGTTCAGTAACATGTTGATCCAATGCCAGTCAGTACATATTCAAATATTATAGGTGACATAGGTATTATAATCCCCCTCAACACCCCCTGGCCTGGACAGGTTTGCCTGTTTGATTTTATATCATTGCCAAACCTCTACCTGAGGCTTCATTTGTCTACCTACCTACTACCTACCTACCTGCCTATGTCTCCATAAAGAGCTATTTCTCCTGTCTCTTGCTTTGTTTAGATGATATCATGTACTGTGGACATGAAAAGAAACATAAAAGGATGACAAATGGTCCTCATACTTTAGGGTACCATTATAATTATTGTGTTGTATCAGTGGAAAATGCTCTGCTAGGTATAATCAGATGTCAAAAGGATCCTGGAAATGTGTATTTCCTTTTTGTTCTGAAATTGTGTTTATATTTATTTCCTCCTTCTCCTTTAAGAACAAGTGGAGAAGGACTTGGGAGGGCAGGTTGCAACATGCTGACTCCTCTCGGTGCCGGTGCCGGAGAAGACCGGAGCGATTGGAAAAAGTATTACATCAATGGTATTATGGAAAACACTTAAAAAGGTGGACTCCTAGGGGTGCCTGGGTGCCTCAGTCGGTTAAGCGTCCGACTTCTGTTCAGGTCATGATATCATGGTTTGTGGGTTCGAGCCCTGCATCGGGCTCTGTGCTGACGGCTTGGAGCCTGGAGCCTGCTTTGGATTCTGTGTCTCACTCTCTCTGCCCCTCCCTTGCTCATGGTCTGTTTCTCTCTCTGTCTCAAAAATAAACAAACATTAAAAAAAAAAATTAAAACAAAAAAAAAGGTGGACTCCCAGTGTATGTGATTCCAGAGAAGCAGTTTAATTGATGCTCCAACCCTGTGCACCCTCCTCCTGCCCGACTAAGCTAACTGGCTCTGGTAGCCTAGATATCAGCCTGCAAGATTTTCTGTGTTTAGGCTAACATGACAGCAGTTGGTTTCTTCTGTGTTTTGACTGCAACCCGGGCATTGAAATTCTTAGGTACCTTCATTAGGATTTAAGAATTTATTAGTTTTTCAGAAGATGGTAAGAAATTTACTCAAGATTTACTTTTTTGTTTTAAGGTAAAGGCTTCCTAAGCTTGTTTGTCTCCAACTTTCATTTTAGTTTCACTTAATAGGAGAAAACCTTCTTTTCATACAGCATTCTGATTGTGAACAGTCGCTCCTTTGCATTTTCACAAGTAGAAAACTCCGGGATATGTTCCACAGCATTCATTATGTAGAGCGTTCTTGGTGGTTTTATGTGAAATATTATTGAATGGCTCTGCATGTGAACAATGAATGATAATTTCATAAATGAACTTTAGGAAGCAGACGTGGCTTCAGTTTAGCACTGTAAAAACATGTCACTATACTCTAGAAGGTGCTAAGAAAATATGAAGAAATGAAACACATAAAATAAAATACATGATAACACGATAGAAGAATGGAATACATAAGCTAAAAAGGTGGAGGACTGGATGTGTGTGTGCTGGTGTGCTGAACAGAGCTTCAGAAGCCAGAACATACAATAGAACAGGTGGCTGACATAGGCTGCTGAATTTAGATACTGCCATATATCAAAATATGACAGGCACCATCACTGCTTGTTTTAAATATTTTCCCTGTGGACTTGCTTCCTTGGCATAAGGACCACCTCCCATGGGCTTTCTTATATGTAAAATTATATGTAAGAAAGGTTAATCTTCAAATATGAAATAACATCGCGTGTTTCTAAAAATTAGAACAGTTTTTGAATGGAAGAAAATTCTTCCCCCGACCATTCTACATGAGATGGTGAAGGTTCCTGTTTAACAAACCGAAACAGAATTAATTGTAGGCACTAAGCAGGTTTTCAGGTAGGAAGACTATTTTGCTGGAAAAGACATTTTGCTGGGCGAGAGATAGACTGAAGAAATCTGTTGATGTGTAGGAAACACTACTGTTTATCTTGTGTGTGTGTGTGTATGTGTGTGTGTTGTGTGCACAAGTTAAAATCTAGGACATATAAAATTAAATATCATAGGGAAAAGGTAATAAGTAGGCATCTCGAATGTTAGGTGCTGTTTATTATACAGTGTAAACGGCTCCATAATGCAGTAATGACAGGACATCTCGGCACTCAGAACGGGATAGGAACGAGAGTAGTTTTAGCTATTTACTCGTGTTGAGAAGTTTTGCCCTGTGACATTTTTGGGAAATCTTCCTTATTTGCTGTTGATACTGAAACTTTTTCAGATTAGAAAAAGTTCATGCAAGTGACGTTTCCCTACATCAGAAAATTTTTAGTGTGCTCGGCTATTTTGAGACGTTTCTTTTGAGGTAATAGGCACTTAGCAAACACGAAGATGTTATCAGCCATTCAGTAAATACTTTTCATACACAACCGCGTGCCAGAAGTCTCTGTATGAGAGAAAGGTGGATTACAAGAGCAACCACCACAATGTAACACACAAGAAAAGGCTTCTTGTTTAAATAGCTTTAACTGATCTTTCAAAAATAAAAGCCTAGGGGCACCTGGGTGGCTCAGTCAGTTGGGCCTCTGACTTCGGCTCAGGTCATGATCTCACAGTTTGTGAGTTCGAGCCCCGTGTCGGACTCTGTGCTGACAGCTGGGAACCTGCATCAGATTGTGTCTCCCTCTCTCTGCCACTCCTCTCTCTCTTTCTCTCTCTCTCAAAAATAAATAAACATTAAAACTTTTAAAAATAATAAAAAATAAAAATAAAAGCCTAAATATTTGCACCTGCATTCTTAAAAAGTTAAATAGATACATATTTGGAAACTAGAAAATCTACATGGAGAAAACCATCATGGATATTTTCGCATTTCCTTCCAGGCCTTCCTCTTAAACTTTGTTGCTTCTCTCTCTCCTTCAATGCACACACACAAACTTATGCAACTGGAATCATAGTGTTTATAGTCTTAGATCCTGCTTTTTCCACTTAACATACCATGAGCATTTTTCCATGTCATTAAATATGCTTTGAATATGTTCTTGGCCACATAAAATTCCATCCTAGTGATGCACCTGTTTTCTTTTAAGCTAAGACACATGCCATGTTTTCCAGTCATGC
Organism: Panthera onca; assembly: GCF_046562875.1. Taxonomy (NCBI): domain Eukaryota; kingdom Metazoa; phylum Chordata; class Mammalia; order Carnivora; family Felidae; genus Panthera; species Panthera onca. Next base: position 69,183,846 of record NC_138351.1, read on the forward strand.
TGGACTCCCAAAAGCCAAGGAAAATACTTTGTGTTGATCCACCATCAGGCTCTTATGAATTTGTTTTCTTCTATTTATAAGATGCACCCACACTTCTGGACACTACGTACAATGGAGAGTTAATAAGCAGTCTAAAGATGCCAGGGAGCTTGTCTGCTTGGGTCACCCTGCATCACCATTACAAATGTACGAAGTGTCAACAAGAGTCACAAATGCTCTTTCCAATTTGTGACTGCCACAAATGAAGTTCAAACCTTGCGTGCCCGCCTCAAAAAAGCATCAGTGCCCTTTTAAAGTTGAGTAATTTCGGAAATATGCTCCAAGCTTACAAAAACACCATTTAAAAAGTTTTGCTCTACACTTAGTTTTGCGAAAGTATGTTTTAATTAACTCTTAGTTCAGTCTGCTGAATCTACAGAGGACTGATGGAGTGTTAAAACTTTCTGCCAGAAAATTTGGTACTAACCTCTTTAGGACTCGAACTAGAATGTATCTGTAACACCCACTAAGCATAAATGAACCCTTTAATCCTCAGGAGGGCACTGTGGAACTATGTTCTTAGGGTTTCTCCGCTGTAGGAAGGTTTCTTTTGTTCCTCAAATTGTTCTGAGGGCAAGGCCGGGCCTCTGAGAAAGATTTTTATATTTTCATTTAATTTTAAAGAGAAACCATAAGGACCTTTTAAAATATGAAACTGGAATGTATGTATTTTATGAATACTTTCCTATTAAACTGAGCATATTGAAGAATAATTGAGCCGGTTTGTACCTGGAAATTCATATTCAGGTAAGGAAATTGCATTCATGTACTTTTCCGTACATTTGGAAAGAGCCACCCAAACCAGGTTTAATTCTATGATCTCCAATATTCAGCTTTAAGCCTTAGACTTTGATAGTACTTACTGTAAACCCAGCCTTAAAAGTGTCTTCTTTTAATCTCTGTGGAGGTAAAGTTTGGCCTTTTCACCTGCCCTCCCGACTGTGTTTAAACTGAAATTCCTGTAACATGCTTTTCCAGGGGAAAAACAAAACAAAAACAGTGTTCAGATAAAATATTATAGGTTTATTTAAAACTTAATTCTCACCTTGAGTATGCAAAATACAAACTCCACAAAATGTTCATTTTTTTTTACTTTGTAGTTTACAAATATACAAAATAGAAGTTTGCTTAAATTTATATTACATATTTATTAAGGCAAGGAACTATATAGAAAAAAACATTTGTTCTGCTTAAGGCATACTTGGGAATAAACCATTGTACAAATTATTGCACATCTGAAACCACAGTGCATAACAGACTGTCTGCATAAAAATGTTAAAGTAAACCAGGTGTATTTACCTGACTTAGGTCATAAATGTAGATCGGAAGACAAAAATAGATTTTCCTTGTCAACGTATGCAGCAGTTTGAGAACTTTGGCTTCCTCATTTGGTACCTTTAGAACCAAGACTCACCAAGCACCATCGTTTAGGTTATTAAAACACATTTTCTGTACCTGAATTTCTTCCTCCTCTTCTAGTATCATAATAATGGCTTTTAGAAGGCAAAGAGAATACAAGGTGATCTTTACACTTATATTGCATCGAACACAATTCAAGGGAATTCTGGTCTTCCCTCCCCCCAACTCATGGATCTAATTTATACCCTGATATCCACACCTTCCAGTCACCCCCTTGGTGTTTTGTAAGTCCAGGAATATTCAAGTTGGACTGAGAATTGGAATGATAGAAGATCCAGTCACAGACCCCATCTGTTCTTTGATTTGTCTTCTGGTTTCCTCGTGTCTCCTGATTATCCATTCACAAGTTGGCTTGCTGGGAACTTGACCATGATTGTAGTGCTCTCCGGCTGGGTTCCTCCCCTCCCCGGGGAAGACAGTGTGAAAAGTAAAAAATACTGAATTCTCTTCTTGGCAGTGTGGGTCATAGCCACTGTCTTGGGATTTAAAAGTGCCTCTTCATGTGTAAGGCGAGGTGGTCCGACCTGGAGAAGGCCCGGTCGCACTTCTGGCACTGAAAGGGGCGGTGCCCGGTGTGTTTCCGGTAATGCCTGGTCAGTTCGTCAGAGCGGGCAAATTTCCACCCGCAGCCATCCCAGTCACAGTGGTAAGGCTTCTCACCTGCCAGAGGAAAAGAAACCCGTTGAAGCCATTGCTACATCATGCAGAATTGGCCGCTTTAAAAACCGGAGGCCAAATGTTAAACCGACTCCCCAAGCACCCTACTCTGAAAGAAGCCAGGAATGTTTTTAGACCACTTCAAGGCCATGCTAAATTTCAGATCACAAATAGGAATATTAAGCTTCTAAGTATTCCTTTCGCTTTTTTTCTGGTGTGTGTGTGGGGGGGGGTGGGGTGAGGAACAGACATTTAAGTAATGAAAATACACACATACAACGTCAACCTACACTTCTACATTGCTAATGTTTTCATTCTTGACTCAAAGTACCATAGTGGTGGAAGTGAATTTGGAAATGAAATCTGCTGGTCTATCTCCCCTGCCCAAACCAAGCAATTAATATCCTGTCCCACTACAAATGCGTTCAAAGAGCCACAAGCGGCTACTTTTTCTGCTTCAGAATTTGTTATTTTTTAAGATTTTTTAACATTTAAATCCAACTTAACACATAGTGTGCATTTCTGTTCTTTTAATGACTACTACACCTAACTGACCTTATGTACCTGCGCTTACATGACATGGAATTTCCCTGCACTGACCATCTTAAACTACAATCTTAGTAATCATAACATTCAATTCTTGAAAGTTTCCGAAATAGAATTCTTGAAAGTTCTGAAAATAGAACTTACTTATGAAGAGTAGACCTAAAAATAGCAAAAGAGCGTAAATGTGGGGAGCGAACAACCAGTGAAAATTGTCTAGAAAATTAAAAACTAATAAGTTTTCATAGTTTTTCATTTTTTTTAACGTTTATTTTTGAGACAGTGCAAGTGGGGTAGCCCCAGAGAGAGAGGGAGACACAGAATCCCAAGCAGGCTCCAGGCTCTGAGCTGACAGCACAGAGCCCAACACGGGGCTCAAACCCACGAACCGGGAGGGGAGATCATGACCTGAAGTCGGACGCTTAAGTGTCTGAGCCACCCAGGCGCCCTGATAATTTAGGGTGTTGTTTCTTTTAATCTCTACACTCAGTGTGGGGCCCGAACCCACAACCTCGAGATCAAGAGTTTCATGCACCAGCGACCGAGCCAGTCAGGCACCCCCAAAGTGTAATTTCTTGATTACAAGGGCAATGCTTTGCTCGGACTAGGAGAGGCCCACCTGCAGCCTGGAACCTCCCTCCTGCCTTTCAAAAGCCTAAGAGAACTGCACATTCAAGCACTGATACTATCCATCAAGCAAAAGGCTCTTGGGCAAAAAAGGAGGCGCCAGCTTGCTGTTCTCCCCTGTGATCCAAGAGATGGAGGAGATAGACTGTGCCTCACATCCCAAGGGAGGCCCTGAGAAGTGTCCACAGTTAGCCAGTGGGGCTGGACACCACCCTCCCTCCTTTCAGCAGCTTCTATTCTCCTACCTGTGTGGGTTCGCAGGTGTGCCTTGAGATGAGAACTCTTCGTGTAGGTTTTGCCGCAGCCCGCATAGTCACAAGTGTGAGTGGCTGTCCTTTTCCGCGGCCATGACCTTCTCCCCCTCTTTGGTTTCTGCTCCTCCGGCATGCAGGAACCAGGTGGCATGAGCTCTAGGGGTGAAGAAGGTGGGGTCAGCATCATCCCCTGAGCCCGGGAGGGCGGGCACTCGCAGGGCTCCCCAGCCCAAACTATGAATCCCCGGGACTGACCTTGGTAATGGAGCGGTGGCACCTGTGGCTGCATCTGGTCAGGCAAAAAGGGTGGGTAGTTGGGCCCAGGGTGGGGATGGAAACCCGGGGGGAGCGGTAGGGCAGGATGACAGTCCCTGCTGCTCAGCAGTTCCTCGGCACCCAGGGTCGGGGTAGTCCTGCTGGGGAGCTGCCGCCCCAGGGGGAAGTCGTGGGCTGGCGGCCGGTGGCCATTGCTGAGAGGGGGTCCAGTGCCCATGTGGGCCTCTAGGGGCCGACCGACGGTGCATGACGAGACCGCCTCCTGCTTGATCTTGGGGCACATGCGCGGTGGCCCGCCACTGTAGGGCGCCACTACGACCGGGTGGCTGCCATCCGGACTGCCTTTGCTAACACTGATGACCGACGGGCTGCCGTACTCGCTGCCAGGGGCACTCAGCGACGCCTTCAACACAAACTTGCCCATCAGCCCGCCACCTGGCGGCTGCGGCTGCTGCGGCGGAATATACACTGGGTCCAATTCAGGCCGAAGGAGCTCAGCCACGAAGCCGCCCGAGGGGCTCACGTCGTTGATGTCCGCCAGGTTGAAGGGAGCTGTGGGAGGAGGCACAGACTCCCGGCCATAGAGGAGGCCGCCGCCCGTGCTGCCTGGCGCCACGCCCGGGTCGCCTCCAGCCCGGATCGGATAGCTGAAGCTGCAGGTGGAGGGCGCACTGGCAGGACCGCTGCTCGACGGCGAGGACGAGGATGAGGCTGATGCCGACGAGGACACGGTGGCGGCCACTGACTCCTGATGGGACAGTGAGTTGGAGAGGATAAAGTCCAGGTCCAGGAGATCGTTGAACTCCTCCGTCTCCCTCCGGGGTAGGAGAGCTGGGTTGTTGCCGCCGCAAGCCGCACCGACTCCGCCACTTTCCAGGTCGGTGGCCACGGTCGCCGCCGCCAGGTCGTAGGGGCGGCCGGGAAGCACGGGGGGAAGTCGCTTCATGTGGGAGAGCTCCTCCCGCCAGCGCTGCAGGAACAGGAGGGGAGAGAGACCGTCGGTGTTGGTCCCCTGCTGCTACACTACATACTGGCGGGCCGGCCACGCCGATACCGCCCAGGCACCGGGACTGGGCAGGCACGAAGCGCCCGGGGCCTCCGGGCGTTAGCGCGGCAATCTCGGCCCACCGCCGGGCCCGAGGAGAGGCGGTGCGTCGGTTTGGAAGATGTTATGTCGTGTCTGCCCGACTGCGTGTGAGCAAGCGCTGTGGCTCGGCAGCCCGGGTCCTGCCCCAGCCAGATCCCGGGGACGCTCCCGCCAACCCTGGAATTGGGGCACTGAAGATCTCCCTGTGCGCACCCGCCACGGGTACGCCTACGCGCCAAGCTCACTGGGGCCCAGCCAGTGTCTAGGGACACAGCCACCTCCCGCCGGTGGCCCTCGCGCCAGCTTTGCCGCCTGCGCGCTAGGGGACGTATGCGGACCTGGGGTGCGCCCCCGGCGGCTCCGCAGTGTAGGGACCACACGCATCTACAACTGAGCCAAGGACGCTGAAGCCATCCTAGGAAGACTGCGGGGCCGGTGCGGTGGCCTCTCCTTCCCTTCGCCGGGTGGTTCTCGGTGATCCCTGGGCTCCACCCGTCCCCACCCTACCCACAGAAGCCCACCGGACGATCCCGACCTTTCGGGGCAATACTCACGTTATTCGGGGCACCTGCTGGACGCAGTGTCTTCTCCCTTCCCGCCGGGCCGGACGCGAACGTGGAGAAGGACGGGAGTAGTGCGTCGCTGACAGCCATGTCAGACTCACCAGGTGGCTGCCTGAGGGCCGGGTGGGGCGCAGAGGCAGGAGTCAGGGGGGCCACTCGCGACCGCCGCTCGGGCGCGTCCCACCGGCCTCTGGCCTTCACCCCTCCCTGCGCCCCGCGCTGCACCTACCTCATTAATGTGGGGGCCCAGAAGGTCCTCGGGAGCCCGAAGCAGTGGGGGTACACTAGCCCCAAAGTCAACGAAGAGGGGGGGAAAAAAGGACTTAGAATCGAAGCAAAAACCAAAAACCCCAAATTGCCCGAGATCCTTCTTCTTTGGATTAAATATAAATGGGAGATGCCTTTTTAAAAAAGTTCCTTTGTATACAAAAGTTCTTAGAAAAGTTGTAAACTCCTAAAAAAAAGACAATCAGCAAGGCGAGTAAGTCCGGTAGCCGCGCTGCGCTCTCTTCGATTCAGCAGTGTCCTCCACCACTGTCGCAGTCGCCGCGGCTGTTGCCGTGGGCGCTGGGGCTGTGGCCGGGGTGGCGGGCGGGCGGTGCCGCCAGGTGAGACTGGCCGCGGTGGCGCGGATCTGCGGACTGGGCGGCGGCGCAGGGCGCGGAGTCCAGGGGGCTGCGCGGGGCGCGCGCGGCCATGGGCGCTGGCCGCGGGCGGGTGGGTGGCTGGGTGGGGGGCCGGAGGGGCGGGGAGGGGCACTTGGCGGCTCCCGGTGCCGCCGCCGCCCGCCACCGCCTCTGCTCCCCGCGCGCCCGCAGCCGCGCTCGCTCTCTCGGGCCGGGGAACTGCCGGCGGCCGGCGCGCGCTCCTTACTTAACTTCTCGGCTCCCGCCCTACCCCCGCCTCCTACCCGCCGTACGCCACAGCCGGCCGCCAGGCCCCGCCCCCTCCCTTTCTTCTCCCCTCCCTCCTGTGGCCCCCCCGCGAGTTGCCATGGCAGCTAAATAAACAAACTCGGCGCACGTGGGGGCGGGGGGGAAGGAGGGGCGCGGGCGGGGCCCGGCGGAGCAGTGACGCCAGCTCGGCAGCTGGCGGGCAGGAGCCGTGCTGACGCCGGCGGCGGCGGCGGCGTCGGCGGCGGCCCGGGCGCAGGGCGCTGGGCACCCGGCGCAAGTCAGGTAGCCGCGCGACTAGGGCAGTCTGCGTCGCCATGGTCCGCTCCCCGAGTTCGAAGCCCGTGGCCGAGGAGTCTGGTAGGGGCTGAGGGGTCGGTACAGCGCCCCCACCCCCGCTCCGGTCCGCGCTCGCCGCTCAGTCTGCGCGCTAGAGAAAAGCGCGATTATCCGCGTGACTCATCCAGCCCTCCGTCCCTTCCCTGCGCACGCAGCAGCCGGGCGCTGGTCCCGGAGCGCCAGTGCGGTCTCTTGGCCTGACCTCGCGAGGTTCCTCGCGGGCTTTCCTGCCGGTGGGGTGGGGTGGGGTGGGGATGGGGGTGGGAGGCGAGGGGAGGTGGGTACCCAGAACTATGGCGGGACTGGGAGCTTGGGAGGGCCGGGGTGGTGCTTCTCGCCTGGAAAAGGCTGAAAGAGGCCGCAGCGGGAAACGGGCGATAATGGTTTTGATATTTAAGGGAGCAAGGAAGGGAGTGAAAGGGCTCAAGACTTTGGGGGTGGGGGGTGGGCAGAGGGCCTGTGAAGCGCGGAGACACCTTTCAACCAGGGGATCTCAAAGCACTTTACAAGCCACGCACCCTCCTTTCCACTTTATGGATGAGCAAACTGAGTCATAAAGAGGTGAAATGGCGAGGTAAAGGTCAGACGGCAGCTCGCTCCCTTGGCTCAGGCTCCGAGCGGTCAAGCCCACCGAAAGGAACTTAGCTGGGAAAGTGGACACGTGCCAGGAAGTGGAGCGGTGCGGTGGGACCCCGTTCCCGAAAAGGGCACGAGGAGCTCGCGGCAGCCGTTCCTGCCCACCGGGAAGAGAAGAGGAAACGGCGATCGTTATTTCAGCCTTATAACTTTGCCTTCCCACCCCCACACTCCCCTAAGTTTGTGATCAGTAATTTTCCAGCCGGGAAATGTTTTCGCCCTCATCTCTGCAAACAGTGGCTTTTTTTTTTTCTTCCCCAAACGTGAGTGTGGTGCTCGGTATCGCCTGCTGAACGTAGGCTTGCGAGGTGTTTGGTTTGGATTGAGCCGCGCAGAGCCGATCTCAACCCGCCCTCTCCACGGAGCCTCCTCACCAGTAAACGCTGTCGATCCCAGGAAAGACAAGGGGAGGAGGAGGACTGGGAAAAGTATCGAAGCCCCAGAACAGGGCAGAGTGTGCGCTCACTCTCACCCTCACCGAGCTCCAGTTGCCTCATATTTTAAGTCGTTGTCACCTGTTTGTTTGAGTTCTGCGATTCTGGTACCTATTAGGTTTCCAAAGAATAGTTGTTATCCCTGATTTTTCCACTTCTTGCCGACCACAGAAGCATTCTTGGAATGCATCTCATCCGAATGAATCCACTCGGCCCTCTCTGCCAACGACAGGAATCCCTCTAGGTCCAGTGGGTTGGACGCATTTGAAGATGACTTCCATCCTTTGGCCAACTCCTGCAGCTGGGGAGAAGGGCATGCTTTGGCAGGGAAAGCCCGACCCTCCCGTGGCTTGGAAGGGTTCAATCTCACCCCATAGGAACAAGCCAGTTACTTTAACTTTGAAAACATTGCCCTTTTCAAACGGAGGAACCAAGAAAAGAAAACACCTGCTACCCCTCCCCCCACTCCTTTCCTTTGGATGGCAAACATTTCTTGGAATGCTAGAACTCCAGGATTGAATGGAAAAGTTACCCACTTTTCTATCAAGGCCTAGGTTTCTAAACCCTAATGAACTTAGATGAACCCTTGATCACATGTAAACATGTAAATCAAGGACTTGGAATTTCTAACTTAGGTAGCCGGTGCGGGAAGTTTTTTCTACTTTGCTCTCATTTATCTAAAGCAGTAACCTTTCCCCTTCAGCAAGAGCAGCTACCATAATGAAAAAACAATATGGCACAGGTGAACTGGAAACATACTATTATTACATCATATAATCAAGACAGGATTCTGAAACTCAGTTAAAAAGATGAACTTGTGGGGCACCTGGGTGGCTCAGTGGGTTAAGCCTCTGACTTCAGCTCAGGTCATGATCTCAGTTCGAAAGTTGGAGCCCGGGTCGGGCTCTGTGCTGACAGTTGGGAGCCTGGAGCCTGCTTCAGATTCTGTGTCTCCCTTTCTCTCTGCCCCTCCCCTGCTTGTTCTCTGTCTCTGTCTCTTTCAAAAATAAATAAACATTAAAAAAATTTTTTTGAATGAACTTATAGTTTCCAAACAGACTTCAGGAGGTTAGGTAAAGCCAGTGCCTCTTTGTGGCAGGCAACTATCTGGTTATTCCAATGATTGCATCATAAAGGGAAATCTCTGTATTTGCCATGGATTTCTAAAAGTGGTAAGGAACTGGGTGGCTCAGTCAGTTAAGCATCCCACTTCGGCTCAGGTCATGATCTCGAGGTTTGTGAGTTCAAGCTCTGTATTGGGCTCTGTGCTGACAGCTCTGAGCCTGGAGAGTGCTTTAGATTCTATGTCTCCCTCTCTCTCTGTCTCTCCCCTGCTTGTGCTGTGTCTCTGTCTCTCTTTCTCAAAAATAAACATTAAAATTTTTTTTTAAAAAGTGGGAAAGAACTTCCAAGTTTACACCTCATCTCCTTTCAAGGCAGGTGCCTGGTGTGGCAACAGGGTTATGACCCTCCCTCTTTTCAGAACAGGTAGGTCCAGAAGAGTTAAATCCCTGCCCTGTACAATTTATAAACATGAGGCTGAGTAAACCTTTGATGACTAAATTGCACTCTAAATAATAATAATAGAAGACACCCTTTAAAGAAGAATTACATACTTACTGGTGACTTTATTTCAGCAAACTGATATTACAAGTTTTGTGGTATGGAAGTTAATTATTAATGTCCTTGGAGTTATAAAATAGACTTTTTTTTTTTTTTTTCCAGCACAAACTGCATTCATTGGCAGAAGATGCGATGGAAACCATCAGTGTTAGGGGGTTGATGACCTGGAACTTTGACAGAGTGTGTGTGATAGATCGAAGAGGCTCAACATGTTTCAAATGAAGGACTCTGCACCTAGAAGTGAGCACCAGATCTGGGCAGATAGAGTTTCCCAGGGAGCCTGGCTGCACCCTGGCCTGCGGTGTCTGTAAAACTGCCACAAAACTCAGGAAAAGCTGCTTTTTCCGAAAGAGAAAGCAAGAGATGATTTTAAGTATCCAAATTGCTTTGAAATGAAGTCTGTACTGATAACTGAGAGAAGAGGGGCTTATAGGTTTCACGGAGTCGCAAAGGTTTTCGTAGCCTCCGCTTTCATCTGCTTGGAAACGCCAGCCTGTTTTTCACCTCGGTCGTGTGTGGAGGTTAAGAAAGTGGGCATTAGTGCTCAGTCTCCTGGGTTTGTGTTCTGACTCTGCTGCTCTTAGCTGGGCAGGTTATTTGACCTCACTTTGCCTGTTTCTTCTTTAAAGTGGGGATAGTCACGGTACCTACTTGTTAAATTGATGAGGATTACAAGTGGGATTATCCAGATAAGGTATTTATCATAGGCCTTGGGATTATGTATGATATGTCTGACCATCACCAGTATCTTCCAGGGCACCATAGGCTTCACGAGGACAAGAGCTATTGCCTTCCTCACTGCTGTAACCCCAAGTCCTAGTACAGTGCCTGCCTGGTACACAGTAATCTCTGCGTTTGTTGAGTAAATGAATAATGTACTTCAGCAGGAAGGTGGTCTTTCCTTTTCAGCTCCCCATTGGAGGTGCATTAGTCCCGTTTTTTTGTCAAGAGCTTCAATCCACCCAGACCCTGACCCTAATTTTTCCTCCCTTGTTTGATCGTTCGCACCCGGCTTCCCAAGATAGAAACCTAGGTTCCCCTCAATTCTTCCCTTATTTTCTTGGGCCTGGGCATTTAGGCATCCACAGAGCTCAGCCATTTTCATTCCTAAGTGTCTCCACTACTTCTGCGAGAGTTGAGCTGCCTTGGCTCTTCTCATTTATAGCTTTTAGTTATTGCTGTGGCTTCCAAACTGTTGTGTTCCTCCTCCTCTTTCTCTGCCGCCTCCCCCATAGTCCCACTGGAATTTCCCTGCTAGATACGATCCACTTTTGCTCACAAATCACTTCTTAGCCTAACGGACGACACTCTTCCTACTATGGCCCTTGAAAACTTTGCAGGATCATCTCTAGAGACTGACCCCACCCTCCCTAAGCTTTAACTGGATGTTCTCTCAAGTCTGAATACATGAGTGTGTGTGTGTGTGTGTGTGTGTGTGTGTGTGTGTGTGTGTGTGTGTGTTTCCATTGGCTAGTCGAAATACTTTTTCTCCCCTTGGAGCCCTCATCTTCCTCAAGCTTCAGAGCCCCGTAGCCTGTTAATCCTCCTCATCAAGGCTAGTGCTCTTCCCTCTGAGCTCCAATAAAGCTGTGTGGTGACTGTTGTGGCATCTACCCAGTGGACTCTCTGATCTGGCTACTTGTTTGTAGCTCCTGTTCCACTGTGGCATCCTTTAGGACAAATGCCCAAGGAGTATGCATTTTAGAAAGAAGGGAGCAAAGCTGCTTTGGTAAGGCGACTCATCTGGAAGCCCTGCTCTTTCCTATCTTGTCAACAACATTTCTTCTGCTTCAGAGATCACTGGCTCGGTTCTCTGTTTTCCAATCCCTCTTTTCCCTCCACCGGCTTCTTTTCATTCATTGAAAAGTGCTATGGGAGCTCCTGGGTGGCTCATTGGGTCAGCTCAGGTCCTGATCTCACCTTCGAGGGTTCGAGCCCCACATCAGGCTCTGTGCTGACAGCTCGGAGCCAGGAACCTGCTTCGGATTCTGTGTCTCCCTCTCTGTCTCTGCCCCTCCCCTGCTCACGGTCTGTCTCTGTGTCTCTCAAAAATAAAATAGAACATTAAAAGAAAAGAAAAAAGAAAAGTGCTATGAAGGAGACAGAAAATAAAGTCCTTCATAACTCCGCCCTCACAAAACAGACAAACAGTGAGAGAACAGCCCTGGCCAAGGCATTGTAATAAAACAAACTAGAAAACACAAACAAAAATAACCAAAAGCCAAACCAAAACCAAATGGAGAACGAATCACCTCTTTTCTGTAGCCAAATCCATTGCCTTTCAAAACCCGAACATTGGGTATTGAAGTTTTTAGAGCAGAGAATGAGTCACATTTAAAAATCAATTCTGAGAAACTGAAAATCTCTTTCATGAACCTTTAAGTTTGATCACTTAACTTACATTTGCAGCCCCCCAATTTTAAGTGACGTACCTTCTTTAAGACATTTAAAAAAATTCTAAACTTTAAAGATGTTCAAAAAGAAATTCTAAACCTTAAAGATGTCTGAACTGCCAGCATTTGTTAAATTCGACTTTTCAGTGTTTTCATCTTGTTCTGAGATGTTAAGAAGATACAAAAATAAACCAAAAAAAATCCCCCTCTTTTTAGGTTGTTTCTGTTTAAGTACAGAGTAATATCTTTTAAGAGTAGGATACATAGTAGTAACATTTAACAAAAAAATTAGGGTCTAACATCTTTTACCATCTTCGACTAGCATGATTGTTTTTAAGGCCACAAGGAGAATCTTCTGATACCACGTGCATAAATTAGCATTTAAAAGTAAAAGAACTAGCAAAACAAAAGCAAAACAAGGCAAATCAGCAGAAAAAAAAAAAAAACCTATTGCTGGAATTTTCTCCTTGACTTGGTCCACCAAATTTCCCTGGCTTGTTAAACTCTTTCCTGGGGAGAATTAGCATTGAAAGAAATAAGACATATTCTCAGATTCTATTTTCTTAATTTGAAAGCCTCAGTACTTCAGATCCTTAGCATAGGACAATGTTGTTTTTCTGAAGAAAACATGGTTCCATGGTTTAAATCAGAATGGAGGTAAAAATTTTGCATTATGGAAAGTGTAGGGATTTTGAGGGTTCACAAGTGAATGCTTCACACCCTGAGAAGTGCAAACAAGAAACAAACAATTCTGTGTTTAATTTTCTTTTCAGTTTGTGGGCCGGACAAGAGGATAGGTTATTTTTGCCAATTTGACATTATGTACTTTGAGCCAAGGAAATGATTTTTGAAAAAATAATAATAACAATGCATTTGATTACCCTGCGGTTGACTTTTTTTCCACAAACATTGTGTTTGTTAATCAATTTTAATGTACTGGCTAGTGGGGATAGTGCTAGGAAGATGGCCAGTGCCAATGCTAAAGAAAAAAAAAAAAGACCAAAATTAATTTCTGGCAGCACTAAATATCTCATTGTGCTTGATGCATTTTTCAAAGTCTGATAACTCAAATGTAGACACATGCTCTCATGTCAAGGGACGACCAGAAGCTTTTTTGAAAGAGGAAACCCTAGAATAGTTACCTAACCTTAGAGGAATTCCCAGCATTTTAATAGAGATTCAAGAAGGTAATCTATTCAGACTGCCTTCAGTCTATGTTGTCAGTTACTGATGAATTTTTCTGGTTGCTACATTTACCCAACAAAGCTCTCAGAGCCAAGTGTTTATGGGAAACACTGAACTGTTGAATTTCGATGTTCTGTGTTTCATTCAGCAAACTAGGCTTTCCATTAAAATAACAAGTCAATTGAGCTTCTTTAGGGACTAGCCACTATCTCTGGGTTATCTGGGTGCAGATTACAGTGTCATTATCTGAGTTGCATTCTCTGTGCCGCCTTCTTGCTGTCAGTGAAGGAGGGCAGAATTTACAGTGTGACGGGAGAGGAAGGAAGGGCTTGAATTGCAAGTGGGAAGTGAAGCTACTCTAGGAGAGATGGCTGGGGCTGCCACCCAAGAATTTGGATTCCAGGCCTCTTACTGCCCATGACCTTGGGCAAGTTGTGCCATGCAGCGACACTCTACTTTCCTTGTCTGTAAAAAGGGGCTATGAAAGTACCTGCCTCACAAAGCCGTTGGGAGGATTCAGTGAGATGTTGGTTGCAAAGGCTGTCATGAATGTTTGTTTTTCCCCTCTGGCAGCAAAACCTGACACAGTTCTCCCAATTCGATGAACTTGAAATCGGTTCTGCGATACCTACCACTAGCAGATGATGCGGTATCTTGGTTTGAAAACTCAAGTGCTGGGGCGCCAGGCTGGCTCAGTGGGTGCAGCGGGCAACTCTTGACCTCAGGGTCGTGAGTTTGAGCCCCTCATTGGGCATAGAGATTACTTAAAAATAAAAAAGGAAACTAAAATGCTTTTTCATGGTTTCTTATTTCCCTCCAAATATTCCAGCATCACCACAGATGCAACAACTAAGGACCATCCTCACCTGAAATCTCACAAAGACGCTGTTTTGAGTAGGGCCATGTATAAATTAACACGAGTTCACATCATGTCTTACAATGGGCTCTTTTGCTCTTGTCGAATCTAGAAAGACAATGACTATTGACCCTTCATAAGCCAGTCAAGAGCTAGATTGGACAGAGGGAGTGTCAAGGTGAAGTTCGTAATTGATTGTAAGGTTGATAAGGTTGGCAAAAAAAATTTTTTTAATGTTTACTTATTTTTGAGAGAGAAGGCTAGCAAGCAGGGGAGGGGCAGAGAGGGAGAGAGAGGGAGAGAGAGAGAGAATCTCAGGCAGGCTCCCCATTGTCAGTGCAGAGCCCAATGTGGGGATTGATCTCACAAACTGTGACATCATGACCTGAGCTGAAAGCAAGAGCCAGATGCTTAACTGACTGCACCACCCAGGCACCCCCCGTGTTGGCAAAATTCTAACCTTGTTCCTGGAGGAGTACTAGAAAGATTTGCTGTGTTCTCCCTTCAAGGTTCGGAGGGAGTAGCCAATTTCAAATTAATAACATCATGACTATGAGACACTGTACCAAGTACTGTGCTGAGCCCTTTATATGCAGCAAGTCGTGTCCCCGTCAGACCACCCCTGTGATGTTGGTGATGCCACTGGTACCCAGGTCTGTAGGCTTGCAGGGGCGAGGACCCAGCCTGACTTACTCTAATTTTAGAACATAATGCAGCTTACTGGCATGTAATAGGTGCTCAGTACATATGTGCTTAATAAGTGAACCCCAGTTTTCAATTTTGAAAAGTGCCGTGTAGAGTGGTTCAATGACTGGAGATAGTCAGTGGTCTTAGAGCCCACACAGGGAGTGAGGTCTGTGACATTAGGACCCTGCATGCAGTCTGTCCCTTAGTCATCCTTGTTTGTTCCTGTCTTCAGCTGTGTGGAGCTTCCCTGAATCCAGAGTCCTCACTTCTCCAGAGAGTAAACCCCTAATCTTCTGCCCGAGTTGGGGGAAAAGCAGTTAGCCCGTCACATGGAGTTAGGGAGGAATCTTAGGGCCTAACTGTTTGGATAGATGGAAGGATGGGTAGATGGATGGATTTTCCAACTGCTGCTTATTATATTGGCTTTCAGGCAATAAATCTGCTTTTATTCCCATATGCACTTTACTTTCTGAGTAACTTGGTGTCTCTGCTTCCTGAGCCTTCCAAGGTTCTTGTACCTTGAAATCAGTCTGCTTTATTTTCCACTTTCTCTGATCTAAATTTGTGGCCATTTGGCCATTTTCTTCTCAGTTCCCACTCTCTGTCCTGGTTGATTTTGTCTTTTCAATCCCTTTACTGTCTCTGAATGGGGTCTTGGAAAGAGTGTCAGAAAACATGTTTAATGCACCATGCTTAACCAAAAATCCCTTCCTCCTCTTATTATTTTACTTTTTAAAGTTACTTTTTTTTTCTAATTTCAAAAACAAATGCTTCCTATTTTTTAAAAAAGTCAATAAATGTGTGTTTCAAGTAAAAAGGAATCCACATCCTACCAATCCAGATATGACTATGATTACCAGTTTGGTGTATAAATTTTCAGAATTTTTATGTATATATAAAAATACTAAAATTTATTTTTCAAACATGGCTTATCATTTGCACACCGCTTTGTAAATTTGCTTTTATTTTCACTGAGCAATATACCATAGATATCTATTCATGTTAATACATAAATATACCTTACACTTTTAAACACATCATAGTTTTCCTGATATTGGTATTAATCAATCCGTTTTGATGGACATTTAGATCATTTCCACTTTTCACTATTACAAAACTCCTACGTGCCCCCTTAGATACACTCGCTTATTTCCTTAGGCTCAATTTAGAGAAGTCGTTTCGTTAGGTTAACGTCATCAGATATCATCAAGTTGTTCCTGAAAAAATGTACATTCCCATCAGCAGTATATGTTCCCATCTGCAAAGTATCAGGGTACTGCTTCCTTACATGCTGTGCAGCACTGAGTGTTATCATCTTGTTCCTTTGCTACCCCTTTTAAATACTGGTATCGACGAATATCAGCTTTTGGGCTAGTCAACCTCTTTTGGAAGTTCGGGCCTCCTCCAGACTCTGACGGTTTGGAAATCGTAGTGTTAGAATGTAATCGGAGGCTTCCACTTTGCACATGTGGAAACAGAGGCCTGGGGATCAGAGGTGACTAGCCCATGCCACAACCCGGAACACGTGTCCTGACTCGCAGCCAAGTCCAAGTGTTCCCTGCATCAGACTGAACAGACACAGGAGCCCCATAACCTGCCCTTCCCTGAGCCCCCTGAAGCCAGAAGCACGCACCTCAGGAGAGGGATGAGAACAAGCACTTTCCGGGCACCTTCTGAGAACCTTCCCCTGCCCTAGGTACTATGCTATGCCCACATAATCCCATTAGGTAGCTATTACTAATTCCATTACACGAGGGGGAAATGCAAAACCTGGAGATTTCAGCTAATCAAATTAGTAATCTGCACCCACCAGGGCGATTTAGCTCCCGGACTAGATGAGATTAGCTAGAGTGAATAGTGTGGCAGCCTGGGAGTTGGATTTAAAGGGAGGAAGAGTGGTATCAGCAAGGCCAGCCTGCCCTGCGTGGGCAAGGGAGATGTTTCCTGGGAAGACCTTCTGGTACTTTCTCCCCCCTAGCAAGTGCTAATTCAGGCTAAGAGTAAAAACTGGCAGCACTATCGACTCTCAAGGCGGCGTCTCGCTGTTTTGGGATCCCATGTTGCTCAGGGTTGAGCACAAGTCCAGCACAATGCTTGCTGGCTGAGCCTCTGTTCTGGAACGACTGAACTGTCCAGCATGGCCAGTGTGTAAATGTCAAGTAAACACCAAATTCAAGTGCAATCTAACTATTGTGCTGGGACTGTTTGCTTTAGATATAATAGTCAGCAGGAAGGGAGCAGGAGAGGGAGGGAGGAGAACATATGTCACTTCATAGGGCAATTCGTGAACGTGTGAGCCCTCCCTTGGCCTGCTGGAATGTCACAGAGACCAACGTCAAATAAATAAAGAGCCTGCACTCCGTGTTGCAAAAATAAGCATGTCCATTTGCTTCAAAAAAAAATTTTTCAGATGAGGGAACATTTTCCAGTCAATCACACTGCAGCAAAGTCATTCTGTTGAATTTGTGACTCACAGGCTCTGTGTGTCAATAGACAGAGAAGTAAGCCCAGCGTTATGACTTTACTGGGAGATGAAGCAGAAGTCGGGATGAGGCAGGGCCGGCTTTCAAACAGGGCTCGAAGCTCTGACAATAAATAGCAAAGGAAAGTCTGACCGCTCACAGGCTGGGCAATTGCATCCGCTGTCACCTTTTCTTCGTTCCTTTCTTGTCTCCTAGAAAAGGACCAGTTTGAAATGCTAACTGACTTCATCCTTTCCTTGCCTCCACATTGATGGGGGGCTGCGATTGACAGGGTGTCTCCTGTGCTTGGTGTCCTATCTCATTCTGTCCTCACAGCATTTCTGTAGGGTGGCTGGTATCTGTGTTATTTTGCGGGTGAGAATGCTGAGGCCCCCAGAGCCAGGCACCTGTGGAAGCTTCTTGCCAAGGGTTCAACCACAGTTCTTTCTGGCTTTGATTTCAGACTCTGCACAATTTTTTTTTTTTTTTTTCGGACAACCTCCCATTTTGCTGTTTTACTGTAAGCCAGATGGTAGCCTTGGCATTGGGGTTCCACACATAAATGAAAAGTGGTTCCTGCCCTCAAAGAGCTCAGGGACCAGCCAAAATGTCCTTGTCTGGGATTCAAGACCACCGGGCCGGACTCAGTTCAGGTTGCCGGAAACTAGTAGGTATTTAAGAAAAGATAACACCAGGAGACTCAAGGCTTGTTTTCCTAATTGGCGCCATTTCCAGTTGCTTCGGGAATGCCTGAGGGATAGAAAAACCATGGAGAGATAATAGACCATAGATGAGCTAAAACATCGTACTAAAACTGCTGACCCAAAAGCAAAGCCATCATGCGGCCAGTCCGCTTTATGTAGCATACTGGCTGAGACTTGACTTTCTGTCTCGTGTAGCCATGGGGCAGGGTGGGCAGGGATGCGAGCCTGGACCACGCAGCTGGAAGGCTTGGCTACCACACATGTGAGCTTGGGTCAGCCATTCACTCAGTCTGTGTGTCAGCCTCTTCTGCTGTAGCAGGAAGGTGGGAAGGAACAAGTCCCTTGTGGCTCAGAAGCATCAGGATTAACCTGGCTGGTTGGATCCATCTGCTCTTGACTTTGGATGGCCTTGGCCTCCATATTTGCAATGTTAAGAAATGAAAGAAGGGAGGAACCTGCTAGTTGTCAAGGTGGAGACATTTCTTCACTCTCCCTGCAGCTCTGCTAAAAAGTAACTTTGATCCTTTCAAACCCCTGCTGTCTGACCAGGACCAAAGCAGTTCTTAGAGTGGCTTTACCTTCATTTTAATGTAACACTGATTTGTTTTTTTCTCCTTTCTCTCTGCTGTCCCAATATTCACCCAGTTCGGAGAAGCTGTCAGCTGGTAGAACGTATTCCCTGGTTGCCCTAGTCGTTCTAAAGTTCCAGTCCTTAAAGTTTTTCTTCTGGATGGCTGGGAAAATTCTTGAAAGGACAGGGTCAATACTCTTTTGCTGGAGTATACTTTTAAAAAATTTATTTTGGCTCTGTGTTGTTTGTCAAGCCCTCATGGAGCCCTGTGAGGAGACTGCTCCGTTTACCATTTTGAATTTCTCCCCTTCTAATTGGCAAGCATCATGTTTCCGCTGTAATCTGCCTGAAAAACAAACAGGAGAGTTTACACTGGTCTCTGTGCCAACCATCTGCCCACTCAATGATCTCTACAACAATGTAAGTGCTAGAAGACCAACTGTGTGTGTGTGTGTGTGTGTGTGTGTGTGTGTGTGTGTGCATGTAGGGGAAGAAATTCATTCACTCCTTTATACCGCTGATATTTAGGGAGCACCCGCCATGTGTCGGGCTCAGCACTGGGCACTGGGAACTTTAGCAGGGAACAAAGATAGATGTGACCCAGCGGTCTCTGGGTGGCTCAGTCAGTTAAGAGTCTGATTCTTGATTTTGGCTCTAGTCATCATCTCACAGTTTGTGGGTTTGAGCCCTGCATCAGGCTCTGTGCTGAGCATGGAGTCTGCTTGGGATTCTCTCTCTCTCTCTCTCTCTCTCTCTCTCTCTTTCTGTCTCTCTCCCCCACCCCTACTCTCTCTCTCTCTCTCTCTCTCTCTCTCTCTCAAAATAAATAACCATTAAAAAAAAAAGATAGATGTGACCCTACTCACAGCAAGCTTACAGTCTATTGCTAGGAGAAATACACTCATCAAATAATCACAAAGGCAAAAGAAAACTGCAGAAAACTGCTAGGAAAGAGGATGCATGGTGTAGGAAATCTAATAGGGGCAGCTGGTCTGGCTGGGGTGTATAAGGAGCGCAGTGGAAAGATGAAAGTCATGTCGTCCTTGTGCAAGATGATCCCTGATGAACGATTAAGGCCAAGTATTTATGCCTTAAATTTCTAAAACTAGCATGGCCTCAATGGTATTTTTGGATTATTTAATATTTTAAGTTATTTAATGCCCCAAGGTAGGGACTCCAGACACAGAGATAGGACATTGCCTGGGAGACATACCCCGGAAAGAAATTGTAATACAAGGTGTCAGGTGTCATCAGAGCAGGCAGGATACCCAAGGTTGCCCGGGAGCCCAGAAGAGAGAAGGGTTGATTCTGGCAGGGAGGGCGCCCCACTTCTCGGAGTGGGGTTCAGGCAGAGCAGAACACGATGGTAGGAGGGTGCGGGGTGTGTAGGTGGAACAGGGTGAGATCCAGGGGGCTCAAAGTAGAGTATACAGGCAGGATTGGTGATCTTTGGGAAAGTCATCTGGGGACAAAAATTGAGGGGCCCAGTGTCAGGGCTTTCC
Source organism: Panthera onca (assembly GCF_046562875.1). Lineage (NCBI taxonomy): Eukaryota > Metazoa > Chordata > Mammalia > Carnivora > Felidae > Panthera > Panthera onca. The sequence goes on from NC_138351.1 coordinate 69,203,596, forward strand.
TTAAATCAAATAGTTACTCAAGACCCACATGTTGAAGTTGTACTTCCCACACTTTCAGTGATCCAAGAGCTATGTTAAATTTTTTGTCATAGATTTATTCTACCAGTCATAATATGATTCATATTTTCTTTAAACCCACTCATTTTTAAAACTTTAAAAACATATTTAATAGTAATATGTGTGATATCCCAATTTGGATGTACTAGGCCAATATAACCTAGTACACATTGTATGACACATTGTATAACACATTGTATGACACAATAAATGACACAATATTATGACACAATAAATGCAAAATTAAAATAATCAGTGTTTCGGGGCTCCTGGGTGGCTCAGTCGGTTGAGCGTCCGACTTCAGCTCAGGTTCATGATCTCGCGGTCCGTGAGTTCGAGCCCCGTGTCGGGCTCTGTGCTGACAGCTCAGAGCCTGGAGCCTGCTTCGGATTCTGGGTCTCCTTCTCTCTCTGCCCCTCCCCGACTTGCGCTCCGTCTCTGTCTCTCAAAACAATAAAGAAATGTAAAACTTTCTGAGGGTTTAAAAAAAAAAAATCACTGTTTCTCCATGTGCCATTTAAAGAAAGTCTTCTTGAGTACTGTAAGTGGTACTCATATTCCATTTTTGTAAAAACTATCCTACCATAACTCTAGAGCTGTTTATTTATTTAAAAAATTACTTATTTATTTTGAAAGAGACAGAGACAGCATGAGCAGGGGAGATACAGAGAGTGAGGGAGAGAGAGAGAATCCCAAGCAGGCTCTGTGCTGCCAGCCCAGAGCCCAGCACAGGGCTCGAACCCATGAAACTGAGATCATGACCTGGGGCTTGAACTCGTGAATCTGTGAGATCCTGACCTGAGCCTAAACTCAGAGTCAGACCCTTAACCGACTGAGCCACCCAGGCACCCCCCAGGGCAATTTAGATGCTAAAAACCAAAGCTTACTGATTTCTTCTCTATCACTTGTGTTACATTCAGCACCTGAGCAGAATCTTTTCTATCTAAACTGGTTTCTGTGACTAGCAGTTCAAAGCCATTTCATCCTTCCGCTTTGGGGCTTGGATTCTCCCTCTTTTAAAAGCTCAGTTTCTCCCATTTATCTAGTTCTGAAGAGCATGCCTGCCCATCCAATGATAGGGCACCCACATACCTCCTCTTGTGCTCCCCAGAGGCAAAGCTTTTGGTGGTCAGTTGCCTATTTTAAATATAGAGTGTATTTTCTGCCCATGAATACTCATAAGTAAAAGGGAATTTGCCCTAATTAAGCATCTCCTCTTTGAATCAATCCTCAAAACGACCCTGAAACAGTAGTAGTTAAAGCTTCATTTTACAGATGGGGAAACTGGGGTTTGGAAGGATCTGAGTAATGGCTGGCCTCAGGGCTATGCGGCCAGCTGGAGCCGGGCTTTGTATTCAAAATGGTCTAGAGATCCAGAGCCTGGGGCTCTCTCTTTGGCTTCTAAATTTACTTGGGTGAACTTTGTTCTTCATCCACTTAACAGACATTTGCTAATGCTAGTTATGTACAAAATGCTGCTGTAGTAAGGGAGATTCAGAGAAGAATATGAATGGCTTGGGCTGTGCTCCTGGGGAGTCAGAATTATGTTTTAACAATCAAGTTTAATTAATTATTAAGTTTAAAAAATTGAGTATCGACTAAAACATGCACATGGTAAAAGATTCAAATCGTTTATGAAAAACATCTAAGATTGAAAACAAAACCTTTTCCTATTACTCCTAAATACAAGATCTGTTCTATAGATGAAACCATCACGAATTGCTTCTTATTGTTTTTACTTTTTACTTTTCTCTGCCGCTCTACAAAGACTTTGAAGTGACTCACGGAGAACAATATGCTTTCTTTTCCTTTATAACGTTAATATAGAAATAGAAAACCAAGTCTACGAAAAAAGAAGGAAGCCAGTATGCAATGCAGTTGCTATGACTGAACATCGGATCTGCTTCTTAGCTTCCTGGTAGCCAAGGCGAAAAGGGAACAAGCCAAGGTCCAAACCTCTCATTATCACCAAGGAAGAAGCCTATTGTTGTTTCGGGTCTCCAAGCTTCAAGTTTACTTCTCACCTGGAAGCCCACATAGGGACATTATCAGACATAATACTTAATGTTTTGGGCGATAGCTTTAACCACAAATGCCAATTTCTGCCTGCCGTTTCTTGTGAAGACTTTTAATTAAGGTCAAGGGCTTTACACTGAAGCAGACATCAGTGAGGGCTTGCCTCACCCGGCCTAACAACAGACTGTAAATACCAAGCAGGATGAATAAAGGGCTGGTTAGGGCTACGAGTATAGCAGGAGCTCAGAGGACCATGCGATTATTTGCAAGTTAGGCAAGGGAGAAAGCCTTCACAAATGAGAAAAAGGTTGCACTGGGCTTGGAGGAGTAGCGTCACTAGGCAGAGAAGGGGGCAAAAGGGAAGGACGTTCCAGTTTAGGGAGCAAGTGCAATGGCACGAAGAAATGAAACCACTTGGCTTGTGTGGAGAATGTCAAACTGTCAGGGGTCGAGAGAAGGAGATTCTAATAAGACTTCCATTAAAGAGGCTGGATTTGCTGCTTGGACATTTTCTAGCTCTTCTGAGACAACTTTTTGTTGAGTTAAGCAAAAATGAACGAGGGTCAGATGGACCACATTTCTCTTGAATGCACACGGGTTTAAACGAAGGGGAAAAAGAACTTGACAGAATGTTGTCTTGGCTCTTGCCAAACCCAAAGTATTTGAAAAATCACACGAGACGCATCTCGAACCCAAACACATGCCTGGATCCTCCCACTCCTAATTGCAGCTGCAGCCGTTTAATAAAATGAATTGTGTACAAGAAAATGGGGTCTGAATGGGGGAGCCTCATTGAAAAGAGTGACTGATGCAGGGTGGTTAGCTCGGTTTACCCTCGAGAGAGTGCGCACATCTCATGACCTTGTAGAAAAAGAGAATGGGCCAATGGGCATTGAAATGAATGCTAACCGGGCTATTGACACAGCTCTTGTGTAGAACAATTAAAACCCCATATTATTGAACTTTATTGTATCATGTGCAGAAAAAACTCAGCATCTCTTGTTTCTTTCCTTCCTCTGTCTCTCAGTTTTACATTTCAGCGTGTAAAGAATGAAAAGAAATGTGTTTTGCATCAGTCTCTATTCACATGAGTGGAGACCGAATGAGAGGTGGCGGAAATAGAAGAACAAGGTCTCTAACGTACTATTTATTATGATTCTAAATTCTTGGCTTGAGGATCATGGACACTTGAAGAATGGGAGGAATCTGAGGCTCAGAGAAGTTAACGGATTTTGTCCGTGATCCTCAGTTGGTCAGTCGTAAGACTTCAGACTCAGACCTGGCCTCCTGTGCCTGTCCTTTTTTAGCTCGCACACTTGTGTTAGGCTCAGGAACTGAGAGTCCAAGTGGATTCTCTCGGGGTGCCTGGGTGGCTCAGTCGGTTAAGTGTCCAACTTCATGACACGAAGGTGAGATCGTGACCGTGGCTCAGGTCACGATCTCACGGTTCTTGGGACTCCGGCCCTGCATCAAGCAGTGCTGACAACACAGAGCCTGCTTCAGATCCTCTGTCCTGCTCTCTCTGCCCCTCCCCCGCTCTCTCTTTCTCTCAAAAATAAACATTCAAAATATTTTTAAAAGAGGATTCTTTCACATATTCCTCCCTCACTCCCTTCTTCCCTTCCTTCTTTCCTTCTTCCCTTTCTCCATCGCCTCCCTTCTTCCTTCCTAGACAGACATTTGTTGGATGATCAGTGGTGGCTCAATGGCAGTTAAGGTATATTCACACTCGGTGTGGAGACACTGCAGTGTAACCGTGCTATTATAGAGCTTAGAAAGAAAATGAGACACAATAGGGGTGTGTGTGTGTGTGTGTGTGTGTGTGTGTGTGTGTTGGGGTGGGGTGGGGTATAGGAGAATAGAGGAGGAGGGCTTCACGGAGGAGGAGGAAGCCTCAAACAGGCCTACAGAGAATCTACTGGATGGATCTGTGAGGGAGTAGGGGTAGGCATGGGGTGTGTGGCAGGTGTGGAGAGATCGGTGAGCAGTTGGGATCAAGGGCGCTGAGCTGAGTGAGGCCAGGGCTGGGTTTGGGATGGGGGTGGTGGTGCTGGCAATAGATGAGGGAGAAGGGGGCAGGGGGCAAATCCCAAAGGGTCTTAAGGTCCATGTGAAGGAGGGTGATTGGGCTTCATGGTGTTGTCACACTCAGGCCTGCTCAAAGTCCATCCTCTTGAAATGAGGGTTCACGGAGAGGAGCCTGGCTTCTATATTCGTATGTTGCACGCGTGTGTGTATGTATGTGTGTGCGTGCACGTGCACACCTGTTATATTGTGAAGGTCTTTAATACCATCAGAACGGCATGCTTTTTTGGCTAGACATGTAGGATTCATGCACTTTTCTGTACGTAGGCTACCCCTCAGTGCTAACGGGAAAAAATGACATGCTGGGCAGAGTCCTTATCAACTTTCGAAACCACAAACTGAACTCATTAAAACAAAGATCGCGGTAAAGTAATTGGAATCCCTGGAATTATCTTTCTTGGCTCACGGCTCAGAGAGTGGGACCCAAAGCAAATCTTGGGAAGGCCAGTGGGACTTTCTGGGGAGAAAGGCTTTCCCACCTGGATGTCCAGGGATTTCTCGTTCCTGATCTTGGTAACACTGTCGCCTCTGGTCACTCAGCCCAGAAACCTGGGAGTTCCCCTTGACTACTCTCTCTCCCTTACTCTTTTTCTTCTTTTTTAAATGTTTATTTATTTATTTTGAAAGAGAGAGATTGAGAGAGAGAGGCAGAAAGAGAGGGAGACAGAGAATCCCAAGCAGACTTGTGCTGCCAGCACAGAGCGTGACATGAGGCTCGAACCCACGAACTGTGAGATCATGACCTGAGCCAAGACCAAGAGTTGGACACTTAACCGACTGAGCCACCCTGGCGCCCCCCTCCCTTACCCTTCTTCCATAGTCTCCCCATCCTCCTAACCTCACCTCCAAGTATTTCTTTAATATATCGCTTTCTCTCGAGCCCTAGGTTCCCTGCTCCAGTTTTGGTCTCCTTTCTCTGTCACTCTTCCATTTCAAAAAAACCACACAACCAAAACAATTCATCTTTTTTTACTTATTCTACCAATTTAGAGTTGGCTGTATCATTATTGCCTGGATTATTGCAACCGCTCCCTAAATGGCCTCAGGGCCTCCACTCTTAGTCCCCTTCTCACACTCCTGCCGGAGTGACTATCGGAACGTGAATATAACCTGCCACTGTCCATCCTTCCCTCCGCCATGGAGCAGCGCTAGGCCCGCCGTCACTTATGCCCCCGTGCACTCCGCGTCTTGCCACTTCCAGCCTCAAACTTTATGCTGACCAAAATGACAGCTTGTAGCTTCGAGAGCAAGGTAAGCTGCTTTTTGTTTGCTTGCCTGTGTGTGTGTTTTGTTTTGTTTTGTTGTTTTTTGTCTTGTTTTTGCTTTTGTTTTTGTAGCTTGCTTTTGCTTTCTCTTGTTTTGCTTCTGTGTCTTTGCTCACAAAGTCCCCTGCAGTGGGGAGGCCCTTCCCATCCATCACTTACTGTCCCAAGGGGGCTCGTTGTAGATGTTCAGTAAATACTTACTGGATGACAGTATTCTTGCCTCATGAGCACAGCCCAAGATGCCCATTCTCTTATTCAGTCACCAGTGCATTCACCTGCACAATCTCATCTGATCTTTGAAGTCCGTAGACAGGGTGCCATTCATATTATATTAATATTGTAGCAGTTGGTAAATAAATAGCAACTGTCCTGAGTACTCCTTACCACACTGGTTTCTCCCCCGGAATCCCTTCCTATGATCCAACACCTAAAGGGTTAACTCAGCCACTGTGGGGTCCCCCTGCTCGAAGGGTTGCTAAATGATGGTGCACTGTCACCCCGGTCCCTCGGGAGGTTTTTTCCAGTCCCCATTTTACACAGGGAGCCCCAGCAGGCTTACGCTGCCCCTGCCTGTGAATCCAGGACTCTTCCCAGGACACAGTTAAGCCTCCTTCTCCCGCCTCTAGTATACGATGGCAGGTATCTGGGCTGGCGGAACCCACCTGAGTTTGGCAAACTCCTCCATGCACAGAGTAAGGCTCAGGATAGCCAAGAGAGTGTTGCAAATTCAAGATCAGCCAAATTGGATTTAGTTCAGCTCATTCAAACATTACATTCACACGGAGACACAGTGGGTCATTTCTGGCCCGAACGCATAATTATTTCCCTTAGGTTATAACCGTTTCGCTGTCTCTCACTATCCAAAAACTAGTCCTTAACTTACACTTAACTGAGAGGGAGTAGGAGACAGAGCACAGAGCACAATAATCGTTGCCGTTTCTGGACGTGGGCTCCAAAATTTACACATAACCAAAAACATACTTCCAAGTGCTAAGGTTTTGTGCTCTGAAGCCCATCCTTCAGCTGGACTCTGCTGAACGTCTGGGGATTTGAAGAACTTCACGTCCACCTCCTATCTGCCTTGGAACCATCTCATTCCTGGACCTCTTGTTCACCAGGAAACCAGGACCTTCTCTGAGGCCCCAGGCCTTCCGTAGATGGCCTTGGTGCCAACCTGTCCTTCTGGAAGCCTTGAACACATGTGAGAAGTCCAGGGCAATACAGAAATGACCACTGTCACTCTATACTGGCCTGGAGCATGTCATAAACCAATGGCAAGCCTATAAACATTGATGGAATAGGCACTGTGTGCCAGGCACTAGTCTGTGAGAAAGGGATAGCTTGTGTTATCTTGATTTTACAACACAGTTTTTTTTATTGTTGTTGTTTTTGTTTTTCATACTTTAACATCTTTAAAACTGGGATAGGCATTACAATCAATGGCTTTTACAATTGCTACTGGACAGGTGCTAGTCATGATGTGTTAATGCCTTAATCAATTGATTTTATATATAAATATGTATAATACGCACAAGAGTGATAAGTGATATCAAAATCTATTTTTTAAAAAGTTTATTTATTTTGAGAGAGAGAGAGAGAGTGGGGGGAGGGGCAGAGAGAGAGAGAGAGAGAGAGAGAGAGAGAGAATCCCAAGTAGGCTCAGAGCTGTCAGCACAGAGCCCGATGCAGGGCTAAAACCCACAAACCCGTGAGATCATGACCTGAGCCAAAATCAAGAGCCCAATGCTCAACTAACTGAGCCACCCAGGTGCCCCTCAAAATGTATTTCTAAGTAAGTTCAGAAGAACTCTTTCACTAAGTATAAAATTTAAATTCCCACTGATAAGAAGGCAATGTGTCATGATGTAGTTAGCAACATTTTTTCTTTCTTAGTGGTACCCAAAATAATGGTAACACTAAAAATTTGCTGGGAACACCTGGCTGGCTCAGTCGGTGGAGCACACAAATCTTGATCTCAGGGTTGTAAGTTCGAGCCCCACGTTGGGTATAGAGATTACTTAAAAATAAAATCTTAGGAGCACCTGACTTGCTCCATCAGGGGAGCGTGTGACTCTTGATCTCGGGGTCCTGCGTTCAAGCCCCATGTTGAGTGTAGAGATTATTTAAATAAATAAAACTTTAAAAAAATAAATAGAATCTTAAAAATATATATAAGTAAATAAAAATTTGTTGGCAGACTAAATTTGATGAAATACGGTGTGTGAGACACGCAGCTGACTGCCTGTTGAGTGGCCTCACAAAGTGGCCTAATTGTGGAGAGGACACTGTGGCCTGGGGGGTCTAGCCCAGGGTCATGGCAGATTTAGAGATTGGATTAGGCCATCTGTTTAGGGCTGCTTCAACTCTTGGAAGTAGAATCACATTATCCAGGTTCTGGGATATGGAATACTTATGTTGTGTTACATCATATTGGTTTATACCATGCCATGCCATATTAAAAATTGATTTACAGTGAGAAGCACAAATGTCACAGTAAGAACAACATCCTAGTTGCTGGCATTCTCTCCCTCTGGAGGACCTGTCCATGGGCAGGCAGGGTATGACTTGAAGGTTACCTCCTAGGTCTAAAATCCAAGCAGGAGGTCAATTATGGGCCTTTAGTCTTTGAAGGTATCAGCCCCCACCAGCCTGGTATACCCATCCCACTCCCAGGAGGGGAAGGCTCAAAATCCACCAGTGTGTGGACCTGTCCCTGAACAGTGCTGGGATCTACCTCTGAGTCTCACCAAGTCTTTTTGCTGTGGTCTGCAAGGCTCTAGACAACCTAGCTCCCTGCTTTGGGACCCCAACCCCTGCCCGCCACCTGCAGACTCCCTTCTGGCACCCACCCCCTTGTGTTCCTCCAAATTCCCCATGTTCTCCCACCTTTCCTCTTTTGCGTCTGCAGTTTCCTCGCCTTAGGACGCTTTTCCCCAGGCATCCAAATGGCAGATTCTCCCCATTTCCCATCTTTGCTCAGGTACCAGCTTCTTGGCCCAACAGGCCTATAAAATATTGCAATCCCCACCTTCCACACCTGGAAATCTCCATTCCTCTTGCTGACTTCGTTTTCTCCACATCACTTGTCATCATCTGACATATCATTTATTTTTCTTAGTTTTTTTTTTTTTTTTTTTTTTTTTTTTTTAATTGCCTGACTCCTTCCCTAGAATACAAGCTCCGTAAGAGCAGGACTCCAGTCTGTTTGATTCATTCAATGTCCTCCTCCCTAAGACAGGGCTTGGCATTTGGTGAAGGGTTTAGTAACTGTTTGTTAAATGAATGAATCAATCTGTTCTTACGGTAAATCCCAGGCTGACACTCTTTTCCTTCTTGCCCCCAGCCACTTCTGTTGGGCACATTCCTTCTTTAGATTATCTTAATCCTGAGTCAAATTTAATTTTGCTCTGGAACAGCCATCCTTTCTCTTTTTGGTTTTGCATATCTCGTCCCTAAAGCTTCAGGGCATCTTACTCTCACTTCTGACTCCAGCCCCGGGTCTGGCCTGGGTGAACTGAATGCCCAGGCAGCCCTCTCCGCCTAAGGCCCTGGAAGAGGATAAGAAAAGGTCAAGACAGATTTGAGAGTTTTGGAAAGAAAGTAGGAGGAGGTTGCATGAAAAGAGGAAGCGGGGCCATTGTCTGAGAAACTCAGGAGCAGGTCATTGGAGAGTGTGTGAGGGAGTGTCCAGTTCAATGACATTCGTTTCTGTTAAGGTCAAGCGTGCTTCACAGACGTGAATTCCAATGGAAGAGCTGATAGCTACCACGGTCTGTGAGGGCAGGAAAGGTTGGCGTCGGCTTACCAGTCTTATTGGAAGGGACTTCTCCAGTGACGTCAGGGGTATGCACAGAGATAGAAGGCCACACCCAGGTTGCAGGCCTCCCCACATGGAAGGGACTCCCTGCCTCCAGAAAACCTTCTGCCCTCTGGGCTGGAGAAAGGCCAGTCTGAGACACCTACAGCCACCCATTAAATGAGATCATGGCTCAGTAACTGCCAGTTTATCTGTCTCCTCAACTAGACAGGGAGATCTCTGGGAGCAGGAAAGCTCCTGTTTGCATCCCTGTCCCACCACATTTTTTTAAAGAATTTTGTTTTTAGGGGCACCTGGGTGGCTCAGCCGGTTAGGCATCTGATTTCGGCTAAGTCATGATCTCACTGTTTTTGAGTTTGAGCCCCGCTTTGGGCACTGTGCTGACAGCTCAGAGCCTGGAGCCTGCTTCAGATTCTGTGTCTCCCTCTCCCTCTGCCCATCCATCCTCCCCCCACCCCCCAAATTGTGTGTACACGCTCTCTCTCTCTCTCTGTCTCTCAAGAAAAATTTTTTTTTGGTTTCTCATCCCTGGCCCCACATATGCACAGCCTCTCCTGTTATCAACATTACCCATCCGAGTGGCACATTTGTAACAACTGATCAACCTACATTGACACATAATTATCCAAAGTCCATAGTTTACATTACAGGTCACCCTCAGTGTTGTACATTCTATGAATTTAGACAAATGTATAATGACATGTATCCACCATTATAGCACCACACAGAGTATATTCAGTGCCCTAAAGATCCTGTGTGCTCAGCCTGCTTTGTCCCTCTCCCCTCCCCTGACTTCTGGCAACCACTGATCTTTTTACTGTCTCCATACTTTTGCCTTTTCCAGAATGTCAGGTGTTGGAGTCATATAATATGTAGCCTTTCCCAATTGGCTTCTTATGCTCACGAATATCCATTCAAGGCTCCTCCATGTCTTTTCCTGGCTTGATAGCTTCATTTTTTGTGTCGTTTGAATAACGTTCCATTGTCTGGATATCAACCTCAGTTGATCCAATCAGCTACTAAAAGACATAATTTTTTTTTTCAAAATTGTGGTAAAAATGCACATAACATAAAATTTACCATTTTAGGCACTATTAGCTGTACAGGTCAGTGTTATAACGTCTGTTCACATTGTTGTGCAACCTTCACCGCCATCCATCTCCAAAACTTTTTCATTTTCCCAAACCGAAACTCCACACCCATTAAACACTAACCCTCTATTTCCTCCTGCTCCCACCCCCTGGTGACCTCTACTTTCCTTTCTGTAGAAATTTGGCTGCTCTGTATACCCTGCGGGAGTGGAATCATACAATATCTGTCCTCTTGTGGCAGGCTTATTTTAGTCTAATGTCTTCAAGGTCTATTCGTGATGTAGCCGGTGCTAGAATGGCATTCCTTTCTAAGGCTGAATAATATTCCATTGTATTTCTGTACCATATTTTGTTTACCTGTCATTTATCAATGGATACTTAGGCTGTTTTCCCACTTGCTGTTGAGTTATCTTGCATCCAGAATTCTGGATAAGAGTTCCAACAGCAGTTAATTGATGAACGATGGCACCTTGAGAAAGTCTGGGGTGAGGAGAACCGAAGAAAGTACCCCCCCCCCCCCTTGAAGGAGTGGGTACAGTCCCAGGAAGGCTGCCACCACTTCAGAGCAGAAGGAAGCTGATGAGTGAATTTATTTATTAAAAAAAAAACATTTGGGGAGGCTCCTGGGTGGCTCGGTCGATCGATTAAGTGTCTGGCACTAGGTGTGAAGCCTATTTTTAAAAATTTCTCTTTCTTTCTTTTTCTTTCTTTCTTTCTTTTTTTCTTCTTTCTTTCCTTTCTTTTCTTTCTTTCTTTCTTTCTTTCTTTTCTTTCTTTCTTTTCTTTCTTTCTCTCGGTTTATTTATTTATTTTGAGAGAGAGAGAGAGAAAGAGAAAGACAAAGAGAGAGGGAGAAAGAGAATCCCAAGCAGGCTCCATGTTATCAGCATAGAGCCTGACTCAGGGCTTGAACTCACAGAACCATGAGCTCTTGACCCGAGCTGAAATCGAGAGTTGGACACTTAACTGACTGAGCCACCCAGGTACCCTTCTTTCTTTCTTTCTTTAAGTAATCTCTACACCCAACATGGAGCTCAAACTCATGCATGGCCTTGAGATCAAGAGTTACACGGTCTTCCGACTGATCCAGCCAAGTGCTGGAGTGAATTTATTTAAAAAAAAAAATTTTTTTTTAACGTTTATTTATTTTTGAAAGAGAGCACACAAGTGGGGGGGAGGGGCAGAGAGAGAGGGATGGGGCACAGGCTGCTTGCCAACAGCAACGAGCCCCATGGAAGGCTCAAACTCACCAATCATGAGACCATGACTTGAGCTGAAGTTGGACACTCATCTGACTGAGCCACCCAGGTGCTCCCCAGGTGAGTGAATTTATATTGGTTCTGAGAACTTGGTCACTCCCTATGGGGTTCCTGCTGTCTCCTGTTTCTAGCACTGCTCAGCAGTACCATTCTCAACACTCAAAGGGCCCTTTGATATGTTTTTAGGAAAGATAAGGGTCCAAGGACTGCACTGGGTCTATCTACTCTCAGCCTGCTTCAAAAAGAAGAAGAGTTTCTCAAGGTCAAGTGCAAGAATTTAGCATTTATTAAGCACTTGTGGGCCCAGGCATTGTGCTGGCCCTCATCCATCTGTTTTCACAGATTCCTAAGCACACAGATCAGGATGATCCCTTTAGGTGCTCCCTGAAGTCCAGAGAGGGTCAGAGCTGGCCCCAGGTCACACAGCTCTTAGAGCCAGACTTGGGTTGCCGCAGCACCCTCTGCTCTCACCTCCAAGTCCACTGTCCCCAGGGGGGCTAAGCCACAGCTATGGTTGGCATTTGGAAAATATTTGCCAAATTTGGGACTAACGTCCAAGCCCTGGCCCCATAGAACCCCTGGGGTTGGTGTAAGATCAGTCAGGGTGGGTTCCTGGACGTTGTGGTCTCAGAGTGAGCCAGATGGCTTCTGTGGCCCTTCATCTGGGGCCTTCAGCTCAGTCCTGGTGGCCTCTGGAAGGTCTCGTGGCAGACCTAGAGGCCAGTGGGTCTGGGTCCTGACCCTCACTAACTGAGTACTCCCTGCCTACCTTAGGAGGCCCAAGATGGCCAGGGAAGGGCCTGGGGTCAATTGAAAGTTGACTTGTCCTAGAAAAAAATCTGTCCCCTACTCCCTCATCCTACATCCTGTCCCCATTTCTGACCCCTGGGTCCTCCCTCAGGTTGTCTAGAATGCAGGAGTCACTCCAGCTGGCATTGCCATTCTGGAACCTGTTACTTCCCAGCTGTATGTTCTTGAGCAAGTCACTTCTCTATCCTTTGTGTCTCAATTTCCCTTTCTCTGAAATGGGGATAATTATTGTCCCACCTTATAGTGTCGATGTGGGGTTTCAAGATGTGGGGTTTCAAGGAGTTAATACATACAAAGCATTTAGCATGGAATCGGCACATTTCCACTTAATTAATGTGAGCTTTCATTATTAGTAATCCCTTCTAGGTGTGCTTTTCTCCATCTGGAATGCCCTTCCTGTCATTTGTGCTGCAGACTCAGCTCTAATGCAACCTCCTCCACTAAGTCTTCCAGATTCTGGCCAGAGGGATGGGACCCTTTCAAGACTTCAGTTTTTTTCCCCCACTCACTCACTGTGTTTGCTGTTTGCAGGCTCAAATCATCTCCCTTGCTGATTTGCAAACTTCTTTGGGCCAGGACTGTGTGGTTTTCCCTGTGTAGTCTGTGCGGCATGAAGCATGCTTCCACACTCCATCTCTTCCACCTCTAGGGCTTTGATCTTGAGGCCATGTGGAGATTACAAGCACTGCATAGAGTGAAGAGACCCAGGACTCCAGTGAAGCAGTCAGCGTACAGTTGGCTGGGGCCACATCTCTTTGTTCTGGGTTCTAGGTTCTCTATCTGTACAAGGAGGAAGCTGAATTAATTGACTTCCAAAGTCCTTCCAGACTCGACCAGTTTATACATAAATAGCAGGCACTAAATCCTTCAGAAAGGAATTTCTCCCATCTGTCAAGTTGGACTTCCCAGCCTCCAAAATTCCATTTCAACTGTCATGTGTTCTTTGTTGGCTTTAGAGCTTGGGGGTTGGAGTCGCTGAGACCTGGGATTGAATCTCTGTCCTCAGTAATGGCGGCCACATGCAAATCACTTCTTCATTTCTAGGAAACTCCCTTTCCTGATCTGTCTACTGCAGACGGTAATAACCTCAGAGTTATTACAGAGGGCGTGTTACAGGAGATAATTGTTAAAGGGCTTAGTACTGTGCCCCTGATGGAGTCAATCAACTGTAGCTGTTATCTTCATTCTCCAAAAAATAGGAGAAGAAGAGAAAGAAAGAAAGAAAGAAAGAAAGGCACCTGGGGCGCCCCTTCTGACCAAAGTTTTACATAAACAAACAGTTGTGTTTAAAAATAGGGTGTGTGTGTGTGTGTGTGTGTGTGTGGAGCCCATCGTTAATTAACATACTAATTTATTTTACTAATGGTAGTCCTTAGTTCTTAGGTCTTATTGTAAGTATACCTTAATGAATAGACGCCTCCCAAACAAAGCATTTGCTAGACCAATGCCTTCAACCATTTGACTTGGACTCCTTTCCACCACCTTGCATCTTCCACTTGCTCCTGTACCTGCTCTGTTTCAGGCTCAGATCTCTACACCCATCTGAAGATAGGACTGAAGTTTTGTTCCATTGAGAAAAGTGATGGCCACGTTTTTCCTTAAAAATGAACCGTTAACATTATTGACTAGTAGAGATTAGTCTGTGCCAGGCACTAGGAAAAGGGCCTCATATGCATTAGCTCCTTAAATCCTTCTTGATAGGCTCTGCAATAGGTGTTCCCGTTATCTCCACAAGTGGGAAAACTGAGGACCAGAAATATCTACACACTGGCATGAGATCACAAGACCAGTATGAATGGTGAGGTCAGGATTTAAATGCAGTAATCTGATTCCAGATTCTCGAGATTAGCTACTGGGCTTTATTCCCTCCCCTGATGGTGGATGAAGCTTGAAGACTGGGGAAAGGGAGCGAGGTGAGGGATACGGGGATTAGAGGGGGAAGGACAAAGGTCCTCTCTCCTTACCTTTCATGTGCCTGTTGTAATTCAGGCAGTCACCCTTTCTCCCACACAGTTGGGACAATGAGCCTCCTGGTCCACAGCTCTACTCTGGCCACTTCAGATCAATCTGTCCTCGCAAATGGCCAAGAAGATCCTTTCACTCCCAAATTTCCCTATTGAACTATATCATCCAAACACACACAAATGAGTAGGAGAAGTGCACATTCTTTAGTAAACTGGTGCTGAAACGACAGGCCAGTGTTCAGAAAAAAGGTTACACACACACACACACACACACACACACACACACACCATTGGCGTTACCTCACACCTCATGTAAAATAAACTCCAAGCAATTTAAATATATAAAGATAACATATATATGTCTATATAAATGTATGTATATAACCATTTTTATGTCGAAATGGAAAGAGCATTCCTAAGTATTTTGTAAAAATACAGAAGTTACGGGGCACCTGGGTGGTTCAGTCAGTTAAGCGTCCAGCTTCGGCTCAGGTCATGATCTCACAGTTTGTGAGTTCGAGCCCTGCGTGGGGCTCTGTGCTGACAGCTCAGAGCCTGGAGCCTGCTTCAGATTCTGTGTCTCCTCCTCTTTCTCTGCCCCTCCCCTGCTCATGCTCTGTCTCTTTCTATCTCTCAAGAATAAATAAACTTAAAAAAAATTTTAGGGGCGCCTGGGTGGCGCAGTCGGTTGAGCGTCCGACTTCAGCCAGGTCACGATCTCGCGGTCCGTGAGTTCGAGCCCCGCGTCAGGCTCTGGGCTGATGGCTCGGAGCCTGGAGCCTGTTTCCGATTCTGTGTCTCCCTCTCTCTCTGCCCCTCCCCCGTTCATGCTCTGTCTCTCTCTGTCCCAAAAATAAATAAAAAACGTTGAAAAAAAAAAAAATTTTAAAAAATACAGAAGTTACAACAGATGGACAGATTTTACTATGTAAATACTTAAGGTTCATATATATAGGGGAAAACCCACCACAAATAAAATTAAAGGGGAAAACATAAATACTGGGGAAATATTTGCAATGTATATAACAAGTGAATAGTTAATAACCTTGCTACATACAGCCACCTTTTAAAATTATAAGAAAAATTCAGTGGGCAAAATGTGCAAACTCCCCAATTATAAAAGAAGAAATAAAAATCACCAACAAGTGCGTTTAAAAAACGTAATTTCCCTGGAGATCAAAGGCACAAGTAAAACAAGATACTATTTTTCACCAACCATTTGAACAAACAGGGCATGTGTATATCCCTGGTGGAAGTATACCATTAGCCTTTCAGGAAGAGGGTTTTGCAACTCGAACCTGTAGAGAAATAAAAATGAGCATGACTTCGAATTCTAGGAATTCGTTTTGGGAGCGTGCTTAGGCATAGTCAGCTTCAGGTCTTCGGATGAGAGGAGAATTCCATGTTGTTTAGAGTATGTGCCTGTCTGTTTCTCCCGGAGCTTGTGAACCCAGCCCGGTCAGAAATGAATCTTATTCCCAGGGGTGTGCACAGGCTCTCGCTAAGGGCCAAGTGGAAAATAGTCTTCCCCTCTCACCTTTTCTTTTAATGTTTTTACTTTATTTACAGAGCGAGAGGGAGTGGGGGAGGGGCGGAGAGCGAGGGAACAGAGGATCTGAAGCGGCTCTGCATCCACAGTGGCTCGGGTCCACCAGGAGGTCACGACCCGAGCAGAAGTCGCAGAAGTCTGTCGCTCAACGGAGCCAGCCAGGCGCCCCTAGCCTTCCCTTCTATGTGCCGTTTTTCTATCAGTTTGTAATTCACGTGTAGCAGTTCTGTGTACATTTCGTTTACAGGGCCTTTGTTAGATACATTTTTGCAAATATCTTTTCTCAATTTGTGCTCTGTTTCAAGCCTTTAATGGTATCTTCTGGATAACTTCTTACTTTTTTAAAAAGAATTATGTAGAAGGCCAGTTCTTTTTTTTTTTTTTTCTCAATATTTATTTTTGAGAGAATGAGAGAGAGAGCACACGCGCTAGCTGGAAATCGGCAGAGAGAGGGGGAGACACAGAATCCGCAGCAGCCTCCAGGCTCTGAGCTGTCAGCACAGAGCCCCACGTGGTCCTCAAACTCAGGGACCGCAAGATGGCGACCTGAGCGGAGGCAGGACGTTTAACAGACTGAGCCACCCAGGCGCCCCTATCTTATTTTTTCTTTATGGTTAATGCTTTTTATTATTTTTTTAATTTAAATTTATGTATGTATGTATGTATGTATGTATGTATGTATGTATGTATTTATAGAGAGCGTGCACAAGTTGGGGAGAAGTGCAGAGATAGAGAGAGAGAATCTTAAGCAGGCTCCATGCTGAGTGTGGAGACTGACATGGAATTCAATCCAATGACTATGGATGGGATCATGGCCTGAGCCGAAATGACCAGTTGGGCACTCAGTTCACTGATCCACCCAGGTACCCCTATGGTTAATGCTTTTTATGTCCTATTTGTATGATTTTTTTTGCCTATCCCAAGTCATATTGTTTTCTCTGTGTGTGTGTATTTTTATTTTTATTTTTTTTTACAAAGTCTTATTGTTTTACTTTTAACATTGAGATTTATAATCCATCTGGATTTGATTTCAATGTGTGGTTAAATTTTATTCATGTGTTTATCCAGTTGATCTGGCACCATTTATTGAAAGCATCATTCTCTCCCCTCTGGATTGCAATGTCACCTATTTAATACTTCAAATAACCTATATTTGTGAATCTGTTTCTGAATTCTCTCTTCTAATCCATTGGTCTTTGTGTTCAAACCACACTGTCTTAGTTACTGTAGTTTAATAATAAGTATAATAATAAGTTTAAAATAAGTTTAATAATAAGGTGTGAGACCTCCAGCTTTGTTCTTCAAGATTGTCTTGGGATATTTTTTGGTCTTTTATATTTTCATATAAATTCTTTTTTTTTTAATGTTTATTTTTGAGGGAGAGAGAGACAGAGAGAGAGAGAGAGAGAGAGAGAATGTGAGTAGGGGAGGGGCAGAGAGAGAGGGAGGGAGACACAGAATCCAAAGCAGGCTTCAGGTTCTGAGCTGTCAGCACAGAGCCCAACGCAGGGCTTGAATTTGTGAATCGCGAGATCATGACCTGCCTGAGTCGAAGTCGGATGCTTAACTGACTTAAGTCACCTAGGCGCCCCCATATAAATTCTTGAATCAGCTTGTCAATTTTCACAACCACCATAAAAACTTTTGGGCAGTATCCACTAAGTTGAACAACTATACTCTTAGGTAAATACTTAAGAAAAAGAAATATCCAAGAATGTTTGTAGCAAGTCTGATCATAAGAGCTCCCAATTCAAACAACCCAAATGTCCATCATCAGTAGAATGGTTAAATAAATAACTGCACAGAATGGAATGCTATGTAGCAACTGAGAATAAATGAACCAGTTCTACACAAAATGGTGTGGGTAAATCTCACAAGCATGGTGTTTAATACAGTAAGCCAAAACCTAGAGAGTTCATGTTGTGATTCCATTTATACAAAGTTCAAAACCCATGCAAAGCTAACGTATAGAGTTAGAAGTAGGAAAGTCATGTCATTTGGGGAGGAGGGATCATGGTGCAGGCCTTTTGGGTATATTCTCTTTCACTTTGTGAACATGCAGACACAACCCTGCACCTTTTTGTATGCACATCATACTTCAGTGAAAAGCTTATTTAGAAACTAATTCAATGCAACAATGAATACTGAAGGCTTACTGTGTGCAGGGAGCTTTGTCCTGCCCATGTTGGGGGTAAGTATCAGGACAGAAAGGAATAAATACTGCCCTGGGGGGAGTTCAGGGTTTGGGGGCTGGTAAGGGATGGAGGAACAAGCCGGAAAACTTTACAAAGCATTATGGGAGCAAAAGGATCACTCAATTAGCCTTGCCTAGGGGGTTGGGAAGTTGTTTCCTTATTGAGTGCTAAGTAGGATTTCAACTACTGTAGTCAAGGAGCTGTTAGTGTTTTTGAGGCCAGGAAATAGAAACATATGAAACTAATGTGGTAAATTGTATTTTTAATTTGAAACAAGGTTAAAGTTTAATTTAAGGCCTGACTAATTTCCTTGGAACTCTGGTGTAGTAGGTATGTTGTAATCTGGATGGTGACTGTAAAAGCTCCAAAATCTTGAATAGGAAGAAAATTGATACATGGGTCCCTTTATCCTCTATTCTTGGGTACACTGAACAAGTTACTGGCCAACATCATTGATGCGATGTGGCTTCATCAATCAAGTTATGAGATGTAGTTATATTTAATAGAAAAACAAAAACAAAAAATCTCAAATTTCTCTGGATAGTGAAGAGTTGCCGAGGGAGTCCAGGGAAATATACTGATAGGTAAGGTTCAGGGAAAACACTGCATACAATGAAGGAACCAGGGAGAGGGAGATGTAATTTTCTGTCTGATCATTGGCAATTTGGGGGAAATCCCAAAGGACCAAATGTTCTGGAAGAAATTTTGTGTAGTAAGAACGTCCCCATAAATTAGACTTCTCAGTGTAATTCGGGCCTTCTGGAATATTCTAGCTTCACCAAGGGTAGTTTGAGTGCTTCCTGAGAAACAGAAACCAGCTCAATTCCTGGGTGAAAGCCAGGCAAGGTTGTACAATGCAGACTGGTCCTGCAAAGATGGAACCAACTGCTATTTCACAGCTACTTTGTTGCAGAGGATCTCCGCCCCCTGCAAAAAAGTCTATGATGGAAAGGACTCTGGAGGCGGACAGATAAGGATTCCAACCCCACCCTGGCCATTCACAGGATCTGTGACCTTGGAATGCCCCCGGCACAACTTCTCTGTTGCCTCAGTTTCCCTTCCTGGAAAATCAAGATAATGACTTCCACCTTGAATCACATTCACCTTGTGAAAATGAACTCAACTACTTTTAAATCCCTTAGCACAGAGCTTGGTACATAACAGGCCTTTGCTCAATAATCATAATATTATTTTTGCAATGCTTTCTGGCCGATGTCATGCCGGACAATAAACGCAGTATTGAACATCTCCTTTTCTAGGTCACTGTGTCCACAGTTAGAGTTCGCACCGTCATTCCGTTTAGACAGAGTTCAGAAAACAAGCAAAGCTAATGGACGGGTTGGAAATCAGGAAAGTCATGTCCTTTGGGGAGGAGGGGTCACGGTGCAGGCCCTCTGGGTGCATTGTCTTTTACTCTGGATCTATTCTCTTTGAATATATTCATGAGCCTAATCCTACCTTCACCTGGAGCCAGGCTCAGCCCTCAGGCAAACAATGGGAAATTGTCAATTAGGCAGGGAGCAGTGGGCACTTACTGGTTGGTCTATCTCTGCTACTAGCCTTGAAAACTCCATGTAATATGTTTTGAACTTAAAAAAAGCAATGACCTACAGTGAGAAATATATTTTTACTGATTTCAGTACATATGTGTTTATAGATGAAATTAGTTTCAAAAGGTAATACTTCTCTATTAACTGCAATGCACCCAGATAGTCTATATTCTAAACTCTTCTATTTCACTTTTTAAAATATGTTGATTGCAATCCCCTATATTGATTTTTTTTTTTTTTTGCCTATGAATGGGTCAAAACTCCTAGTTGTCATCCTGTTCCTCAAATTGAAGATGAGGAAATGGAGGCACAGAGAGGGGAAAAGGAGTTGCTTAGGGAAAGTGCCACGTGGTACAGGACTGAAGCCAGAAACATGGACCCCAAAGCTCTGGCTATTTCCACAAACCACTGCATGGAGATGCACCCCAGGTGTATAAACAGGGGCACTCCTAACATGACAGGCTGGGAGGGGCAGTTTCTTTCTTTCTTTCTTTCTTTCTTTCTTTCTTTCTTTCTTTCTTTCTTTTTCTTTCTTTCTTTCTTTCTTTCTTTCTCTTCCTTTCTTTCCTTCCTTCCTCTTTCTTTCTTTCTTATTTTCTTTCTCTTTTATTATAAAAGAGTCTACACAAAACATAAAAAAATTAAAAAACTAAAAATAAAAGAGTCCACAAGGCCCCTAGGTACAACCTTTCCTGGAACAGACTCATTGCTGAAAGGAGGCACTAGAATATCTTCTCCTGGAGCTCAGAGCCCGGCCTTCACCTGCTTCCAGGTAGTCCCTAGAACTGCCCAAGCTGTGGTCAGAAGAACTAGCTGTTCTTGAGGAACTGAGTGGTTCCAGATCTTGTCCTACTTTCCGCAAACAGTAAGAGCAGTTTGTCAACCTGCCTCCAGGCCTGCACCTGTTTGCAGAGCCACAGAAAGGATGGGAAGATGTCAGACCTTACCGGGCATCTCTGTGGTGAGAGCAGGGAAGACTGGGGAGTCTCTAGGGTGGTTTTGCTGCGGATTTGTCTATCTGTTGCACTTTTCACCTCTGCGGGAACGGAATGCCTGGCTTCATTTTAGCAGGGGCTTCTGAATCCCTCCTCTGTGCTAACTCAGAGGAGGGAAACTTAGAATTTCACGTCATTTCATTATTCTTTCCTCATTCGGCTCTGTTTTTCCCACTGTAGTCATTCTCTGCTAGGAGATGCAGCTCTGGATCTTGTCATCCTGATGTAGGACCTGGCCCAGTAAATGTGGGCTGCGCTTTTCCCCAAGAATGTGTTTCACTTGAGCTAGATTTTGTCTTTTGTTTTTTATTCAGGGAAGGACACAGACTATTTGGCCTTATATTTATGGCTGCAGTAAAGCCCAGACATCTAACTGGCCATGTCTAACCAGCAGGTGTATGCCTAAAGATGCACAAGGCTGATGTTGCTGAAGTCACATGTACAGATTTCTGCCATGGTAGGCGTCTCATGTGCCATTTGCTACCTATTCCTTGGCCGTGGCTGCTGTCTGCTCGTTGGCCAAAATGCCTGAAACTCTGCCCAGGTATGTGTGCCTGCACGAATCAGTCAGCTGGGAGGTGGGGCACAGCTGACTTGCCCCTTATTCATCCCCTCATCATTAGCAATTGGCAGTATTCACTTGTTCCTTTATCTTTTTAAAAATATTTATTCAAATTCCAGTTTGTTAACATACAGTGTAGTATTGGTTACAGGGAACCCAGGGATTCATCATTTCCATATAACACCCAGTGCTCATCCCATCAAGTGCCCTCCATAATGCCCATCACTCATTCAGCCCCTTCCTCCACCCACCTCCCCTCCAGCAACCCTCAGTTTGTTCTCTTTCTTAAATACTTAATTGAGTGCCTTGACCGTGATCCATTGCTGGAGATCTTGTGGCCCAAGTGAGACAGATAAGTTTCCTGATCTTGTGGTGTTTATGTTCCAGAGAAAGAAAGGCATACAATAAACATGTAAACAAATGAGGTAATTTTAGATAGTGTGTAGGTATTTGAAGAAAAGGAAAGAAAAAGGATGATGGAATGGAATGATTTGGGCTGGGCGCTGGGAAGAGATAACATTGACCAGAGACCTGACTTGCAATCAGGCAAGTATTTGGATCAGGTGAAAGGAGCCTGGGGGTGTGAGAGGCAGAAGAAGGTGGCTAGCCCCATGTTGGAGGAGATAGTGTGAGGAGAAAGCCAGGTTGACCTTGCAAACGGCCTATATTCAGGGAGGTACTTCCGGCTCCAAGAAGGAATGTGGATTTTTTTCAAATTTAATGGGGATCTGTCACTTTAATACCTTTCTCACCTTTCTTCCTGAAGCCTGCAGACTTCCGATTCCACCTGCCTAAGACTTGTGGTCTGGAAGGCATCCTCAGAGCCAGTTGCTACTACCCTTCAGGGCGAGGTTTGTTTTTTCTTTTTATACTCCCCCCAAAATACAACAAAATTGTATCCTTTGTGCAAGCAACATTATAAGAAGAGATAAAGGAAAAGCAGCCACCTCCCCATCTCTCCGGCATCCTTAGCAATACAATTCTCATCTTTCAGGGTCCAGTTCTTGCCAATATGTATACTTTTTGTGTATTTCATAAGAGGAGAATGATATTTACCAGTTAATACATTCCACTGCCTTCTGTCTTCCTTTCTCTAGTACACCTACCTACTGAAACTGACACTGCAACCATCGCACCCAGCTGTTGTGTGAATTGTTTTAAGCACATTATCTTGAATATTCAACGTAACAGCGCTGTGAGGTAAGTGCTGTTATTATTCCTTTTTTCAGAGAAAAACCTGGAGACTCACAAAGATTAAATAAATTGCCAAGATTATGCAAATTGGCACCTCTCTGGACACAGGCAAGCTTTAAACCTACAAATCCCAAAGCTACTGTGCTCTTGGTCCTGATCTACACCCTCTCCTTGAGGCTCCGTTAATTACAAGGAGCCTTCACCAAACCAGGTTCTTTTAAAAGAAACTTCTGCCCAGCTGGGCTGAGAAGTGGACTGTCATTAGGTTTCCTTCATATGTAGCTCACATACTTACTATAAATAATGCTGATCATTCACATGTGTACAGCTTGGTAACCAATTAAATGCTTACCCGAGTCTTTCAAATATATGACCTCATTTGATGCTCGCACAGTAACCCCATGGCGAGGGCTCTCTGCCCAGTTAACAGATGGGGAGGGAGGGAGGACAGGGGGCTGAAGTGACCAGCCCAAGGTCATCCTTGTTGGAGGTCTCTTTGCGGCCAGACCTGGAGGACAAAGGTGGGCGGGGAATGGCTGGTGGCTCATATTATGGGTATCTACTGAAGTTCTTGTTTCCTTGTCAGTGAATCTCCCTGTGGCAGATATTACCACCGGAGAGGGGGTGGGGAATAAATGTTCATAATTTGCTCCTGCAAAAAGGGTTAATGCTATCAAGTGCCTCAAGACTTACCCCAGACTCTTGACTTCTGAAGCTATTTACCATTTCCTTTATCTCGAACTCCCAAAGAATCCTGTGAGGTAATTCAGGCATCTTATGTCCAAAGTGACCCAGCTGGGTCAAGGCAAAAGTGGGCTGCTCGATTCATTGCAATCATCAGTTTTCTTTCTAGCACCAAAACATCAATGCTGCTGGCAAAAACCACTCTGTTGCCCATTTGAGTAACAGTTTACAGCTCTCCAAGGGCTCTCAGATCTGTTATCCCAGCCATTCTCTGAGGGGCGGGTAGTCTTACTGCCATTTGTGCCCATTTTAGAGATGAAGAAACCGAGTCCCAGAGAGTACAAAGCTTAGTAAGTGGCACTGTCAGGACTAGAGTCCAGTTTTGTCTAAGATGAATGCAAGTTTTTCTATGCTTTTTCCACTACATGCCTTCCTTTTGATATTAAAAAAAAAAAAATAGGGAGCGCCTGGGTGGCTTAGTCTGTTGAGTGTCTGCCTGACTCTTGATTTCGGCTCAGGTAGTGATCTTGCCTTTCTTGAGTTTGAGCCCCGCATCAGGCTCTGTGCTGACAGTGCGGAGCCTGCTTGGGAGCCTCTCTCTCCCTCTCTCTCTGCCCCTCTCTCCCACTCGTTCGTTCTCTCTCTCTCTCTCTCTCTCTCTCTCAAAATAAAGTAAATAAACTTAAAAAGTAGGTATGAAACGTTCAGCAGCCCTAAGGTTTATTTACTGCAACACTCCTGCCCCACCTCACCCCCTGCGGATAATGCACATTATAGATATGTTCTCCAGGCAGCATCTGAGCATCTGGCAAATGGTAGGATCTCTCCCCATGGCAGATGGAAACTAGCAAGTAAAACATTTACCAGCTTCTTGATATAATAGCGCCTGCCCGGTGTTTGTGTAGGTATCAGGCAGTTATAATCAGGCCTTTTTAACATTGTTTAAAAATGAAAATAAATGTGACTGTCAGCCCCAAATGGCTCTAATAGAATGTCAAGAATAATCAGTACTTTGGTATGGTAAATTTATGGTTGTGGGAGGGAACCCAGGAGGGTACCCATTGGTTCTGTCTGCACACAGGATGATGGGGCTGGGGCTTGCAGGAAGGGAATTCAGGAGGCCTTTGAGGAGAACTGAAGGAGGGGGCTGGGGCAGGGGTGAGGGGGGAACAGGGAGTTTGTAGGTGGAAAGATCGCTAACTTGGGGGATGATCTCATGCCAGTCACAGGATCCTTGTTGGAGATACCCAGAGCAACGGCGTGTCAGTGTGTTTGCTGCTTGTAAATGAGGTAGGCTAAGGGGCCAGCTATAAACTAGCAAAGCAGAGATGAGACCAGAGGTCTGCAAAGCCAGAAAGGGGTGGGACAACTGGCCTGAGCAAGGCTATCTGGAGCTTTGAAGGATTGTGTCAATCTAAAGGGGACCAGGCCATTCCCGGAACCTTGGAAAACAGGAGCTGCAGAGCTGCAGAGGCTGATGGGTTCTTGGCACTAGACCTGGGAGATGTCCTCTGTCACCGGTTAGTGGAGATGAATGCTCAAACCTGCTAGCCTTTGAGGCCACATGACTGTACCTGCAACCCTCCCAGATTCTTTGAAGGTATCTGTCCTTGGGCAGGTCCGCTGATAAAGAGGACAAGTGCTGGTTTTGCCTGGGGGGGGGGGGGAGGGAGGAAGTGGGGGGTGGGGATGCGGCTGAGGCCAGGAACCTGTGGGAGCATTGGGTTTTGGGGATGAAGTGTTAGGGAGGGTGATGGAGTGGGCAGTGGTGGGGGGGAGGGTAGGAGTTGGGGACGGGGGAATGGGCACTCAGACCAAACAAACACTGGGTTTGGCCAACAAAAGACCACTGTGACCTTGGGGAGACCCTTCCAGTAGGGGAAGGGGCCTGAGGCTAGCGTGGGCTGTGCTGGGCCACAGAGGAAGAGGCTTGAGGCTGGTGCGGTGACAGCAAGGCAGTAGCTGGAGGTGAAGTAGGATGGAAGGGGTTTGTGCTCCTTCTCTTGCAGTGTGAGAGGTGTGACCATGGTAGAATGTGAGCCGGCACAGGAGCCTAGGACAGAGTGGGCCCCTGGGGCTCAGGTGGAGAAGAGAGGCGGCACCGGAGTGTGGTTGGAAGCCAAACGTGCAGGATCCAAGTCTTCCTTGCTGGGATTGAGCGAGCCAGTTTGGGGTGGGTGCAGCTCTTAGTTTGAGAAGGAGGTGGTTTGGAAGCAGCTGCTGAAAGGAAGGCGGGGGCGCGGGGTGGGGGGCATCCTCTGTCGGGGTGGAGGAATAGTCTTCCTGAATCTGTGTTTCAGACCCAGCAGGACCCGCCAACCCCGGCAACAGAATTGTGAGGGCCAGTCAGGGTAAGGACGCGACCTCTCTCTGCCATCAGTGATGCAGTTAGGAGGAGGAGTCACGGAAGTGATGCTAGAAACAGAGCCATTTGGAAATCTGTACACATCTTTCTTTCCCTATTTATCACCAGCCCTGTGTCTCTTCTCCGAGGCAGCAACTCACAGAGGGTCCAAAGTCCCTTCTCAGCTTGCAGCTGGGACCTCATGTCCACACACACGTTTTCGGAGCAAAGGAAAGCAGAGTGAGGATGTAAGGCTCCAATGCCAGGCAGTGGGGAGCCTGGAAAGATCATTTTTTCAAAGAACTCTGATCTTGGTGGACCTTTTTTTAAGCAAACCTAGTGGGTATGAATGACTTACCCTGGGGTTAGTTACGCTTTTCGCTTTGGCTAATAATGGCCAACAGGGTTCCTCTAGACACCAAGGTTCCAAGTAGGAATTTAGTGTCCACCAACACAGTTCTGGGAACACCTCCTGGGCAGGATGAACATGGGCCTGAGCCACTTCCTTGGGAGGCAGCCTAAGATTAGGGTGGGTTCTTACACCTGAACGTGGGTGGGAAGGCGTTTTTCTGAACTGGGATCTTCCTTCTCTAGCAGATAGATCTTTGTTCTTCCCCTCCCCAGGACTTGCTTTGGGCTTGAGTGGAAGGAGAGCAGGATGACCACGGTCCAGGAAAGGAGTTTATTGGTGACAGCAAATCAGAAATAGCAGCAGGAGGGCAGAGCTGTTCCAGTAAGAGTACACTGTGCATGTTATCTAGACTTGGCCTTGTGGTGTGCGTGGCAACACGTGAAAAATCAGAGATAGCGTAGACTTGGTGATTGCCCCTTGAGGGGCTAGCAGTATGGGGGAGAGGGAAGGACCAGAAGGCCCGGCCAGGTCCCAGTCCTACTGCTTCTCGCAGTGTGACTTTGGGCCATTGGCAGTCTCTGAGCCTCAGTTTCTCCATCTGAGATGGGTCATGATGATACCCATATCTTAGAGGTGTTCTGAGGATCTCAGAAGGTATGTAATTTGAAGTTTCCTGAAAGTTCTGGCACCGATTACAGGCAATAATTCTCGTAAGTAGATGCTTCAGACAGGTATAAACTTGCAAGAATTGAAGTGTGGGCCACATTCATTTATTCTGCACACTTAAGTTTTATTTATTTCAGTAATCGCTACACCCCACATGGGGCTCAAACTCGCAACCCTGAGATCAAGGGCCACACCCTCCTCCGACTGAGCCAGCCAGGTACCCCGATTCTTTTTTTTTTTCTAATTTTATTTTTTATTTTTTAAAATTTACATCCAAGTTAATTAGCATATAGTGCAACAATGATTTCAAGAGTAGATTCCTTAGTGCCTCTTACCCGTTTAGCCCATCCCCCCTCCCATGACCCCACCAGTAACCCTCTGTTTGTTCTCCATATTTAAGAGTCTCTTATGTTTTGTCCCCCTCCCTGTTTTTATATTATTTTTGTTTCCCTTCCCTTATGTTCATCTGTTTTGTCTCTTAAAGTCCTCATATGAGTGAAGTCACAGGTACCCCAATTCTGTAGACTTCTGATATTGCCCAGCGTGTGAGACTCCATGCTAGGTATGCACTTGGGATACAAAACAATAAGATGTGAATCTCTGGCCTGGAAAATGCCCAGCATAGTGAGGGAGGCGGGAAGCAGTGATTTCAGGAGAATGCGCTAAGTGCTGTGTGGACTGGGGAAGGTGCGCTCTAGTTTTGGGGTGGGATCCCATGTGAACTGAGCTGACTTTCGAGAGGGCAAATTGCAGGCTGAGGAGCAAAGAGAGGCTTTCAAGGCAGAGGGAACAGCATAGGGGCACAGAGCAGCGGTCTGTTCAGAGACCTGGCAGGATGTCTATAGGGGCAGGGCCTGACATGGCCTCCATCCCTACATGGACTTCCTGAAGGATGGCCAGCAGCTGTGAGTCCATTGGGTTCTGTTCCACTCTTTTCAAGGCCTCCCTGAAATGGCGATTAAGAGGAGACAGGGAGATGAGGAATTGGAGGTGTTGAAAGAGAGACCAGGAGACTGGGTAACATAGAAGTGGGTCCATGCACATGTCAGATCCGAAACTCCACTGCTTAAGGCCAAACACGTGAATGAGAAGAAAGAGGGCTCAGCTGTACTTGCTGTGAAAAAACTTTTGGTTTCAGCTGACTGCACATTTAGCTGGAAGGTTAATACTGTATAAACAAAAAGTAGTCCTTTTCTTTGAGTCCAAACACAGTTGCTATTCAGGTGTAAGCCTTTCCTTCCATAGGCTCAGCGTTCAACCCGTATCAGCCAGCAGCCCCACTCCTTCGGGTTCATCCCTATCCTAAAATATTCCTGACCTCTGTATAGCTACACCGTCTATTTCTACCCCAGATATGTGTAGAGGTATGCACTTTGGAATATGCATGAATAATTATCTTTCCTGGTGAAAACACATCTCATTAGGTGGCACCAGGCTGAGGGCACGTGGAGGTCGTGGTTGTACAGCGAAAGAGGGCGTAGAGTGTGCTCTCTCGAAACAGGTGGGCTTTGGCCAACCAGGTGCCATCACCAGAGATGTTTGTATCATTTGATCCATCTGGGCTGAGTTTCCTTACCTGGAAGGCAGAGGTACTACAATCTACTTGATAGGCTTTTAGAGTTAAATGACACAACAGATGTGGAAAATCACTTGGTACACTGGGCAGGAGGAGGAATTTATGACTGAATGAGGAGTTCGGTGCTGTATGCAATATATGCGTTCATGTGTATCATAGATCCTATGCATGTATATCCTCCCCTCTATAGCATAGCTCCTCCTCTTATTTTGTGGTTCCAGATGGAAGAAGCTATCTCAGGAATCAGCAAGGTAAAAAAACAAAACAAAACATATTTAAATGACCTTTTACAAGTCTCATGTCCTGAATACATGACCAAGTTGTAGAGATGGTATTAAATATTCAGAAATATCTGAGGAAGTACAACTTGGTGATGGAGAACATGGACTGTAGCAACAGACAGACGAGAGTCCAAACCCAAGCGCTTCCTACCAGTGCCTTGCTGCTCTGAGCCTCTCCTTCTTGATCTGTGAAATGCGTATAATAATACAGGCTTCATGGATTCCTAATACATGGCTGTTTTGTGCAATATGGGGGTGTTGCTGGTAAGAGTGCCTTCACGCAATCTGCTCACCGTTATCATCACCATCTTTTGGGGGAAGATTTTTATTATTTCAAGTTTTCTGTTAACTGAAGTTTCTTTTTTTTTAAGTAGTCTTTATTGTTATTTAAAAAAATTTTTTTAAAGTGTATTTATTTTTGAGAGAGACAGAGACAGCATGAGCAGGGGAGGGGGCGGTGAGAAAGAGAGGGAGAGAGAGAATCCCAAGCCCCATATGGGGCTCAAACTCACGAAACTGTGAGATCACCACCTGAGCTGTAACCAAGAGTCAGATGCTTAACTGACTGAGCCACCTAGCTGCCCCTGAAGTTTCTTTGATGACCATGAATGATATTTGTTTATGCCTTCGTTTATGCAACAAATATTTATGGAGTTCCTATCCTATGTCAGGCATTGTGCTAAGCTCTATAAAGTTTTGAATGAGAGAATGTTTGTAGGAGATCATACCTCTAATGTAAGTAAAGCACTTATTCTGTTCTCATAGCCTTCTGTCAAATTTCAGATGCTCTAAATCAGCAGTTAATTTTGGAAGCTCTATTAAATTCAGAAGGCAAAGCGATTACATTTGAAGAAAAGAGGTGGGCACTGGTATCTTCTTTATTACTAATTATTATGCTCTGCTTTTTTTCCCCCAAAAAAGATTTGAGGTGGTGTAAAATAAAACTGTCAAGATAAGGAAGACAGATCAAAGGCCATGAAATATAAGAAAGTTAGTTGAGCCAGATACATAGTGTAAGAATATCTATTGCAGTAATGCACAAAACTTAGAACTGAGATTCCTAGCAGTCAAGGGGAAATGGAAAATGATGAATTAAACGTTATATTACATAGTAAATGAAAGTGAACCAGTGCATCAATAGTCACTTTCTTTTTCTTTGAATGATAAACTCTAAGAGACGTTGTGAGAGACAACTTTAACATACACTGAAATGAAAAGTACCTCAAAAAAAAAAAAAAAAAAAAAAAAAAAAAAAAAAAAAAAAAAAAAAGAAAAGTACCTCTAAAAAAAAAAAAATGTTACCAAAAAACAGGAATGTTCTTTGTGTGCCTGTCTCCTACACCAAGAAATGACAGGTACAGATACATTTAAACGATGAAATGGAGCATCACAGTCAAGTTATGAGGCTTTCTGGTGCTCTGTATATTGGAACAGCTTGAGGAGACTCCAGGGAAATGAAGTGTTTGCATTGTCTTAAGATTATTTGCTTTCAAGTATCAATCATCTCAACTGGGCTTTTGGCAAGGGCAGCAAGCAGAAAATTGTAGATCCAATTATAGATTGGATATCTTTTTTTTTTTAACTTTTTTAAAATTATTTTTTTAATGTTTATTTATTTTTGAGAGAGACAGAGAGCATGAGTGGGGTAAGGGCAGAGACAGGGAGACACAGAATCCAAAGCACGCTCCAAGGGCTTGAACCCACAAATCGTGAGATCATGACCTGAGCTGAAGTCGGACACCCAACTGACTGAGCCACCCAGGCACCCCCCTTCCCCCCCCCCCCCCCCCCCCCCCCGATCAGATAACTTAATGTTGCTGGAATAGGCAAAAATGTGGTGGAAGAAAAACACTAAAAAACAAAAAAATCAGACGAGCAACTAATATGTTGATTGAAGAAAGTTCATCTTCCCCACTGCATGACTTTAATGGTGTTTGACAGCAACTAGAAAATTTAAAGACTTTCATACTGCCTATTTTCGTTATGATTATTTTTATGTCTCATTATGTATAATGGATCATTCCTGAGGCTTTGTCCTGATACTAAAGGACAGTTCTTAAAAATACCAAGTTGAAACTGCAGGCACATGTTCTCCAGAATCTCTACCGGAGATCAGAGGACCGAAGGGTTACATGTTTTATGCAGGCTGCGTGTGATGCTACAGCCCACATTTTACAGATTCCAACAGGACTTTTGTGAACTTTCCACACTCCAGGAATAATTGATTTAGTTAGGGAAACCTGGAGAATATTTTAAAAGGTCCCCGAGAAGCTTCTCCGTGATCAACAGTGATTTTCTGTAGTGAAAGAATTCTTCCTTTATTCAAAACTATTCATTAAGCAAGCATTACAGAACACGTCGCATCTACTATGTGCCAGGCCCAGGGTAGGGAGCGGTTGTGGCACCAGATGCAAAGTCAGTCTCGTGGGAGATGCGGCAGGTAGAGGAGTAGCAGTGTGCCAGATGACCCGGTGCAAGGCAGCAGCAGGTGTTTCTGAGATCCAGAGGGACAAGCTTGAGTAAGTGTCCCAGGAAGGGAAGAGAGGAAAGGCATTCCAAGCCAAAGGAACAACAGGCATCCAAGTGCCGTACCGGGGAAGCAGTAGGACACAAAAAGGAAACAAAAAGAGTCTGTGTGGTGTGAGCGGAGGGATCAGGGGCTGGAAAATGAGGCTGGAGCCTTGGAACCTCAATCTTTAAGTCTACGGGCTTCACGGGAGCTGTTGCTGCTGTTCCATGGAGAAGGAGGCCTTGAGAACGCTAGTGCAGATGGCAATTTGGTAATAGTTCCACTTCCAGCACAGTCCCTCTTTCTACGAGTGATATCATCCTCTTATATTCAGACTCTTGTCTCTTCTCGACCATTGGCCAAAGAACTGAAGTTCTTTGTATCCAGGAAGGTTTAACATACCTTGAAAACCAAGGTTTGGGTAATTGTCCTCTTGGAAGCCACTGGAGACAACTATAGGCGTTTCATGAGCAGAATTGTGTTTTAGAGTCAGCTTAGAGAGGGTGAGGAGAGACTAAGGCAAGGTAGCCATGTGGGACAACACTCCTGTGTGTGGTACAGGGATGAAGGCATGAGCGGGACAGTGGTCAGGAGGAAGGAGTGCAGAGGAAAGTCTACTAATTGGTTATGGGGAATGAAGGAACTGATAGATTGAAAGGCGACAGTTATTTCTAACTTGAACAAAGAAGTGGTTGGTGGTCCGGTTCTCTGAGAGTGGTGGCAGGTGGAGAACAAGGATTTGGGGAAACGTGATAAAATTTTTGCACCTGTTTTGTGGCGCTCAAAGGATATATGCAAATGGTGGTTGGATATAAAGGGTTGGAGCTCAGGAGAGAAATATGAGCTGAAGAACAACGATTTGGAGATGCCCAGTAAGAAGACAGCCATGGAGGACATAAGATCTCCAGGGGTGCAGATTATGAGAGGAGGGCCTAGGACAAAGTCCTGGGAAAGAGGGACACTGGTTGCTGGCCAGAGGAGATCCTGAAATGGCAGCTCTGTGTGGTGTTAGGTAAGGGCCTGAACTCTCTGTGCCTCAGTTTCTTTATCTGTAAATTAGGGATATTTGTGGTACAGATGTCTCCCCTGTCCTCCTCTATATGTAAGCTGAAAATGTATAAAGGAAAGAAACAATTACCATTTCGTAACGGCAAAATCCCTCTTTGGATTTCTTTCTCTTAGCGAAAACAGGTATTAACGTAGATCTTTTGTAGAAGTGAAGTTGTGTAGGGGCATCTGGTTGGCTCAATCAGTTAAGGTCTGACTCTTTTGTTTTTTTAAGTTTACTTATTTATTTTTGGGGGGGTTGGGCAGAGAGAGAGGGAAAGGGCTCGATGTGGGGCTCAAACTCATGAACCATGAGATCATAACCTGAACCCAAACCAAGAGTGGGTGCTTAACTGACTGAGCCACCCAGGCACCCCAAGCGCCCAACTCTTGATTGCGGCTCAGGTCATGATGTCGCTCATGAGATCGAGCCCGACATTGGGCTCTGTGTTGACAGTGCAGAGCCTGCTTAAGATTCTCTCTCTTCCCCCCCCCCCCAAATAAATAAATAAACATAAAAAAAAAAAGAAGTGAAATGGTTTCAAGCAAACTATCAGATAGCAGGGAAACCTAGAACTACCTGAGTGTTAAGTGCAGGATGAAATGAGCTAACACATGTAAAGTGCTGGCCACGGTGTTTGCATGCAGTGAGCTCTCAGTACGTTAGTAACCGTTTTTCCCATGTGGCCATGGGATCCACACCTGAGAGAACACAGAGAGTGATGGGTCCGAGAGTGAACAGAAGACCTGGCTTTGAAAGTCACCTCTATGGGCTGTGACACTTGGGACCAACTTACTTCACCCCTCTGGAGGCTCCCAAGCCTTGGTGAATGGGGGTAGTACCCAGAATACTTGTCCTTACCTGGGCTGACATTGGAATTAACCGTGGTCTGGAAGCACTCCATCCCTGAGGTTCTTAAGTACGTGTTCTGGGATCTCACCAAGGCATCAGGAGTTTAAATAACTCTCCAGGTGATTCAAAGCAGAGAACGTCCTTCTTAGAAGGATCTTTCAGAGGTCAAAATAGAAACGATATGAAAAGGCTTGATCAATGCTAAGGTACTTCTGAAACTTCTCTTCGTTTTCTTCACTAGCTCTAAATTGTCTCTCTCTCTCTTTAACTTTAAAAAAAAAAAGTATGGCTTGGGTCACCTGGGTGGCTCAGTCGGTTAAGTGTCCGACTTGGCTTAGGTCATGATCTCATGGTTCGTGGGTTGGAGCCCCACATTGTGCTCTGTGCTGACAGCTCAGAGACCAGAGCCTGCTTCAGATTCTGTGTCTCCCTCTCTCTCTGCCCCTTCCCTGCTTGCTCTCTCTCTCTCTCTCTCTCAAAAATAAACATTAAAAAAAATATCAAAAGTATGTCTTGTACTTAAGGAAAAAAAAAAAAAAAGGATCCCCTTTCAGCACAGGCCATTGTAGAAAGCAGACTCTTGTGGATGCTTCCTCTTTGGCTCCAAAGTGCACTCAGCCCCACCCTCATAATTCTGGGCTCAGCAGCATTGGTCTGGTCTCCAGCGGCTCGCTCCAGCCCTCTGGAAGCTCTGGAAGGCACAGATTTGACAAGCATGAAATAGTCTCTATATGGGGAGGACCACAGGGACTGAAGTGGAGCATGGGTTCCCAAGGAGCATTGCAGCGTGGGACTTGTCCATCAGAACACTTCGGGATTCAAGAAAGCCTGCTGCAGGGGATCATGCTGAAGAATCCAAGGGGGAGGCATGCTAGTTTAGGACCTGTTGCTCCCTGTACAGAAATCGCGTGTAGAAGCTCTGGATACTAGGAGAGGAATTTCTACCTTGTTTTAACAGCAGCTCGTATACCCCTCCCTCATCTCCCATCTACTTCATTTTTTGTTTCATCACAGGAATCATGGTTGTTTTTGTCAGCTCCCATAAGCCCAAAGGTCAGATTTCTATATCTAGACCTAACCTCGATGGGCTTCCATCATATATGGTCCTGTCAGTCAACAGACATTCATGGCTGGCATTATCCTCGGGGATACCCCTGAAGCAGCAGATTTGATCTACTGAGGGCTTTGTGCTAATGGTTATGAGTCCACAAGCAGACCTTACATTTGCTATTCCTGATGGTCTTTTAATACCAAGTTCCAGTCGAAAGTCACCAGTTAGAAATCTGTTTTTCTCACCATCTTGAGATTGGGCCCTCAAATTCCTTTTAAAAAAAAATTTTTTTTAAATGTTTATTTGTTTTTGAGAGAGGCAGAGACAGAGTGCAAGCAGGGGAGGGGCAGACAGAGAGAGAGGGAGACACAGAATTCCAAACAGCCTCCAGGCTCAGCTGTCAGCACAGAGCCCGATGTGGGGCTTGAACTCATGAACTGCGAGATCATGACCTGAGCTGAAGTCAGATGCTTAACCGACTGAGCCACCCAGGTGCTCCCCTCAAATTCCTTTTGATCAAGTTCATGCAACTATCCATTCATGAAGTCACTCATCCATCTAATTTCCCCTCTACCCAGCTACTCTCATTCACCCTTTTTTCAATTCATCCATCCATCCATCCATCCATCCATCCATTTTCCATCCACCACCCACTCATCCAACCATCCACTCACTTACTCTCCAACCAAGTTCAAGTTCCTAGTATCCAGATAGTTTGTTTGGTATTTTTGTTACTATCCCATGGACACAGAATATACTCACCATATCCTAGCTATTTTATTATTAGTAGTAGTAAATTCGTTGAATCATTAATTCCAAAAATTTAGGGGCTTTCCTCATGCCTGGTGTTGTGCTAGTTACTACTGAGGATGCAGTAATGAGCCTGAATTGAATCTTGAAGATTGAATATTCCAGCTAAAGAAAGTGGGCTGAGGAGTGGGGAAAAGACTTTCAGCCATAAGGAACAGCTAGTGCAAAGGTTTTCAGGTAAGGGAGGAAGTGCAGCGTTTGCGGAACTGTAGGTAGTCGCTCCCAACGCCAGGGTAGCCCGGTGGGAGTCACAGAGCCTCTAGCAGTGAGACTGGAAAGATAAGCAAGGGCTAGGTGATGAAGCATCTTGGATGTCATGTTACAATGCCTAGAACTGTTAAAGGAATTTCAACTTGCTAGTTGCACCTGACATTGACTTGACTATTTTGTCTAAAACCAGAGCAGAGCCAGCATTCATAGACTTGACCTGGGAGCCAGGTCTCCTGATCCTGCTCTCCATCCACCACCCTACATGGCCACCCCTTCTCGTCTGACTCATTCTCCTTCGCCCCATATCTAATCTTCTTCATTTGTCAGCTTTTAATACAGGTTGGCAAACCCTCTTGGAGCTCAATAAATGTTTGTTGAATGAATCACTAATTCTTGTTGAAAGTATGTGTATTTGTGCCTGAAAGACCTCTTGAATCTCTTTCTCCATTTTAGGCTTACTTAGAGTTGTGTTGGTAGAAAGAGACTGGATTAGCATTAAAAAAAAAATCAGGCTGTAGGCCCTGGTTCTCTCACTGACCAGATGTGCCTCTTGGCCTCTGCCATCCTGTCTATGAGATGCTGTTGATAGCTCTGACTTGCCTAACGCTTACAGGGTAGTTGTGAGCTGTGAGTAAGTCCATGCCTGTGAGAAGTCTTTACTAACTGTACAGTGCTGCACATCCGTAAGGTAGCGTCCCCTCTCCTCCTCTAGTTTAGGTGACTGTCATGCCTGCCATATCAGTCATGGTTGTAGCAGAACACAGATGGTACATCTGGGGGTATTTAATAAAGTGACTTTTACAAAGGGGTGGGTGGGGTTTGGGGAAACCAAAAAGCATTTGGGCAGTACTTTGAGACTAGTAATAGCAGGCATCTTTCCCACTCCCCTGGGGCCTGAAGGGTCAAGGGAAGACAGGCAGTGGACCAATATAACAACCTCTCTCCTGGTTTCCTCCCATCTCCTGCCAGTGCCTCCCATATGCTGAACCTGACCAGAAGTCAGGGGCAAGATTATCACTGATGTAGTCCATAAAGGTGTGGATCTGGGGGGTCAGAGAGATGTTCAGCACCCCTGCCCTACCTACCTGTGTCCTCTCTCTTCTCCAAAGCTATTCTTGTTGCTGTAAATGCCCTTGTAGCCCCCCTGCCCCTTATCAGGCTCACTCCTATTTGTCATGCAGCCTTTATTCAGGCCTCATCTCCCCCAATAAGCCTTCTTGGAGCCTCTTTCTGTCTTGATACTGGTCGTGCTGTGGGGATTGTTTGTTCTCTGGAGATAGGAACTTTGTTCTCTTTCTCTCTCTTACCATCCCCAGCCCCCTACCTGACTCTCCCCAACCCTGATCCACAGGACCCATGGGGAACAAACCAGCAGGTGTTTGTGGCCCCGAGCTGAGCCTTATGACCTTGAAGCACAGTTCTTGATGGGTTTTTCCTCTCCTACAAAACCTTTGGTGGCTCCCCATTTCCCATGAATCAGAGACATTCCATACTCTTTTCCTTGCTGACAACCCATGCTGGCCACCCTGCTGACTTTGGGCATTCCTGTCTTCCACTGCCATACCTTGGATTATTTAATGATTCATTCCTATTCTGTTTCTGCTAGAGGTTAGTATTTCATGTGATGTGGACTGCTTGAGTGATTCTGGCAGCCTCTGCAAAATTAGGGGAGAATCAGAATGTATAATGCAGTGATACTTACACACATATTCTCCTCCTCCCCATCCAAACACACTTATCAGCTTGGGGCTGATAAAGTTCATGGGGTGTTAGAAAGGGCAGAGGAGGTCTTTGGATCCACTGGTTCCTTCTTTCACTGGCTGCGGCCTTGAATGAGAACCTCTGTTTCCCACCTTTTCAAGAAGGGCATACTACCCTTTCTCTGGGCCATCCTGGAGACCCTATGAGAATTTCTATGCAAGCACTGTAGAAGAAAAAGCCTTAAAGAAATGTCAGTAGGCAGGGGCTGTGCTATACCCAAGACAGCCCGTTTGCATTGATTGCCATTAGCCTTCTTGAAGGCGGTAGGTTCCATTCCATCTGGCCTTTGCTGATGTGTGATAATCATGTGTGAATGTGCATATATATGTATGTGCTGTGTCTGGAAACTATAGATATTTTCATATCAAATGCCAGTTATTACAAATTGCTAAAAAATCATTGATGCTCATCACTTCTTTGAAAGTAGACTCACACCGAGGTGCCTGGGTAGCTCAGCTGATTAAGCATCAGACTTTTGACTTTAGCTCAGGTCTTGATCTCAGGGTTGTGAGTTCAAGCCCTGTGTTGAGCTCCATGCGGGTGTGGAGCCTACTTAAAAAAAAAAAAAAGAAATTAGACTCACCACTAGATCTTATTGAATGCGTTAATAAAGATGCCCATATTGTTTTATTACAATTTTGCTGTTTAGTATTTTGATAACCCGGACTTTACACAAATGCTTTTTTGGGGAATCCTATGTATTTTATTTACTTTATTGTATGCATGTAAGCACATTATTTTGAGAAGATTCAGAGACTGCTAAATAGATCCCTAGTACAAATGTGCACACATACACGCATATGCACACATAGATACACACACTCACACAAAACCCACAGCCTCTAAAGAATCCAGCCTTAGATTCCAGGAAATACCCTCAGAGGAAGCTGCCAGAGCCCTAGGCTGCTGGCTGCTGGCTGCTGTTGTCTACAGAAGCTTCAGGAAAACAGAGGGAGGGACTTCGGAATGCAAAGCAATGGGGATAAAATATGAAAAAACAAACTTGGAGGCCGAAGGAGGAGCAGGGAGGGCTTTGGGCTTAAATCCCAGATCTACCATGGACTTGCTCCATGATTTGGGGCAAATTCCCTAGCCTCCGGGCTTCAGTCTCTCGACCTGTGAAATGGTGATGATAGTACCTACCTTGCCGGGGTCGTAATAGTGACAGAAAAGAAAGAATATATACAATGTATCTTCCACATTGTGAGCTTGGTGTACATTATAGGCACACGGCCACGGCAGTCAGAAATCAGTGGAAAGAGGGGGCTCAAGGAGTGAGCTTCGTCCCTTCTGGGGAGTAGGAGGGATGGCTAGCAGCTTTGAAAGTGGGTCTTCACCTGCCCTCGTGCACGTGCAGCCTGGGAGAGCCCCCACGAGCCTGATGGGGTGCTGGCCACCAGGATTGCTCAGGCTGGCATTCAGGGTCTGAAGAACTGAGGAAATCTTGCTCACTTGGGTGCCAGGCACGAGGTTCTTCAAAGGACCCCGGTGCCCTGAGGTGGTCAGACTTCGTGGGGCATGAGGTTAGGATGAGTCTGCCTCTTCCCCACTTAAGGGAAGACAGACCGTTAATGGGGCTGCGGTGGTGGGGCCTGGAATTCCAAGGCCCTGAGGACACCCTGTCCTCAGCTCACCTGGGCCTGCCTGTGGCGGAGGGCTGGGAGCTCCCCATGCAGCAGGCGCTGGCCAGGTTCTCAGGACGGTTGGCGTGGAGGGCTTTGCAGCAGCAGCCGGGTGCAGCTGAGTGAGTGCCGTGGGCCTGGGCCTGCTTTGCTGGGGTGGTCAAGTCAGGACCAGCACAAGGGGGTGGCAAGAGAGGTGTCTGGGGGCATGGTTTTTAACAAGGCCCCTCTCAGGTTGCAGAGCCTGCGTTTGTACACCCTTGAGAGTGGGGGCCCTTAAATTTTGTACCTGAGTACCTTTCTTCCCTTACCCTAGTCTGGGCCCTGGGTCACAGAGGACTACAAGATGACTCACAGGCCCGCTGTTTCTGGATTGGGCTTCATACTGAAACCACCTGAAATGCAGAATTCCTCCTGAATCAGAATGTCTGCGGGTGGGGCCTTGGAATCAGTGGGTATCAGTATCCCTTCAGGTCATTATCACGAGGCCAACCCCAGGCAGGTCCAGGAATGGCCCTTGGGAAGGGCTGGGGCTAATCTCAATCTTACAGATCTTTGCGGTCTGCGAAGTACTTTCCCATATACCAAACTTATCTGATTTTCACAATGCCACGAGATAGGACATTTTTCAAAGAAGAAACTCTCATCAGTGATTATGTGACAGAGCCAGAAGTAGCACTAGTCATTCATTCATTCATTTTTGTTTAGCAAACATGGATTAAATGTCTGCAGAGGCATCCACCTAGAAACTGCCACCAAGTAGGGTACACACACACAGACACACACACACACACACACACACACACACACACGAATGCACGTGGACTACTTAACATATGAGGGCTGCGGCAGTCAGAGGGAGAAGCAGTGGGGAGTGTGTTGGGAGAAGGAGTCCTGGCAGGCTTCCTGGAGGAGGTCTTGGGCTGGGTTTTGAAGGTTGAGGTTGAGTATGATTTCACCATTTATAGAAAGGCATTCTTGCAGAGGGGGTTGCACATACAAAGTCATACATTGCTGAACTTGAGAAGCCTAGTGTATTCGGGATATGTTACATACATGTGGATTAATTGAGAAGAGTCTGGGCAGCCAGGCTGGGATGAGACTTGAGCAAAGCATGACTGTCGCCCATGCTGAGTTTGGATGGTTTCCTTCAGGTCACAAGGAGCCACTGAAAGTGTCTGGGCAGAAGAATGGCATGAACTGTGTTGTGGTTGTTGTTTTAATGTTTATTTATTTATTTTTGAGAGAGAGCGTGAGCGAGGAAGGGGCAGAGAGAGAGGGAGACAGGATCCTAGGCAGGCTCCTCCTAGCAAAGAGCCCCACGTTGGGCTCGAACTCATGAACCATGAGATCATGACCTGAGCTGAAACCAAGAGTTGGACACTTAACCAACTGAGCCACCCAGACGCCCCTCAACCATGTTGTTTAACCTAGTGCTTTGCAAATGTATTGTGCACGTGAATCACCTGGGCATCTTGTTAAAATGTGGATTCTGACTCCATATATCTGGGGTGGGCCTGGCATTCTGCATTCCTAACAAGTTGCCAAGTCTATGCTGCTGCTGGTTCCTGGAACACACTTGAAGTGGAATTTAAGTAGCTATACTTCAGATCAGTGTGCACTGATGAGGGGAGAGACCAGAGGCAGGAAAACACCAAAGCAGACACTGGTGCGTGTGTGTGTGTGTGTGTGGGGGGGGGGGGTGTTGTTCAAGGAGGCTGTTGTTTCTCCCATCAGCTTTGGGAATCAGATCCTATCCGCCCTAGGTTATGTCATCCTCCGTGTTTCTCCCACCTGGAGCAGGGCAGAGACAGGAAGGGTCAGAACTCAGCTTTGCTCGAGTCTCTTCAGACGGTGAGTTTCAGCAACTGATGCCGCAGTGCTCTTGGGGGATCGTCCTAAGGCACAGGACTTGGAATAGTCTTGCTCACAGAAAGCATGACTGTCGCCCATGCTGGGTAAATCAGTACAACCACAAGTGCAGGACCCATAGAATGTGACCAGCTGTTTCAGTGGTTTTCTGTTACTATTTGTGAAGTCTTCATTCTTGTCATCTGCTAGCAGAAGAGTGCTGGCAGTTGCCAGAGGTTTGAGGAAAAAAAAAAAAATCATGGGAGAATTTACATTTGAGAAAATTCCATTCATTGACTTAATTATTTCTGGGAATTCAGAAAAGACCACCATGATCATTTAGCCACGAAAATGCCTGGGCCAGCCTTGGAAATGCTAGAATTATGCAGTAGCAGCTTTTGAAAAATCTTGTAGTATGCAGTTTTGTAGCCTGAGCGTTTTGCCCATGTTTAAAGTTTTTGTAATATTAAATATGCGCTATGGCGAGATAAGGTGAAATTAACACAGAGAATGAGAATTATTAAAACCAGAGGGGCAGTGAGAAATCTTGAAGTCCTCGCCCTGCCGTACTTCTCACGTGTCAATGCT
Source organism: Panthera onca (assembly GCF_046562875.1). NCBI lineage: Eukaryota > Metazoa > Chordata > Mammalia > Carnivora > Felidae > Panthera > Panthera onca. The sequence continues at coordinate 69,244,210 of NC_138351.1, forward strand.
ATTTTTTTTCCAGTTCCACATCATTATGCAGCTTATTTTTTTTGTCGTTGTTGTTTGCAGCAGCAATTACATTCAATTCTGTTTTCTGTCTGACATCGCCGCATAGCTATTTCTCCATGCTGGTATGCGGGCCTTGTAGTCAAGTTCATGGGCTGTATAATTCACTGGCGAGATGGATGGTCATTTATTCAAGCCTTGCCATTGGCCGTTTCAGTCACATGATGCTATTAAAAGTGGAATGAGCAACACTGTTAGTGGGAGTGTGAAATGGTACAACCCTTTTGGGAGAGCTTTTTGGCAACGTGTATCACAGGCCTGAAAAATGTTCATTGCCTTCGAGCTAGTCATTCCACTTCTGGGAATCTCTCATAAGGAAGTAATCTAAAGTGCAGACCCAGATTTATGCACCAAGTTCAAAACTTTATGGACAATAGAGAAAAAATTGAAACAACCTAAATGTTTAAACATAGGGGAAGCGTTATGTAAAAGGTTACGTAGCTGCTCAATGGAATATTATACAGTCATTAAAAATGTTTATGAAGCATTTATAAATGGAAAATGCTTACATTATGATTGAAATAAGCAGGATGTAAAATTATATTTATGCTATGATCCCAGCTGTGTAAAAATAGCCTACTAAGTATGGCTAGAAAAAGTTTGCAGGGAAACATAGCATGGTGTTAACAGTGGGTGGGGGGGACAGGAGAGATTTCATTTTTTTCTTTTGATTTCTTGTGTCTTAAAAAAAAGTTAATTTTGTCCAGATAAATGAACACACATTAGTGAATAAAATTGCAAGCATTAAAGAAATATATAATGAAGAAAGCTCACCTTTGTTAATTATTCTCCTTGCCTGTGTCTAAAACATATATTTCCCAAATTAATTGACTGTGAGGATATCAGACCAAATGATTTTTGAAGCAGTTGTACACATTTTTTTTTTTTGTCTTGTAGAACTTGTTTGCTTTTTGTATAAAACATACATGTATCCTTAGTTTAAATTCTACATAATGCAACTTTGGGGTTATCAGAATTATAGTATCTGGATTTTTCTTTATAAGAGAAAAAGAGGAGGATGAAGTCAGCTATTGGGAAAACTTGGCACTGGTTATGCACATTATCAAACGGGCATTAATACCACGTCTTGAATTTCTTGCATGTCTTGGATATAGAGTGAAACCAGTTCAGTGACTAGATAATTTATATTGATATAAACATCTTTTATTCTAGATAATTTGTATGGATTCAAAATTATTTTTTAGGAGCAAGTTAAAATAGAAAATCTCTACATTTCTATGTTTTCCAAATGTTCTATCTGACTAAATATTTATTTTATAATAATTAGAACAGTCTTTAAAACACACAGGCACATTATAAAATGAGTAAGTCATGGGGATATAATATAAAGCATGGTGAATATAGTAAATAATAATGTACTGCATCTTTGAAAGTAGCCAAGAGAGTGGATGATCTTGCAAGTTCTCATCACAAGAAAGGAAGTTTTGTAACTGTGTATGGACTTATTATGGTGATCATTTTGTAGTTTATGCAAATATGGAATCATTACATTGTTCACCTTTAATATAATGTTATGTCAGTTATACCTCAATAAAAAAATAAAGATCACATGGTTAAAAACAAAACAAAACAAGAAAATCCCCATAACTCCACACAGGCACATAATGAGTTTTTCAAGAAGGATGGATTTTTTTTTTTTTTAAGTTTATTTATTTATTTTGAGAGAGGCAAAGACAGCGTGAGTGGGGGAGAGAGGGAGAGAGAGGAGAGAGAGAATCCCAAGCAAGCTCCCTACTGCTGGGGCAGAGCCTGAGGCAGGGCTCGAACCCACGAAGCTGTGAGATCATGACCTGGGCCAAAACCAAGAGTTGGACGCTTAGCTAACTGAGCCACCCAGGCGCCTCTAGAGCTCCATATTTATTGATACTGAAAACATGTCTGCAACATGTTAATCAAGTGACAAAAAGTAAGCCTCAAAACATGGACACTATGATCCTAGTTTGTAAATATCATGTTCAGTATAATACACACTCACCCAAACACACACATGCATGCACACTCTCACATCATAGTCCAGAAAGGAATTCACCAAAATGTTAATAGTGGTTACTGCTAGGGAGTGGGAGTGTGGGTGATTTGAACGAGATTCTCATTTGTCTGAATTTTCGAAGTTTGCTGATTGAACATTCAATATTTGTATAATTTATTTAAAACAATTTTTTTTAACGTTTATTCATTTTCGAGATCTGAGACAGAGCATGAACGGGGGAGGGTCAGAGAGAGAGGGAGACACAGAATCGGAAACAGGCTCCAGGCTCTGAGCGGTCAGCACAGAGCCCGACGCGGGGCTTGAACTCACGGGCCGCGAGATCATGACCTGAGCCGAAGTCGGACACTTAACCAACTGAGCCACCCAGGCGCCCCCCCTTTTTTTAAAAATTTTTTAATGTTTATTTATTTTCGAGACAGAGACAATATTTGTATAATTTATGAAATAAATTAAAAACTCCAACTTCATAAAAGAAAAAACGAGAGAAGAAGAAAGACTGGCTTTTGCATGGGAGGTGTTGAAAGAAATTTAACCCAATATGTTTCAGGGTGTGATTTTCCACTCAGGCCTCGGTGTTCAGATGTATGCTTTTGTGAAAACCAAGCTGCTCACTTTTTCTCCCACCCACCTCCTTTCTCACCCTATTTGTACTTCTCTGAATTTAGGTCTTATTCAAGGTCTAGATGGAGTATCACTTCTTCTAGGAAGTGTTCTCAGATTTCCCTACCCCCACAAACATGCAAATAATATCTTTTGAAGAATTTGAGCAGCTCTAGACCTGATTCATTAAGTCTCTTCTTTTTTTTTTAAACATCTATTCATTTTTGAGAGACAGAGAAAGATAGGGTGTGACTAGGAGAGGGGCAGAGAGAGAGACACACACACACACACACAATCTGAAGCAGGCTCCAGGCTCCAAGCTGTCAGCACAGAGCCCAACTTGGGGTTTGAACTCATGGACCGCGAGATCATGACCTGAGCTGAAGTCAGATGCTTAACCCACTGAGCCACCCAGGCGCCCCTCATTAAGTGTCTTCTTACTCTGTTTGTTACATTAGGGATATATAAGATACTTACACATTATTATTTAAGATATGAAGATATGATCATCGACACTAGAGAGAGTTCCTTCAGAATGAGGTTGTAGGAGTTCTGCATTTCTACTTCTCTCGTTCACACAGGGCTTGGTAAGTGGGAGATGCACAATGAATTTTGCTAAGGGACTGAAAGGTTGACACAGCGCCCTTTCTTCTCCAGGAGAAGTGGTTGCCAAGAGATGATATTCACAAATAAACGGATGCTAGCAAAATAAGACACTGACATCAAAGAACCTGAAAAATCCAGTATGTGCCAGGGATTGCAATCAACAGACTTAGTTTCCCTCGATCCTTTCAAAAATGCATGAAATAGGTACCCTTACATCCAATTTACAGATGAAGAAACTGAGGCTGGAGTTTTAACCTATGTCTGTTTGACTCCACAATCCCTGACCTTTCCACGGGGCAGGAGAGGCGCCAGATGAGTGACTCAGGAAGTAGGGTCAAAGGTTTCCCTCTTCTGAGGCAGGTCTCCTTTCATGCCGGGTAGCTAATAAAGGTTGCCCGTTTCGTTTATTGTCTAGGGATCTTCTGTGCTGGATTCCATGTGCCAGTAAATTGGTGAAGGGCGTGGCATGGAAAACAATTTTAATAACAGGACATTTGGAACCTGTCTGCCCAATTAAGGGTTTAATTTCTATTTCTTAGTCCACATGCTGATGCCTGTGCCTAACATAACCCCTCCTTAAAACAATATGAGGCCAATCAGGATGCCTTCCTAGTAATGTGCACTGAAGAATGACCAGCTCTTCCCTCTCTTGTGTTTCTTGAGCACATCTGCTGAGCCTCACTGGGCTGCAGGCTGGCAATTGCCAATTCAGAAGTGAGGAGAGAGGGCCAAGCTCAGGGAGGCTGATACATGGATAGAGCAACGTAACAAAGGGAAAAACTCCTAACTCATTTATTTGAAAACATTTACAGTTGACTTAAAGAAAAAATTTTTTAACATTTATTTATTTTTGAGAGATAGAGCATGAGTGGGGGAGGAGCAGAGAGAGGGAGACACAGAATCGGAAGCAGACTCCAGGCTCTGAGCTGTCAGCACAGAGCCTTGCATGGGGCTCAAACCCACAAACTGTGAGATCATGACTTAAACCAAAGTTGGATGTTTAACCGACTGAGCCACCCAGGTGCCCCTGCAGTTGACTTTTAAAATATGTTTTTTTTTTATTATTGACATATAATTGGCATATAACATTGTATTAGTTTTAGGTGTACAACATAATAATGATTTGATAAATGTGTATATCGCAGAATGATCGCCACAATAAGTTTAGTTACTATCCATCATCATGCATAGTTACAATTTTTTTTTTCTTGTGATGGGAACTTCTAAGATCTTTTAGCAAGTTTCAAATACACAATAGCATATTGTTAACAGTGGTCTTCTTGTAGTACATTATATCTTACCATTGGAAGTTTATACCTTTGATTAACCTCACTTGTTTCTCTTACCCACCACCTCCTGCCTCTGGCAGGTACCAATCTGTTTTCTGTTTCTACAAATTTATTTTTTTTAAGATTCCACATATGAGTGAGATCATACAATGTTTGTCTTTCTTTGTCTGACTTATTTTACTTAGCAATGCCCTCTAGTTTCATCCATGTGGTCAAAAATGGCAAGATTTCCTTCTTTTTTATGGCTCTAATATTCCAGTGTGTGTGTGTGTGTGTGTGTGTGTGCATTTCACATTTTCTTTATCCATTCTTCTGTCAGTGGACACTTAGGTTGTTTCCACGTCTTGGCTATTGTAAATAGTGCTGCAATGAACATGGAGTGCAGATAACTTTTTCAGATAGTGATGTTATTTCCTTTGGATAAATACCCAGAAGTGGAATTGCTGGACCCGGTTGATTTTCATTATATGCTGCAGTGATGGTCTATAAAGTCACCATGAAAACTGAATTAGTGAATATTGCACCATTGTTCCTAGGGGGAAATACAGGGTTAGGTTCCTGAAAGCCTCCTGTCACAGTGTCTTCATCAACTGATCAACACATAACCTTGTTGTAGGTGTGTTTCTGTTTAATATATGTTCTTGATTCATCAACATTGAACCCATAGCCAACAGCACTATAACTCAGGCCTCAACAAAGCTTATACAACACATACTTTCTCTGTAAGGCATATCACTGCCTTTTAGTGCTTAGGAACAATAGACAGGACTTCCGGACTGTACTTGGGGGCCGTTTTTAACAGGGAAATCACCTACATTAAGTAAAAAAAAAGATATGAAAGATGTGGCACTAAAAAGACCATGAAAAGGATACTTGTTTCCAGTATGAGAGCTGAAACAAGAAGGCAGCATTGACTTATTCAACCCTCAAGGCAACAGGTGCGTAATAGTTCGTTAGAGCTGCCATAATAAAACACCACGGACTGGGTGTCTTAACGGGAATTAGTTGTGTCACAGTTGTGGAGACTGGAAGTCTGAGATGAAGTGGTCAGTAAGTTTGGGCACTCCCAATGCCCCTCTTCTTGCTGGGTGGATGGCTGCCTTCTCTCTGTGTCTGCATGTGGTCTTTCCTGATGTTTTGTGTGTCCTGATCTCTTCTTCTAAGGACATCAGTCAGGTTGGATTAGGAACCATTCTCATGGCCTCATTTTAATATAAAGCCCAGTCTCCAAGTAAGTCACATTCTGAGGTACATGTGGATTTTGGAGATCACACGATTCAACCCACAGCGGTGGGTGTCAGGGGACTCAATTTTTTACTGCCGTGTGCAGGTTAGGTTTATAAACAACCTCAAAAGCATTGTGAGTACAGTAGCCCCACTTATCCACACTTTTATTTTTCTGATGTTTCAGTTACCCACAGTCAACTGTGGTCCAGAAGCAGGTGATTCCCCTTCTGACGTAGTATCAGAAGGTCACTAGTAGCCTCACATCTCCTCACGACGCTGAGCCACTCACTCCATTTCATCTCATCATGTGGGCATGTTATCATCTCACATCATCACACAGAGAAGGGTGAGTACAGCTGATAAGGCATTTTGAGAGAGAGAAACGACGTTCACATAACTTTTATTACAATATATTGTTATAATTGTTCTATTTTATTATCACTCTTATTGTTAATGTCTTACTAGGCCTAATTTAGAACTTAAACTTTATCGTAAGTATGTTTATGTAGGAAAAAGCATCGTGTTTGTAGGGTTCAGTACTGTCCACGGTTTCAGACATCCTCCACTGGGGAGGTATCTCAGAATGTATTACCCACAGATAAGGGAGAGTTATTGTACTGATTTTGGGATTACAAATAAATTTTAGCAAGCAGGCAGATCTGCAAATATGAAATAATAATTTGGGAATAGCGAGGATTGACCGTAACTGCATCAACGGCAGCTGAGGGGACTGTTGAATTTTTAAAAAATGTTTATTTATTTTGAGAGAGTGAGAGTGGGAGTGAGGGAGGGGCAGAGAGAGAGGGAGAGAGAATCCCAAGCAGGCCCTGCGGTGTCAGCGCAGAGCCCAATGTGAAGCTCCATCTCACAAACCCTGAGATCATGACCTGAGCCAAAATCAAGAGTCAGATGCTTAACTGACTGTTAAACCCTCCAGGTGCCCCTGAAGTCTTGATACTTGCAAGGCTGGTCTGAGATAAACATCTAACTCTAAGAAGGTAGCTTTCCGGGGGTGCCTGTGTGGCTCAGTTGATTGAGCGACCGACTGAGGCTCAGGTCACGATCTCGCAGATCTCGAGGTTGGTGAGCTCAAGCCCCACATCAGGCTTGCGGCCATCAGTGTGGGCCCTCTTCGGATCCTCTGTCCACTTCTCTCTGCCCCTCCCCCTCTTGCACTCTCTCTCTGTCCCAGAAATAAATAAAAAAACATAAAAAGAAAAGAAAATAACTTTTCCTCCAGTTCCCTAGACATGGAACTAGATGCATCGTCTGGGCAGCTAAGAGAAAGGGGGGAGGGGCGTTCTTACTCTCAATCACTTCCTCCAACTCCCTCTTACTTAAATTCTTTGAGTGAGATCCTATTTAGTCTAAAGACAAGGGAAACAATACTGCATGTAAAGTTTCTGGCCTCACCCAAAACATTATAAAATGAGCTATAAATTCTGAGAACTCAGTGTCTGCACACTCTGTCGCTTTCTAGAAAACCTAAGCCAGACAGCTGGAGGGGATGGAGTGGGAGAAAGGAGGACAATTTCTCACACTCCTTCAGTGCTAATTGTCTCTGCAATAGGCTCCTTTTAATTTTCTCATTTAGTTCCCAACAGAGCCTGTGAGGTGGGCACGCCAGCTATTATTGGAGAGGGAGATTGAGTTGCATGAGATCATCTGGCTGTTTAGGGGTTAGCATCAGAATCAAGGACTTTAAACACCTTCCTCCCCTCAAACTTGTCCTCTTTCTTTGACTTTCGAGTTGGGACAAACTGAATTGGTCCCAGATGTTGATATCAGTGCATCTATATTTAAGAAGATAACACTTCTTTGTAGCCCTTGAGGTATTTGTGAATTCTTTTACTTTTCTATACTCATTTCTTGATTATCTGTTATATGCAAGAGAGGGGATGGGTGTCAGGATCCAAAATGGAGTGAACCCTGGCCTCCACTATGGTGGATTTCTGAATGTCTAGAGAGTGTTGGCCAGTAGAACTAGAATGTGAGCCACATATGCAATTTTAACTTGTTTAGTAGCCACAACAGAAAACTGAAACAGGTGAAATTAATTTGATAATATATTTATTTAATACAATATATCCCAAATGTTACCATTTCAACATGTAACCAGTGAGACTATAGTTAATGAAATATTTTACATTATTTTAGGCATGTGACATTTTTTGGGAAACTTAGTGTGGATTTTATGCTTACAACATATCTTAATTTTTCCTAGCATCATTGGTGTTGATAGCCACATGTAGTTAGTGGCTACCATATTGGATGGCATATATCTAGGGAGAGTTGTTTCTAAATTAATTCATATACCACCATGGGGTATGGGCCGTAAGGAAAGCCAATGCCCTGGGAACACAAGGAAGAAGCATTTCATTGGGAATCACTTCTAAAGGCTTTCCAGAGGAGGGGATTTTTGAGTTGGGACTTGATTGCATGTAGAAGTGAAGGGCATCCTTGGCAAAAGTAGGGGCACCTATCTGGGGCTAGTGAAAGGGGAAGGCTCTATTCCTGAGCCAGTATGGCTTGAGTTTTGCAGTGAGACTTGAGTCCCAGAAGGGACAGTTTTCAGTCCTCATGAGTTTGCTCAGGGCTGGGTACTTAAAACAGAGTAAGCCAATCCCTGTGCTCTAGGAGCTCATCTCTAGACCAGTGCTTCTTTTTTTTTGTTTGTTTGTTTATTTATTTTGAGAGAGACAGAGACGAGTAGGGGAGTGGGCAGAGAGAGGGAAAGAGAGAATCCATCCCAAGCAGGCTTCACACTGTCAGCTTAGAGCCCAATGCGGGGCTGGAGTCCACGAAGCCATAAGATCATGACCTGAACCGAAACCAAGAGTCCGACGCTTAACTGACTGAGCCACCCACGTGCCCCTAGACCAGTGCTTCTTAAACTCAGGTGGGCATCAGAGTCCCTGAGAGCTTGTGAAAACACCAGTTTTGTGTCTCACCCCAGAGTCTCTGATTTTGTAGGCCTGGAGTGGGGCCTGAGGATTTGCATTTCCAAAGGTGCCTGGGTGGCTCAGTCGGTTAAGTGTCCGACTTCGGCTCAGGTCATGATCTCATGGTTCATGGGTTCAAGCCCCGTGTGGGGCTCTATGCTGACAGCTCAGAGCCTGGAGCCTACTTCAGATTGTGTGTCTCTCTCTCTGCCCCTCCCCTGCTTGTGCGCTCTCTCTCCCTCTCTGAAGTAATAAATGAATAAACTTAAATTAAAAAAAAAAAAAGAATTAGCATTTCCAGCAAGCTCTGAGCCACTGCTGCTTAGAGAATCAGTATAAGAACCATTGGTCCACTAGATGAGTATAGCCACAGACATTCATTCAACAAACATTCCCAGCTTAGCACTTGGCCGCATGCTCTGCATCAGCACTGGGGACAGTCGTGAGCAAGAGAAGTGAAGTCTTTATCGTGGAGCTTCAAACCTGGGCGCGAATAACAGACAGTGGTGAACTCAGGCATCTGGTGTCGATCTGATGATAATAGTATCCTACCATTTGCCTTAAAACTCTGATGCCTGTAAAGCTTACAACGTTTTGACGTCCAAGATTACTTCTACTCCCCGAGAGAAGTTTTCTGTGAGAAAGGATATGCTATTTCTGTGATATGCTATTTCTTCACGCCAGGGGCTTTACACACGTGATGCCATCATATTCTGACAGCGATACAAGCATTGCTGTCGGCTTTGTTTAGTGACAGTGTCAGAAAGGCCGGTGGGGGGACGTGCCCATGTCCCCACAGCCAGCTCAGGGCCGGGCTGTGCTTTGCCCCTGGCCTGTGTGTTGGTTCTTAGTGCTCCATCCGTCTGCACCTGTGAGCAACGCCCCGCCTCCAGGTTTTCCAGTGAATTTATCTTGCTCATCTTTCAAATTTCTGAGCGGTGACTGAATGAGTCTTTAGAAAAGCCTCTCTTGACCTCCTTGATAAATTTCAGTCATATGTCTATTGATTATTTATTTCACTGGGCCTGTCACTGGCAGTGCTTAAATAACATTGGTAGCTCGGATGAATGAGATTGATGAATTTAATGAGACCGGGGAAGGCTTCTCGGAGAAGGTGGAGCTTGACTTACTGGGCTGAAAAGAAGACATTCCAGGACCCTGGTGCAAGGAGAGGAGCAGCCTGGCGGTTAAAACCAGAGACAGCTTTGAACCCAAAGGGGTGGAGGCCTGGGGGGAGGGGCCCAGGCATTCGCACAAACTTGGGATTGGGGTAGGTGGGTGGGGGTCTTGATGGGGAGAGATTGATTGCAGGGCTAGAGGTAGAATTCTGAAAATAGGGAGCCCCTGAATGTTTGGGAGGCAGATGGGCCACATGGAGCTTTTTTTTTTTTAAATTTTGGGGGCAAAACTCGACTCCTCAGGGTCCAATGATGGGTGGTTGAGGGAGTCCACAGGAATAATCATGTTAAGATTCAAGCTGCAAAGCCATATGATGAGGATCCTAGCACAAATCCTAGCACAAGACTCTGGACCATTTGCTTAACCACTTTGAAGCTCAGTTTCTTTCCCTGAAAAAACAGACCAAAAAAAAAAAAAAAATCACCAAATTCATTGTGTTGTTTTGAGGGTCAAATGATGTCATATAGTGTAAATTGTCTGGGATAATGGCAAGCACCAAAGACATACTAACTGTTATTGTGAAGGTCCTTTTCCTCTAGCCTCTCCTTTCTTCTTTCCTTCTCTTGTAATTGCCCACAGAAAGATTTTTGAGGGTTCCTAGGTGGAACCATTAAGCTGGCTCTTGGCCTCTAGGTAGGTAGGGCATCACTGTGGGGCTAAAAGGCGGGACCTGAGGGTGGCAGGGTAAGGCGCAAGGCAGAGCTGGCCACAGCCCACCTGTGGCCTTCAGTCTGACACTGACCGGGTTCCCTGCCACAAAGGGTGGGTCATCACCTTCTGGTGACTCGGTTTCGACATCTGCACCAGGGGGACTGTAGTCCCAGCTGACCATCACCGCTACTATTATTCTGTCCCTGCTCATGTTCCTGATCCCCTCCCTGGACGTCATGTAGCAGCTGCCAAGGCCAGCAAGGGGCTGAGGCCAAATCAGACGAATGCCATGGAACACGCTAATCTGAAGGGAGGTCCCTGCCTGTAGGGGGACTGCTCTGAGCTCACCTCCACAGCACACAGAGACAGATGAGTCTTTAAGAAGGAAAAAGAAATCATCTCCATCCACTTGGCTGCAGAGCCTTTAAGAGACCCAAAACAGTAAATCTAAAAATAAGGCCAAGGGAGGACCAGTGCACCTTTATTTAAGTTTGTCCTTAAATGCCCAAAAGGTTTCTTTCTTTCTTTCTTTCTTTCTTTCTTTCTTTCTTTCTTTCTTTCTTTCTTTCTTTCCTTCCTTCCTTCCTCCCTCCCTCCCTTCTTTTTTTCTTTCTTTCTTTCTTTCTTTCTTTCTTTCTTTCTCTTTTCTTTCTTTCTTTCTTTCTTTCTTTCTTTCTTTCTTTCTTTCTTTCTCTCTCTCTCTTTCTTTCTTTCTTAACCTGACTAGGGGACAATATAAGTCAACAGACATTTTTTTTGCCTTATTTTGTTGTGTTGGACCCAGAAAAGCTCAGTGGAAAGAGTTCCTGAGATTGTAGCTTATTGCCTGAAGATCCAAATGGGAGAAAGTTATTTTTATACCTAGTGGTTTTTTTTTTTTTTTTTTCTTGCTTTCTTTCTTCTCCTTTCAACTGCCTGGTATTTATCCTCACAATTAGGGGGTTTGTCTTGTGAAACAAAGTATTTTTTTCTTTCTTTCCTTGATTATAAAAGAAATACATGTTCATTGTAGAAAATTAGAAACTACCAAAAAAACAAACAAACAAACAAAAACAAATGAAAAAAAGACATCTGTCACTCAAAGATAACCATGGTTAATGCTTCAATATGTTTTCTTGTGGTCTTTTTCTCTCTCTTTCTTTCTTTCTTTCTTTCTTTCTTTCTTTCTTTCTTTCTTTCTTTCTAAGTTTTATTTATTTTGAGAGAGAGAGAGCCTGAACTTGGGGCTCAATGTGGGGCTCAAACTCATGAACAGTGAGCTTGTGACCTGGGCCCAAACCAAGAATCAGACACTTAACCGACTGAGCCACCCAGATGCCCCTCTGGTCTTTTTTTCTCTGCTCCTTTTAAATAGTTAAGTTCATGGGATACATATAGTATCATATCCCACAGTTGTAATGAAATATTTCAACACATAGCAGAATACACTGTGTGTCCCTTTGTGGTTACGTCTCCCTCTTTCTCTCCCCAGAGGGAAGTCTTTTCATCATTCTCTTGCTTCTCTTCGTTGTTTTCCACATATTTAGGCATCACTAAATAAGATATTGTTTAATTTTGCAAGTTTTGATCTGTATAAATGCCAGCATAGTGTACGTTCAAGCTCAGAAGTGCCAAGAATCTTATGGGGACTGGTCACCTGGCGACTCTGGGTGGATCACCTGGTGTGTGGTGTAGATGGAAGTATTATGCCTTTCTAGATGAGTCAAGACATAAAAGAAGGTTAGGAAGCCTTTGCTTTTAGTTTTGATTCCTCCTATGTTTGTGATATGATGATGTGTTTATTTCTAGTTTGTTCATTTTTACTGCTGTCTAGTATTTCCTTGAATGAGTGTATCCTAAGTTATAGTACTTATTCATTATCCTGCGGACAGACATTTGGGTTGTTTCTGGTGCCTGGCTATTCCAAACAATGCCATTTATGAACATTTTTCGACATGTGTCCTATGAAATTATTTTGTTAAATGATTACACATTCGATTTAAACTCCTGTGGCAAAAGTGTTATAAGGGTTCCTGCTACCCCAGACTCTTGGCAATGCTGGGTATTGTTGGGCTCTTCTATTCTTGGCATCCTGGTAGATGAAAGTAATCACATTGTGATTTTAATTTGGATTTTCTTGATTTCTAATTAGGTTGACTGCTTTCAAAGTTATCTTCTTCTTTGAAATGGCTAGTAATACATATGGCTCGTTTTTTCTCTTCTTTCTTTGCTTCTTTCTTTCCTTTCTGTGTGAGAATTCTTTTTATACTCTATTGTTCCTTGGTCAGTGTTGTCAATATTTTCTCCCAGTTTTCACCTTTTCACTTTTTTAAAAATTATATTTTGATGAACAGAGGTTTTTTAATTTATCAATTTGATAAGGTTTTATGCTTTTTGGTGTCTTATTTAAGAACTCCTCTATCATGGAATCATCAATATATTCCATATTTTTTCAAAAAATATATTTTTAGAGACAGAGAGAGAGAGAGAGAGAGAGAACGAGAGGGGGAGGGGCAAATGGAGAAGGAAAGAGAATCTTGACTCGGGACTCAATCTCAGGACCGTGAGATCATGACCTGAGCTGAAATCAAGAGTCAGACACTTACCTGACTGAGCCACCCAGGCACCCCGGTAAACTGCATTTTAAAATTGTATTTTAAACTGATGGGTGTTGGGTTATAGAAATGTAATGTTTTTTTAAATGTAGTGTTTTTTTTTTTTTGAGTTTTGCGTACTCAAAATTTTGTTAATTTTCTTGTTCTTTCCAATAATTTATAGTTTCTATTGATATTTTTCTGTGGACAATCATATAATTTGTGACTAAAGGTAATTTTTATACCTTTTTCTTATTTGGATTGTCTAATTGCATGAGGTAGACCTCCACAAAAATGTCAAATTTTTAAATCAGGATAGCAACATTTTTGCTGACTGTAAAGAAAATTCTTCTAATTATTCATCATTAAGTATGATATTTACTTTGGATTTTTATAAGTGTCCTTTTTCAAGTTTAGGAAATTTCTTTCTATTTCTAGTTTGCTAAGCCTTTTTTAAAAAAACCATTTATTAATGTTGACTTTTTAAGGAGCTTTGTGTAACTACTCATATGATTTTGTGATTCATCTTAATAGGTTATGATTAATAGTAAAAATAAATACCTAATTTAAGTCAACATGGCATTTCTTGGATAAATCAAATTTTGGTTATATGCAGTATCTTTCTTTATATCATTCAGCTTTATGTATTTCTGGATCTGAGTTGCTAAACTTTTGTGAGGAGACTTTGCGTTGAGGTTCATGTGGCTAGTGATTTTATGGGATAGTGATTTCCCCTTTTTATGTTATATCTGCCTCATTTTGATATCAAAGGTGTACTTTTCTCATCAAATGAATGGCCGAGTCATTTTCCTTTCTGGTTCTCTGCAAGAGTTTGAATCATCTGCAATTACCTGTTCTTGACATTTAGTTAGAACTTGCTTTTGTAACCACTGAGCCTGTGAGCTTTTTTATGGGATGGTTTTAAATTATAGATTTAATTTTTTTAATGGTTAAAGGAAAAGCCAGGTTTTCGAATTCTTTTTTAGTCAGTTTTGGTAGATTATACTTTTCTAGTAATCTTCCCATTCTACCTGAGTTTTAAAATTTATTGGCATGAAGTTCCTAGTGTTTTTTACTCTTTTTAATTAATCTCTGCCCTACCTGTAATTTTTCATCCATTTTATTATTCCTAATATTATTTATTTGAGCCTTTGGTCATTTATTTTTTGCTGATAATTCTCACTGAATGTTTGTCAATTTTATTAGTCTTTGAAAAAAACCAATTTTCAACTTCGTTAAAGCTATTATATTTTCATTTTCTATTTTCCTAATTTCTGCTCTCATTTTTAAAAAAAAAAATCAAAAAAAAAATTTAAGTTTATTTTGAGAGAGAGAGTGCACGTGCAAGTGGGGGAGGGGGAGAGAGAGAGAGAGAGAGAGAGAGAGAGAATCCCAAGCAGGCCCCACACTGTCAGTGCAGAGCTCAATGTGAGGCTTGAACTCATGAACTGAGAGATCATGACCTGAGCCAAAATTAAGAGTCAAGTCAGACACTTAACTGACTGAGTCACCCAGGTGCCCCTGTTCTCATTTTTATTTCTTTCTTGTGTCTACTCTGTTTGGATTTATTCTGTGGTTATTTTCTAATTCCTTAAGTTGGATATTTAGCTCACCATATTTCAACCTTTCTTCTTTTCTGATCTAGGCACTTAAAGCCATATATTCCTCCTCAAGGAGGTTTTAGCTGTGTTCAATAATTTTGATGTGCAGCATTTTCACTGATATTCAGCTCTATGTATATTCTAATTTCCACTTTAGTTCTTTCGTTGTTTTTTTTTTTTTTATTTTTGAACATTTATTTATTTTTGAGAGACAGAGAGAGACAGAGTGTGAATGGGGGAGGGGCAGAGAAAGAGGGAGACACAGAATCTGAAGAAGCTCCAGGCTGAGAGCTATCAGCACAGAGCCTGACGCGGGGCTCAAACTCATGAACCGTGAGATCACGACCTGAGCCAAGGTGGGACACCTAAGCGACTAAGTCACCCAGGTGCCCCTAGTTCTTTCTTTGATCTTTGTCTTACGTAGAAGCACACTCATAGGTTTTCAAAACCATAAGATGCCCTTCGTTGTCTTTTTGTTCTTTATTTCTAACTGAATTGCTTTGTGGTCAGAGAATGCGGTGTATATGCTTTGATTCTGAATCTTTCTGGACTCGCTTTATGGTCTGGAAGACAAGATTTCGTATCATAAGTGAAAGCCACACGGGTAGCACTTTTTATACACTATCTTGACTTCTCCCAACAGAGATTCCAACAGAAAATCACGTTTATTTAACAGTTGAGGAAACTGAAGTGAGTGGAGGCGGCAAGAGAAAATTCAGGTTAGTTTAACTCAAAACGCTTTTTTTTTCTACTCATATAATAGCTTAGTCATTTGGAAAATAAGATCAAATAATAATAAAGTCAGATTATTATTATATAAATATAATATTCATACTAGGAAAATGTGAACTTAAAGGCTATCTGGGTATTTTCCCTTCCTCTCTTAGTGCTAGCTCTTCGTTAATTTCTCCATCCGTTCACAGTGTTGAGGCCGCCCTGGTGGGATCCGGGCTGAGCTTTCTGGGTCTATATCTTGACCTTGAGAAGTCCATGTTCTCATTGGAAAGTGAAGAAACTTGGGTTCCCCTCTCCTAACACGATTCTTAGCATTGTGGGGTCACTTGTTCTTTTAGTGAAGTATAAAAATATCTCTTAGAGAACTCTCAGAGGAAAATGTTGAATAGAGTTGCTATTTCTGAGCTGATTGCTGTGGTGATGATTCTATAATCATTGTTTATTTTAGGTACATGCCCTTCCCAAGTCTTCTTCCCCGCCTCCTGGTTTTGGGTACACCTCTGGTTTCCATCCTTAGCTCTTTCCCTGGGAAGTTTCTCTTAATCCCATCATTGCGGCTTCCTTGTGAATGTGGAATCTCTCAGGTCTGTGTCTCCAGCCCCAACCTTGGCTCTATTTCCTGTCTTAATTGACCGGTGTCTCTCTGCCAAGGACACCAGTTGCCCTTGGTCTTGGAGGGTGAAGGCTGTGAAGGTCCTTAAGTTCAGGATGGAGGCAGGGATGCATTCTTCTGCTTTCCCATGCCACTTCCAGATTCTTGCCCCCTGCCTCAGTGCAGCACTCTCCACCCATTCCCCCCCTTTGCTCTTCACTGCCAGGGCCAGGCAGTGCCTTGGCACTTTTTCGTACAGTTCAACTCATCTTCCTAAACCACCTTGCGAGAAAGTCATTGTTACCTCGACTTTATAGATGCAGAGGCCAGGAGCTTAGGGAGGTGAAGATTTGCCCCGGGTCTTGGCCAGGGATGGAGGCTCAGGTCCACCTCTGAGTGGTGGTTCTTTTGCCCCATTCTGTGGTCTGGGAAGGCCCAAGATCCTGTTCCTGCTGCTACTGAGTGGTGACCATGGGCCAGTCACTGGTCTTCAATGGACATAGTTCCTTATTGTAAAACTGGGGAGACTCATACCTACCTGTGCTTTTCAACAGATCATTGAATGTTTAAAAGCAAGTGGAGAGCTCTTTTTAGAAGATACATGAACTTAGAAAGGCTGGCTGTGGGGTCCCCTGTGAGCCTCACACCTGTTCTCTGCCCAAATCGGGATGGGCCTTACTTCCCTGGGTGTGCGTGCCCGGGTCCTGGGATACAGTTCCTGGAAGACAGAGAAAGCCACTTGTGCAAAGAGCTGAGGTGAAGAGAGAATGGAGCATTTGGGGAACTGTAAGGACATTTGTGGCTGGACTAGGGAGGGCAGGAGAGAGGTGAGAGGCAAGCAAGGCCCAGGTGTCATGCGCCATGTTAGAGAACTTGGCTTTGAATTTGAGGACAGTGGAAGGCAGTGAAGGTATTTTAAGCAATGAAGCTGATGTTGACAATGATAACCATGCTGCTGAGAATAGCTAATGTTGATTAAGTGCCAAGCATTTCTTCACTAACTCATAATGCATACAACCACTGGAAGGCTGGTACCTTCTATTATGAGCCTCATTTTATACATGAGGAAGCTAAGGTTCAGAGACGGCAAGTAACTTACCCAAGGCCGACTTACCCCAGGCTGTCTGACTCCAGCGGCCATTGTCTTAACCATGACTTTTCCCTCGGTGGCCAAAGCTGAAGTGTTACCTCGATCCCTTTTGCAGTTGGTCTTTTAGGAAAATAAGTCTGTGTAGAGGATGCGCGGGAAAGAGATCGGAAACAGAGAGAACAATCGGAGGCTCTGGTCGAGGCAAAAAGATGACACTAGCCTTAATCCTAGGGGGGGGACACTGTGGAGTTTGACGAACTGGGGAGACTTTAAGACACTGAATGAATTAGTGCACTGATTCATTCATATAGCAGCCATTGATTGATGCCTAAGATGTGCTAGGCCCAGAAATGGCCAGGCCTTGGTTGGAGGGTGGCTTGGCAGGGTTGTGGGTCTGTCAGTGGGAAAGGCAAGTCAAGAGTGATTTCACCAGACAAAGAGGGTTCTTCCTGAAAGTGAAAGTGCAGCCCACACCACCACCCCCGGCAGAAGGTTCTGGAACCTTCCAGTAATCTCTGAGCTCCAACTGGTGGGAGGTGTGAGCTTTGTGGAGAAGGGGCCTCCTGTGGTTCCCACCCTGCTGTGACTGGCTCCCTTTTGGCTCCGGATAAGGTTTGCCTTGGCTTTGATTCCTCATTAATTATCCTCGAAGGTTAATTCTGTAAGTGCCAGTAATGACCAAGAGTTAATTTCTCTCTCTCCTGCCTGCCTGCCTCACTTCTTCATTTTTTTTTTTTTTGTTTGTTTGTTTTCTTTAATGGGCCATCCAAGCTTGTTGGAATGTTTACCAAAGCAGGATAGTTAGGGATGTACATAAATGAATTTACCTTGTCAGAAGGATCTGGAGGTAGAATTAACGTGAGGGGGTAATTGTCAGGTGAATAATTACCTGGAAACCTCAGCAGGGAGACTGCTGGGGTTCTCTAATTATTTATCTTCTCCCAATTTTCTCCTCTTTGAACTGCCAGCACGGGGGAGTATGGGGGTGGCATGGAGGTGTTATTTTGGATTTCCCCTCTGGATTGTGAAATGCCTTTTTTGAGGGGGTCTTGACAAGGATGCAGGTTTGCCAGTCAAGCCCTTGGTGATTTGCAGGCCACTTTCACATCCATGACTTCATTCGGGTCCTCTTGAGTGCTCTCTGACGTGGATGGTGTTGTCAGCCCCATTTACAGATGGGAAAACTAAAGTTCCTATGGGTGTGGTCACTCCCCACAAGCCACACGACAAATAAGTGGTATAACTGTGGGTGAGAGCCAGCCCTCTGATTCTCCACGGCCCTCTGGCTGCCTTCTGCCTTCCCCAGGCGGCTCCTGCCCCCTCCCAAACACCCCGGGCTGGCTGTGTTCCTCCCGCACGCACCAAGAAGCCCAAACGCTCTGCTGTGAACAACCTGCTTCCCTGTAGGCTGGTGGCCGCACCCCTTCCTCAGGCAGCTCATTTTCCATTTTAAGATTTCCTGTTTGAACCAAAGGGCAAAGATCTCCGCAGTATCAGCCTGGAGCCGGGCTTCTGTGTGTATAAAGGGGAGCCTCAGCCCCTGCCCTCTGTTTGTCCATAGACCTTATCGACAGAGCCCAAGTCCCAAGTTCAGAGATTCCAGTTCCTTCCCGATTTGCTGGGTAAAGTCCGGCCTTCCGTGCAGGCGGCCGGGGCGGGCGGCCAGCCTGGAGCCAGCATTCATTTATGGCCGGGCAGTGCTTCCGTCCTGCCTGGCGAGCCACTGGTTGCAGCAGACAGACAGACGGATAGATTGATGGACACGGGGACTCCAGGGCGTCTTCTCTCCTCTCCTCCCCTTTGCCTTCTGCTGTGGGCTGACTCATCTGGTGCCCTGCTGGCCCGGGCAGCCGTGTGTCCCTGCTCCCTGCAGCCTCCTTGGAACGACAGAGCCTCTTTCGGGGCCGGTCTGGCTCTCCAGGCCAGCACGTGCACCCGCGCTCCCTCCCGCATTCCTGTACAAGCACGCGAGCCCAGCTGAGGATCTCCACGGCCGAGTCCTTTCCCAGAGAGAGGCACTTCACTGGTGCCATTTTAGTGGGGCGTGTGTGACAAGGACTATCGCTGGAAGAACGGCCCTTTCATCTCATAGTCTCATCTGATCTGCGGGACCATCAGGAGTCGTCCAGATCCTTCGTGCCTCCACTGTACAGATGAGCAAATGGAGCTCGGAATCAAAGGCTTGGCTCCATCAGCCCTTTATTCAGTTAGAGGAGGAGACAGGGACGCTGTCCACATTTGGGTTGCTCAGGAATCAGAGAACACAATCAGTGATTGTGAGGCAGGGCATGGAATGCCAGAAGCAGCACCTGGGGTGCGGGTGGGAGCAAGGAACTGGGGGCTGGGGGTGGGCTTAGCAGATGCTTCCACCTGATTTGTCCAAGACCCCTTTAAGCACAAGTAGGCCCGGAGAAGGACTGTGGTTCTCCCCTGGAATTGACAGGACATTCCCCACCTATCAGAGTCTGGGCACAAATGATACACAAGGATCCTTTTACATAGACTTTTGCAAGGACCAGAGGTCTTTCTACTGGAATGCAAGCCCCACCAGAGGAGGGCTTCATCTCTTTTGTGAACTGCTTTATCTCCAGGGCCGAGAATGGAGCCTGGCCCAAGCCACTCGATAAATATTTGCTGTTGAATGAATGGACATGCTCACACACACGATGCATATGTGCCACTCTGAATCTCAGAGCTATAGAATCCACAGGCTGAAGGAACCCACTGGAATAGTACAGATTGCTAGCTGGGAGCAGATCCAGAGGCAGAGCCATAGAGACCTGACTGAGTCGTGAATGCGTCCCCAAAAGACCATGGGACCAGGTGTTGGTGTCAGGGCACCCAAGTTCTTGTCCCGTTTACAGCTCCCAACTTTGGGTGACCTTATTTTGCCCACTACAGAATAAGAAGGTCCTGTTGGCTGACCCTGAGAAGCCCCGTTGCTGCCCCAACTCTCTCCAGTGGGAGAGTGGCGCTGGACAGGAATTTCTCAGAGCTAAAGAGACTCTTCTTTCCAGTCTGAGAAGGCAGTCTCGTCTCTTTTTGCCAACGCTTGTAGCCAGAAATATGCCTGGCCTGTGGTCACAGCTGCTGGCCCTCTGGGCTCCTGCCCGCCTCCCCACTGGCCTGCCCTACTGCCTGCTGGGGTGGATGGGGGTATGGCCTGCCTGCCTGCCAGTTGTGGCTCTGCCCATTCTGAGCCCAGCCTCCTCATTCCCTTTGTCAGAATGGGATGCCTAGGACCCGAGGAGCCTGGGAATGATGGGGTGTCCCTGGGCTCTCCTGGCCTGTGGTCATCCTAGAGCCCCACAGCCTCTGCAGGGTCCTGACCCAAAGCTGCCCAGTCTGGCCTGCCCTTTCTTCTTCTGCCCTCATGGCCGCTGATGTGTGGTGTGGTCTACAGCACGATTTCTCTTGAGTTTCAGAGAATGCAGCGCTGCTGGGAAAGACTGGGAGCCCCCAGCGGGCCCTTGGCCTGCAGCCAGCATCCTCCCTGTAAAGCACCGTCTAGAAAGGGCATGGGAAGAAGGGATGCTCCGTCCGTCTGCCCCACCAGCCAGCCTCTTTTCTTTGAGCACTGTCTTCCTTTCTTCCCTTGCCCCATGATGTTGTGCTTTTCTGTCCCCTCCCTCTAGGAGGGAGCCTGCTTCAGTGGAACTTGAGGTTAGAAAGAATAGAGAACCTTTTAATCCCAACCTTGTTACAAATCAGCAGTGTGACTTGAGCCTCGGGTTTTTCTTCTGGAAAATAATTATTTCTTCCCAGGCTTCTTAGGAAGATTCTGTGAGATAACAACGTGTATCAACCTCTGGGTAGGTAATACCAGTAAACAATACCCTAGGATCAGCTCTGTGGTAGGCATTGTTCTGGCCATTCTATGACCTTAGGGGGTAGCCACTATTTCCTCCCATTTTACAGGTAGGTTAAGTTGTGGCCCAACGTCAGACAAGTTGTTAGGTGGCTGAGCTAGGGTCATGAATCCAGCAGTCTGGTTCTTAACCAGTACCCCACTACCTTGGGGAGATATATGTTTGCTGCGCACTAGTGGGCTCAGTGGTTCTCAGCTAATTCGGGAGCTGCTTGCCTTTTGCCTTGATGAGACTCATGCTTGGGCCATCTTGGGGTTTTCATCCACTCCCTTAGTCTCCCTTCCTTTTCCTCCACTCTCCCTCCCATACACCTCTGGCTGGGACTTGGCTCTGCTTTCTTGTTCTGCACCTGGGGGTGGAGGCAGACCACCTTAGGCCAAAGTTTTGTTAAGGAGGCTAAAACTGAAGTTTTATCTGTCTTGTTGTCTGCCATTTCACAGGTGGACAGAGCATGGCTTCTGAGGGATTCAATTCAGCGGCCATTAACAAGGCAAGCCAGAGGCTGCCCCCCACAGAGCTTAGCGTGCAGAGGCTTTACTACCAAGGTTCTCCCCTGAGCCCCTCAGGAGCAATGGGAGCCAGGCTGAAAGGGGGCTGGGAAACCAAGTTCAGAGATAGGAAAGTGTTGTGCCCATTTCACAGACAGGAGGGGTGAAGGTCAGGACTGCAACCCAGCGTTTCTGATTCCTGACTGGGTGCTTTCCTCTTGACCTTTTTGTCCCTTCTACATTTTAACTCTAGTTTTAAAATTTCAGGGGAGAGAAAGAGGCCCTCAACGGCCTATGATGGCTATACGTAGAAGAATGAAAGCCCTTGAAGGAGGCCCATTTTTTTTATCCCGAGAAGGAGTCTGGGGCAGAATGAGCTGAGGGAGTTTGAGTGGCAGGAGGGGAGATGAGGTGACTTTCCCAGGGCACATAGTGCTGCTTCCACGAAGGCAGCAGCACCTCTCATTAGCCAGTTGAGGCTCCTTCCTGGCAGGGAGTTCTAGAGAACACATTGGAGGCATTGGAGAGTGAGAAGCGTTCCTTCCAGGAAGCCAGGGCCTTGGGCTTATGACTAGGCTCTACCATGGAGTTGCTAAGTGGTCTGCAGTGAACCTCTTCTTGTCTGGACTCACATGTCTGCCGCACAAAGACCAGCTCTCCACTGGCCACATCCCTCCCTCCAGCCTGGGACACAAGGATCCAGGCTCAGTCACCCATTCCCATGTCCTCGCATTAGAGATCAGAGAATAGAGCTAGTCCTGGGCTGGGGGAGAGAGGATCACTTTTCCCTCCGTCAGTTAATTCTTCGCCAAGTCCTGAAAGAGAGTGTTGGCTATCTCTTCTCTCCTAATAAGCTGTGTACCCGTTTTCCTCTTCTGACTTGAAAGAAGGGAAGGAGGACCAGGGTGGGGTGGGGGCTTTTTACCTTGGACAGAGATAAGAAGCAGGGACATCAGTTCCAAGGCAACATCCCTTGTCTGACACATTCACAATTCAATACAAACCTTTATGGGGTGCGGGGGGGTGGTGGTGGTAAGAAAGACATCCTCAGTGTATACATCCGTGGTAAGTTATACCTGGACTTCAGAAGTGACCAAACATGAACAAAAATAGGTGTGCTTTAGGATGGAGGAAATACGATATTTACTTAGAAATGAAAATCTATTGCCTTCAACTTATGATAAGATAATTAGGCTCCTCTGAGTCATTGTCATGCATTTGTGTTCATAAACCTCCCTCATTAAGTAGTAAGGGTATGTATTTTATCTTAATTCATTTTTTATAGGGCTGTGAATTCCTGCATTTATCTACCTTTGTTTTCCTGTGTGGACACAAGACTGCCTGGCCTCTCAGAGGCGAGATAACTTATTACCCAGCAGCTATTTCCCTGGAACCCAGCCCAGGGCTGAAGTGGGCTCTAATTCCCCTTCTTACTGCCTCACCATAACTTTGGATGATTCATTCCATCCCTCTGCCTCCGTTTTCTCATCTGCATGATGAACTTCACCTATTCTGTCTCTCATGGGGCTGTCACAAGGATTCAAGGAGATAGTGCCACACACGTCTATGAAGGAGGAGCTGGTCTTGTCTAAAGCCCGTGCTTGGTCTTAGTCACTCCTCCAAACTGTCCCACTTACCATGAATGGCTCCATAAACATGAATCAGAGTTGGGTTGACAGTATGCATTCCTGAGAAAGGGCAGGGAAGGTCTCTGGAGAGTGGAATCAATTCAGTTGCACGCTCTGAGATCTCACTGACTGGATTCAGAGCCCTGCTTGACCACTCATAGGCTATCTGTCCTTGAACTGTCACTCACTCACAAGCTGTATGACCTTGAACATGCAATCTCGTAATGCTCTAAGCCTCAGTTTTCTCATCTGGGAAACGGGACTCTTAAAAATCTCTACTCACAGGGTGTTTGCTGGGATTTGATGAGAATATCAAACGCATGCATGACGTTTAGCACAGTAAATAAGAGCTTTGATTATTATCATTTTTCAATAAAAATGCGTGCCAGCCCCTGTGCCAGGTGCTTGCCGTATATTAACTCTGATGACCCTCTGTAAGGTAGATGCTCTTTGCTTCATTTTGCAATGGAGAAACAGGGCCTTGGAAAGGTTAGGAACTCCCTTTTAGTAAGTGCTAGAAGTGAGGTCAGGCTCCTTCCACTTCCCTCTGTTGCTTTCTTGACTCCATGGTGGAAAAAATGCAGCTTTCCTTGTGATTGTGGTGCTCTCTCATTCACTGACAAGCTGGAGTCCAAGACTCCTTGGAAAGGTCCTCGCTGAAAGTCTCCTTCTGCCTCAGCAACTCTGGAGACTCTTGGAGTTGACTTGGATAGCCGTTGATGCTGACAGAGTCAAGTGGACCGGATCCCCCAGCCCATCTCCTGGTCACCCTACTGATTGCCCCACTTAACCACTGAAGCCTCTGCTCAGAGCTGTTGTTAGTCTCTAGCCTCCCTGCAGCTGACACCAGCAGGTTCCCTTGTAAACTCAAATCACCTCTCTTGGGTCTGTCTGGAAACGTCAGTGACTGCTGGAGAGCTCCACGGGAGGTCATTTGGTGTTGTCAGTTTCTTTCCGGGCACACCTCATTTGGAAGTTTGAAAAAAATCCCTCCCAACAGCAGAGTCCCCCTTACACTCCAGGGGCATAGGGGCAGCACACTAGGTGCAATTCAATTGTACACGCTCTTTGATCCCAGCACCAGGATGCTTTACCTTACGTGAGCTCAGTCAGTCCTCATGCAAACCTCACCGTGCATATGATTGTCCCACTGCACAGTTGAGGGTTGTTATAGAGTGTGGTTGTACAGATCATAGGCTCTGGAGACAGACTTCATGGGTTCAAATCCAGGTTATTTCATCAACTAGCTGTATGACCTTGTACTTGACTTCAGCTATCTGAGCTTCAGTTTACTCTTCTGTGAAGTTGGAATGACAGTAATGCCAAATTTCATGGGTGACGGTGAGGATTTAAGTAGCTACTTGAATGTTGTGGATGGTAATGGAGGCTGATACTGCTGGAGAAAAATGGCCAGAGAGGGGAGTCCCTGACCCCAGGACACTTAGCCAGGAGGAAGCAGAACTAAGACTGTCTGGAATCCAGATATGCTTGGGTCTGAAGCCTCTGCCCTTACCAACAGCATCACATTCTCTCCCTTTGCTGAGTTTCTGACTCAGACCAGTTTCAGACTGAGCCTACAGCTTACTGACAGGCTGTTGAGGAGAAAAGACAGCAATGGTGACCACTCTAAGGACACTGGGCAATAGGGACCTAACAGCTTATGCTGTTCAACGATAAACAGTTCACAAACCATCACAGCCTGATTCTTGTGGCCTAGGTGGTGCAGCCAGGCAGGGAAAATGTGTCAGGCTCCCACCTCAGGAAGGGTTATGCGGCACGTTTTCTCCTTTTCTTGACTCTTCCAGTGAATGTCTGTGCTTCTACAGGGAGAGAGGGGAAGAACACACAGTCCAGGCTGGAGGAATAGATCACAGCCAGCACGTGAGTTGGGGATGCAGAGGGAGAGGAATATTTGGGTCTGCCCAGCACAGAGCCAGGTGCACCCAGGTGTGAGCCGGTACTGTTGCTCCCCCCATCATACCGCTCGGAGCTCGGAGCGGTATAAGAGCTCGTAGTGGAAGGGCTTGGTCTAAGGTCTGCACGAAGAAGTGGAACGTGACCGTTCCAGCCCTTCTGGTCTTAACTCCGTGCCTCTCACGCACTAGGTCCTTTTCTACCCTGTGACCTTTGTCCACACTGGCCCCTCTGCCCAGAATTTTCCCCGTGCATATTTCCACATTCTAAGGGATTCTTTCATTAGCTCTTTATTTGCTTCATGGTCTCAGCACACTTGCCCTTACTTGCTCATTTGCCTTTTTACATTTTACCATTTGGGGCGTGGGTTTCTCCGGTAAAACGTAAGTGCTAAGAGAGCGGGCATTGTTTGTCGTATTCGTTGTTGCAGACTCAGTACCTAGAACGGTGTTTGGCACTTAGTAGGGTGCTCAGGGTTTTTCTCAATGAAAATATGAGAGCTAAGAATCTGACCCCACGTTCAGGCGTGAACTGCTATTCCATACTTCTATTTTTTTGTTATTGTAACAGCTTTATTAAGCTCTAATTCCCATGCCGTTCAATTCACCTGTTGAAAGTGTACAATTCGATGGTTTTTAGTAGATTGCAGAGTAGAACATTTTCATCACCCCAAAAAGAAACCCCCCTGATCATTAACAGTCACTCCCCATTCCCTTGTCCTCCGGCCCCTGGCAACCCTCGTGTACTTTCTGTTTCTATGGATTTACCCATTCTGAACATTTCATGTAAATGGAATCATACGTGGTCTTCTGTGACTGGCTTCTTGCACTTAATATCATGTTTTTAAGCGTCATCCTTGGTGTATCAGTGCTCCAGTCCGTTGTGTGAACATAGTGCCTTTGGTTTTTCTGTTCATCAGTTGACAGGCATTTGGTTGCCTCCAAATGGGCTGTTAGGAATAATGCTACTCGAACATCGTGTACAGCTTTTTTTCTTTCTTTATTTTTTTTAATTAGAACAATTTTTTTTAACATATATTTATTTTTGAGAGACAGAGAGAGACAGAGCACAAGCGGGGGTGGGGGGGTGGGCAGAGAGAGAGGGAGACACAGAATCTGAAGCAGGTCCAGGTTCTGAGCTGTCAGCACAGAGCCCGACGCGGGCCTCAATCTCACGAACCTCGCGATCGTGACCTGAGCCGAAGTCAGATGCTTAACCGACTAAGCCACTCAGGTGCCCCCGTGTACAAGTTTCTATATGGACATATGTTTTCATTTCTCTTGGGTATAGACCTTCACTTTGCCTTTTAATTTTCTTTTGCCAGTTGGTTACACAGGACTCTCACTTGAATGGGTGGGGCCTGGCCTCCTGGGAGGAGCTAATCTGCTTTGCTCCCTTTCTACCTGCCTCTGCTCAGGCTTGACCCTCCAGGGACTGCCCAGCCGGGGCCTGGGGGAGCTGGAGCCTTTCCGTCCAGGTGGCCAGGCAGGCATGACATCCTCTTGACCTGGAATTGCCCCTTTGGTAGCACCTACCTTTCATCTTTATAGAGGGAGAACAAAGATCAAAATGCCTTGTCCCCAGACAAAAACTGACACAGTATTTTAATGATTAACATCATAACATTGTTATGGGGCCTGCACAAGCTTCCCGCTGTCACCCCTGCTGCTGGCTCTCTCGTGCTTTGCCCCTGGATGAAGAATAGTTTCCTAAGGATTCAGTGCTTCCCTGTGAAAGTCCCTGTATATACCACCTTCTGCCGTCCAGCCTGTCTGGCACGTCCTGGGCAGTTCTAAAACTATTTCCCATAATCCGCGACCTTCTTTTGTCTGCCTCCAGATGCCCTGCTGGGCACTTTTCATCTGTTACCTGTTTTTATCCTCTCAGCCACCCGGCAATGCAGCTGGTACTGTCTCCATTTTATAGATGGGGACGCTGAATCCAAGCCTTGATCCCTTCTTCCCACCTGCTGTAGCAAGGAATCCAAAAATACCAAAAGAAACACCCGGAGGTGAACAATGCTACGGTAGACTCAGCACTTCATCTACTTCTTTATCTCTTCTTTTGGGGACTAGTTTTCTTCCTTTTTCTTTTTCTTCGGAGAATCTACCTCGACTGCCCCTTCTCTCCATTCCTCTCCCCTAACACTCTCCTTAGTTCATCTAGAGTGGACGCAGAGGGGCTTAACTTGGTCAAATTGAATAGCACAATGTGCCACTCAGCCTTTCATTCAGTTGATCATTCAGTCATTCACTCCCTGCTCATTTATAGAGCTCCTTCTATGCCCAGCACCAGGCTCTGTGCTACACACTGTAAATACAGAGGTGATTGTGGTGTGGTCCAAGTCGTCAAAGTCCTCACTGTCTCGTGGAAAGGCAGAAATGCAAGCAAACAGTTTCCAGGCAACATGGAGAGCATTCCTGTAGAGGGATTCACGGTGCGCTATAAGAATACCAGGAATAAAAGCCAACCTGGAGAAATGGAAGACCTCCCAGAGAAGGTGTCACCAGAGTTGGGAAATGAAGGATAAATAGGAGTTTATTTGTCTCATTTATCCTGGACAGACGATGTTAGTGGTATCAGCCTGCCTGTTTACAGTCTTCTTGATCAAAGCAGACATTCTCTAGATTGCATACCTGGCCTTTTTTGGCAATCGCTGCTGAGATCAGAGATTGACCTTGGACCTCAGGAAAGCTGATTCTTAGGTAGGCTGGTGACCACTGATTAATGGCCAGGCTTGCAAAGATGACCTTAGCTAATCAGTTTCCTTTTTCAGGAAGTCAGATGTAGGAACAGGGAGGAGCATCTGGTTGGTGCTGGTGCCACATTCGCCAAGTCGCAAGGTGGTGTTGAGGTTGGGAGGCCACGATGAGTGTGTGTGAGTGAAGGCACAGAGGGGTAAAGCAACAAATAAAGAGAGGAAGCATTGGAGAAAACAGAGACTGGGCCGGATAGGCAGAGAGAAGCTGAGCTGTCAGGAGTATGAGAGACAAGAGTGGCTTCTGGGAGAGAGCAAGAGGTTCCTCAGGTGGCAGCAGTTTTCAGTCCTCAGTCTGGTCCTTCACTTCTGCTCCTGTCTTGGGATGTCTGTGGGAGGCCATTGAACAGCCCTACTATATAACCTCCCTTTAAAAATGAGCCTGAATGAGTTTTGGTTCTTGAAACCCAGAGTCTTGTCTATAACAAACTCTGTTCCAAAATTGTTTTTAGGCACAGCAGGGCTTTTCCAGATGGGGAAAGGGAAGAGGTAATGGTAGAACATTCTAGAAAGAATCAAGCTCTGAGGAGGTGGGATGTTCAGTCTGGTTGGGCCTAGAGTCAATGACGGGGCTGGTGAGTTCTAGAGGCAGACTGGGAGGGCTTCAAAAAGAGTCCTTCATGATCCGTGGAGGTGAAATTGCAGTAACAATTAGGAAGTCGATTTGTAAATCAGGTTGTGAAAAGATTGGCCTTTGTCAGGAGTGAACTCATCCATTTCCCTTTTATTCTTGGCTTCTCTTTATAGAACATTTTCACTGGAGGCATCTTATCTCAGCTGAACTTTTTGCAACAGTAGAGCCAGAGGAAATGTTTTTATTTTATTTTATTTTGTTATTTTATTTTATTTTATTTTATTTTATTTTATTTTATTTACTTTACAAGCATCCACCTTTTTACAGCCCATTTTGGCCACCACTCTTTATCAGGAGCTGAGAAATTTTTTACCTGTGGTATTGACCTTGGTCAAGTGTCTCAGTTTCTTTGAGGCTCATTCTTTCCACCTGTAAAAATGGGAGTGATTCCATGTAACCAGCCAAACTCCAGAGTGGTCCTTTTCCAACTTTCTGTGAAGTACCAAGGTTAAAAAAGATAGTAAGTTATCTTAATTTAAAAATTTTCCAGTCTGTTGTAGACCAATACTAGAATGCAACTTGTGCTGTATGTAGCCTGAGTTCAGCAACACCCTGTTCCTTGAGCCACTAATTCCATGGAATTAGTCCATGGAATTCCAGTGGAAGTCCACTAATTCCATGCTTGAATGTTGCAGTAATGTCAAAGTGCTATATGGGTTTCCAGCCATTCACTCTCCTGTCTGTGTTTATCGTGACCTGGAAATGGTTTGCCGACCAGCATTGGTCCGTGGACCGTACTTGGAGTAACAGTGGTTTAGGAGTCTTAGGACATCAAATCGTAGCAACCCACGGCTACGACTTTGGGAGCAGAAGGTGCTTTATCTGTATCTTGTGCATGGGATCCGTGTTTACGGGTTCAAAATGTGGTGTGATTTCCAGTTTCCTGAACGTTATTAACTCTTTCTTCACCTTTTCTGACTACATTCCTACAGTGTCTTAATGTTTTCTGGAGTCTCCCTTTCTCATTACTTGTGGCTGGATGCTCTGTTCTGCCCTGAAAGGTGACATGTCTGCAGACAGAGGCTGCAGGTTTTAGCGTCAGGCAGCTTTGAACTTGAGTCTTGGTTCTGCCGCTTTCTAGCTGGGCAAGGTGTTTCATGATGGCTCAGCGTCTTCATTTATGACAGAGTGCCAGTGACATTTAGCTGGCAGTTATCATGAGAACGAAATGATCTAGCATATAAAAAAAATGTCGTGGGTCTGGTAGGTATCCAATAAAGTAATTTCCTTTGCCCTTGTACCCTGACTATATTTTTTTCCTCTTGCATCCTCTGAGATTTTGTAGTCTCCGGAAGTAGCACAGGCAGGCAAATAACCAGTGGTGACAGCAGTGCTACAGATCATCATGTCAGCACATTCCCCACAGGCTTTGCTAAGGCCCCAGGAGGAGCCAGAAGAAAACCCATGGGTGACCCAGGTGCCAAAGCCCTTCTCTTCCACAGCCTCCGCCTGAAGGGACCACTGGAACCCAGACAGCAAAGAACCCTGAAAGGTCCCTGTTGACAGTGGACCACTTTGTACAGGTGCTGTTAGTTGCCTACCCTTTGCCCTGCTCCTTCCTTCTCTATTAATAAAACCCTGGTTTGGTTATGGGAGGCGTCTCTATTTTCAGCTCACAGGTAAATTGTGCATAGTTTAACCAGTAACAGTAATCAGCAGTGGACCTTAGGGTGCATGCGTCAGGCATGTAGAAATGGTTTCTTCAACTCTTCAAAAGAAGAAACTGGCAGATTCAGTTCCTTTTCTGCCTCTGGATGTTTTCCTGTCCAGATGGGATGCCCGGAATGGTGGCAGCCCTCTTGTGACTACGAGGGGAGCCGGTCTGGGAACAAAGTTGATATACTGAGAAATGGAAAAAAATCTGGATGGGTGATGAAGCTGTCAAATCAACCGTGAAGTTACCCTACGTCTAGCTTTTGTGTGACCTGAATTAGGGAAAATGGATCTGTAATCATTGTGCTAGCGTTCTGTATCTAAATTCTCAAGTAAATGGGTGCCTGGGTGGCTCAGTCAGTTAAGTGTCTGACTCCTGATTTTGGCTCAGGTCACCATCTCATGGTTTATGGGATTGAGCACTGCATTGGGCCCTGTGCTGATAATTCAGAGCCTGCTTGGGATTCTCTCTCTCCTTCTCTCTCTGGCCCTCACCCACTCTCTCAAAATAAGTAAATAGACTTAAATTCTCAAGTAAAGTGTGAGGAAATGGGTTTTCTCTACGATGCTGAAGGCAGAGTCATGTTTGCAGATTTCTGGGCATGGACTCCTTTCTTCCTGCAGGTGAGGAAATGGACTCATTCATGCTATGCTTAAACACATCCTTAAACAGAAACCATAGATGTTAGGGTAAATTCTTGTAGCTTGGTGATGTAAGCCATGAGTTAGAAAGGGCAGTGACATAGCCTTTTGAATGTCATCAGAAGCTCTGGAGAAACCTTGCGAAGACATGTGTTCTGATCAGCACCTGCCTTATGTGGCCACTCTGGGGTTTCCAAATTCTGTACTTTATGACAGTTAAACTGGGGACTTACTATAAAGGGTATGTGTGTGTAGGACTGGGGGTGGGTGGGAGGAGCCTCCTCTGTTACTCACCAGAAACCCCTGTAGTTGCTGTGTTTGAGATAATAGATTTCTTTTTAAAAAAACTAAAAAAAAATTTTTTTTTGATGTTTATTTATTTTTAAGAGATAGAGAGAAACAGATCACGAGCGGGGGAGGGACAGAGAGAGAAGGAGACACAGAATCCTAAGAAGGCTCCAGGCCTAGCTGTCAGCACAGAGCCCGACGTGGGGCTTGAACTCACAAAGTGCAAGATCATGACCTGAGCTGAAGTCGGATGCTTAACCAACTGAGCCACCCAGGCGCTGCTTTAAAAAAATTTTTTTAACGTTTATTTATTTTTGAGAGACAGAGACAGAGAGAGACAGAGTGTGAATGGGGAGGGGCAGAGAGAGAGGGAGACACAGAAACTGAAGCAGGCTCTGTGTTGACGGCATAGAGCCCAATGCAGGGGCTTGAACCCATGAACTGTAAGATCATGATCTGAGCCCTAGTCAGATGCCTAACCGACTGAGCCACCCAGGCGCCCCTGCCACTGCAGGATTTTTGATTCATCTGGGATGTGTCAGGGAAAGAGAGATTTATTTCAGCTATTGTTAGAAAATCTAGGTTTGTGTATGCCTGGTTTCAATAAATGTGCCCATTGAGTTAGCCAGCAAGAGCATCATAGTGGGAAATGTCACAGCCACTTGTCTTCTTTACATAGTTAAAGAAATTATAAATACTCCCATTTGGGGTATGCAGTAGTCATACATGATGTATCTGGGTCTCAGATCATCGTTGGTCTTCAACTGGGCAGCTGTTCAGCTTTAGGATCCACCCTAGTGATGATGAGGCTAATCCTCGATTCTTTTGTACGTGTTTCAATGTACCGGCTCATTCATCTTATCTGCAAAGCATTGTAGAAGAGAACAAATAAATCTAGTCGGCAGGACAATGTCTTTGCAGGTGGACAGGGATATCGTATCAAGCTGCCAGGGCTTTGAACTTGGGAGGCTCCGAGCTTGTGATCTCTGGGGGGAAATGCAGATGTGTCTTGGGGGGAGTCCATCTGTTTGTATATCACGAACTAGCAACTAGCATCACCGTGAAAGCAGTGACTTCCAGGACGTGGGTCTTCATTTCCGTCTTTCTGGAACTTGCGCTCTTTCTTCTCAGAGGAGAGCTGAAATTAAGGTCTAGTCCTTATTGGTCATCCCTCACCTCTATCACTGCATGTTGAACCTCAGAAAGAGTAGTTGAACCGGGAGGGGGCAAGAAGGGCTTTGGGAGTGCGGGGCACGGTGATTCTGGCCGTGTGCAGATACACTGTTCCTTCGGCTTTCCTTCAAGCTCTGGTGAGGAAGATCAGGCAGGTAGAGAGACGGCACGAGGTGTGTCTGTGCTCATTGTGGGGGCACCCGTGGAGGGAAAAGCCGCAGACTCGACTTGGCTGCGATGAGCAGGGATTCTTGGGAAGTGCAGAGCTCGTGTTCTAGGCCCCTTGACAGGTGCTCACCCCCTTCTTTGTACCTTTTACTAGTATTGTTTCTATCACATAATGGGCAGTTCATTATATTTCCATTCAATACAACCCATGTTTATTGAGCTGGGATTAGCGAGAGGTATAAGGGACACTGAAACGAATCAGACGCTAGTCTGCGTGGGACTCGTGAACCAGTCAGGGAGTCTGAAGGATAGATGCATCCTGAAAGCTCAGTAGTGAAATGTTCCCCAGCAAGACACACAGGTGCCTGGAGCACAGAGATGAGGTCCCTAGCCCAGCCGTGAAAGACTATGATGTTTGGGGGCACAGCTAGGTGTTCGGTGTGAGCAGAACAGAGTGTCCGAGTGATAAGGGTAGCAAGAGGGAGGCTGGAAGAGCAGTTCATGTTGTACCATGGAGAACCTGGCATGGATGTATCTAGAGGATGGACTTCGGCCTATAAATGAAAGGAATCACTTGGCAGGTTTTATGCCTGAGGCTTAGGCTCATTGCACAGTTTCTTAAGGTCACGTAGGTAGTGGCAAAGCCCATCCTCCTATCCTTAGAATATGGTGTTTATCAGCATTAGGCTTTTTTTTTTTTTTTTTTTTGTAGTAGTTGTTGTCATTATTATTACATTTTACAGAACAAACATTTACGCCAGACCTATGCTGGGCACTTCGAAATCCAAGACCTCGTTTAAATTTCACGACAGCTCTCTGAGGTTGGCATTACTCCTATAGCCCAGTGTTCTACAGCATTTTACTCTGAACCTGGTCGTTGTGCACAACTCCGTGTTGCCTATTTATTGTTAAATCCACTTGTAAGGGAATAAAAAGCATTGTAAAAAAAACCCCAAACACCTGGATGCATATACACTTTCCACATCACCTGTTTATTTTTGCACCCTCCTTTCCTGTACTTATCCGTGTGTTTAGATTTTGATTATAAGTACATATTCGTTTCTAATATGGGTGCAATTCATAAAGTATTTTATCCTGCCTTTATCACTTGACATTGTTTGAGGACATATTTCTAAATCTTTGTAATGATAATTTTCTTTGATTATAGTAACCACCTAGTGGATATGTCATTATTCACTGAAACTGAATTTTTTTTTAATATATGAAATTTATTGTCAAATTGGTTTCCATACAACACCCAGTGCTCATCCCAAAAGATGCCCTCTTCAATACTCATCACCCACTCTCCCCGCCCTCCCACCCCCCATCAACCCTCAGTTTGTTCTCAGTTTTTAAGAGTCTCTTATGCTTTCGCTCTCTCCCACTCTAACCTCTTTTTTTTTTTCTTCCCCTCTCCCATGGGTTTCTGTTAAGTTTCTCAGGATCCACACAAGTGAAACTGAATTTTTTGAACAGTTTGGTTTGCAATGACTATCTGTCTCTAAATAATGAAACTTAAAAAAAATTTTTTTTAATGTTTATTTATTTTTGAGAGAGAGGAAAGAGAGAGACAGAGCATGAGCAGAGGAGGGGCAGAGAGAGAGAGGGAGACACAGAATCCAAAGCAGGCTCCAGGCTCTGAGTTGTCAGCACAGAGCCCGACATAGGGCTCGAACTCACGAACCGTGAGATCATGACCTGAACCACAGTCAGATGCTTAACCGACTGAACCACCAAGGAGCCCATTAAAAATTAAAAAAAAAAAAAAAAAAAAGTTTTATTTATTTTTGAGAGAGAGAAACAGAGTGTGAGCGGGGGAGGGGCAGAGAGAGGGAAAGGCAGAATCTGAAGCAGGCTCCAGGCTCTGAGCCATCAGCAAGGAGCCCCACGCGGGGCTCAAACCCACAAACCGTGAGATCATGACCTGAGCTGAAGTCGGACGCCCAACTGACTGAGCCACCCAGGCGCCCTTGTCTCTAAGTCATTTGAAGGATTTTTTTTGAGTTGCCTTTTGGGAATAATTGCTAGCAGAGGGGTTATTGGTAGCATGCGTGTTTATTGAGCACTGTTGTGTTCCAGGCTGTGCTTAGGAGCTAGAGGCACAACTGTGACTAGAACAGACACAGTCCCTGTCCTTGCAAGCTTACATCCCATGGGGGAGAGAGACCTAAGAGAAGCAAATAAATAAGCAAGAGAGCTATGGACTGGGACAGTGCTATGCAGGGATAAGTAAAGCGATGGGATAGAAAATAATTGAATAGATTTCCTGGAAGCCTCTCTGAGACAGGGTCATGTGAGCTGAGACCCGGAGAATGAGAGTGATGGGGTACATGCAGGGTGTGGGCCCCTCGGCATGTCCAGTGAGCTTGACATGTGAGCAGTATACAGTATACAAATGGCCACACCTTACAGCGTAGTCACCTGGATCCCCTTTGGTGGAACTCTTCAATACTGCTCTCCAACTCCTTTGGTAGCCTCCTCATGGGTTTCTCTGTTCCTGGTTTTGTTCCTCCTCCGTCTTTCTGCCACTCAGCAGCGAGAGTAACCACAAGCATAGATCACGCATGACTTGCAAGTTCCAGAAACTCCATCTGCATCAAACTTGGTTGAGCAAAAAAAGAAAAAGAAGCATTTAGTGGCTCACATAGATGAAGACCCAGGTTCAGCTGGGTCCTGGGGCTCAAACAATAGCTGCAGGACTGCTCTGCTCTGCTTTGCTCTGGGCTGGCTTTATTCTTAGGCATGCTCTCCTCTTGGTTGTGGGAAGATGGTCCCCGGCAGCAGGTGTCACATCTTCACCAACGTGTCTGGCTAAAGGCTTGTTTACCGGCCCGGTTGAGCTACCCGGTGGCCAGGTGGCTTGGGGGTGGGGTGGGTGAGTTGTTTGGAATGCTGAGGGGTACACTGAGGCAGGGAATGATTATCCAGATGTGGATCATGTGCCCATTTCTGGTGCTGGGGAGGGGGGGGTCAGTACCCCCAAAGTCTCATGAGATGAATAGAGTGGAAGGGTAATTAATGATTCAGAGGCAAATGACCTTCTGTTGCCAGGAGGAAGTGATATGCTGGGCAGGCAAAAGCAAAATGATTTACATCTATGTCTGCGTCTATATCTACATTGACTTTTGCATCCATGGAAGGGTCCTTCTCCCTTACTCATGATCCTCCAGCTGCATTGCCCTCCTTCCTCAGCCTGGAACCCCTGAACTCTTTACTGCCTCCAACACTTGGCACATGCTCCCTCCCTCTGCCTGGAATGCTCCTGGAAAGACTAGATCATTCTCCTCCTTCAGCTTTTAGCTCAAGTGACTTTTTCCAAAGCCTCCCTGGCTATCCATCCAGGTGGACTCCCCCAGTTATTTTCTATTCCATCACCTCATTTCTCTGTTTCATAGTACTCCTCACAATCTATAATTAATCACCTTGTTTATCTCCTTGTTTACCCCTTTGGTCTCTATCTCTCTCACCAGTATGTGAGTGTGGGGAGGACAGAGACTCTGTCTGTATTATTTATTGCTGTGTGTCCAGCTCCTCAAACACAGCCTGGAACATAAGAGGTGCCCACTACATACATATGTGTTGGGTGAAGACATGAATGGATGGATGTTGTTAGTTTCTCCACTCTTCCTGGGTTGTGATGGAGTCACTGGCTTAATTAGTGTAGATTTAGACCAGGGGTCCCAAACCCATAGACTAGTAGCCACCAGAGTTCAGGCTTTGATTTCAAAAGCATCAGTTCCTAGCTCTGCTTCTTTCTACTTCAACAAGACATTAAACCTTTCTAGGCTTTAGTTTCTTCTTTTATAACTTTGCACAAAGACCCTTTCTTACCTTTTGGAGGAGAGGGGCAGGTGAGAATCAAAAGTGATGTGGGATGTGGAGGGGCTTTGTAATCTGAAAAGTGTTATGCAAACACCAGGGCTTGTTATTGCCAATAGCTCTCTGAGCTCTCTGGGTGCAGGAGTCCAAGCCACATCTGCTCTGAAACCTTTCTTCCTTCTCTTCCTTGTGTGTCTGGTTCATAACTCTCATTTATATTCTTATTTATTGACCAATTTATTTGCCAAATAGTCACTGAGTAGCTGTACTATCCCAGCTTCAGTGCTGGGTGTTGGGTTATGGTGGTGAACAAGTCTTGTTTGAGGATTATAGGTATGCGTGTGTGTGTGTGTGTGTGTGTGTGTGTGTGTGTGCACACACACACACGCATGTGATGTGTATACCGGGAAGAGCAGGGACAGGAATGAAGGTTCTCCCTTCACCCCCCACCAAGTTCAGGTCTTCCCAGAGATTGTTCTGCCTGTTTGTTTACAAAAAGGTGGGGGCTTCTGGCTTTCAATGATAATTTTATGTGTGAAGAACTGGCAGGTCATCAACCATAATATTTTTTTTCAATTAAAAAATGAAAATGACCTTCAAAGGCACAGAATTAAAAACACCAGCAATGGAAATCACTAGGTTTCTAACTTGGTCTGGACACAATAGCTTGCTTCCTCCTTATTTCTCCCCAGAGGCCCAGGGTATTGGGCAACTGCTGGCCAACCCATTCGGATCTTCCTCATTTGGCCAGGACACTGGCTGAGCCTCCTTTCAGGACTCTTCACGTGGACACATTGTACACCAGTCTTGATTTCATCACTGCCTTTGAGAGCTCAGAAATCTCCAAGTGTGTTTTAGCTGGGCATTCTTCATCCTTTTGTACACTTCTGTCTGTTCTCCAAGGGTCTGGGCCTGATAATGTGGTTCAAAACTCATGAGGTGTTGTCAGATGTCACCTTAGCTTTCTGGTGAAGGCTCAAAGAATGTATGCCTAGCCGAGGCCAACACAGATATCCTCATGGATAGGTTGGCTTTTGGGGAAGTGAGCTCTGCTTTGGGGCCTCTCTGAAATCTCCACACTAAGTCATTGATGGGAAAAGTAATACCTCCTCAGAGAAAGTTGAAGAGTGAAGAAGAAAGAATATCTTTATTTACTAAACCTATTTCTTTCCGTCAGGTAGATTCACCCGTACATCATTTGGCACCTGCCATACTGTCTGCTTCTTTGATTAATGAACACCTTCCAGAACGTTTCTTGCTTTGTCTCTGTTCTCGATTTGTTCAATATTGGGCCTTTGCAGCTCCCATTTGGGATGTTTAATTTTCTGTGTCAACTTGACTGGCCTTCGGGATGCCCAGACAGCTGGTAAGTCATTATTTCTGAGCGTGTTTGTGAGGGTGTCTACAGAAGAGATGAGCATTTGAATGAGTAGACTGAGTAAAACGGTGGCCCTCATCAGTGCTGATGGGCACCTTCAAATCCTCTGGGGGCCTGAATAGAACAAAACGGTGGAGGAGGGACAAATTCTCTCTCTCTGCTTAAGTGAAGACACCCATCTTATCCTGTCCTTGGACATCAGTGCTTCTGGTTCTCAGGCATTTAGATTCAGACAGGGATTTATGCCATTGGCACCCAAGTTTCAGACGATCTGACTCGGACCGACCTATACCACCAGCTTTCCTGCTCCTCTAGTTTGAAGATGGCAGATTGAGGAATTTCTCTGCCTCCACAACTGCAAGAGTCATTTCACTAATAGATCTCTCCTTATATATATCTTTGTACATCCTATTGGTTCTCTTTCCTTGGAGACCTTGACTTATATACCAATGGCTCTTTTTTCTTTCCCCTGCCCCTTATAATTATATATATTTACTTAGGTTATTCAAGCTTGGTCCTTGGCATTCCCTTGGCACTTGTCTTGGACTCCATCCTTTTGAACTTCAGGCCTCAATACTTAGCCTGGCCTTGTTTAGTCAGCTCATCCTAGACTTAGATGCCTACCACGGACCAAGGCACCAAGTGGTGAGGCACTTGGTGGTTTGTTTTTTCTGGTTGGCTCACACTGGGGGCACCTTGCCCTCCTGAGGGTTTCATATTTGGCTGAAATTCCAGAGGCCTCCATCCCCCACCTCTCACCCCCAACAGGTGTCCAGCATACCTATTGCTTGTGCTGAGCAGTAAAACAATTCCTCGGTGCTATAAACTCAAGGGCTCACCTGCTGAAGGTCAGTGTGTTCAGAGATGTTTTTATAGCCAGTAAACATAGCAGCCATTTACAACGGAGCACATTGGCTTGTAAATTATTTCACTGATAGCACTAGCCCCTTATTTCCAGAGAAAGGGGGGGGAGTTACACATCCACTCTGCATGGTGAGAAAATGCGGTTCTGGTTTTACCCATGGACTTCCTATCATTGTACTGATAGATTATTTCTTTTTTCTCCCTAACCTGTTATTTAACATTGACGTTTTGGCCTAGAGGCTCAAGCCACATTTGTCCGATCGGTCTTTTTTATCTGCCGGAAGTGCGGCCTTTGAGAGGTACTTTTTCGGCCCAAGTTGGCTGTATGATGGGTAGTTCCTAGATCTAAGGCTGCATCAATGACAACTAGTGAACTATGGAGCTTCTGGGCATCTCAGGTGTTGATGGGGCTGCTATGTGCCTTGTTCTGGGAGCCTTGGTTAGTTCTTCTGCCCCATGACTGTGCAGCAAGGAAAGCTCGATTCACCCACCAGCAGGTGTATTCTGCTGCTTGGGACCTTTGTCCTTTCTTCTATTTGCCCAAGACCCTAGGAACTTGGGTGGAGAAGGAATGAAAACTTACAGACCATGGAGGTGGGTGTATGAGCTCCAGGGGGTGGAAAGGCCACCGCATAGGACATCAACCAGACACATATCTGAAACCTGGGTCTGCTATGGTCCAGCTGAGTTTATTTGGGCACTTTGCATCTCCCTGGGCCTTAGTGTCTTCATCTGTAAAATGGGTCCAGCAAGGTTTGCTTCGTAGGGGAGAGGTGATGAGAGAATGCCTGTGAAGAGCCCAGCATGTCAAATGCAGAGAACTGAGCTGCACAGACCATGCTCAGGCTCTTAGGAGGCTACTCAGGGCCATGTAGCAGTTCCTCCTCCTCCCCTGTCCTGAGAAGAACTGAAGGGGCAGGAGCCCCAGTGCATTAGAGCCTGGGCACGATGTGAGCTGCGTGAGCCCTGAAATGTGGGAGGGCCCACACCACGTGAATGGGCAGCTGGACACTGGTCCGTGGAACTGGGTTTTGGTGGCTTAATAAGAGCCCCATGATAAGCCTCCCTACTGCTCATCTGGGGTTAAAGCTCTTTCTAATTACAGTCTTTCCCACCATTTGGGTTGAATTGAGTTGGCGGTTCTAAGAGAATCTTTCTGGGAAAAGGGTGTCACCTTCTCTGCAGCTGATTTCTACGCATCTCTGGACAGACAGGCAGGAAGGCAGGCAGAAGACGGGGAGAACCAAAGGGCCATCAAGAGGACAGCTGCTGGCCCTTCTAGCCAATTAAACCTTATAGCCTTGGCGGAAGGTGCCAGAGGATTGTAAAATACCAGGATGTTTCTGCAGGCATTTGCCATAAGGGCTTTTCCCACCGCCTGACTTCCATCAAAACTGGTTTGAGTCTGGGGATTTCTCACTTCCCTTTCTTCCTGAACAAATGAATCATATCCATTTGAGCTTCTTCTAGCTGGATCCCCTGACATTCGCAGAAGAGAGAGAGAGAGAAACTATGCTACCATATTAGCTCCTGAGAGCAGCCCTCACCCCCAGGCTGGAGTGGGTAACCCCAGACACAAAGGGAGCTGACTTGTGCAAGGCTCTGCAGCCAAGAAGTGGCAGTTGGGATTTGAACACAGGACCCTCGCCCCAAACCCTGAACAACCTTGCCACCTCAGAAGCTTGCTGAGAGGGAAAAACACTGAAAGCATGGGGGTGCGAAGAAGGCAGAGTGGGTTAGTGAGGAAGGCCAGGGAGGGGAGGAAAGGGGAAATACATAAAGAAATGCACACAGTTATTGCTTCATCAAGGCAAATGAAGTTTGCTCATGTGGTGGAAAATTGTGAAACTTGGCTTTGAAAGCTCTATGTTCTATCGAGCTCGGAGATGTGAGTCCTGCAGAGTGAGAAATCTCACAGCACACCCACTCCCCCCCAGCCTCTAATTAGAGATCTGGTTGTTGGGTCATGCTTTCCCACACAATCTAATCAGATGTGTTGAAATAACAATTTTTCTTATCCAATCTCTTCTTATTGTCAGTCTCACAAACTTATATACAGCATCCAGCAATAGGGGGGCGAGAGGCTAAGGGAAGGGGGATGCGTGTCTGGCCAGCACCCACACTGGCTGTTGTCTCAGTGCCTCCTTCATGGCCCCTGGGAGGGGAGTTATTGCCATCCCTGGTACTCAAATGAGGAAGCAAGTGCAGAGAGTTTATGGCACTTGCCCAAGGTCAAACAGCTGGCAATTGTGAAGCCAGACTTAGAGCCCAGCTCTGCCAGGTTTGGGGACCCATTCCTTTCCACAATCTGAGGGATGCTTTATATTAAAATATGTTGACATGTATTCTCTAATTTAATTGTCATAATATCTAGAAATTCAGGTATGTGTTCTTAGTGAGGTAAACCAAGACTGCAGCTTAAATGCCTTGGCTGAGACCTCAGGGCTGTTTAGTGCAAGGTAGACCTTGCACTTTAATTTTCTAGACTTTAACTTCCTTTACTATATTTAAAGAACAGAATCCTCCATATTTCCATCCATCCGTCCATCCATCCATCCATCCATCCACCTACCCATCTATCCGCTCATCATATTTTCAGTGCCTACTTTTTACCAGGTCCCGTGCTAAGTCTAGGCATAGTACTATAGTGACGGAAGCCTGTCATCTGCCTCCAGAAGTCTGTGGTCTGCAAAAACCAGTAATCGGTTGTATGATAACATGCTGAAAAAAGTATGGGAGTAGAAACTGTAGGTGGAGGGAGAGTAATCTCAGTTGGTTGGGGGAGGCAGTGATACTCTGCCCTATGTGTTGAATACCTTGTTTTGAAGAGCGTGTTCTGTGTGTATTTTTCAAAATCTCCTCCTAATTGAATGAGGCACCTGCCTCTGTGGCATCCTTGTGGGCAGTGGTTGAGCAGGAAGTCATCCTCCATGTGAATTAGGTTAATTTGGTGAAAGTGAAATGAAAAGCTCCGTAATCTGGGGTGATGGGAGAGCCCAGGGAGCACAAAGCTGTACTTGCTGCAGAAGCTGCTAATTGAATTGTGACCTTGGGCTCTGGTTGGTTACATAAACCATCTTCAGGTGAGAACTAACCAGGGCTGGCCCCCCTGACAGGAGCTAGGCTGCCTCTTCTCATTAGGATCCTGAGTGCGTTTCTGTGACTGCCCAGACATGCAGAGAACTCCTTTCCTGGAGTTCACACGTCCCAGGAGCATTCTGGGTGGACTTCCCTGAATTGCTGAAATTGGATGTAAAATGTATGCATGTGTATAGGTGCAGTTCTCTGGGAGAAGGGCCACAACTTTAATCAATTTCTTAAAAAGGTCCCTGAGCAAAATAATGTAAAGAACTAAGGATGTGGTTTCTAGTTCCTACTTCAGCAGAGTTTTGATTCAGGAGGTCTGGGGCGAGGCCCAGGACTCTGTTGTTTGGTTTGTGTATTTGGTTTCAGATTTCCAGGTGATTCTGATGGTCAGTCTTGGGTACCATTGAACTAGAACTTGGACTTCTCCAACTTTCACGTGCATATGAAGCTCCTGGGGATCTTGATAATATATAGATTCTGATTAAGTAAGACCAAGTTAGATAGACTCAGATATAAATCCTGGCTCCAATGTTGATCATTCCTGCGGATCATGTGGGACGATATCAGCTATAAGAGAATGACTGACTAACAGTGGCCTAAGCCAGTAAAGGTTTATTTTTCATGCATAACAAGAAGTCTCATGGTAGCATTGAGATCCTGGGCTGAACTGCCAGTCATCAAGGACCCAGGGTCACTTTGTCCTCCTCCTCAACATCTGTACAGCATGTAGCTCTCATGGGGTGGCTAACACGTCTTCCAGCATCCTGTCAACATTTGAAGCGGGAAGAAGGGGTCACTAGTTGGAATCATGTTGCCCGGCCCTCCGTAGATGCAAAGGATGTCGGAAAAGGATTACGAGCATTTCCAACCTTTATTCTTGAGTGTGGTGACAGAGAAGAGGTTTGAGAAATGGCGCTGGGTCAGCTCACCATAGTATCTGCCACACCATATGATTCTAGGCAATTTACTGAATCGATCGGAGCTCCAGTTTCCTCATTTGTGAAGCAGAAGAATAAGCGTGGTATGTGATTCCCACACCCGCAGCAGTAGCATCCTCTGGAAACCCGTGTCCCACCCCAGACCTCCTGAACCAGAAACTAAGGGTGGAGTCCAGCAATCTCTGTGCTAACAAGGCCTCCAGGTGCTGTTGGTGCTCACTCAAGTTTGAGGACGCTTGCCTTAAGGATTTCTGGGAAGACTAAGCAAGGTTATTACTTCGGGCGTGTGACACACAGTGTTCCTAACTTGTAGCCTGGGAGTTCACATCTTAGACCAAAACAAACTGTGATGGAGTCCATTTCTTGGAATGCTGACTTGGAATAAGAAGTTTAGAAAGCATCCAATAAAGAATCTCCACGGTTTGTTCTGACCGGTGACATCAATGGTTTAAATCCTAGGATCCTTTTGAGGGTCTATTGACTGAGGGCACCAAGGAAAGGCTGCTGAGTTGAAGAAAGTTGGAGAGAGTCAGCTATTCCTTTATTTTTCAAGAATTATAGTTTTACTGAGCTATAATTCACATACCATATGATTCACCCTTTGTAAGTGCACAATCCAGTGGCTTTTAATATGTTCACTGAGTTGTGCAACCATCACTATCAAATTCCAGAACATTTTTATCACCCCCCAAAGAAACTTCATACCCATTAGCAATCACTCCCCATTCCCTCCTCCCTGCAGCCTCTTTGGCAACCATTAATCTACTTTCTGTTTCTAAGGATTTCCTTTACCTGTCTATCTATCTATCTATCTATCTATCTATCTATCTATCTATCTATCTATCTAATGTCTTTTACTGAGTTGTTTACCAGGGGGAATTCCAAGATTAATGTTGACATCATTGAGGAGAATATCAGAATTCTAAGACCAAAGTCTAATAGGAGTTCATCTGCCATATGGCTGCCGGTGAAAACAATAACAACAATGATGATATTGTTTTCTGTTGTCAACAAACGTGATTCTGCTGTACTGGGAATCAGAACATGTCTGTGGCCTTTGGTCTCATCTGGAAGGTGGGGGAGCTAAATTTCCTAGGATGATCTCTAAGAACCTCTGGCTCTGAGAGTCTAAATTGCTGTTTTGTGCTGGTTGGAGCCAACCGGAAGTTCTGCCTGTTATCTCTGGGTCCTGTACCAGGAGAAGGACCACAGGCGGCAGTCCACAGACATGGAAGTAGATGGGGACGGCCGTGAAGACTTGGCCAAGGAAACTGGGGTGTTTCATTGGAGAAAGGAATGGGCTGGAGATGGAAGAGGCCCGGTCATGAAATCTCTCTCCTGGGGATAGGCGGAAGATGGATTTTATGAGGCTCAGGAAGCAGAAGCACTACCAATGGGAGAAGCTGTAGGTCACTACAAGGGAAACCCTACAATAGTCAGATATTCACAATACTACAGATGGAAGAGGTTACCGTCATAGATAGTGAGCACCCTGTCACTGGACGTGTGTTCTTGGAATGACGATTCAAGTACCTGGTGGGGTTTGACTAGAGAGTCCTTCAGGTTTTTGCCCAAAATGTGATGCTGCAAATCTTGGAAAATCTGAGATCAAAGTGAGGTAAATGGTCATAAAAAATCCTTACCTTTCCCGTGTCCATGGACAACAGCCCATGGCAGATAATGCAGGTCTTATTTGTGACGGTTGCCTCTCTCCTCTAACCGGCGTCTTGCTTGGCATATAGGGGAGTTCTCTAGGGATCTGTGAAGAAGACGGTTTTCCCCTTGGCATTCTTTCCTCACGGAGGCAGCCAGAATTCAGAAACGGTCCCGTCTCAGTCTGGTTGGTGGGAGAGGGGCAGGCAGACAGACAGCTCCCATGCAGGAGACCAGGGGCCTGCATGGTGGCACGTGCACAGCCAAATGGGGGCCCCAGTGGAGGGAGGCTTCTCTGCTGGGGTAGCCAAGGAGGTCTTCACAGCACAGAAGCTTGAGTTGAACCCTGAAAGAAAAAAGGAGGACCCACTCCCCCCATCTGCCGAAGGTGAGGGCTGAGCCGTGTGGCCAAAGTTCCTGCCAACAGATTCTCTACCAGTTCCCTTGGAATCCGGGCCTGGTAAGAGGATGAGGACGGCTAAAAGCACCAAGTCCTATTTAAGCACTGACTTGTTTCATCTCATTGAATCCTCACATCAACCCTATGAGGAAGGTACTATCATTATCTAATTTACACAGGCGGGAGCTGAGCCGGCAGCTGGTTAAGTAGTTCATGTAGGGACAAACAGTGCTAGGCAGAAGGAGGGACCAAGGGACCTAGAAAGGTCCCAAGGGATGAGTAGACGTTGCCCAGGGGCGGAACAGACACTGCAAAGGGAGGCAGGAGCCCGTGCTGTGTGTCAGTGGAGGGGTCTGAGGTGCAGGAGGCACTCACCTTTCCATGGCTGAGGACTGGCCTTGTGTAGGTTGGAAGGAGTGGGCGGGAGACGGCTGCCTGGGAGGACAGGCCGGTCCTTAAAGTCC
This sequence comes from Panthera onca, assembly GCF_046562875.1. Taxonomy (NCBI): domain Eukaryota; kingdom Metazoa; phylum Chordata; class Mammalia; order Carnivora; family Felidae; genus Panthera; species Panthera onca. The sequence continues at coordinate 69,289,181 of NC_138351.1, forward strand.
TTGTGTGTCCTGCTTTGAGCAGCCTGACTTTGCTGTCTAAGACAGGCATTGAGGACGCACTCAGGTGACTTGAGAAGTCTCTCTTCAGGAGGCTGTTGGGAAGTGGACTTTCCCAAGACCTGTCCTGTCGCCCTGCTCCCTGAGGGTCTGACTCTCCCCTTGACCTTCTCTTCACAAGCGCGCGGTTGTGATTCTAGCGGGACTCAGGAGTCACTCAAGTGGCCGGTCTTACCTGATCTGTTCCTAAGATACTTTGTAAGCAAGGCCTTTAACATCTGGCTTCCAGTTGTTGCAAGGTGAGTCTCCTTCCAGCAGAGCTACCCCATCTCCATGGAGGATTCAACTTTGGCTCAGCTTTCCCAACCACACGTGATGCCAAGACAAGGCTGTAGAGAACACTGGGCTTCCCTGGGGGCCCAAGAAAAAGTGTAGTAATTTCGGCTCTTGGAAACGCTTCATACAAAGCGGCCCTATTAGGCAATTCACTCCCAGGACCACTATCTTGCCCGTTTGCATCAGCAGGTAGCTGGTGGGATAGAAAGAGTTTTAAGTCTTTGGCACCAGAGGAACCAGAATTGGGATGCTGGTTTAGCCCTGTCTAGCTGTGTGCTTTGGAAGGGAAGCTAGGATAAAAATACAGATTTTTGGGGGTGCTGAGTGGCTCTGTAGGCTAAGCATCCGACTTCGGCTCAGGTGGTGATCTCACGGTCTGTGAGTTCGAGCCCCGTGTCGGGCTCTGGGCTGACAGCTCAGAGCCTGGAGCCCGCTTCGGATTCTGTGTCTCCCTCTCTCTCTGGCCCTCCTCTGTTCATGCTCTGTCTCTCCCTGTCTCAAAAATAAATAAACGTTAAAAAAAATTTTTTTTAAAAAATATGGATTTTTGCAGAGTTATAGATCATAGAAGGTGTAAACAGCCAGGAGGTTTTGGACAGCAGGTTTTTAGTTCTTTGTATTGCATTATCATTCTTAGCAGAACCACCATCAGGGCATCCTGAAGGAGCACCCCTTCCTGGAGCCCCAGAGTGTGAGAAGAGTTTATGATGGCCCCCCTGGCAGTCGGATCCGCCCAGTTTCTTCTGTAGACAAATGTTTGGATTGAACTTCACCCTCTGCACAATGAGGAAACATGTTTTAAAGGCCTCACTTGTCAAAAAAGACTTATAAAATGAACTTAACGAGACTTCTGGATACAGTGGGAGCCATACGATTGGCTTCCCTGGTGCTCCAGGTTGGAATGCAGCCTGTGCAGCTCCTGCCGTGCTGTGCTCCCTGCCTGGTCTGTCCCCTCCTGGCCTCAGCCTGTGTCCCCTGCGCACCCCTCCTTTTACCTTCCTGATACGATGCGTACCTGGATATTGCTCTCAGATGTCTGGCTGTTGAAATGCTCTGCACATAAAAAAAAAAAAACAAACAAACTGCTGCTAAGTCACACTTAAGAGAAGTCCAGAAAATCCCCCAATGTTATGGTCAGCTGCATTTGAATAGAAGCGAAGCAGCAAATTCCTTCTAGGCCAACCCTTCACTTTTTAAATGGGGAGACTGAGGCCCAGAGAGGGGAAGGCACTGTTATAGTATGCATATTTTATGACAATAAAAGAGAAGATTAAAACACGAACAGATAAGGCACAGGGCAAGGGCTTTATGCCGGATGGGAGCCTTTAGACTCTTCTCCCCTCATTGTGCCCCTCCTGCTCTTTTTTCTCCCCATAGTGTTTATCCTCCCAGTACCAAATGAGGTTGGTAGTCTCTTGTTCCCATTTTACAGAAACATTATAGACATACATTCCCCATAACAGAAACAGGCTGGTGGCGGTGTGGTGGCCGAGTCAGGATTCCATCAGGTGAGCCTGATGACAGAGCTTTCTCTTAATCACGATAGCATTTGAAAGATGAGCACAAGGAGGCTTGGGGAGAGAGTCATGGGTACCACCTCAGAAAGCGGCCGGTCCTGGACTCGGATCCACCGTGACAACATAGGAAACTGCAGGTCTTTTCCTGGTACTACTGACCCTTCTACCTGTGGTCAGTTCCTAAAACTTCAAGTCCATTTTTAAGCCCAGTGCCACCTTTCACTGTTAGGAATATTTGGACTTCAAAACGAGGGAGTTTGGGGGCACATGTGGCTTCTTTGGGACTGAGGGGGTGAGGGTAGGTGTCTTCAGGTTCAACTGGCAGCCCCAGGCTGAATTCCTGATTCCTTTCCTTACCTAGGTATTCCTTTATCCCTTGGCCCTCTTCCTAGTACACAGTAGGTGCTCAATAAATAGCTGCCGACTGACTGAATGAACTGCATTGTGTGTTGCTCTGTGTGAACATGTTAGTTCCTCATTTGCACTTTAGCTCCTGGTTCTCAGAGATGGGGCTTTCTCCTTCCCTCTGCCCTGCAGGGCTTGGCACGGTGCCTTGGCTGGAGAAGGCATTCCATGGGTACATACTGAACAAGTGCATACATGGATTTCTTTTTAGGCAGCTGGTGCTGAATCAACCAGCTGGACTTGGTCTGCATATAAATTTGAGCCCTGCTTTTGGAAGCGCTCTCATCTTTGTGCATTTATAAACATGTTCCCCATATTTTAGATCTTGTAACCACCTGGCCCCTGCAGCAGAGCCATTGTTATCTATGAATGAACTCGGCACACTGAGGGCGTCCTACGAGGCATATGACCTCACTGAAGGAGGACTGGGCACGAGGGTGGGGCCGGGGTGTGGGAGGCATTTCAGTCAGGGAGGATGGGTCCTCAGACAGGAGGAAATGGAGACCATGGCCTGTAGAGTAATTCATGCCACAGGAGATCTCTCTAGCCTCTGAATGTGTTTTGCTGATATTAGAGAAAATTGGTTAGTAAGAACTGAATTCAGTTGGAGGCATTTAAAACATCACCTTTCCTCCAAATCCTTCACCAAGTATGACATTAGCAGAAAAGAGATTTCTGTTTTGTTTTTGTTTTTGTGTTTTAATTTTTTATTGAATTTTTTATTTTTATTTGAGAGAAAGAGAGAGAGAGAGTGAAGGAGAGAGAGAGAGAAAGCCCATGAGTGGGGAACAGGGACAGAGAGAGAGAGAGAGAGAGAGAGAGAGAATCCCAAGCAGGCTCCACACTCAGCACAGAGCCCAATGTGGGGCTCGATCCCATGACCCTGGGATCATCACCTGAGCTGAAATCAAAAGGCAGACACTCAACTGACTGAGCCATCCAGGAGCCCCTGTTTTTTGTTTTTGTTTTTTTGTTTTTTGTTTTCCTGTAATAAGTCAGAGTTAGTCCAGTCCAGGGTTGGTATGTGGCATAGTGTTCAGGGGCCCAGGCTCCTGTCTTATTGCTATTCTCAAAATCACCTCCTGGTCCAAGATGCCATCTGGAGCTTTAGCCATTATATCTGCATTCAAGAGAGCAGGTGGAAGAAAGGCAGAGAGGTAAGGTCAAGCACACTTTAAGCACACTCCCTGAAAATTGCAGATACCTTTTCCAATTATATCCCATTGATCAGAACTTAGTCATCGGGCCAAATATAACAGCAAGAAAGGCTGTAATTTATTTTGGCTGTGTACTTAGCTAATATCGAGGGGTTCTAATACCAAGAGAGAAGGAGAGAGCTGATATTGGAGGGTGACTCGAGTCAGTCCCGTGATGTGAGCTTCCAAACCTCTGGGCCTGAGTGCGCAGGTATTATCGCTAATTTAGTTTTAGGGACCTGGGGATACAGAGGACTGGATGGCTTCCCCAGGTCACAGAGTTGGGTATCACTGGAACTGGGATTTGAATCCAGACCCATCTAGAATATAAAACACGAGTTGTTCACTTGTTCTGCTTTTGGAATGAGGTGACATTTTCCTATGAACAGGAAGGACCGCTCTATCTGTGTTTGAGCTGTGTCAATGTCCAACAAATATACGAAAATTACCATCAGCTCTGTGCTCGTTCAGCCATTGTGTATTTGTGGGCCCACTATGTGGCACTTGTCCTCCAATCTTGTAATCTTGTACTTTCTTACTCCTCTCTGTATGTCCTGCATCCTGCAGGGCCCAGCAATACGGGCAACCCCCCCCCCCCCCCCCCCAAATTTTTGTTGAGTGAATTAATTAATTAATTAATTAGTCTAAATCACAGGACCCATTGTTACCCTGGGCTGTCTCAGGACTCTTATCTATGTGTCCTGAAGAGCCAGCCCATTCTGCATTCATCAGGCACACAGAGGCTTCAGAAATCCAGTCCCTCCCTTGCTGTCCAGAATCCCATTCAGCCCAGCAGGGCCAGGTACCCTGCTAGACCCTGAGAATCTAAGAGGGGAAAGGTGCCAATATGGTTGAGAGCTACTGTGAACTGTGCACTTAGCTAAGTGCTAACTTTTTTAGGAGGTGGTGTTCCCACTTTATAGGTGAGGAGACTGAGACTCCGAACAGCAGTGTCATTTTGCAAAGGTCATTTGGCTTAGGAAGCTGACCCTGTCTTGTTAGTCTCCCAAATCTTTCATCTGTGCATCATTCACATTCATTCACTCACTTTTCAAAGCCTTCCAGATTTGACCAGTCAGTCGTTCAAGCAGGTGCTCAGGACTCACGGCAGCAAAGCTAAATGACAGAAAACCTGGTTTGCCTTGGTCACGTGTGATTCAGGCACCTCCCTCTTTGGCCCCCACCCTCCAGTGCCAACACGCGCGCGCGCGCGCACACACACACACACACACACACACACACACACACACTTTCTGTTCAGCGTCCCAGCTTTCTGCTCTGTTTTGCAAGCTCAGTCAATCCATGCAGAGACGTTTTCAGGGCTCTCACCCCAGGCCCTCAGGCTCCTCTCTCTGCCAGCTAGCTACCTTTTCTTTTGTCAAATCTTCTCAAACCTTCCCCCTTAGCTAAGGGCTGTTAAGAAGGGAACAAAGGGAACGTGGCCCCAGTCTCAGGGGATGGATGAGGCTGCACCATGAGTCAGCCTGCTTGCGAGGGAAGTGGAAAGCGTCAGGCTGTTAGGCTGGACCTCAGGGGTCTCCAGCTCTCAGGGGGCGATGAACCTGCCCAGCGCACTTCAGCGTGCACGTCAGGGGCAGCCATCAGGTCTCGGGAATGCCGTGCATGGTTACAAAGGACTTTTCCGTCATGTCTTTTATTGCCTCTGACCCACGCCAGTCCCAGAAGGGCGGTTCATAATGAGAACTCATTTTATAGCCCAGGGAGAGGAGGCCCTGCCAGTGTAAAGGAAGGGTCTGGATCCAGAAGGCCAGCACATGCCAGGAGGGGGTTTCCGGTCTCCTCCAGACCCTGCTTAGCTCATCTGCTCAACATTTTCAGGAAGTCCTTCCAGCCAGACCCTTTTCTGACCATGCACCCACCTCCTCATCTACTGGGCACTAGGCGTCCTGGCTTTCTCTGTGCTCCTGTTGCCCGGCAGTGCTTGGTGATGCCCTGGGGCCTTTGCCTAGCTGCCCTCCCTTCTCTCCCGCACAGAAGGCTCTTCTCCCCAGTCTTTAAGTAACTGGCCCCTGTCAGTCAGATCTCAGCTGAATGGCCTTCCCTGGCCACTCAGCGTAGGAGCCACCTAGGCCGTCTCTCCTGCAGTATGTGCCTTTTCTATGCATTTATTTTATTTGCTGGCCCCTCCCGCCAGTATCATTTTATGAGAGCAGTGACCTCTTGTGAAGGCAGGACACTTAGAATAGTGGCTCAGAGCAAGCTTGTTCCGTAAAGGGCTAGATAGTAAATATTTAGGCTTTGAGGGGCCACACAGTCTCTGTTGTCGCCACTCAACTCTGCCACTGTGTGTGGAAGCAGCTACAGGCCATGTAAACAAACGGGCGTGGCTGGGCTCTAATAAAACTATTTATAAAAACAGGTGGTGGGCAAGATTTGGCCCGTCGGCCGCAGTTCGCAGACCCCTGATTCAGAACATCGATTGGTTTGAATCAGCTGGCCTGTGTTCGGATCTTACCTCTGCCTCTCCTTTTGGAATCGTGGGCAAGGTCCTCCCTTTCTTGGTGCCTCGGTTTTCCTCTCTTGTCTGTTCCATAGGGATAATGATAGAAGTGTTCTACTGGATTGTTGTGAGCGTACTGTGAATTTTTGGCTTGTTCGTTGCTCCGTCTCTAGCCTCTCGTCAGGCGCCTGTGCAGAGTAGGGACTCAACGTATACATGTGTTTGTTAAACGAGTGAATGTCCGACCACTGCCTGGGTGCCAGGCCTTGCTCTGGGTGCTGGGGAGATGCCGATGAACTACAACGGGTTAGGTTCACTTTTCTCGAAGTACTCAGAGATTCAGGGCTATGGCCCAAACCATTTGTACAGCAGGGGTAGCAAATGCCACATCTCATGGGCCAGTGGCGTCGATGAGAGAGAGAGAGGGAGTGGTGGGGACAGTGGGAAGCGGGAGCATGCATGTCCCTCTAAATTGTAACCATGGGCCATGGAGGACCAAGTTGCAGACCTTATTCAAAGAAGTTGGAAATTTGTACTTTTAGGTGTAGTCTCCCAACTTTTACAAGTAACCATAGATCCGACAGGGTAAAAAGAAGACAAACCAAGACACCGAATAGGCTGAATAGACACTTGCAGGTGTGGGTTCAGCCACCCACTTCATACAAGCGTGTTCTATGGGTGAAGATGCCAGAGCCAGGGAGGCAGAGCGGCTTGCCCGTGGGCACACAGCTAGCGCATAGAGACCCTGGGTGTGGGTTCTGTGCCAGAAGCCTCAACCGCAATTGGTTGAAGAGGCAAGGGGTGGCCTGGGAGGTATGTTGTGGTGACTCGGTGGTCAGAAACCCTCAGAATCTCACCTTGACCCTGACAGACAGCTCAGCTTTGAGGGTTGTCTTTGGGACCACCCCTGTAGAGGACCGTGCAGCCAGTCAAAGGAACGCCCACCCCAAAAGGACCCAGGTCCTTGCCCCTCCGGGCTGCCCCTTCACGTTTCCCTCCTGTACAGCCTTCTGCTCGTCTGTGCACTTTCTACAGCCCTGGCATTAGTGCCCGGTCCCCTTCAGCAGAGGTGCCTGGGCCTCAGGCCTCCTTTGCCTGTCACCCTAGATGACCCACGAGAGGGAGGAGGGAGGCCTGAAGATATGACTTCCTCCCTCAGTGGGGTCTGGTGGAGAGATCACAGGCTCTGGAGCCTGACAGACCTGGACCGGAATCCTGGCTCTGCAGCCAGTCAGCAGCTGGGTGGCCCTGGAGCAGGCCCTTTATCTCTCTGAGCCTCAGTTTCCTTGGGTTTGAAACAGGTGCAAGAGTCTCTTCCTTGCAGAATTGTGCTGAGATAATGCGTGCACCCCGATGGCACATGGGTTGGAATGCTGGGGTCACACACAACGGGCACGTCCCTTCTTTGCTCCTCTCCCCACCCTCCGTCTGTCCTCTCCTGCTCCCGACCCTGGTCGGCCCCCACTGTGGCTCTCTTGCCTAGATGCTGAGAGAAGCTTGTGGAACCTGGGTGGATCTCTGCCCCTACATCTCCTCTCTCCAGTGCCAGGGCTGCAAGGGAGGGGTTTGGGCATAAATTACGCCCATCTGTTCCCTCCCTGCTGAGGGAGGGGAGGAGGGGGAACACATGGGCCTTGGTGGATGTTGTACTTTCCATGCGCAGCTGTCAGGAACAATGGAAGGGAAGAATGCGAGCTCAGTGAGGAGTCCACCCCACCCTGCCTCCCTGCCCCTAATGGGAACCACAGAAACCTAGTTCTCTGAGGGCTGAGCTTCTGGAGAACACAGACCCCTCCTCATGCCAGCTCAGACAGTCCTCACAGCTACCTATGGGTGCCTTCGAAATCATCATTCATTCATTCATTCATTCCACAAATGTTTCCTGAGCGCGTACTGGGGGCCAGCTAATGCTTCGGGTAAGAATTGAGAGGAGGGTCTAACCTTTGAAGCGCTCCCTGTTTAGAGGGAGAGACAACAAAGAAACCAGCCAGCTTTGAGTGCACTGGTGGTCCTTTGCTCCCAGGAGGGGTTACTGTGGACAGAGGGAACACACCTAGCCCACCAAGAGCAGGGCGAGCTTGGCGGGGCAGTGTGCAGGCACTGCAGGATGAGGTACAGGGGGAGGTGGACTGTGGGCAGCGGGGATGAGCCTTTCCCTTTCCTGTCTCTTCCTTCTCCCTCTCTATCGGATCCTCCCCATCGGCATGTTGCCATGTTCAGGTGTCTCACCTTAGAGCACAACCTCTCTCTACCTCTTGCCTCTCTCCAGCTCCTGCACCATCAGTTTCCTTCCCAGCCACATTCCCCAAATAGATTTTCTGTGCTATGCATTTCCTTCCCTCCCACTTTCTCCTCAGTCTACCTCTCCCCTCCCTGCTTCGCTCAAACACTTTTGAGAAGGTCATCATGACCTCTACGTTGCTAAGTCAGTAGGCATTGCCCAGGCGTTTTACTTGGTTTTCCAGCAGCATTGGACACGGTGGACCACTCTCTCCTGCTTGACACACCTTCCTCCTACAGCCTTGACCGCTCTCTCTGACTCCTTTGTTGGGTTTTGCTCTTGCCTACCAGATTTTTAAACACTGGAACTCCTCAAGGCTGGGATGTAGGTCTTTCTGTCAGCTTTCTTCTTATCTCTAGGCTGCCTAACTGCTCCCATAATTCAATTACCATATTTCTGCTGATATCTCCCCAAACTATCTCTTTCTGAACTATCTCTTCTGAAGCTAGAGTGGAGACCTCTAGCTTCAGACCATAGAACCAGGAGCCCAGCTAGCATCTCCACTTGAATATGGCCCCAACTTCCCAAACTCAACAACTGAATTTGTCACCCTCCCTCCTACCCTGGTCTTCTCCAGGAGGAGGAGTGGCTCCGTTGGCCACTAGCAGTGCAGGTCACAGACCTGCCAACCTTGGTCACTCTTCTTCATTACTCTCCACCCCCCCATCTTAGCACTGGAAATCCTGCACCCTAGGAAACCCATCAGTCCTGGGTACACTGGGATGGTTGGTAACTCGACTAAAGTCCGAAGGCTAAATACAAAGTCTCTATCATGACTTAAAAGGCCTTGGATAATCTGATTCTTGACCAGCCTTCTCTTGCCCTCCTCTCTCCTTGCTCTTGGGATTCCAGACTGTTTCCCTTCATACTCAGAGAGCATTTGTGCATTCCATTGTTCCCTGTGTCTAGAACACTCCTCCCCTTTTGCTTAACTCCCTTACCAATATCCCATCCTTTGCTTGGAGAAGCCACTCTTGACAATCCCGGAATGGATCAGGCTGCTCATTTACATTCTCCTAGTACTTTTCTCTTAACTCCATCCTAGTAATGATCACACGATTCATCAATAGCTCTTTTCTCATCAAGAATGTAAGTTGCACATCAGTAGGGGCTGTATTTATCTTCTTTCCCACCAAAGTCTCTGGCCGTAGCATAGCGTATGGTCAATATGCGAAGAACATGTCACCTGGGTACATCTGGACGCATAGGCAGAGGTCTATTTGTCAAGCTCTGGCACAACCATTGGCAGATGTGGATTCTAGAGAGAATATTTTGGTGGCTTTATGGAGGATGGGTTGGAGAACATCTACCCATTTAGGGAAACTGGTTAGGAGGCTCTTGGGACGTTTTGGGCAAGAGCCAGTGAGCTATCCACTGTAGCCTTATGAGGTCTACTCTAAACTGCTTAGAGACCAACCAGCCGCATATGGGCAGTGAGGAAGCTGGAAGAGCTGAAGACGTCTCCCAGGTTTTGGGCTTGGAGGCTTGAGGGGTTGGGTATCTGGGTGAAGGTCACATGGTTAGCCATGATATATTTTGTTGTGACCATAGTAAACCCTGGGAATCAGTTAGTGTGGTCGTTGTGATTTCTCAAATGCCTGGTCCCCGTATTTTTGTTAAAACTACATTTCCTTGGGCTTGGATCCATTTAATCCCCCCCCCACTCCCACCCCTACTTCCTAGCCCCTGGTAGAAAAGAGGGGGACTCCCGGTGAGTCAAAGAGAAGGATACATTTTTAAAAGACTTATATGGAGTTTTGTAGCCCAGGTAAGTGAGCAGAACCCTGGGCTTGTGGTTAGGATATCTGTGTTTGACTCTCATTATGGTACCTCACCAACTCTAGGACATTGGGCAAGTCCCTTGTCACTCTCTGGGATCCTCCTGCACCCCCAGCCCCATTTCTACAGCCAGTTGAATTAATTCCGTGGTGCTCAGCCCTGGCTGCATAGGAGAATTATCTGGAGAGCTTTAAAAAATACAAATGATCAAGCCTCCACCCCCTGGAGGTTCAGATTTAATTGGACTAGGGTGGAACCTACATACTGGCATTTTTTTTTTTTTTTTTTAAAGCTCTCCAGGTAATTCTTAAATGCAGCCAGATTGAGAACTACTTGGTCAGATCATCTCGGAGACTTTTCATCTCAGGCAGTTTGACCCAAGAATGTCCCTGTTTGGCCTTCAAGGGTCTCCAGGTTTGACCTGCCTTCCATCTCTGTACCCTAAGTCACCTGCGCTTCATGGTTCTGGCCTTGAACTTGGGCTCTGGGGTAGCGGCAGAGGCCGTTTGCTGCTGAGGCTGGGAAGCAGAAAGGCAGTGTGTGGAGAGAGGGGGATGGGGCGGGAGTTCTGTGAGGAGGAACAGATTGAAGCCATTAACATTTGATCAGTTTGGTATTGTTCTTCTGGAGACCACAGCTTATGAGGCTGCTTAATAAATGTCTGGTCGGGGGCCAATCCAGAGCCCAGAGCCGCCACATGGGTGTTGCTATGGTTACTGAGGAGGTTGTTCCCCACACAAGTTCTGCTTCCCACCCTGAACTGTGAAAGACTGCGCCTTCCTTCTGCTCTTTAACTCGTCCCTTCTCAGATGAGCCTGGGGTGGGAGAACATCTTCCCCAGGGGCCAGGGCCACACGCTGGCCCCGCGGGGAATGGCCTATGCATCCCCACTGTCCCCTCTTCCACGTGGCCCCATTGCTCAGCTGGTGTCATTTCTGTGCCCCAGCTTCAGGGCCCCTGTATGTGAGCCTGAGAGAGGAGTGGTGGGTAGAGACTGGGGATGGCGGACAGTGTGTATGTATGTGTGTGTGTGTGTGTGTGTGTGTGTGTGTGTGTATCAGTGCTTGAGTGTACCTGTCAGTGGGTGTGTACTGAGTGTGGCCCTGTGTGTGTGTGTTTAAGGATGTGTGTGTGTGTGGGGGGGCTGCCTGGGTGGCTCAGTTGGTTAAGTGTCCAACTCTTGATCTCAGCTCAGGTCATGATCTTGCAGTTCGTGAGATCAAGCCCCTCACTGGGCTCTGTGCTGACGACACGGAGCCTGCTTGGGATTCTCTCTCTCTCTCTTTCTCTCTCTCTCTCTCTCTCAAAATAAATAAAAAAACATTTAAAAAAAGGATGTGTGTGTGTAAATGGCAAGAATTAGGAGTAAGCACCAGGCAATGCTGCTAAATCTCCGAAAAATGTATTATGACACATGTAAGACAAATGAACACGTAGAAAGCCCACATAAAAACAGCCCTATAAATACCACCCAGCTGAAGAGATGAAACTTCCAAAATGCCGTTGGAACTTTCTGTATGCTCTTTCCTGACCGTACCCCCTGCATATCCCTGCAGCTACCCCCATGGTGAGTTGGGGTTTATCCTTCCATGCTGATACACAGCCCCTGTTTGTTTCAGTAGATCGGCTGCTTCTAGTCTTAGATCTTTCTGTAAAACATAAGTGCACACAAGCACTGTGTTGGGTGGGGTTATAAGGAGAGGAGGTGAGGTGGTAGGAAGGCTGGAGAAATCCTGTGAATCAGAAATACTTTTAAAATGCACAGTGACACCTTCTAGGTGTGTGATGGGAGGTGAGCTGCCTAACCTCTCTGAGCCTGCTTACCATCTGTAAAACGAGAAGAGGATGCAATGATGTGATATGGGCCAAAAGAAGTGGCATGCAGTTGGAATTCAATCCTCTTTATACATTTTTTTAAACATTTATTCATTTTTGAAGACCAAGAGTGAGTGGGGTAGCAGCAGAGAGAGAGAGAGGGAGACACAGAATCTGAATCAGGCTTCAGGCTCTGAACTGCCCCACGTGGGGCTCGAACCTGCAAACCATGAGATCATGACCTTAGCTGAAGCTGGACGCTTAACTGACTGAACCACACAGGTGCCCCGGAACTCAATCATCTTTAATTAAAAAACAATTTTTAAAAAACTATTTAAAGAGGAGGCAAGATCAGCCAACTTTGCAGAAGGAAATGAACAAACAAACAAATGATTAGATATAGATTATTCAGGGTGGATGGAAGTATGCTGGATCTTTCCTCCTTCCTTTTTTCCTTCTCTCCCTCCCTCCTTTCCTTTTCTTTTCAAGTTCCTGTAGTGTCTTCCTCTTGGGGGGGTGGTTCTATGTCTGTGCAGTGGGAAATTCGAATAGGGACGGTTTTTGCCCTAGCAAAGGACTTTGGTTGAAGGTCCCCTGTCTGATTACTGATAAAAATAAAACCATATATAAGGATCATTTGAGTTGGGGTCGATCTTGAATATATAACCAAGGTAAGTGAGAATTCAAACAAGCTCTGGCTGTCAGGCAATACCTGAGCTAAAATAAAACTGTTTGAAAATCGAGCCAGTAGGATCCTGCAGATCCTATAAGGGAACAGGAGGCCTTAGTGGTTTGTGCATCCATCCACTCATTTACCCGGTATGTACTGGGTTTACAAAGGTGAAAATGATCCTTCTAGTAGGAGAGAAAGACAAGTACAAAGGTAAAGATAAGACATTTGCTGTTGTCACCGGAAATCTACAACATGGCCAGCGCTCTCTTCATTCTGCTCTGCATGTCTCTGCAGGTCAGACTGTACCAGATACTGTGAGGAACTAAAAACCAGAAGACATGAAGTGCCAATTAGGGAGGAAAAAGACAGGAGAAATGTGAATAAATGGCTGACAGAGGAGGGGCAGAAAGATACTGTCATTTATTGGGCACTTATTTTGTACCAGGCACTGTTGGGGGTACTTGGCCTAAAGTAATTCTCACAACTGCTGAGTAAATATTCTTATCCCATTTTACAGGTATATAAGCTGAGTCTTAGAGAGGTTAAGGTATTTGCTTGGTAAATATCAGAGCAGAAAGTCAAACTCAGGTCTTTCTGACTTTCAGCTCAGCACTGCTTTTGGAAAATAATCCTGTGGCAAGAACTATAACATGGCTAGTCTAAGGTAGTTTCCAGTGAATAAGAAAGCAAGAATCTGATACTGACTGGAGTATTGAGAAAATCCAGCGTAAGATAAAATATTTTGGTTAGCGTTTGTCTAAGAAAGCTTTGAAAGCAAGTTGTATATTTGGCTTTGAAGGAGTGGTCTTTTCATATTCCAGGAACTTTAGTTTTTTGTTTTCTGAGGCTATGGTTTAAATCATATATTCCTGGTATGATGTTGAGGGATGATTCCTGAGATAAAAGAAGGAGGGAAATAATATCATCAGTTATGATATAGGAGTTGAAATCCAAGTTTTATAATCCCTCCTAAACAGCTCTGGGCTTTTATGATTTGCTAGAATCACAGAAAGACTTAATGTAGCCCACGTGGGGGGAAAAATTGCCTTGATTGCTAAGGCTGCAAAGAGATTTTTCAATTACCTCTTTTTTTTTTTAATTAAAAAAATTTTGGGGAGCTCCAAGTGATCTCCACAGTTTCCTTAGATGGGATTAGACATGAGTTTCAAGTTTTCAAAGTTCAACTGGTTTGGAGTTTCCTGTGTCCTAAAAATGTCTTCAATTAAAAGCAAGAAAAAAATGTATTTTTTTTTTTTTTCATGCTCATCAAACTAAAAAATGGCTGAAGGGATTTTATTCAAACTTTCCCCCAAAATTCACCTTTTGCCAAGACCCAGCATGGAAAATTTCAGCCCAAAAGGATCACTCTTTGGCAAGTTACCCGAGCTAATGAAAACAGAGGGGCATAAAGGAAGTCTGTGTGGAGCTCCAACTATAATGGTCACTGGAGCCCACATTGTATGAGAAGAAGGGCCTTATTCAATAGCCCCCTTTTAAGTCTTTCTTATCATCAATATGGATGAGACTTGGATTTGAAGTGGTCACCAAACAGACAGCACTTACTTCATGAATACAATCTGGGTTGTGACATTATTTCAAGCGGTTTTGGCTCAGTTATGATTGACTTCAGAATAAACTTATTGTAAATGGAAAGGTAAGAATTGTTCCAAGAAGTGTCGATTGATTGATTGATTGATTCATTCATTCATTCATTGACTTACTCATTTAATTTATAAGTGTTTAGTAAGTACCTACAATGTGTGTGGCCCTTTAGTAGATGTTGGGAATGCTATGGTGGGGAAATAGATGTGGCTCCTGAGCTCATGGGTCTATGGGATTCGGGATGGAAACAAATTCTAGGGACAACAGGATGGGTGCTGAGAGAGAAAAGCAGGTGTGGTTGTGATAGAGGGGCCTGTATCGGTAGGGAGGCTAGTGGATGTCTAATACATACTCATTCACTATTTAGTAAACGTTTAGTGAGGGGCCGCCACGTCCCAGAGTCTTTAATGGAAATACAGAGCTGAACCAGATCTTGATTTTGCCCTCAGCGTGCTCCCAGCCCAGGGGCAGAGCAGGCAGGGAAAGCAAGGGGCTGCCACTGAGGAGCCTCCAGTGCAGTCTTGCCTCCTGACTCACCTGTGTGAGGGCCTGACCCACCTCTCTAACAGCAAGCATGGAACCTGAGTCAGAGGGGGTCCGTGGTAAATGATGAGTTCCTTTTATCTGATGTCTTCTGGGGCATTTCTTTGGATTTAGCCTAACTGTTAAGGGCTTGGCTTTTGGAGCTAGCCGGCCTGGGTTCAAGTTCTAGTGCTAGTGCTCCCTAAGCTGTGTTACTTTGGGCACGTAACTCCCTGTGCTGTAGTTTCCTTATATGCAAGGCAGGGATAGTAGCGATGTCTATCTCTTAGGGTGGCTTCTGCAATAAGGACTATTGTGATCATGCTTCTTCCATCACCGAACGCAGACCAGCTCATATTACTTGAACGTGTCACTGAGTGCTGCCCCTCGCTTTCTCACAACGCGTTGTTCATCCATTCCCACAATTCTATGTTGAGCACTTTCCACGTCAGGCACTATGCTGGGATTTAGCCGTGACTATGCCAGACCCTGGGGTCTCCATTCATATAGGCGGTTAAATTCCTAAATCTCTCTAAATGGAAGTTCTTTGCCTCTTCCAGCCAGATAAATAGCTATTTGTTATCTCTGTAATGCCAAAAAAATTAGGGGTGAGTGTTGATTCATTTTTCGTCAGCACATCTGGCTTTTAGGTGAAAACTCAGCCAGAAATTTTGAAATATCTTGTTACTTTAAACATCAGAAGGCTGGGAGGTTTCCCATTATTAATTGGAAGTAAAAACTTCTTCGTGGTCCAGAGCAAGGGCAAAATTATGATTTCACAGGTCAGCAGAAAGCTCACCAACACTGTTTTTGCTTGGTATTAATTTTATTCAGGGAGTAGGAGGAACAGAAGGAAGGTGGTTTCCAGAATGATAAATCAATGTGGCCATGTAAATGCAGGCAAGGGGGGCAACTGATGTGGTAGGGAAGATTGCTCAAGTGTGGACTTGGGCAATCATTTCATCTCTGTGAGCCTCAGTTTCCCTCCACATAAAACTAGAATAGAACTACAGTGTGGGGCAGTTTGACGTTTAAATGAGAGCAAGAAAATGGAAACCTGTGAGTGTGGTAAGGGGTACGGTATTCTTCACCGTGGTTTGCGCTCCCGAGACCAGGGATGTGGACTCATCCAGGGGACAGAGACACTTCCTCGTTTTCTATGTCCTGGGTCTCTAGATAGACCAGAGGTGGTGGCAGGGGTTGGGAGGAAACATGTAGGTGGCTGGAGGGCAGCTACTGGGAAATCTACATTCTCCTTTGAAATTGCCAGATCTTTGTGAGGATTTCCCCCCCAATTTTCTCCCCCCCCCCCTATTTTCTTTGATGACCTTGTTCGTGTATCCAGTCCTGCCACATGCTCACAAATCTTTGCAATGTGCAGTCAATTCCAAGGGATAAAGGGGATGGAGCTGGGAAGCTTGATTTGAGTGTGGGCCTGGGGGTGTAGACAAGGGGCCTTACCGGTGGCAGCTTTTTTTTTTTTTTTTTAAGTGGCAGTTTGGTGTGTGCCTTCTTCCCCTGCCCAGCATCAGGCTCCGGGCCACCCTCCCTCTGCCGCCCCATAACTTCCTCCTCATCTCCAGGGAGGCAGGACGCAGAACCCAGGCCGGGCCCAGCGCGCTGCAGCCAGGCTAAGGACGACTAGCCTTGCCGGGACCTCCCCGTGGCTCCGCGAGGTTCGGCGGCGGCGGCGGCGGCCTGGGTGCTGGGCCCGGGGCCCAAGGTCGCCGGAGCTGGCACCCGCCCGCGCCCCTGTGCGCGCAGGAGCGCGCCGCCCGCCGGCCTCGGGAACTGACCGGGCCGCGTGTGAGCGCCGGGATTCCTGCTCCGGCCTTAAATATGCCGGTTATTTTTATCTCCCTACGTCAGGCGGCGAAGGCCATCCCACCAGTGGCCGCGGCGGCTGCTACACAATGTTTCCCTTTAGTCGGGAGGGGAAATGGAGGGAGGCCAGACTTCCTGATCACATGGTGCTGAAGTCAATGAAAAAAAATTAAGGGGGACCCCTCCCTTTTTCTGCGATGCCCGATCCAGACCCCCACCCCACCCGCGCCCGCTCCCCCCACCCAGCCCCCTTGGGCTCCGTGCGTCGGGAGAAGCACAGGCTGCAGGCCAAGGGCCAGCGAGGCAGGAGAGCGAAAACATAAACACGAGATTGTTGCAGTAATTGGTGGCTCCGAAAACACTGAGGAAATGAGAGGCTTGTACGAAACATCAGCCGACAAGAAACGGGGTGATGTCAGACAGCCTTCCAGGATTAGAAACCCTTAAAAGCTCCGAGCCCGTGGCTGCTGCGGAAAAGCGCTGGGCTCTCCGGGTAGGAAGCCGGATTTTGCCGGACTCCTCTCGTCTCTTTCTCTGTCTCTGTCTCTGTCTCCGTCTCCCCTCCTCCCCTTCTTCTCCTTTCTCTTTTTCTTCTTTCCCCCCTCTCTTCTTTTCTCTTTTATTTCCTCTCCCTTTTTTATTAAAAAAGAGAGACCACATCCAATGGCCTCCATTTATAAGACACCTGGTACTTTTATGTCTTTTCCTTACTTTGAGACACCAAACCGGACTCACCTTACCCCCTCCCTCCCACCCCCCAAAGGGGCAATGACATTGATTGTCTCCCGCGGTCCGCTGAGTTTGCTCTTTCTCTTCTCAGTTTTAGTCCCCATCCCCTTTTTTGGGTCAGCACTGCTGGTCACAATAACGCACCAACATGTGGGAGGGCTAGGAATACACAAGACGCATTTATCAAGGACAAGTTACCAAGAAAATGGGATTAAATCCTTGCAAGAATCTGGCAGTTTCGAGGAGAATGTAGATTTCCCAGTAACAAGTCGCCCAGCCACCCAGCAAGTAACTCCCCCATTTGTGGGCTCACTTTCTTTTCATGAGATGACAGCATTAAGACAAAGAGCACACAGAGCACACATATGCACAACATACACTCACACAATCATGCTCACACACACTCCTTGCTCTCCCTGCTCTTGCCAGGTCCCAGGGCGGCTGTAGCTAACAGCCAGTGAGCAGGGTCCCCTGTCAGGTCCACCTGGAACCTTCCTGCATCTTTAAGCTGGAGGCCAATTCTCATCTGTTCAGTGACACAAAAGGTGCCTCTGCCTGGCCTGTCGGGGCTTCCTCTCCTGGTGTTTGCCAGGATTAATGAGGTGATGTTTGGAAAGGGCCTGAACCCCTACAACCAGAGGCACCCACGACACCTTTTCAAAGAATGATTTATGTCCGGCTTTACCCAAATAGGAACCAAAAGAGGGTTTTCTATTTTCTCTTTAGAGCAGATGAATTCAACACCAGGGTCCTTGCTTTGGGGCATTTCAGAAGCTTCAGAATCAGCCTTATTAATAGCTCTGTCACCCTCTACCAGGAGGGCAGGTTCCCTGCCCCCCTTCTCTTTCTGAGATACAGAAAAAAGTCACATCGAGGTCAAGTTTGTACACCTTTGGAGGAATTGGACTGGTTCCAAAGTCTTGGGTTCCCCTCACCGCTGCTCATGGTGAGAACAGCATTGTGCAACCCCAACCCCTTCCCCACGCAGTCATAAATCTTGTGATTTAGCCCCCCTAATGCTTGATGCTTCTAAGCTGTAGTAATTTGACCCAAGTGTACTTTTTTGGTCTGATCCAACACCCCTGTGACTATACCACCCACCAAGAGGTAGATAACAGCCCTGTTTTCCAGTTCTCATGGGCTCATTTTCCACCTTTGATGTTCCCCTTATGCTCTGCACATCCTAATGGGAAGCCTCATCTCTCCTTCCCAGTCTTCTCCTATTGTCCTTGTGTAAGATAATGGGGTCTCCACACCCTCTATTTCTTTTTTTTTTAGAGCTTTTTTTTTTTTTTTTTTTTTATTTTTGGGACAGAGAGAGACAAAGCATGAACGGGGGAGGGGCAGAGAGAGAGGGAGACACAGAATCGGAAACAGGCTCCAGGCTCTGAGCCATCAGCCCAGAGCCTGACGCGGGGCTCGTACTCACGGACCGCGAGATCGTGACCTGGCTGAAGTCGGACGCTTAACCGACTGCGCCACCCAGGCGCCCCTCCACACCCTCTATTTCTTAACCCAGGAAGCGTGGGGTCTTCCTTATCTATTCTTGGTTCCTCCTCACACATTTCAAGGTCAGCAGATCCTGCCGTTTATCCCCAGAAAATCTGACTCTCCTCTGCATCTCCTGGAGTGAAAAACAGGCAGATGGCTTCTGCTGGGTGCATGGGCCTGGGGGTCTCACAATTTGAGTTTAAATCCCAGATTTGCTATTCAGTAGCTTTGCAACCTGAGGCTGGTTACTTTGCCTCTCAGAGCCCCAGTTTTGTCACCTATAAAGTAGGGGTGATGACAGACCCATCTCACAGGCTTATTGTGAAGATTGAATCAGATAGGGCATGTAAAGGACTAAGCCCAGTGCCTGCCACAGGATAGGTGCTCCATAAACAGGAGTCGTTCATTGCTATACTCCATGCCAGTGCTTCTCAGGTTCTGCCTTGCTGCAGAATCCTCAGCAGGCTTGGTACAACACAGATTCCTGGGAACCACCCTGGCTGGAGGGTGGGGCCTGAGCATCGCATTCCCCACAAGCTCCTGGTATTGTTGCTGCTGCTGCTGGCCTGTGGACCACACTAAAACGCAGCGTGGACAATTCAGGTCAGCTTCTGTCTCTGGCTCCCTTTGTCCATGCTCCTTGGCCGGGCCCATGTGGCCCTTTTTTCTCCTGGTGCAACTCACCTCTCTAGCCTTCTCGCACCAGACTTCTCCCCATTTGCTCTGTTGACAACCCCCAGCCCTCCAGGTCCCCTTGTAGTTGGAGTTGCCCCTCTTCTGGAATGTTCCTTCCCTTTCTTCACTGCCTTGTGAGCTTCTCCCCCTTGAGGCCCAGAGGCAAACCTTGCTCTTCTCTGAGGCCTTTCCTGCTTTTTCTCTCAGAGCCAGCTGCCTCCCTTCTCTGTGCTCCACTCTCTGCTCAGACTTAACAGTGGTGTTCTTGGGGCTTCAGGCAGTGATCTGTGGATGTGCCCGCTTCTCCCATTGGTCAGGGGCCTCCTCCAGCAGGGCCCAAATCCTGTTTGTCTTTGTGTCCCAGTGACATGCATGGCCCTCGACTTACGGAGTGGGATCCACATTTGTTGAATGAGTAAGAGAATGAATGAAGCAATAGCCCATCCTTTAGGAAAACCACAGCCCTTCTGATAGGATTGTGGGGTGCTCTGGGGCCTCAGACATGCCCCCGGCCCCCAGCTTCTGGGACTCCTTCCCTGACCCTAATGAGAAGACAGAATGTAGTTATTCATATAACCTTGTGTTCCCTGTCGCTTTACATCACTGAGTCATTCTACCATTATTCTCCCGGCTCACCATAGGGTGGTGGAGGCTGGGGGAGAGGAAACAGCTAGCAGAGGTTTTAGAGCCAGGAGTGGGAGGGCTGGGCTTAGGTCAGCTTGGACACGAAGAGCCCCCAACCCCACCAGACTCATAGATGTGTGCCCACACACACACATGCAGAGATCTGGAGGTTATCTTTTTATAGAGGTTAATGCTAGCAACCACTTCTAGAAGGGCCTTGCCAGAATGTTCCCTTATGGCAGTTAGAGTTGGTTTGGTTAATTGTCCAGGGTTCAGCTCTTGGCTTGGAGTTAGAGCATCTTCTGGCCTCAGCTGCAGCCCAAGGAGAAAGGCAGCAGAGTGGCTAGGTCAGCCCCGAAGACTGAGGAAGGAGACGGAAGAGACCAGCACAAACCTGTGGAAAGATTTGGTGGAACTATATTTGAGCTGCAATTCATGTGGAATAAACCCAAAGCTAAGAGATTCTGGTAATGAAATAATTGTTTGGATGTTTGCATGTACCTGGCACTCTGTCATGGGCTCTGCATACATAATACTCTATTTTGCCCTCATGGTTACCCAATAATACAGGATTGCTGTTATTCTCCTGTGTACGTGAGAGAACTGAGGCTCAGAGAGGTTAGATGACTTTTGCCCAAGGTCACACAGTTCATCAGGAAAAGCTAAGAAGGAAATACACATCCTAACTGCCATCTTACTGACATGGCCAGCGACGAGACCCAGCCCGAAGCAACAGGAATGAGAAGACTTTATTCCATCTCCTTGCACCATTTCAGAAAAGCCTGATGGCGCAGAGATGCTAATGCCCAGGGTTCCTGGAACAGCTGGCGTGGAAAGGCTGGGCCTGCTTTGCCGACATGTGACTGGGTTGAAGCACAGAGAGGGCTTGGTATGTGCCTAACATCACACAGCCCGTGAGTGAGCATCTGAGCTGGGCCTCCAATCTAGGGCAAACCTTCTCCTTCCCTTCCTCCTGCAAAGAGTTCATTGTGGTGCCTGTACTCGGCCAGGCATTTATGGTTTTGAGATCATTTCCTTCTTGACCCTTTTGGCCACAGCAAGACTCTGAAACAAGAACTTCCACTTTGAGTTCATTCAGACGTTGATGGAGGGGTGAAGCGGGCAGGTGCCTGACACAAGTCCAGGGATTGCTGTATTGTCTGTACTTATCATCTGGCTAACACCAAAGACAGAGTGGATTTTGACCTTTGGCAGGAATGACATTTCTTGGGCATCCCTCTGCATCCTTGTCACCTCCAGATGACTGGTGGCTGAGCATCACCATCAGGGCGACCCTCTGCTCACACCTTAGAACTTAGGGAAATCGAATAGCCTCACTTGATATGCCAGTTGCTAGCCGAGTGGGTCTCGCAAGTGATGTCACCTCTCTGAGCCTCCATGGACCCATCTGTAAAAGGGGGATAAAGGAAGAACCTGCCACGCTTACTTCACCAGGCTTTTGATATGAGTCAGATGGGTCTGTATATGAAGGAAGGCTTTGTGAGCCACGATTACATACAGGTTGTTTATGTGACCATTACTCACCTTGGGCCTGCTGGAAGCAGCCAGCTCAGGCCAGATTCTCAGGACAGGAAGTGGGGCAGGTGGTGATAGAGGCAGAGGAGAAGGAAGCTATGTGTATGCACTTGCTGGGCACACTGTGTCTGGCACTCCACCAGGTACCTTCTATTCATGCCCTTATTTCAACTGCACCGTGACCTTACGACGTACGTATTTGTAGTGCATTCAGTGGTGGCCCCCAAAAGATATGCCTATGTCTCAGCCTGGGATCCTGTGAATGTAACCTTACTTGGAAGGAAGGTCTTTGCAGATGTCACTAAGTTGAGGACATTGAGATGAGAGCATCTTGATCATCAGGTGGGTCCTAAAGCCAAACACCAGTGATGTCCTCATAAGAGACCCATGGTGAGAAGAGAAGAAGGCTGTGTGAAGACAGAGGCAGAGATTGGAATGAGGCAGGTAAGCCAAGGGACACCTGGAGTCACCAGAAGCTGGAAGAGGAGGCAAGGAAGGATGCCCTCCTAGAGCCTTTAGCGGGAGTGTGAGCCTACTAACTTGATTTGGGGCTCTTGGCCTCTGGAACCACGAGAGGACATATTTGTGTGTTGCAAGCCACCGGCTCGTGTTCATTGGTCACAGCAGCCTTGGAAAACTCATAGCAGTATCTTTGCCCCATTTTATAAATGAGGATATTGGATGAGAATTCTGAGAGAGGTTAAGGCCTTCTTCAAAGCTGTCCAGCTAACAAGGAACCTCGGTTCAGGTGTGGGCTCATCGGACTCCAAAGCCGGTACTCGGACCTCCTTTGAGAGAGAAGTGGGTGTGTCAGGGGCACAGCAGTAGGCCTCCCAAGATGAGCAAATCCAACTTCCTAAGCTGAGAAGAGATGGGAAGTGGTCCTCTCAGTTCCGAGGCAGATCTTTCCAGCCAGAGAATTCCCTGAGAAACGACTCTGCCATGAATCCCACCCAGGCGGTAAAGGGAGGGATTTAAGGGGAGTTTGGGTTCTCATTTTCAGAGATGGCCCTGAAGCCCGTGGGTTTGGGAAGCACTGGCAGCTCATCCGGGGTGGGGAGGGTGGGGTGGGGGGCTTGCCTGGCGGTCTGAGCTCGGAAAAACACAGATTGCTTTTTCTCCCCTTTTTCTTTCTTTTCAAACACAAGCCCAGCTGGGAGGGGCCTCTGTAAGGAAGGAAATCAATAGGAAATGCCTTCCGAAAATGAGATTTTTCAGAAAGCATGTCATGCCATCATTCTGATGCGAAGGCTCAGGCCCTGCAATCTGAAACAGGAAATCGGAGAAATCAAAGGCAGCCAATGAGAGGGCAGCGTGGAGGCCTCCTCCGTTCGGAAGCCAGCTGTGGAGGTGGGGCTGGCAGCTGCGGGTGTGGAGCCAAGTCACATGGAAGCCAGTCGAGCGAACAGTGCAGAAGAGTGGCCTGGGCAGCACTCGACAGCCCTCTTCATACACCCAAAGGGCTTTCAAGAGGCAGGGGGAGCAGGTGGGTTCTGAGGGGGCCTTAGGTGAGGCACTAAAACCATTGGGCTGGATAGGCCACAGGAGGCGACAGAACAAAGGAAGAACCCCTCCAGAGGCAGGGGTCCAAGTGCCACTTCCACCTGTTACTAACTCGGTCAGGTTATTCAAGCTTTCTGGGCCTCTGTTTCTTCATTTTCTTCTTCTGTGGAATGGGATCAACAGTCATACCTTCCCTGTAGAGTTAGCGAGAGGTTTAAATTTTATTAAATAAGTTCTTGGAACAGTGCTCGGCATAGAGTATGAGCCCCATAGATGTTAGCAATTTTTATTTCTTCTTGGAGAGGGCAGGGAAGGCTTTCTAGAGGATACTGAGCTGGGATTCAAAAGATGGGGGTAGGCATTTGATACCTGGAGGCAGGTGGGCAGGTCATGCCAGGCGGAGGGACAGCGAGTACAGAGACGAGAAGAGGACCCACCGAGTGTGTTTGTTCCATTTGCTGCGGAATTCCGTAGGGAAAGCAATGGGGGATGGGGCTAGAGGGGTTGGCAGGGCCTTGGGGGCTCGGGTGGCTGAGTCGGGAGCTTGGACATTGTCCTGTAACTCTGTGGTTCTCAAACTTGAGCCTGTGTCAAAATCATTCGGAGGCTCTTTAGAACACACGTGGCTGGGCCGCACCCCCAGAGATTCCGATCCA
This sequence comes from Panthera onca, assembly GCF_046562875.1. NCBI lineage: Eukaryota > Metazoa > Chordata > Mammalia > Carnivora > Felidae > Panthera > Panthera onca. Next base: position 69,312,803 of record NC_138351.1, read on the forward strand.
GTAGGTCTAGGGTTACCTGAGAATTTGCATTTCGGATGAGTTCCCGAAAGCTGCTGCTGCTGGTCCACAGACCACACTTTGAGAACCACTGGTATAGATGGCGGGCTGGGGTGGGCAGACAATTGGAGAATTGAGGACAGTTTCACGATGATTTTCAGGGGAAAATGTACAAAGTCTCGTTGCCTTTGAGGTCACACCAGTAGCCACCCGAGACCCGAGTAGGAGACTGTTGGAAGCCAAGTATCAGGAGATGATGTCTGTCCTCCAAGGACAGCGGCAGCCTGAAGGCTGGAGGGCCTGGGGAAGGAGAGTGCAGGAGGCTTGCTTGCTCGCTAGCTCGGAGGGCAGCGTAGCCGGCTGGGTGGCCCTCTGGGCAGCTCCACACTTGGTCTTCCTCTAGTAAGGGTGGCCTACTTCCTGGGGATCCCGGGGATACAGGGAGCAAAACCCAGAGAGCAAAGGAACAGCCTCGCAACTGCACTGCTTCCAAACCCACGGCTGCCGCCCACCTGGGGCTCTGTCAGTAACTGCTGGGGCCGCACGCGGTTTCCTGGGGTCGCCGAGGAAGGGAGGACAATTATGGAGGCCGCATCCCACCCCCTCTCTGTCAGTGCTGGGGGAAAAACAATATTTAGTTAGTTAAACACCCGGCTACAGTTTCGTTTGAAAAGCTGGCTTTGATTAGGGGACTGCAGGGATTGATTTATGAGGACAGATGAAAAAAAGAACAAGCATAAATATGTAGAACTCACCCAAATGGTGACTAAGGGGACACGAAATATGCAGAGTCCTCACAAGTAGAGGCGGTAATGACTTATGAAACTCTTTGGTCCCATCTTGGACTCACGTAGTCACAGTTCCTGATGATACTCTCGCAAGCTCTTTGTCTAGACTGGTTTGAAATCAGGGTGGGCATCAATCAGGCGTTGAGGTACACACTTTTCCTGGGTGATTCTCACATCTGAAAATAAGTTTTTCCCTAATGTGTACGCCGTATATTTTTCATGTTTACATATATATGTGTGTGTGTGTGTGTGTGTATATATATATATATATATGAAATAAAAAATTATTTAGTATATGAAATACAATTTTCTTTGCTTGCTGGTGACAGGTTTATGAAGGGGTGCTCGTTGGAGCCTTGCTTGAAAACGGGAAACTGGAAACAGTGTGCAGTGTCCCTGGACGAGGGCTTCATTAGATAATCCCTCGCTCCCCCAGACCATGGAATTGTAGGGGGAGGGGGTGGTTAGAAGCTGGGTGGCTCTGCCATGTGCAGCCGTGTCAAACAGTAAGATTCGGATAAGTGTGCATGGTTGATTCCTTTAATACAAAACCACACACACGCACACAGCCGCCTGTTTCCTCCGTGAACGTATTATGAATGTAAACTCAAAGACAAAGGCTTGGAAGGATATACATCAAAATGGGCCTCTGGGGAGAGCGGTAGGACGGGGTAGCTATCAAGGGAGGTTTCTGCTTTGTCTGTCATGTTTGAATGGTTTGCACTGAGAATGTACTGACGCGGTACTTGTGTAATAAGAACATCATTAGAAACACAACCAAACCCCTACTCAGAACTCCTCTGAGGAGACAGTCCAGAACTGCAGCCCTCACCCCATCTGCCTTTCCTCCAGGACACGGGCAGTGTCCCCCAGCTCTTCAGCCCCTTGGTGTCCACCTCTCGTCTTCTTGGGGCCCTGGTGATGCTCGCTTGCTCTGCACCTATGACTTCCCTGAGACTCTTCTCCAAAACTTGGCCTGGCCTGGGCCTGACCCTGACCTCAGCATTACACTTGTGGCTGGTGATGTCTCATCTCTCCCGACTCTGAGCAGAGCTGCCCCCGGAGCCTCACAGGGTGAGAGACACCCTGTGTTATAGTAGTTCATTTCCCCTTGCTTCCTTCCTGTCCTGCTGGAGTAAGGAGTGACAGTGTGAGCCACACTGCCATACCAGGTAACACTCCAAGGGGCCCTGCCGGGTCTCCGCACAGTACTGGCCCACCTGGTTCTCTCTTCCCTCAAGATGCACCCCTCCTCTCCCTGGCCTGCTGCCTAGAATGTTCTGGGCAGTTGTTGCTTCTGCACTGATTCCAGAATCCCATTCCTGGGAGGTCTGGCCTGCTGGTGCCCACAAGTCCATGGTGGGCACCCAGGAGAGATCTCCTGTGGGACACTCACAGGATCATGTTTTTCCACTGCCCTAAGTAACCCAGCCAAGGAACACGCTAGCTAAAAGCGCCTTGGTTTTCTCAATTGTAAATTGAGAAGATTGGTTTCAATGGTTTCTGAGCTTGCTCGCAGCATTGACGTCCGGCATTTTGTTGAATGCCTTTGTTGACGCTCACCTCTCCTGTGTGGCCCTTGGCCCATCTTATTCTATTTCCACAACTCTGTGGAGTAGACAGGGCAGCTCATATTTCCTCCATCTTACAGCCTAGGAAAACAGGGCTCCAAGATGGCAAAGATGGGCCAAGGTCATTCAGCTGGCATTGGGTCTTGGGCAGGTGTTTGTATGTATAACATCTGCAAAGAGACTCACCAGGAATAAGAGCATCTCTTGTAGATAAGAGGAAAAGAGTCTTCCCAGCAGAGGGCCGAGGGCAGGACAGCTTACAGGGGTTGAGTGGGGATGTGCCTTGATTAACTCAATGAGGCTGGAACAAGAGATGAGGAAAGGAAGTAGAAGGGGAGGAGGGTACCTTTCCATATCCTTATGAGGAAGTCTACTCCAAGTACTTCCTCTTCTGGGAAGTCCTCCGGGCAATGATATGTGGGTATATGTTTAATAGTAGTCCCTCAGAAACAGATAAACACCCCATAGCAACCACCTTCATTGATAGTGATTACCAATGACTCCTACCATTGCTGGTTGATTTCAAGTGAGCAGTGTGGTCACTGAATGCTTCATTAGGAAGGGATGACTCTGGGAAACTGGTAAGAGCTACCTCCAGCACACCATTGGTTTCTGGACTTTTCTCTCTGCTCTCAGACATCTGGTTGCCCCTCTGACTTAGCAATGATCACATTGCCGAAATCGTCTGTAAATAAATCTCTTATACTGGACCGTGTCAGTTTTTCGAGGGCAGTGTCCGTGTTTGATTAATGATTTACTGATGATTAAGTGAATTAAATCTACTATTAATGCGTGTAAACACACACGAAGTACTTGGAATAGTGTTGGCACTTGGACGTGCTATGTAAGTGAAAGCTGTGCCTGCTGGCTGTCATCCCCCTTCCGGTCCTGCAGGGAGCACTGCCAGTGCTTAAGGACATGTCTGTTGAAGGGATGATGAACTGCTAACCCAAATGGGCACACGGGGCTCCATTTTTAAAGTCAGCCTATCTTTATAGACAACCCCTTAACCCAAACTTACTTAAAATCCTTTGCCACCTTTTGATTTCATGTGGGAAAACCCTCCCACTCAATCCTTTTGGACAACAAAGGGCCTCCAGATCGATTCTCTTGATGGTTGGCATGACTGAGGCCATTGAGGTAGCGTGGTGAGTTGGATTTGTATTCCAGTGGGGGCTCCGCTATTTTTTTTTAGCTGAGTGTCTAATGAGTTACTATACTTCACTATGGCAAATTCCATCATCTGAAAAAAGATCCAGACACCAACTGTTTTAGGGTTAATGAGGCCACTGAAAGAGTTTGTGAGGCTGGGCTGTGGTTCTGTTTGCTCCCCCCAGATCCGTGCTCCACCATCCTCTGTCCTGCTTCATTGGTGCCCAGGAGGCTGACTGAGACAGCACTCTTGGTCCTCTGCCTTCCCGTGGAGCTCAGCCAGTGGGAGGTAGTGACAGAAGATTGAAGGGCATGTGGAGAGAGAGGGAGGTTCCCTTAACTACTGCCCCTGCTTTTGCTTGGTTCTTGGCCAATAGCATATCCCTATTCACACTACAACTCCAGCTCTTATTGGTGGTGGCCAATGTCCTTGGACTCTAGCTTTTAACAAAGGCTGGGCAGGAGGAGCCGGGGCAGGGGTGGGGAAGTTAGGTCTTTAGTGTTGTTATTTGCTGGGTGTCTCCAAATCCAGTGTTATTCTTCCTAATCCTCCCCAGACCTCAACAAATAGTCCTTTTTTAAAAAAATTTATTTTTTTAATGTTTATTTATTTTTGAGAGAGAGAGAGAGAGAGAACGAACAGGGAAGAGGCAGAGAGAGGGAGACATAGAATCTGAAGCAGGCTCCAGGCTCTGAGCTGTCAGCACAGAGCCTGACGTGGGGCTCGAACTCAGGGACTGGGAGATCATGACCTGAGCTGAAGTCGGACGCATAACTGACTGAGCCACCCAGGCACCCCCAAATAGTCCTTTTAATAAAATTTATTTTAAGTGTCCCAGGTGAGTATGTCATGTTTTCCTGTTCCAATAGACATTCAACGTCAAGCCTAGTACCTGGGCACATATGAGAGGCTTAATAATAACATTAGAAGCCACTCTTTACTCAGGGTTTAGCTTGGGCTCGGCATTGTGCCAAGTATGGTTTTTTTCCCATGCATTATGTCAGTTAATTCTCACAATGACTGCATGTAGAAGGTACTAATTATTATACCCATTTTGCAGGTGAGAAAAGTAGAGCTTAAAGTTGCTAGCGATTTGCCAAGTCACCCAGCCAATACGAGGGGGAGGCAGGATTCAAATTAATGAATGTTAATTGCACTATTATTTGCTGAGCAGTGACCAAGTCTTAGACTCAGGCCTTCACTGCAGAGTTGAGTGCCAGGAGGCGCTCGGCCAACACTTGCTGGTGATGAAGGCCCTCAGTTCAGGGCCCTGGGGTCTTTTTATCATCTTTCCTGGGAGCTCTCCCTCTGGAGTTAGGGCCGCTCTTACTTCCACAGACATCGTTTGCCTCTTGTGCAGAGAATGTCACTGGCCTGCCTTCTGTTCCCGAACAAGCCCCAGTGGACGGAGTTTCCTTCATTACCTCTTGCCCATATTTCCACCGGCTCTGAGCTGCTGGAGCTGCCCATTGTGGCCCCTCCACCCTCCTGGTCACCCACACCCACTGGTGTTTACAGCATGTCTCCAGCATCTGTGAAGTTCATTAGAACCAGAGCTACACCCTCTTCCTGCTCATTGGTGCAGACTGTGCATGAGGCCAGGCCGAACACGGCTCCCCAGAGTGCCTCCAGACGCTTCCACCCTTCTCCAGGCACCCCTCCCCTCCGCCAAGCTCTAATCCAGGTGTTTCTGTGGGAGAAACATTCCCGATGGGTTACCAAAGCCTCATTCTGTTCTGGTTTATGGCCATGGTGAGCGCTATTTGGGCAGTGGTTTAGAAGGAGTATTCATTCTGGAGTTAGGAGCACCTGCCTCTTAGTAGCTCTGTGATCTTGGTCCAGTTGCCCAACTTCTCTGAGCCTGATTTGTAAAACTGAAGATAAATGTTGCTGAGGATGGGGTTATTGAATAGAAAGCGTTTGGCACATGTTAGGTGCAAAATTCTCTCTCTCTTTCTCTCCTAAAGACCGCTTTGGAGGTACCAAAGGCCAAATCGTGAGGAGTGTATTTGTCATTTATTTGTTTATTTTTGGAGTGCTCTCTACTCGATGTTGTTGTTACCAGAGATTATAAGGATAATTACCCTTATTTTATAGATGAACATTCTAAGGTTCAGAGAGTTTTAAGTAATTTTCTCACGGTCACCCAAATAACAGATTGGATTTGCAATAAACTGAATCTTTATTTTCAGTTTTCTCTCGTCATTTTGTAAGAATGAAAATCAACAACCGAGTGGTATAAGCCAAAATGAAATCACTTTTATTTCTTGTAAAAAGATAGCTGCCTTTGCTGTTTGCATGTATTCTTTTCTATCCAGAAGTTCTCTTGCCAAAGCAGTTGTCATCTGCGACTGCATAACCTCGTTACCCGCTTCTCTCTGCTCCTTGGATGAATCGAGCTTTCTAAACCCTATCTGAGGTGCCGCCTATCCTGGATGGGCTATGCCAAAGCTGCACGGACAGTGGGCTGATCTGGAAATAAGGAAACAAATCAGGGCTTGGGGCCGAAGATGAGGAGGACCTGGATGACAAAATGAGTCTGAAGGCCATTATCATCATGCATTTTCTCCTTATTAAGCTCAGAAGCTGACAAATGCTTAAAAGTATTTTCTTCCTTTGTCATCTTTTTATTGAGAATAGGAAACAATGGAAGCTTTGGGCTGTGAGCCTGCACTCACCACCGTACTGTGAGCTCCCTGCCACGCACTGACTGGGTCTTACTGATCTCTGAACTTTTTGTGGTCCTTTCCCGTAATGCTTTGCACACAACTGTGGGCAAACACGAATGAGCAAACATTTATTGAGCACTCTGTTTGTTCTCTATATTATGCTGGGTGCTTTCACATGAGAAAAAGGAAAATTACTCGTCCCAGGCCACGCCAACGGTGGTGGAGGCTGGCTGTGAACCCAGTTGGATCTTCTGCCTCCATGTTTAGTGCTGTTTCCTGCACATCTCGACTGTCGCTTAGTATCACCATCAGCATTGAGCAAGATTTAAAAGTCTTTTTCTTTTAAACGTTGCCGGCAGTGTTGTATATGCTGTTGGGGGAAGTCGGGTGAATGAAGAAGGCATGATTCCTCTTTACAGAAAGGATTATAATGAGCCTCAGCTGTCTGGGTGGTTCACTCGCCATGTGACAGTAAGAGGATCAAAGAAGCCAATGTGTCACCATGGGAACTGTCCCAGTTTTATAATCTTCAGTTTTCAAAGGACAGAATATGAACACATGGAAAGCAGGGAAAATTCAGTGAATGGGAAAGGATGCAGGCTAATGATTTATATATACGTTTTGAAGTGGGAAATCAGAATGGAGAAATATTTGAGCAGATTTATAAATAGCTGCTCAACTCACTTTTCCAGGATGAGTTACAAGTGACTGCAGGTGAGAAGAATTACAGTCCTGATTTTGGAAAAGATGCTGGAGATTGTGTTTCTTGACCCAAAGATATAGGAATGGGTTTACTCAAGGAGAAGTAGAGGAGATCTCTGTAGGACAGCCACTACCTGAGTGGGAGATGCCTGGAAGAGCTTTGGAAGGCAATAGGACCCGAGGTAAGACTGTTGAAGGACTCTGTCAGCTGGCAAAAAATGGTCACAACTTACTCCCCACCCTGTATGCATATCCCTTTGCATGTGACTGCAATTCCTGTCATCAGGATGGGGGAACTCCAACCCTAGAATCTGGACTTGACCATGGGACTTGTTTGGTTAGTAAGATACTAGCCTGCGTAGTGTAGTCAGAGGTTTGAAAAATTCTTCACATTAGGGATAGCCCTCTCTGGCTGCTCTTGGTTAAACCACAAGCACCCCCATATGAATAAGCCTAGGCAACATGTTAGATGACGAGAGACATATGGCTCAGTTACTTCCATCACCCGTGCTGACAGCCAGCCAGACATGTGTGAGGCTGTTGATGGGCAGCTGACCTCAGACATGTGAGTGGACCCAGCTGATCCCAGATGGAGCAGAGCTTGGCTGTCCAAACCTTTGACGCTTAGAATCCTAAATGAATAAATGGTTTTTGTTTTTAGTGGCTAAAGTTTTCGGATGATTTGTTATGCAGCAAAAACTGACTGATACAAGGGCTATGCAACAGATTGCAAACACCAAGTAGGAAAGGGAAAATGCACTATTGATGTAGGTCTAGAACGGAGGTTGGCAAGCTGCTGCCTGTGAGCCAAACCCAGCCTACAACCTGTTTTTGTAAATAAAGTTTTAATGGAATACAGACAAACTCATTTGTTTACACAGGGTCTATAACTGCTTTTGTTCTACAAAAGAGTTAAGTAGTTATTTCTTTAAAAAATTTCTTTTTAAATGTTTATTTACTTTTGAGGGAGAGATTGAGAGAGAGAGAGAACAAGCAGGGGAGGGGCAGAGAGAGAGGGAGACACAGAATCTGAAGCAGGCTCCAGGCTGACAGCACAGAGCCCAACTTGGGGCTTGAACCCATGAACTGTGAGATCATGACCTGAGCTGAAGTGGAACATTTAACCAACAGAGCCACCCAAGTTCCCCTGAGAGTTAAGTAGTTATAATTAAGACTGTCCAGCCTACAAAACCTAAGGTATTTGCTATCTGACTCTTTACAGAAAAAATTAATGTAGGATATAACAGTAAATGGGGTTTTAAGTATAAATCATCATTTGCAAACAGGCAGAGAAGCACATATTTTAAGAATCCCCAGATAAATATTATTGATACCCTAGTTATTAAAGAATGGCAAGTGATCAGTAGAGAAAATGTAGGCACTATAGAAAAGCATAATAAAAGAAGGAAGGTTACCTGTACTCTCATGATTTAGAAATAACCTCTTGAGACCTTGAAAGCTGTCCTTTCAAACATTTCTCTTTTCCTGTATATCTTTTTCTTATAGAGAGTTTGAACTAATCATACTTTTTCCCATATAGTTTTACATAACAGGTATCAGTAATCTTCTTATCACTCAGCACTATGTAATGGGCATATTTCTGTCAACTAGGTCATAAGATTTAATGGCTGTTTAGTGTTTCATGGTATGGTTTTAGCATATTTTATGTGGTCTTACCACAATTTTTTACTGGTAGAAATTTAGTTTGTTAAATATTTTTGCTGTTATAAGCACTCATTTTTCTTAAAGTTTATTTACTTATTTTGAGAGAAAGAGAGAGAGTGGAGGAGAAGCAGAGAGGGGGTGGAGACAGAATCCCAGGCAGGCTCCTCACTGTCAGTGCAGAGTGAACTCACAGATTGCAAGATCATGGAGAGTTGGATGCTCAACCAACTAAGCCGTCTAGGTGCTCCTATAAGCACTCATTTTAATCAATATCCTCGAATTACACGATTGTCCATTTGGCTAATTATCTTCTTAGGATAAGTTCCTAGAAGTACAATTTCTGGGTCAGAATATTTGTACAGTTGAAAATTTTGATATTATTATATTGTCCTCCAGAGAGATTGAACCAATTTGTGCTCTGCGATTATCTTGTTTTTACTTGCGTTTCCTAGAATACTCTGGTGCGTTGGAATATTTGTTCAGATGTTTATTGCCGCTGCACTTCTTAATTTATGAATTGCTCGTTAATATCTTTTGCTCACGTTTCCTTTGACTGAATTTATAAGATTTCTTTGTATGTGTAACGTAACACCTTAACTCTTATTCTTGTCACACACATATTTTCTACCCCAGTTAAACCAATTAAACTTCTTTATGGTGGTTTGCTTGTTTTTTGTCGGTTGTTTTGCTAACTCGCTTTGAAAATTTTTCTGTGGCCGATTCTGTTCGTGCCCTCTGTCTCCATGTTTTTAATGGTTGTCATATGGAAGAGGCTTAAACATTTACTCAGTGCATGAAAAAGACAGAACCAGCCCAATGTGAGAAAAGCTGCGGCGTGGCATATTCCAGCTAAATGTAATAAACAAGTTTCTTCCGATTAGTACTGTCAAATGTGGAAAGTGCTGCCTCGAAGGTAGTGAGATTGCTCATAATTAGGGACTTTGGAGATGGGGTGCATGGCCACCTAACAGTGATGCTGTACACGGTGAGGCTAGATTGCTTCTGGCATCCTTAGTTATTGCGAGGCAGATTTTGAATGGGGTAACAATAATTTAATTCGACTCATTTTTTCTTTTCCCCAGAGAATTTTTCTCAGAACCATGACACCATCTAAAATTTGGGCTTTCCAAGAGCAACTGGACCCAAGTTGATGTGGCAGACCTGGCAGCGCTAAATTAAACTAGTTCAGAGCCACTGGTTATTATAAGAAAGCATCCCAGGGGAATGGTAGGAGTCGCGTCCTGCCATTATGAGTTTTATTTCATCACCGTGCATCACCTTGCGGCCACAGAAATTTCCACAAAACCAGATGAAGGCCTAGTAGCTGATCTCCCACAGATGGGAATGCAGATGAGTGTCGGCAGAGCTGACTTCCTGGCACAGGTCGAGCCTGGGCCTGGCCAAGTCCTGTGAAAGTGCCAGAGCAACGGGACCAGGCAAGGTTATAGAAATACTTCTTGGCTGGGATATCATGCTATTGTACAACTGGCAAAACCAAGTTACAGGAGGAGGGGGGCATATCCCAGGCGGTAAGTCTAAGAACAGGACGAGAATCTGTACCTTCTCGATCCATCTGGCACGTAGGGTCTTTCCTTTTTGATCTTACCATACTGGGTTTTGGTAGACAGGATTGAGGAGGACCGGTTAGGTTTACACTTGACCTTGAAGAATGCTCTCACCTTCCATTCATTCATTGACTTAATGATATGTAGTAATGCCCTACTGTGTGCAAGCATTGGAAATTCTGCAACGAATAGGAAACACAGCAGCTCAGAGCCTGGAGGGGAAGACAGCTTGAAACTAGTAATGACATATAGGGTCTTGGAAGGTCTGAGGTATAGGGAACTTGGGTCACTCATGGCCATGACATCAAAACTTGTCCAGAATATTAGGAAAGGCCTTCTGGAAAGACTAAAGTAGAGATCTGAAGAAGGAGGAGGAATTAGTCATGAGGAGGCAAGATGGGAAGAGAAGAAAAAGATGGCGGCTGTATAGTATTTCCAAGGCAAGGAGAAACATGTGCAAGGGACCAAAGCCAGAGACATATTTAGATTTACATGTTTCCGGAGTTGTATAAGACTGCTTCTGATGCATGTGATGTAAGAGGAAGAACCAAATTTAAAATAAT